>NC_142111.1:11533750-12872500 GCF_056152115.1 Neolamprologus brichardi
GTTGGCAGATGGCTTTCCTTCCCTAAACGTGGTTCTGCCAGAGGTTTCTTTTTGTTAAAAAAAGGTTTTTCCTTCTCACTGTCACCAAGTGTTTGCTCATAAGGGGTCATCTGATTGTTGGGGTCATTTCTAGCATTATAGGGTCTTTACGTTACAATATAATTGGCATTAATAAAATTCAATTAATGTGTACTACTCTAGTGTAGGAAAATAAAGCATGTTCTGGTCAACCCTTCTGTTTGTAAGGGGAAGCCAACCAGAAGAAATTTTCTTGTTCTACGCAGTGAATGAGCTGAGGGCCTCACCAAGATTAATATGAATGATATGGAACTATGAGTCATGCAAAAATATGTTAGTAGACAAGCTTTGCATATAAAAATTTGTCTTATTTTTTAAAAAAAAAACAGTAAATAAGGAATATATATTTTGAGTAGGTATGACTATTCATAAACCATGAAATCAGAGGACCGCCCCATGAAATTTTTACTTGATTGTACTTTCCAAGTCTGGAGTCTGCTATCAAAAGTTTGACTGATACAACTTGCTAATAAAAACAAAGAAAAAAAGAAAAAAAAAAGGAGAAAGAAAAGACACCGCCCACAAATACCTGGACAAAAGCCAAGCAGACAAGATGTAGTAAAAGCACTGAAGAAATGTTTTCTGACTCACTAATGATCAGGCCATTGGAGTAATGCATTTAAGGTGCATTATTGTGGCATATGACTGACGCCTGATGCTGCAGCATGTAAAAAGCGCACCAAGAGCCACATTACCTCGCCTCCTGATTTCACTGCTAATGCCAGAGAGATAATATGTGGGCTGACTTTCCTCAATTCGGGAAGTCAGCTCAAAATTGAGATGCATTAAGCTGTTTTAAAAGATAATTGAGGTCATTTTCCTTCTGTAATGTTTGTTTTTTCCCCCCTGACAGATGGAGGCCTTAAGGCAACTGTGAACCTACCAGTTGATCATAAATTACATATGAGTTGTGATGGGCCAGCAATTTCTCCAGGGTGGCTCAAGAATCAGCTATGCATCTCTTCTTGATGGTACTTCCACTTCTTTCTCTTTGGTACTCTTAATTCTCAATTAAAAGTCTAAAATCTTTTTGTACGCCTCAAACTACCATGAGCAAACTGTCATATTGATTACAATCATGCAAGTTCGTTTTAGATTGCTTAAAGTGGTAAACGACATAGTGAAACTTGAATTTTATCTTGAACATACACATTTATTCATTCCTATCTTTTCAACAGTAAAAAAGATTGCATATTTTCTCATGATAAACATAAGCAGCATTAAAAAACAACAACAAACACTCACCTCTGTTGATCTCTATAATTTCTTCTTGGGCAAGAGGACAGTCACCTCCTATTCCTCCAGACCCCATCACTCCTCCTAAGACATTTCCCAAGATTCTTTGTGGTGATGCAGTAGCCATCGCCAAGGCATCTGGCTTGCAGTAGTTGGGGGACCCTGGTTGTGGCGCTCGGGGGATATGTTTGTTCTTCTTTTTGGGAAGCTTTTGTTTGGCCATAGCCAGAGAGTAGTACATGCCGAAGTTGTTGACAATGACAGGTACAGGCATAGCAATGGTTAGCACACCAGCCAAGGCACACAGCGCACCCACCAGCATCCCTGACCATGTCTCCGGGTACATATCTCCATAACCCAGTGTGGTCATGGTCACAACGGCCCACCAAAATCCAATGGGGATGTTCTTGAAGTTGGTATGGGCACTGGCTGTTGGGTCATCTGGGTCTGCACCAATTCGTTCAGCATAGTAGATCATAGTGGCAAAGATGAGGACACCAAGAGCTAAGAAGATGATGAGCAGGAGGAATTCATTGGTACTGGCACGCAGGGTGTGGCCAAGAACACGGAGACCTACGAAGTGGCGAGTCAGCTTGAAGATTCGGAGGATACGAACAAATCGGACAACACGCAGGAACCCCAGGACATCCTTGGCAGCTTTGGAGGACAGCCCACTCAGACCAACCTCCAGATAGAAGGGCAGGATGGCAACAAAATCGATGATGTTGAGGGTGCTTTTGAAGAATTCCAACTTGTCTGGGCAGAAGGTGACTCGAAGCAGGACCTCAATGGTGAACCAAATGACACACACACCTTCCACATATGTCAACCAGCTGTCAGTCACCACCTCGTAAACTATCTCCTCACGAGTCATGTTGCCCACTGTGACGTTCTCTGTCTTGTTGAGGATGGTGTTGAAGGCCTCGTGCGTCTCCATGCAGAACGTGGATATGGAGATGAGGATGAAGAATAGGGAGATAAAAGCCACATACTGAAAAGAATGAAGAAAAGGGTAAATAGAAAGAGTTAATGTAGGAAGAGAAATCAGAGAAAGAGCAAAAGAAAAAAGTCAAATTATGAAAATCCAGCAAGGCAAAGGACATCAGAGAAAATGTCAGCATTTTAACAGTATAAAACCTCAAGCCAACTGCAAAAGTAAATGCATTAATTATTCATTCAATTTAAATTAAATTAAATTTAACAACCAGTGAATGTATAACACTTATACCCTTAAATAGTATACTATCAGTTAATACTCAATTCAATATTTAAAAATGTCTTAATATGTCAATGTGTATCCTACATATTCCAACTAATTACCACATCTTAACCTGAAAACAAAAAGTGTGCAGAAAGCTATAAAAAATATTTCAGAAGCATGTCGTCCACAAATAGAACTTATAATCAGAAGGGATAAAATAAATAACTGAAAATATGTCTGCCATATTACAGTCATGTGGAGAAGGAAGTTTTCACAGGACTTTATTCAGCTCTATGCAAAGAAACTAAGAACACCTTACTTAGTAATTAGCAGCCAGTGCTGATAATCAAATTGACCCAAATAACTGATCATTAGCAAGTGTGAGCACCTCTATAAAACCAGAGGTTTTGGCAGTTTCCCGGTCTAGAGCATTCAAGTGTGTGTTAACACAATGTCACCATCTTCCTAGTTGTGGACATCCCAGCAAATTCCCCCCAAAATCCAACTGTGCATGTTAAAGTTTAAAATTCATGAAGGTGCAATGAAAAAAGACTAATAGGTATGGCTTATTTGAAAGGGTTGATAAGAGAAATACTGTCTAAAAAGAACTTGGCAACATGATTTCGATTTGCAAAGTTGCATCTAAATAAACTACAGACAGACAAGACCAAAGAAAGTTTGGTTAAATAGACAACACCGCATTTGCAGAAAACCAAACACATCACCAAAAACACTTCATGCCAAGTGTTTTGCAGCCACAGGACCTGGGCAGCTTGCAGCCAGTGAGCCAATCTATATGCCAAACTATTAAATGTCAAATGCGAGGCCATTTCGTCCATCAGCTAAAACTTGGCTTTACAATGTAACAATGACCCCAAACACAGCAACAAATCTGTTGCAACGTCCCAAAGTCTGGAGCTCAAACTGACTGAAATGATGTGATGAAACCTTAAAAGGGCTGTAAATAAATAAAAGGAAGAGTGGCCAAAATTTCCTCACAGTGACGTGAGAGACATATCTTATCGTTCCACAACCTGGGTCCTTTCTATATACTACAATATTTTGCATCCCATGGGTTTGCCTGTTCACTTCAGAAATCTCTGCAGCTTTCCTTGACAGAAAGAAAAACAAGCCAATTTAAACCATCACACTGTCCCGCTTCACACATCTCTGTTTTCCAGTCTGTTTCTAGCTCATCTGCGTGATCTGCAGTTTACTATATGAAGCCAATCTTTTCCCTTCACTGTAACTTGTTCAGTTGTCAGCGAATCGATGACAGTAGTGTGATGACACCAGTGTGCGAGTGGCTGCTGCACAGTCTTTCCCCGTTGTGGTCCATTCCTAAGCCCTGCAGTGTATTTATAGATGCAGTATACTTTGTGCATTACCAAATAAATAATAAAACACAACCATGGCCCGAGGAGCAAAAGAGAAAGGTAATTCATACTTGAGTGGAGTCCATATATATAAGAACCATGAGTGCCCTCAGCATATTGTGAGTGCCAGCCTGTATTTTTGGCATTATGCACTTATGTAATATCAAGAGCAAAATGTTTATAAGAAGAGGCTTTATAACTGGGCAAAAAGAGCAACCAGTGCCACTTATGTTTCTTGAAAGGTCTCCTTACCCCCCACCATCCCTTTTCTTTGGGTTGGAAATTGGATGAGAGCCTACACATATTTTCTCTAAGTGCCTTCATGACAGAAACAGACTGGGCAGAAGGCTTAATACTGTGAGCGGTTGTATTTATTGAGGACATTAGCCAACGAGCATTTAGCCAAAGACGTGACCTTCCAGGAAAATCAGTAACTTGGTGTCCATCCTGTAATTCTTTTTTGATTGTTTCAACCATTCGTTGGTTATAATGTTGTTTTATGTTGTTTAATGTTGGCTCAATGAATCAAGAAAGTGTAGTTGCATTTTTTTTACAGGCTACCTCTTTGCAGCCCAAATAGTTTGGTAATGTATATCATTAGATTTGCTCCTGTTTTTCTCTTTTGCTTTGGTCTGTCATTCTTGCAGCATCTGCCGTCCTTTCTGGTCTGTTTTCCCTCCCGCTCTCCTTCTCCTCTACCATCTATGCTCGTTCTTTCTTCCCCTCTCTTTTCCATCTCTACTCTCTACCTCTTTTTTTCCTCTGCTATGTTTCTCACTAGTTGGTGTCTGACCTACTTTCTCAGATTGCTGCAGTACTCTCCTCCTCTGTATCATGAAAGCACACACATACACACACACTGAGGTTCTCAAACACCCTCTACACTCCCCCACCCCCGGTATCAACCCCCACCCTCCCGTCCCAGTGAAGCGGGATAGTACCAGTGGGACCAGCACAGGATGTTCCCTTATTGGCCGAGCACCAGAAAGTCTTCACAAGTACAAATCACAACAACGAAGAGAGTTTCACCCTGAAGTGTTGTGCTCATTTTTTGTTTGTTTTTGTTTCTACTGTTCTTTTTATTCTTTACGACGTCAGACATTACTGATGCAAGGATTATAATAATAGTTAATAACTGAGTAGATGATAAGCATGGGGAACTGTAGAAAGCATGAGGATGCAGAGACTGGAAAAAAAGTGTGAGATCTTGTCTTCAAAGTGAGCTTTTTCATGTTGTCCTTTGCGCATGTATGAGCTAACACATACACAAGAGACTGCAAAAAGAAACTTGTGGCAAACCCGTAATAACACTGTATCGTTTATGTAGGTTACACAGGTGGAGACACAGGAGGGGGTGGACAAGTGGGAGGGAGACCAGACGATGCGGATCCATGCGTGGAGAAGCACGAAGGAAAAAGCCGAAGCACTCCAGAAGCAAGGACATAGAGTAATACGAGCGAGGTGAGAGGGATGGACGAATGCCAAAACGGTTAACAAAACTCAGAGATGTGACCGAGGCAAGATTTGCTCATTGTTCTGATGATGTTAACGTGATGTGACTGTGTGATGAAAAGACGACTTTTGCAATGACAAGCAAGAGGACAAAAAGTATGACGGAAATGACGGTGAGGGGAAGAGCGAGGAGCCAAAGAAAAAGAAGCAAACCTAACAAGCGACTGAAGGCTAATAATAAATGACAGGCCTTAGCAACTTCTGTCAAACGGAGGGACAGATGGAGGTCTGTGTCTTTTTCCAACATGTTATTCCATACAAGTGATTTCAAAGCTGCTAGGAACTTATGCATAAAGCTAGTTTATATTACTGAATCTCACACAAAGCTGGATTAGGTGAATGTCTGAATGTCAAATACGTCCATCTAATCGTTCTAGCACAAAAGTGGTAGAATCTACACTACCAGCCACTTCATTAGGTACACATGTTCAGCTATTTGTTAATGTAAATATCTAATGAGCCAATCAAATGGCAGCAAATCAATGCATTTTTTAACCTCCTGAAGTTCAAATCAAGCATCAGAATGGGAAAGAAAGGAGATTTAAGTGACTTTGAACATGGTAAGGTTGTTGGTGCCAGAGAGGCTGTCTGAGCATTTCAGAAACTGTTGATCTACTGAGATTTACTTGCACAACCATCTCGAGGGTTTAAAGAGAATGGTCTGAAAAAGAGAAAACATCTAGTGAGCAGCATCTCTCAAAAATGCCTTGTTGATGCCAGAGGTCAGAGGAGAATGATAGGAAGACAACAGTAACTTAAACAACCACTTGTTACAATCAAGGTGTGCAGAAGAATGAGCTAAGAACAGGAAACTGAGAATATAATTTGAAGGGTCTTACCAAAACTGGTAAGCAGAAGAAACATTTCCTCTGGTCAGATGAGTTTTGAGGTCTGTGACATCGTTCGCGTGGTAGAGTCAGAATGTGGTGTAAACAGCATGAAAGCTGGATCCATCTTGCCTGGTATCAACGGTTCAGGCCAGTAGGCTGGTGTGGTGTTGTGGTAGATATTTTCTTAGCACACTTTGAGATGCTTAGCACCAGCTGAACATTGTTTAAATGCCATAGCCTGCCTGATTATTGTTGCTGACCATCTGTACCATCTGATGGTGTACAATGTTCTGATTGCTGCTTCCAGCAAGAAATTGTGGCATGATGCAAACTGGTTTCTTGAACAAGATAGTCACCAGATCTCACTCAGTAGAGCATCTAGATCCTCATTATGGA
Source organism: Neolamprologus brichardi (assembly GCF_056152115.1). Lineage (NCBI taxonomy): Eukaryota > Metazoa > Chordata > Actinopteri > Cichliformes > Cichlidae > Neolamprologus > Neolamprologus brichardi. The sequence continues at coordinate 11,540,380 of NC_142111.1, forward strand.
AATGCAGTCAACAAAACTGCAGCTACTTTGTGATGGTGTCGTATCAATACGTATCAAAATCTGTGAGGAATGTTTTCAGCACCTTGTTGAATCTATGCCATGAAGAATTAAGGCAGTTATGGAGGAAAAAGAGGCTCCAACCATATACAAAGCAAAGTGTACCTAATAAAGTGTCCAGTGGGTGTTTCAATCTCTTTTCACTTTTGAATTTAATCTTCATGTTGTTGTTTTTTTCATTCACGTACCTCAGATACCTATATATAATATAATTATGTGGGCTCAGACACAGTAGATGCACACACCTTAAGCTTTTATACATCATTTTAAAAAAGGCCAATTTTTATCTACTCACATATTAGCACCAAAATATGAAAGTTAAACAACTTTGTTTGAGCCGATCTGACAGTGAGCTCAGCTCACAAATTTAATACAGTGAAAATAATATTTCTGCTAAACCAAATGTAGCTGAGCGCACTGTTCACGAGCTTGATTTGTTGCAGAATTTTGTCTTAAACAGAGCAGATGTGTTTAGATTATTCAAACACACACATCTAAAAGCTGATTTGATTCCAGCTGCAAGAATCACTTCTGTTTACACTAAATAACATTTTCTTTTAACCTAAAAAAACAAAATACCTCCAGTTAACTCAACATAAAGGGAAAACAAAAACGAAAGCGTTAATCATCTATTTTCATCAATCAACAAAATGCAGTGAATGAACAAAAGAGAAATCTAAATCAATCAATATTTGGTGTGACCACCTTTGCCTTCAAAACAGCATTAATTCTTCTAGCAACACTTGCACACAGTTTTTGAAGGAACTTGGCCGGTAGGTTGTTCCAAACTACTAACCAAAGATCTTCTGTGGATGTAGGCTTCCTCACATCCTTCTGTCTCTTCATATAATCCCAGACACATTTGATGATATTGAGATCAGGGCTCTGTGGGGGCCCTACCATCACTTCCAGTACTTCTTGTTCTTCTTTACGCTGAAGATAGTTCATAATGACTTTCGCTCTGTGTTTGGGGTCATTGTCCTGCTGCAGAATACATTTAGGGCCAATAAACAATCATTTATAATTCTGAAATCATTCTTTTGTTTACAGCATTTTTCACACCTGCCTAAAAACTTTGCACAGTATAGACAACTGTACCTGTAAAGCTGGCACATCAACTCTTCAGCTGTTATTTTTAACTTATAAATGACTAAATTAATACAAGGGGGAATTTAAACTGATATTTTGGGTGTTATAATTTAATCTGGAACAGTTTTAAAACGATACTTGATGTAATAAAATAGAGACGCTGTATATTTTTGATTCACCGTGCCAAAACCTTTAACACCTGCTGAGCTGGCACATAGTCTGACTGCTCTTAATGAGAGGCATTGGCTGACTTACAGAAAAAACAGAGTATGTTGAGAAAGGGTATTGTTTAACTTTGTTTAAGTTAATTGCACATTACACCGTTCATTGTGCATTATATGTGTACATATATATTCTGCACCCAGCTAGAGTTGCTTGTAGTTGTAATGTGGTTGTAATCTCAGGCGTACCAGTACACTAATATTTTAAGGTATTACACCCATTATGGGTAAGAAGTCTGTGACCCCTCTCTGATTGCAAAATTGTAAGTGATGACCTACTGGCTGAGGAACCGCCATCGTCCACCTGGAGAATAAACAGGATTATAATAAATTATAGTCAGTGCCAGCTCTAAGCCCTGAAAATGTATGTTTTTATCATCTGTGTTAACCACATTGACTTCTGCTATATAATGATATATAAATATCAAATATATAGTCAAATAGTCAAATAGTCAAATATAAATTTATAAATGTATCAAATGAAACTGCCATTAAGATGGACCACAAGAATGTGCATGCTCTAAATGTCCGAGTGAGTCTTCGTGCCGTTCTGGCTGTTTTGTGCTATAGAGATGATTTCATTACAAAAATAATGATGACTCAATTAAGCATCATATGAGTCACGAGTCACAGTTCTTGGGTAAAATGACTGTTTTTCACTCTTTGACTTAACAAACAACAATATTTACTGACTCTTCCATCTTCCTTTCTTTATTAGCAAATTTCTTGCTTCATATTAAATTCAACTTTTGGAGTTGGATGTTTTTCCTAGTAGGAAATCTTATACACAGAGGAAAGCACTCTGTACTGAGAAAGCTTGACCTAACAATGACAGATAAACATATTCAGCAAAAACAAAATGCAAAGACACATTTGGGTTTGGGTTTCATTACCCAGGCAGCTTGAACCAAAAGTACTGCAATTAATTTGACTGAGATGAGTTAAAAGCCACAATCAATTATTGCTCCTGATAAAACAAAGGTCCATTCATGTTTTCAGTGAGTAAATCGAGCCGTATTTACAGCAGCAGAGTACAGTAGATTGCGCAGTAGATGCGAACATCAAATCAATACTACTCAATCAACATGGCAAGCAGGAGTTTTCTGGCTCTGAGGGGGACAGAGAAGCACTCAAACTGCTTGAAAATTAATAAAATCTGCTTAAATCTATTCATCAAATCAGCCTGCAGCACACAGCTGCAGAGCCTGTGCGTGCATTCGATGCATATACATCTGTTGGTGTAAGTTCCTGGCACCAAACGTGTGCGTGTGTGGACATGACTCACAATGTGAAAGAGACAAACAGCCTATGGGCACAGGAGGTGTGTGCGCACACTTGCTGATCACAGATAGCAAGTGGTAGCTGCATGAGCACTGCATTGAAGTGATGGAGAGGGATGAGCAGGGAGACAGAGAGAGAGAGAAGTGGAAGAAGATGATAAAAGGAGGAGTAGCAATCTGTCACTTCACACTTATTTATCTCCTTGGGCGCTTTGTTCTCTCCCGCCATCCCTTTTTTTTTGTCGCTGTTGTCGTCACAGCAACGTGAAGGTGTGCACTCTGGACGATGCTCTCGGTGCGTAGCACTTACAGGCACAGGTGCAATGTGGTCAATTCCCTACATTAAAACTAACAATGACCTTCAAGGTCCAATCGAGCCCACCACACCATCCCACCACCTTCCTCCTCACTCTCTAGACACCGAAATTAGATTTTGAAAGATCATCAACATAAATTTAAAAGAGCGGGAGTCAAAGATGGAGAGAGGAGCAAATGAAAAAAAAGAGCCTTTTGAGAGAGAGAGAGAGAAACTGCAAAAGGAAGTTGATCACAGCGAGCGCTGATTGTGTTTCCGATGGATGAATGAAGAAGGGAGAGCGAAGGAATGGAGGTGGAGGAGAAGGAAAGGAAAGAGGAGAGAAGACAATGAGGGGCAGTGGAGAGTGAGATTGCAATAAAGAGACAGGGAGCGAGGAAGGAGGAGGTGGTGGGAGAGCACGAATGTAAGCGATATAACCGAGGAGAGATTGTCGGAGCTGATATTAGCCCTACAGGCATTTTTGCATGCATGGCGGTGCGCTGCGCTCTTCCTTAACGGGACCCTAGTGGCGCTGTGTTTACTGCGGCACCATCCAGAAGAGCTTTATCATTACAGTATTACCACAGCCCTGCCTGGCTCTGTGTCACCATGACAACCACTGCGTTAGCCTCTGCTTTCAGGCACCAAGGACAAGACCAAGCCAAATACTGCTCCTACAGCTGGCATAGAGGGCTGAATGTATACAGGAGCAAGAGCCAAATTGTGATCATTTGGTCCAGACGCTGATTGTCCAATCAAAGGCTTTAGTTCATCAAGTTAAGGACGCGTGACCTTGACAGTGATACATAAAGGCAGGTAAAGGATTTCGCTTCTCGTTAACGAGGCTTTTGTTTGATTAGTCTTAGTATGACAATCAGGCAGCGGTGGAACGTGGAGTCTTTCCCAGCAGGGCAAAGCAAATAGAGGGGGGGACCGCCGCTGCGGAGTCAGCACTGATAAGGAGACACTGAAGGATGATCTGAAATCTGCACATGAATGAGGCATGAAAAATGAACATTTGAACGATGTGAAATACAGAACCCTCTCCTGAAGGGCAACCTGAGCATCGGCTCAGGCTGGGATCGGGTGATTAATCTATTATCTTAGGTGAACGACCGCGGCCATCACTCAGAGACTTCCAAAGTAACCACTTAGCGTGCAGGGCGAGTGTAACCTTGGGTGGGTAACGGGAATAGCCTTCACTTGTGCCATCATCATCATCATCATTGCTGCAGAGCAATACTGAAATTGATGGTTTTGTTTCTTTTAGTCCAAGATCATCAAAAAGAAAAAAGAGAAGAAAAAAAGAGTGAAACACCAAAACTAAAATGTCAGGAAAGAGAGCGCGCTCCCTTTACCGACACGTGAAGTGGGAGAATGTGACAAGAGATGAATCAGAGAAGAGAAAACACGCCTTCCTCTTTTTTCAGAACTGTATGTTTTCTTTTTGTTGAACTACGAACGACTTATGTCAGTTTACTTTATGCAGCTTATGAAATATGTCCATGTGAACCACGATTACATCATTTTGAATCCAGTCCACTGACATACAGCTAACGCCACAGTGGCGTTCCAACATTGCAGTTTAACAGCTACACTTTAGTAATTATAATCAAAGCAACTGCCATGTCTCTGCCAAGTCTTAAGCTGCCCCTCTTTTCTTTATGCTTTGCAAAAGCAAATGTGAAAATATGTGCAAACATAGATGGACATACTTTATATAAGGCAACGATGAAGCTTGTTCAATTCTAACGAGCAAGCGTCGGGATGACTTTCTCTCACCCTCAGTCCGAGGCAGACAAACTAACATACACACACTTTTATACACATAACCTTAAACGTGCACACAGACACACAGCGCACACATGAGACAAGCAATCACCTCTATTGAGTAAGACCTGTTGTCACTGATTTTTAGGTCCAGTTCTTGTGTAATGCCGCTTTTCTCCTCTTTTCCCTTCCTTAAGAATGGCTTCTGGACAACCACCCTTCCAGTGAGACCATTGCTGGCAGGTCTTCAGTGAAAAGCAGAATCCATCCAAGGTCCTGCGTCTGGTCTTTGGTGGATTTTTTTTCTATTGTTTAGGGACATGACTTTCCTATACTGCTCATCTGCCTGCTGTAGATAGGCCTTCAATTTTTCTTTCTCCCCCAACTTGTCCAGTTTCCTCATTTTTTTGTTTAATTACACACTTCACATAATGCCAAGATATATGCCAAGTTTTCATCTAATAGCATCTAACAAGTGTTCTCTTTGCTATTTTTCATAGATTTAAGTAAAGAAATAGGAACAAATTCTGGAGTTCTGCAACAGGCTGCTGGTAACAAAGAGCCTAAAGATCTAAATGTCTTATTTGCTGAGTTGTCTCTTATGTCTACCTCACACTGGTTCATCTCTTGAATTTAGAGACTATATTACACTTGAGGGATTCATAGGTCAGAAAAATATTCCTCTGAAAATGGTCAGGTAGAAGCACTGAACTGACAATGAGTGAAAAAGCAGCCAATTTCTCAAGAGAAACACTAAAAATCTTCAGGAAACCTGGTGAACTTTTGCTCAAGACGACACAGCACTGTAAGAAGTGACCACCAGCAGCCAGACAGCTTAGACTCGTCCCAGTCAGGAAACAGTCCAGCACAAACCTAATTTTACATTTTATTTAAAAAATATATAAATAAACTACCTGAAATCAACACTGATGATTAAAAAAAGCTAACAGGACGGATTTAACAGAGAGGGCGCTGTTTAAATTTATAGCACAAGACGAAATCAGGCCAGTGTTGCATAACCGGATGCTGTTCAGGAACAGTTCCATCACATTTATCTTTGTTGACAATTGATGGAAGCCGAAACTGTAAATGAAAGTCAAGTTCCATTAATTGTCGAGCTTTTTTTCTCAGGATAAACAACACGGGTGGGGAAAAGTGGCACAGAGCGAAGAACATGCAGTTAAAGCCCCTACTAAGGGGTCACCCACCGCCCAACACGGGACACTGCGGAATTTGAAGGGCAGGAGAGGTGAGGCATGAAAATGATGGGCCTGGTAAATGTGGCACGTGCAGCAGGACAGCTACATATGTTGAATTATCAAACGCGTGAAACACGTGGCCACATCCCACGCTCGGATGCTTTTTCAGGCTTATCAAACCGTGTGAATCCACGAGGACATGAAAGAGTAGAACGTTGACGGCTGGACCCAGGATGTGAGATATAATTAGCTTCTGCTCTGGTTAATCCTTGCGTATGTTTTATTTTCTGAGAGCCGGAAACGCTGACTTTCAAGGGTCAGTGCTCTTGGAATTGATTCAGGTAAAAATTCAATCACAACGCGCACTTCTGTTTCAAGAGATTCCCTGAATGAGTCAACTCCTTGACATGATACAGTCAAATCGGTAAGCTGTTGCACACACATACACACACTCCCCAGCTCTCTAGTCGACACGTCACAGTGTCGTACATGCTCTGCAGCATTCAGGTCTCCTCCATTTCATTCCCACTGCAATCCTGTTAAGCTGGGAAAAAAAGAAAAGGAAATAGAAAGGCGCAGCATGGAGATAAACTGAGTGCATGTATGTTTCTTCTCGTCTGCTCCGTATTTGGTTCGGACTCTTTTGCCGTATATTTCCGTTTTTCCTAGCGACGCAGCTCCAATCTCTCTCAGTCGATCTTTTTTTCTTGGTTCCTCACCCTGCAGTCTCCATCCGTGCTCTCCTATCCTGCTTGTACTGTCTGAGCCTCTAAAGCGGGTCTATTTTTCGAAACCTCCTTTGTCCTTGCTTCCTGTCCTCTCCCTTGTCTGCCTCATTACTTTGTCCATATTCCACCTCTTATAAAAAAAGAAGACGCATCATGGAATCTGAGCAAATGCAAACTGCTCATAGAGCACAACAACAACAAAAGAAGCTAGGAAACTTCTTAGAAAATTTCCTGATCTAAACAAATGTTTGCACACATTTCCATCCAACTCTACTCCAAAATCAGGCTTTTACACGCTTATATAGATCCTCTTTATATTTAAAATGGCCATATACACACACTCCACCTTGCCTCTGCTGCCACTTGGACACTTGGATCGCAAGTAAGCAGATGGTCACACAGGAATTGTCCCAGTGACGCCGTCTAATGTCATTTTCCAAGGGAATGAGCAGGGATCCAGTGTGAGTGTCTAAGTGCCATGTAAGTGTGGTGAACCAAGCCAAGACACAAACCTGTTACTGTAAAAGCATACGCCTTAATAACCACACGCTGAATATCAGCACAAAAGGTATTTGATAATAAACTGTTCCTTTAGGTAATTCTACAATAATTACAATTAAATAATCATAATTACATTAAATTCCAAAACTGAACTGGTTGGGAATATTTTGTAAGTTATCCTAACCTGAATCGTGAATCTCTTTGGGTTGTATCCCAATGGCTGCCGACCTCCACTCTAGGCAAATTCTGCAGGCTCTACTCTCAGGAGAGAGGACACAAAATATAATTTGCCCCTCGAGACTTTAGAAGATGTGGCAGGTTCTCCTTTGCATCCAGAGTTATGGTATATGTTTCATGAGGGTAGTAAAGTATATCATGATAAAATACAGTTGTTAAAATTAATATTTGAAGGCTAATATCTTCTCAAATGTAATAATTTGCTGTATTTCTCTGATTTCTATCATTCAGTTTGAATAGTCAGCCAAGATAAGCTATTTCAGGGAGTTACATTGTATTGGCTTAATCTAATTCTTAATAAAAATATTGATTAATTCCACCCTTGTGTGATTATGGGAAGCCTTTTTTTTTTGGTTTAATTTAATAGCAAACTAACATTCAGTTTGTTTAACGCTTTATCCACACGTGAGTGAGAGTGATCCGCAGGATGACGTGCGGAGGCATGAAGTGATTTATCAGTGTGCTCTAAGTGCGCACACTCAGCTGACCGGTTTATGGGCAGCTACCCTTACAGTGTACAGGCCAATGTGTACATGTGAGCGTGCTCAGAATGATGTATGTCCGGCCAGGTGTTTGAGGGAGTCAAATGAAACATGCGTGCCATAATAGAAATGGATAGCGTGTTCCTCTACCACACTGACTTTCTCCAGATACTGCTGGATATCGTTTATGAATTATTGACTGCCTTTACGCTGTGAAAGGACTTTTGATTCAGCATGCAATTAAAACATTTTTTTTCTCCTGCCAGTATGTGCACACGGTGTACTCCTTTGTTTACTCATACATGTGAATGTGGCAGTTTGTGTGATCATTACAGTACAGAGCACATCGCTCCCTTGCACGATTTGACAAGACTTGCCCCATTTAGGGAATTCAGACTCCTACCACTGTAATCGGCTCTGGCACCGTGCGAGCTCTCCTCCACGCCACTGTTTTGAATGTTTCCAATCCCAGAGAGCGCGAGAGCAAAATTGCCACTATGTTGAACTAATTGTGTGTGCAGTCCTGAAGAGTGCTGATTCAGCACTTAACCAGGATGGCTAAATGGACCAAGGTCGAGGTGAAGGAGGGAGATGGCTGAGACGGGCATAAAGAGCGGGAATGTATTAGAAGTGCTTAATGCTTCTGCCTGAAATATGATGCTGTGTCTGTAGTTTGACATTTTGGCAAATACCCTTATTTGTTTTCTCTGCCAAGAGCGGAGAGATTGATACCGCTTTCATGTGTGTTGGATAAATATGTTGCTACAGCCTGCAGCATCAGCCATAACCTGAACTTAGAGACAGCTAACCTCTTTCAGTCCCAAACGTAACGAAATGAGCATGCCAAAACATGCAAAAGTCACCAATATTGTCCCATTTGTGTAAGCTGTACAAGGCCAAGTGTATAAGAAGCAATTCACAGTTTTCAGAGGGTTATGTGTCAGTCTAGTTCCTGGCTCGGAGCAGTTGCCAGGCAACCAGCAGAGCCTTCAGATAGTCACTGGTCCTGGCTAAGACATAGCTAACATAACAGCTGAAAGATTTAAAATCAGTGTTGTTACACTTCGATTTTTGTGCAGGTTACACAGAATGTGTTATTAAGTGACATTCAGAATTTGCTAGTATTTATTACTCAGACCCGGCCTAACTGTTTCCATCTGTTTTCAGCCTCGATGCACAGCTAAGCTAACCAGCTGCTGGCTGCAGCACGGCATTAACTGTACAGGCATGAGGGGGGTATCAGATGTCTCATCTAACACTCAGCAAGACAGGGGCTAAGCATATTTTCCAAAATCTTGACCTACTCACTTAACCTCTTCCTCCCTGGAGGTTTGTTTGTTAGGTCCAGGCTATATCTGTTATAACAAGGGCAACAAATGCTTTTTTTGCTTTTTAAAGGCTTGGGGTTTTTAGAAGAAGAGTTAGAAGTCATGATTTCTAGAATAAGTTCAATAATGCTGGATTTGGGCTTGCTGATAAAAAGTTTCTACTCATTCTCTTATATAAAGTTTTGATTAAACTGAAGGAAAATTCATAATACTCAATAAAGTTGGTTTGTTTCTGTTTAAATTTCACTCTTATGACTGGTAAAAATAAGCATAAGGACAATAAAATTCCCCAAAATGTGTCTTAATTACATGCTTATTTTGTCCTAGCCTAGAGCATGGGTGTCAAACATATGGTCTGTGGGCCAGAACCTGCCTGCCAAATGCACATCTTTATATACATTGAAAACTCTAGAAAGTTAGGGAACGTATTGGGACACAGGAATGCAGGAAAAATGCAGGAATGTATTGTGTTGCATTTCCTGTGTTACAAGTTGCAAAAATAGCTAATGTCACAAGAGGCAGATGTCCCAAACTGTTTTGTTCTTATAATGGATCACTAATTCTGGAGTAAAAATAGAATGGAAACCTCCTTGCAAGCAGAAATTATTTTATTTATTTAACTTTTTAAAAAAAATTGCATTCAGGAACAGATTACCCATAGTTGCAGTGACCAACTGTTCGCCCACATGGTTAGGGTGTTGCATGCTCAACCTCTAAGTAACCACTTTCAAAATCAAGGTGATCACACAGGTCGCCTGGTGGACTGGACTCTGAATGTAAGCAGTTAATATCAGCTTCTGTTTAATGTGAATTTCTGTTTGTGTAGACAGTAACAGATATCAAAGTTAAATGCTGTTTTATCACAGACTGCATGTAACTGGGAACTTGACCCCACAGCTTTGACTTTGAAAATTTCACTCTGAAAATGGCAGCTGGCTGTGAGCGGGTGCAGACCTGGTCCCCATCTTCAAAGCAAGCATCAGAAAGGAACAAGACTGCAAGTTGCTTGCACACAGCTACGATAATCTTGGTCTTGGTAGTGTGACTGTAGCATAAACCAGAGTTATGTTTTTTAAGGCATCTGGGGCTCTTTTATCATCTGCTTTTGTTAATGCACAGTTCAATAAATGTGAGCTTTTTAAGAATGAACTAGTTGAAGAAAGGGGAAAATGTGGAGGTGTTTCATATAAGTTATCATTAGCAGTTTTACTGGCCCACTTGAGATTAAATCGAGCCATGAACTAAAATGAATTTGACACTCATGGCCTTGGGTAAAAAGGTTAAACTGGTACTATTTATTCAGTTTAGTCAACTCTTTTTTTCCCTCTAACACCTCAGATTTAAGTGTAGGCATTCAGATGGCTTACTTACAGCTGCAATGTATGCAGTCCTATATATATGACTACAAAGGTCACATCAGGCTCTTTTTGGCCCTCTCAGGTGTTGTCTGCTTATTCAAAGGTCGTGCTTCTGTCCTTGTTATGAAACATCAAGCATTTATCCAGTTATGTATCGCCAACAGTGAGAGCTCAAGTTACAAGCCAGCGAACGGAGGGGACAGGGACTTCCGTCGATGCAAACACAACACGAGAAGGCCTGTGGTACAGATGCTTGTCAGTGAAAATTGAAACAGAACAAAATATATATTTACCAAGTGCAAGCACAGGAAAGGCAGGTTAAATAAAAGCCACGCCTCTACTTGATCTGAAAAAACTGTTTATCTCAATGAACTTGGTAATGCGCTTAAAGGTTTGGAGCTTTAGGTAAATTGAGAATTGTGAGTTTTTTCTGCTTATTTGCTGAATGGTCAGAGTCTTATCCTCTCTCCAGTAATGGAAGAATAGATTTGCGATCAAGAATGAAATTAGGGCCTCCTTTCCCGTTCTTTGCTATTTTCAGATGCAGCCCACAGGGAGGGGATCTAGAATGGAAGTGGGAAAATAGGCCTTTTTAGCAGGATTGCGTTTGAATGGAAGTAATTGGGAATCACTCCCACTGCTGAAGGTAGAATCTGAACTCTGGATCCAAAAAAGCTGCACATTAAATAAAAATGTAATGATTTGAGAAGTATTTAAACATGTTATCTAAATGGAAACAGAATAAATAAGACAGTATTTCTCTAGTATTCTGAGAAAAAATGGTTTAATGAAAATAAATGCTCATTTAAACTTTGATGGTGCAAGAACTCTTAAAAAGTTGGGAGAGGGGGATGTTTATCACTGTGTTACATCACTTCTTCTTTTAACAACACTCTGCAAGCACTTGGGAACAGAGGAGACCCACTGCTCCCATTTTGAAAGAGTTTTGAAATAATTTTTCCATTGTTGCTTAATAACGGATTTCAGCTGCAGGCTGGGCCTGCCACCAACACAGGATTTTGAAGACCGATACGACATGCGGTGATTCAGAAATCCAGTACATGGGCCGATATTTTTTTTTCTTCAGCACCAGAAACATAAACAGATTTCCATAATTTCTGCTATGTTTAGTTATTTATGAGTTCTTACTAAGATGATATGACAATGCGGTTTAAAAAATAATCATTTTATTGTCACTAAAAGCCGTTGGCTACTTATTCTTGCTCTTCTTGGATCAGCTGGTTGTTCCGATTGTGGCAGCGAACTGGCTGTTATTTGCCATAGGAATTTGCAAACAATAGACAGTCACCTTCACCACAGTTTCCATTGAGATCCTACCAGAATTGGGAGTTTCTGTATTTGGAGCTGTGTCGCTCTGGGGCAAACAGAACTGGTGCAAAAAATCTCACAAGACTGCTAAATTAGAAGTGACCCAGTATATAGTATAAATCCTCTGCCAGTTAAAATCAAAAGAGGGCGACATGCTTTATTGAAAATTGATGTAATCCTTTATCAAAGACCTTTTTACTACTGCTGTCTATGAGCCAAATTAGACAACTATAACACTTATTTTTTTTGTCTTTGCATACGTAGCTTTTTGGTGACCGAGTCTTAACTCAGATGTATTGTCTCCAACATAAACTTGTGATCTGCTTTAGGTTACATAAATGCCTGTCAGTACATCCTTTCTGTCTATTTTCTGTCCAGTCCTGTCATTTTCTACCCGGAGACAACCTGTTCTCAGGCTGTGGCATAGCGGCAGGTCAAATTTGTGTTTATGACAGCATTGTGCGCTCCAGCACTGAACACGGTGGAAAAGAACTGCAAACAATGAACCACAAAACATGACCTTCAGGGAGAGGTAGGCTCTGGACAATCCCCCCCCCCCCCCCCCCCCCCCCCCCTTTCCAAAAGAAGACTCAAATACAGGCACACAAAGTCAGATTTGGTGGGGCCAAAGGGGCGTCTTGTACATGCTGAGCGGCAAATGGTGTTTTGTCAGAAGACTGCTGACAAAGGCAACTGGGCCCTTTTGGTTTGAAACTGGAAGTAACTGAAATACAGCAAAACCAGTGGGACAGTGGTGCTGTATGACAGGATTATAACAGGTAATCCATTAGTTAATAGCAGTTTGAAAAATAGATTATTTTAAACACAGCAAAATATTTGAAACAGTACAAAGAATAATTAGTTCAACATTCTTATAGAGAACTATGTTTAAGTGGTGTTATTGATCTGGGTGTCACATTCATTCAGATTAACTCCCCTAATCCAGGCTTTAACATCAGTCCCGTGTTTTTTAAGTGTCTGTTTAATTTGTTATTACACCATACATTTTTTAAGGTAACTAATAATTATGAATCAGCTGTTATTGTCTTCATCATTAACATGTGTTCAACCTGTCGAGTGACAATTAATGACACTGACAAAACATTACTATGATTATAGTAGATTATATCTTATTCTTTTGCGATCGCTGCTGTTCAAGCAGACTTGAGTTTAAAACACTAAGCTGAGGAAAACATCAACAACAAAGGGAATAAACAGACCAAGATCAAAAATCTGTCTTAGCTCCGCTGGAAAATCTATGTCACCCAGGCCCAGATCAATAATGAAATCAGATGCAAATTGTATTGTATAACACCTCATCAAAGAGAAACATATACGTCCATAAAAATTGTCAATGGGTTAACCGTTTGTGTTCAGTGGCGCAGAATGAGCCCGAGCTTACCCGGAGTTTAAGAGCCGATTGAGAAAGAGGGAATTGCATTAAAAACAGGCAACGAGAGAGGATGATCAATAAAATATCAATCAATAGGCAGGCAAAAGGGTCGGGGTAGGAAAATTGGATGGCTCGAGCCTTCACAGATAATCGAAGACGCTAAGACAAGGGTCCCCACCCCCATCGTGCAACGTCTTTCTTTCTGTGATTGTCACCCCCTCCTTGTTTGTCTCAGTACCCCTCTTTCACCTCTCTTTCTTCAGTGCACCCCCTCCTGCCAGTCAGTACCCCTCTCAGGCTCCCCTTCAGTCCCTCTTCCCTCGATGTCTCTCCACTATCTCACCTCTTCTCCATTTCTCTCTCACTCCCACCCCCTCCACCTCTTTTCTCTTTCTCCAGTGCTCCCCCTCCTTCCTCCCGCGTCTACTGCAGCAGAAAAGCCAGCACCGAGAAAACCAGCATGTGTGTGTTTGTACATGAGTGTGTGTGTGTGATACTACGGTAAATCCACGAGCTAGCCTCACACGATCGCCTGCAATCAAGGTGAAATTGAGAAAAAGCCCCCGCGTGCGTGTCGAACGCTCCGATCAAAACATTGATTGCTGGCGCGTTACATCACAGCCATGCAAACAAACCCCCTTTAAATCATTAGAGTAATGTCTCTCCTCCTGTCTCTCTTTATTTCCTCTCATCTCCCACTTCTTCCCTATGTCTCTCTATCTCTCATCTGCCTCGTTGTATTTCCACATCAGCATCTCATTTTCTTTTCTTTATTTTCCCCTGTTTCTCAGCCCTTCTTCATCTCTGTCTCTTCACATGTAATTCGGATCCCTCAAGATTAAAAAGGTTCTGCCATACCGACCAGGACACTTTTAGAAAGAGCAAGGCTGGAATAGAAAAAGGAATGATCTGGGTCACATCGCTGTTTGACGTATGGCACTGGCATATTAGACCTACACAGCAAACTGGGGCTACGTTCGCCCACAAATACAGCCAGTTTCAGGCACTGAAACGAATCCAACTAATCGCACCTTAACACCCATGTAGTATCGCCAACACCACTAACTGCAGCCATTATGCTGAATGAATGTTTTTGTATGATTCATGTGGTCTTTGCCTGTAGATGTAGTGTTTAACTGTACATTGCATAATACAGAGCATAACTCGAGCAACTAGACAGGAGCTACAGTAGCTTGCATCCGAGGTATGGCAACAGCAAAAATGACGCCTCCTTTTGCTAGGACCAAATTTGCATGTAAATCAAAACTATGTCTCCTTCCTGTATACATAACTACCCAGGTGAGTTGTTTCTATGGGATGGAGTGGAGGTAGACGGGGTTGGAGTAGCAAGAAATCAATCTGAGAGCAATTCTTAGAGAAGCACTTCCTGCCTGATCCCAAGTCCAGAGAGGCAGATCAGGTGGCCTAAACCCAGACTATGTGTCAGTCACCATCCGCCACTTTTCTCTTCCTCTGGAGGGAACTGAAGTCAGGTATGCAGATCTATACCTGGCGCCAGAAGAGGTGCGAATGTATGTGTGAGTTTTGAAAACAGGGGGAGTGAAGATATAGTCTCATCTGTGGATAACTGTAGATGTAGTATGTATTGCTGAGTGTGCAGTGATTTATGATTACATTTTCCCCACTCAGCTATTTTCAGCATGATGGCATGAATGCCTGGCCACTGCAGGTGTCTGCCGACTGTCTGGTTTAGAATGTGGACCTACAGTATTCATACATTCCACAGCACCAGTGGTTTCTCGCCTTCACACCTTCAAAACTGAAAATATCACTAGCAGCAAAAGCAGGGAGCAAGATGAGGATGATCAGAATATAACTCTCGATACACAAAATCAAAGCAGCTGTGATCAAACAGCTGGATATGCCTTTAAGTGAGAGGGGGGAGACCCGAAGCCAAATGTAACTGTTTTCACAAACCCACAGATCAAACCACAGTCAGGGGCACTTGTTACTCTTACACCTGTGTGCTCAAATGCCATTAAACAGCTGCTTTTAGCAAGTAAATCATTAACTATTTACATGAAAACAATAAAGGCTATCCCAGCTCAGGAGTAAGTTATGCGTAACAGGAACAAGGACCGTGCGTAAAAGGCATGTAGCTTTCAACTGGAACAAGAAAAAAATCAGCAGAGTGAAGCACTACCAAGGGCAAATGTGTGAAAAGACATGCAGTACAACACGGACGTTTCGACGTCGTAAAGCTTGCTTTCCGCGTCGTGCCAGAATAAATACGACCAACATGAAAAACGGCACAGCGACGTGCATCACAAACGGTATCACCTAATGAAGGCGTTTGGATGCAGGAGGCGCAGTGGATGCTGCGTTCGGAGGCAGATATGCGTTAAACCTGCTGGAGCAGGAGAATGTGACGATGGAAATCATGATAGCGAGACAAATGTGGAAATGTGATTGACAGTCTTCACTGTTACTTCGTCTAATACCCATTTACCAACACAGCTGACATATAGTTTTCCATTTTTGTCTTGCGCTATCAGCATTAATTATTCAATAGCAGTAAGTCTATATACACCAACATTTAACTCGAGCTATACTGTTGGAAATAACACGCCAGCAGTCATAATTCTTCACGTAATTACGAGGGCTTGATTTTTCTGCTTGACAAAAAAAAAGTTTTTTTAAAAACTTATCATGACTCGGGCAGTACTCTGAGATGTCATTAGTCAGAATATGCAACAGTAGCCTATGCAGAAATAAGTTGGTCCCTCTGAAAGAGACGTGGGTAACTCACCCGGGCATATTTGGAGGAATAGGGGTCTTCAAAGAGTGCCCATATTCTGGGTTGCCAGGTTTTCCACCAGCCCGCTTTCCTCGCGTCCTCTTGCATGCACAGTCTTTTCAAGTCCCCATCCGCACCACCCAGCGCCGGGTCGTCATCTGGTGCGTCCGGTTCTGGAGTCTCGAAGCTATCCAGCGCCTCCTCCGCATCCCGATGCTGCCGGTAATTCATCCAGCAACAAGCCTCCACGTCCGTCTCATCGATGCCCCAGAAGGCCAGCTCCTCTTCGAACAGGGGACCGCACACATCGTTGGGACAGTGCAACTTCCCGGTGCGGTAATAGTTGAGGATGAAGGAAAACACCGACGGGTGGCGGTCGAAGAAGAACTCGTCTAATTTGGGGTCGTAGTCGAAGTTGCTGAACGCGTCCGGCTCGGTGAGCCACGACAAGCGGGTACCGGGCAACGTTTTTAGGGTGCTCCGGTAGGTCTCATGCCGCACCCCCCCGCAGTTTATCACGATTTTCTCGCTTTCCGACGGACAAGTCATGTCTGCGCTGTAACATGCTTTGTTGGACGACTTGTTCCCACCCTTGCGCCCTTTAAAAGAGGATACACACACCGAACTGAGCATAGAGGACCGGGGGGAGGGAGAGGATGAGAGAAACCGAAGGGAGGAGGAGGAGGGAGGAGTCTGAGGAGTCTGCGGGAGAGAAAAAAGGGCAGAAAATTTCAGCAGAAGGGAGAAATAAATGTGGATTATCAACATTGCAATACACATTAAAAATCACACGCTAATGCCAGCTGTATGTGCAATCATCCACTTGATAATCAGCCGGTGGAAGGGAGGAAGACGACCTTGTGCAGGTGCAGAGGGAACAAGGAGAGCAGGGATGGAATTGATGGGTAGCAAAGTTGTTTTGTTTTTTTTAAGCACAGCATACCAGAGCACACAAACATGCCAGAGCAATAAACAGGTGGCTTAGAGCACATTCATGAGTCAGCAACCATATGGGCTGACTGTTGACACCAGAGTAATGAGAAGATCCCAGTCTGGAGTTACTGTGCTATGTAGCTTTAGGGTCTCTATACTGATCTGGTTGATGCTCAAGTCAGTGTTATAACTGAGCCACTCAACTCAGCTTCACCCCTCCTGCACAAATGCAGAAATCCTGTTCCTTTACCAAAGAGTCATGTGTGAACATAGAGGAGAACTGGGGATCTTTCTTATTATCCCCCCGCCTTTCCTCACGAATGCTGCTCTGACACGGTGGTGTGTGTGTGTGAGTGTGTGTTAATTGCCTCCCGAGAGTGCGGTGTCCGTACTAATGTTAGATCTCCTCAATCAGCCTATGCGTGTGCTACACACACTGCTGCAGCCCCCTCCGACCGCACTGAGATCCATGCAATGCACAGTTATGCCGATGCTCTCTCTTCTCTCTCCCATGTACTCTGTGTGTGTGTGTGTGTGTGTGTGATGGCATGCAGGGATAGATAAGAGGAGGGGAGTGAAGTAAAGGTGAGAGGAAAAGGACATAAATCCGATTTTTCTTTCTTTCGTTTTTTTAAATCCACCAAAGGGTCAAAAAGGACAGAACAATCAGGAGAACGAGGCTCAGACAATGACCTTATGATGGGGGACAAAGCAGGGAGAAAGGGTGATTTTTTGAGAGAGGGGTGGAAAAAAGAGACAAAGTGAATGCAGCACTCTGACTGGGGGCATTTACAGCGAGCAGCTACTGTAATATTGTCTCTCCTCTAGTAATGGAAGAAGGGGGTAGAAGAGAGTGTGTAAGGGGGCAGGAGGAGGAGGAGGAATTGCAAAGGAGAGTGCTCTATAAAAGTGAATGAATTCTGCTGCAGTAAAAAGCCAGAGTTATTTGCTCGCGCTCTCCCTCTGTTTCTACTCCAGGTGAGGTCGGATTGTTCACCCACGGGCTGCTCTGCCATCCAGAGGGGCTCGCGATGTTTCAGAAAAGCCACGTGATGGCAGCCGCAAAGGCCGTACCTGCACCACATTCATGTTGTAAAACCCTTTTTTTATAGTCAAGGAAATGCACCACTCTCCTCCTCCCCCTCCTTTCCTGCAAGCTCTTAGTAGCCCTCCCTCCCCCCCACCCTCTGCCTAGTTCGACTCTCTCCCTCACTTTGTCTTCCTCACTTGCGCTCACATTCCGCATAAAGGAATCACATTTCATTGGAGGAAGGGGATCGGGGCTTCACTTCTTCTTCTCGAGTGTACCTGTCCGTCTCTGTCTTTCTCTCCAGTTCTTTCTACTACCCCCCCCTCCCTGTTTTCATTTACTCACTGCAGTCCTAGTCTAATTCTCTCTTCTCTTCCATTTCTCTCGTCTTTGACTTCGCTCACCTCTTCCTCTCTTTTTCTCCTTTCCCAAAGTAAGCTTCCTTTCCTTCGGCTCCATCCTTTCCTTCTCCTTCCCCCTCTTACTTTTTGCTATCTTTCATGCAGGATACCACTTACAACGTCTCTTTCGCTTTGTTAGAGTTTAATCCTGTTTTTTGGGCTTCTTGTCTGAAGGATCAACTTTTTGGTTGTCCATGGAAAAGTTTCCTGTGTCTTGGCAACACTCAGGTAAGATCCAGCAAAATCAAGGCTACTGCATGGATTAAGCACTAACTGTGCACAGGAGACAAAAACTTAAAGTAATACATCCTAAGTTCACAGATCAGAAAACAAATCAAAGTGTTAGATGCCTTAAGTTTTTATTTTTTTTTCTGTGGCAGTCTTACTTCTTTGCAGTTTTGTTTTTCTGCTGTTTTTTGGTTTGATTTTGGGTGCAGGAGCATTCAAACTGCTTACTTGACAGAAAAGAAAGAAAAAACTGTGAATTTGTTAGTTGCACTGCATTATCGTGCCACAGTACTTTTAGTTTGATGCTTTAAATAGAGCCTGAAGAAATATCTGCAACAAACAGAATGTTTGGAGTGATGAGGTCAGAGAGGGAGAGTGTAAAAAGATCTTAATCCGCAGTCAGCTTTGTCCGGTGGGGCTTTCCAGCAGAGAACACTTGTGTTGTGGGATGGATTATTTTTCAGCACCACGGACAGCGGCACTCTTTCACTCTCTCTGCTCGGGAACTTTTTAAGAAGCAGCTTCTGTGAACTCCCTGTGAAACTTCCATCCTTTAAATAACTTTTTGCGTTGTTGCCATTTTAACTTTGACACATTGCGTCCTGACGTGTTCTTCACAGGCAGTCATGGGATATAGTTGAACTTCTGAATATTTTATACGTGGATAGCCACAAGCCTGTCACTGCAGTTAAATGCCTTTTTGTTCCCTCACACTTAAACATGGTGGGACTATTGATTCTCATTAACCATTCTTTCATGTACCAGAACGTGTAGGTTAAGTGGGAAAGGGCTCAGCTGGGTTCTCTCTCACACTTTTTTGGGGAATTGTTAAAGCCTTTAAGTTTGAACTTGAGTGAATGTTGCCATCATTGTGACAAGATTGCCTGTAAAGAGTTTAGAGGTGAGGTGAGTGCTTTGCATTTCAGTTCAGCTTAATACAGGGGAGGTAAGCACTTCTCTTTAAGAGTCAGCATCAGCACCTTCAGCACTGACAGCAGCAGCACAAAAACACACGGAAGGGGGGGCTAAAAGTGGGGAAGTAAGGCTACAGAAGGTGCAAAATGGAGAAAGTGAAAAAGCAGCGGTTATTAAAAAAATGGTGGAGAGAAAGAAGAGAGAAAGGTTTGAGAAAGAGGATAAAATTTGAAGGAGAAGCAAGCAGGAGGAGGAGGGGGAGAGTGCTGAGGGAGCAAAGTGAAGGAACAATCCCCTTGCCTCCTCTCTCCTCCCCTCCAGCATCACTACTTTCTTTCTCCTGCAGCTTTTCCTGCCTTGGCCACCATGTCCTGCGCCACCCTGCTACTACTGCCTCACCACTGCACACATACAGAGGGGACGAAAGCGAGAAGGAGAGGGGAATGAGGGAGGGAGTGAGGGGAGGGGTACACTCACACTCACTCACACACACATGCTCACCTGGCTACAATGAAAAGGCTGAGAGAGAAAAAACACACGCACACACATTTTGGACCCGAAAAGCGACTTAATTTTTCTAAACCTTTTAGGGCAGGAGATCACGTCTGCAGATAGATATGGAGAACGGGTCTCAGAGAGGAGGAGCACACGCGCGATGCTCGTGCACAAAGACTGCACTGACGCTAATATATATTAGCAGAAACACTGCAGCAAGAGGGGGAGGGAGCACGAGATTATGGGATGCATTGACTGTGAGGTACCAGCAGCAGCACCGGGGTGGGGGTGGGGGGGGGGGGACGCTAGAGAGAGAGAGAAAGAGAGAGGAGGAGGAGGAAAGAGAGGAATTTGGAGGAGTGCTGACTATGCGGAACAGAACGAGCAGTTGGCAGAAAAAGCAACAAAAAAAAAAAAGAAATATTACCAATCGCAGAGAGGGAGATGGGAAGAGATGAGAGACACTTAGATGTGCTGGAGAAGGAGAAGAGGGAAAAAAGTAGGGGTAGGGAAGGTATAGGACAAAGTGAAGAGTGGTGGGGCAATGAAAGAGAGGAGCCAAAAACAGGTGGGGGAGGAGAAGGAGAAGCACAGAGAGGAAGACCTTGCAGTGGTTCAGGATAGCACCTGAATGTACGTGAAGGCATGTGTGTAGAAGGAGAGGGAGGGAGATGTCCTGCAGTACCAGCAAAACGCATGAAAACAGCAGAGTGATTAAAAGAGGGCGAGCAGAGGAAGGAAAACCAGTGTATGGATGTAAAACAGACACACAGCTGAGCTGAATGGCAAATGTGCCGCTCGGGTGGGGGGAGAGGAAGGCTTTGCAGGCAAGTGTGTAATGTATGTTTATGTATGCGCGCGTGTGTGTGCGAGGGAGAGAGGAGAGACGGCGCAAATTACGTATGTGTTTCTGGTGTGCAGCCATTTTTTTCCCACCAGCTACCTCATCAAAGGATGTAACCACAAGGCTTCACGCTGTTCCATCCATATCGCCTCCCTCCCTCCCTTCCGCGTCCCCCCTCGCTCTCTCCCTTCTCGCACACTCCCCAGTGCTGAGGAGACCCCAGCAGGAGAAACCGAAGCACTGCAGCATGGTAAAAAAGCACTGCGGTCACCTCCCCTTTTAGTGCGGTGTCACACCACGCTCTGTCCTCCCCCCACCTCCCCCTTTTCCACTGTCACTGCACCTCATGCTCTGACTCTCTTTCTGCCAGGAGAACAGAAGATGTGTGTGGGTGTTTGTGTCTGGATAGTGGCACGGGGTTGGGTAGAGTATGAATAGATGTGAATAGCAGGAATTACATGAATGGATGCAAAGGAAGCAACAACAACAAAAAAAAGAAAAGAAAAAAAGGGTGTGTATGCAGAGAAAACGGGGCTCTGAGCAGCTCTCAGACAGCTTAATCTAATGAAAAATATGATGTAAGCGGGCACCACACATCAAAAATAATAATAACAATGACAAAGCTCACTAGTGGCCAATTCCCAGAACATGAATTAAAGAGCCAATCAATTAAGGAGGCATAAAGGAAATGGCCAATCAACCGGAGGCATCTCCTCCACTCAGCAACACCAGTGTGTAGATCTCCCAGGGGCTGACCAATCCACAAATACCGCAGCACCAGCACCCCCAAGGGGGGTCTTGAGCCTTGTGCATATTGGTCAATCACCCCAGCCAGAAGCATGCAGCAGCAGCTGCTCCCTTTCTTTTCAGGAAAGGAAACATATCCCTGGGAACGTTTGTTTTAATGATGTGGTGGTGGTGGTGGTGGTGGTGGTGGGGGGGGGGGGGGGGGGATGTGTGGGGGGGGGGATTAATACATAAAATCATTTTCAGGAATAGACTGGCTGCAATGAAGCCTGTAATAGAGCTCCGAAGCTCAGTCAGTGTCCATGACTAAAATCTTTTCTGCCCACAGAACGATGAGGGCTGACTTTCGTTTTGGATAGATCTGGGTGATACAGCATGTAGGGTGAAGGAGGAGTGATGGAGGAGGAGGTGCTTCAAGAAGAGGTCAAAACAATTCTGAAACAACACTGAGCACAGGGGGGGGGGGGGGGGGGGGGGAGGCACAGGATAGTGTGTCATGTCGGGAATTAACTCTATTTTTGGACATGGACAAATCTGAGCGAACATCCTTCAGTATTCAAACTTTCTTGGAGCATTTGCATCAGAAGCAGATAGCTTCATCCCCCAAACCTCCCGTCTCTCTCTTAGGTAATTTAAACCTGTCTCCTCCTAATTAATGACACTGCCCTTCCTGCATGATTAGGACCATTATGATCCAGCAGTGCAGCGATGTGGTACATGAGGCCAGACAGACAAATGGGACGAGGGAAGAGGTATTACTGGACTAATTTCTGACCTGTGAACTATCCAGCGATTAGACATAAAAGCAGGGCAAGGTTAAGTCACAGATGGGAGTCTAAGCAGGTGGGGAGTAGGGCGAGAAGTTTTAAAGCAGAGCTATAAAAACAAGATGGCACGAGAAGAGATGACATGAAAGGTGATCTTGAGGTGAACCTCAAGGTCAAGTGGTGGAAAGAAAGAGGGCGCAAAAGACCGGCTAGGCTCAATCAGGTGGTAAATCAGATGAAAGACGGGAGGAAAGTTCTCATAACGGATGACGGGAAGCGAGAGAAACCATCAGAGTCTCGGAGAAGAGACAGGGTCAGAGGCAGGGACACACACACACACACACTAAACCCAGGACACGACAGATCAGTAATTCAATCACTGCCTCAAAATAGATTATCCCCCCCCCCCCCCATTGCTTAAACAGCAGCGCCCTCCTTTTCAAGCCCCATCACTACTCTGCCAATCACATCAACCGACAGCATGCCACCGTCTCTGGAGTTTTTCCCCTTTTTTTTTCTTTTTCCTTTTTTTGTGCTAAAATCGAAGGGGGTGTTTTCTGGGTTACCCTTAATCTAAAAATAGCACCAGCTGTAGATTTATAATGCAGGATGCTGGGGGCAGAAGAAGAGAGTGCAAATGGAGGAAAAGATGTAGAGTTCCCATTAGGAGGAGAGCACGTTGGAGCCAGTTGGCAGGAAAAGGAATGCATGTGCTGGATAAGTGACGGCAGAAGAGGCATTATGAAACCAGAGACTTTGTGTGTAATGCAGTGGAACGTGGCAGAAGCAGATTGTCAGAGTATAGGTGAAGTGGTGGCGTGGTGGGTTGTAGGGGGAAGAAGAAGAAGATGACCGTGTCTAGACATTTAACTGCCCTGCGAGACTTCCTAGATGAGACGCTATAACCTTCCAGTAGTTCCACTCCAGTAACCCCCACCCTTCATATCGTCCACAGCATCTTCTCCTCTGTGTGTTTGTGTGTCAGCCCTCTCACCCTACTCCTATAGTGCCTTTATCAAACCTCCATTTCAGGCCTTGACACTTACCCAGTGCTGCCACGATGCACAAGCAAACACACAAACACGCACACACTGAAAGCACATGCAGGTAGGACAAATGCATGCCTGTAAATGCGCAAAAGCAGCACACACATGGAGTTATTTACTCATGCAGACAGACACAAAATGATGCAGAGAGGAATGCATACACACACACACAGATGCACACACACAGATTCCTCTCAGAAGCGTGAAACTGCTCTGATCTAGTGGTGTAGATGGGGAAACACCCACCATTTGTGCAATGAAGGATGTTAGGAATTATAAAATGGAACAATTCTGAGGCGTCATATCAGTGGGCAACACTAAATCAGACTGAATTTCTCTTATAGCAGCTAGAAGGAAAAAAATAATAATTAAAAGAACAGAACATATCCTGATTTCTCCACGTACTGATTTTAAAACACGAAACAGGATACAGAAATATTTTGCAGATACTGTGGGAAAGACACGATACTTGTTGAATGCAGGTTAGAGGCTGTATTTTCGCCTTTTTTTAAATCCAGGCCAATAAAAACCTTCTTGATATTAGGCGGATAAAACGCAGAATATAAAACCACCATAAAAATACAGACAGATACACAGACACGGTTAATACTCACTTGCTTTTGGTTCTGGTTCGATTCGAGTGCGCGCAGAAACACGCACATCAAGCTTTAAAAAGATCAATCAAAATGTAGTTTTCTTTGTTAGATCGCTCTTTCTTACGATTTCACAGAGTATCCAGTTTCTCGCAGGCATTCAGCTGATCTGTTTTTGGGGTTTGTTTGGGTTTTTTTTCTGTTTTTTGTGGAGGGTTTTTTTCCTCCACAGGATTATAATAAATCAGAAATAGGATTGCGCGCGACTGTTGCTGGAAATCTTGTTTTGATAGCGTTATTGCCGAATGTTACTTAGAGCTTATGGTCATGCTGATGATGGCACGGGATGAGTCTTTCGGATGAAATGAAGCAGAAGTCCCCCTGAAAAACAAAAATCTGTCTTTTGGCTATTTCCCCTCGATTTCAGAGCCCCTCTCCCACCTTTGTTATTGCCAAAAACAAAAATAATTGCCAGCCTTTGTTACAGTGTCTCTACGCTTCCAGGCGCAGGGTGTAGCTACCATTCAGCTCTTCCTCTGTCTCCCCCATCCAAATGTTTCAGTGGAGATGCAGCCTGTAGACACCTCGCTCTCTTTGCCTTTCCCTCTCTTGTGCCTCTCTCTGTTCCTTTGGAGGAGCGTCACCTTCTGCACTATTTTTTTCCTCAGACGATACATGTGGGCGGATTAGAGAAGAAGACAGAGGGGTGGGAGGACCCCGGTGAATACAGAGGCTAATTTCTCATATGGCTGCTGAACTTTATAAATACATATGCTGAGGAGAGAGAGAGAGAAAAAAAAAATACACGCTAGGCTATAAAAAAGAATAAATGCGCTGATTTATTTTCATTTGTTTAACTGCCTGTTTTTTCTCTCCCCCCGTTTCTCCCCCTTCACTTCCCCACTTCAGCCTGGAGCCCACACATGCTCACTCTGCTGGACGGACGCACAAACACCATTTTGTCTACAGGTTCGCAGCCTTGACTCTGCCTTGGCTGACATCAGCAGTCATGTGGTACAAGCTGGTGGATTATGTGACAAAGTATGTCTGAAAACAGTAAAAATTCAGAAAAATTGCCTTTTTTTTTCATCTCTATCATATCTTTTCTATCATACATTAAAAGAAAAAAATCTGAAAATCTTGAAATAAGTGAAGCTGCATGGAGAATATTGCCTTTATATATGCCTGTGATATTCTACAAAGTGTCACAGGATTAACAACATGATTTTTAGGTGAATCTTGGGGGGGGGGGGGACTCTGCTTTCTACCTGCTGCTTTTACAAGAAGACTAATGGTGTGTGGAGACGACTTCTTGCAAAAGTACAGAGATCAGCAGGATATCTTGATGGTGCACTTATTGGCAGGAAACTGTCAATGAGAGCTGCATCATCTCATGAAACTTACAAGGAAGAAAAAGTCATTTGACAACAAAATATTCCTGTAAGAGCAAAGTGCAGACAGAAAACCAGTGAGCTAAGGAGACAAAGGAAGGTGGGAGATATTAAAGGATATTTACTGATTTTTTTTAGGGAATCAAACACTGAAAACTGTAACATCTGAACTCTAATGTGATAGTTTATCCCATGCATCCCATGCAGTCTGTGCAAGGAAAAGGGGCTTTATGCTGTAGGCAGGGCATCAAAATATAAATACAGTCTGCTATTCTGAACAGGAAGCCTGAGTCTTTTTTTTTTTCTTTTTCTTTCTCCACTAAGTTGAAAAATTAAAACGATTAACGCAGGAGCCATTTGTGTCTTGCAAAGCTGCTTTTAAGTCCTTTTTCAAGTAATTTTTCAAATTAAGTCACCTTTTACGAACCTTACAGATCTAAGCACAAAATCTAGAAGCTGCTTTTTCCTCCCTCAGGGAACACGCCTTCATTTATACCTCCAAGAGCCCTGCGGCATTGTCTCAGATCAGTCAAACGTATGATTTATAGAGGTGTCAAACTCCTCTACACCACAGTTTTTTATCATAAAACCATCTATAGCACTTGGCGTATTGGCAGTACTATGAGTCTTTGGCCAAGACAGCAGCAGCTTTATTGGGCTTTACTGGACAAAAGCCAACATTTGCATATTTTTATGTAATGCTCTCAGTAATGAAGCTGGTGTTTAGCAGGAAATAGCACAAAAATCTACCAAATGCATCATTTTAGCATTTAGCCTGAGGATTGTTATTCCATCTGCAGTCATTTCAGTTTGGTGGCACAGCTCTGCTTTGGGACTTCCCTACCCTTGCATAACTGTGCATGGACAGCCTGAGGCAGGGAGAGAAGCGACAGGAGGGGCGTTTCCAGGATTTTTTTAAAAAAAAATGGGATGGCAAAGAGAGGATCCAACAAGAAATCAGAGAATTCTTTGAGAAATAAACAATAAACTAAATGTGTTAAATGTACTGAGTGGTAGAACTACATAAGAACTATAAGCACAGATCCTTTGTTTACAGTTTGCAAAGGAAAGCAGTCAGAGTACAGTAGGAACACAAAGGACCGCTGTTAGGTACACTTGGGAGGGCCTATCTTTTAGACCCTATGAATTTATATAGCTATAATTAAAACAGTAGCTTTCACAGCCCACAATATTTAGCCTTAGATAAGTATAAATTCACAGTGATACACTGAGGAGGATAAAACTGCTCATGAAACTAAAGAAAAGTCTTAAGTTTAATCACTTAAGACTTTTCTTTAGTTTCATGAGCAGTTTTATCCTCCTCAGTGTATCACTGTGAATTTATACTTAGTCAGTGTCAAAGAGTTATACACACTATTTCTAATGCCTGCATGTAGTGTTAGACAATATGTAGGTATTAAATAAAAGCTTGACAAGTCATATAATTCACAAGACATTTTACTGCAAATTCTCAAAAATCTGTGCTAATGAAAAGGCCTCAATGGCAGATTTTGAACTGACTACAGTGAAATCAATTGTCTGAAATAATCTGTCCAGACTGAAATAATCCAGTCTGGACCAAACTGGAGGAACAATCAACCATCAGACTCTTCTTCTTCTTTCGGTTGCTCTCTTTAGGGTTCGCCACAGTGGATCACGTGCCTCCATCTACCACTATTCTGTCCTAGCGTCCTCTTCTGTCACATCAACACTCTGCATGTCCTTCTTCACTGCATTCCCAAACCTCCCCTGTGGTCTTCCTCTTTTCCTCCTGCTTGGCAGCTCCGTCTTCAACATCCTTCTTCAACTACACCCACCATCCCTCCTCTGCATGTGTCCAAATCATCTCAACCTTGCTTCTCTAGCGTTGTCTCCAACATGCTCAACCCAAGCTGTCCCTCTGATGTACTCATTTCTAATTTTGCCTATTCTGGTCACTCCCAGTGATCATCGTAACATCTTCAACCACTGCCACTGGTTGTTCTGCTGTCTTTTTGTCAGTGCCATACGTCACAGCAGGTCAGACTACCATTTTATAAACCTCGACTTTTACTCTTGCTGCTGCCCTTTTGTCACAAATCACCCCTGACACTCGTCTCCACCAGCTCCACTCTGCCCACACTCTTTTATTCACCTTTCTTGTGCATTGTCCATTGTTTTGGATAGTGGACCATTTGTAGTCCTTGGACCTTCACAGCCACATCTGTCTACACATGTTCTGTTTTGCTTCTACTGATTTTCATTCCTATTGTCTCCATTGCATACCTCTAGCTCTCCAGACTCTCAGTATAGATTACAGCATCATCTGCACGTCCACTAAAAGTCTTGCCTGACCTCATCTCTCAGCCTGTCACAACCCTCATGTAAACCCACCCCCACCTTGAACCAATATCCCACATCAGCCACACACCTCACCACTGTGTGGCTGTCCCCATAAATGTAACCAACCAAAATACTAGCATGGCCCAAAGCCAAAGAGCTGCTAAGCTAAAACCTAATGTACCAACTATGTCCAATAACAACAAGACTATCAATCACTGCTCATCAAGGCACCATTTTCTGCTTTTAGTTCAAAGTGAAGCCTCGCTTTGTGGCCAGAGCAGACGAGCAGGAAGTCAGCCACACAGAAAGTAGCTGACACTGTTTCTTCATCAACCTGCATAAATACTGAATGCTCAACTTTGTCCATACTAAGAGTGAGCATTAGTCATCACAGACACTCGCAGTCAATCTCTGGGCGGCAGCATACCGCAGCACATGCATAAGGAAGCAGGTAGCAGACCTGAGCATACATCGTGTGGACGAGACAAGATTTCCTGCATTGAGAAAGAAGCTGTGAAAATGCCCTCAATCTCGTAGGTTCAACACAGTTTCTAGTAATCTATTTAGGAGTTATTGTTCCTACTGCAGAGGTGGATGCTGAGCACTTTACGTAGTTAAAAAATAAAAGAGGGCAGGACTAAACAGCCTATACACGTATATACTGGTGTTTGCACATATGCATATAAAAGAAAAAAGACTGCTGGTCTTCAGAATACGATGACGATGACAAACCGGTAGTTGAATAATCTTTTTTAACGTCGTCTCCCACTAACTGAAAAAGTGTCCACTCACTCAGGGGTTCCTATGTTCAGAATGAAAAATAAAACCTCCCGAAGCGATCTTAAGGCGTTTGATGCATTTTATGTTCGGTGGAAGGTGTACGAGGATATACAATTGGTTCTGGTAAGGGAACGAGACAAAACACACAAATCAAACAGTGCAGAGCTGCTGTTTGTATGCTGTGTGGGACCAAGCACCAGATGTCAACAACAGCCGCAGCAAAGTGCAGTAATTGGGAAGACTATAAGAAGCCTTTTAAAGAGTTATTAACTAGTGGCGTGTGAGCAACAGCAGTAATGCCTCCAGTCTCATAATGTGATTTATGAAATGAGTCAAAGCAGTCTTATTATCATGGTGTTTCCTACACTGCTGTTAATATCGCCTCGAGCTGACTTGTTTCTATTGTTTATTGGGCAGTGTGTAATTATCTGCTTCATTCAAGATTTTTTTAAGGGAAAAAAAGAACTATTGTACTACTGTAGCTTTAAACAGTGTACACTCAGACACATGCAATACATATGATTAGAGGTGGTTTGCTTTTCTGGACATAAATCTTGACCTTTCTTTATAATAATGTTTTGGACCTGGTTGCTCAGAGGTGAAAAGTGCAATTGGGGATGCCCAGCGCATCAGTGTTTTGTAGTAAACAGAAACACAATCTGTTGCATTTCTTTAACTTAAAATAAAGAAAAAGTATCTTGGAGTGGTTGTCTTTATTTCCTGTGTGTTTGTGATAATTTGTCTAGACTGGTGGCACTGAATGTATCATTTATGCAAACTCTTCAATTGAAAAGGTGGAAAATCTGGAATCACATCACTGAATAGACGGTCCTCGCTTCTGTTAGCTATTATCTTGTTCTCAGAAGTTAATAGAAGCTATGTAACAGCCACCCCAGGAGAGAAATATTGATTAAAAGATAGGATAGTGCTAAACTTTATCAACACACCTTCAAGAGTTACATTAAATCCAATGCAACTTGACGCCTCCCATAAAACCTGAGTAAAAGCGTACAGAGAGCGCTGCTTTTCATTTTTAAGGCTTTAATATTTAGATAGTTGAAGCCCAGACATCCAGTAATGGATTTCTTCCTTTAAATTCAGCTGTTTGTTTGCTGTAGTATATACTGACATGTGACCACCGGGCAAGGCATGGTTACATAGTTTGAACTGTCAGCATATGGAAACTGCTGCTTTATTACATTACAACCTAAAATATTTATATGCAAAAAACAAAAGTCATGCTACCATCTTGTGTCAACATATTAGGGCACACCAGCCTCTGCTGTGCTACCTGAAGCCTTCGCACTACCTGTCAGAAACCCACAGAGAACCTAATTTAGAGCCCGGAGGCTGCAGACCAAGGGCGCGTGCTTTCAATAAAGTACAGCGTAGAGCGCATCAGCTCCCGGGCTGCAAATCACCCTGACACACTGCTGGCAGGCAGGGGATTTCTTACTTTATCACCATGACATAGTAAAAAGAAAACTCAAAATAAGGCCTGCATGGGATTACGTAAGGAAATACTGGATTTGAGTAATAAATGATTTAAGCTGCACATTTGGTTGCACTCACAGCAAACAGTAACGTTTGTCCTCTTTAATGGCTTTTCTGATGTTTGTCAGAGAAATGGGAAATGAAGTCTCAGTAATCATGAACTAAATGTGAGGAAGCAATTCATGTCTTGACATTAGCTTGCATTAAATGCATTAAGTTTTTAAATAAAAACTGAACCTCCTGTAGTTGTATTAGACTGTGACGACAAACAAATATGCATAGCAGAATTAAACGAATTACATCTTTTGTTTTATTTATACTTTAAAAACAGACATTTTTACAATCTTTGTATATAAAGACTCTGTTCTAATCCCTGCATGAGTCAGTCTGGCACACTGAGGAACAAAACTTCTTGATTTACAACTCGATAAAGTCTTTCACAGCCTGCAACGATCTCCCCGAGCGACTTAGGCTGATGAAACCGGTCACTGTCTGTGAAAGCATTTAACACGCTTTTTGTTGCGCCAGATCTCACAAAAGCTCAGGAAAGTCACGCTTTTATACAATCGCAGGTTCAACATCCCTCACGTTAAAATAAACAAAAAATACAGAATCCTCTGATCACTTCAGTCAGCTCTGCTCTGATCAGGAGCATCTGTCCTCTTGCGCGCTTGTTTTGAATTTATAATCCTCAGTGATTCTTGTCTTTGGGAAGCTTGGCCTTTCTCTCGCTCCTTTTGTCCAAGAATTTGTTTTTCCTACTCGTTTTAATCTCTGCCTCCCACTGCTTTTTCACCATTGTGTACAGCCTCATGGTGGCCTGTGCGTCTTGGACCTGGAGAAAGCAACAGGCAAAGATCAGCCCAAGTGTTACTAACATTATTGGGCAATAACACACTGGTTGTTTCTACATGCTGCAATACTGCTGGGTCAGTGATTTTAGTCCACTGTTGGATGATGACATCATGAGATTAACAATAAAGTTTTCTAGATATAGAATAAATGTTAATGTCATGAATATAAAGTGACACGATGCTCTTGTAAGATGCTACAAGTGCTAAAATGCTGCAAATTGACCATTTGGGTAAGTGGTTGCTAACGAGAATATTATTATTATATATTATATATACACTATCTTTGGGCCTTGAGGGGTCAAAGATATACCCATGTGCCAATTTTCGGTCACTCAACCCTGATGATTTAAAAGGAGTTCAACGAATGACTTACAGATGAATGTTCGCCCTCTTGGACCTTCACATCGAGGATTTTTCTACAAAGGAGTTTGAGCGAGGGTCGACCACTCTAAAACAAAAGAAAAATGCCTCATTATCAGTGATAATTCATTCACACATTCACTGTGGAAACTGTTGAGACATTGGTGACTGCATCATACCTTTACGATCGTCTTAAAGGGTTTATATTTCTGAGTATCTCTGATTTTCTTTTTCGGATGATCCAAGAGCAGAATCTGAAACAGGAGATATTTTGCGGCTGCTCATAATCAGGCTGAAAAATATTACATTTGTTCCATTTCAGATATCACATCCATGCTACCTTTAGATCATTGTGTATGGCGTGTCCAACCACTACTCTCCCTTCCAGGATGTTAGCAACCTCCCTCTGTACAATCTGTACATCTGCTCCTGCAGAGAGACAAACGTGGTTTAAAAAACATCAGAAACAAAACATAAGGAACAAAGAGACTTTAAGTTGTTCTTTGCAACTCATTTCATTTCTCTCACCATCTTTGATGTCCTCTGGTCGGATGCCGCTGACAGCTGTCCTGTAGTCTGTTACCTTCTCTGTGGGCTTCACATATTTGTCATAGATGCACTTCCCAAACTGGTTCACAATTGACACACGTGCCAAGATGCTGTCCTCTCCGTCAGGACCAACTCCCACCATCTCACAGTCAATGGCCACCGCCTTAGTGAGGCTTAAGGTGAATAACAAAGTGACAAGAAAGGAGAGACATTACAATCATCATCTTCTGTGTCAATGCAAACCCCTCAATGTACACCGAACGCAATGGTCACTTCGCTCGCTGACATGATTTTACACTTGCATCTTTAACCCTTGCTCGACACTTCAGGCTACAAACATTGAGAGGTGCATGACCAGCAGACACAGGCTGTGATGTCAAATCCAGCACGTGACACACAGAGCATAATAGGGTCACACCTTTTATGACCTAGCTCAGAATGCATCCATCTATTCATCCATCAGGAGTCACAGGTTTTTCCACAGCATTTATCTGTATTATCAGTGATTTTCTACAGCAATGTAGTGTCAATACCGCTCTGAAGCCGTATTGACAGGTTGCGTCACCACAAAGTACAGTGAAGGATTTGAATTGGATAAATTCCATTCAACAATTTATCCATTTCCATATCCTGCAGAAAACATTCAGCGACCATGTTTAGTTCATACTCTGTCAGGTCAATTCACTAAAACATGCAATGACAAAAGTATTTATCACAGACTATATGTAATATTTGACTTCTTGAAGGAAAGCTCCATGAAGCTCTCCCCTGAGGGGGAAAAAATAGTCTCCATCTCCTTTGGGTCATTCCATCTCATCAATTTCATCAAATTAAAAAAAATAAAAATCCCACCTGATCATCATATCTAACGGAAAAAAAAATATCCCTGTGGAACGATACACTGTTCATTAGAAATGCCAGGTTTCTGCTGTCATTAGATCTTTCAGAATATATGGTGGTGGGAGTGTGTTTGACATTTTTCAGCGGTTCTGTGAATATGGGCTCTCAGGAGTGTCGCTCAACTTCATACAGAACGAGTCCCTGAAATAATTGGATGTCTGATCTTTGACAGCAGATCCAGAGAACTGGAGAAGGTGGCAGGAGGGGGGGGGATAATTTACTTTGAGCTTCTTATACACGAGGCACATAATGTTGTCGACCCAGTTGAGCGGTTTCACAGATATTAAAGTGTTGAATTTTGGGAAAAACACATTTTGTGTGACATTCCCCAAGTATGACATTATGTGCCAAATTCACATTGTTAATATTACATCCACAGTTAATCACAGCCAGCTAATCCCACCCCAGCAGCAACATTCCTCTGAAATACTTGTATTGAGATAAGTAATGACATTAGGGACTTGATATTTTTTATAATCGCTGTTAAGGCGTGCATCTTTCCCCGGGAATATTTTCAGGCACTTTTCTAAATTGGCATCAATGCTGCCCGCTGTATTCTGAGTGTGTTTCCCACTGTACACTGAATGCACAGCGACTTACCCTTCAAAAGCATTCTCCTTAACCAGGCTCTTCTCTGTGTCATTAGCCGATGCACCATCCGTACCCTTGGCCTTGCCCTGCTTCTTCCTCATGATCTCGGCTGCTTCTGCTCCCATTGTCGCCTCAATGTCATCCGGGTCCACGTCATCAAACCAAAGGTCCTCTCTGCAACAGCAGAGAATGAGATGGGATTATCAGACATATTTATTCTTGCTGAATAAATGAGTCAATGTCAGTGCTAATATATACATACTCTGATGGCTTCGTCTCCTCGGATTCAAGCTTCTTCTTCTTAGCTGCCTGTAGGCTGTTTGGCTTCCCACTATCCCGCTCTCTTTTTGAAGCAATAGCATGTTTAGTCTTCGAGACATTCGACACCTTTGAGTTGACCCCAGTCTTACCGGAGACAAAACTCTTAGGAACAGTTTTGTGATCTGCTTTTTTCTCAGTGTCTCTCTGGCTTGGTGCAGCATTGTTCTTAGAAATTATTTTAGAAGTATTTTCTTGGACATTCTTTGGCGAGAAGCCGTTCTGATGTCTTGGTGCCGCGGGCTGCTTCTTCTCTGACTGACTGGCCTTCAACACCTGAAGGGAGTAAAATAGGAGAGAGAAAATACCTGTGGGTAGTATTAAACACAGGCACACAAAAACCAAAGTGTGTGACGGGATATGCTTGGAGCTCAAACTATTGCACTCACTAACCTCTTGAAGTGCTTTCCAGTTGGCAGAGAACTGCTGGGAGTCTTTTGGAGGAGCAGATTGTGGAGCTGTAGGCTTTTCCTGCTCCTTGTTTGCAGGAGCTGAGTAAAACCAATGCCTCTCGTTCTTTTTTAATATGCCGTTTTTCTTATTAGGTTTCCGCTTAGATGCTTTAGCGGGAAGGTGTTTTTTCTGTTTCTCCACCTTAGACATTATGATTACCTATCTCATGTATCCTCACCTCCTTAGATTTTTCTTGGTGAAGTGTGTGAAGCCACGCTGGCTTGTCAGATGTCCGTTACTTGAGTTGCCAAACAACTTCAGACAGTAAGAAATGTCTCCCCCAGCCTAAGCTCACCTTTCGTCCAGCACACGAGCGTCACTGAAGCACGTCCCTGAACTGTACATAAAATCGCTTACACGTAAAACTTAACTCACTCCGAAGCCATGCCGTAGTGTTTTCCTACGATGTGCAACAGTAAAATGTGTCCGTCACAAACATGACGTCGTGCTGTAGCGCAAGTGCGTCAAGTCAGTAAGATATGAAAAAAATCTCCGATCGTGCTTTTGCTTTACAATTATATACATGTGAAATTTTATATAATTAACTTAAAAAGTCATGTATTTACGCTTGTTTTGTGGGCGATTCAAAGGCGGAACTAATGTTTTAGAAAGGGTTTCGCATCGTTCTGAGAAAAAATGACGGACCGTGGCGGAAGGCTTCATAGCACTAATGTAAAAAAAAACAGTGGGTTTTGATAGACGTATTAAACCCATGTTGTATTACTCTGGATAATCATCAGGCATATAATTAACGTGGTAATTAATGTTAAGCATCTGAGTAAAGTTAGCGTTTAAAGGAGCAAAGAAAAAACGTATTTCCAGGTATGTAACTTCTGTTTGGGGCCTGAATGTATTATTGCTGTCTCGTTGCTCTCACACGTTTCTGTCTGTGTTTTGGTTGTAGATCATGTTGGAAAACTCTCCATCTCCTCTGCCTGAGAGGGCCATTTATGGGTTTGTTCTCTTCCTCGGATCACAGTTTGGCTTCTGTAAGTGAAATATCGCGTCCTCCAATCCAAAACACAAAAAGGTGTTCAAGCAATGCATGTCTGTAATACTCACTGCGTCTCTCCACAGTTCTGTATTGCTTATGGGCTTTCGTGCCAGAGGATTGGCTTCATTCAATAGGGCTCTCTTACTGGCCTCAAAAGTAAGTAGAACTGCTCTGAGATAAATGGATCACCGGGAAAGCACCTGCACAGTTTCATGACAGTGTCAAATGTGTGTCCTGTGTAGGTACTGGGCTCTTGCGATGCCAATCTACTTGCTGGTCGCAATAACAGTCTGTTTCATTCTGTTATTTGGTGTGAACATGAGCAACACGGCACCGCTGGACTCTGTGGACAACATCACAGGTGAGGATGCTGCACTGTTCAGACTCTGACTGCCTGATTAGGTTAGCTAACATTTAGAGTGAGAAGAAGAAGGAATCTAAAATTGTGCTGCGTGAGAATATACATGTAAACAAGCTGAAAATAAAATGCACTTCAGTATATTACACTGATTGGCCATTTTATTAGGTGTTTTCTTATAACAAGTGGTTATCTGAGTTACTGTTGCCTTCCTGTCAGCTTGAAGCAGTCTGGCCATTCTCCTCTTGTTGTGTGGGGAAAATCCCAGTAGATTACCAGCTTCTGAAATATTCGAACCAACCTGTCTGCCACCAACAACCATGCCACATTTTCAGAATTTCCTGATTGTTAAATGTCTTTTTTCTGTCACAGATGTGTATGCACAAGGCCAGAGCACTGAGTCCTCCCGTAACGGAGGAATACCCCGATTGAAGGATGTGTCAATTAGTGAAGTCAACAAAATGTTCTATTTATCACCCAGTATGTAACAAGCACAGTCTGATACTGCTGTGGACAGAGCAGAAGTAAAGCTGCAGGGGTTTTATTTTGGTGTTACTGTTTGTCATTTTTATGATATGTTTTGTGCCCTATTTATAAGAAGATATATTCTGTTGACTTTTTTGTTGTTTAAGCGTCTTTATAATGGTTAAATGTGAATACACTGGTCACAATAAGATGTATATTGAATGAAAACAACTGTAAATGGCTGTACTGTCTATGTTAAAATACAGAATGTTTATATTTATTATTCTGTGCAATAAACATGTCATAAATAATCATATTTTTATGTTAATTCTTTTATTTTTAAGTCCACTGCTAGAAGAAATTAACATCTTATTTTGTTCTAGTACTTTAATGCCTGTCAGAAATGTCTGTCTAAATTAAAAGTGGCTCCAGATAATTATTTATGCCCAATCTGCATCTGAATCATTACTAAAGCTGCAAATGAACATCTGCACTTGATTATCCCAGAGAATAAGAGGCAGTTTTTAGCATTTTATCCCACAATAAATTTTGGGTTTTTGGTCACAAGCCACTTTATTAGGTACACCTGTTAAACTGTATGTTAACACAACTTGTTTACACATTATGAACTGCAGTCTTTTTCAAATATTTTCTTTATTGCTGTCCACTAGGTGGCGATAACGGATCGCTTTAGCGTAACGTTAAACAAAGACCAGGCAACCAGGAGATTTGTTGTTGCGCTTTAATCAAGGTGCATAACCGGAATAAGATTACGAAATTGGGCGAGTGTCCGCATAATCCTGCAATATGTAACAACACAGAGAGCGCTGTCGAAACAGGGACACAAGTGAACAGCAGAGGGCAGCAGGACGCCGCCCAGCGTCCAGTCTGCCAAGCCAAAGGAGAAGAAGACGTTGTTTGGGAACGATTTCGGGCAAGCCGTGGGGGATCTTTGCTTATTTAAATCCTTCGGAGTAAAAACTAATGGCTTTCGCCGTGCCTGTGTGGCTTGCGGTCCAGGAGGAGCTCCTGGCACAAAACGAGGCAGAATGCGGAGCTTCGAGCTGTTTTGACACTTTCGACGATGAAGCTCTTTTTCAGTTGTTCAACCTGAGCAGACCCTGCATCCTTTTCATCGCAGACGCCGTCCGCATCCGCATGAAGGACGCCACCCCCAAGAAATCCCAGCTGCCCGTGGACGAGATGGTCATGGTGGCGCTCAATTATTACGCACATGGGGTCTCCACCACTGCCGTGCTGCAGAAAGCCGGACTGAGGCAGACGGACTGCCCCACGACTGTGGTTGGTACAATCTCGGGAGTCATAGCAGGGATGTCCGATGTATTCATCTCTTTCCCGCTAACCCTGGACGCCAGAACTAACGTCGCCTTAAAGATAGAGAAATTCTGCGAAATCCCAAACGTGCTGGGCGTCTTGGCTCCTGCGCACTTCAAGATCAGAGCATCTCCATATGAAAAGGACGCTTTCAGGTCTTTTATCAATGCCCTGGGTTACACATCGGTTGTAAGCCAGATCATATGCGACTGCGACGGCAACATACTGAGTGTTGAAAAGTGCTGTGTTGGTGGCACGTTTGAGCAAGAGATGTGGGACTCCTCCTTTAAAGGAAGGGAAATGCAAGAGGACCTGCACAGCCCGTTTTGGTTGATTGGTAAGAGCAGTGATGACCTCTTGTGCAAATGTTTATTTAGAAATGTAAACTGGAGTGACAGCACAGTGAGGTATCAAGTCAAGCATAAAAACCTACAAAACTATCATCTGTTTGCGTCTGACGATGATTGGTTGCCTAGCAACAAGAAGACGCCCAGGAAGACCCCACCCCATCATCTAAACTACCTGAAAATCTGCACTTCCCCTACTTGGGTCACCCAGCAATAACCCTTCCAGAAAGGTGTAAAGATCCCTTGATTAAGTAGAGGTGTATGAGGGGATGCAAAGATACAGATATAAGTTAAGGCAATGAATGCAAGGCAGTTATTCCCAAAAAGAACAAACCTGCTCTTTAGTGTTTCTATTCCCCGAAAAAGGCAAAATTGACAGTTGGCAAAAGTATTAACTTCTTGGCAAACAGTTGATTTTGCTGGAATATTTCTTTTTACATAAAACACAAATAAAATAGTGTTTTAACTTCTTACGCGTAAACTTACTGGGCATGTTATTAATGCATTATTACGTTATTATTCATGACCTAGATTCAACAGGGTGCTGGAAAAGTTTGTCAGAGATTTAGGTCAAGGTTTCTAGATTCATATCAGATTGCTGCAGATTTGTCAGCTGCACATCCATAACGGGAATCTCCCTGATCACCACATCCCATTCTTCTGTCGTCCAGTTTCGATGAACCAGTGCAAACTGTGGCCTCAGTTTCCTGTTTTTAGCTGACGGTTGTCGCACCCATTGTGATCTTCTGCTGTAGTAGCCCATTGGCTTCAGGTGTTTTCACAGATGACCTTCTGCATACCTCAATCGTGGTTACTTTTGCCTTCCTATCAGATCAAAGCAGTCTGGCCATTTTTCTCTGACCTCTAACATTATAAGCTGTTTTCTGCCAGGAAACTGCTGCTCACTGGATATTTTCTTTTTCCTACCATTATATGTAAACTCCAGCGCTTGTGTGAGGAAATCCCAGCAGACAGTTGTGAAATACTTAGACCAGCATATCTAGCATTAACATCTCACGTTCAAAGTTCTTTCTTCCCCACTGTGATTCTCACTTTGAGTTGTGGAGGCCATTTCAGTACAGGGAGCTCATTTTCATGCTCAAGAAACCAGTTTTACATGAATTGAGATTTTGTGACATGGCGACTATCTTGTCTAAAGGAGTCACTAGAAGATGGGTACACTGTGGTCATAAAGGGAGAACATAGCATCAATATTTAGATCTGGGCTCTGGCATTTAGAAGATTCTCAGTTTGTAATCAGGGATCAAAGTATTCCGAGAATGGCTCTCAATAGAGTGGCACCTGTGTGGTCCACATTGTTCAGAGATGCTCTCCTGCTCTGATATTCACTGCATTTTCTTATGTTTCATTTGAAGGTGGGAAAGGCTACCACTTAAGCAAGCACGTCTTGACTCCTGTATCACTGCCCGCGAACAACAACGAGATCCGCTTCAACGAGGCCCACACAAAGATTCTCGATGTCATGCAGACGACACTGGATTCCATGAAAAGGCGTTTCAAGTGTCTGATGCAACTTGGTTTTGCACAAGAAGGCTCACTTAACAAACAGTCTAACATTATCAAAGCATGCAGTGTGCTGCACAACATCGCTAAAAAGTTCTCTGTCCCTCCCCCGCCTGATGCCGGTAAAGCTGAGCCGCTATATCCTGGCAAGCAGCAGTCAGGGCCAGTAGAGATCAAACAGGAGGCCCTCAAAGCCAGACAGGAAGTTATTGATAGTAAATTCTCTGCTGTGTCCAGCAGTCAGGACCCCTCAGGTAGCAACGTCACAGAAGAAGATGCATAAATGGTTGTTTCTGGTCTAGGAAAGAGGATCAATGACACACTGAAACCAAAACTCAGCTTTTATATTTCTGTGAATGTGAAATATTATATTTCTTGTAATTATTCCTTTGTTTTCTACTTATTTTAATAAATTCATTTTTTAAACATTTTCAAGTCATCAGAGTGCTATTTTCTCACACAAAAACAATGACAACAAAAATAATAATATTACATATTTAGAAGAGATGCAAACTGAATAAGATCTGAAGTGTGCAATGCATATACAGAAATAGTTAAGATGTAATAGTTTGTATTATTACGTTTAAAACCAACATATTGCTTATAGACAAATAGTTTTTCATTAAGTGCATAAAAGATTGAGTGCAGGGTTGACACTACGCATTTGCGTTTTGTCGACGGAGCTCTTGGAGGGCAGTGGCATTGACGTATATCATATCTGCGTTCTCATACGTGTTCTCATAAATGTTCTCTTCATTCGTATCTTTTGGTTGCAGACTGTCCATGATGCACTGGTGCAGAAAAACGTACTGAGACTGAAAAGGAAATACCAGAAGTTGTTGGTCATTTGAAATGCAGAACTTCTGCCAGGGGAGATTATGAGAGTTTCTTGCAGGCAACATTGCTAAACAGTTTCACAATAAAGCATTTCATCTTTTTTTCTGAAACAAAAAGACCCAATAAAGCTTTGTTTTATGAAAACAAATTTTCAGCTCACTTACTTAAAAAGATGTAGACATAGACCCTTAGAGAGAAATGCTGGCTCTAATGTCACAAACAGGACTATAATAACATTTCAATCAAGTGTTTTGCTGTCTAAATTACTACTTAACAAAACTGGGCATTAAATATATTTTAAGCAGGCATCTGTTGGTAATACCTACAAAGTCTGCCTTGTTCTGAAAAGTTAAACAATAGAAAAACTTCCTTTTCAAACTCATATTTTAAGATGAAATGATCAAAAATGAGGACCCCAATTTAAAAAACACAAACAAAAAAACAACTGCATATCTTATGATGAATAAACTGCTGTCTGTGTGTTGTTTCACCAGCTGTGACTATAAAGAAATACATGATTAGCTAATTAAGGAAGTGGTGGCTCAATCAGAAGCAGTTTAACACTGTTACCTCCGTCTGCACCATGTACGGTCGGTTCAGTCTCATCTTGTGTACGAAGGCATTGATGCCGACTGCTTGTTCTTTCTCCAGCTGCTGAAGCAGCACATCCAGGGAAATGATAGTGCCAGTTCTCCCGACTCCAGCACTAAGAGAGACACAAGCGTTATAATAAGATAAGCAAAAGGCTTTGAAGGTCACATAGAAAGCTCTCATCACTGTGTCTGTGCCAAAGCTATTATAGTTAACAAAAACTAAACTAGAACCTATAACTAGATGTGAAAACTACTAAAATGAAGAATTGGACTTTTGAAAAAAGTGAAAAACTATCATGTGCAATACTAATCCTCCCTATTGAGGAAATGCCTTAATTGTAATCTTTGCCCCTTTGGTCAAAGTTGTCATCACAGTGAGGAGTTAGTGCATGTGTTTGCAATTTGTAATGTAATGTCTGTTCAAAACTTTTAAAAATATACCCCCCTAACAAATACCCTAAATGTTATTATCATTATAAAACCCACAGAAACTAACGAAAGCTAAACTAAAACGGAACATTTCCAAACAGTAAAAACCAAAGTGAAACTAGTTAATGCAAAATGAAACTAAAATGAGCTGAAAACAAGACATCATGACAGAAAGAAAAACAGATTAAAAAACACAAAACCTGAACAAAATTTTCTGTCACAACAGACACACAATTTTAATCACAGACAGGAGTGTTTGGGAATGTGGGAAGATACCAACCCTTCACCTGCTCCTAATACACTGCCTCGAAACATCACATTATATTTTTACAGTATCAGTCAGACACTGTACGCGCTGTGTCTCTGTCATATATAGTAGAGTTTATATGCGAGTATGTAGTAATTTATAATGTTGTGGTTAATTGTATGCCTCCTCTGTAGATCCCAGAAGAGGTCTGACTATAACTGTAAGACAGGATGGCAATGGCAGCTTGTACATCCTGATATGCACCATAAGGTATATAATGAACAGTACATACAGGTTTTAGAGCACCACTTTCAGATGAATCTCCCAGAGGTCCTGCAAGTGGCCTACTTTAGTTTAACTACTGGTCAAGTAAAGTATTAGAGTGTGTGACTTTAGCTGGGTGGATATTGTATAAAAGCAACCCTGCACCCATGTAAAAGGAAACACTTATTTCGTACCTGCAGTGAACCACAGTTGGTGCTTTGCCCCCTTCTCTCTCTATGTGCTGTCTCACCAGTCCTCTGAACTGGATCAGGACCTCTGTGCACTCTGGGACTCCATGATCAGGCCAGGCAGTAAAGTGGAAATGTTTAACTGTCCGTTCTTCTGCGGTTTTTCTCTGTGAGGAACATTCATATACAGTTACTTTAGGTCTATGTCTTGATATACAGCATAATATTTTAGGTATCAATCAACCATTATTCTTTTAAAAGCAACATTAACAGCTAAAGCCTTCAATGTTTTCTATTCATGTTTTCTAGCCTTACTTAGTACCATCTACACACACACTCAAAAGATATAAGTACGTTTTTATACATCTTTCAGGTTGAATTCTCTCAGCGTCCAGTTGGTCTCCTGTTGCTCAGATCTCATGGTGACTAACAGCTCTCCATAAAGGCATGACTTGCTGTCTGTAGGCCAGTATTGTTCACACTTGGTCTAGAAAAATGAACAAATAGCAACAAAATACACGTACAAAATATATATTAATCATAGATCTTGATCTGTTCTTTGTGAAGTGACCCGTATGTTTCCTCCTGACAACCACTTCCTTAAAAGACTATCAATAAAACATTTTAAGATTTTCCTGAAGACTTACCCGCCCTCCTTCAATGCAGTTGGTTACCATAACGATCCTCTTAACTCTTTGTTCCCAAATCATTCTCCAGAAGTCATTAACAGTAGAGGGCAGAGGGCCCTGAGTGGCAATGTACTCTCTGTTACTGCTGTAGCCCTGAAAAGCAGTGGACAAAGTTAATATGTAGACTAATTTAGCTTGTATGTCTTCTGCTCGTTATAGAAAGGAAAGAAGAAAGCTCATGAAATCACACAAAGGTGCTTGTTTATATGCTCTCTGTATGGTATAGTTATAAAGAGATCTTCACTGAACTTTATCTTAATGTAACACCTACCGGCATGTAATTGGCATTGATATAGTCTG
Organism: Neolamprologus brichardi; assembly: GCF_056152115.1. Lineage (NCBI taxonomy): Eukaryota > Metazoa > Chordata > Actinopteri > Cichliformes > Cichlidae > Neolamprologus > Neolamprologus brichardi. Next base: position 11,582,989 of record NC_142111.1, read on the forward strand.
AAATTCCATCAGGATCTGATGTAGTTAGCTTCACACGACACCAGTCATCTAATATGAGAAAACAGGTGATTTAACTCCAGTGCACCTCCAGTAGACCTGACATAGACTGTTAGAATGAGCTCACAACAGCACGGTTCAACAGTCAGAGGAGAGACTCACATGGCAAGACGTTATTGAAACGATTCTTCGCTTTGTTTTCAGGTAGAATAGCAGTCTTTCGTGTCTGGTCTGTTCCAACAGGAGCGAGGCACTGCATGAAGGCAACAGATAACAAAGCATGAAACTGAGATATTGGCCATCATAAAACGAATAAAATGGTAAGAAATAAAACATTAAAGACACAAAAACAGGAACACACAGAAGCAGAAGTGGAAAAAAAATCTTGATCTTTTTATGCACCTCATATTCCTCACTGAATCCTCTGTTCTCATCCAAACTCAGCTGATGGAAGTGGTCCGGAAACTTTGCAGCAGGGATAGATCTAAAAATAAACGAATAAATAAAACATAACTCTCTCAATTTTATTAATTAATTTTGCCATAATTAATGCTTTTCTTCATTGTGGGTAATTGCCATTATATAGAAACACTTACTTGCTCTGTGTGTTAGATACTTTGGATCCACTAATGAATGAAGACTTCTTTCTGCTGCAGGATCAAATTTAAGACATTAAATTTGATAAATGTCTTGATTTAATCTACTTTATTCTTGTCAGTGAAGTGACACCCACCTAATAATATCTGGTCTTTTGAGGAAAATGAAGACAACCAGAGCGACCAGGAGACAAAAAAGAAGCACACCAAATACTGACCCTGCAATAACTCCTAAAGAGAGCAAAAGCATAATTAGCAATGAAGTTGAAAAGTTTAGAGGTTTATTTTTTACACTTGCGTGAAATGAAACAATTTGTGATCAAGTCAAAGTTGAAAATACTGTATACTGTTATGATTACAAGCAGCAACATGGTAATATAGTTACTTTTACTCACCCCTTGGATCAGTCTGACAGTAAAAAACATGCGGTTCAGAACTCCTCACCCCAGACAGTGAAGTTACAGAAACATTATATTTTTTGGCAGGTTGGAATCCATCGATTATGATCTCAGTTTCAGGACTAACTACTGTGTGAGTCGTTCCAGCCACATTCACCTCCGCATTAGTCCACTCGCCCTCTGGGGCTGTCCATTTAATAAGAACAGAGTATCCAGCTGCCCAGTACTCACAGTGAGCATTTAGATTAGGAGGAACTGAGTAAAACAAGAAAAAGGTTTTACAATCACAACTAAAGCAGAAAATATATGACTTACAGTAAATATAATTAAACTTTTTATACTACAAAACTTTGTTCTAAAGTAGAAAAAGTAGAAATTTGTTCTAAAGTAGAAAGATTATTTGTCTTACTTTTAGGTCAAAGCAGTGCTCTTATTTTTTAAAAAGTTAATAATAAATTTTTGGATTTTCATATAAAAATGAAGAATGAAGACCTCAAACTTAGACAATGAAAGAATTACTCAGTCTGTATATAATTATAATTAAAAAGCAATCTGTAGTAATGATTGATTAACAGCTCAAGTCACAAAAATAATTCCTGCCTTACAGAAGTTAGGATTTTCTGTTTTAGCCTTTTTAATTTGTTGAGATTATTTATCAAAACTAATAAGTTAGTTAATAATAAAATGATACTTGGTTGAAGCTCATGTATTAATACTGAATCATATTAAATATGTGTGTTAACCTGTGGTATATAAATCGTATATAAAATTATTTTTCTGCAATAAACTTTTTCAAGATTAAAATTTGAATGCAAGAGTAAAAATTAAAAACTAAATTACAAGAATTCACACTTCATCTTTCAGGAAAGTTAAAGTTATTACTTTAAGTTCTTAAATACTAATTTACAGATTCTAGTCCTTCAAATGGTTTCTGTTGTAAACGCAGACATTTATTGTTTTAAGTCAGATTTGTACTCACGAATTGTTAATTTGTGTTCACACTGCAGGAAAACTCTGGAAGACTTTTCATAGACAAGAGAGATATTATAGGTGACACCAGGGTAAAGTCCAGTAAACGACACATTTTCTTGTCCATCACTGACATGAACGTTAGATCCATTATAGGCGCTTGCGTTCGAAAACAAGCCTTCAATCTTTGCTTTGATTGATGAATTGGTAACTTTCCAGTCTGCACTGGCACAGTCGATGGCTGAAATGGGTGAGAAAATAGTTATACGCAAGAACCTGATTCTTTTTTTATACAACTCATTGAATAGAGACAAGAAAAAGTTATAAAAGTCTAACACAGAGATGTTTTGGGGTTTTTTTTACCTGTTACTGTGAAATTCGTATAAGGAGTGCTCCTGAGTCCAGCGAACACTGTGGTTAAGCTGAAATCATACTGTGTTCCAGGCTGAAGAGATGTCACTACTTTTCTGATAGTATCTGAGGAGACGTCTGACACACTATCTGACACATCACCATTGATTTGAAGCTCGTATTGCCAGGCTTTATTCATGTTCTCCCACTCTAGAGCTATGCTGTTAACAAATCGTTCAGTCACACTGACCCAAGGCACCACTTTTGGAACTGAAAAAAACAAAAACAAAACTCAGAAGTGGAATTTGTTCAGCTTTTTCTTTTAGAGTGAGATAGCTACATGTTACTGTGGAACATACAGGAATATAGTGCTAGTTCAGTTATCACAAGCTTTTGCAAACTTAAGTCTGAGTAGGTGTGTAAGCTAAATGGCACTCAGCATTAAAATTAATTGAATAAATAATAACTATATATACGAATAATATAATAATTACATATAAAAATATAATAATTAAGCATGCTGCTTGCTAAGAGCACATCATTCATATTTGCTGCTCTATCACAAGCACAAGCCTATCATCAGGGTTAGATGCACACTTCCTTCTTCACAGAGATATAGTTGGTGGGTGGAGCCCTGATGGATAAAGAGCACTGCAGGCCAGAAGGAAAATATAGAAATTTGACTTGGACTTATACTGTCCATTTAAATGTATTGTATCACAAGGAAAACAAACAGCTAAAAAAACACTAATTACATACCTGTCGGTGCACTAAAGTTGTATCCAGAGCTGTTGACATTCTCAAACACAGTAAAGAGGGTAAAACTGTAGTTTGTCCCAGCAGTCAGAGAAGAGACCACACATGTAACTGATGCACCTGATGTCGTGCATCCGCCCATGTCATTCTTGCCAATAACAATATTATCGCTATCATATTCTAGGATGTAAGTTAGCATGTCATTAACCTTCTCCCACATCAGAGTTATACTGCTCTCATTTTGTGTCACAGTCATATTGTGGACATTTTCTGGAGCTGAAAGAGGACAAAGAATGATTTCAGAAGAATACAAAATCTAAGAGATATTTTTAAAAAATACTGTGGGTCAGAAGCATAAATAGATGTTACTTTTTCCTTTTAAGGCAGTCATAGTGACAAAGCAATACACGTATGTTAATAAATAAATGAAGCTCTGGTCTCATTTAGTCTGATTCAAATGCAGTTGCTGTGAATTATAAGGAGCTAAAGATGAAATAAAGACAATTTTACAAAGTCTGATTCACAAATGACATCCTTAAGTAACCATTATGGTTTCCTAAGCCTTTAGTAAGTATAAAAATCTGATTTCAAGTTTTAATGTCTCCTGTCTAATGTTGTAAATGTATATCAGACAAAAAGTACCTCACCAAGTCCCTCTCAAGGATTATGACTGTTTTAGATGTTTTTAATTTGTTAACCTCCTAAACCAGTCTAGGATTATAGGTAGAGGTGGTATTTGACATGTTCAGTGTTACAATATTTATGTTACAAGGAACTATTATATAAGCATGGTCCAAAAAAACTGTAACTGTAAAAACCATTGCAAACGTTTATTTACAAACCACATAACATCCCCAACATTACCCATCTGTTGTAAAGAAACCTAAATACAGGAGTTTGTGAGAGGATTTCCATAAGTAAAACATCCTGTAACACACAAGTCTTCATGATCACCCACCTGTCACAGCAGTAAAAGAGTATCCAGTGCTGCTGACTCCCTCAAACACAGTGATGAGAGTGAAGTTGTACTTTGTCATAGCAGTCAGAGGAGACACCTCATATTTAATGGATCCCTCTTGAGAAGCACTGATATTCTTCTCCATGTCAGTGCTGTTATTATACTGTAGGATGTATTCTGGGATGTTTTTAACCTTTTCCCACTCCAGTGTTATGCTGGTCTCATTTTGATGCACCACATTCACATTATTAACACGTTGTGGAGCTAAAGATAACAGAGGAAAGTGGCTTTGACAATAAAACTCTCCATCAGCTAAAGTTTCAAGTACTAATGAGCCGGTCCTTCCTGGCTTATATATCTATATTAGAAAAAATATATCTTACCAGTGACTGCGGTGCAGTTTACTCCACTGCTGTTGACATTTCCAAACACAGTGAAGAGAGTGAAAGTGTATCTGGTTCCATCGGTCAAATTTGAGACTGTGTATTCTTCTGTAGAATTCTTAATGTTGATCTTTCTTTCATTAAACACAAGTAGAAAATCATTGATGTTGGAGACTGTTTTCCATTGAAGATTTATGCTGGTCTCATTTTGACCAACGGCCTTGAATTCTTCAGCATTACGAGGAGCTAGAATAGAAAAACACACACAAAAGAAACTAAAACAATGTTCCCAACAACATCTTGTATTTTGTTTAGGTTTTAATTAGACTGCTCACTAACCTGTCAGAGCACTGAATGTGTATCCACTACTGTTGACTCCATTAGACGTGGTGACGAGAGTGAATGTGTAGTTTGTCCCAGCAGTCAGAGAAGTGACCACATGTACTATGGGTCCTTCTTCAGTTTTATTAATCTTTTCTGTTATATTATCATATTGCAGGATGTATGTTGAGGTGTTGTTAACCTTGTTCCAGGTCAGAGTTATACTACTCTCATTTTGTGTGGTCACATCAACTCTGTCAACATTATCTGGAGCTGGAAAAGAAAAGAGGACACACAGTGGTTATAGTTAAAAAAACAAAAAAGGAAAAAGAACTGAAGCACTGACTATACTGCTTTCATTCCTTTGTACCACTGTGCCTTTTGTTACATCGTCAGGAGCCGTGATGAGTTGAGAGTGGTGTTCACCTTTTACCACAATAAAAACCCAGAATGACATTCACTTCAGTTTTACCGATAACCAACAAAAGTCAAAGTATAGTGTTTCATTCTTACGGGCTTTTGTTGTTGTAGATGAGTAAAACATCCTGTAACACACAAGTCTTCATGATCACCCACCTGTGTTTGAGGGAGTCAGCAGTAAAAGAGTATCCAGTGCTGCTGACTCCCTCAAACACAATGATGAGAGTGAAGTTGTACTTTGTCATAGCAGTCAGAGGAGACACCTCATATTTAATGGGTCCCTCTTCAGAAGCACTGATATTCTTCTCCATGTCAGTGCTGTTATTATACTGTAGGATGTATTCTGTGATGTTTTTAACCTTTTGCCACTCCAGTGTTATGCTGGTCTCATTTTGATGCACCACATTCACATTATTAACACATTGTGGAGCTAAAGATAACAGAGGAAAGTGGCTTTGACAATAAAACTCTCCATCAGCTAAAGTTTCAAGTACTAATGAGCCGGTCCTTCCTGGTTTATCTATCTATGTTAGAGAAATTACATCTCACCAGTAACAGCGATGCAGTTTACTCCACTGCTTCTGACATTTCCAAACACAGTGAAGAGAGTGAAATTGTATCTGGTTCCACTGATCAAATCTAACACTCTGTATTCTTCTGTAGAATTACTAATGTTCATCTCTCTTTCATTAAACGCAAGAATATAATTGTCGATGTTGGGGACTGTTTTCCACCCCAGAGTTATGCTGGTCTCATTTTGTCCATTTTTCTTAAATTTGTCAGCATTACGAGGAGCTAGAATAGAAAAATGTACAAACAAGAAACTGTAACAACATTTTCTGGCAGAAACAGAAACATGGAGCGAGGCTTCAGTTTCAGTATTTTTATCAGTCCTTTTGAAAAATATTAGGTGAGCTACACTCTTCTGTTTCTGAGAAACCTTAAACATCATCATAGAGCTCTGCCCTTGTTCATGTTGTAGAGGAGCATCAACTGTGGAACATTTTAAAGGACTATGACTGTTTTAGATGTTTTTAATCTGTTAACCTCCACCAGGTTAGCAGTAAGCAGTCTAGGATTATAGGTAGGGTTAGTATTTGACATATTCAAATTGGAAAATTTAACAAATGTTTATGTTATTATTCTGTAGGATGTATTCTGGGATGTTTTTAACCTTGTCCCACTCCAGTGGTATACTCATCTCATTTTGATGCACCACAGTCACATTATTAACACTTTGTGGAGCTAAAGATAACAGAGGAAAGTGGCTTTGATAAACAAACAAAAAACAACAACTCTCCATCAGCTAAAGTTTCAAGTACTAATGAGCCGGTCCTTCCTGGTTTATCTATCTATGTTAGAGAAATTACATCTCACCAGTAACAGCGATGCAGTTTACTCCACTGCTTCTGACATTTCCAAACACAGTGAAGAGAGTGAAATTGTATCTGGTTCCACTGATCAAATCTAACACTCTGTATTCTTCTGTAGAATTACTAATGTTCATCTCTCTTTCATTAAACGCAAGAATATAATTGTCGATGTTGGGGACTGTTTTCCACCCCAGAGTTATGCTGGTCTCATTTTGTCCATTTTTCTTAAATTTGTCAGCATTACGAGGAGCTAGAATAGAAAAATGTACAAACAAGAAACTGTAACAACATTTTCTGGCAGAAACAGAAACATGGAGCGAGGCTTCAGTTTCAGTATTTTTATCAGTCCTTTTGAAAAATATTAGGTGAGCTACACTCTTCTGTTTCTGAGAAACCTTAAACATCATCATAGAGCTCTGCCCTTGTTCATGTTGTAGAGGAGCATCAACTGTGGAACATTTTAAAGGACTATGACTGTTTTAGATGTTTTTAATCTGTTAACCTCCACCAGGTTAGCAGTAAGCAGTCTAGGATTATAGGTAGGGTTAGTATTTGACATATTCAAATTGGAAAATTTAACAAATGTTTATGTTATTATTCTGTAGGATGTATTCTGGGATGTTTTTAACCTTGTCCCACTCCAGTGGTATACTCATCTCATTTTGATGCACCACAGTCACATTATTAACACTTTGTGGAGCTAAAGATAACAGAGGAAAGTGGCTTTGATAAACAAACAAAAAACAACAACTCTCCATCAGCTAAAGTTTCAAGTACTAATGAGCCGGTCCTTCCTGGTTTATCTATCTATGTTAGAGAAATTACATCTCACCAGTAACAGCGATGCAGTTTACTCCACTGCTTCTGACATTTCCAAACACAGTGAAGAGAGTGAAATTGTATCTGGTTCCACTGATCAAATCTAACACTCTGTATTCTTCTGTAGAATTACTAATGTTCATCTCTCTTTCATTAAACGCAAGAATATAATTGTCGATGTTGGGGACTGTTTTCCACCCCAGAGTTATGCTGGTCTCATTTTGTCCATTTTTCTTAAATTTGTCAGCATTACGAGGAGCTAGAATAGAAAAATGTACAAACAAGAAACTGTAACAACATTTTCTGGCAGAAACAGAAACATGGAGCGAGGCTTCAGTTTCAGTATTTTTATCAGTCCTTTTGAAAAATATTAGGTGAGCTACACTCTTCTGTTTCTGAGAAACCTTAAACATCATCATAGAGCTCTGCCCTTGTTCATGTTGTAGAGGAGCATCAACTGTGGAACATTTTAAAGGACTATGACTGTTTTAGATGTTTTTAATCTGTTAACCTCCACCAGGTTAGCAGTAAGCAGTCTAGGATTATAGGTAGGGTTAGTATTTGACATATTCAAATTGGAAAATTTAACAAATGTTTATGTTATTATTCTGTAGGATGTATTCTGGGATGTTTTTAACCTTGTCCCACTCCAGTGGTATACTCATCTCATTTTGATGCACCACAGTCACATTATTAACACTTTGTGGAGCTAAAGATAACAGAGGAAAGTGGCTTTGATAAACAAACAAAAAACAACAACTCTCCATCAGCTAAAGTTTCAAGTACTAATGAGCCGGTCCATCCTGGTTTATCTATCTATATTAGAGAAAATATATCTTACCAGTGACTGTGATGCAGTTTATTCCACTGCTTCTGACATTTCCAAACACAGTGAAAAGAGTGAAAGTGTATCTGATTCCATCAGTCAAATTTGAGACTGTGTATTCTTTTTCAGAATTACTAATGTTGATCTCTCCTTCATTAAACGCAAGAATATAACTGTCACTCTTGGAGACTGTTTTCCATTGCAGCTTTATACTGGTCTCATTTTGACCAATGGACTTGAATTCTTCAGCATTATGAGGAGCTAGAATAGAAAAACACACACAAAAGAAACTAAAACAATGTTCCCAACAACATCTTGTATTTTGTTTATGTTTTAATTAAACTGAACATTTTGTTCAGTGCTCACTAACCTGTCACAGCACTGAATGTGTATCCACTGCTGTTGAGTCCATCAGACGTGGTGAAGAGAGTGAATGTGTAGTTTGTCCCAGCAGTCAGAGAAGTGACCACATGTACTATGGGTCCTTCTTCAGCTTTATTAATCTTTTCTGTTATATTATCATATTGCAGGATGTATGTTGAGGTGTTGTTAACCTTGTTCCAGGTCAGAGTTATACTACTCTCATTTTGTGTGGTCACATCCACTCTGTCAACATTATCTGGAGCTGGAAAAGAAAAGAGGACACACAGTGGTTATAGTTAAAAAACAAAAAAGGAAAAAGAACTGAAGCACTGACTATACTGCTTTCATTCCTTTGTACCACTGTGCCTTTTGTTACATCGTCAGGAGCTGTGATGAGTTGAGAGTGGTGTTCACCTTTTACCACAATAAAAACCCAGAATGACATTCACTTCAGTTTTACCGATAACCAACAAAAGTCAAAGTATAGTGTTTCATTCTTACGGGCTTTTGTTGTTGTAGATGAGTAAAACATCCTGTAACACACAAGTCTTCATGATCACCCACCTGTGTTTGAGGGAGTCAGCAGTAAAAGAGTATCCAGTGCTGCTGACTCCCTCAAACACAATGATGAGAGTGAAGTTGTACTTTGTCATAGCAGTCAGAGGAGACACCTCATATTTAATGGGTCCCTCTTCAGAAGCACTGATATTCTTCTCCATGTCAGTGCTGTTATTATACTGTAGGATGTATTCTGGGATGTTTTTAACCTTTTGCCACTCCAGTGTTATGCTGGTCTCATTTTGATGCACCACATTCACATTATTAACACGTTGTGGAGCTAAAGATAACAGAGGAAAGTGGCTTTGACAATAAAACTCTCCATCAGCTAAAGTTTCAAGTACTAATGAGCCGGTCCGGTCCTTCCTGGCTTATATATCTCTATTAGAAAAAATATATCTTACCAGTAACAGCGGTGCAGTTTACTCCACTGCTGTTGACATTTTCAAACACAGTGAAGAGAGTGAAAGTGTATCTGGTTCCACTGGTCAAATCTGACACTCTGTATTCTTTTTCAGAATTACTAATGTTGATCTTTCTTTCATTAAACGCAAGAATATAATTGTCGATGTTGGGGACTGTTTTCCACCCCAGAGTTATGCTGGTCTCATTTTGTCCATTTTTCTTAAATTCGTCAGCATTACGAGGAGCTAGAATAGAAAAATGTACAAACAAGAAACTGTAACAACATTTTCTGGCAGAAACTGAAACATGGAGCGAGGCTTCAGTTTCAGTATTTTTATCAGTCCTTTTGAAAAATATTAGGTGAGCTACACTCTTCTGTTTCTGAGAAACCTTAAACATCATCATAGAGCTCTGCCCTTGTTCATGTTGTAGAGGAGCATCAACTGTGGAACATTTTAAAGGACTATGACTGTTTTAGATGTTTTTAATCTGTTAACCTCCACCAGGTTAGCAGTAAGCAGTCTAGGATTATAGGTAGGGTTAGTATTTGACATATTCAAATTGGAAAATTTGACAAATGTTTATGTTATTATTCTGTAGGATGTATTCTGGGATGTTTTTAACCTTGTCCCACTCCAGTGGTATACTCATCTCATTTTGATGCACCACAGTCACATTATTAACACTTTGTGGAGCTAAAGATAACAGAGGAATATGGCTTTGATAAACAAACAAAAAACAACAACTCTCCATCAGCTAAAGTTTCAAGTACCAATGAGCCGGTCCATCCTGGTTTATTTATCTATAATAGAGAAAATATATCTTACCAGTGACTGTGATGCAGTTTATTCCACTGCTTCTGACATTTCCAAACACAGTGAAAAGAGTGAAAGTGTATCTGGTTCCATCAGTCAAATCTGAGACTGTGTATTCTTTTATAGAATTCTTAATGTTGATCTCTCCTTCATTAAACAAAAGAATATAACTGTCACTGTTGGAGACTGTTTTCCATTGCAGCTTTATACTGGTCTCATTTTGACCAATGGACTTGAATTCTTCAGCATTACGAGGAGCTAGAATAGAAAAACACACACAAAAGAAACTAAAACAATGTTCCCAACAACATCTTGTATTTTGTTTATGTTTTAATTAGACTGAACATTTTGTTCAGTGCTCACTAACCTGTCACAGCACTGAATCTGTATCCACTACTGTTGACTCTATCAGACGTGGTGAAGAGAGTGAATGTGTAGTTTGTCCCAGCAGTCAGAGAAGTGACCACATGTACTATGGGTCCTTCTTCAGTTTTATTAATATCTTCTGTTATATTATCATATTGCAGGATGTATGTTGAGGTGTTGTTAACCTTGTTCCAGGTCAGAGTTATACTACTCTCATTTTGTGCGGTCACATCCACTCTGTCAACATTATCTGGAGCTGGAAAAGAAAAGAGGACACACAGTGGTTATAGTTAAAAAACAAAAAAGGAAAAAGAACTGAAGCACTGACTATACTGCTTTCATTCCTTTGTACCACTGTGCTTTTTGTTACATCGTCAGGAGCCGTGATGAGTTGAGAGTGGTGTTCACCTTTTACCACAATAAAAACCCAGAATGACATTCACTTCAGTTTTACCGATAACCAACAAAAGTCAACGTATAGTGTTTCATTCTTACGGGCTTTTGTTGTTGTAGATGAGTAAAACATCCTGTAACACACAAGTCTTCATGATCACCCACCTGTCACAGCAGTAAATGAGTATCCAGTGCTGCTGACTCCCTCAAACACAGTGATGAGAGTGAAGTTGTACTTTGTCATAGCAGTCAGAGGAGACACCTCATATTTAATGGGTCCCTCTTCAGAAGCACTGATATTCTTCTCCATGTCAGTGCTGTTATTATACTGTAGGATGTATTCTGGGATGTTTTTAACCTTTTCCCACTCCAGTGTTATGCTGGTCTCATTTTGATGCACCACATTCACATTATTAACACATTGTGGAGCTAAAGATAACAGAGGAAAGTGGCTTTGACAATAAAACTCTCCATCAGCTAAAGTTTCAAGTACTAATGAGCCGGTCCTTCCTGGTTTATCTATCTATGTTAGAGAAATTACATCTCACCAGTAACAGCGATGCAGTTTACTCCACTGCTTCTGACATTTCCAAACACAGTGAAGAGAGTGAAATTGTATCTGGTTCCACTGATCAAATCTAACACTCTGTATTCTTCTGTAGAATTACTAATGTTCATCTCTCTTTCATTAAACGCAAGAATATAATTGTCGATGTTGGGGACTGTTTTCCACCCCAGAGTTATGCTGGTCTCATTTTGTCCATTTTTCTTAAATTTGTCAGCATTACGAGGAGCTAGAATAGAAAAATGTACAAACAAGAAACTGTAACAACATTTTCTGGCAGAAACAGAAACATGGAGCGAGGCTTCAGTTTCAGTATTTTTATCAGTCCTTTTGAAAAATATTAGGTGAGCTACACTCTTCTGTTTCTGAGAAACCTTAAACATCATCATAGAGCTCTGCCCTTGTTCATGTTGTAGAGGAGCATCAACTGTGGAACATTTTAAAGGACTATGACTGTTTTAGATGTTTTTAATCTGTTAACCTCCACCAGGTTAGCAGGAAGAAGTCTAGGATTATAGGTAGGGTTAGTATTTGACATATTCAAATTGGAAAATTTAACAAATGTCTATGTTATTATTCTGTAGGATGTATTCTGGGATGTTTTTAACCTTGTCCCACTCCAGTGGTATACTCATCTCATTTTGATGCACCACAGTCACATTATTAACACTTTGTGGAGTTAAAGATAACAGAGGAAAGTGGCTTTGATAAACAAACAAAAAAACAACAACTCTCCATCAGCTAAAGTTTCAAGTACTAATGAGCCGGTCCATCCTGGTTTATCTATCTATGTTAGAGAAATTACATCTCACCAGTGACTGCGATGCAGTTTACTCCACTGCTTCTGACATTTCCAAACACAGTGAAGAGAGTGAAATTGTATCTGGTTCCACTGGTCAAATCTGACACTCTGTATTCTTTTTCAGAATTACTGATGTTGATCTTTCTTTCATTAAATGCAAGAATATAATTGTCGATGTTGGAGACTGTTTTCCATTGAAGATTTATGCTGGTCTCATTTTGTCCATTTTTCTTAAATTCATCAGCATTACGAGGAGCTAGAATAAAAAAACGCACAAAGAAGAAACTGTAACAATGTTCCCAACAAAATCTTGCATTTTGTTTATGTTTTAATTAGACTGAATGTTTTGTTCAGTGCTCACTAACCTGTCACAGCACTGAATGTGTATCCACTGCTGTTGAGTCCATCAGACGTGGTGAAGAGAGTGAATGTGTAGTTTGTCCCAGCAGTCAGAGAAGTGACCACATGTACTATCAGTCCTCCTTCAGCTTTATTAATATCTTCCGTTCTATCACCATATTGCAGGATGTATGTTGGGATGTTGTTAACCTTGTTCCACGTCAGAGTTATACTATTATCATTTTGTGTCACATTCACTTTGTCAACATTATCTGGAGTGGATTTTCGTGTTGTAGTTGTCAGCAGATTGGTTGTTAGTCTTGTGGTTGTTTCTGTTTTTGCTGTTGTAGTGGAGTCAGTTGTACCCTACAAACACAAAAAGAGTGAAAACTGAAGAATCTAAAATTTATAAAAACAAATTGCCATTGAATACCCAGTTAACCTGAGGCTTGGCAATCTCACAGAGCGATGTTTGTTGCTTTTAATTTGACATTATATCATGAACAACAGCAACATCTAAAACATAAAAATCTCAGAGCAGGCAAAAAATGTATTAATCAAGTGTTTGCTTTCACTGAAAACACAAATCGTATTTATTATTATATTGTATATTACAGCTGCAGTTACTTAATCAGAGTTCTATAAAATATCTGATTAAATCATTAAGACTGTATCGTGTAAGTGTTTAAGATATTGTTGAATTTAGTTTTAACATTAGTTCTTCCTTCATGCTCTTTTTGTTCTCAGAGGAAATTATGATAGATTGGTGTCGCAAAGAAGGAATATATTCATGTTTAACAAGATTTTGTTGTTCCTGTACTTCTGTACAAACCAGTATTTCACAAAACATAACTATAGTGTTTCAAATACATAATGAAGCATGTCATGCATTTAGGTTTCACTGTGGTTTTGACTGCACTGTTTCCTTTTGTCGAGGGTAACCTACACTGAGCTTCACTATCTGATCACCATCAAAGTGAAAGGTAAAAAAAAAACTTACCCAGAGTAGACTCAGGAAGACACAGAGCAACAAGTGGTCTGAGATAAGAGATAAAAGCTTCATCATCTTCAGGACTCCTAACTGGCACGCATTCTTTGAACTTGTTCAATTCCTTTGTTTTCCCAGGATAACCTTGTAGCTGCTATTTTCAGCACCTCTGCTGGTATGTTGACAAAAACCACACTTAAGCTTGGCAAAGAATTTCTCTGACCCTGCACTATGATAACTTTAATTCAAAGTTGTTGACTTTTAATTCTTAGCTACATCCTCCTCTCGTAACCTCTGGTCGCTTTTCATATTGGCAAGTGACTAAGTAAATAACTGCTTCTCCTTTCTGGCCTTGTACAACTACAGAGACCTTTGCCCCGCCTGTTACTTCCTTATTAACGGTCATGCTGTGCTGCTTGTCAAAGGTATGTCAAATCAAGAACATTTGCCTCTCTTACATGTTTATTGAAGGTAATTGCTGCATATCAGCTGCTATTTATCTGTTCATGCTTGTGGCCGCTTGTGTGCCTTTATTATGGGCAAATAAAATATGAGACGTTTTTGTTTATGATCACAGGTAAAGTTGTGAACTGCTACTTTGAATAAATAATATTTGTGTTGTTTTATTTTAAGAATTTCCAGTTTTTTTAAGGTTTTAAGTAAAATCACTGTTTAGATTCCTCCGCTGATTGCTTTCACAGCAGAGTGGATCTCCTTCTTGTGTCTTAGCACGGTCTCAGAAAGTTGTGATATTTATAGCTTCCTTGTGGTTGATCTCAATAAGGAACTGCGAACAGAAACTTACCCTCATACTGTTAACTGCGCACAAAGTCACAACAGTCTTTATGGTGTCATATTTTGAGTAGCGCTCAATAAAAGTGCTGATATTTCAAAGAAAACTGTTGTCTACTGTGGAAACATGATGGGGAAGTTAGGATTCATAAATGATAATAGTTTTCCTCATCTGTTAATATGGAGTCATTTCAATTTTTGAGCTTCCGTGTTATAGTGAGGATAAAGAGAGCTCTTTTTAAACAAGTGCATGCATTGACTATTCATAGTTAAATAACAGTATTTTATTATGTAGGGAGCTTTCAGCACAATCATTTGCATGTTATTAAGACTTGTGAAAGTCTTAAAAACAAATGCGCTTCTGTTTAGCATGGTGCTTGAGTTTCATGACGCTTTTGCAAACCACATTCTGCAGCTTTCCTTTAATATAAGTGGTGGCAGTGCTCTTCTACCACAATTAGAGCAGCCTCTTCTGTTACAATAGTTTGAATGGCAATAAATGTGTCACCTGCATATGCTATCGTGACAAGCCTCACTGAATCTATTTCTCAAATATTTCAGCCCTAACCGCATACAATAGATGCAAACTTTTTACCTCACTGTGTGAACACTTATATGCTGGCCTTTGTTTCACTGCAGGAGGATAAAGTTTTCATGATGATGGTGAAGACTACCATCAAACACATCAGTGAAAATCTCTAATCTCCCTCAGTGTAGGGATCAAAGCTGCACTGGAACAGCTTCACAGAATGTACTAGAACTTTGCTCATCTTCCTTGTTCAAATCACATCCTAAAAGAGAATCGGGAAATATTTTCAAACCACATCCCTTGTTCCAGTAACTGGAAGAGATAGTTGCCATGGTAAAGTAATAAATAGAATATATTATGGCTCCTACAACCACAAACGCTTTTATCAGAACTCTACCCTTAACTGTAGGGGGGGGGGGGGGGGGAAGCAATGCATGTTTAATGTTGTGAAATATGTTTACTATCTTTAATTGTTTTAGCCGGTGATCATATTGGTAATTGATTTACAGAAAACAAATATACTCACTTGTACAGTTTAGACTTGGTTCAGTTTAGAGCACTCTCAAGCCATTGTTCTGGGAACACAAAAAACAGTGTGTGTACAACACTTTCCTCAGTGCCACCACGCTGCGACTAACTGAAGTTGTCCAACACAAAATTGCTAGCTGCTGGAATGTGTGCCTGATCTGTTGCTGCAGTCTTGGATGTCCGTGAGAGCACCACCTCTAATGCAACTACTCTTGGTGGAAATCTAACTAGACAGAGATACCCAGATTAGTACTCCAACCTGTACTTTAACCATTGTTGAATCAGCACCCTGCTTGTGGCTGTTTCAGCATGGTGCTGCGAGAGTAGCACAGATCTTTAAGGATCAGTAGTAAAGCCAGACAGAACCACATTTAGTCGCGTTATGTTTCTTACTTGTACAGTCCACATCTCATATTAAACATCTTGTATAAATGTGTATATCATAGTGCAGGTGTAAAAAAAAAATCTATTTAAAGGCAAAACCTGTTTTGTTTTTTTTATTTGAGCTCAAAGATGGTTGAGCTTTAGGCCAAGAGTGCGAAGACCTCATGTAATCACAAAATAAAGTAGTAGTATTGACTACTGACTAGTAATGGGCCAGAACATGAACATGGTGAATGTCACAGGTGGTCACAAGGTAGTTTCTAGTGTAGTGCCTATAATCAAATACCCCAGCAGGGTTTGTAGTTTGATGTATTTTATTTTATTTTGATTGATACCTTTATAGTTATAAATGTTACAAATCTGTAAGAGCTTATGTAATATTGAATTAAATGCATCAGTAACAGCACAGTTAGAAATATTGAGTTATTTTTATTACTAATGATTGGAACAAAGTTTGTGTAACATTTAGTTATTTAAACACAACATTTTAGGTCAAGTTAAACAGATGAATATTGCATGCAAGAGTTTTGCTCACCTGCGGGACATCCTCTGAATAATTTATGGACGTTACCTTTACTGGTAACTTTACTGGAACAAGAAAAAACTAAAATCAATGTTGAAAAATATGCAAAGTTGGCCTCATCTTTCATAATTAACCATTTGGGTTGTATGCAAATGTGTAAAAATGTTTTCAAGTATTCAGACAAGAGTTAGCTGTCACTGGGTTTTTATTGATCCTGGAGTATAAGTTAAACAAGCTGCAAAACTAACAGTTGCCTGGTTTTTCTTATCCTTTTTTCTCCCAAAACTTGTATAGTTTCTCTTTACAGACTTTACTTCATGTGAAAGATAAGATCCTGCATATTGTTACATTAAAGAGACTGTTCAAGGCTGTACTTATGGGGAGTCCAAAACACTAATTATTGTCTTAAAGAAGACGCAGCTTAAAGAAGCACTGCGAAGTGATGACAGGAATAAATAGTAGTAGTAGGTCAAATACACATAAAGGAGTAATAATGTCATAAGAAACATGAGAATCAAAACAGACGATGGCAAGGGTGGGGAAAGAACAAAAGGGGCAGAAAGTTAAATGGTAAATGGTAAATGGCCTGCATTTGTATAGCGCTTTTCTAGTCCCTAAGGACCCCAAAGCGCTTTACACTACATTCAGTCATTCACCCATTCACACACACATTCACACACTGGCGATGGCAAACTACATTGCAGCCACAGCTGCCCTGAGGCGCACTGACAGAGGCGAGGCTGCCGGACACAGGCGCCACCGGGCCCTCTGACAAGGATCTAACTTTCAATCTAAACCAGGAAGCGAACTGAAAAAGGACCAGGCCCAAGCTGAAACAGAGAGACACAAGACAAGAGGAACTGGGACAAAGAAAACACTTAGCATATTAGCTTAACTACATGTTTGGCGTGTTTGGATGCCAGGGAATCAATTGCAGTGTACTGTGCAGGGGTATATTAAGAAAACAAATAATCTGGTGAAAACAAAAGTAAAGCTGTAATAAAAGGAAAGCCAGAAAAATATACCAGGTGCAATGGAATAACACAACTGTATATAAATAATCCAAAGAGAGACGTGTCCCGTTTCAATACAGTGGTTTGCAGCAATGAAAGAATGGGGAAACATAAAAATAGAAGTTGTAAAGTTGTAAAGTAGACAGAGAAGGGGAAAAATGTAAAAATAAAGACAGGAAGTGTAGAACAGACGTATAGAAAAAACCTCAAGCCATGAAGTATTTGTATAAAAAAAATTATAATAACTTCTGCTTTCTCTCTCTCGCTCCCTCTCTCTCTCTTCCATTGTGCTCAGGTTAAAACCTCTGCAGGAATCATTCCGACCACAGGGGCGGCGCTGCACTTCAGTGTATCTCTGCCATACAACGACGACGAAGAAGAAGAACCGGACGCTACTTGTGGCGTAAACAATAAACAATTTTGTGCTGGGAAGATAGTGACATTGCGGTCACGTTGGTGTCACAATAAAAGGTAGGTGACACTGACCCGGAATAGATTTATAAAACTTTATTCATAGTCTGGCGCATCTTACGGTATATTAACAAGCACTAAGTTGCTGCAAACGTAGCTAAAGTTAGCTAAACTGCACCCTGATAGCATCAGCAGGTATTTCTTGTTTAAGTGGGTACAAAAAGTGGTGTTTAACCGAGCAACAGTCTTAATAACATGTACTAACGTAACAACCACCTGAACCCAATCGTTTGATGACACACGGCGGCAGTGGGGCAGGTGTTTCTCTGAGCTCTTAAATATCAGTTGCAATGTGTTGCTGGCTGATAAATACGTGCTTCGCTAAAACGAGCGCATTTCACGCGGAACGTCTTTGCTAGTTTGAACCCGAGGAAGAGGTGGTAGGAGATATTTAACTTTCTTTTGGGCTTACTTCTACTACGAAGGAGAAATCACTCATTGTTGGCACTTTTCTCTATTGTTCTTTCTGTCTTTTAAGCACAACACTAGCTGCATTCGTTGCTTTCTTTTTCTGTGTTGTAGACATGCAGTCTGCGGTGAAACAAAACTTTCATGCAGAAACTGAAGGAGATGTCAACAAACTCCTCAACCTGAAGTTAAATGCATCCTACGCTTACCTTGCCCTGGTATGATTCTTGTAATTGTAACACTAATACCTAGCAGTATAGTACCTGTATGTCTCATAAACTGTACTATATTTTTCTAGATATCATTATTGTTTTCTTTTGTTTTGTTTCTCTTTTTTAGGGTATGTATTTCGACAGGGATGATGTTGCTTTACCAAACTTCTCCAGTTTTTTCCTGGAGCGTTCAGCCAAAGAGAGGGAACAGGCTGAGAAGCTGTTGGAATATCAGAACATGAGAGGCGGACGAATTTTGCTTCAGAACATCTCTGTATGTCCCAAATGTTATGGGTGTCATTTTAAAGATGTTGTTGTTGAGATGGGTGTATTTGTTGGTACACACTACTTTTTTTTTTTTTTTTTTTCCAACAAAGTGTTAACATTTTGTTCTAGAAACCAAGTAAAGAAGACTGGAAGGATGGTCTGGATGCAATGACCTTTTCCCTGGAATACCAGAAAACCTTAAATACACGTATCCTTGATGTGCACCGCAGAGCTGGCAGCCATACTGATCCCCATGTATGTCTGGGGTTTTTTAATATCTAAATATAATTCTTGTGCTATTAACACAAGAAGTATATTTGGTCTAGAATATTTACGAGTGTCATAGTATGAATTATTTTACCACTTACTCATCTAACTTCTCTTGTAGCTGTGTGACTTCCTCGAGCAGCACTTCCTCGTCGACAGCCATGACACCATCAAGAAGCTGGGCGACTACATTGGCAGTCTCACCCGGATCACTGCGTCTGAGACGACTGGTGCTATGGGAGAATACCTCTTTGACAAGCACACTCTGTAAAAGGTCCTGGGAAAACAGTGGAAAAGGTCCACATTTCAAAATATACAGAGATAGACAAAGGCAATAATCCACACTGTACGTCCTTTCCCATTAAAACTTTACAAAATTGTTACAGTCAACCACAGGTATTATCCAATTGCACTAGACCAAGTTAAATCAAAATGCCTCAGTTTTTCTTATAAAGAAAAGAAATTCAAATGTGTTGGGGAAATTGTTCTCATAAATGTGGTGCTAAACACTACCGTTTTTCTAAGCTGTTACAATGAGTAACTTGTTCGTGTGGATTCCGTTTTTTTTTTTGTTGTTGTTGTTGTTTTTTGTTTGTTTGTTTATTTTATCATGTGTGAAACATTCCATTGTCATGTTTCAACCCACAGAACATTTTTATGAATGAAAAATTTTTGAAGAAGAAAAACAAATGGACATTTCAAACATTCAATAAAGTCTCGTTATGCTGACAAATCTCTTGTTTGTCTTTAAAAGTCAGGTTCATGTGTGTAACTGTTATTTTTCAGTTGCTCTGACAGGTAGTTATCTGACTCGTCACAATGTCTGAGCATATTATCTAGGTCACGTCTGCACGAGATAACAGTGGGCACATGCTTACTCCCAGTGGGGTGGTGCTAACACTGGGCTGCTGGAGAGTTTGTGGTTAACGATTTCCAAGCGGCTTCTTGGTTAATTATCTGACGGCAAAGATAAGTCATGTGACTTACGTCAGAGTGGATCCCACACAGGCATGGGTCTTAGGCTACGTCCACACCTCAACGGGTATTTTTGAAAACTGAGCTTTTTCTATGCTTTTGAGCCTTTAGTCCACACAAAAACTGCATTTTCGATCACTGAATGCTGATATTTTTAAATACTCCTGCCATGGTGAAGATTTTTGAAAACTCTGTTTTTGCGTTTAGGTGTGGACGAGGAAAACAGATTTAGTCACATAATGCCAAAGGTGTGCACCTTGACGTCATGCTGTGCGTCACATTGTTTACATGAGATGAATTTCTACAGTGGTGGATATGGACAAAATGCTGTTGATCTTACTATCTGCAGTTTTTACACGGTTACATATGCATACTCAATTACTGTCACTCCATTTAGAAAGACAGAGGCATTAGAGTGAACTTCTCCATTCAACAGATGCTCTCACAACGCAAATCCCAACGTCGTCTTCAGGTTTGAATATTTTTTCTGTATGCATTTTGTTCATTCCTAAGTTGTGAGTCTACACAACAGCCAAAATAACTGTCTTTGGTTACTAATATTTGAAATGATGAAGGCACTTGAAAAGTAACACAAAATTAGTTGCCTTTCCAGAAAAACAAAAACTTTTCAGAAGTACTCAAGGTTTGCATAAAACCCTGTTTACTCTTTTCCTCCCAGGCTTCTAGACTTCTGATTGGCCATTTCTACACGGTTAGGATTTGGCATGTTCTTCACAGTGTTTGACTGCGTCTTTTGGTGTTTACATGTGGACTGAGGTATTTTTTCAAAACCACATGTGTGGATAGAATTTATTTTGAACTAAAATGGAAAATTTTTCTTTTCAAAAATACCTGTGTACCTGTGGTCGTAGCCTTACTCTGTTCAAGTGTCATTTTGGTTCTAGTGGTTTGAGGTAGAACACTTGACAGACAGATTAAGAAACCACAAGGGTTTGCACAGATTTTCCCAGGTTTTCACCAAGTGTGAAAACATTTGTAACTTGTGTTTGTGTGGTTTAATGTATTGCAACATAAAATGTATTTTTTATTAATAAAATATCCTGAAATGCAGAGTTATTTTAAGTGCCTGCCCTAACTCTATGTAAGGCAATTATGTCATGCTCATCTGTGCCCCCCACCCCCCAACAAAACAAAGGCATATATAAATATCCGTGGGGATTACTGTTTACAGTTTGATAAATATGTGTATGTGTTTTGTACAGTAAAATGGCAGGCTAAAAGGATGGGAAACTACATATCCACACATACATGCACAATATCCACTCGCAGTACAAGTTGTTGTTGGACGATCGACTGCGAGGGCAGCTATGCTGAGGAGATTAGTGAAGGGCTGGATGTACTACAATCTCTTGAGTCTAATGGATAAACACTGCCATCAGTGTAATAAACAGTTTTCCCCTGCCGCAAGGAAAAGCTTTGAATACTTCAACATGTTAAATTTACCAACCCTGCAACTACAACACAATAAAAGGTGAATGATGGTCTATATTTTTCTTTAGTCAGACGTAAAGCAACAGATGTGTTGTCTGCCTTCTAATATCAGTTGGAGGGGGGGGGGGGGGGGGGGAAGTGGGGGGATTAAATGACAACATTTCTCTAGTGATTTGCCAGTGCTTTAGCTTTGGTGGAAAGGGTTGCAGGGAGCCTGCCAGTTCTAGTCAACAGCATACCCAAGGATTGATAGGTGTGCAGGGTCTTCAACAGGCCAGAGGAAAAGCTACAAGAAAGACACCGAACTAGAAGTTGCCTCCTTTTGGTGTTGACAAAATTAAAGGGAGATATCGACAGGTAAGATAAATATTCAGTAAAATTTCAAACACTGTTGTTATGATTAAGTGGAACAATCCTAAAAAAAGGGTCTAAACTGAGGAGAAAAATATGCTGTGTTTCTGTGTGTGTATATTCTTCCTGTTGGCTTTAAACAAACCAATTTATCCTCCTAGGACCTGGCGTCCACATATGTGGACATCACATTTTGGGTTATTTAGACCAAAATACTCAATTTTGCTCTACGAGGGCCTGATATCCACTTACAAGGACATTATACTGCTACTGTTCTATCAAAATTTTAAACGAATATCCTCATATGTGGCTCTTATTTTTCTTAAAAACAAAAATAAGGTTAAAAAAAAAAATCTGGTAATTCTTTGTTTTTACATTCATCGTGCCCCAATATGCCAAATATCAAAGAGAAATTAAAAATGCATGCCGTGTAAGAGTTTGGGTCTTAGGAGGTTAAAGGACCACTAATATTGCAAATGCTTCATTTTACATACTTTAGTTTCCTATTAGATGTCACATCGTGTTTTAAATTTTAATAAATGTCCTTCAGTGATCATTTAATTCCATTAAGTTATATTTAATTTCAATGTTCAATTATTAAACACAGTAAATGGGTGCAGTAAAAATTACTTTTACTGCCATTTTTGTTTGCTTTTAAAATGGAAATACAGCTCTTAATAACTATTTATTAAAAAATCAGTTTTTTCCAAAAGTTGCCTGTGTTCCACTAAACCTCATTTAAATATTGTTCTAAACAGTCAATATGACAGAAACAGTGGCTTTATGCAAGGCAAACCAAAGGATGATACCAACCCCTATTTTTTAAAGCTTTGAGAATCTGTGGTTTTGGATTAATATTGTAGAGGCATAGTTTAATCCAGTCCACAGCAGAGTCAGTGATGAGAGAGAAATGGGGATGGGCTGAACGTGGGAGTGAAAGCGTGGGCCACGAGATGGAGGAGAGCATGAGAGTAACAGAGGGATTAGGGTCAGCCATGTTGAGCATCTGGCTTAGAGTTGTCCTATGCTCTTCAACCTTCCTGCAACACATTAACACAGGGATTACACAGCATGCATGTAAAGTTGTGTTATCATTCAATGTGGCAGCCAACTTAAAAACAGCGTGAATAACTGTAGTAATTCTAATGTTTTGGCAGCTGACATGAGGCTGGTCGGTGCTGGGGTTCGAGTCCGGAGGGCCGCTGAGCCGTCTGAACCAGAATCGGAGGAAACAACAGAGCCTGCTCATCATGAGCACTCTCATTCAGAACACCATGAGCACTCACATACAGAACATCACCCTGGGCACGACTACAACCACATGAAGGAAAAGTTCATGAATGAGCTGAGTCATCTGTCAAGTAAGCTACTGCCACAATCTGCAAAATGATACAGAAATCCATAAACCAGTGATGACGTAAACTAACTGGGGAGGAAACTATCCCTGTGCAGAATTTACATTATGTCAAATTTATATTTATCAAAGGGATTTATAATTTATTTATCGAAAGGAGCCAGCTGAGGAGGTTCGGGCATCTGATAAGGATGCCTCCTGGGTGAGGTGCTCCGGGCATGTCCCACCGGGAGGAGGCCCCGGGGCAAACTCAGGACATGCTGGAGATATTATATCTCTCAGCTGGCCCGGGAATGCTTTGGTGTTACCCCGGACAAGCTGGAGGAGGTGGCCAGGGAGTAGGAGGTCTGGGCTTCTCTGCTTAGGCTGCTGCCCCTGCGACTCGGCTCCAGATAAGCAGAAGAAGATGGATAATATTTATCAATGAATTTACCAGTTATGTTTAGGAGTTATGTTCATAGTCTTCCATAAAAGTTCAAGCTACTGTAGATGTAAAGAGAAATTTCCAACACTAAATTGCTCTTTTTAACATAAGTGATGTGGTATAAAGAATGATTTCAAAGAACGTCAACAGTTTAAGTGTTTATGCCTACAATGACAGAACACGAAAACGTGCTTCTGAGTCATTATGCCAAGAAATGAAGAACTACTGCTTATGATGCTAAGAGTAAAGCATTTAATGAGCTTCTGCGGTTGGTGGAGCAACTAGTGGTGGCTGTGGGTTTACAGACTGTTATTATCTCAATGCTGACATGTGTATTATTGACATAACACAACATTAGCAAAACATAGATAGTGCTTAAAATATAATTTTGAGAAAGTTTTAGTTATTGTGGTAAAAAGAAGAAATCATGATTTATTTTGACATTATGCATTACACCTTTGTCTCCGAGCTCATGAACAGATGTTAATGTCTGAAGGGGAATTGATATGTTTTGCTTTTACTTTCTGAAATATATTTACTGTTACGGTGGCAGATACTCATAAACAATCATGAGCAAAGTCTGAAAAAATGAGGTAATCACATATAAATAACTGTGAGTTATTTGACCTATTTCAGATCAAACATAAACTAAGCCTCTGCGCAAAGGCCCAGTATTACATTTTTTTGAAATTTAAATGAGGCATCCACTACTCTAAGAATGCATTCCAGTGCAGAAATCTTATGCCATCTCTAATTTACTCATATGTTGCTTGGAAAATGGGAAATGGATTCACTGATTATTGAAACACGTGGAAACATAGATAAACTTTTTTGCCTCATAAATTATATGAGGCAAAAATCAGGCTTTGTACAATTCTAAAGAGCTTGAAAGGTAATATTTAATATGAACACCTTAATTCTGCAACATAGTCTGAACTCTCTTAAGCAGCTTTCTTGTAATTTCCTAAGTAGTCTTCAGAAATAGTTCTCTAGGCTTCTTGAAGGACATTTAAAGCTCTTCTTTGGAAGTTTGCTTCCTTTAGTTCTGTTCTCTGTCAAGACGATCCCACACTGCTTCAATAAAGTTGAGGTCTGGGCTCTGGGGAGGCCAGTCCATGACTGAGAGGGCTCCATTGTGTGTGTGTGTGTGTGTGTTATGCTGGAAAAACAAAGTCTTTCCAGATGGTACTGCATGGGTGATCAAAATCTCCAAGCACATTTTTGCATTCATAATTCCATCAGTTTTGACAAGATCTCCAACACCACTGGTTGAAATGCAGGCCCAAACCATGACAGAACCTCCACTGTGTTTTACAGAGGCCTGTGGACACTCACTTTTGTACATCTCTCCTGACCTCCTTTGTGTATACCAGGGGTGTGGAACTCCAGGCCTCAAGGACTGGTGTCCTGCAGGTTTTAGACCCTGGGTCAACACACCTGACTCAAATGATTAGTTCATTATCAGACTTCTGGAGAACTTTAAGACATGTTGAGGAGGTAATTTAGCCATTTAAATCAGCTGTGCTCGATCAAGGACACATCTAAAACCTGTAAAAATACTATTTTATGCCCATCAAACTGTGTTATCTTTGGCATTTATCTTTGGCATTCATATATTCAACTAAAGAATTCCTTCTTTGCTAACTTATGTGTGTGGACAAAACACTGGTTCATCTATTGTGTTAGTTTTAGTTTTATTTCTTCTTGAATGCAAAAAGGCATTTGTTTGAAAATGCCCAAATACAAGAACTGGACTGAAAATAAGTGAAAAAGAACCCAATGTCCACAGTCCTTCAGAAAGTCTGGAAAACTAATGCTCAAGACCTTGCTGCTCAAAATCGAAAATATCACAAATGAGGGATGGCTCAAAACTTTTGCACACTACTGTAAAAAACAATTAGGTGGATAATAGGTCCCCTTGAACAATATTCTTATAACTGAATAACCTGATACAACTGAACACTGGGGAAAAGTGACTTTCCCTAGTTTTTTTTTTTTTGTAATTTTAAGATATAAAAAAGTTCAAACCTCTTCTTAATGTACGAGATCAGCAAGCTTTTAAAAAACCTTCCATAGAGAGAATTGAAAAGTGAGGATATCAATCTGAAGTTCTGACTCATATTTGTTTGATGAGGTTTTGGTTGTTGTTTCAGCATTGTGTTAGTTCTGTGTATGTTAACAGCAAAGGCAGATCAGAGATTTCCAGCACTTTCTTGATAACCATACTTCTATAACATTCACTGATGAGCCAACCCATATCTCTATTTTGGCAGTTCCCATGTGGGCAGTAGGAGCCATTGTTGTGGTGGTTCTGGTCTTGGTGGCATGCTTCATCTTCTGCATTTTCAAGAAATGCTTTGGTAAAAAGAAAAAGCCAAAGAAAGCGAGGGAGGGGAAGGCAGGTCGCCGCAGAAAGGCAAAGGAAGGTGAAGGAGAGACTGGAGAGAAGGTACGCCTATCACTGTATTATATTATCTTATCTTACCAGCTCAAGAACTACAAGAAAATCAGGTGTGTGTGTGTGTGTGTGTGTGTGTGTGTGTGTGTGTGTGTGTGTGTGTGTGTGTGTTTTAATCTCATAGGAGGGGGAGGTGAAGAAAGAAGGGGAGGAAGAGGAGAAAGAACAGGAAAAGTTGGGTAAACTGGAGTTTTCCTTGGACTACAACTTCACAGATGCTCAGGTAAGTCCTCCGTGGAAACGTCAAAATTCCTACCCTTTTTCTTTTTGACCACTTAAACCACTTCAGATCAGTTCTGTCCAGATATATTAAAGTTCTGTATTTTTAAGTATTTCTATTTCATCTACCGGAACCAAATTCCTTGTATGTGTCTGCACATATACTTGGCCAATAAACACGATTCTGATTCATTTACAGTTTAGTTTAGATTTTTATTCCAGATACCTAAAACGTTTTTCTCAACTAGTTTTAGTCTTTACTTATAGATAACTCTAATAACATTGATTCTGACACTTGATCTCTTTCCTCTAAAGCTCATCGTGGGTATCCTTCAGGCTCAGGACCTTGCCGCTATGGACATGGGGGGGACTTCAGACCCCTATGTCAAAGTTTTTTTGCTGCCAGATAAAAAGAAGAAGTACGAGACCAAGGTTCAGCGCAAAAACCTGTGCCCTGTTTTCAACGAAACTTTCATCTTCAAGGTACTACTTGTACTTGTCGACTTGATGCTGTCAGGGTTTTGTCTTTGTCACAGCTCGAGTTGGTGCTTCGGGCTGTTGCTTTTCACGCTTCGCTGGGCACAAGTCTCCACTTCCTCTTCAGACTTTTCTTCCCCTTAATCAACCTCAACCTGTCCCTTCCCCCCAAAATACCAATGCAGTATGTTTTGAAATGTCTGTTATCATTTTCCCCCTCTTTTTAGATTCCATACGCAGAGCTGGGTGGAAAGACTTTGGTGTTGCAGGTTTTTGACTTTGATCGATTCTCCAAGCATGACATGATCGGTGAAATAAAGATTCCCATGAACAGTGTTGATTTGGGTCAGCCAATGCAACAATGGAGGGACTTGGAGAGCGGTGAGAAGGAGGAGGTATGATGTACTGTATCTTTGTTTAAACATATTTCAGCTCTTCAACCCTTCAATGCTAAACATCTGGATAATAACCCTTTTTCAATATTCTCTTCACAAAATTTTATGCCAGCAGGAAAAACTGGGTGATATCTGCATCTCATTGCGCTATGTACCCACTGCCGGGAAACTGACAGTGAACATCATGGAGGCAAAGAACCTTAAGAAAATGGATGTTGGAGGTTTATCAGGTAATCAGGCCTCATGATTTTATCAGTCAAATAAATGAATAAATAAATCCCCAAGTATCATAAGGAATTGAAATAGACATGCATGATGCAACTCACCTTCACTTCCTCTTTCAAAAGACCCATATGTGAAGATTGTTCTGCAACAAAATGGGAAACGGATTAAAAAGAAGAAGACAACAGTAAAGAAAAACACACTCAATCCTTATTTTAATGAGAGTTTCAGCTTTGAAGTCCCCTTTGAGCAAATACAGGTACCTTTTATTACCGGTAATCAGTTTTGAAACACCAAGCACTGTGTGGACAAGCTTGTCTGGGTCATTTGTATTTCTTTTGCCTTTCAGAAAGTGCAGGTTGTCATCACAGTATTCGACTACGATAAACTTGGAAGCAACGACCCCATTGGAAAGACCTTTATGGGTTATGGAGCTACAGGAGTCGGACTGCGCCACTGGTCAGACATGCTTGCCAATCCCAGACGTCCAGTAGCCCAGTGGCATACTCTTCTGCCTGAAGAAGAAGTAGATGCAGCACTCAAAGCAAAACCTCGTTAGAGTCACACCTGAGTAGTGACTGCTGCCAATATGCTACTTGTTGTTAAACCCGAAGTTTTCTTAATTTTTATTTTCTCCTTTCCATTTTTTTTTTCCTTTAAGACACTTTATTGCGTGTGTGTGTGTGTCTGTAGGTGTGTATATATGCACCTGTCAAGCAATGTTTGATATTTGGCTGTTATTAAAACCTTGTCTCCCCATATTTACCTCATACCATAAACCAAAGTGATTGTCTTTATAAGCCTAGAAACCACATATCTGTAAATGTGCATCTCTTGTGTAGGCCCATGCAAGGTTATGTTAAAAATTGATGAAAGAGAGTTTATTCACATAATTACTCAATGATGTGAACTTTGTTGTTTTTTAATGTATTTTGGGCCTTTTTGCTCACTTTCTAGTGTTGTGGTGCAATAAACAAATAAACCTACAATGGAATGTTTCACATTAATGCTCAGTTTCTTTTAATAAAATGAATAAACTTTAACAATTAAGGCACTCATAGAAGAGCGTACTGTGTAATTCGTTCTTTTCACCAGTAGATGGTGTCTACGTAGCCAAAAGTGTTGCCTAGCAACAGAACCCAAACTTACTTTCAGCTTCACACTTTTTACAGCTGTCGTCAAAGAGTCGGTCAGGTGAGGTTTAACAAACAGTTTTTGATATTATCTAAGGTTTTTTAGTTACAGAATTAAAGTCAGAGACACGCTTGTGCGTTTGAGCAATAGCTGTATTTTCAGGGCACCATTTAAAAGGTCTGTAGCAGTTGGTTAGCATTAGTTGAACTAAGCTATTTTATATTTTTACGGCTTTGTGGTCCCTTGCCTACCGCCGTTTGTTTTGTCTTGACGTAAACCAACGGGGTGCACGCCTTCGTTTGCCTTTCTTTGCAGTATGAGTGCTGGACGGACATCTGAGGGTGCGGGTTGCATCACTTGGTGGGGCTTCAGTCCTGCACGCGACCTGCTCCATATCGGTAAGAGTCTTGACTGCACGAGGATCCTATGAGTGGGCCCGCGCACGTGCGTCAGAGCAGATAAAGGATTGTATGAGTTGCTTTGATGTTTTTCAAGAGTATTCATTTATTATGCTGCGTTGAGTGCATTTAAAAATAGACAGCCACGTTTTAGTTTCACACACATAAATACACAATACACGTGTGATATCTCAAAATTAGGTACAGTCAGTCGGGGGTTTTATTTTTAGGTTTTTTTAATAGAAAAAATAATGGTGTACTCATAAATGTAGATTTATTAGTGTGCAATTCTAAATTTATTTTAAATTCTAACAAATAAAGAATTAAAGCATTAAAAATACATAGTGTAAGATGTCATGTTGCCTCTTGAATACAGTGATCCTGATGGACTGTTCTGCCTGATCTTATGTATGTGACCAGAGAATTGCCACATATGTCTTATATCAGAGACAGAAAAGAAGTTAATTCTCAGGAGTTCATGTGCTGAGGAGGCAAGTTTTAATTAATGTTTGCACCTTCATACTCAAGATATGAAGAGTCTTTTTATTATCTGAGAAGGGATCCACTTCAACAAAGAAGTGAAAGCACAAAAAGAGACAACACAATCAGCATCTGAATAAAAGTTCATCCTCTTCCTCCTCTCAAGCCTCATCTCCTGAACTGAAGTCAGGAAGATATGCATAAACATGCTTATTTATTCCTGATATTGCCGCAGTTACTAATCGTCAGCAGATTAAACATGCGACCCTCCTGTCTCTGGACAGCTGATAATGAACCAGCTAAACAAAAACACCAGCTGGTTATAAACTAGCATTGTGCTAGCTAATGGTAGGCCTCAGAAGTACATTTCCTCCCAATAAACTGTTTGATTACATTCTCACATTGCATGAGAGTCCAACAATTCTGGATCCGCTTAAAAGAAAGTTTCACTAATGCCAGCTAACAGCAGCTAACAGAGGCAAAAATAGCACTGATGATCAATCTTTTGTCACATTATAATTGGTGTTTATCACAGTTGGATCTTGGAATTGATGCCAATATTTGAGTGAAGATGAGGCTGAAATGATTTAAAGACTGTAAAACAACTAAATGCATTTTTCAGTGAGTTTTTTGGTGCAGCTGTAGACAGTTTGTTTTCTGAACATTTTGCGGAAATTTGTTCAAAGATTGAAATTTGACATTTGAAAGGTATGGTGTCTGATCCTTGACATATTTTCCACTCAAAATCACACAAATCAACCTCGGTAAGTCGACCGAGTACTGGATACACGCAATGGATCAGCAAACTGTGTCATCCGTCAGTCGTGTTTTATCATCTGATACTGTATCCTACACTGTGTCTCTGTCAACTCTGTCAGTATCACAGGTCCATCAGTAAACATCTGAGCTGTTTCTCCAGATTTTTATATTCAGTTTCTATCACCTACAGTTTGTCCCTGTCAGGTTAAATGTACTGAGGTTCCTTATCCAGCAACAGAAGCATAATATGTGTTCTCTCTCCCTGTCTCTTTCTCTTACTAGGCCCTAAAAGATGTGAAGGGGAAACGAATGTTTTACTGGTGGGCAGTGGAGATCCACGACATATTTTAAAGACCATTGCCGGTTTGCAAGACAAACAAAGTGTCCATGTGAGCCTAAGTCTTTTTAAACTGCAAATGGCTAACAATACTTTGAGCTACAAATAACTACTTTTTGCCACACTGCAGATATGGGTGATAGAAAACAACATGGAGGTGGTTGCTAGACAGCTGCTGCTCCTCTACCTGGCACTGATTCCCCAGGACAGCATGGGGATTAATGGTACGTGGGAGTTGGATAAATTATTCATTTTATTAAAGCAAGATGTGTTGTTGTCCATAAACCAGTGGGGTTTTTAAATCCTTATTTTAAATCTTTAGAGAAGACCGAAGTTTTCCTAGATGTGTTTGGAAACGCAGAAATCCGCAGTCCGGCAGAGGAAGTACTGCAACGTGTAGCATCACAACTTTCTCTGTCTGTTACTGAAACGATGACAACGCATGCCTGTCTGAACACAACTCTCCTTAAGGTACAAACATCTGCTGAAGGAGCTTATTTTTACCTAAACAGCCAGACATTGCAGCTTGCTCAGTATAACCTGTAGTGCACTGCACATAATCATTAAAATTTGTAAGTGTAAGTGCTTTACACATTCAGAAAAAGCTTCCAAATTTTATTCACTGAGTATGGACACTTTTTACAGTTTAAGGAGCGAGACGAACTGGACAGGATATTTAAGTCATGGATCCAAACTCGGTCTTCATCACCAGAGCATCCTGCTCCTATCATGTCCAAAGCTTGGGATTATCGAGTCAGGCAGCACCTCGGGACACGCTATGACTCCAAGAAGGGCTGCTTTGACTGGGATCTTACAATGAAGCTTCATGAGAAAGGGGTATCTGAGTAGTTTCTGCCCATTCCTCTGGTGTGGCCAGAGATTTTGCAAATAAAAAGTTGGACAAAGAAATTCAAATATATGTTTGTGTACTGGTTGTCTGCAGTGTCGCGTCATCAACAGACAGCAATACATGCGATGGAGGGAACAGGGACTGGCATTCGAAATGAGGGAAGGCGTCTATCAAATAACTAATCCTAGTTTGCTGTCTTCAAGAGTCTTTAGTCGGGTAATTACATATTGGTTTTTTCTACATCGCTCTTCTACAGTGCCGTGAATAAGAATTTTTCCCTTCAATGATTTTTTTTTTTTGTCACGTGTTTCACGTTTGGGATCATTAAAGAAATCTTAATATTCGACCAAGATACACTGTGTGGATAGAATATGCAGTTTTTAAATTATGATTTCATTTATTAGGAGGAAAAAAACCTATCCAAACATGCCTGGCCCTGCTTGAAAAAGTAATTGTCCTCGTATTATTTTAATTCAGCCACTGGAGGATTTTAAGTATGAACAGACTTGTTTAAAGCTTGTCAAAGTAACTCAGTCTGATTTTAGTCCAGACAAACTTTCCAAAAAGTTCAGCTTTTGACTCATCATTAAGATGTTTTTTGGCAAACATGAGAAAAGCCTGTTCTTTTTGGTCAGAAGTGGTTTTCATCTCGGGGCTCCTATGGATGCCATTTCTGCTTAGTCTCTTTCTTATTGTTGAATCATGAACTCTGACCTTAACTGAGGCAAGTGAGCCCTGCAGTTCTTTAGATGCTGTTCTGGGTTTTTTGTGCCCTCTGGATGAGTCATCGATGTGCTCTTGGAGTAATTTTAGTAGGCTGGCAAGGTTCAACCTGTTTCATGTTTTGTTCATTTGTGGATAATAAGGACTGTAACTGTGGTTCACTGGAGTCCCAAAGCCTAAACAAAATCTTTGTAACCATTTGTAGATGATAGATAGAGAAGCCTGCTCTATCTATCACTTAAACAGAACAGACAGGTTCTGTTTAAGTGATTTCATGATCCAGCAGGTCTGGCATTAATCAGGCCTGAGTGTGAAGGAGAAGAAATTGAACTCAGCCTTCTAAAGAATGTGGTTATCACAGTTCATTCATGATTCAACAAAAGGGGCAATGCCTTTTTCACACAGGGCCAGATAGGTAAGTATAATGTTTTTTTTCCCCTAATAAATAAGACCATCATTGAAAACCTGCATTTTGTATTTAGTCGGGTTATCTTTGTATTATATTTAAAATGAGTTTGCTGAACTGAAACATGTAAGTCTGACAAATGTGTGAAAAACCATATTAAGAAATCAGGAAGGGGCCAGCTACTTTTTCACTTCACTGTAAACAGTAAGTTGACGAAGGAAGCTAATTTTGGTCATGTGTCTGTACAGAAAGGAGACAAAGTAGCCATCAGGGGATACTGGGGAGACATTGTTTCTAGTCCTTACCTGTCCTTTGGCATTGAAACTGATGACAAGAGTCTGCTGAAGACACAGAATGGGCAACCCATTAAGGTAAAAAGTGCAAGGTTTTCTGTCTTTTTCTGTCTTCATTGCTGGAATCATTTTGCGCACATCTCTAAACACATTACTGTCTGCCTGTTGTTATCCATCCTGTTCTCACATCCACAGACCGCCCAGGATATCTCTTTTGCAAATCTGCAAGGATTGTTCCAGTCCCTGTCCAGCAGACGGGGCTGCCCTACTACTTCTCAAACATACACCGATGCAGAGGATGACACAGCCATACGGACTGTCAGTATTAAAGGTGAAAGACTATGAATGCTAAAAGGCCTTCAGCTTTAGCTTTGATTAAAACCAGAGTGTAAAACCACTGTGACAAAAAGACCCTTAAAGTGATGTGAAAAGTTGGTTTCTATTTTTATATGTTCTTTCATTTTGTTCTTTTGGACAACTTTAAGAGAAGTTTAAAGGGGAATGAGGTGCTCCAGCTATTTACTGTATTACCTCCTGTCTTAATGCAATATGTTTTGATGTTTCATTTCCAGAAAATAGCAACTAAAACCAGCACTGGGTTTTCTCTAATCCCATTCAGACTTGATGTATCCAAATGGGATCTCTGTCACCTTCCTGCCTTTGGACTCATTTCACAAACTGCCTGAGAAACAGAAATATTCCCAATTCTTCAACACCATTTACTTCTCCGCCAGGTGGATTTTTCTTTAAATGAATACGAAATATATTAAGTCATCTTGAAAAAATATTCCTTTAGCATCCAGTCACCTGGACTGCACACTACTGGTATAACTGCTGACCATGTTTCGTTCTCTGTGTTTTTGCTTCCTTCTCTGCCTCTGCTGTAAAGCTTTGTGCACCAGTTGGGCCCGATGATGAGACAGATTGCAGCACCAGACGCTGTGCTTGTCGTGGAGTTGGCCAAGTGAGGGTTTTTTTAGTAACACAGGGCTCGTTACCATGGCCACCAGGACTACAGTGACTGCCGTGTATCGGCATTTGCATATGGGATATTTTGAGTTTGCCACATATTCCTTATAATTCAATTGTGACACTGTTCTTGAAAGTTAATAGCGACAGCGATTGCCATATTTGGATTCACAGTGCATTCCTGTGTCATTATGTGTGTCTTAGGTACATTTTGGATCTGAATAAAGAGCAAGAAGCTGGCTTTGCAAAGAAAGTAGAGGACATCGCTTTAGAGGCTGGATTTGAACCTTGGCATGAGGGGACCAGTGATGACGTCCATGCCGTCTTCGTACAACAGATAAAGTAGAGGTGTTCGTATCGCAGCATAGCTGTTTACCAAGATGCGAGAGACACTTAGCATAATAAAGCCATACAACAGAGACATTTCACATCTTGTTTATCAGCAGTTTGCAAACCAACTAGGAGGAGCTGTCAGATGCTTCAGATAATAATTCATATTTGTTTGGTAGCAACTGTGAATTAATAATAATATTTCACATCTTGTTTAAATGGAACCATTACAGCAGTTCAAATATATTTATATGTGTATTTTAATAGCCACAAATGTAAGTATAAGTTGATGTATTCAAATAAACCCTACAGGAAGCCATTATTTGAACACTGCAAAGTTACTGGAAGTTTGTCCTGGAACTAGTGAACCATCCTCTTGTTTGTTTATGCTTCCTGTGTGTGTGTCTGTGTGTGTGAGGTCACTTCCAACGTCCTCCAACTTTTCCCTTGCCATGTCCCTTTTTGCTGCATTAAGAAAATAGAAGATTAAAAGGAGATCGTAAACAGTAGTTCACAGAAGATCAGAGAAATGTAAGACAGTAAAGTAGTGCTAGTTCCTCTTTCTGCTCTGTCGCTTTATTTAAATATATTAAATAAAGTATGTGTGTGTGTGTGTGTATCCTGTTCAGAAAGTAGCAAGATCTTAGATTGTTGTGTTTCCTGTGCGTGTGTGGTTGTTGCCAGTGACCTGTGAAATCTTTGCATAGTCAAAGATGTGCAAAGAGTTGATCTACCTACAACCCTGCACTTAGCTCCCTTGTTTTGTGTGTAGATTGAGACAAGCCGTCTGACTCACAATTTCTGAGCGTGTTGGATCCTGTTCAGGAGGACATTGATCTGAAAAAGAAAAAGTACATAAGAATATAATGTCTCCGATTTCTAATATAAAAATCTTAAATATTCCCAAGTAAAGGGCTAACCTCATATTTCTGTCTCTTCATCTTCTCAGTCAGATCAAACTTTTCTGACTCCAGCTGGTGGATCCATTCCCACATCTCCTTGGCTCGCTCTCTAAAACACAAAAGGCATTACAGCTTGTGTCTAAGGCTTAAACAATTGTTTGCCTCAGGCTTATCCAGCTGATATATCTATAACATGTAGCTAAATAAAAATGTAATCCAGTGAAGGCTTTAACTGACCTCAGGCCATCCTCTTTCAGGCTCTCAATTGCCAGTGGCTTGCGTCTTTCTGCCAGTGTCTTCTTTTTGATTTCCCTTGCAGTTTGTCTTTTACCCCGTTTCTGCTCTGCCTGTAAGAAACGACCGCTCTTGTCCAGTCACATCAGCCTAGAAATGCACCTCACATATTTGCAGAATATAGCGGTACGTCTGCCCACAAATGAATCACTTGAATCCCTCTGACCTTTGCTAGGAACCCTCCAAAGTGAGCGCCCATGTTGGAGAGAACTTTCTTCTTCTTGGCCTCATCATCTGCTCTCTTCTTTGCCTCTTCATCCTCTTTCCTCTGCCGCTCCTCCTGAGTTGCATCGTCACTTAAATTATTCTTTTCTTTGTTGGATTATTGATATTTTCATGGAATAAGCAACATATGTGTTAACATAATTCATTACCGCTATCCGTGTCTGTCTATCCCGCTCTTTTTCAGCCCTTACACGCTGCTGCTCAGCTCTTTCTGCCCTCCGGCTTTCCTACATTGAAAAAAAACAACTCTGCTGCTTTACTTTCTATTAGCCTGAATGGTGATTGCACCCTGACAAATCCCTTTTTCATACAAACAAGTGAGGGGAAAATAGACAAACATGCAAAACAAGAAAATAGTATGGGGAAGGGCATTACAATTCTTGCTTTGAGTCCAATCAATTCCTCTTCTTCTTTCTTCCTCTGCTCAAAGTGGACCTCAATCAGTGTTTGTAGTTCCAGAAGATCTTTTTCCATCCTTTTCCTATGGATATCCTAGCATGGGTGAAACTTACTGGGATTACTTACGTTTGGTTTTCGTGTAATGTATTTCTTTTCTTAAACAATGATATTAAGGCACATACATCAAAGTCAACCCTCTCTCCCTCTGGGATTTTTGGTGCAGCGAGTTGCGTAAGTGGCCTGTAAAACCACATGAAGGCGTACTGATTTGTTATGCTTTGTTTTTTACTAATCAAATCATTATCACAGTATAATATTCTTGTATTTTCTTACTTGTATTTGGGCCGTTCTTCTTCAGCATGGCAGCCAGAAAAGTAATGAAACAGTAAATCAGTTATCATCATTATTATTATTGTTATTAGAATAATCAAAAAATACATCTTGAAACAAAAAAGCTTAAGTTAAACCAAGTTTATATCAGACAGGAAGCTGTTTATCTTTATCTTATTCTGGGTGTTGGAACCTCCCTGCAATTCATTTTCATTTACTGTTTGAATCAAGCTGTTTACCCTCTTTAAAGCTCACTTTCTTCATATTGGCAGCCACTAACAAGCAAAAGAGCATGCAGGTGAGTCTCTTGTGCTCACCTCCAGAGATTAAAATGTTAAAGATTCCCACATAGTACACAGCCAAGAGTGGAAATAAATGAAACAGAGGAGTCAAGGAGGCCATCTATGTCCAGCTTGAACAGCCATGATTAAGTAGAGGTGGTGGCCTACGAAACCATTTGTCAGCTACCTGTAACACAGTCTTGAGATCCTTTCCCATGCGACTCAACCCCAACTCACACCTCGACCCATGTGACCTTTATAACTCGTATGGTGAGGGTGGAAAAAAAATTCACAAATGTTACAGATGTTTCTAACGACTCACATGATGAAAGAGCGGTTCAACTCAGGACTCTCTAAACCACCTCCAAGGTGACAGCCCCACCTTTGCCAGCTTTGCCTCTCCAAAGCATGAAATGGACATGCATGCAAAAGTTGTGGTACCGCATGCAAAAGTTGCAGAACCAGAAAGGGGAGATAATATATTTAACCCTGTAAGACCCAACCCATCAGAAAATAGCCAGAAAATTCAGATTTTTTTGGAACTGAGATGTTCTTATTATATTATTTTTTTCTGTATCATGTTTATGATATATTTATTATATATTTTTTGTATCGCATTTGATAAATTGGGCGTGTTTGGCAACTTTTTGTTAACAACAATGTTAATTTTAGACAAAAAAAAGAATTTTGTCCATAACATTTTGAAATTATGGCAAGTATTGATCATGTTGATGTTGATGACATAGAGGTCTCATAAATTCATGTAGCAAATATGATACAAATGGCATTATAGGGTTAAAACCAAGAAGTGGCTAGTGAGCAAGGAATGTATGAAGTACGCTCCAGGTCCTTAATCACCAGAAATAATTAAGCTAGGCGGCTAATGTGTATTTACATGCAAATGTATTAGTAATGTCTGTTTAAATGCTTTCCGATGATTTTCATGTTTGCTTTAAATAAAATATCTCCCTCTGCTGGTGCTGAAGCTTACAGGCTACCTCAACATGCGTGTCCAAATGGACCAGCGCATCTATTACACGTTTTGCCGTGATACTGGATTGTGTACTAAGGTAGTGATTATGGACTACCCACAGAAATACAGAATCAACATGTAAACATTAAGTCAATTACAGGATTTAAATCATATTCACAATTGTGTGGTTGTATTGGGTGTCTCTACTACTGGATTGCTAAAACAGCTGGTAGTTGATGTGTTATCTCCAAGGTATGCTAAATATAATCAACCCACACTGAGCCTTCAGTCTCACCTCCCTCTCCCTGCTCCTCATCTTCTTCTGGAGAAAGAAAGAGTCACAGTCTGATTGAGTTGAGATATGAATTGCAGCTTATATATTTATTAAATGAAAGAATTGCTGCCCTTACCCTCGTGATGCCCTCTAAATCAAAAGGAATTGAAAGAATGCATTAGACATGCCATAAAACACAAGTTAATGAATTAGAACTTTCTGGACTGGATCTACTCACCCGTGTTCATCTAAGTAAGACATGATGACACTGGAAAGACACATAAAAATCAGTGCTATTATGTATAGTTATAATGCACCACACTTCTTTTTCCAAACCTTTGAAATTAAAAAAGCAACATCCAGTGTAAGATTTTACTTTAGGGGATAAGATTAAGTGAAAGGCCATTTGGAGCTAATGATCTAGGAATAGAAGAGGCCAGAGGGACACTGGATTGGAGCAGCATCCAATTACCCAGGATCAGAGTGAGGTAACAGCTGTCCAGTCCATCTTGTTTAATTTGATTTACAAGAGAGAATGTGGGATAGAAAGAGATTAAGCTGGTCGGCTAGCTGCTATTAACACCAGCCAAGTCCTCTATTATCATTTGATCTACGTGCAGTCTCAGTAAATTAAAGGGATCTTTAAATACGTGCGTAGCCTCACAGATATTTTAACCATTACTTCATAGGCTTATGCACATGTGTCACTGTGAGATGTTGCATGAGTACAAAACCACGTTTGACTGATCAAATAGACAAAAACCAACACAGGCAAATTTGGGATATTGAAGTCTCATTCCTATGCAAATGTATGATACTACCTGTTTACAGGCACTGATAAAAGTGTCTACAATACCTCACTGGTCACTTTTAGCAAGGATTTTAAGGTGTAAGTGTGTAAGTCTAGATAAACAAGTATGGACAAAAGGACTGAAGTATTTCAGGAGGATTTCATTGCATTAATTGACCAGCAGAGTTACCGAGGATAACTGGAGCATGTTTATTCTGAGAAATGTTACACTTTTATCATC
Source organism: Neolamprologus brichardi (assembly GCF_056152115.1). Classification (NCBI taxonomy): domain Eukaryota; kingdom Metazoa; phylum Chordata; class Actinopteri; order Cichliformes; family Cichlidae; genus Neolamprologus; species Neolamprologus brichardi. The sequence goes on from NC_142111.1 coordinate 11,621,859, forward strand.
ACCCACTAACACACTGGTGGGTCCAGTATTTAAATACATTACAGAATTGTTTTGATCAAGAATAAACCACTTTTTCACTTCATGAAAATCCCAAACACCAAATGCTGCACACTGGGTGTTTATATTTCACTCAAAATAACCGGAAAAGACACCGAATATAACAAATAAGTCATTTCCAAATCCAAACTCACTAATCTGAGCAAAGTTTTTAGTGTCTTATCATCAAAGTCTTTCCATGTATTTAAAAATGCTTGATTAACAGCTATGAAAAATAGCTGTTAATTTAGCAACACTAAGTTGGACATGTGCTCAGTGGAAACTGTAGTTCGAGCTGATTATCTTATTTAGATGTGGATGGTGCTATAATTTAAATGTCAGTTTAGATATCATAGGAAAAGGTCAAAGTACATACCTGAACAGCAGACAATGATGTTGAAACGAAGAGCAGTAACAAGTGCAGGGGAAACACGGCTTTATGTGGGGTCCTCTGGGCGACAAGGAGGAGTGTGTGTGTGTGTGTGTGTGTGTGTGTGTGTGTGTGTGTGTGTGTGTGTGTGTGTGTGTGTGTGTGTGTGTGTGTGTGTGTGTGAGAGAGAGAGAGAGAGAGAGAGAGTGTGTGTGTTTGTGTGTTATTACTCATACAGTGGAAACAAATGTATTTCCACAGTCTCTGGTTGTTTCACTATTGGTGCATGACGGATGTTATGCCAGGAATTCTCTAAAGTAATGAACATAATACTTAGTGCTTTCTGTTGTGCACCAGTTTGAGCTTAAGACCTTGAGGTCATTTTGAAGATTTTAGGACATTTTGGCAGCTTCTTGCTGTCAGACAAACCTTAAAACAACTGTTGGAGAATTCAGAATTGCTTTGGTGGTTAAACGTAGGTAGAAGTAGGTCAGCATCAGGATATGAAATTTAGTTTTGATGGTTAAGATGAGAAAGGAAGTGGGATCGTGCAATGCCAATAACTGTATTTACATGCTACAAACATGTGAATATGGGTCATAATTTAAAAATAAGGAACAGGGATTGAATGTGGACTATTAGTGGGTATTGAGGGCATAAGCTGAAGTCTGACAGGCAAGAAAATGAGAACAGTGTTTGATGCTGACCTCGCTGTTGAAATTGGAGACACAAAGACAGGGGGCAGGAGCTCAGATGAATAAAAACAGTTTGTCCCAAAATGGAAATAAAGTGTGTTGATTACATTTAGTTTTTATAAAGACTATTAACACGAATCCATAATTCTGAAGAACAGTTTAAGAGAGAGCATTCAATTTCATGCTTTCTATGTTGTTCCACTCTATGTACTCTCTGTGGCATCATCGAAAACTACACTACACATTTGTGGAATTTCTCGCCTTCTTAATGGGCTTGGGACTATCAGTTGTGTTGTTCAAAAGTCAGGTTGGTACACAGCTGACAGTCCTATTTGACAACTGTTACAATTCATATTATGGCAAGAACCAATCAGCTAAGTAAAGAGAAACGGCAGTCCATCATTACTTTAAGCAAGAACTGAAGGTCAGTCAGCCTGGAAAATTGCTTTGAATGTATCCCTAAGTGCAGTTGCAAAAACCATCAAGTGCTACAATGAAACTGGTTGACATAAGGAAAGGAAGACCAACAGTCACCACTTCTGCTGAGGATACATTCATCCAAATCACCAGCCTCAGATATATATAAGTTAACAGCACCTCCGGTTAGAGCCCAGATAGATGCCACACAGAATTTCAGTACCAGACACATGTCTACATCAACTGTTCAGAAGAGATTGTGCGAATCAGGCTTTTATGGTCAAATATCTGCTAAGAAACCACTACTAAGGAAAAGCAACAAGCTTTCTTGGGCCAAGAAACACAAGGAATGAACATTAGATCAGTGGAAATCTGTGCTTTGGTTTGATGAGTCCAAATTTAAGATTCAATTCAATTTTATTTATATAGCACCAACTCGCAACAATAGTTGCCTCAAGGCACTTTATATTGTAAGGTAGACCCTACAATAATACATACAGAGAAAAACCCAACAATCATATGACCCCCTATGAGCAAGCACTTTGGTGAAAGTGGGAAGGAAAACCTTGCTTTTAACAGGAAGAAACCTCCGGCAGAACCAGGCTCAGGGAGGGGCGGCCATCTGCTGCGACCGGTTGGGGTGAGAGAAGGAAGACAGGATAGAAGACATGCTGCGGAAGAGAGCCAGAGATTAATAACAGGTATGATTCAACAGACAGATCTATTAATACATAGTGAGTGAGAAAGGTGACTGAAGAAGAAATACTCAGTGCATCATGGGAATCCGCCAGCAGCTGAGATCTATTGCAGCTTAACTAAGGGAGGTTTCAGGGTCACCTGGTCCAGCCCTAACTTTATGTTTTATCAGAAAGGAAAGTTTGAAGCCTAATCTTAAAAGTAGAGATAGTGTCTGTCTCCTGAATCCAAACTGGAAGCTGGGTCCACAGAAGAGGGGCCTAAAAACTGAAGGCTCTCCCTCCCATTCTACTTTTAAATACTCTAGGAACAACAAGTAGGCCTGCAGAGCGAGAGCAAAGTGCTCTAATAGGGTAATATGGTACCATAAGGTCATTAAAATAAGATGGGGCCTGATTATTTAAGACCTTGTAGGCCTATGTGAGGAGCAGGATTTTGAATTCAATTCTGGATTTAACAGGAAGCCAGTGAAGGGAAGCCAAAACAGGAGAAATATGCTCTCTCTTTCTAGTCCCTGTCAGGACTCTTGCTGCAGCATTTTGGATTAACTGAAGGCTTTTCAGGGAGTTTTTAGGACATCCTGATAATAACAAATTACAGTAGTCCAGCCTAGAAATAATAAATGCATGAACTATCTATCCATTCTTAATATAGGATATTTCTCATTTTAGAGATGTTGCGCAAATGGAAGAAAGCAGTCCTACATATTTGTTTAATATGTGCATTGAAGGACACATCCTGGTCAAAAATGACACCAAGGTTCCTCACAGTGTTACTGGAGGCCAAGGTAATGCCATAGAGAGTAAGAATCTGGTTAGATACCATATTTCTAAGATCTTTGGTTCCACCTGCTGTGTCTTTTGTTTGAGGTGAACGGACGGTCTCTACATGCCTGTTTCCCACTGTGAAGCAGGGAGGAGGAGGTGGGGGAGGTGTGATGGTGTGTTTTGTTGGTGACATTGTTGGGGATTTATTCAAAATTGAAGGCACACTTAACCAGCATGGCTACCACAGCATCCTGCAGCGACATGCCATCCCATCTGGTTTGCATTTCGTTGGACCATCATTTATTTTTCAACAGGACAATGACTTCAAACACACCTCCAGCCTGTGTAAGGGCTATTTGACCAAGAAGGAGAGTGATGGAGTGCTGCGCCAAGTGGCCTGTCCTCCACAGTCACCTGACCTAAACACAATCGAGATGGTGTTGAATAAGATGGACCGTAGAATGAAGGCAAAAGGGCCAACAAGTGCTCAGCATCTCTGGGAACTCCTCCAAGACTGTTGGAAAACCATTTCATTAAGCGAGAGAATGCAAAGAGTAATCAAAGCAAAGGGTGGCTATTTTGAAAAATCCCCCCAAAATAAACATGTTTTGAGTTATTTCACACTTTTTTGTTCACTATATAATTGCATATGTGTTCATTCATAGTTTTGATTCCTTCAGTGCGAATCAAGCACCAAATGTGAAAATCAGTAAAAACATATTGTCAGGCTCAGGAGAGACTCGGAGGCAGACCGTCGCTTAAGTTCACAATTTATTACACGCAGACACCAGGTGCGGATATATACAGGTGAGGGGGCACAGGAAGAGGGTCTCCGGGAAACACAGGCACGGGAAGGGGACGGCTATGTACACAATCCTTCACTGAAGCTCAGGTAGCTCGGACTCCGGCTTTTAGCTCACCAAACGGCGGTCCTCAGGCTGGCGAGAATCTGGCACAGGGAGGAAGAACAGGTAAGCAGCGGCACGAAAGAAACTCGGGGAAAAGCTCAGACTAGGAATGACACTGACGAGTGTTACACAATAATCCAGCGAGGAAGCACTCTCAGCAGCCGCCTTAAGAAGTGAATGAGATGAGATGATTGTTTGCAGGTGTCCGAGCCAGGGGCTGGAGCCGTCATGACTCCGCCCCGGTAGAGCGCAGTGCGCGGGAGGGGAGAGAGAGATGCAGCACAACAAAAACACTTGTAGCCATACAGAGTCAGCCGAGAAGGCACAGGGTCATGACACATATATTACCCACAGTTTTTTATTGATCGTCTTCAATGTTCACAACAATATACTAGGCCTTGGGGGACATGAGTACCTAGGTTGGCTAAGCATTTTACCTTGATTGTTAGCACCCAAGATCAAAGTTCACCTTGAAAAAAAATTTCAAGAAACCATGTCAAGCAATGTATCATATGAAAAGGCATTGAGAGAACTGTACAGCACAATTTTTATATTTTCAGCCCTTGCACTTCAGGGGGAATTGTGCTCTCTTGGTCTCAACCACCTTTTCTCGTGTCTCCCTTCGGAACTTGCGGACTTGTAGTCCATATGTGGCATAGATGTACACTCATAGGCGCAACCCACATACTCAACTCTTCTGCTCAACTCACAAATGCATGGCTTTCCAACCGTACAAGATTTAACAACAACAACAAAGACAGGTCTATTATACAACAAAGACATAATAGACCAAACACAAATTCCTTACTTTTTCTGCAAAATTATATATACATATATATATATATATATATTAAAAATCATATTGCATAAGCATCCTGTCCTAAGGAAGGCAAATATTCTTTTGCATCTTTGCTAAGCTTCAGTGCTTCATTTTCATAAAGACAAATACAAAGGCTACTTGCTAACAAACAAAACACTAATACGTGGAAGAATGAAGTAGGATTAACAACTGCCTATTTGTCCATTTAATCCTTTGTAATAAAATATCTTCCCATCAGGTAAGAAGAGAGTTGTTTCTAAAAATATAGCAGGGAGTTGATCATCTGGGTGGACAGCAGCTGCCATGTCATGATGTTAGGTGTTGTCAACACAAACACATTAGTAATGCTAAAGCATCAATGTAATTTAAATGTTTCTGAGAATTATGGAGAGTTAAATTATATGTAAAGTGTCACTTGACCTGGAAAAAATCTGTATATGAATCGTCTCAGGATTGCTGGATTTTCTGCTGGACTCAGTTTTGGATTCTTAGTTAATACATTTGAGTCTTTGTGTTGGTGCCTGTTCTACTTTCTAAGGTAGTGTATTTTTGTTGTTGTTGTTGTTGTTAGTTCTACTTACTGTCTCTGTCCTCCTGCTTATTCTTTGATTGTTCTCATCTGTGTCTCTTTGTAATTCTCTAATCAGTCTATGTGTTCTTCTGTATCAGGTTGTCCGTAATATTAATCCTATTTGAACTTTTCAAGAGTGAAAAAGCCAAAGATTTTTATACAAAAGAAAGAAATCTTTAACTGTCAAAGTTTAAAACCTCTTTTTCATCATTACTAGGTGTGGCTGGTAATTGTATCCACATAATGGGGCTGCTCAGTTAGGTGATTTATCAGAGGGAGCAGGGTAGATATGCAGACGTAGGCAGTTATAGACAGTTGTTGTTGCCAATTCTTACTATGGTTATGGTTATGGATCCTAACCATACTGTACAAGTATAGTTAGGACATAAGAGTAATTATGTAAGTAATTAAACGATTCACAAAATTGTTTCAAATTTGGTGTCTTCCAGAAAAAACAAACAATTCTGTTCTTAAAGTTTAGTATTTGTCATTTAAACATATTTGACTTATTCAATAAAATAGCTTCAATTCATTTAAAACCAAAAAATAAGTGTCTTTGAAATACATTTAAAAAATAAGTGGATGCTACCAAAGTGACTCATCTGTCCTTGTTTTTATTTGCTTTAAGCACTGTCCTTAAAACTTCTGCCTGTAAATCTAACCACAAAACCTAACAACAAAAACAACTTTAAAATAAAAAATCTGTATTACTTCCATATTGATTTGATTAAGCACAAGATGCCAGTTATGCTTTGAAAGGGGAAAAAAGTCCCTCAAAATGTTAGAACACAATATTGTCACCTTCTTTGATGACTGGTTGATTTATTTCATTTTGTTGTCGCATACATTTGTTTTGGCACATTTGTTAAATGCTCTGGCTCTGCATTCAGAGACTTGTGATTGTAACATTAAATGAAGTAAGGCAGGAAATGCTTCAGTTTCATGGGTTTTAAAAAGTTTGAGACTGAGTGGACTACCACTGAATTAAAAATTCTTTAACCACTTTAGTAGGCTAACAAATGCAAACTGATTTTATTGTATTGTATAACATTTTCTATTTTACATCCTAGAGAAAATATGGTCCTTACAGTGATTTTATTGCTAGTTTCAGGTAAGTGTCATAAGTGATGAAATCCATTCATGAATCCATTTTCTTAACTGCTTATGATGAAATGTTCATGCTGAGGTTAAACAGTGTTATGATGATGCAGTCCTCCTTTGTTTGATGTTTGGTTGGTGCACCTGTACAGGCTATGTTACTCTGTGTTCTCCCACTCATCGGGAGTTCTACCTGATAAACGGGGCTAAAATCTGGGCTGATGCCCAGAGTTACTGCAGGAGCAGTTACACTGACCTCGCCACGATTGGCAGCCAGGATGACATGCAGAGGCTGGTGAACATGGTATCAGCCAGTGGTGTGACAGCAGAGATGTGGATCGGCCTGACACAAACAGGCCCAGCAGCCTGGCTGTGGTCTGTGGGAGAAACTCAGATCAGTGATGGAGTAGTTGAATACACTAACTGGGCCAGTTTACCAAGTTCCACTGACAACTGTGGAGGAATGAGGGATGATGGGAAATGGTTCAGCGCACCCTGTACAACAACGCTTCCTTATGTATGCCAAGGTCAGTGCATTCATGGGAAAGATCATTCAAAATACACACAGCTCCTCTTTCACATAAATGCAAATAAAATAAACTATTTTACTATGTAATTATTCATGTTCATAGATCAAAGGTCAGAAGTCAGCATGTTGTCATAAAATTATTATTTAGCCCTTGCCCTTCGAGGAGAGTTGTGCTCTCTGAGTGATTTTGTTTAGATTTTAATCTTTCTTGTTGTAAATGTTCACAGAGATTGGTTCCAGTGGGTTGTATGTTGTTTTTCAAGGGACGAGCTGGCTATATGCCCAGCAGGACTGTCGCATGAACAACAAAGACTTGGCCAGTGCGAGGAGCCAGGTGGAAAATCTGGCATTGCAGCAAGTAATCAATAGCGCTGCGCTGTCCTCAGTCTGGATCGGTTTGTTCAGAGATGATTGGAAATGGTCAGACCAGAGCGACAGCTCCTTCAGATACTGGGCCAGTGATCAACCAAACAACGATGGAGTCTGTACATTGTACAGTCCATCTCTCAACGGATTCATGGACAGAGGCTGTACTTACTCTAAACCCTTCATCTGCTATGAGGGTAAGAATATAATTCCACAGTGTATCATGTACCTTTTTGACTTCTCGTTGTTTATTTTTATAGAGAACAAATGTATCTGTTCTTTTTAGTTACTGCCATTCTTATTTCCAGCTTATTTAACAAATTAAATGCATGTGAATTTTAAGGTCAAGGTTCTGCCAATAAAGAAATAAAACACACCAGAACTGTTAAGGTGGAATTTAAGTCATCTTTGAACTTAAATGACTTCAGTGTGAGTGATGCCATTCTGCAGCAGGTCAGTTCTCTACTCTAAATTGTTCCATTAATGTGTCTTTTTAAAAGCTCTGATATAAGTCAAGAAGTCACTTTTACTGGATTCAGGCACTTATAATCGTAACACACTGTAACTAGCTCATTTGAATGCTTCCGTAGATCCAATCAAAATACCAGAATGCCAAGGTTCAGTGGAGAGTCCAGCCTGATGGGAAAATTTTCCATAAGGAAGAGGAGAAGGAAATCAAGGATGCCTGTTAGAATACGACATGAAGTTTTCCTGCAGTGAAAAATTACTCACGATTTTGCATGTAGAGAATAAACAAAACTAGCCTTGCGTTAAACGAATAGAGATAAAGGGAGACTTTGTTTTACTGTTTGTTTTTAAAGTCTGCTCACATCATATTTGGAATGCTTTCATTTGGAGGGTTTTTTTTAAGCATGTGGCAAATATAATATGCATATGTGATATATTAAATACTCATTAAAAGTTAGATAAAAGTCTGTTGGTTTATTACTCTGTAACCTACCTAAGGGTAGACATGAACTTTCACTATTTTTTTTCACATGCTGTCTTTTGTCTTAAAACATTATAATAAAGAAACATAGTGAATCACTTTGTTTGTCTTTGGGATTTGTATAAAATATTTGCATATGCCATATAGATGTTGGCACTGACAGCACGCGAGACAATGTTTATTCAAAATTTCATCAAGACTGGTCCGGGATCAAATAGGAAACAAATACATAGGCTACGATTATTATAATATAATGATTAAAAATATTTTCATTCCTCTCATAATATTGCATCAGCTATAACAAAATAATAAGAGAAGCTGCTCTGGAGTAAAAACAAAAGAAAGCAGTAAGAAGTGGAGAAAAAAAGTGTTACTATTATCACACATTAATATCTAATCCATATCCCAGCACTGGATCATTTCACATAATTTTTATAAATACAGCAATCTGAATACTGCTTTGGCCACTTTTCTTTATATAAGGAAATATGTGTACCTCAAGATAAAATAGTGAAAATGGTGATAGTGTTATAAGAGAGGATCTATAAGAAATATTTGAGGGAGGAAGTCTGACTGAAGAAACTAAAACATCAGCATCTCTGGAGGAAGCCAGAAAGAAACACCTCTCATTTCATATCATAACACTTTTTTAATCCCAAAGAAATGCGTTTTCATGGTTGTCAGCTGCTCCCACATAGAATAAAAGAAAACTGTCACGCTGTTAAAAATTAAATAAGTAAATAAAATAAGATTTTTATAAGAATACTCTCATTACTGTCAGTCCCATTTTAAGGTTTATGATGACAGTGAGTGACCTCACTGCTGAAATAAGAGACAGAAAGACAAGTGGCAGGAACACAGACAGATAGAGGAGAGGTAATAAAACAAGATCATTTCAACCACCCAATTGAAATACAGTGTGTTGGTTACATCACGTTTTTGGCACCTGTGATAGCATCTATCAGTTTAGATCTTTACAACATCCTGCTCAGCTCCTCACAGCTAAATTTGTTTATAAAAATGCAAATATGTATTCCATAGGCCATCAGTAAAAACACCAACACACTATGAAATGGACAAAAAAAATAGACTTTCAGAAAGGCAGAAGGACAAAAAGCAGCGACCTGCAGAAGCGCACTGTATCTTTTGCTATGAAAGATCTGGCCATCAGGTAAGAAAAAACAATTGCAATGAGTGATCTGGGTGCAGCTTGGTGTTAGCTCACACTAATAAATTGTCAAAAGACATTCAGAATGTGTAAATTTGGACTTCAGAATTAAATCTGCCAAGGCCTTCATGGTCAATATAATTATTTATTGGTTGGAAATTGACAAAAAGCCTTATAATTTACAAATAATAATTCTTACAAGTGTGGTGTGTATTCTTAACATATGAAAAGATTAAAAATATTATTTTCCATCTGACCTCTGACCTCTCATTCAAAGTCAATAGATTCTGAAGATCACAGTGATAATAATGCTACATAGAGGTATTTAAGACTGTGTTTCTTGCAGTTATTATTGGATTGACAACATTCTAAATATCACTTTTTTGGACCTCTTCAGATAGTGCTTCGAATAATCAGTGTCAGTGTTTAAGCAGACAGCAGAAAATTTAAAAAAGCAACGTTGATCTCAAGCATTATTTCATTGTCATAGTTTTAAAAAGTTGTGTCACTCAAGTTCAAGTTCAGCAAATATTTTTGGCTATATACTATATTCTAATTGTTTCACACACACACTAAACTAGGCTAAACTAAACAAAGAGACCAGCAGAAATACACAGAGACTTTAGACAGGCAATAACAATAAACCAAAACAGCAAAAACACAATGAGAAATAACACTAAGCAATAACAACAATCACAATTCTAGAGCAATGAAGAAACCAAATGCAAAAAACAAAAACAAATAATAAACAAGGATAAAGAACAAACCTCAGAAAACACGACTGTTTTCTTTAGCTTTCCAGCGCATCATTCCCATTTATTCTACCCCATCTTTGACAGTTTTGTCACAGAGATGAAGGGTAGTAAGATGTAGCCTACCGCTCAGCTTCTGGAAAAAGAATCATTGTTAAGCCCAAAAAAACCCAAACCAAATTAAAACCCCAACTTGATGCCACTGTGTGTTTAAAAGATGTGAAATGTGTTTAAACTGTTCGAAACATTGGAACCGCAGTGTATTTGTGCTTTGTTTGCTTGTTTATTACTATGGATCCACTGTAAAAAAAAAATAAAATAAATAAATAATAATAATAATAATAATAATAATAATAATAAAAAATCAATGATAGATGGAGGAAATCAGGAATTTTTCTGTCTTTTAATTGTTTATCTATTGCATAAATACTTTGCTGTTGTATGAATGGCAATGGGTGAGGTCTTTAACAAAAGATATAAAACCTATGAGAATACAGTTAAAAGTTCCAAATTATTGCCCTCATTGTCCAGTCGCCTGAATTCAAATTCATCTATATTGTTACCCAACAGCATAAAAGCCAGCAGTGATATGTTGTTTTCTACATGTAATTGAATTTTTCTGTGTAAAAATTATTCACAGACATTGGCTCCGTTGGGTTGTATGTTGTTTTTCAAGAGAAGAGCTGGACTGACGCCCAACAAGATTGTCGAGTGATGAATAAAGACTTGGCCAGTGCAGGGGGAGACACTGAAACTCTGGCATTGCAGCAAATAATCAGTGACAATAACAATGGCTCGCTGTCCTCAGTCTGGATCGGTTTGTTCAACGATGAGTGGAAATGGTCAGACCAGAGCGACAGCTCCTTCAGATACTGGGCCACTGATCAACCAAATAATGATGGAGTCTGTTCATTGTGCAGTCCTCCTCTCAAAGCACTTTGGGACAGAGGTTGTACTTACCTTAAACCATTTATCTGTTACAATGGTAAGCATATAGAGGGTACATTTCTATTCTTTGCAAAGAGTTATTGATAAATACATCCTTTCTTTGTTAGTTACTGCGTGTTGGTTATTTTAAAATGATGTCCTAAAGATGACTTGAAGACTTATAAGAAAAACCACATGCTTACTTGATTCTATGTGTAGCTTCTGCAACAACAAAAAAAGAAGCAGCACAACATCAAGCAGAAAAGCGTCAGCAACTGCGAACAGAAATGTGAAGCCAATGATAAACATTAAAAAAAATGTCATCCTTGGACTTGAGTGACTTGGCTGTGAGTGAGGCTATTTTAAAGGAGGTCAGTTCTTTACTCTACTTTTTAAAGCTCTACTAAAAGTCAAGGAGTCATACTGGAGGGTTCTCAAGTATGAACGGCCCATTTAGGGTCATGCCAAAGCATCTCAATCGGATTTAAGTCTGGACTTTGACTAGACCATGAAAAAATGGACATGCTGGTGTGTTTCGGATCTTATCCTGCTGCAAAATGTTTGTGGGTGTCAATGTTTGCTTATTGAGATCATTTAGCCTGCTTCACTTTGTCAGTGATTTCTTGATTCAGCAGGTCTGGCACTACTCAAATCTGTTTGTGGTAAATGAAATTAAACTCAGTTTTCTAAATAAAATGCGGTCAAAGTTAATTCGTGATTAAACAAATACGGCGATTGCTTTTCACATAGGGCCAGGTAGGTTTGAATAACTTTTCCCCCCGTCATAAATCAAATTGTCATTTAAAAACTACATTTTGTATTTACTCAGGTTATCTTTGCCTATTAAAATTTGTTTGAGGATCTGAAGCATGCAAGAAAAGGAAAAAGGCAGATACTTTTTCACAGCACTGTCTGTGAGAAAAATAGCCTGAACATAAATTTATTTGGTGATATCAGTTGAGGCAAGTAAGTCAGCGCTGGTGTTGAGGGTTGCACAGAAATATACAGACACCCAACAGGTTTCTTCATGAGCAATCTGCTAAACTGGGGGAGAGATGTTTCAAAGCAACAAAAACAAACAACAAACAAACAAACAAACAAACAAAAAACCACTAGTTTTTTCTTTAAGAATATCTTTATTTCCCCTCGTAATATTGCATTAAAAAGGCTCATGAGAACAACATAATAAGAGAAGCTGATCTGGAGTAAAAACCAAAGAAGGCAGCAGTAAGTGGAGAAAAACATCAATCTGTGTCACAGGTACACTTTACATCTAATCCAGGTCTGACCTGCAGCGCTGCGTGGAACTGAATAATTGCACATCATGTTCATAAATACAACTTGCATTGTTATGGTGCTTTTAAACAGTGGTAACAATAAAGTAAAAATAGAAAATACAATTATAGCAGTTGAATAACTAGATTGTATGTCTACGTTTAACTAAGTTAAACTTAGTGAATACAAACTAAGCCTCCAAGAAAAAAATAAATAAAAATATGGCACTGGATATATTTAATTAATTTAAAATAGCCATGTATCTTCACTACATGTATAACCAGCCTGGTGCTTTAAGTACAGCATTACAGTTGTGTATGTAAAAAGCAATTTATACACATCGAGTAAACACTGAGAAGTCACAGACTTCCATGATTCTAAAATACCTGGTGTCATCGTTACAGCAGTTTTGCATTCAGATGGTAGAAAATGAAGTCACCTCAACAGTCCATCATGTTTTCTCCCCATGCCAATACTCCAAAATTCACACTAACATCCCACAGCGTTTTCCCAAACAGATCCAACAACAGAGGAGAGTTTTATCTTTACTTGTGTCGAAAACACACTGCAGAAATTTGCATTCATTTACTCCCTGCAATAAGGTGAAGTTAGTATCTTCCATCCTAACACTGAGATGTGTACTGGCCCCACTGTACTTTTCATTTACACGTGCACATTTCAAGTTGTTTCACTGTTAAAACCAAACTCTGCTGACCCTTTCTCGCTCCATGCACCGATCGCACAGCGAATATAAACGCACAAACATATGCATATCAGTAAAAACATCACCTCCGTTGTTATCATTTTCCAGTGGAGCTGTCTCACGAATATCATCTACCTGGCTATAAATGCCTCAGACTAAATTAAGAATAAAAACCCACCTTTCTTCACTTCATATTGTAATGCCTGCACATGTTCCCTTCAGCATCACATCTTCTGATTTGAATATCTACTGCTCTTTCTTGACCTTGGGTTGGCTCTCTTCCGTTTTGCTGGCCTCTGTTTGGCTTGGGCTCAGCAGCTTTAGCAGATCACGGAGGGCTTGTCTGATCCGATCACCAAACTTATGAGTGTCCTTCAAGGAGAGACGAAGAGCACAGAATAAGGAGAAGGAAGGGGAAAAAGCATTAGCATAGCGTTAAAAAACAAACAAGCAAACGAAACAAAATTGAGCCAATAAAAGATTAATGTCATATTATGCCTTTTTAAAAAATCGAAATAATAGTAAGAATGGTTATTGCATAACAAAATATAAACATTTTAAAGGTTTACTTGTGCAGTGAACAACCATGTCTTTCTGTAAATAACTACAGGCATAAGGGAGCATAACACAATTCTAGATTTACATATGAAGTACTAAAATACACATCTGGTTTTCTTACTCCAAGTAGACATTTGACTACAAATTGACCAAAAGCATTAAACTCACAGTGTCTGGACATGAGTGTTTGCACGAGATGTGGAAGTTAATCATGTTCTCTCCCAAAACGCAGTAGGACACCCCATATCCATCATCGGCCACCTGAAAGGCACAAAAATACTTGAATCATCACCAGTCCCTAGAACAATTATTTAAAGTCTGTGAAACACCGGAGGTGGTACTGACCGGTCCAAAGCCTCCTCCACAGGAGACATACTCCGGGTGGTTATCTATGTCAAACAGCTCCACCTGCTGGATGGGAGTCTGACTTGTGGACAGCCTCCATGGCTCAGACAGAACCTGAAACACACACAAGCCACCACATCAGTTTGCTAACATCAACTCAGTGTAAGCGCTACTAGACAAAAACACAACATGGAAACAAACCTCTTTGAGGAAAGGAGACTCCACTCCGAGGTATTTGGACACCACGTAGAGGCAGAACAGATGTCTGTCAATGCCGGCTCCAGTCATAGCCAAGCGGTAAAGTAGCTGGTGCTTTTCTGTGGCAACTCGGAACAAATGTTTGCACACGTCTGCTGCCTGGTGGAGAACGACGTGGTGAAGTGACATGGCTGTGTTGTGTTTAGGTTTTATAAAACAAATCAGGAGAGGGTTTTCATGCTCTCACCTCTCCGCCCTCCAGCGCTCGGATGAAGGCGCTAGACTCGTTGGTGCAGGAGCGAACAGTCTCAGTCCTGCCCTCCCTGAACAGACGGGTCATGGAGGCTTCATATGTTAAACAGAAAGTCCCCCGTTCCTGCAACCACACAAAACAACAACAACAGCAAAAAACAAACAACTGATTAAAGTGTACAATTGTTTCATATGCCATGTGTTCACTTTCTGTGTTAAGCACATTGAGCTCTCATGTAATGAAAAGTGCTATAAAAATAAATAAAGTTGTCAATCTCGTATCCTACCAGACATTTGAAGACTGATTAACACTAGTCTCACATGTCTCCAAAGCAAGTTTCAGCCTTTTTGGGTGTTTGGTTCAAACTCGCTTTGTCTGTTTTGGGGTCATTAAATTAAATTATTACCTTAAACTGAAATCACAGCTTCATAAAAGTTCATTTTCAGTGCATGGAACCTTTAATTATGTATTAATTAGATTCAATTTTAAACATCTCAAGTTAAAGAGTGGATGCGGACCATCAGAGTTATGTAACTCTGCTTTGTTTAAACAGGTTAAACTTTTGAACAGATGTCAGTCTGACCTCAAACGTTTAAACCTGCATGTGTTCTCTTTATGTTAAAGCTCATCATTGTTTTACATGTTTAGGTAAGGTATCAGATGGTAACACTGCCATTCAACTTCAGTGGAACACTCACCCTGAAGTAGGCCAATTGAAGAGCCATCTGAATGAAGCCGTCTGGACTGACTCGACACTTCTTGACTTTTCCTTTGCCAAATTCTTGGAAGGAGAAAACATGGAAGTCCACATCATCAGCCAGCGCCTGGGCCACAGCCAGAGACTGAGCGATCTGCTCTTCACACTGTCACACACACAGTGAAAAACAACATCAGTCAAAACTGAGATATGTATAACCTCTGCATGATCTATAACCCCATAAGAGCTGCAGTTTTGGAGATGCTCTGACCCAGTCGCTTAGCTAGCACATTTTGGCCCTTATCAAACTCTCTGAAATCCTTGTGCTTGCCCATTTTTGTGCTTTTAACAAATCATCTTACAGGATAAAATGTTCACATTCTCATTGCCATGAGCCATGATGAAGAGGTAATCAGTGTTATTCACTCCACCTGTCAGTGGTCATAATGTTATCCCTGAATTTCTTGTACTTTCTTGTAGGGCTGGGCAATGTGGCCTAAAATTCATATCACAATATAATTTGAAGCATGTGTGGTAACGATATATATCACGATATATTCTTTTCTTCTGTATAACGTATTTTCCACACTATAACACACACTTAAAATCCTTTAATTTTCTCAAAAATCGAGAGTGTGCCTTATGTATGAATTCTGGTTGTGCTTACTGACCTCGAACCAATTTTGGAGTGCAGAAATCTGTTAAAAAATGTTTTAGTACAACTTTGGTAAGCCGCACTGCTTGATGGATTGTCAGAGCATTACGGCTGCTGTAGTGAGGAGCTTCGCGGAATAATCTGGGTCCAAAACTCCGTCCAATTCAGGTCCCAAAGTCAAAAGAGTTAAAAACGGTCTAAATTCTTTCATCTTTAATTAAATCATCAGTGTTGCTGCTTTATTGGGTGTAACAATTAAGTTTAACATCCATGCATCCATGAAAACAGAATTTATTAAATTTAACAGAGTTAGAAGTTAACAGGAAGTTAGCTCGCTAGTTTACACCTAAACATTTCATACCATGTTCTGACTGAGATTTTTGAAACTAATTAAAACGTACAGCTCTGCTACCACTTCCAACATAAATGAAGGCAGGAAACTAAACAGCAGTGACGTTTGCAGGGTTACTGAAGTTGGACTACCTGGTATATAATGTTGTGCTATGTGATTGCTAGCGACACAGATATGTTAGCATAACATTAGCACAGTGAAGCTGGAGGATGAACGCCAAATTTTTTTCCCACTCGATAAAAGTTAACGTGAGAGATTCTGGTGGTCAGGGACAAATGCAATCGCATAGCAGGATGTTACACACGGGCCAAACTTCAGTCAGGAGAACAACTGAGATTATTCATCCACAATACGAGGTTAGTTATTAATATACTGCAACAACATGGGAATAGAACAGCTGCGAGAGAATTCAACATTAATGAATCAATGTTACGAAAGTGGAGGAAGCGCAGTTTTTGGCTTTCCCCATATTTCAAAAGTGCTTCATCTCTTTGCTATGACTGACACCCGGCATAATTTGCAGATGATAATGGTTTTAGCCGCTGTGATGCTTTCGACAAAAACAGGCGCAGCCTGATGACATCATCAACATGCGCTATCGCGATAGAGCGATATAGTCAAAATCTCTATCGTTGGCCAAATTTATATCGTTTCTATCGTATATCGTTTATATCGCCCACCCATACTTTCTTGTTTCCGTCTTTATGACAATAGCTTGCTTCATTTAGGAAAATGTTTAATGGAAAAATTTCAACACAGAACTAACTTCTGGAGGGATTTCCCAGCTGAGCTTCACTGGCCGGGGCAGGGATGGATCCACGTCTCCTTTACAGTGACCTTCTGCGTTGTAACCGAGCTGGAAGCTGTCATTGGCCAGAGTGTACTGGAAACGCACAAACACATCTAAAATTATAGCGTCTACTCAGAGCAACATAACAACATTCCAAGTTTTCTTTTGTATTCCTTACCTCCCACACGTGTGCCAGCACCGGCGCATCAGCCCAGGAGTGCTCTGCATTGATGCCATTTTTCCCGTTCTTGTAGTAAACAACTGTGAAGGACTTGTCAAACCACCTGCATGGCGACCAATAATAACAGATCAATACAGGAAAATCTCCACCAAGTCAACAGCAGAGCAACAATAACTTAATGACTTCCAATTTCATAACACAGTGAATATTTTAGTGTAAAAGTACCTGTCATAACATTTCCCGTGCAACAGAGATTTGGCGTAGCGGTCTAAACTGGCTGCTGGGTCATCTCCCATCATGCCCTGCTCTTCGTCATCTAGGGTCACAAAGAACGCGGCCTTCTCGATGCAATCCAAAGAGCGTTTATTGATCCCGCTGCTGAAATACTTGGTCCTGGCCTTAGCCCAGGGAACTCTAGTGATTATAGACATTTACATTAGAATTACAGTGTGGTGTATGTTGCAGGTAATGTAAACAATCAAACTGACCTGTCTCCAGCAGTCAGGGCTCCAAGTTTGGCCTCCCCTTTGGAAGGAGGTGAAGGGTCATCTAGAATCCTCTGAATCTGGAATTCAATCTCCCTCGGAGACAGAAGTCTGCCTGCCTGGTACACCCTGAGACGAAAGTAGCGCCCTCTGTGGTAAACCACAATATAGTCGCTGTCCTGCCAATGCTGGACGGTATCTTTGGATAGAAAAGAAGAAAGAAGATGGTAAAAGACAAAGTGGACATACTGTGGTGTAAAATAGTGATGAATTTAGTGAAGATAATGAGGTGGGATGTGAAAATGTTGATGGTGGGAAGGTGCTGTAAAAAAACCCAAACAACCCCCCCCCACAATGTCAGGGAAATACATACATAAGATGATAAACTTAACTTACAGGTTAAGGTGTCTTGTGTCCCTAAAATAAATGCATGCACACTGTATGTGTGTGTGTGTTTTCTAAACCTTTCTTTTTTTCCAAAGTAGCCTAAAAGCCTGATCAGATTTTGGTTTATTATGCTTGTGCATTATGTGTTAATTACCATGTAATCCCGTGTTTTATATGCGGTACCAGCCAACAGCAACAAAAAAAAAATGCTGGGCTTTTTTCCCCTCGTGGGTCCTCTCTCTTTGCTGTCGTCACTTATTTCTGTGGGAAAACATATTTGCTCCTCATATTTTCTACTTCTTTTTACACCTCCGTTGCAATAGTTTAAACAATCTCCTCCAGGGAGTCTGAGTCCTTATAATGAGATGGTGATGATTATTCTCTCACTGACAAATTTGAAAACTGCAGAGAAAAAGTCGCCACAAATGCACAGGAGCATTCAACAAGCCAATAACAATAGTTGCTGCCTGTGTCAATGTGATATATAGTTACACCTTTGTTGAGGTACACATCAAGTTTATGGCGTAGGGTTTCAGTGTAGCTAAACACTGTAACATAGATGAATTCACAACAACCCAGCACACCATTCTAAATATTTCAGGTCTTGTCCAATGCAAACTGGATGCACATGGTGTGAGATGGTCAGGATGTTGCCATGAGCATCTAAATAGATGTTGTAAAAAGACTGCAAAGCTAAACCATCATTATCATACATGACTGAAACACCTGGCCTCACTGAATTCAAGCCAAGTGTAGGGCAAAGCACAACTTCACTGATTAGGTTTACAATGACCTAACCTAAGCCAAGCTGTGACTGAGAACAACTGCAAAAAATATAGTCAAATTTGAGCCTGCATGCTTGAGTGGAATTGCAATAATAAAAGCAGGAATGAAATTTGGGTTTCTTTACACTATGATCTGTAACTTGAAATGACTGACAGAGTGATCGTCATATATCATGATGCCCAAACACAAACTATTGCATATGAAACAAGAATTCTTGTCAATTTTTATATATATATATATATATATATATATATATATATATATTTATTTATTTTTTTACTTTTTGGGGGGGCATTTAGAGACCGAAAAAAAATTGGGGCCAGTTGAGTAAGAATATAAATACTACCTGTTAGTATTCCAGGGATTCGACAAGTGTCAAACATCCGCTCAAACTGATAGGAACAGCAAGGAACTGCAGACCTCAGCAACCACTGAGTAGAATAAGAAAGGTATGGACCAGACCAGGAACAGTATTGGGAAAAAGGAGGAAGGGGAAACAAAGGTTGATAGAAAGGATGTGTGGGCAGGAGGGGGGGAAAAAGGCATTAGTTTAAGACAGTGTCTCTCTAGAAACCCAGACAGACCTGAGATGAAACCAGCAGGCGAGAGGAGATGGATGAGAGACGACAGGATGAGCTGTTCAGCAGAGACATTGTGACTCAGTGAATCAGAAACGCCTTACTTGAACCACACAAACATACAAACACACACTGACACAATTTTCTATCCCATGCTTAAACTCCAGAGGCTTCAGACACCTTCAGTGTGCCTCATCATTGCTGAAGGGGAGGTGTGTTAGCAATGCTCGCTATGAAGTCTGAAAATGGAGCAGACTTCGCATTCAGACATTTCTGTGGATCAGAATGCTGTTGACGCGTGCATGCTGCTCAGTCTCTTTACCCGTCTCCTCTCCAGGAATGCGTGTGGTGTTGAATATCCTCTCACACTGAGCAGCACACAGAGGAATGACAGTGCCTGGTATACGACTCTGGGAAACGGAGAGGAGAAGACGAAGGCGAGGGCACGGGGAGAAGAACAGAAGAAAGCCATGGAAGAAACGTAGGGCCAGGGAAAAGGAGGGGATTTTTTTTTTTAAGAGCGAGAGGGAAACAGGGAGGTAAATAAAGAAAAATCAAGCAAGTAAAGAAGAGATTGAAAAGGATACAAAAGGAAGGGGTAAAGATGAGTATGGTATGATAACATAAGGGAAATGTCTTTACAAAAAAAATAAAATGTATGGAGATACAAGGCACATAAACGCTGATGGATAGATGGATGAAAGAATTAATGCTACACACACACCACATACTGATGGCCTCATGCGCCCACTCTATTCTACATATTACATAACACACTGATGTTTGAAAAATAACATTAAAATATGAGACATCCAGTTAACAAGCCATCTGTTGCTATAGCACAAAGATAAGAAAAATGAATGCTATCATATATACGTAGCAGCAGGGGTGGACTGGCGGCTTAACTCACAGGTTTGAGCTCTTCTTTGTTGAGTTTGCGGCGGTAAAGGAAGAATGAATGGATGCTGTTGCCGGCCCTGGCTGCCTGGATGGGAGTTGGAGTCACATACAAGAAGTCCTGCGGAGAAAATGAACAGATACAGAAAGTAAGGATCATCCAGACAAAATGATCCCTGAGTACATCTAGGATTAAAAGGTGACAGGTTTAAGGTTATGGAGAGGTTTACATTAGAAATACTGATTTGCTGGCACCATGCCCTAATTAAAAACACAGAGAAATATGACGTGGAGAAAGTACCCAGGTGATATTTCTCTAAAAACAGTGACACCAACATGTTCTCCAGGGGGCGATACTTGTGATGGCAAAAAATTCTGGCTGTCCCTCTATGAACCTGGCTCTGCTGGAGATTTCTTCCTGTTAAAAGCGAGTTTTTTCCTCCCACTGTCTCCAAGTACTTGCTCATAAGGGATGGTCTGATTGTTGGGTCTTCACCCAACAATCAGTGATTTTATTGTCTGCATTTTTGCAAATGCTCTCTACACCACTGTTTGACTATTCAAACAAGGTTTGCTTATATATGATTTGTACACAGGACCTAGGAACAAAAAACTCTGAGTAAAAAACATCTTGTCTTTTGCACAAAGATTCTTCATATTCATTCAGTTACCTATTTTTAGAGATTAAACACTCATCACTGTATTTTCATTCTTCAGCAATGCAAAAAAGCGATGCTGGCCTGGCAAAAACTTTATGTAGTGCGGATCTTGGCTATTACCCTTTAATATGTTTAATGGTGCAGAAAAATGAAAATCTATTGGCTTGCTCAAAATACCAACTTGTATTCAATCCGGAGTTAGGGTCATCGTCTCTTAGAGCAGAAATATCTTAAAGAAACTTAATGCAGTAACACTTTCTTACCATGCCATAGTAGTTACTGTTGACCATGATTGGGCTTCGACCCCGGAGGTACACATATTCCTCCCACCAGTCACTGACCTGAAAGCAAAAGTGACTGCATATTCACACAAGCTAAATAATTCAGACCACAGATATACATTGTTAATGGAATTTGAAATTTTCTCTTAATGGCTTTGCTTTGGCCACACCTTACCAGATCACTGTGACCAACCACTTACATAGTTTGAAGCCCAGAGAGCTTTGAGTTTGAGGTACCACTGCAGGCGGTTACCAAGGCTGCTCTCAAACTCTGCGGCCAGTTTGGTCATGCGTTCATACTCTTTATCATCCATCAGCGGACGCACTGATTCCAAGTACTAAATGAAACAGGTAACGTGATAAAAAAAAAAAAAAAAAAGTTATATGAGCACAAACATATCTAATTCTGTCGATACAATACAAAAATTATTTTTCTATTCCTCCTTTGCTCAGTGTGGATTAATATAAACCTTGTTTTTTGTTTTTTTTCACTAAATTCTTAACTAGCTAAAAAAAACAAAAATAAAAAACTGAAAACGAATGATGAATGTGATAAAAGAACCATCTGTTTTATGGTCAGTGATCAGCATGTTATCATTTCCTCTGCTTCATGTGACATCTCACCCTCTTGACTGTGTCCTTGATGGTGGGCACAGGGAGATTTGGCAGCGAACCCTGATAGCTGTAGAGCAGCGGCTTTCTGCCAGAAAAGATGCGCACCAGCGCCTGACATAGACACACAAGGAGAGACGCACTGTAAATATGAATGCACATCACACCTATATGACTCACAGTAGTTGGTTTGGATTTGAATCCAGTAATTTACACAAGTATTTCACAAGATAAAAATGCCATGTAAAATAAATAAACATTCGATTTTTATGCTAAATAATGAGGGCCTCATAGACTCAAAGCAAAGCTGTAAATAAAAATGCTTTATTCTAATGCATAAAAATATCATATAAACTTGGTATGATAGAGGAACACCTGATATTTTACAAGATCTAAAACCAGATGGACAGTGGAAGGAAGTTATGTCACACTGGGAAGTGGAAAAACTGAAGAAAAAGCACTGACCACCCAGATTTTGGTGGTGGTGGACATCTTGCCATGCTGCTCGAACATCCAGCGGTGGTAGGAGAGGAGCTGCTTGAGGCACAGGCGCATAGTGAAGATGAGCATTAGCCAAAGCATGGTGCTGAAGAGCACTGCTGACACCACTGCCTGGCACTGCGTACTCATCGACTGGCTGGAAATGATGTGTGTGTGAAATAAAATGAGACAAAAAGAAGATGAGTGAACAAGACTTGAGTACAAGACAGTACGAAAGCTTCAGATGCTGCAGTGAAGAAAGAAGATGGACACATTTAATATTTAAGACAAAAGCGGGCAAGAAAGAAAAAAGAAAATTCATGTTGATTTAGCTTCTGGCTACAGGTTCCACCAACTATATTTTTATTACAAGCATTTTTGTTTATTAGAAACAGACAAGAAAAAAAACATAGATCTCTGTTTAGCAGGGAGACACAATCTCATTGCCTTAAAGTGTGCTTATAGTTGTAGTGAACCCATTACAACTCAAACAAAAAAACGTGTATTTTTTGGCCAATCTGACCAAAAACCAGAGAAACATTACATTTGCACTCATATGCAAGTGTGTCATATCTGGTTGGCATTTTTATTGAATCACAGTAAAACTAAAGTATTAATTCTGTTTATTTAACAACTAATAAGAAAACATTCATTCATTAATACACTGATCTCTCTGTGAGTGTCACAGAAAATGAAGAAAGGGTGCCTCTTAATCATCTTAATCTGACACTGTTTAACCTCCTAGGACCTGGCGTCCATATATGTGGACATCACATTTCGGGATGTCTAGACCAAAATACAAAATTTTACTCTACAAGGACCTGATATATATATACAAGGACATTATACTGACACTGTTCTATCGAAATTTAAAACAAATGTCCTCATATGTGGATCTTATTTTTGTCAGAGACAAAAATCAGATTTAAAAAAATCTAGAAATTCTTTACATTCATCAGGTCCTGAACAGCCCAAATAGCAAAGAGAATTTAAAAATGCATGCAATGTAAGAGTTCGGGTCTTAGGAGGGTTAAAGGAGTCATGAGGTGTGTTACCTGACTGGCAGGTGCTCCTGTATCTTGGCTATGAGTCCCATTGAAGGGTCTGAGCGAGTGTACATAGTAGCCAGGATTGCGATGACCACAAACAGCCAGGATGACGGACTAGCAGGATACACTCCTGTTATCACACTGTTCTGGTAGAGTGAGAGAAAAAAAACATGTTATTCTCTGTTTGTAGTCATTTCACTGACATGCTGTACAAAAATTCACTTATAATTAAGGTGCAGATTACATAAATGTTCAACTATGAATGGCTAAATTAGATCCAGCTCGGTTTCACATTGGATTTATAAAAGATATTACCAGTAATTAAACTGGAAATTTAAGCCTCAAAAAGGTGGGTGTCCAACACAGTAAAATGCTACCACATCAAAACAACTTTAGTAATTATTCAAAGCGCCTCTGAAAGAGCGTGATCAAAGTGAAGACAAAATAAAGAAAGTCAAACACTCACTTCTGAAGCGTGTGCAGTAATGTGTTGTGTTCATCACTGACAATTAAACCCACATGAAAAAAAAAAAACTTGCTCAAAACAAAACTAAAAATAACTGTTATACAAAGACAAACATAATGAGACTAAAATGAAAACAAAACTACAGGGTGAAAGCCACACTGACATTTAACTGCAGCTCAGATGCACGTGCTACTGTAATGAGTTAAGGAACCACTGTAATACGAAAAGAGGAAGAATGATACCAACAATGTTTTAGGGACATGCCGCTTAACACGAACAAAGATACCTTAATTCTGACGATACGCTTCTTCCATGAACGCATGCCAGAGAGGTAGATCTCAGTGAGGGCCTGGTGGGACAGCTGCAGATCAATGCCATCTGGGGTAACGGTGAATTGAAAAGCGACGGCTTGGTGGGCTTCTGCCATGATTACTGTGCACAGTGAACCTGAAATAAAGACGAAGCAGAGGAGAGGAAAGGTTTTCTTTAACCAACAATTTAGAAAAGTCATCTGACACCCTAGAGGCCAGAGAACCGAGTGTTTAGACACAAGAACAAGAACACGTGTGGAAAATTACCAACCTCAGGCAAAATCAGACATCAGGCGAAAGTATTCAACATTCCAGGTGCCAACTTTTAAAACAGGCACAAAAGAACAAAAACCTGTTTAAATATCTAACAGGTTTTCCAGATAAACAGGATCGGCGAAATTCTGTTAACTTTGGGATGAGGCAAATTCTGTGCTTTTCCATTCCAGAAAGGCTTAAAAACCTGCTACCTGACACGTTGTCCTGGCCTCCCCTCCTGCTGAGCCTGAAGGAGCTGTTAATCATTATATGACCAATGTCAAAGCACATATCTGTTTTACAAGGACATAATAATAACATGCTTTTATCATTAATCTGTTACCTAGAGAGGAACTGTGCCTGATTATAACTGAGCTTTGTGGACATTAAGCCACTGATAACCTGGCAGTTAAAACATCTGTTCATTACTGTAGTAATCACTGTTTAAATATGTATGTATGAAGCTTTAGACACTAATAAACTAACAATCTTATGTGATGCTGTGATCGACCGCACTGATAGAAATTCTCGTCACAATCAGCGTGCTGCTGACTATGTGAATGTGTGAATGAGTCCGAACTATGAATGAACAGAGGGAACTGAATGAAAAGCAACAGTGTGAACTTTCTGACTCATTCTACTACTTTCTTTTTTAAGATAAAGGTCATGACCTACACTGGCATGCATTCATATTTCTGCTCCACTAAATTGAAATATGGCCTCTATGCTCTGTAATGCAATGGGAACTTGTGGTATTGGAACTCTATTGATGACTTTTCTTGGCACCCCTAATTCAGAGTAAACATACTTGGAGTTGATACAGTTGACAAGCTGATTCCACTTCACTCATGTGAAAGAGGTCACAAAGAATTATATTAAAATTTTATCACAGGAAAAAGCGTCATTGTTGCAACAAATGAGGTTAAGAAAGAGAGACGCTGGAAGGAAAGAGTTTGGCTAATCATGCAAATTTGCAAACAACTATTTTAACTTTACTATTTTACTGCAAAGCTCTGAACTACAGCATCATTGCTGTACTGCTCAACGGATTTCCATGAATCTATGCTCATAGTGAATAAAAGCTACTTTTAGGGTCACCACAATGGGCAGCTCCACATGTTTGATTTGGCAGATTTTTACACCGGATGCTTTCCCTGACGCAATCCCCCAAAGGGATTTGTGTCTCCTCCCAGAATTCAACCAATCTGATCCTTCATTGTTAGGAAAATGTGTAACAACTACATGTAACAGCCACTCCATTTACAGCCCATTTTAATCCACAACTCTGAACACATACCTTTCAGCATAAATCACCAAAGCGGTCTGGCCTTGACACTGAACCCTCCGGCTTCAGGCTCAACAAACCTTACTAAGCTATTGCTTTTACTTTAAAGTACACCCCATAGGTGAGGAGTTGCAAATGTAAATCACCATAAAAGACCTGATTGAGGCATTACCCTTTGTAGCAATAACAAATTAAAGCGTCTGCCAGATAAATATTAGATTAACTGCTAACAAGTCCTTGGCTATGAGATTTAGCTATCCAGGGGTACATTACAACAACCAGGACATGTACAAGGAACATCTCCACTGCTGCTTTCTTTAACATCAACTGGCCCCCTTAAACCAGTAAATGGAAAACAGATTGCAGCAGTAACCTCTACACGTTGTGAACTGTGATATTTCTCATGTGTAACTTGGTTACAGCAGCTGCTGGGGCCTGAAGGTGGTAGCGAATGAAGTGAAGATGATTCATCAGACTGAAAATGAGTTATCAGAACACTTATGCTAAGCTGAACACATCCATCATGTGCATTTGAGGATTTTTAAAGACAAGTTCAAAATAACTCCTTTCAAATGCAAAGTGAGCTTGAAACTTGATTTGATGTTTGATGGGGGGAGGCGCTGACCGGCTGCTGATGTTACTGGATATTTCTAAAGCAATTACTGATTCTCTTCACAAAGGGAATTGATTTTCCTCCACAAAAAAAGGCTATGGATAATGCCCTGAGGTACAGTGACTGTCACACTGGAATGCATCCCTGTGGAAGCTACACCTACTGCATCTAAAATAATACAAAACACATGATTTTCTCACCATCACTAGACGCCAGTGAGGTGATGAGCTTTATGTCATATCTGGAATATCTGCAGTACTCTAAAAAGCTGCACCTGTTTTACTTCAGCTCCTTTTTGTCAGGGACAACAGAGGCACGGCACACCTGCTCAGGTCATATCTGAGGCACGTGCCATGAGGGAGCCTTTTTATGCGGGTCCCTCTAGATTTAATATCAATATCTCACTGACTAGACTAAAACTTTTGAGAGCTTAATGTGTACTTAGGTGTGTATTAATCCTTTTAATTCCTATTATCAGATGCTGACACAGTGTAACAACAGCATTTTGATCAACTTAAAGATATCGTATAATTTATACAAGTAACAGATAAGGGGTATAATGAGCTGTGATAAGATACGTTGCTTTATCTATGAACTAAACCAGAAAAAACTGGCAACCACTGCCAGCAGATCAGCATTGAAATCAGACAGAAAAAGAAGAACTAGCTAGGGCTAGTGAAAACTAGGTGAAAGGTAAACACCAACACCACTGAGGAATTTACACCACAACAAAGTATAAGCAAACTGCATTAAGGTTGGTTAAGCATAAGAATGCCCATTGCACCAGACCAGAGACGTATGTTTCGGGTTGTGAAAATAAAGGTTGTTGCTCCTGTTGCTCATTAACTTTGAGAGAATGACTTTTGTGCACAGGGGCAGACTTGTGCTCAGAAAACGGCTATGAGGTTCAAGAAAAGATCAAGAGCCGTCGGATTCTTGGTGTTTCTACAAGCTCAGCTTATCTCGACTAAACATTTCCTGTCTGTATGATGAGTAACAGGAAGAAAAAAAACAACAACAAAAAACCCCACAAACCCTGTGTGTTACACAACTCTGGTGAACATGACACCATGCCATATTGGCTTTAACTTCAGTACATGTGTTTAGTGTATAAACATGTTGGCTTTAACCTTGGTGAATGTGTACAGTGACTACAAGAACTGAAAATGTAATCATTATGTGCACATTGTTCAGGAACTCAAAAACACTTTAATTCAACATGTGAAGCACTGTATCTTCTGTGTTATTGCACACGAATATCCTGCAGAACATCAACAACCGACCATTGGGCCCATCAGCCAAGCTTATGTGCTGGCTCTTCTCACTTGCCCATGTTTTCATTTGGACAGATATTAAAAATAAAAGGTCTGTAATGTAATGTAAAATCTGGTATTGTTAAACAGACTGAAGTAATCCAGCTTAACAACAATTTTCAGACGTGATGTCAGACAGATATGCACAGTGCAGGTTTGAATAGCAAAAAATGCAATGAAAATTTATTTCATAAAACTAAGAGCTTCTTGTTGTGAAAACACTGGTCTCTTATAAGCCTGACATTCCAAGCCAAGATCCTTTTTTAAATGACTTCATTAGACTCCATGATGCTTTGATGGGATTTACAACTCAACCCACAAAAAAATCAATCGGCGCTTCCACCTGAGCCCCTCAGATTCAGCTCCTTTTTTGTACAATAGCTGTGGTATATTCAATAAACCCAGTTAACATTTGATATCAAAATGTAGGTAAGAATGGTACCTTTAAAACATCTGCCCAGAATACACTTTTTGATGTTTAGTCCAGTAAACTATATAATACAGATAATGCAGCTAAAGCATGCAGGGTACCAATGATTTTTTTCCCTGTTGCTTTATGTCACAGACATTAAACTGGTACAGACTTTCTGCTGGAAACTGTGATAAATCCCATGA
Organism: Neolamprologus brichardi; assembly: GCF_056152115.1. Lineage (NCBI taxonomy): Eukaryota > Metazoa > Chordata > Actinopteri > Cichliformes > Cichlidae > Neolamprologus > Neolamprologus brichardi. Next base: position 11,650,007 of record NC_142111.1, read on the forward strand.
CATTGATGCTCACAGTTGCAGAAAAAGCATGCTGAACAGAAGACTGTGACACTTAAGGCGGGTGTTAAATTTATTTTTTCAGATTTGTTTGATGTCATATAGCATGACTAACTAGATATGTAGCATTACTTTGTTATAAAGTCTTCCACAAAAGAGGGAATGTGAGGGCCATACTTCGACATCACCAGTCTAATACGCTTGTACATCATAAACTCACTTGAGATTGACCCGAAGTTCACCTGAGCCACTGTGGTTTCCAGATATGACTAAGCAGAGGTGTACATGTCAGGCAGAAAACTTAGGAGTGGAAGCAGCTCATTCCCAAACTCTGGATGGGAACATCAAGCTGTGCACTCTGCCGCCGATATGCGAAATATGTTTAAGATAACAAGTCAACAAAGCGATTAACTGTGGAGATAACAATCTGGCGCATACAGAAACCGAAAAAAATGCGTTATCAAAGATGTATAACATTTCAATAACCATAACAATAACAAAAAAGATACGTTCTGCTTAAACAAAGTAAAATCCAATTCACAGCAGTGACAGTAAAAAAAATAAAAATAAAATACAAATATATATATGGTACGTTTTTAATAATTATCGAAATTATTTCTGAAAGCGTTATGTTCCTGTTAGCTATAACCACAGTAAGGCAAGTGGTGACGGTTAAAGCCAGCTAGTGTTTTGCCCAAGTGCAGCAGGTTTGAAAATTAACGTTAGCCGTGGCTAGTGCTCGCTAGCAGAGCACCCAGCCCTTCATGGAGTTGGGGACATACAAACGGCTGCTGATGGTGCATGTTAACAGTGCTAACAAAGATGCGACCGTTTGTCTCCTCTTTGCAACACACTAAAAGCACCGTCAAAAGCTTGTTAAACATACCTGTTACTCCAAACGGATGTCAAAATTCCAGAAATCTCTGAGAAGCAGGACCGACGGCTAACTTCCGACGTCGCACAAGCACCCGGTAACCGCTACAGTAGGGTCTGGAAAACCACCTCCTCCTCCGCCTCTTCCTCTTCGCGGGTGTACTACATTGATGCTCGCTTTATGAGCTGAGGTTGCCTTTAAGGACTGTCGTAAATTTCACGACAACGCTTTGAGAGTAACGCCCATAATACCTGAGCGATGAGGCAATGCCAATCTTTTTAAACAAAATGCCGAGAGTAGGAGTTTTTGTGAAATGTTAACGTTTTTAACGGGTGGATAGTTTGGATCACGTGGCACAGCTTTCCTTGTTTCTACAAGAGAATAAAACAGAGGTTTTGTTTTTCTCTGTTTTATATTTTAGCAATTAAGGTCTCTTACACATATTTCTGAAAAATCTTGATTCAAGTTGACCAGATTTTTCTGAAGGTTTGCTTAAATTGAAAGAAAATGTGACTATAAACTCCATCAAACTTGCCTTGAGTAGTCTAACTTCAGAAGGTCACAAGAATCTTTAATATTATTCTATAATTACTGTATAAGACATTACACTTCCTGTTTGTGTGACAGTGTGTCATGACAAACTGTCATGAAGAAAGGAAAAGCTTCCTAAAAATAAGCCACTTTTTTTTTTTACACAGGAACTAAACAGACACACATATGAATTTAGGGTTTATTACTGTAACCATAACAATAAGGTGGATCTCTCTTTATTTTGACCATCAATTCAATCATAATTGTTCTTTTTAATCACAGGCAATAGTTATAATAGTGCACTTTTTATATTTAAATTATGATACAGACATTTCTTTTTTTAAACACCTTATTCTACTGACCCTTATGGATGGAGAATAGTTTACAATCTTAGCCAGAGTTGGGTCAATGAAAAATGAAGGTGACGTGAAAGATGAGGTGAGCAATCAGTGTGTTTAGGACTGTGAGGCAAACAACTCCATACAGTTTCTCTTCTTGTGACAATGGGAACAAAACAGAGGTGAGGAAGCGGGACAGACAGGTCAAACGGACAAGGCATTAACACAGGAGATAAAGCCAACAAGCAAGTATTTGATGTGCTCATGTGTGTTTGTGACAGAGAAAACATAGGCCTGTTAAGGTTTGGCTGTGTTGGTTAGTTCAAAATCACTGGGTCAGTCGGGAAAATCCACACATAACTACCTCAAAATGCATCCGCTGCAAAGTGCTCAGCCCACTCTCATTCAGTCGCCACCCACCCGTCTCGCACACAGATACCAGTTACCAGAGATCAGTGTGAGTCACAGAGACGCAAGATACAGACAAAAGCTCAGTGGGGACGTGAGATGAGAGGAACTGCTGCTATCGAAAAAAAAGAGTAAATAACAGGAACAGGAACGGGTTTCTTGGGTTTGTTATTGACACATTTTGTTGGCATGAAATCTAGTTTATAAAACAAATACATGACAAAACCCTCCATAAATAAATAAATAAACAACAGACAGAAAAATCGACAGATTAGAAAAAATGACGTTAAAATAATAAAGTGTAGCACTGTGTGTCTCTCTGAAATCCTTCTGCACTCTTGTTGCATATTGCACTGTATGGAAGACTGTGATGAACATTGACTAGTCTGATAGAGTACTGGAGTAATATATGTGACTGCCTTGAGTTGCTACGTCTGCTTGCAGAATGGCGACTCTTAGTGATGAGCAAGGGTGTGGCGATGGATACTTGGCTTGTCGGTGAACACTGAAATAACGAGCATGGGGTTAGGAAGTCCTGTTCAACAAGAAGCTGACACCTTTTTTAAAGTCCAGCATCATGAATACGTCCCATTGATGAATTTCCTTACTGTGTATCTTCTTTTTTTGTTTGTTTGTTTGCTTTATTTTGACATGAGTCAGTATATGAATACTATGGCAACAGGAGACAAAGCTTGACGAGAAAGGCGGTTTCTGTTTGATCCACAGGCCGGTGATGCTCTTCTCATTCAATCTGGGCGCAAACAGCTGTGATGAGGTTCATGAAGCTAATCACGGATAGTGACGACAAAACAAAGCTTTCATATATTACTGTTCATATTTCTGTTCAAACACTTTTCTTCAGAGCAACGAGGGTCCAATGCAAAAATCGTAGAAGCATTGTTTCATATTGTCTCTGAGTAAAAAGCAAATATAAAAGAATCGAAACACTTAACTCTGAATGAATGCCTGTCGGAAAAGCAGCTTCCACTGTCAAACACTGTGTGGAGTGTCTCAGTTGCTGTCTTTACTGTGATCACTGTGCTACTGACATCCTTAAAAGAAATGTGTAAACATAAATAAAAACTAAATAAAAAAATATCTTTTTTGTTCACATTCACTTACTTAGCTTACTTTGTTGGTTTTCTTTACCTTAGGAGGAGACACTGCTGGAGAAAAACAGGACCTTCACTGAGCTCATCGCCACTCACTGGGGCGGCAGCAGGGTGCTAACTCTTTAGGATTCTTCTGCTGAGATGCATTCACATTTCTTTTTAGTGGGCGGGTTTAGATGTTGTTTGATAGTGATATGAGCGCACTGATTCATTTTAGGAGTAATCTCGAGAACCATCACAAGACTGTTATTTCTTTTTTTCCTTTTTTTTTGTGGTGTTGGATACTGTATTACAATGATATGGTAGACTAGCCTATCTGATCATATCAGCATCCTTGAGCAGGCTGATTCGCTAACTGGCATGCACATTAGCACTTCAAAATTCCTAGTTTGATCTGTGAAGCTGAACCTATGATGAATACCAAACTGCTCATTCACGTATTGTTATTATTTTTTTTCATTAAAGGGCGGTTTGTTAACACTTGTTTCTCATTTAAGGGTAGGAATCCTGGTAATCATAAGATTGGTAGAATCTCGAGTTGGAAAAAATGTGCATGATGGGGAGGAAAAAGGCTCAATCCTTGCTCTGTGGTCAAGCACCTTCAGTAACTTAGACAAGGAAGAATAGGAGTAGCTCATGGCTTGCAGGGATACTTGGAGATGAAATTACACTGTCTTCTTTCTGGTGGAGTTCAGGCATCCTGCTGTGCAGTCTAACTTTCTATCCTATGGTTGGGATTGGGTTCCGTTGGAGGACAGCAGTCGGGTTCTCTCTTTGGCTGAGCCTCTGCGCTGCAGAACTCCCCCGCTGCCTCCTATGCCTCCGCCATCTGCTCGGTCACCCCACTCGCACCTGTCGCCCCCACCCTCAGAGCGCCTCGAGTTTTGGCGGGTGGGGGTCCCGTGGGGCCGACTGTTCTTCTCATCTGGGAAGGGATCAAGAGAAGAGAACGGGAAAGTCACTCTGAATGTTTACAATCCACAGGCTTTACGGGTCAGTGGCAGAAATGCAGGTGTGAATGAAAGGACCTGATTAAGGTGGCAGCTAATCTTCCACCCTATGCTTTGCTCACTATAGTCTAGGAACTGTGAATCATGCAAAGCTATTATAGTCAGCTCCAAGAACAAATATGGATCTAGAAATCAGCTCAAAGACTAAAAGTGAAACAGGGTGAATTTCTACAGCAGTGTGTGGAAAAGTATTGTGTGGTTAAGCAATCTTACCAGATAGGGCTGACACCAATGGGTGATCATGGGAGCTGAGAAGCTGCGCTTGAATCGTTTCCACCACCCGTCTGAACCTGCGACTCGGACCTGAAAAGGAGTCACACACATTTAACTTAGAGTAGGTACTGTTCCAAAATAATATGATCTTAACGTCACCTGATTTTTTTTATACATCCAAAGTTATTTTCAGAAAAAACCCCTCAATTTGGTAAAAACAAACCAAACTTCTCAGATGAATGAGAACCCAGTTTCAACTTAAAAATACTGCCCAAAAACATAAACATTTCAGGAAATGTTGAGTATTTTACTATAAGGTTTACTTATTAACCCTCTTAAACCCCTTTACTTATTAAACCTCATCTTGCTATAGCTTTACTTGCTGACAAGAGTATTATTGATTCTTCATATAACTTTCCAAAGCAGGAAGCTGTTGAGCAGATTTCCAAAAATTGAGATTTTTTCAGGGAGCGACATAGTTTTGTCAAAATGTTTAACATTTCAATCCACCATTAGCTAATTTTAGCATCTGCTTTACTTGCCTGATATGAGGGTGAATGTCACGCTGTAAATTCCTGTCTCCCTCCTGCCCTCCCTCTCGTTTCTCTCCCTGTCCCGCTCCCTCTCGCCCTCGGAAAAGGCAATGTCCACCTGGAACTTGACGGGCTTCTGGAAGACGGAGGGACCGCCGGAGGATTTGTATTCGGCTCGGAAGCTGGTCTGTGAGAGGACGCTGTGACTGAGGGATGGGATCTGTGTAGTTGGGAGACAGAGAAGAAGCAGAGAGACCGACAGACTTACGAGGCGGGAGAGGTATGGGGACCGACGTGAGTATAGGGAGACAAAGGGTGAGGGTGAGGAGAGGAGAGAGAAAGAGTGAGCCATTGGTGAAAGCAAAGTGATCCATCTACATGCCACGAGTGAGCAAGATCAAATAAAGATTAAATAAAGAGAAAACTGAAATAATGAGAGAAATGGAGTGTGTACAGTATGAGAGCACAAGTCAGATCCAGCCAGAGCCATGCTTTGATCGCAAGAGCCGTGAAGGACAGTCCAAATCAGACACTCACAGACAGGAAGGCGTGGACAATGTCAGCTTTAACAGAGCTCAGCGGTTTGTCTCTGATCACCACGAAGATCTGCTCCTCTTTCTCCAAGCCGATGAAATTCCCAAACCACGATTTCTTAGCTAGCCTGGTAGCCAGACAAAAGAAATACACAGCATGAGGAGACACAGACAGCGCAAACAAACGGCTTTATACCGTGAAAATACGACACCTCGACAAATATTTATCTCCAGGAGCTGGGACTCACTCAGGGCTGGATTCTGGCGTTAGGCTGGACATATCCTCTGATGTAGGAACTGTGAGAGAGACGAAGCACACACAAAAATTCCGCAATCGACATTTGACAGATTGGAGCAAAAGGAAAAACTAACTCATAGATAATCCTCAGCGATTACAGAGATGAAAGCTGAAAAAGGAAATCAGTGTATTAGAAGTAATGAAATCTTCTGAAGCTATAATCCTACGCACTAAAAGCATAACTCCCACAAAATATGAGCGCAAACATACAGGACTGACCTTGCAATTTACGCCGATGGAATCTTGGTGAGCCCAGGAGGTTGTTCTTGAAAGAATTGAGGCGAGTCCTCCAATGGGCAGAGCTGCTGGCTGCCATGCCGCTCCCCCCTCCTGGACTGGAGGGTGGGGTCAGCGACAGTGAGCCCACCCCTCCCCCTCCCTCCGCCCGCGAGGAGGATGAGGACGAGGAAGAGGAGGGCGGGGTGGAGGAGGGGTGGTGAGGGTGGTGAACAGGGGTGCCCAAGGGTGTGGGCAACGGAGAGCCCTGGGGAGTGACCTGCGGCACAGAGTGGGCAGAGTTTGGGTAGAAGCTCTTAGTCACTGACTTTAGGACAGAAGAGGAAGGGAAGAAGAAACGGGGGATGGGTGACAGGAGTGGGGAAGGGGAGGGCGAGCGGGAGGATGGATTTTGCAGAGGCAAGGATTTGATGGGCTGTAGGTGGGGTCGGTTGGCGGGTCCCTTGGTGGGCAAGGTCTGGGTCTTTGGGTTTGGGGGAGCTTTGGGCTTGTCATGAGCCCGTGCTGAGCGAGGAGTGGTGGTGCTTCCCTGTTTGGACTCCTTTGTGAGTGGGGAAGCGGTGGCAGAGGTGACATCTGATTGGCTGAAAGTGAAGACGGGGCTCTGATAGGACTGGGGGGGTGGGGGTTTGTCAAGGTGAGGGGGTGGGAGACATGGAAAACAAGAAAGAGAAGGGATGGAAAATGGAGAAAGGATGGAAATGAATATCATGCTTAATGACAGAAGAGTGCATCTTGTGAGGAGTGAAAGTGCCGAATGCAGTTCTAAGTGCCGTTCATAAAGTCTTTCATTTAGTGCATTTCAGTTTTTAGTACGCGTCCTTTAAATCTATTGAAAGTGAGGGTTTCGTGACAGTTGTGGCAGGGTTAAGAATGCAGTGACACAGGACAGTGGCAGTGAAGGTGTTACTATAGAGTAATTGCTGCCAATTAAGGTATTTTTTTTACCCTTTAGGGACTGTTTTTATACATTTTCAAGCACGATCAAACCATTAATTATCCAATAAAGCATCTAATTAAGCTGTCAAATTGTTCAAATTATCATATATAAAACTAGCTCATGCATGAGGAGGAAGAAAAGTGACATGAAGACAGAAAACAAATGCAAGCCTCCTGTTGGGTGAGACAATTCATTTAAGGGACCTGTGTTGTGATGATGTGTAAAAATGACTGAGAAGACTGTTACAAAGATATTTTAGGGAGTTGCGAGGAGTGAATATTTGTTTTTTTAAAGCAGCTTCATGTAGAGACTGACATCAGCAAAAAAAAAACAATGCATTGTTACATACTGAATCAATAGTTGGCAAAGGAGTAATACTGAATTGAAGTAAACTAAATTACTACCTAGTCTGTCAACATTATCTCTGAAGTCATTTTCACTGTTGGTTTACAGTGCTGTTATTGCCCAATGAGGCTAAAATGTACACAGTACCCTGCTGACACTGACAGCTGTCTGAACTGCAGGACACAAATATGAGACTGGACTTAAAGCTATATTGCTGACAGGGGAGAGTTAAATAATATAAATGCAGACTACCAGAAATTAGCATTTTATTATGGATCCAGGTATAGTGTTCAAAGATAATGTAGTAAAAGTATGAACAAGTTGGTTTACAGAACCTTACCCTGGGACTACTGAGAGGGCTGGAGGAGAGACCGGTTGACGCTCCACTGACTGAGCGAGACCTGACAAAGAGACCCAAAGATTAATAGGTTGTTAACCGCCCCCCCCCAAAAAAAAACAACAAAAAAAACAAAAACTATATGATAATGAATTCTTGCACTCTAATTCTGCAGAATACAGCGTGTATGTACTATATATGTGTAAGAAAAACATGCTATACCTCTGGCTGTGTGCAGCTGTGTCCAGGGCCCTGCGAGGTGGTGTAGGAGACCCTTGTTCGGTGACACTCAAGACCTCCAGGCTCTTCCTTTCGGGACGGCAACGGCCGTGGCGCGTCAGCATAGGGGAGTCGACGCGCTTTCGAGGAGGGTCTGCTGAGAAACGCCACCATAAACTCATTACAAATTTTGTTTTAATTTTAAGCTTTGTGCTGTGTTTCGCACTTCAGGAATTTCTTCTGAAAAATTCTAATTCTTTCACAGGCCTCACTGCGCCATCTGTGACTGTGATAAACTTAGCTTCATTTGCATTTACAGAATTGCTGTCCTTTCCAGTTTTATCTCATAGACAAAGCTTGCAGATGTCCTGTAAAGGCTGGTATAATCATGGTAAAAGCCAACGACAACTTATAGTATTAAAGAAACAGGTAAACACACTAAACTCCAACACAAGGACATTAAGGGCCATACTGCTGTATATTTTATCTCTAATGCTAATGCTAGTCAGTGCAGTCAGTGCATCAAGTAATAAAATTATAACTTAATAGTGTTTAAATCATAACCTCAAGTAATCCCTAATTGACTGGAAGGAGAACTGAGCATACAGGAGCACCGCTCTTGAAAAAGTCGGTAAAATGTGTCTCAGACTGATAACTGTAGCGTCCTCTCTTGAGTGGATCCCTCCTGCCCCCTAATGACTGACCTACATCATTGCGCGGAGGTAAGTCCTCATCCTCATAGCTGGGGTACCGCTCTTTCCTGTCTAGCAGAAGGTAATAGATCATTTTCTCCTGGTTTTCTCTGTTGGGGGGGTGGGAGAAAAATACAGATTGAATGAGATGCTAAAATGTCATAATATTTATTTAAAAAGGAAATCTGTATAGATGCCACACAGCCACGCAATTAGCTTTTAGTAGGCTGTTCACACGGTCACGCAGACATGGATTTCATGACACAATCAGTTTATTTAACTGATCACATCAATGGGAAAAGAGCTAAAAATAAGCCACATACTCCTTCCTCTACCTCAACACTATATAGGCAAATAAGACAAGATAGGATGTTTGTGGCCAATATTAATCGGTTGCATAACATCAAATATGCTGGCTGAGTGTTAAAAGGAGAAAAAAATACAACAACAAAAAATACGCAACAGCAAAAGCAAAATATACACGGAAAGAAATATTACATGCTTGTGACTGCATTGCATATTATATGCCACAAATGTTCTGATTTTTCCAGCCATTTCAAGCTGACACTAGAAACCACATACGTGTTTGGAAGCTGAAAGAAATTACTTACTCCTCACACTGCAAGTCACGTGTGAGCTTGACTCTGTCTCGGAAACAACCGAGCGAGTGCATGCTGTCCAGCACATCTGGGTCCAGCTCAGTCAGGGACAAGATTCGCCTCACACAAACCCGCCTTGGAGGAGGCTGCTCAGGACACGGCTCGTTACGACCACCCCTAGTAGGAGTCAAACAAAATGAAGCACATAGGAATGACACAGATGTACTGTACATGATTAAATACGATCACTTCAGCAGTCACGTATGAGAAAACGGATGTATACTCACAGATACCAGGAATGTTTCTGGATGGCCTCTAGCTGTAAGGGGTGACAGGGCAGATGGGGCCATTAGTGTCTACAGTCTGTTAACAGCCAGATGGCCACAGAGCTGTGCTGTGTAAACAGTTCACATCACTTTTTTTTTCTTCTTACATCCACAAATCTCACGATTGCAGAATATTACCCATTAAACTGGATCATAAAAAACATTTTCAACTTTGCAATGTTTGCTTTTGAAAGTTTAATCAGAAAATCACTTGTGTGTGTGTGTGTGTGTGTGTTAGAAATATTACTGAGCAAGTTCTAGATGGCTCAGTTAAGTCCCCAAAACATGCTTCAACAGCTGCCACTACAATGCATCTTCCTGACTGTACAGTATTACAATGAATGTGCCAATAAAACACATACGAAATGCAACTGTGCCCCTCATAAATATCAGCTAGAGTGCAGATCCAGCAAAAAAGGATAATAGGAAAGGCTAGAAGGATAATCTAAAAGTGAATCGAGACAAAAATTATTTGTATCAAAAGCAAGAGTCCCATTAAACATATATTTTATCTTACAGAAGGAGAGGCAATCCCAGTTTAAGGCAGGTGACTGAAAACAGGTGTAAATGCATGCTGCATCTGAGGTCTGGACTAATGTGAGCAGTCTCATACCGTGAGCCTCTTTTCAGGGTTGACCTCAATCATTCCCTTCAGCAGGGACTGACAGTCCGGGGGGATGAAGTGAGGCATGTGGAACACCCCGCTCTTTACCTTTTCCAGGAGCTGGCGTAAATTGTCGTGGTCAAAAGGAAGGGCCCCCTGTAGGGCAGAGAGAGAGAGAGACAAAAACAAGAAAGGAACAAAAAAACAGATTGCATTAAAAAAACAAAAAACTGGCAAGCGTGGGATGTAAGAAAGAACTGCAAAAAACATAAGACGAGGGGATTTAAAAAAAGACCAAAGTGCACTGTGAAAACACAAGTAAAAGACTTACCACCAGTAGGGCAAACAGAATGACCCCACAGCTCCACACATCTGCTCTCCGCCCATCATACTTCTCCCCCTGCCAAACACACAAACACTTGTGATTTTATTCATCGCCGGCCATTTCAATAAAAAAGTGATTCACAAAACTTGGCACCCATCACAGGATGATTTAGGCTGATTTCAGGATGAAAAACACTGAAAGGAACACTAAAATCCATTTAGTCAAACTCAGTCTAAAAATACCATGAAGCCAGATTTGAATCGACAACACTGGATAATCTTTTAAATGCTGAGTGTCCTAAAGATTTACTCATGCTAAAAGGTGTGAACGTTCAGAAAAACAACTCAAGAGACAGACTGAACTTAACATTAAAAGTGTCATGTTACTGGTTAGTTTTCATCAGGGGTGTCAAACATAAGGCTCAGCCGCCAGAATTGGCCAGCCAAAGATGCCAATCAGGCCCACTGGAGAGCTATGGAAAATATGGGGGCATAAATTTGACTTTTTATTGTATTTTCAAACTTTTAACAGCTTTGTGAAAAACCATTCATACTACACCAAAGTAAATAAGTAAAAGATAAACAATTAAATGACAGAAAATTCCTGTTTTTTCACTGTCTACTATAGAAATGTACAATTTTTACATAGGGTTCACCACTTCAAAAAACAGGATGCTCTGTCAAATAACAAAAATGTTCCACTTCATAATCACAGACTGAGCAATAAACTAACAGAACTGTTTCTGTAATTTTATATATTTACTTCTTACAATTTAAGCCCAACACAGCATTTCTTTAGCATGCAGAAAAACTGTATTGTTGAAATTGCACTTCGTTTTTAAATATCAAAATATCTCTGAGATTAAATGTGTGATTTAACTTCTTTACACTCTCAGAAAGCAGAGTTTAACTGATCAAACACACTTAAGATCAAAGTGGACTGTACATGTCCCACAGTGTAAAATGAGTTTGACATCCCTAGTTTAGATCATGTACCTTTGGAGCAATTTATCTCTCTTCAAAAAAATGTTTTTATTTACATTTCAGACAAGAACATTTGAGAACGACATAGAATAAGAGCTGGATACTTACCCGTATAACCTCAGGGCAAGCGTAATGTGGTGATCTAAAATCAGAAAAGGTTTGCCATTAATATTAGTGAAAGTAAAATGAGCACTGTATAAAAGAAGTCACAGATCTGTGTTGTAGACGCTGTATTTTCCTGCTGACGTGGAGCCTTTAACGTTTAAAATGTACAGAGTCATACTGCAAGTTGTTGAATTATATAACCCTGTTTATGTATGTACATCATCATTCATGAAGCTCACACACAGAGTTGGTACTCACCCACAGCTGGTTTCTAACAGACTGTCTCCCACCTGTAGGGAGGCCATGCCAAAGTCAGCAATACGAATGTTGTTCTTTTCATCCAGGAGCAAGTTCTCAGGCTTCAGGTCTCTGTGACTGCACAAATACAACCAATACTGTTAGAGTTGTTGTCAACATGGTGCTTTAAATCAAATACAACTGCATGACTCTGAAAATGTGTTTGCACAATCATAATGTGTTTCACTCATTTAGTACATCAGACAACAGCTGTTTTATTGTTTAAAAAGAAACGCTCAAAATAGCTTTGTAAGTCAGTAGATGAGCCCTAAATCAACATCCTACATATGAACTTGACTCAAACACGGTTATTACAGCTCGGTGCAAAAAACCAACCAGATGGAATGACTGTGGCAGAAATCCAAAGCAGAGATGATCTGCCTGAAGAACTTCCTGGCCTCTTTTGGAGTTAGCCGGCCCTTCTTTACCAGGTAGTCAAAAAGCTCTCCTCCTGACACATGCTCTAACACCAGGTACCTGTCCACAAACAGGGACAACATTGTAATTTGAACTTATGATTCTGATAACGCTTTTCCACTGACGTGATGCTGGACCAAGCGCAGAGCCAGTTCTGCACCAGGGCAACCAACTAGAGGACCAACCAACTTTTTTGACTGAACTGAACACTGCAAAAGTTTGATGTAGTTTCTACAGGAAGAGAATTAAAGGCCCATCCCGCAGAAAAGGATATCAGTGTTTGCACTTTTGGTGAAAATGTGGGAAACAGGTTCTTAGTTTGGCACCACGTTGGTGGAAAAGTGGTGCAAGTAGTGAAAAGCAGACAAGATGCTAAGAAAAAACTATTTAAACTGAGACACTTCCCATGGTTTGATATAATAAGCTTATGATGTTGGATACTAGGACTACAATATTCAGGCTGTACTCACTTTTGGACAACCCGTCTGTCTACTCCAACAGTTGTTTTGTAAGGGTATTAAAGGATTTGAGACATACTCCTCATTAAGACACATTTTTGAGAATAAAAGTAGGGGATGAAGGAAAAGTGAGAATTACAGTAACGACAGCAGATTATTACAGCTTTTCTTGCAATATTTATACTCATCCCACTCCAAAGATTAGTATGCAGCTAGAAGGCATGCAGACTGCATTGAGCCAAAGAGCAGGGCTTTTTCTGAATGCAGAGGGAACTCACAGATATTTGTTATTCTCGTAAACATCATGCAGCTTCAATACATGCGGATGCTCAATCAGTTTCAGAATGGCAATCTCCCTTTCAACCTGGTTAGAAAGAAGGGAAAGCATAGAGAGAGAAAGATTTTGAAGCGAGGCTCATGAGCGAGTTGTTTTTCACACATCTGAACGGAGGTTAACTGTTAACTCATACAGAAGATAAATATAGTGAATATAGGACATTTTGTTAACATCTTAAAACACCATGATGTATATATATATATATATATATATATATATATATATATATATATATACATATAAGTGTCATCATTAACGTCACTGTGAGCAACACCTTCAACAGCGTCAGACTGTACCTTCATCAGGACTGACTCAGACAGCTTCTCTCTGTTGACTATTTTGATGGCTACCTTCTGACCCGTAATACAGTGGACCCCCAGTTTGACAAGTCCTGTAGATTGGATGAGAGATCAATATAAAACACAAGGGTGGCGAGTGGGGGTAGAATAAAAGCGCACAGTTTAAACACTACACAAAACACTAGTTTTAATTTCAGGAACAACTCGGCAATACTCACCTGTCTGTCCCTTCCCCAGAGTCTTTTCCAGTCGATAGGGCCCAACATATTGAGCTGACTGACTTAGAGACAGTTCCTTACTCATACTGCTCTTAACTGGAGGCTAACACACAATTATTACTACTTACTGCACTGTAGTTATTGCAATTACTGTGATATTGTACAGCTTACACAGAAGTTACTGTGGGACACAAGACGATGCTCAAATTAGAACGACTGTCTTTTTATGTCAGCGGTAACACAGACTTTCTTTGAAGTCGCTTCATGAACGTGAAAAAAACAAAAAACCATAGAAGTGAAAACTGCTGCTGATTTACAACACCTGGGTGGACGTTTTTCATCTAAACCGAGACAGCACGGTAAACATGATGTTTATTTTTTTAATTATTTTTTTTTTTTACAAAACATCTTGCTATATGTAGAATAAAGCGGGGGGAACTGACATGGCATTAAGTTTCTAGGATGTTTTCTGCGTTAAATACCAACCACTACTCTAAAGTAGGCAAACTAACGAGTCTTATTTATGTACATTAGCTTATTTCTATAACTCGCACCTTGTTATACGTATGACGTTAACGATATATGACTGTTAATGAGAAAACGTTACCCTTATATAGCCTTAAAACGAGCAGGTTTTCACGTCTGCCTTAAAATATTCATGTATTTTTCCTACGCTTAATATTATTTTTAGTTAAGTAAACGGACAAAACGTCCAATACGTCAAGTGTATGCTTGCACTGAAAATGAAATCACTGTTTTCCCCTCACTGCCAGGCCTGTTTCACAGGTCCAACAACATGCTATTTTAGCCTCGCCGCCGCTCTCCCACACAGCAGCGAGGCTAGCTTTAGCTTCAACGCCTTGACGAACGGCCGTCTCGCTCGCGCCGCCTGTCAAAAAAACCGACACCGCCTGAAGTTTCTGGGCTTCGCCAAACGGTACGATTTATTACACGGCCGCCGCATTCTCACAATACTTCGAGGTGAAACGCGCATTCCCCGCAAAACAAGCATCTTTTTTTTTTTTTAACGTAGCGCCGTCCTCCCCCTCCCTGACTCTCCCGTCTCTCCCTCTCTACATCCCTGCAAGTAGCGGATCACAGCATCTTCTCTTCTCTCCTTTGGCGTGTCCTCCTCCCCTCACCGCCGGGTACACAGGTGCAAAACACACACACACACACGCACACTGATATCCGCGGATATGGGCGCGCTATAACCAGCTGCCGTATCCCCCTCCTCGCTCCTGATGACAGTTCACGCAGGGTAAAGGCCCCTTCTATTACACTCCCTTCGGTTTTCTTGCCGTAAATCGATATTTTCTCTCCCCTCTTCCTTCCTTCGCCTCACTCGCATCAGCATCCGGGTCTCACTCCCTCTCCATCCTCTCTCCTCTCGTCTCCTCTCCTCCCCCGCCCTCCTCCTCCCGATCATCTTCCTCAAAATACGCCTATCTCTGCATTCACATCAGCACAGGCCACGCAGTGGGCTCCCGGGAGTTGCAGCGGACACCTCTTTTACTGTTTTTGTCATCGACATTTATCATTATTATTATTATTTTATTCATACATGGACGCAGGGAGCGGATGCAGACGCAATTCGTTAGGGGATATCTAGAGAGTCCTGTTTTATTTGATCATTTCTTCCTATGAGCTGTCAAATTTGAAGTGCACAACTTAGTGTAGCGTGGATAATTTAATCAAAACATACTAACATTTAACAATCATTCTGTGTCTGTTTCGTTGCACTGATTTTTTTTTTTTAAAGAAAGATAGAAAATAAACAGTAACAATTAATAAACAAACCATGTCAATATTATAGTATGACTACTTTTAGTTAGTGACTACAAAGGCATGTTTAAAATATTTTAATCAACACTGGGAAAAAAATCATAGTAACTGCATGTCAAACAATGAATTTAGTAGTCACGTAGTGGTATGAAACATAAGGCTCGGGGGCCAGAATTAGCCTGGGAGAGACTCCAGTAAGATCCACTGCAAACGTTTGAAAAATGTAAAGGGCCTAGATTTTGGACGTTTAACTGCATTATAACACGTTTTACTGCTTTTCCTACTGATAAACACCTCTCACATGAACATACTACACCAAAGTAATTACATAGTAGATGAATATTTCAGTGACAGTAAAGTTATTGTGTTTTTACTATCTACTATTGAACTTTCTGTTTCTACAGAAGAAAAACAGAAATGGTACAGAAATTATCTTACAAATAAAATGTACACAATTTTTAAAATTTACACAAAGATTTTACTGAATTTTCTTATTTACTGAAAGAAAAATGTATTTCTTACAATTTAAGCCCAATGACTCACATTTATTTATGACATATGGCACCCATTACAAGCTTTTATTCTACCAAGCAATACCTATTTTACCACAATCCACTTATGTTAATTTTTAACCGATAACACAAAGATAACATTGAAGTATGTTGAAGTTCACAGTCATCTAGACAGTAGAATAAAAATACTATAGATCCAAAAAAAACCAAACATACTTTTTTACATCAAAATCAATTTTGACCTGAAAAATTTCTGCAGGAGAAATCTAACTGCATTTTTTCTACCGGCAGAGAAAGAATCCTAATGAGCATGTGCAGTGTAGCTTGTTTCTGTTTTGAGAAATTCAGTGTGCCAGAAGTGTGCTACAATTGCCACTGATGTTAATTAATATCATATTATAATATAAATCATATTCTTCTTATTAGTAGTAGTAGTAGCATTCAAAAAGAATGTTAATTTGTGCACAAAGGAGTTATTTTTATAGTCTTGAGCAAAAAAAAATATATAATAATGCGTAATAGATTATCAGTTTGCAAGACATTTTTACACGTTGCTGTTTAACCATATTGGGGTTATTCCACCTCTATTCCAGTGTGTTCGAAATAAAACGTCCACCTGACCACCTCAGATCTGCATGAAACAATTCCAACGGAAAGCTACTGTTCTTCATGGAACTTATTATTTTACTATTATCAGAAAGGTTTATTTCTAATAATACTATTTTTCCGTTAAAAAAAAGGAATTATGGTCTTTTAACTTTTTTCTAGCATTTTTAAAAAACTATCTACAAAACGGATAAAACTCTTTGAGCCAGATCTTCTTTTTATTTTAAGAATAATAAAATGTTAAATATCTGGGTCTAAGGCTCTATGTACATGGGCTGTCAGGAGTGTAACTCAAGCTAACACTGAAAGATGGATCCCTGAACCCTTAAAATAATTGGATGTCCAATCTCTGACAGCATTTAAAGGCCTGCAGAAACCACAGTTTTGCAGGTAGATGACTGATATTTTATTTACAGCTTCTCATGCACTAGGCACATAATATTCTACAAAACTGTCAAAATCAGATGATTGGTTTAGAGATATCAAAGCTCGAATATAACACACACACACACACACGTCTGGTTTGCTATCCTCGTGGGGACATCCCATTGACATAATGCCTAAGTCAACTAAATGAAACTTTCTTTTATACCTAACCATAACCCAACTGTAACCCTGACACTAAAACCACATTTTGAGTGACATGGATTCTGGTCCCCAGGATGGCTGTTGGTCCCCTCCAGTATAGTAAATTTCAGACTTTGGTCCCCACCAAGATAGTAAGAGCCCCCCCACACACACACACAGACAATAGATGTTTTAGAAAGACATTGCTGTACCACTTGAATTTTCATCCAACCTCAGTGGGAGATACCGCAGGTATTACACCATGTACCGAATCCAAATGAATCTTTCTTGAAAGAGCACATTTTTGTTAATATTATATCCAAAATTTGTGGTAGTCTTCTCATTTTTTCAATATAAAGTTTTGAAATACTCATGTAGAGCCCCTCACATATGATGCCTGAAAAACATGTAAAAACAAAACCATATGTACCTTCATATATGACTTATAGGAATCTCAAATTTTGCACAATTACAATTAAGAAGTTTATTTTTTTCAGATAAATCAAACAGAGTTAAGTGGGAGACGTTTGATGAACTATGATCCAGTTTTCACACTAATTTTAGTATCTGCCTTGTTCTTTGTTAGAAAGCTTTAGGTTAAAATAAATGCACAAGCAATGTGCTCCCTCAGAATTTCACTTTAGGACAGTACTTGTTGAATGTACATGTTACTTTTAAATAGACAAGGCTGTATCTTTCTTGATTATAAGTTTTAAGCATTGCTGCTGCTGATGTATAGACTGTTGTCACTAAGGACATGACAAAATAAGATTAACAGAATAGTAAAGTAATCATCATAATTTCCTTGGCACACTGGCATGACTTATTGGGACACTTGGATCAATTAGAACTGGGCTTAATGCAATCACTTCCTTTTTTCATTGTACCATTGCAAATTTGTATTTGTCTATATTGGATTTAGTGTTGTTTCTCTTCACCTTTATAGTCGGTTTTCAAATAATATAAAAATACTCTACTCAGATTCAACAGTGCTGATCATGGGAAATTTCCACTTCATTGACAACCACATTAAAAATATTTTACAAAGAGCAGAACCGTTTAAAGAAGGCTGAACGACAAATGCCCTCGTCTGCAGATTTGGAGGAAAGCAGAGAAGCATTGGGTGCTGATTTGACTGAATCACTCAAAGATGACAGCTTTATTTTAAATAAATAAATAAAGTAGGACGTTTGAATATATCATCCGTAAAGTGCCTTGAAAAATCTCTAAAATCTCAGATTGAAATGTTGTGTGTGGGTGGATAATTCCCCAAAGCCCATCTTCATCTGCGTCTAGCTGGTTGATTTTCACGCAGCCACAAGGATTTGTCTCTGAACCACGGTGCAGAAATGGGACAGAAAGAAGATACTCATCCTGCTTCTGATAAAAAACCATAATGAATATATGTAGGCTTACACGATAGCCCTGCAGGAGAAACTGAATGAAGTCTGCCAAGCCTGACACACTCTACACTGAATGCAGATACATTGTAAAAATCAGTCTTTTGTGGGATTTGAAGATGCAAACCTGGGAGGAAGAAAAAGTAGGACAAGACATATCAGTCTGTGAATGATGTTTGCTTTTTGCATAAACCTGCAAAAATACTCTGTGCTAATTCTCTCTCTAGAACCCCCATTAAACATCTTTTCCAGGGTCTTTCTCCACTCTGAGCTTAGTACATTTCAGCGATCCCCACACACAGACTACAGATGTAACATTACACTGCTCTGTGTAGGTACTAAAGTGGGATTAAGCAGAGATTAACAAGCTCTTCTTAATTCTATTAAGTCGAACATACAGGTCCACCAGTGGAGAGGCTCCAACATATAATAATGTAAGAACACAGAAAATGTGCTGCCATAAAGAAAGACAATATAACGTATGCTGAAAAAAGTTTATTGTAAGGTATCAAACAAACTTGTTATCCACAGTAAGCTAATTACTCTTAGAGTATAACAATTACAACAATTATAACAGAATAAGTAGAAGTATGGAGGTAAATTCATAAGCAACACCCCCCTCTTCAGTTTTCAGATGGTTCCTTCCAGCGTAATAAGAAGATGGGAAAGTGAAGAACCTGAGGTAAAGCTGTGATTGAAAAATAAACACAAGTACACACATACGTCATTCAAAATATTCAGATAAACAGTTTGCCATCAAAGGTATATTCACACAACAGTACACATGCTACAGTTTCTACCGAATTATTTAAATTGTATTATTTTGTTTCATTTTCTGCGTTCGCTTTTGAACACAGTTTTATTTTGGCCTGATTATTCCCGACTTTTCCCGACTTTTGTGATTATGTCACAATCTTCAGCTTTTGCCGACTTAGAAGAAGAAAAAGAAAAATCTGTGTAAAAGAGTTTTTAGCAATTTCTGTGAACTTACTTTTTTTTTTAAATTTACATGTATCTCACTGTGCATCATGACCCCTCAGATAGGGTTTTTACACAGGCCTGGAAGGCATCCATCAGATCTTTACAGCTCTCCATCCCCTTGTCTCTGACACTGAAACACAATGTGAGATTTAAAAAAACACACTCATCAGTCTCTTCTCTTTAGGACCTTAATTTGAACTTGTGCTAATATGAAGACATGTAAAGCAAATGAACCCATCTGAAGCTAAATAGGAATATTTCTAAATATAGTCCACATCAAAGGGATTATTCAAGTTGGGTCTGATAATAATATATTTCAACTCAGCCTCCACTGTGGCTTTTATCTGCCGTTGGTGAAGTACGAGAAGATGAGTGAGTAATCTGTAGAGCAGCTGTACTGACAGTAATCACTGCTGCACGTGGACACGGACTAAATATCTTCTTGCATGCACGTAACATGAACCAGCCAGCTGGAATGTACTGGTCCTCTTCAATAGGGTTTACAAGTGGAAGTCTATTTTAAACCTCATATATATTTATGCTTCTCAGGACATTACAGTATGGGTCCCATTTGGATGTTGTTATGTTTAAAAACTAGTATGAACTCTAAGTGCAGTCTGTAGATCTCCCCACAGACACTTAAACTGGTTGACATGTTAATGTGGGCGCTGGCTATTGTGCATAAAATGACAGGAAAGTGGCCAGATTATTAACCCAAATCCAAACACGGTTCATAAATCTTACTTGAGAGCACATTATACAAGGATATTTTATTCATGCACTGTCACACCGATTGGAAACAGCAATCAAGATCACTGATTCATTTTACGACTTTGAATGCAAAAAGAACTTTTATTCCTGTCAGAACTCACCATTTGTCAGAGTCCTCTTTGATTACCTGGCATGGTGCTGGCACAGCGTCGGCAAAGTCTGGCATTTTGACAGGAGAGAGAGTGGAGTTTGTGGAGGTGTGCTACTGCAGGAGCTGCAGTCAAATATGGTTAAGCTTTAAAAGGGATGGAGGGACACAGGAGGGAGGGAGGTAAGGGAGGAGGGGAGGAGGCATGACAGTGATGATGTGTGAGAAGCTTAAGAAAGGAAAAAGTCAGGAAGTTAGGAGAACGTTATTTAGGAAGCGACTTTAATTTTGTTCCTTTTTTTTTTAGTGTGTTCAACTGAGTTTTGTGCCACTCTTACTCCTTTCATTTCCCAGTTTATTTACATCACTGTATATTAAGTACCTAATTCTTTAAATTCCCTCATCCCATTCTTTTGTTTGGCTGTCCTGCTAATGAATATGCAGATAACTGACCTTTTAAATCAACCACTGAGCATTACAAAGGTCCCCTAATGCATCCAAAATACTCACTACAGGGGGGGGTTAGCTTAAAAGATACCGGGGTTCCTGACTTTGTTTTAAAATGTTTTGTTGGCTTAAGGGGGCTGAGCTGAGAGTTTAACCAAAACAAAGTGGCTTTTAAAGGCAGTTAGTGTTAGTGTTTTTAATGCTACCCAAAGTAAAAAAAATACCTGTTTTTTCTTTTAACTCATCTTGACAATGTTTTTCACACGCACACATAATTTAAGAAATCTGACATCATACGCACTCAGCTTTTTCTTCCACAAACTATAACCCACAATGGCAACATATGGAAATTGTGAAAGTTATTTTGTAGCCATAGTTATAATGTAAAATTTTACAGACTCTCATCATAATAATTATTAAAACTAAGAGAAAATACAGGGAATAATAGGAATAGTTCCCCAGAGCAGCTTCTTAACCAAAATTATGCATTTGATTGATAGAAATCAGATATTGATATAAATCTTATTGGCCCACACAGTCCAAGAATAACTGATTATGATGCCTTTTCCCCCACTTAGTGTTCAGGATACAGCTTTCAACATAACAGAATAGGTACCAGCATGATGTGTCCTCTTTGCATGCTACAGATAAAAGAGGGCATTGGTGATATTTGCCACCTGTGCTTTTAAGCGGTATTTACAGTATGTGGTTATATTTAACTTGGCCACTAGAGGGCAACAAACATCCATATTCACACAATAATGTGAATAATAACCTGCACAAATAGGCCTCCAGAGCGTGTGCATCATGGGCACACAAAGGGGTCCACATCTACATTCGGCAGTGACTCATTTAAAAGCCCGTTCACCTTTTGTGTAACTTCGCTAATACCTCATCTTGGTTGCATCTCGGTGGATGTGGGCAGCGTTTGGAGACAATGGCAAGTTATTATGATAATCAAGCCAATTAAAGTATCTCACGAAGCCGTGCTCAAGAGCGTGGACCTGTGTCTCAGCCACTGAACCCTCCTACTTTATAATGACTGTAGAATCCAGTGTGCCATCTGCTGGTGTAAAAGAATATGTGCATTGTGGGGTCTGGCAGACAGGTTCTCCAAATAATAAGATTAGCAAGAAAAAAAGAAAGATCTAAACAGATTTTGGCATGATAAAGATTATGGAAGGAAGACGGTACTTAGAGTTTAAATGATTAGAGACAAACTGCAGCTTAATTAAATTATTTCATGAAGCATCTCTTTGGAAGCAGGAAATGCCTCTGTACCTCAAAGTAGCTGGACATTTTGGATGCGAATGTGTAAAGTAACTGATGGAGGCCCGTAAATCTGATAATTACAGGGATTTTTTTGTTGCACTCGAACGCGTCTAAGCAAATCGCAGCATTCGCGGCGAGCAGGTGACTATTTTGTGTAAATTGATACGTAAAGGTTCAGAAAGGTAACAAAAAAAATCTAGAATTTGAGCAGGGCTAGTTGGCAAACTGAAAAGCGTGAATGGAGGTCACCGCAGACAGTGAGTGAATCTCGGCGGAGACACAGAAAGGGGGAGAGGGAGGACGGACAAGCGGCCAGCCGCCTTCAAAAATGGCGTCTCCGGAGGAAAATGAGTAAAAAATATTAAAACGCGGCCTGCTTTCTTTACACTTCCTCGTTTGGGCTTTAAGGTTTTTCGTGCTCTGGTGGATTTTTTTTTCTCTCGTGAGCAACCTCGTCGTCGCTTTTACTTGTATGTACCAAAAGAGAAATATGGGGAGCGAGCATTTGGGGAAATAAAAGCAGCCCCGTTTTATTTTGATGCGTCGTTACTGACAGCTAGCATCTGCTGCTAGCTCAACAGCTCTGCTCCGAAAGGGGGGTGGGAACGATTTTGCATGCAAGGGAGGAAAAAAGGGGGAAGAGGTTTTCAAATTGTGGATTTCTTTGCTCGTCTACTGGGGCTGATTGCTACCAACGTGGCTTGTCGATTGCAATCTTTTCTCGTGCTAGCAGCCTAGCCAAAACTAGCCGAAAGAAAAGGGGAGGAGAGACGGTGGAAAAAGGACGCATTCAAGTCAAATGTTTATCAGCATTTCGCCCATCACCGGCCAAATCCGCGGCATCTTCATCATGACCGTGACTGGTTTCAGACTAAATCTGCATTCGTGGAAATGATAAATGTGAAAGGTGTAGGAATAGGAGAAAGACTGGCTTTTTTGGAGGTGGTTGGATTATAACCCCGTAGACCCCCCTCTTTTTTCATCCAGCTTTCTCCTCCTCCCCTCCATTTCTCTTTCAATATGCTGTTTTCCACTCCTGAGGACTTGCTTATGAAACCGGGGAAAATAGTCTGAAAACGAGAACGTGAGAGACTGGATTTTTTTTTCCGTAACCTGCCCTGCGACGTTCTCGTTGCTTTCATCCTCATCGCACACACTGTACACCACATAAATGGATAGAAATTACCCGGGAACAGGATTCGGTGATTTGGGCGCAGGAGCAGGATGGAGTTACGAGAGAACGGCAAAAGCAAGGTATGCATTGGATTCAGACAATGTGCATGCATTAGTGCTACTTTGCACGGTGTGACCCATGTAAACAAATTGTCGCCATTCACGTATAGACCCATGCCTTGCTATTATGTGTAATGCATTGTCATCCAAACAGTTGCATAGTAATAATATTATAAACAGGAATGGATGAGTGTGTGTCGTGGGGGTGGGCGGGGTGGAGAAAGGAAAGGTAGGGGAAATGAACTGAATGTGATTGACAGACGTGGGTTTTTTAGGTAGACCTGGCAGGGTGGAGGAGGTAGTGGTGGTGATGGTGGTGGTGGTGGTGATGGTGGTGGGGGGGAGGAGGATGTCTGGAGTATCCATAGGAATTATTGTTCCCTGTGTGCAGGCCTGGACACAAACCCCCGATAGATGGATAGAAATTCATTGGATTGATAGGATCTGGAAAAGAGTGCAGACGCAGCAAAGCCATTCCAGCAGCACCCCCGAACAGACATCAACAAGATGAACTGATGCATATTAACGAGAGGATGCATTTAATTAAAGATTTCTTAAATAACCACATCTTAAAGAGGCGAAAAAAGGGGAAGGAAATTATTCACACAAGGCTAACGCAACAATCATAACTGAGGTTTTGGCTGTCTTTTTCGCCAAGCATGATCCAAATTGTGGGTTTTTTTTGTTTTTTTAAAAATTTTGGATGATTTGGGTTCATTTGCATAATAAATTGCCCCACATCCACTCTTGCGTCAAACATGCAGCTTATCGTTTGCCTAAATAGTAAATTTCAATAAAATTAGGCCAAGGGTGAATGCATTTGGTGGTAGTGAAAATCGGCTGGACCCTGTAAGGATGCCTCTGTCTTTTTTAGCTTTGATTAGCCCTGAGAGCTAGCGCTCTGTTGCAGGGATGTGTATCGAGGCCTGTGCATGCAAACGTCATTGCCTCATGTATAGATGCACATGTGTGATATTTAAACCCAGACGTAGCAGCCGGATCACACTCGAAAGCCTTCGCGGTCCCTCGGGGAATAATATTTGATAAACCAAACCTAGCTAGTTGCTGATGTTTGCATGCAGCTTAGCATGCATTTGCGTCGGCTTGCACCATCCAGCTGTTAGCTCCATCATCATAATCAGTGCTTACAAGCATATTAATCAGTTGTCTTCGGTGCTCAGTAGGGAAACTATATTTTTCACTCGGCTCACTTCCAAGCGTTGGTTACCCATGCTTTATGTAAATGCAAGGCTGGCCTTGCAGTTTGGGCCTAGTATCTGCATTTCTACCATAGCTGCTGTGCTCTGCTAGGCGGTGCTAACAGCAGCACAAAATGTTAGCATGTCATCTGGTTAGCCAGGCAGCCACGCATTTCATCTCTTTTGTAAAGCACAGTACTGCCAGTGGAAGCTTTTAATATTTAAGCAGGGAATTGATTTAGATTGGGAAATTACAAATTATGCAATGAGTGTGTCTTCTGATTTCATTATAATAATTGCAAATTAGCTGTTCTTTTATTTTTGCATAGCATGTATACAGCTGGTTTTAAACATTTGCATACGTTTTAATACATTTGGATGTAATGAACAATTCTGTAATCCAATACTTATCAGAGATTTGCTTTACACCTGTAGATCACGTCCAAGAAGCATGAAGATATTAAGGGTATGCCCCTAATGAGTAGGGCTGGATGTAACATCTTTTATTAAATGAGCGACCTGCATATTAGATGTGTGTTTTTAAAAGGTAGACCCCAGATCAGGAAGTGTTTTCTCATGGGTCACGTTGTGAGAACAGATTATGTTTTCATAAATTCTCATATGAGTGAAATTACTGACAGTTCACAACCCCTCCTCACCCATCCTCTCTACTCCCATGTCTCCCCAGTCTTGTATATGGGAGTTCCAGATCATCCCACCCAGAGTCTGAGCTCCTTCACCGGCAAGCTTACGCCACCCCACACCCTCTGCAGGGCTATGCCACCAATCACCACCCAGGGAGCTCTGGCCAAGGCGGAGCTTGGGGAGCAGCTGGACGGAGTTTGGGTAAGATAAATGTCATACCTTCCATGTCACCACCATAAGGGGCCCTGGCAATGAATTATTGTGTCTGTCCGTACAGGCCCTGGCAGATTATTGTCATTGAAAAATGTGCACATTATCGCTTGGATGAGTCAAAGCCTCGGATGTTGAAGCTTGTGCTCATTCTCATACGTTTTTTTCCCCCATGGCTTATGAATTATGTATTTTTTTTAGATACAGCTGGAACTTCTACAGTTCCCTTTTATATTCTTTGCTTTACATCAGGTTTGCCAAATAAACCTCTCGAGAAGTTAAACCTAATTTTCTTACTTTACGTACATCTGAGCAACTGGCTTTTTTTTTTTGTTAAATTGATTGATTGATATTTTTAATTAATTAATTAATTAATTAATTAATACAATCTTGATCTTAATCAGTGAACAAATGTTTCATTGTTCTGTCTTTCTTTTCTAAAGGTTTGTCTGGGCTGTTTGATACTGGCCTCCACCACGCCAGCCCCTCTGCTCCCGATGCCTCCGTCATGAATCTGATCTCAGCCCTGGAGTCCCGGGGTCCCCAGCCTCCGCCCTCTGCCTCCTCCCTACTATCCCAGTTCCGCACGCCATCCTGGCAAACAGGTGGGGCTATGTTAGATCTTCCCTGATGTGCTGACATTCAAACAGGCCCCACAGTCAATATGACATTTAAAAAAATGCCCAATGTTTGCCCATCATTATTATTCTGAGTGTGTGACTATGTGTGTTTTATCAAATATTTATTGTCCTTGTCTATAGTTTTCCCTTTGACTTGATTAGTTTTAAATCCTCTTTTTTGTTTTACTAATTAATTTATGTCAGATTTTGAAATGATAGCTTGAAGGTTACTGAGTAATTTTGCAATGTCTTCCTTTTCTTAACAGCGATGCACACGCCTGCTCCTCCTGAACTATTCATCTCGGGAGCCCTTCCTGGCTCTGGCTCTTTTCCCTCCTCCTCAGCTCTATCAGCCTATCAGCATCCGGCTTCCTTCTCCAGCCGTTCATTCCCTGGTGCCTCCCTTTCCCTCCAGGACACACCCACTTTCAGTCCAACATCCAATGGTCTGCTCTCCCCACATGACCCCCTAATACACATAAAAGCCCCATCTCAGTCAAGTCTGGGATTTGATAGACTCCTGTCCTCACAGGGTGCTGCTGCAGCTGCTTACAGGGGCAGTCAGGATCCCACAGGTGCCACATCAGCCCAAGCGTCCTCTGCCAGGCACCTGCAGTCACACCAGTTCAACTTGCTGTCATCACAGCTACAGGATCAGTCCTCCCAGCTGTATAATCCGTCAGTCTTTCCCTCAGCCCAGCCCCAGCCTCAGTCTCAGTCCCAGTCTAACTCTGCTCAGGAGAGGGCCGTGCCTCGGCAGGACAGCGTTATCAAACACTACCAGCGCCCCACGCCTGCTCAATCTCAGCTCTCGTCCTCTGCTGCCCACTCTCTTCAGCACTACCTCGGCTGTTCAGGGCCTGGGTACCAGCAGATCGCCACCCATCACAGGCATGCTGGACTTTCTTGCAGTCCGTTGGGAGACCAGAGCCCCTCATCTGACCACAAGCCCACCTCCCGCACTGAGCAGTATCGGTCAATTAATCAGCCTCCCTATTCCTCCTCTTCCTCCTCCTCCTCTTCCTCCTCAGCTGGGAAAGGTACCAAAAGCAGCTCGAGCAGTGGCTATTCTTCTGGCAGTTCTGCATCATCTTCCAGAACTCCTCACACTCCCCCTTCGGCTTCATCCACCTCCTCTTCCTCCTCTTCCTCTTCTGCCACCTCTGGGGCTCATCCTTCCAACTCGATTCCCACCTCCACTTCCAGTGCAGCCCCTTCCAGGCAACAGCCACCCCCTCAGCCAGCTCCGCCTCCTCCAGCCCCTCAGCAGCAGCCTCCTGCCACCTCTACATCAGCTCCCCAATCTCTTCCAAAATCCTGCCTCTCAGGCTATGGCTCTCCTGTCCCCCCAGTGAAGACCCCCACATCTGCTCTAACTGGTCAGACCCCACCGCAGCAACAAACACAGTCATATTCCCCTAATCAACCCCCCACATCTCACCTGGCTCAGTCCTACGGAGGCTTTAGTTCACCACAAGCTCAAGACTTGAGCTCAGGTACTGGAGGGAAAGGCTATGGGAGTCTGGGAGGACGAAGCCAGTCTTATTCCACTGATCTATATGGAACTGACTCTGCTTATGGATCACTTCCATCCTCTCTGGGTGGAGCTGGAAGCCCATCGCTAGGCTATGGAGCCCCAGGCCACTCACCTGCTCTTCTAAGGTCAAGTGGTTCGTCAGGCAGTGGAGCATCTGGGGGAGGAAGCAGCAGTGGCACAGGAAGTGGAAACTCTGGGTCAGGGGGAGGAGCAGGAAATGGTCTCACCAATGAGAGAGGTGGAGGAGGTAGTGGAGGTGCGTCTTACCATATCCCAGACTCCAGTCCCTCTCCATCAGGCAACTCTGGCATCATCCGTCCAGGGTTGCACTCTCCAGTACCCAACTGCCCTACTCAATCTCCAGGAGGACCAGGCTCAAATAAATACATTTCCTCAGTTCTCTCCCCGACTTTCTTAGCCTCCCCACAAGGCTTCCCTGACACCAGAGGTCCCAGCTCCCAACCTCAGTCGTATCACTCCACCTCCTCCAAGACGAAGGCGGACACTTCTATGCTAGGCGTGGGTTCTCAGAGATCTCAAGAGGAAGTAGATGACGATGATGAGTTCTTGATCCAACATCTGTTGCAAGCCCAAGCGAGCCCTGCTCCTCAGGCTGCTCATCACCATCCTCAACAACAGCCCCAGCAGACATCTCAACAAACACAGCCTCAGCCCCAGTCAGTGCCCCCAACCACTGATTCAGGCAAAGGGATGAGCTATGACATGAGTAAGACTCCTGAGGAGAGGTACCACCCGCAGAGTGTCATACGTACCCACAGTGCCACAACCACTGCTGGAGTAGGAAATGCAGGTTCTGGAGGGTCCATCTCAGGGCTGGATAGCCAGCTGGAGATGTCACTGAAGAAACAACAGCAGCAACATCAACAACACCACCATCAACAGCAGCAGCAGCAAAGGAATGAGCGCTCCGTGGGAAGCAGCAGGAGCAGCGGTGGGAGAGGCAGTGCTGAACAAGTACACTCCCACCTCCATCACCATGATAACTTGGGCTCCGTAGTCCACTATGGCCGGGGCGACCCATACACTCAGCACTCCCTCGCTCCCCAGCACTCCTCACACACTCAACATGTGTCCTCACACTCGCAGATACCACCACACACCCAAATGGAGCTCCAGAAGAAGCCACAGGAGCGTGCAGAAATCCCTTATCCACGGAAAACACCTGAAATCCAACAGCAGCATTCCCAGTCTCAAGCTGCTGCGTCCCTGATGGACTCTCCCACCGATCAGTCCCGTCAGCCGCCACATCTGCTCCAGTCGGTGCTGTCTCACACCACCCGCAACAAGATGGAGCCCCATCCACAGCACCACAAGATGGACTCTCATCGGCAACACCAACAGCATCACAAAATGGACTCCCACCCACAGCATCAGCAGCACCCCAAAATGGACTCCCATCCTCAGCACCAACAGCACCAGAAGATGGACTCCCACCAACATCAGCAGCACCACAAAATTGACTCTCATTCACAGCATCAGCAGCACCATAAAATGGACTCTCTCCCCCAGCAGCAGCAGCACTCTATTAGCCAACAACAAGCTGTAATGGATAATACTGGTGGGAGACTTGGCTCGAGTAAACACCAGCCTCAGTCTCAGTCCCAAGCCACCCAGCTCCAGCTTCAGCTGCAGTCCCAAGCTTTGGAGGTAGCAGCGGCTCACTACAACCACGGGCCCCCTCCACATCAGCACGAGCAGAGCCAGGTCAAACAAAGTTCTGTGGTCTCTTCCCTGGACATGCTGGAGCGCTCCCTCTCCCAAACCTCCAGCACAGACGTCGCAGTTGCAGAAGACAGACGTGGCGGACCGGGCAGCGCAGGAAGGAGCGGAGCGAGTGGCGAGCGCCACCGACAACAGCAGCAAGAGCAGCAGAGGCAGCATGCGCCCCACCATCAGCCTCCCCAAACCCACCACTCGCAGCAGCATTCAGCCTCTGAACTCCACTCCTTCCTTACGGAGCCTGACATCGGCTTATCCACCCCGTCTCACATGCATCACCTTTCCCAGCACCACGCGCAGCAGCAGCATCCGTCCTCGCAACACCAACAAACCCACTCTCACCACCCACATACACAGCCCCACCCTCAGCAGCAGCCTCCTCACCCTCATCATATACCCCCACCTTCTGCTTCGGCCCTCTCGCAGCCACAGCCTGACCCACAGCAGCCGCTCTCAGCCCAGCTCACCCCTCAGCAGAGCCAGCTGGACCAGCAGCGCTCAGAACAGCACCAGTTTGACACGGTCAGCCCCGTGGAGAAAGCAGACCAGAATCAGCAAAGTAACCGCTTTGTACCCTTAACGTCTATCTGCTTCCCAGACTCCCTGCTTCAGGATGAAGACCGCTCCTTTTTTCCAGGAATGGAGGACATGTTTTGCGCAGAGGACTACAAGTCTAGCTGTGCTGGTGGTGCAGGACCAGGGCAGGAAGAGATGAATGAAAGCCACACCGGGCAAGAAGGAATGGATGCACTGAAAGCGGGACAGAGTGCAGGTGGAGCAGGGGGAAGCAGTGGCCCAAGTTATGACATAATGGGTCATCATGGTGGAGACCAGGGTTATGAACCTTACTGTCATGGCTTGGATGAACCTACCAACAACACCATGACCCTGGATCTAGACTCCCTTAAAACACATGAGCTGCCTTCAACTGTCAACACTGAGCAGCTAGGTTTGATACAGTCACAGGCCCCAGCGATGGGTATGACCTCCAATACAGCTGGTCCCAACAATTCTGGAGCTAAAATGTCCTCAGGGCCTGGAGGAACTAACGCGGGACCTGGTTCTGGAGGTCTCCAGTCTCCCATTTTTTGCTCATCTCGTCCCAAGAAGCTCCTTAAGTCTAGCTCTTTCCACCTGTTAAAGGAGCGCAGGGACCCCAACACACTGCCTAAGAAAAGTTATGCTCAAGAGTACGAGTTTGAAGACGATGAGGATAAAGCCGACCAGCCAGCTGACATCCGACTGAATAGCCGGAGACTCCCGGACTTGTTGCCGGATTTGGTGTCCAGCTGCAGAAAGGGAGGAGGAGGAAGTGGCTCTCTCAGCCCTTTAATGGGTGACATTGATTTCTACCACTCCTCTGGCTACTCGACTATGGGTTCACACACACTTCTGCCTCCAGAAGGACCCAAGAAGAGAGGCCGAAAGCCCACTAGGCCCAAAAGAGAGGGTCCTCCAAGGCCAAGAGGGAGACCCCGTATCCGTCCTATGCCTGAGCCGTACACTCCAAGAGGGATGATGGGGGAGATGGGCGGAATGACAGTAGGAGGGGGATTCAGCGTAGAGGGGCGAGGGAGGGGTAGGGGCCGTGGAAGCCGAGGCAGGGGAGGAAGAAGGGAGGATATGTATATAGAAATGAGCGGGAAGGAGCCGGATCAGATGCACCACCATCACCTCCATCAGCAGCAGCAGCAGCCGCCACAGCAGCTCCATCACCAGCCACAGCAGCAGCATGAGCCAATTCCACCTCTCAAGGTCAGTGGGATTCTGCCAGGAAAAGGCAGGTTTGACGCTAATAAAAGTACAAAGCAAACACTAGTTTTTTTGTTTGTTTGTTTTTTTTTTTTTATTGTGGTCTGATGGTGGTCACTGTAAAATCCCATCTAAAAGAAGGGGTTCACATATAAGCCCTGACTTTAAATAACATAGATTTACTGATGTGATAGCAGGGAGTGTTACCTGTGTGTGGATGCTTCTTATTGGAGTCGTGAGCCAGCTGAAGGCTGCTGTTTGTGTTTGGTTTTTTGTTTTTTTTCCTCTCTCTGTCTCTGTTTCATTATTAGTCACTGTCCTCCAGTTTTTTTCCTAGTTATTATAACTGATTATTTCTTAAATTTAAAATGAATTTATCTTAGGTTTCTAGATTTTTGCCAACTACGCCTTTACATTCATGCAAAAATACAATTAATATGAGGTTTATTCTCTTTTCAGATCAAGTTACCCATTGGTACTCTGTCCTCCTCTGATGCTTTGCTGAGGACAGATTCTTTGTCTGGCACGGACCCTGCTTTGTCAGACGGCTCAGTTGGCTCTGCTCCCTCACTTGGTTTAAGTCCCGGACCTCCCTGCAGCACTGAAAGCACCAGAAGTCAGGACAAGAT
The DNA here is from genome assembly GCF_056152115.1 of Neolamprologus brichardi. Classification (NCBI taxonomy): domain Eukaryota; kingdom Metazoa; phylum Chordata; class Actinopteri; order Cichliformes; family Cichlidae; genus Neolamprologus; species Neolamprologus brichardi. Next base: position 11,681,586 of record NC_142111.1, read on the forward strand.
CAAACAGAAAAGCCAGATGATGGGTGAAGGAGTGGATGATGAGGGGCTGGAGGAAAGGGTAACGGCTACAGGATTTCATCTTCGCTGTGTGAAGAATAAAATGTTGAAAATTTCGCAGGCTGAATTTAAATGAACATAATTTGACTTTGTGGCTCGATAGTTTTTGTATTTGATCTGAATTAGAGGTTCTTGTTTTATCTTTCTTTTAGGGGGATGAGAAGGACTCTGAGTCCAAGGCTGGTTTTGTTGCTTCATTTCTGGATTTCCTGAAAACGGGAAAGAGACATCCAGGCTTGGACATTTCACCGGGAATGGAACCTGACAATGGTGAAACTTCACCCTGTAAATCAGGAGGACTACGCTCACTGTCTCCTGCACCACCTCCACCACCACCACCGCCCCCATTCGGGGATGGTGAAGGTAATGGAGGTCTGGCTTTGGGCAACTGCCCCAGCCCAAAGCGTTTAGAAGATGAGCTAAAGAGGAATCTGGAGACTTTGCCCTCTTTCTCCTCCGATGAGGAGGACTCAGTGGGAAAGAACCAGGACCTCCAGAAGAGCATCTCCTCAGCAATTTCTGCTTTGTATGACACTCCTCAGCTGACATCAAACATCCAGCCCCCGCTACCGCCTCCCCAGTCTCAAAATCAACCAAGTCAAGGCCCTCTTACACCCGCAATGCAGCCCCCGACGCTTAGCCCACAGCCTGCCATGCACACCCCCCACACCCAGCCCCAATCCAACGAACCAGATGTCCTTCAGCCAGAAGATGTAGACATGAATGAGAATAAGGAGGAAGAAGAGGAGGAGGAAGAGAATGAAGAGGAGAGAAGCACCGGTGGCGATGAAGAGAGTGATATGACGGAGGAACCACAGCTGGAGACCCTGGGTGCACCAAAGCTTGATGGTAAGAGTGGGCGTTGCCTTTTAGAAATTTAGTTTAGAAATTCCTTTGATGTGTTTGTTAAAAGAATTAATGGTATTGAATTTCTTGTCCCACCTTCCTTCCAGCTCCTCTCCCTGAGATTCCTCCAGAACCCACAACTCCTGAACCTCCCTCTGTTCCTCCATCTCCTGCTTCATCCTCGTCTCCTTCTCACTCTCCCCTCCCTCCTCTCTCGCTCCCCTCACCCCTGCCTCCAGCAGAAGAACAACAAGAGCAGGAGGGCTCCCAGCCTCCGAGCCCTGTCGCCCCCACACCTCCTTCCCCCCCACCTGCACCTCCCATACTGGCTACTATCCCACAGCCTGCCACCCCTCCTCCTCCCCCTCCTCCTGCTTCAGCCCCTACTCCAGCTCCAGTCTCCCCTCCTCCTTCTGTAGCTCAGAAGGAGTCTCCCATGCCATCTCCCGAGTCCCCCGCCTCTCCAGAAGAGCCCCCAGCTCCTAAGATCACCTCGCTGCATCTTGCCCAAAAGCAAGAAGATGCTGCCATTGTTGGAGAGAGCGAGGAGGATGAGAGTGAGAGTGGAGGGGAGGGCATCTTTAGAGAAAGGGATGAGTTTGTGGTGCGTGTGGAGGACATTCGAACACTCAAGGTATTTATATGAATCTGTGAATTTTTTTTCTTTTCTTTTTTTTTCTTTTTTTTTTTTCCTTTGAACCTATATATTAATCTTTATGTGGCTACGAAGGCATCAGTAGAGTTTTAAATACAGTAAAATAACTGATTGTGTGTTTGGATACAGCTGGCCTTGCAGACTGGCCGTGAGCCTCCACCCATCTGGAGGGTGCAGAAAGCCCTGCTGCAGAAGTTCAGCCCAGAGATCAAAGATGGGCAGAGACAGTTCTGTGCCACAAGCAATGTGAGTTCACCCCACGCCCTCGCTAATGTACCTTCAAACAAGTCTGTTTATATGCTCTTTAGTGTTCTAGCCATAATATCATAAAATAATGCAGTGTATGCTATACTGTTAGCTTTACGCCTGTCTGTATTGTTATATCATCATCAAATTTAATGGAACTAAAAATTGTTCTTCCTTTTCTGGCTCAGTATCTTGGATACTTTGGAGATGCTAAGAGGCGATATCAGCGAATATATGTCAAGTTTCTGGAGAATGTCAACAAAAAGGACTATGTCAGAGTGTGCTCCAGGAGACCGTGGCGCAGAGCCACACCTGCTCTCAGGTAAGAATGTTCTTCATGCTGAAATCCATGCCCATAAAGAATTTGAAACAAACTAGAGTAGATCAATGATGCGACTACCATCCAATCATTTCAGATATTAGGGAAATGCATCTACAGAAGCTGGTTGTTGATGATCAAATCATCACCATTTTTCTGGACTTTTTAACAATTGACGACAGGATGAGTAAAAAACCCTCAATGGTTATACTGTGCTGTAGTAAATAAAATTGATTTCCTCATCCTACAGACGTCAGTCCCTCCCCAGAATGGCGTCCCCTCCTGCCACTCAGGTGCCATCAAGAGTAGTGGAGAAAGAGGAGAGAGTGGCTCCACCAGTCCAGCGTGAACAGAAGGAGAAAACAAGAACGGCGACCACAACAACCACGACGACGACAAAAGAACCACGAGAGAGGAAAGAGCTCTCAGCTGCTGTGCCTAAAGCTGAGGAGAAGGAGAAAAACCGGGACACAGAGAAAGAGAGGGAAAAGGAGAAGCGGGTGCAGCCGCAGCAGGAGAAAGCGGAGAAACGTGCAGCGGAGCGAGGTAGGACGAAGGAAGACAGGAAAGTGGTGGAGAGGAAGGAGAAGGAAAAGGCCGAGCGACCACCCAAGTCCAAGCTAGCCAAGGTGAAGGCAGAGCCGCCACCCAAGAAGAGGAAGAAGTGGCTGAAGGAAGTACCTTCATCATCTGACTCAGACTCATCGGATGAGGCAGCTAGCGAAAATGAAAGTGAGACCCTTCAATTCTTTCACTGTAGATGTGTTTGTTTTGGGGTTTTTCACATTTTAATTAGTGTGATGGTAGAAGACTCCGTTTAAAACTGGTTCTCACCCACAGTGCCAGTGAAAGGTGGAGTGAACAACCGTGCCATGAGGGAGATGTTCAGGAGTTACGTGGAGATGCTGGTGAGCACGGCCCTGGACCCTGACATGATCCAAGCCCTGGAGGACACAGACGGTGAGAACCGCACACACATCCTTCTCAACATAATTACCAGTTTTATGTTAACTAAAAAATAAAGAAATAATTATCAGATGCAATTATTAAGTGAGAAAATCTCTGCTCTAACTGGGTTAGCCTGTCTGGTAGCTCACTTTTCTCTAGCTTAAATATCTGCATTGAAACAACTGGATGGAAGTATTTTCGTAAGCAGAAAGTTTGGGCAGGTTTAGTAAACATCACTGTTTCTGTCAAGTATCAGCTGCCAGGGTTTAGGTCGAAGCCTCCGGCTGGACAAACAGCCCCACACGTTATGAGTTTATGAGCAGTCCAGATAAACCAGTTGTGACAGGTTAGGGGGGGAAGCCCTGGGAGTGCATGAAGAACTGCAGCCAGGGAGAGCTGCTTTCAGTTTGCTGCTGGCATTAAAATGATTGGCAGCTACATGAATGATGACTAATGAAACGTCTTTTACATTGATTGGCCATCAGATGAGCTCTACCTCCCTCCGATGAGGAAGATTGACAGCATCCTTAGCGAACAGAAGAGGAGGTTGTTGAGGAGAGTCAGCATGAGCTCTCAACACCAGGTAATCTGTGAATGTGCTGCTTATTTTTCTGTCCCTCTGGCTCACATAATAGAAGGTAATAAAAGTATTTTACACTGCTCTGTTTTACCGCCTGTAAAATATGCTGATGTTTGTGTTGGAAGAAACCTATTTACACTTTACACAAAGTCAAAGTGTCTTAAAAGGTATTTCATTTTTTTCTGGATGGATCTTATGTCATGTTAGTCACCTACAGCTTACAATAATGCCATTTCTGCTTCCTGTGCTACTTTTGTTCACCCAAGACTCAGATTGCAGAAGGTTGCCACAACACACCAAAACATTAGTTTGGAATGAGGGGAAAAAAACAGTTTTGTTTATGGAAATGAGACGATGCAAATTTAATGACGGATGCCTTAAGGGTAACAAGTACCCCTGGTGGTTAAAACTGGTGGATGGATCTCATGCTTGACTTGACATGAAGTTGTTTACTTGTTTGAGCTTAAAAAGCTGTTAAATCTGCATAAAAAATGTTATATTTTTAACCAATTCATATCTGGATTTTTAATTATTATTGTATGGAGGGCGTTTGAAAACCACTAGACTAACAGATAACTGACACTATTTTCTTAACTAATATTTTAGTTTAATTTTTATTTCAAAAGTATAGTATTTATTTTTGTATTAGTTGAATACAATGGTTTAGCCAACTAATAACCTTGGTAGACTCTGTAACAGGATGCCGGCAGGTAGATGAAATGATCCTCAAACTTGAGGACACTGGTGTTTTTTGTGTGACTGTTTTGTGGCTGTTCCTCATTGCCCCTCTCCCTACAGGAGGTCCTGCATGCTTACCCCCAGATAATTGTAGACCCCCTGGATTCAGGAGTGGTGAGGGTCCGGCTAAGCGGCGATGCTTACAACCGCAAGACCCTCAACAGAGTCAAGAAGACCCTGCCTAAACCACAGGTGTGCATTATTTTGTGTTTGCTAAACGCTATGAATAGTTAGAAATCCCAGCATACAGCAGTACATCTGTGCACAGTTCTGTGAAATTTTGTGTGACTGTAAATTTTGTCAATCACAAAAAAGCCTTGAACTACGATAGTCACTGAAATCACTACACTGACAGAATTAATCATTACTGTGAAGGGTGGTAGGTGGACACAAACGCCTGTTGCAAGTTTCCAAACCCAGAACAGCAACAATTAATTTTACTTTACTTTTTTTTCCCTTAAATAATCTCTCTAAAATTGACCCCAGCAATAATCCAAGTTCTTTTTAATAGGACCTTAAATTGTCAGCCGAGTCTTATCGGATCTACAGTCTCTACCACTCCCTGCATCATTATAAATACCACACCTTCTTACAGTGCAAGAAAGAGGTAAGAAACCATGTTGTTTCTGCTCATTTTGAAGCTTCTACTTCCATGTGTTTGGTTTGGTTACAATTGTCTCTCCTTCCATCCCATTCTCCCAGACCAACACCATTGAGCAGGCAGCTGAGGACCCGGGCCAAGAGGAAGTGGTGCAGCAGTGCATGGCCAACCAGAACTGGCTGGACAGCCTCTTCAGCTCCTTCATCGAGCTGCTCACGCTCAGCACCAAAGCCTGATTCAGCCACATAAAGACACAGACAGTGAATTAAAGTAAGAGTATTTGAAAACAAAAAAGGAAAGAGAGGAAAGAGATGGATCCTACTGTACAGCCCCCTCCCCCTCCCCTCTTCAAATCTCTAAGGCCCTTGATGAACACGAGAGGGTCTGTTGACGTGACCTCGGACACTGGCCTGTTTTTTGTTTTTTTTTAATTTGTTTGTTTTTTGTTTTCTTGTTGTTGATCAATGATTAAAGAAATGTCTTACTTTGTGAGAAGGGGATCCCCACTCGTGGTCACGGGGCACCGAAGGGTCAAGAGGAAACTGATTGTTTTACGGAAAAAAAAAGGGAGAGAGGCAAGGTGGAAGGACAAAGAGGAGGATCGCCAAGTCAATGTGGGAGCCACTGACATCCTGTTAACTGTGTGTCATAAAGACAATAGCTCAAAGAGAAACTATTACCGCTTAGTTTTTACATAAATTATTTTTTTGAAAAGACTAACATCAGCTGTTGGCTTTTAAAAAGATTAGAGGAGGGCGAGGATGCTTTTTAAAAACTGCGTGCGCCGCAAGCAGCGTGATCGGGGACTCACTCGTCGGCAGATAGAAACCTGAAATGTGTTAATAAACGCTCTCTCTCTATCGCTATCTCTCATTCTGTGCTATGTGAAGGGCAGCACCAGTCAGCTGTGTGATAATATATAAACACATTTTTATTATTTATATGAGGAGGTTTTTAACTTAAGCTCTCACAAGTGCTGGTTTGCTGCCCTTAAATGCTTTTTTTGTTTTTTGGGTTTTTTTATTAAGAGTTGTTTTCCACAGGTTCAGTATACAATCATAACCCACATATCCAAGTCGTCTTCCCCTCTATCCAAAAGAGACCAGACGTTGAGACAGACATGTATCAAATACAGTGGGTGTAAAATAACAGCAAAAGGAAGAAAAAAAAAAAAAAAGGACGGGGAAAATAAGGAGACTCTATTTGACTCTTTACATTGTTGTGCTTCAGTTCAATCATCATTCATGCAGGTGCAAAGAAAAAGAAGTAAACTGTCCATCTCCCACGTGGGAAGGAGGAGTATAAACGAGGAATATTTAAACATGAGATAGGCATTTCATTTTTATCATTTTGATGTTTGTGCATACTATGACTTATTTTGAAAACAATCTAATTTTCCATAAAAAAAGGAAAACAAAGATGTGTAAATACTGTACAGTTCTTGATGAAATTCTTTGTCCTTCTGTACATTAACTCTCCTGTATTTGAGAAACAAATAAAAGCTGCAAAGAACAAATGGTTTCATTTTGCTATATATGCACACACATGCATATGTGTGTGTGTGTGTGTGTGTGTGTGTGTGTGTGTGTGTGTGTGTGTGTGTGTGTGTGTCCATCCATCTTAGCAGGGGTGGCTGTAGCTCAGGAGGTAGAGCAGGTCACCTGCTAATCGGAAGGTTGGTGGTTCGATCCTTGGCTCCTCCAGTCTGCATGTCAAGTATCCTTGGGCAAGATACTAACCCCAAGTTGCTCTCCGATGCATCCATCGGAGCATGAATGTGTGTGAATGTAGTTAGATAGCACTAAGTATAGATAAAGTGCTTGTGAGAATGGGTGTGATTGGGTGAATGTGGCGTGTTGTATAGAGCGCTTTGAGTACTCTGAGAGAGTAGAAAAGCGCTATATAAGAATCAGTCCATTTACCATTTACCAGGGACATCTCAACTTATTGAGACCTTAAGAGGAAGCTCTGTTTGGGTGGCTCTTATGTTTAAAATGAAAGTCCCAGTTTACACACAAATGTGCTCAACAACTAGTCCTACTTGGCTGTTTTGACACATTAAAGCAAAAAGGACAGAAGTTTCCCTGTTGCGGTTCACCCAGGTATACATTTTTCAACCAATGTACTTTCCATAAAGACATTAATTTTCAAAGCAGGGTATTTCCATTTGTCTTAATTGTTTACCTCAGAGGGATTAGATGTGCATTATGCCAATGTGAGGGTGTGTGTGTGTGTGTGTGTAACCCCTCCTAGCGGGACCAGCTGGTATGAACCCGTCGCTGACGTCACATCTGGAAAACGAAACCGTGAACTCGGAGTTTCCCGAGAAAGGCTTGTTAGCCGGAAAGCAGCCGCACTCAGGGCAGTGTTTAAAGTATCTGCGGCGGGGACGGTATGTGACAGTTTGGAGCACAGCTTCAGGTGACACGACACACAGCTACCGTACAGCCGTCACTGTACTGATTTCTGCACCCAGGAAACGCTCTGACTTTGAAGTCAACTCTCACCTGCACCGACTGAAACGTCATCACTGAAGGTAGGAGAGTTTTTGTTGTTAGTGCTGGCACCGATGTCCCAGAGTGGCATTAATACAAAGGTTACTACTATGACTACAGCATCGTTCAAAGACTGTACTCGTTTTCGATCCTGGAGGGTTTGCACTTGAATATCTTTGGTTCAGGCAGCTGTAAGAACCGCTTATGCTCTACTTTGACGACAGTTAAACAACAAGACCAGCCTAAATAACTGTTATTAAAAATATGACCTAAAATAATGAAAATAAATGCTGTGTGGAAGATTTTTAGGATTATATAAATACTTTCATATATTACATTACACTTCAATACATTATAAACACAGTGTTTAGTATTACTACACTTTAATACTATTTTATATTATCGTAAGTTATGTTGTTAATTAGTTAATTAATCTTTATAATTACACCGTTTCTAGTGTTGCTGAACAGCTGTTGTCTATGTGCCCGCTTCCTCTTTCATGCAATTGAAAATTGGCAATAAAAACCTGCAATCGTCCCAGCTGCACGACAGCTTTCCTGACATCCGGATGTTCATGCTCAGGTTTCTTCTTAAACTTTTGATAATCTAACGCATATTTGATCGTCTAAATGAAACCTTCATTTAAATTGGCCCCTTTTTTCTGTTAACTCACTAATGCTAATATAATAGTGTCAGTTATAGATTACTTTTTTTGCTGTTGTTGCATGAGATGTAACTAAATAGCACCATCTGCAGGCAAGCATGGAAATATAGTTCAAATGAATGCATAATCTAAACAAGAAAATTAATTATAAATAAATAAATATGAATATACTGTTCTTGACAAATTTGTTAGAGCACTACTCAATGTAAGGTTTATGCCAAAGTACTGGTAATTACCATTATATGCATTTTTTTTAATATTTCTGCCTACGCTCTTTAATCAAAATCATATTTTTACTGTAATAATATAAATATTGTTCTTATGTATGATTTTTAAAATGTACTGTTTTACAAAAGAAAGCAGAAAAAGTAGGACAGTAAATGATTATTTTTGGATTAAGATGCAAAATTACAGTTGTTTACTTTCATTCCTGAACGAAAAATGACTTGTGTTTTTTATGCTTTAATAATTTCTGACTTCTCAGAGAGGACCAGTGTGCCGATTCAAATTTGGATATAAATACGTGAATTCAGTTTGTTGTTTACTGAATAAATATGAGTCAGTTTTTGAGAGATTTCCTCATTTTTTTTTTTTTTTGTTTGTTTTCTTCTTTTTTATGATTGGTGGGCTATTAAATTTGTCTGTATATAAATAATTATATAGATCTAACCTCCAGTACAGACGAGCTATTTTAATGAACTGCCGGAATGAAGGAATAGCCTACATCACATCCAAGTTACTATACAGTGATCGTTCGTATGATAGCAAAAGAGTACAGGATCAGTAAGCTGTACGTCAGGCTGTGATGACACAGCTCACGTTATATTTTGTCTTATTGTAGAAATGGCTCATTCGAAACCACTGCTCATCCCGTGGCTGCGGGAGCAGATTAACAGCAACAAGTATCCTGGTGTCCAGTGGACAAACCCAGAGCAAACAAAGTTCTGCATCCCGTGGAAACACGCTTTGAGACAGGACTCCTCTAACACTGACATTCTCATCTTTAAGGTAACCATCAAGGGCTGACATGACATGACATGACAATCTAATAGAAACCAGTCATGAGCATGAATTTGATATCAGCTATCCGTCCATCTTCTGCTTATCTCATTCTTTGTCCACTAATCCGTTCTTTGTTAGTCTTTAGTCTGTTCACATCAGGAGTTTCTTCCGGCTTTCATCCTGGTTTTGCCCTGCAGGCCTGGGCGGAGGTGAGCGGCAGCGGCCGGGCTAATGGAGACCCCTCAGTCTGGAAGAGGAACTTCCGCAGCGCCCTACGAGCTAAAGGCTTCAAAATGGTGGATGACAACAAGAATGATGCCGCTAACCCCCATAAAGTCTTTCAGTGGCCGGATGAGTCAACGTCAAAAGGTGAGGACCCACTGACCATTTGGATCTTAGCTACAGTGGATAGAAAGCAAATGCAAAAGAAAATGTTTGCTTATTTCAAGCGAACTCTGCTGTTTGGCACTCAAAATGCACAGAAAAAAAAGATCAGCAGGATGTTCTGCTTTTTACTCATTTTATAACTGCAATCAATCAATTTCATATTGCATTTGCAATTTAAATGTGATAATGCAGTTTTGCACCGCATGCTCAGTTCCTGTCTGTCCTGCAGCACATTTTGCATACACTCATGTCTCTGTATCTCTAACTGACATGTTTCTCAGAAAATAAAAAAAAAATGCTTGTTTTCACTCCTGAAGCTAACTCTTGTGCTGGATCCCAGGAGCAAGATGGGGCTGATTTTTTTGCAGATCTGGGCATTTCCATTCAAGAGGTGAGACTGCTCTGTTGGATTGTTTACCTGTAAGAGGACAGATGGTAACAAAAAAGAGGTATTGCTGAAATGCTGGGTATTGATGTAAGTGAATAAGATGTGTGTCGGTGTTATTCCAGACCCAAGACATCCAGTGTTTAGAAGGATGTCTCTTACTTCCAGAAGGCGCTGTGTTTTTGGGTGAGAGCAATTGCCTTTTTCACTGGATTTAGAAGGGGAACATTAGTCTGGCGCTTATTAGCGACAATCGCCATCTGAATGTGTCTGGTCCATATCTGCCAGCAGAATCTGCTGCCAGCCCGGATATTCTCCAGGAGTGTCTCAGAGGAATGAACATCAGCCCTGAAGCAGGTAGGCTTATCAGCTCTGCTTATCATTTTCCTCCTCGCTGCTGCAGTCAGAGCAGAAAACAAAGAGTATCTCAGGTACTTTTCTACAAGCTGGTTCAGTTTCTCCAACTTTTCCACAGAGGGCACCGCAGGCTTTGAGCCTCCTCCCGAGCAACAGCAGCTGCAGAATCAGGTTGCGATTGGTGGACACCCGTTGCCTGGGCAACAGCAGTATCCAGTAATGTATGAGGGTGCAGTTACTGAAGCTGGGTTGCCTGAGCAACCAGCACATCCAATTGGGGGAGCTGAGGGAGGGGCCTATGATGAGCAGTTGGCGGCACAGTTCCTACAGACAATGCAAAAGACCAGAGATAATTTCAGTAAGTTGGAGAAGGGGGTGGGTGGGGGTGGGATGCTGCTGTATCAGACAAATGGGGATTTTTACACAGACACTCTGAAATGACATCCAGCACACACAGTATTCAAATGGAACATGTTTAACAGGGACTTAAATACAAAGCGCCCTGACAATGTGAATAGCAGGGACAGAGTGGAACTGTAAGCAGCTTTCCTCATATACTTCCCCTGTCTCTGAATCCACAGAGACTCAATTCAAGATATCTGTGTACTACAGAGGGGTGAAGGTTTTGGAGCAGATGGTTGAGAATGAGGCTGGAGTGCGCTTGGTCTACAGGTAACATCAAAATGAACGCGACAAATGCTCAGCAGTTCCAGTTCAAATATACTGTAAAACGTGCTTCCTTATTCTCGTTCCTAGAGGGACAAACTGAGAGAGATGCTGTTTTTTCTATCTGAGATCAGGAGTTTACATTAGCATGAAGGCATGAGTACCACTTTGTCTTTCCTTTAAAAAAAAGAGAAAAGAAATCCTCCCACCTCTAAATGATTTATTTATTCAGCCAAGTTCCCCTTCACCAGGCAAAATATTTTGAGGGAACAGAGCTTAGAATAAGGACTGAAAATGTAATCTCTAAATTTACAGTATGCAATTTTTGCCTTCAAAGTTCAAGATTCAACACTCTTTATTGTCGTTATGTTTACTTCTGTAACCATACTGCTGTGTTTCAACTTAGCATCAGTGCAACAACTGCAGTGAAAACAGCAATACTGAATATAACGTGGTCTGTTTAACTTATAACTAATTATAGTTTATATATTGCAGGATTTTTCATTGCTGATATCTTTGATTAAAAAACCACAAAACAGCCTCTAGCAAATGCGACTGTTTTAAACTCAGCGATTTTCTCCGATAACTGAAATATAAAAATGCTTGTATTCACATCAGGACTGATCTCAATGGGACAGTTTTGGATCGTGAGTCAGGCCTCACTATAGTCTCCCTGCCAAGTCCCGGAGCCATGGTGGATCAAAACCAAGCCAGCCTCACCCAGCGGATTCTGGACATGCTGGGTGATGGCTTGGAAGTTGGCGTGTCGGGCCAAGTGGTCTACAGCCAGCGACGGGGGGAAAGCAAAGCTTTCTGGAGCTTCTGCAAATTTGACCAGAGCAGACAGCCCCAAGAGATTTCTAAACTGTGTCCTCAAGCTCTTTATAAGTTCACGGACTTTGTGCGAGGTAGGTAAGAGGAATTATTTTGGAGCTTTTGTGAATTTAGTGGCTTTGGGTACAGTTTTTTTTTATGTATTGTCTCCTGTCTGCTTAGGAATAAAGGACTTCATTGAGGGGAATGCTAAAGAGTGCGCTCCCTGCTCCCTGTTCTTCTGTATTGGGGAAAAGTGGCCTGACCCACAATGCAGGCCTTGGGAGAAAAAACTCATCATAGTGGAGGTGAGGAAACTTTCTGAAAATGTTTAAAACATGCATACAGTGCTGTGCTCTCACAGACCTCTAAGCAGTATTTCAAATAGGCAGAGATTTTTTTCCCCCTTTCTGCTGCACAAACTTGTATTAAATTTCATGAGTGATCAACCTCTAAAATTGCCCTCTCACGAGGAGGGAGCCGTACTCAGCAGCACTTTTGAAGAGGCAATTTTGCCTCAGTATTGATTAACAGCACAAAGGGAACAAAGCCTGAATACCGGCGCTGACAGCTGATCCTTCAGGTGTAAAAGGTTTTTTTTTCTTTTCGTCCTTCTCCTCAGCCTCCACACAGGACGGCACACTGAGAAATCAAAAGCTTTATACAAAAAGTTTCTCAAAGAAACCAGCTTGACGCGTCTCATTGCTCGACCTTTCTCTGATTTCACGGCTGCCGTCGAGCTCAAACGCGTCTCGCCTTTGCACTCGCGCCTGACTCCCGCTCCTTATTTATTTTCTCCGCTCAGGTGTGCCTGACTTCGATGGAGTTACTCAAGAACATAGCTGTTGAAAACGGCGCCTCCTCCCTGAAGTCTGTGGAGCTGCAGGTGTCCCTGGGGGAGATGATGGAGTACTGAACATTTGGAAGCAGTGGCTGTTTTGCTATTTTGAGATTTTTAATCATCTCAGTTATGTTTGTGAATAATGTTTAATAATGACACTGGTGCTGTGTTGGTTTGTACTTCACCCGGGATCAAACGGTCTGACTTATACTGTATGGAGAATAAGTGTGCCCTGATTTCTATCTTAGGATTTTAAAACAAGTCACAGGGACATGATCAGGGTTGTTACTGAAAATCAAGATCACATTTTTACAGTAATGAGCTGATGTCACTCAGGTAAAGAGACATGACTTTCACTCATTTAACATTTTGTGCACTCCTCCTCTTTTTAATCTTCACTTTTCCTCTTCTAAACTGAGTCTTAATGGCAGCCAAAGTGAAACACCACCCATAAGCTGCAAGTCTTCCTGCTCATGAACTTATTTGTTATAATAATCGGCCTAATGCCGTGAAATTAATGTGTTAAGGGGTGAACAAGTGCAAGCTGGTAACAAACCCCCTGCTAAAGTGTAATACAACAAAGTGAAAATGGCATTAGTGCCTTGAATACAACAGAGCCACAGATAAAAATAAATATACAAGCTGATTTTAGCAGTGCAGATGTGGCCAGAGCATCTGGAGCTTTTTTGACATTTTTAGCTTAATATGAGGAACATACACCTCAGCAGATGTCATGTGCTACGACACATCAGCGTGCTGTGCAGATAACCACACTGATCGATACTGGAGATTATTTGTTTTGAAAACTTTATTGAAACATTAATGGGTAGCATTCCTCTGCTGAATCTACTACATGATCAAAATGGCCTTTTCACCATTGCGATGTCACACGTAACTGTATTGCTGCTCTACGCTGCCAGTCTGAGTCAAAAGAAGAAGAAGTGTGAAATTACCTTTGTTTTTTTTGTCTAGGTTTTTCTTTTTTAAAATATCCTTTTTTGAATTTATTCTCTCTCAGCATGACTCTGTTTGGTCGAGAACTACATCGCTCTGTCTTTTTACACCACCCATACAGACACAACACATCTTTTCCACTGATGATCTGTACAAGTGAAATGTTTACAAAGTAATATCGATAAACTGAACAAACTGATGAACAGAAATCAGTCCTTGTCTCCTTCCTCTGTTTCTCCGTCATTCTCTGACTCAGACCTCGCCTCCTCAGAGAGAGGATTTTCCTTCAGTCCTGACATTGGGACAAGCTTCCCCTCTTCATCCACTCCCATCGGCTGGATGATGTTGTCTCTGTAAAATACACGAGATGCAGGCGATTTGATCACCAGCAGTAACCTGGTTCTCATCCCAGTACATATGCACTGAAGTCTGGTGGTCTTTTAAGTTTATAGTACCTATGTGAGCTTTAACAGCCTGTTTAATTCACCATCAATCTGCTGTATTATGCAAGAACAAGAGGAACACTTGAGTTTTACAGACCTTACTGTTTCTTACCAGTATACAATTTTAATGACTACTTGACCCATTAATGCTCATCAAAGAACTTCCTCTGCAGCAACACATTGAGACGCTGCAGATTATGCGCTGGAATTAGCTTTTGGTTATATACACATGTACAGTCTGCTCGACACTTTTATTGCAACTCTGTATTTGTACCTTAATAAATTAAATTCTGTAAACTTTTGCTGTGGTGTGGTGGGAATCAGTTGACGTTTACTGTATTCATTAGAAGCATCTGAGACTTGTGTGTATCTCTCATGTTTGTAGCTTTTTGACGTTTTGCTTACCTGGACAGCTTGTTGAAGAGCATGATCAGCCTCTTGGCCTCCTCCTCCTTCTCCTCCTCTGTCATGCCCTCCATAGGGTCTGGCTGCTCTGCCTCCACCCGCCCCGTCACCGGGTTGACGCGGTCTTTGACCTGCCGGTACTCCTCGGTGTCTGAATCAGAGTCGCTGGAGTACTGGGTATCAGAGGTCCTGGGCCCCTGGCCTCCCAGGAGCCCCCTGGTGGCCAGCAGACCTGCTGCGTTACCGTAACCCGTATACTTCACAAAACGGCTCACTAGGAAAAGAAGCGTTGGTGTTCTCAATAAGGCACGAAAGAAAAAAATACAAAAAGAGCTACAAAAACATTTCAACACCACTGCATTCACAGATTAAATTTAAAATAATGTATATAATAAAAAAAACATGACTATCAAGACTACATAAAATAATAATAAAGATATAAACACAAATATTTAAAAGGTAATAAGAGTTTTTTTAAAGCACAATAAAAACGAATGACGCCCGTTGTTTAAATACCATCTGATCATTTCAATATGCATTTTTCTATTTTTATAACCAGACTGTAACTTCACCCTATTTTTATTAATCCACATATTGCTTCTTCTTACCATTTTCCTTGCAGAGGACAAAGATGAGGTCAGCGGCACAGTGTTTGAGGTCTGTGTCCAGATGAGTCATAAGACGAATCAGACGGCTCTTCACTGTGGTGCCTTCCTCTGGCCTCTGTGATACGTCTCTCAGAGGAGGCAGGATCTAATGATGGCGACACATTATAGCTTTAATTTTCTTTAATGTGTTTTGCTTCTTCTTCTTTTTTACATAAATATGAGCGAGACCATTTTGACGCTTGCAAATGAAGCAAAATGTGCCGTTAACCTCAAAACAACGATGGTTTTCAAAGTCTGAGACAAATCAAATATATAATGAAAAATCCTTTCTCATAGTCAGTGTGTTGGAGGGAGGAGAAGGGTGTTTAGGGATGAGCTGGAACAAGTCTGCCAACTCACATCTTCCCGGAATTAAAGGATCTGCTGTCTTTGTCTGCTAAAGTCTTCAGCAACCGCTTATTTTTTAAAAAAATCTTTTTAGTTTTTCTTTAAACATTGGCTGCTTTTTCACTCACTTTTAGCTCAGTCCTTGTACCTGTCCATTACAGAGAAACATGTATTGTGTTCATTAAGCCACTTAACACTGAACAATGAAATACTGAAGCATAAAAAAGGGATCTAACTCATAGGATGAACCAGTTTAAACTGGATCTTTAGCAACCTGTCACCAAAACATACAATTTGTGCTACTTTCCTTTGTATCTATAAAAATCCCAAAGGTAACACAGCTGGACAGGCATAAAATAGTATTTTGCACCAACATGGTGATTCTCAAAGACTATTATCCAAAAACGTGGCACATCTCAGCATGGTGTGCATTCAAGGAAACTGGACAAATGGAGAACAGAAGAGGAAGTTGTAAACTTGTCTGCTTCAAATTGTCCTCAGTATGTACGAGGAGGTCAGGAGAGATGTACAACAGTAAGTGTTAACATGCATCTTCAAAACTGGGGGGCCAGTTCATGGTTTTGGTTTGCTTTTCAGTCAGTGGTGTTGGGGGATCCTATCAAAAGTGATGAAATTATAAATCAGGCAAGTGCCATCAGATTTTCATTCACCATACAATGCAATCTGGAAAACATCTGATTGGCAATAGCTTCATTTTTCAGCATGACAACAATCCCAAACACACTGGCAGTGCATGGATTGGCCTCCCCAGAGCCCGGACCTCAATGTTACTGAGGCAATGTCGTATCATCTTTACAGAGAACAAAACAAAAGACAGCCAACATCCAAAGAAGAACTTTTTTTTAGAGAACTAACCCTGAATACTACTGTAAGAAATTACAAGAAAGCTACCTAAGAGAGTTCAGGCTGTGTTGAAGGATAAAAGTGGTCATAGAATTGTACTAACTCTGTTTATACTGTATTTGCATTTTTTTCCAGCAATATATATAGAAGTGAGGGGTGTCTCAAGACCTTTGCACAGTACTATGAATACTACAAGTGAGTAGTCTTATAGTCTTCAGTCTTATAGAGTCCAGGCCTGCACAGGTCAGGTGTTGGTTGGTTACATGCAAATGATCAAAAGCATACTGGACATTAAACGTGCTTCAAATATTTTGGCATCAAAACATCAAAAAGCTAAACACAGGAGCTATCTCTGAGGTGTCGTATATTACATATTTTCTGATGTAGTGCCGTGTTTCTCTGTGAGCCCTGCAGCTCTCCGTCAGCAGATTGAGGATTGGTGTCAGCTTCTCTTTGATCTTATCTCCCTGAAAAGCACATAAAACAAATCCTCTCCGTTATTTCCGTAATACCAGCTGCTCCCTTTTTCACGCTGCAAAATATAAACTTTAAGAACAAATCACTGAGACGACCCCCCCCCCCCCCCCCCCCCCTCACAAACACACAAATGGATCAGAAAAGACTCTACAAACAGAACTCTTTTCTACTCCCTCACCGCCTCCAGGCGTCTCTCCATGAACATCAGCAGGGTGTGGACGCAGTCCATGTTGACCCCCTCGCACTGCTCTGAATCTGGCTCCAGAGGCACCGTCAGCAACACATCGAGACACTGCAGAGGAAGCGCTGACAACAGGTTCACTGTGTGACTGCGGGAGTGAGAGAAGGTCACGGCAAAGGAGTGAGTGTTGATAGAAGAGAGCGGGGAAAACCTATTCCCTGCTCTGCTTTTCCTTGTTTTTTTTTAGACATATACTGTTAGACTGGAGATCAGTGTATGTGCAAGTAATCCCTGTGATAAATAAGGGTTATTTTGAACAGTGAACCATGCAAAGCTACTCCAATAGAGCCTGAAAATAAAAAGGAGCTGAAAATGATCAGAGCAGATCCCCCTTTAAACATTTGGTGTTGTTTGGCTGGATGGATTATACACTGTTTCATCCAAAATGAGAACAAATGCTACTCAAAATACACTATTATTGGTGTATTATATCTCAAAATTTTCTTTTTATAAGAACATCGAGACCTAATAAAAAGGCATCGATTTCTATATATACTTGGGATTTTAATCAGACCTGCAGCTGAACATTCAATCTATCTGGAAGTCTCAAATAAGCAAGCAAGAGGATGTTATTAAACTCATAATTATAAACGCATCCTTGTTGCTTCAAATGTTATTAAAAATAGTGCTTCTGCATGAAAGTGATTTTGCAACCCCTAAAGAATTTCTGAAGCTTTATATGTCATTTTATAGTCCATCATTTAAATCAATTATAGCTGCACAGTATGTGTTATAATTGCACGATAGTAAATTATGAGATTATCAAGCCTGAATATTTTCACAGCTTGGGTTTTGTCACGTTGTGCTCACCCCTGCAGTTCATCTGTGTCTTCTGACAGGAGACACTTCCTCATCAGACAGAGGCGCAGGATCGCCACCAGGTGTCGGTACAGAGCCGCATCATCCTGATTAAATGCACAGACGCAGCTAATGCCTCTTCAACTGTCCTGTTCTTTCGCACATTTAGCTTTTATATGATTGCATATTTGACTGATAACATATATGTTGTATTAAAACTCCTGTAAAAAGTGAACATGAAAGCAAAGCTTCTGAAAAATGCGAGGGCCGTTACACACACCTCACTTGGGTCCTGCTTGTGGGTGCTGTGCGTGATATTGAAGAGAATTTTGAGGATCTCTGTGACGCGCTGAGAGGTTTCCAGAGAGATGGGCTGTGCCTGTGGGACCAAGACGCACTCATACTGGTCCTTCCACTGCACCTCCAGGCAGCTCTCCAAGGCTGCTGTGAGGATGGAAACCCCTCCCTCCTGGAAGAGAAGAATCAGTGTGAGGGCAGTAACGAGGAGTAAAACAGGAATAACTTTGGACTATATGACATCGTGCGACCTGTTTAAGCTGGGTGCTGAGCTCTGGCCGGAGTGCAGTCATGAGGAACATGAAGCGCAGTTCATAAAACTGAGCACTAGAGGGATTCGACCAGCTGACACTGGATGATACGCGCTCTATGAGACCACACATGAGCCTGATGGAAACAAAGGAGATAGATGTGAACTTTCCAGATGAAGCCAAATGCAACTTATTGCAAGTGAGAATGACACTGTCCTCGGGTTAGGTACTGTTTCAGTCCCCTGTCCTTCTATTTGTCATAATAACCTTTACCAGGCATGAGAGTTGCTGCTTTCACAGGTATAAATAAGTGAATATATGTTTTTTAGGTGCTTTGCAATTATTATAAGCTGCTGAAAATTACACAGTTTATGGGAACTGATGCGATTGTGTGTGCGTCTCGAGCCTACCTGAGAGCACTGAACCTTTCCTGTGCCCAGGCGCTGTTGTACACCACGTTACACAACACCTTCATGGCCTCTTTTCTCTTCGCCTCCTCTCCGGACTCCAACTCCTCCACCTCTTCCTCCACATCCATCTTACTCTCTCTGCGGTCCCTCCGCCCTCGCTCCAGGACCCTGTGATGCGTCCCACCTCTGTGCAGTTCGTTGATGCTCGTCCTGTGGCTCCCAAACCAGCTGATGCTGTCCAAATCGCCACTGTTGGTGATGCTGATGTCGCTTTTGGCATCCTCGTCGAAGGCCGGCGGCTCGTCGTTTTGGTCGTTAGTTTCAGCTTCAGCTTCATCCTCATTAGTGTGACCCTGCAGCACTTTGGTTTCGGTGAGAGAGGCAATGATGTTATCGTAGAAATCAGAGTCGGGGTCGCTGACTTCATCACTGATGTCACTTGTGGTCAGCCCGGCTAGTTTGGCCAGAGTCAGGAGAGCGCTGTCGGTCACCAAAGGCCCCAAGACCTTTTGGTCCCGGGACAGGATCCTCAGGGTGCGTAGGCATACTCTCAACAGGTGACATTTGACTTCTGTCCTTATGAACCTCACAAGGACAACACCTAAATTCTGAGAACAGGAGCAGAAACATGTTTTCAGGAATTTATCATAATAATAACTTTTACAAGGACTAAGAATATCACATCTGGGCAAGCAGAGAGTGACAGCATCAGATCACCTGTCTGAGGATGAGTCCTCGATCCTCCAGGTCGTACTCGTCCAAGTCCGAGTCAGAATCAGTGTAGTCCCTCACTTTATTCTTCCTGAACTAGTAAAACAGTGCAACAAGGATTACTGGATTTCTTTACGGTACTTTTCATGTGCAGTGCTTAATTACTTCTAAACTGTGGCAAAACCCTACCTCTTCTAGTCGCCTTTGCTTAAGAGATGGTCATCCATTAGACAGGAAATGTAGCAGAAGAGAGAGGAAATAGTGCTGTTAGAAGTCCTTCTACAAGTTCACAGTATGGCATTTTCCCTAAAAACCTATTTACAAAGCTTAGGAGCAATTTACTGATGGGATGAGGTCATTCCTAACCCAAAAGAAAGGTTATCTTTGCTGGGAATGACAATCAATTAACAGGGGACAGTAAAGGATATCATAATTTATTAATTTGAAGGTAATTAGAAGTTTTTTCTAACCCAGACAATTATTCAGTCACTCTGCCTGGATTCAATCTGCCTGAGCAGGCAAGGAGAGAGGATCAGAGACAACTGATACAGCAGAATTACTAATCATAGACTCTGGAGTGTGTAGGGGTGGGGAGGGGCGGATAAGTAGGAGGTGTGCCGTGAGAGGGAATAAGGTGACGTTATAAGGAGCACCAGGAGGACGTGGGTTTATGCCTGTAAACTTTCCTTCTGGTGCAGCAACATAAACAGACTTACTCTCCGTCTTTCCCTCTCCTCTGTGTCAAAGAAGAAACACTGGGCATACTACAGGAAGAGAAATAATGAGACACACACACACACACACACAAAGAAAAACAGTGTCATGAGCAGCATTAGAACTTGTGAGAAATACACAAGCTTCTGTGTCGCGTCACCTCTTTGTTGAACTCCTGCAGCCTTATCTGAACACCATTCTCATCTCCCTGCTTGATGCACTGGATTATCCCCTCGATGTCCACGTTCATGCTTCCTAAACACACACACAAGCACGCACATACACACACCCACAGACAATTTAGGGCATAACAAAATGAAAGTTACACAACAATGACGATGGTCATGGCAGAGGTTATGTATTGTCAAACAGAAAGAAACCATAAATACACAATAGAATAGCACACATTCGGTCTGTTGTTCATCCAGAATATAAAATAAAACCCACTAAATATGAAATGAAATGACAGCTAGCTAACTTCATCTTCACAGCTACCACATTACTGATCACTGATGAAGGATTCCTTAGCAGTTAAAGTGAATCTGTATCTTTTATATAGCAGGCACTGACATCAACACTACACACACATAAAAAATCTGCAGATAGATTACCGTGCTTCGCTGAACTTACCTCGCACAGTTCAGTATAGTAGTCAGGTGATAAACTGTATACCTTAAATATGACAAACCAAATCACCGCTCCGACTTTGCTTCAGGTTGTCGCCAAGCGTTTATTTCTCCAAGTACGTGCCCCGAGTCCTGTGTTCAGCTTTGAATTTGCTCAATTCAATCACTCTCTATGCACTCTCATTCTCTCAGCCTATCTCTCTCACTCTGTCTCTCTCGCTTTAATCCAAGAGAGATGCAGGAGACCTGTTGGAGAGTGTTTATGGTTATAATCCACTAATGGACTCTAAGCTTATAACTCTCAGTGTTGACCCTCTAACCTTTTAGACTTATTCTGCACAGCCCTTTCACTTTCTGTCCAGCTTTAGCAGAATTTTCTTCACATCTGCTGAAAGTCACTAAAACAAACAGTTAGGGCGGCTGTTGCATAACCATGCTGGAGGTTCTGATGGTTAAAACCCTGTTAGAAATGCATTAGGAAAAGACACTGTTTATTCACTTCTGGAAGTTTGTAGTTAAAAATTTGTATTTTTTAATCTTTCAGCAAAATATTTCAATACATTCCTAATTGAATTCACCCCAATTACAGTACATGTACTGTACTTATATTTTTGTGCACTATTTATTTCAGTATTGATACTGTCTCCTTCCACAAGATGGCACAATTCCCCCGGTTGAGTCAGCTCATACAGGCACAATGTATGATGCAATTGTGTATTATAAAATCTATTTATTCAAAGTAAACTTTAGCATCTTTCCCTTGGCCATAATGCACAGATATTGATACTCCGTACCAAATGACCTGCAGTAAAATCAATCTGCACTGAAACACAAGTGAAACTCTGTTTTCTTTCAGTAAGTACACTTTGTTTGTTTTTAGCTTAGATAACCTACTTAAGGCACACCTGGTGTCCTGGAAACCTTCACACACTAGCAGCCAAGTATCCTGAACACCCTGACAGATGAAAACTGTAAGACAATGATGCATGAGTGAATGACAGGCTTTCCTGGCAGGATGCGTACTCCTGCACTCATTCGGTAGAGGAAACAGGCTCTGGGCGCTGGAGCTAGATAACTGGTGGCTGCAGGCTTACAACAACAGGATGCATGCTACGTCAGAAATAGTGGGAGAAATGTCAGAGGAGTCTTCTCAAGTAGGAAGTGGAGGCATATTTCTTCAAGACGAATTACAAGTAGGATATCAACAATATAGACTTTACAAGAAATGAATGGGCCTGAGTGACCTTTAAAAGCAGTAAAAGAAAACAGCAGTTATAAACATGAACCAGGATGGTACGTCTAAATCGTCCTGACACAGACAAACATTGTTGACTATATTTTTTAACACCTTTGTCACAATACACGCATGTAGCTTAAACATAAACAACCTCTATGTACTGAGGCTTGTAGGGTCATTGCACTTGAGGGAATTTCTTTTGAGTCGCATCAAGTCAGATCTGCCTCACTGAATATTTTCAAAGCAAACACATCAGAAACCTACAGACTGGCTGTCAGCAGCTACAGAGTGTCATTTACAAGCGTCTCTCACTGACGGTCACTGACGGTTAGAATATAGGTGTAAAAATTTAATGACTCTGCATCTGTCTGGTGACACCGAGGCCCTACGGAGATCATCTTTCCAACCTTTAGGAGACACACCCTGCTCAGCCCATATGCCTTCTTTCCACTAGTTTATGTCTTCTATTCTGAGAGTGAATAGTAGAGAAGAATGTGAAATATTCAAGGATCGCTGCTTTTTCCTCTGCACTTGATTATCAGAGTGGATCTTATATGTGTGCTCTCTTTCTGCAGTTAATCTTTCTGTTTAAGTCCTCTATGATTCCTGAATGCATTTACTGTATGGTGGACCTGGTCTCACATTAAGCATGTAGGATTCCAACAAAACTCTCTATGTTTTGACATAATCATATATATATATTTTAAATGTTTTTAATTTGGCAGAGCATGGCCTGAGGACAACAGGAGCTCAGCATGAACAGGATCTGCCTGGATGATCAAATAATGTAATATTATTTGTTGCTGCTGAGGTCTGTGAAGCTTAGCTGACATGTTAGGACTTCCAGATAATGTAACAGAGACTGCTGGGAGTTTTTAAAGTTGAACTTCAATAGTTGGTAAAACTAATTATCAACTGTGTAATAGAAAAAAGGGATGGTGTGTTCATACGCCATACTAAACTGAACATATTTGTATATAAAGAAAAAGATCAATATTTGACCCTTCAGCGACCCCACAGGTCAGGGGAGTGGGTGAGGCTGAAAATTCACAGAGGCTCAGAGAAGAAATGCTTCTGCTCATCAAGTATTACTTGAATAAACACAGAGTGAGACCTTAAATATTGCACACTGCGCCAAATAATACAGGATACTTTGATCTCTAAATTGCTCTGGATGGAACAGCAACAGACCCTAATGCTTCTAAATGGGATGAAAACAGCAATTTTCAAATACTTTTACTTACTTTAATCCAGTGGATCCGAAACTGTGGGGCTGCTCCCCTACAGGGGGTGTAGAGCCAATGTATTAGGGAGGCATGGATGACCATGGGAAAAATATAATTCTAATAAATATGATTTATGTAAACAAGAATTTGCTGAGGCTATAGTGCTAAACTTTGTTTCACTAAAACTTAATCGGAAGCATTTTTTATTATTAAAGGCTGATATAAGAAATTGTAGGTTGGAGGCATGAAAAATTACTGCCTTACTCGGTCTTTGTACAACAGCATTCATTCCTTTGAGGCCACAGCCATGCTCAATAATAAATAATTACTCTTATTAAAAGCTACTGGCTGCCAAATGCAATTACCTAGATTTGAAATGGTTCCACATTCATTTAGATGTGTAGAAGGAGACAGGAGGACAACGGGAGTAATTGTACATTTCAACTAAGGTATGCAGAAGAGCATCTCTGAATGCATAACATGTCAAACCTTAAAGCAGATGAACTAAAGCAGCAGAAGACCACAACGGGTGCCACTCCTGTCGGGTAAGAACAGGAGACTGAAGCTACAATTCAGACAGCTCACCAAAACTGGTCAGTAGAAGAGTAGAAACTCCTGCTCTGTTACAACATTCAGATGGCAGGGTCAGAACTCGGCATAAACAACATGGATCCATGCTGGCTTGTGTCGGCAGTTGCTGGTGGTGTAGTGGTGTGAGTATTGTCCATCATGTCCATCCCTTTATGATCACATTACTCATCTTCTTATGGCTGCTGCCAGCAGGATAAGTCAGTCTGGTTTTTTGAACGTGACGAGTTCACTGCACTCCAGTGATCTAGGTAATCCCCAGATCTCAATCTAATAGATAGAAAAATAGAGAAAGAGATCAAAATCTCTGAGAAATGTTTCCAGCACAGTGTTGAATTTATTGGCTGGTGAGTGTATGTTATAAACTAGAATGTCAATCGTGGTTAGGTCCATCACAATTGATGATCCATCACACAGTGAAATGCAAATGAGTGAAATGCAAAAAGTATTTTTAGTTATAAGTTATAACCTTTTCTTGTCATTGGCTGGCTGTGTTCCATAAACTCATTATTAAAATCCATTGTGCGCCTCACTGACGTTTCAAAGAGTCATTTCCAGGACCAAATATCAACACATTACCAGTAATTTAGGAGGAGTAGCAATTCTCATGAAAATGGAAAAGTACCCGTAAAACAGCCAGTATGACCTTGACCACAAGCACAAGTTGGGTAAACCCCCACTAGGTGGTCCTTGTTTGCAACTTTCACTAAAACCTGACCATCCTGTGAGGAGTATTGATTTATTGTGAATTGACGAGGAACAGACAGATGGATGGGCCGATGATGGATACATCGCAATCGCATAAGCTCATCGGTCCTCCAGTCAGATGAGCTGGTGATTGATTTGCTCAAGGTTAGGCAGCAGCAGGTGTACAGGGACAGTTTTACCAGGATGCTGGGCTTTTTTTTCTTTTCTTGAGATGCAGCCCCTCACGTCATCACCTGTTATCCCATCAACACTTGTCGTAATCCATGCTTAGTCATATGTAAGTTCATAATTATTTGAGCGCTAATGCTCTTGAGTACACACACGCCAGCGATGACTCAGTGTATTATTCTGACAATGCAGACTGCCCAGATGGTAGTCACAGGAAAGCTGCACAATGGACTCTAGAGCGGAAGCCGTGAATCAGAGAGAAGAGAGCCGGTCTGAGAAACAGTGTGTAGGATAAAAAACATTAAATGTGACACTGGCTCCCCATGGATTTCATGCATTATTAAAAGATTAGGAATTATGGGATAACTTCCTAGAGAGGTGTTAGTATGAGGCCAACTTTGATCTTTTGTTTCTGTGACCACTTTACATGTGGATGAGAGTTCCTGAATGTAAACGCTCATCCACATATGCCTTATTTCATCACCAACACCTTAAGGAAAACTATAAGATCAAGGAGTTGTTTTTGACATTGTGTTTGTGGTGAGGTGGATATGAGTGAAGGACACTGCAGAAATAAACACGGTGACGGCCAAAGTGACTCAAGGGGAAAAGGCACAGGAAAAATGGGGCGATAAAGAAAAGCCTGGAGAACTGGGGCTATTTTGGGCTCGGCGGGCTTCCTGCAGGTGATGGAAATGAAAGAAAGATTTCTGGAACAATTGGTCAGCAGCAAGTGAACTGAGGGAGGAGAAAGATGGAGGAGGAGGAGGAGGAGTGGGGGGCTGTAGAGCAACAAGTGAACATAAGAATCGATGTAAACATCACAGAAGGTCACCTTAAGTTTAAGTCCAACGTTGTGTTTGGACGCCTTGTTTAAAGATTGTTTATGCTGGCATCACAGCTCTTTTAAGTAGGGAATAAAAAAGTGTGTGTTTGTTTGTGTGTGTGTGAGTTCATTTGGCAGTATAGTCAGTGCGTTACAGACACACCCCCTCATCCCACCATCACACTATAAAGGACCAGGGTTAGAAAGGGATGACAGAGTCAGACATCCAACAACCAGCAAGTTGTGTTGGTTTACTCAACAAGCCACAGCAGGTTTTAAGCTCTCCTTTTGCGGTAAGCATCTTTTGAGATAAATTTTTATACGATTCTAAAAGCTCTCTGAACACATAATTATTATTATCTCATTTGACTTTTATGGTTAAATCATTTTGTGCTTTTTCAACAGTTGGGTCAGAAGAGCATTTTTTCTTTAGCACCACACTTAATTATTCTTTCTATTAAATTGTAGGGCAGTGCGTTATGGAGATAGCTGTTCTGTTGCTGCTGACTGTCCCTTTGACTGCTGCCTCCCCACTGAGACGAACTCAAAGGTGAGTGAAAAAACACAGGGAACCACACAGCTCACAATGACACACATAATGAAGTATCACTCTCTACCAGTAGAAACGCAACATCAAAGCATGCTTGGGATGGCGGGAAATTAAAAAAGTGTTTAAAGCAGAGCTTCTTATTAGTGTATCTCTAAGTTATATTATTGTAAATTATAGGTTACTTAATAAATTCCATATCCTGTTGGAAACACAGGTCAGACGCAGACGTCGTCCTACCAGGAGCAGCGGTCCGAGATGTAGGAGGGGAAATGTCAGAGGACACACACAAGCACCATGCTCCATTACTGAAGATCATCCCATTCACCTCAGAGAACAAACATCTGGACCTGGAGGCTCTGAGACACAGGTACAAAGGACGTGACAACGTGCTGAGAGTGGCTGTCAACTTCATTCAAAACTGCATTTTTTAATATGTGATGTTCTGCACGCTTGAGTTTGATGTTCACCCTTCCCATTTTCATCACGACAGCATGGGCCTGAAGCCACGACTGCCGCGTGCAGTTCAGCGTGGATGCCAGCTCGGGACATGCCAGCTTCACAACTTAGCCAGCACTTTATACCACTTCAGCAAAGGAAGCGGAAAGGAGGAATCAAAGAAGGCAAAAGATCCACAGGGCTACGGCAGATAGGACCAAAAGGAATGTCAGCAATTAAGGACCGAAGGGGTGGAGAGCTGCCCACATAGTTTTCCATCTACTGAAAACCAAATATCTCTATGTCTGCTCTGACTGACTGGTACTTATTAGAAATGTATGCTCGCAAATGGCGTTGATTTTTGTGTCTTGTGTGAAACGCGCGTTTTATACTTTAAATATGTAAATATTTAAATATGATATGCAATAAATATTTAAGAGAATTAAGTTTGTGGTGTTTATGTATAGTCTTAAAGGAAAAGTATAGTGCAATCTTACAGGTATAAAACCTACATGATCACCTCTCATACAGAGCCTTTGAAATGGTACAGAGGACAACTATGAGACATCTATAAATTCTAGAAAGATGAAGCAATGACCTGAATTTCAGATGAACAAGACTGTAATTTGCCTCTGAAATAAAACCCCTGCAGGCAGGATTTTTTGTTGTTCATTCTATTGTTCTTTTTACTTCTGAGGGAAGTGAGCACCACAGAAACACATACCTAACAGGTTCTACTACAAATGTGTTATATTTTTAGGCTCCAGTAACAATTAGAGGACACAAGCTTGGGCATGTTTAGCAGTCTTTCTGCTACAGTGGTGTCATTGAGGGTATTCAGTTCCAACAACAGATAAGTGACCAGATAAGGGGATGAGGAAGTATTTCAATAAACTCTAGCTCACTTTGTGGTTCTGACTGGCCCTTCCTGTTTGCATGCGTTGGTGTATTTGTCTGTCTCTGTGAAACCACACCCTTACCTGTGTGCTGGCTGCACCTATTTTTCTTTGCGCACGCCGAGTGAGTGCAGTGGCAGGGAATGGGGTTTCAGCAGTAGGAGACAAGGTGGAAAATAGTCAGAAAGAAACCCTTTTAGTCCTTCCGCATATGTTTCTCACTGAGAACGACTGAAAGGAAAACATGAAAGACACAGGAGCAGAAGAAGGAGGAGGAGGCGACGGCAGAGACAATATTGGCCAAACTGAGAAGAGCCAGGTGGGTTAGATTTCACTCAAGTCCTTCAGCTGCTGTTGTGATGCTATAGTGGTGCTTTGGCAAAGTGCCGCTACATTTTTTGGAAGTGGAAGTTAACGCTATACTCGGAACTTCTGCCCATGAAGTTCCGAGGAACTGCAGTGAAACGCCCATAGTCTTCTTGGAAAAACACGTCGTGCAACAGCTGTCCAAACGTGCACGTTTGCGCGAACGACTGCAGGAGCTATTCGTCTGCTTTGTTTCCGCTGTGGTTTGTTGACTCTGCACTTGTCTAACCGGTGGACGTTACAGCGTTAACAACTGGGAACGGCTTTTCCAATCATTTCTGACGCAGCAGTCTACTTTTTTTTTTTTTTTTTTTTTGGCTAAGCGGTAAAAATGGAAAACACGCCACTTATAAGAAACTAACTTATGTCTACTAAACCGAGCATCCTAACCATGAGCAGCTAAATAAGCGCTCCGGTGATAGTTAATGATGACTGCGTTCCGTTTAGCTGCATCAGTTGCAGGACTCTAGACGAGGCGTCAGCTGCTACTACTATAAATGCAATGGGGCCATCATGTTTTTTTTTCCTCAGTTAAACGGCCTGTGGGGAAGGTGTTCTCTCTTTACTGCTTGGCTGATAACATTACAGAAAGATTAGCACTGAATACATTGGTGAAAACAAAATGTAATGTAGCCCCGCTGCAGAATATGCTTATGCACAGCCTGCCTGTTGCACACACCTGAGCTCAAACTACGTCACATCATCAGAAATCACAGTCTGGTGTTTATGCACAGCACAGCTCGCCAACTTGTTACTGGGTAGTTTCTTTTAGCCAAAGTCAAAACTTGGACGGTTTTCTGCACCCTGCTGCCACATGCATGAGATTTTAGGATTCAGAATTGAATCAGCTTCTGTAATAATTCAGTAATGTTATATAACTGCTGAAAAATGCTTTCAGAGTTGGATCCCCAAAATTATCAAGAAAAGAGTGTGCAGCACTTTTGTAGAAGATTCCGTCAGGTACTGTGACCTCTGTCTTTTAATAACAGCACGTGTGTTTTGAGTAACTTCTCATGGTGATGTTTTTATCCCTCCACCTCTCTCAGTAATGGCGCATTGTGTCAGTGCGGGGCTGCGAGAGATGACCATGCCTCTGTGGCTCTTGGAGACTATTTCAGCACAGCCATCGTGAACCAGTGGAAAAGTGTGCAGCACTCCTCCGAAAGACCGACAGATGCCTTTGGAGAGGTGCAGTTTGCAGGGGCCAGCAAGAGGCACAGCCATGTGGGTGCTTTTATTTTTCTCTCATAATGTTTGAATGCTTTATTTCAAGAGCCTGAGAGTTCTTGAACACGTGTACATGTTTTTAAAAGAAATGCCTCCAAAGGTGAGTTAAATAAAGGTTAAGATAAACCCTGAGCCGTAGTAGTCAATTCGTTGAATTTTCCTGACCTTCAGTCTACCTCCGCTCCACCTGAGTAAACAGAGTCAAAAGTCAGTACAGATCACATGACAAGCTTCTTTTTTTTCCCATTTTATTACCATTACCAAGGTTGAAACGACTGAGTCGTTTAGCTTTAATACTAGTGTGATCACAGGCCATTACTTTTCAAATCTTTTTGCATTGTTGACATGGGCGTGCTTCTTTTAATCCATCAAATGTCTAAACTTAGTTTCTGCGTCTGTCATGGAGCACTGAGCCTTCTATGGTGTACACCATACTGACAGCTCATTGGCGTCTTCCTCTACCCAACCTGGTTGTTTCTGTTGTGGGCGGAGAGGGAAGGACACAGGTGAAGACCTGGGTACGGGAGGTCCTCAGACAGGGACTGGTGAAAGCATCACAAAGCACAGGTAAAAACTTTATGCATCTGCCAGTGTGTCAGTGCTCCTGGCATGTGTGATGTGTCTGGCATATCTGAGCTGAGCATCTTATTTCTGTTCTGGTTGCTGAAGTGGGTTATTGTTGGTTAGCAGATGTCATGATAATTTCCAGATGGCGATAAAAGAACTGACAAATGATCCTGTCAGACATTGAAACCTACTCATGGTGGTTTTAGCGGGAAGAATACAGCTATTACAAAATTCAGTCTCAACACACAACACGACTCCCTGGGGTCCGGTCCTAATTTGGTAGTACAATGGCCATTTCCTCTCTGGCTACTGTACCAAGTGCAGGTGGCATATGGCGATACTGATCTCCCCGTCGTCTGAGGTCACTCGCTGTTTTCTCAAAACAAGTCCAAGACGTACTGAAAAAAAATCAAAGCCCCAAACAAAACATGCACACAAAGATGCAAGTAACTACACGGCTCACACTCCCTAAACATCTTTGTTATATAAGACATAATACAGGGCGTGGCACCATATTTGGTGTTAAAACCCGTTGTATATAAAAACATGTTTTACGCATGTCTGTGGCCTTTGTAGTCTTTTTTTATGTGCTTTTAATTCTTTTACAGATAAATGTGTTTGAATCTGATACTTGACTTGTTGTGGTCTTAGGTTTATTTCTCAGGGATCAATAATTTGGTTCTGCTCCCTTTGTTTTTCTTCCCGTTTTGGTGCCCAGATTGTCAAGTCTCATTAGTTTTTTTCTTTTTAAATTATATTTTATAACACTGAACCTAACTGTGTTAAAACTGGAGTAAAATATGAAACACATTTAAAACTTTTGACATGACCTTTGTTTGTTCATGCTTAGAGAAACAGCAGACCCTGTAATAAATTGTTGGCAATCTTAGCTGTAAACCCCCCACAAAAAACAAAACAAATTGAGATGCAGTGCAATGTTTAAATAAAACAGAATCCAGTGATTTGCAAAGTTACATAAAGTTATATTTTATTCACTGAAGAAAATTGAAATAAAAATCAGATTTTTCACCTGTTTCCCCCAGGTGCATGGATCTTAACTACAGGTCTGCGTGAAGGCGTTGGCAGGTGTGTTGGGCAGGCAGTGAGAGATCATGCAACTGCAGCTTCTTCATTCTCACTCAACAAGGTGGTAGCGTTGGGCATTGCTCCATGGGGC
This sequence comes from Neolamprologus brichardi, assembly GCF_056152115.1. Classification (NCBI taxonomy): domain Eukaryota; kingdom Metazoa; phylum Chordata; class Actinopteri; order Cichliformes; family Cichlidae; genus Neolamprologus; species Neolamprologus brichardi. Next base: position 11,712,343 of record NC_142111.1, read on the forward strand.
CTTGTGGAAAAACGAGAGCAGCTGGTCAACCCTCAGGTAGTACAGACTCTCACACATTTGCACATTTCTCTAAGCATTAAATCACATCTTGTTGTCTTTGTGGAAAAGGAAGACAATTTGTCACACTGTCCGTGTTGATTTGTCAGGTTTTATTGGGTGAACACACTGTTTGCAGTTCTTGCTGCAATTTAAAATAACTAAGGCTGAAATGTGGAAAGAAACGCTGGAATAACAGTTTTTTCTTCTTTTGCAGGGAAGCTTTCCAGCAAAGTACTATGTCCAAAACATTTCCCAGGACTCCTGCTCCCTGGATAACAACTACCAGGCCTTCCTCCTCGTGGACGATGGCAGTGTGGGCCGCAGAGGAGGAGAAACAGATTTCAGAGCCAGATTGGAGGAATACATTTCCCAGCAGCGCACAGGGAGATGGGGTCAGAGATGGTACCATAAACTATGAAGTACAACATTTATAGCCTCTGAATTAAAGCAGAAACTATACTTGAGTACACATTATCTTCCACTCATGTATTCAGTTTAAGTTAACTGATTTAAATCTAATTGTACTAAATGAGACTTAACTCCTGTACCATTATTCCCAAAATACATCCTTTCAGAGTTAATTTTGATCTTTACAGGATTTACATGTTCCTTTGTGTTTTGGTTGAATGATTTTTTTGGCATCTACAGGAGGAAAGCCATTGCATGTGACTGCATGTATTTTACAGTTAACAACACTTCCATTCAAGTAAAACAAAAACATCCACAGGGTGCTCTTTGTATGAGTGTCAGCTGTTGTGCTTCATGAAAATTATGCACTTTGCAAATCTTAGTATGATCACTCTGATTAAGTTAGCAAAAACATTTTTATCAAGATTGAAACGTGTTAAAAATTGTTGTATCTTTTTAAAGGAAGTGGCAGCATTGACATCCCTGTAGTTTGTATGCTGATATCAGGGGAAACAGACATGCTGAAGGTACAGTCTTTTACAGCTTTTTATGTGAATTGTTACAACAAAAATCGCAAATTCTAATTTAAATTGTGCCAATCTTTATTTCATGGTTTTTGTAATGTCTGTCAGAGAATGGATCTCTCTTTAAAAAGCTGCATCCCCTGGCTGGTGCTGGCTGGCTCAGGGGGCTTGGCTGATTTCCTGAGTGATATCTTGGAGAACTGGTCTTCAGCTCCAGCTGTGCCGTCCTCTGGTGAAGGCAACAGTGAGGCTCCTAAAACCCCCAGTGTGGATCTCAAAGACAGAGTGACAGAACGGTTTAAGAAGCATTTCCCTTCAGAGGCACAGACCGACAAACTAGTTGAACGGGTGAGTGCTGAGAACAGAAACATTGTGTTGGCCTTTACTCTGCAGAAGAGTATGAGGAAAGACTTTTTATAGCCTGCATATCAGCAGCATGTCAGCTGCTTACTAAACTGTGTTCAGTTCTAATATTCATGCCCTCAGGGAGCTCGACCTTTTTGTCAGTTTTTCAGGATCGCAGTTCCAATTGATTAAAGTCAAACCCTCTTGCTTAATAAGAGGCTGTGCCATGAATGACATCATGAGTTTGAAAAGAACCTTTGTCACCAGTTTCTTCCTCATCATTGTCTGTCTTTACGAACATCTTTTTTCTAAAATATTTTGCATTGTTCCTGTTTCCTTTTCCCATCTTCTGTCTCCAGGCTTTGAGCATTTACCAGAACAAAGATTTGATTACAATCTACCAAGGAGAGCACGAGAGTCCAAATGACTTTGACACAGTCCTGCTTAAAACACTCGTGGGAGGTATGTAAGTAGACAGTAATTTTACAAAATAGCAGCAACATACACTTTTAGTCCTTATTTTGATTAATTTTTGTCGTGTTTGTGTTTTTCAGCAAGTAAGCAGCAATCATCAGTTGATGCCAGCCCTTATAGTGACGAGCTGAAACTAGCAGTAACGTGGAACAGGGTTGACATTGCCAAGAGTGAACTCTTCAATGGAGACATCCAGTGGAAGGTGAGGAGGGAAAAAGACATCACACTGAATGGAAATACTCTGAAGTACATTGTGCAGTTTATTATACCACTTCTGACAGATACAGTTTACCTATGATTCACAGAATACTTGGCTTAAAGTATTAACCTATCCTAAAACATGATCTTCTTCCTCCAATTAAACAGTATGAAGATTTGGAGGACTCAATGACAGATGCATTGATCAATGACAAGCCCCAGTTTGTTCGGCTTTTCACTGAGAATGGCTTGAATATCATGGAGTACCTAACTTATGGCAGGCTGGAAACCCTCTATCGCTCTGTGCCAGATGGGACCTTGCTCTATCAGCTACTACAACAGTGCCTAGCAGAGCGGCTGGCAATAGTGGAGCGTCACTCACCATCAGAAAAACAGAATTCATCCTCAAAAATGGTGAAAGATAAGAATCAGGATGGACCAGTGAAGGAGGTCACCCTTTTTGAGGTGAGTTTTCTAATCAACGAGATTCTGTCCTTTTTCATTAATTTTTCTCAAAGATTCATTAGATTCATTATGAATGTGAGGAAAACCTGATACTGTTGTGCTTATTGTCCCACCCACTGCTTCCTCAGGTGTCAGGGGTTCTGGAGCTGTTAATGGGTGATGTCTGCCAGCCTTTATACTACAAAGCTTTGGGCTTAGAGTTCACTTCATCCAAAAGGACGTCTCTGAGGGTACTTTGAACCTTTCAGAATAAACACACAGTGTACTTATGCTGGCTGCATTTCTATTTTTATGGTTAACATGACAATAAATGTTCTTATTTTTTTATTCATCCCAGCGTGCAAATAAGGTTCTGCGTGGAGATTCGTTCTATCGGCAGCTGCGCTGCCCCTATCCCTGGGCTTCACTCTTCCTCTGGGCTGTACTGCAGAACCGCAGTGAGATGGCCCTTTTCTTCTGGGAGATGGTAAACGCTCTGAGACAAACTGGTGTTCAGCTGGTTTGAAATGGATGGATTGTTATTTAAATAGAGCAGAGTTTTCAGGGGAAGTTGCACTATATTGGGCATGTGTGAGAATGAGCTGCAACTAGACCAGGGGTGAAACTTTTACGTTTCTGTCAATGTAACAACACTGTTCAAAGAAAAGAAATCACTCAGCACGACTCTTTGGACTTAAATTCTAAGGAATAAATGTGTAAAAAGTTCTGGTAGCTCATTGCCCAGACTGTCCAGTTTTTAGTTTTTTCTTTCATCCATAATGGTAAAAAATACCTAGAAATTTCTATAGTGATCAAGTTTGAAACCTTTTGTCATCCACAATGGAAAATGGTTGGGAATAAAAACTTGTATTACCTAATCCCACTCCCAATTCGATCAATTCTGCACTCTGCTTTCAGTCTCCAATATCATTGAAATGCAGCCACGTGCTACTCATTTTACATTTTCACTCCTCTCTTTACTTTTCCTGACAAGCTTGCATTTAAATCTGACTCCCCCATCTCTCCGTCTACTGGGCTGTTTTCGGGACGTCTGCCTTTACATGTGAGATAAATCCCCACCCCCGTCTGCACATCCACATCCTGACGGGCCATTAATACCATTAATATGACGAGCCATTGGAAATGATCTGAGCCTGCGGGCTGTACATTTGACAACCTCAAACTAGACGCTGCTTACCGTGTATCAAAGTTGTTCGAGTCAATTAATTGCAATATATTGTTAATTATTATTTTATGATCCTAAGGGGTAATTTTGTTAAATATTATACAATCATAGTGTTAAGTCTTAATATAAAATTAAATAATTGCTAAAAACATAAAGTAAAGTGATGTTGTAAATTGGTGATCTCCTTTCCAGGCAGGTGAGGCAGTCCTGAGTGCTCTCAGTGGCTGTAATATACTCAGAGACTTGTCCAAACTGGAGGAGGAGACTGAAACCAAACTCTCCATGAAAGAGCTGGCCCAGAAGTTTGAGAACCTGGCTCATGGTGAGACAGTAACTGCAGTTTTCCAATACACTGTTAGGATGGTTTGATATCTAGTTTTGCAATCATTTTATTTAATTTCCTTAGAATTTTCCTTTTAACAGCTGATGTAACACAATAGTAACTCTTCATCACGTGTCTTGTCCACTTTATCTCAGATATTTTTAGCTCTTGTTATCGGAGTGATGAAAACCGTTCCTTCACCCTGCTAATTAGGAAGTCTCCAATCTGGGGTGACACCACCTGCCTTCAGATGGGCATGAGTGCCGATGCCCGGCTCTTCTTCAGTAATGATGGCGTACAGGTGTGTCATATTTGTCATTAATGTGAATGGCATTCCTTTCATCTAGCACATGGGCAATGAATCTGAATAACATCGTCATTTTCCAAAATATAGGTAACAAATGCAAAGAATGGAATGATATTTTGTAATGATTGTGAAAGTAAATGTTTGAAATAAAAATGAACTGAATGCTATTAAACAAATGAACATGAAATCAAAGGAAGCCATCATATTTATATAGAGAAAATATTGATCAGTTGAGGGAATAAAATGGGTCGTTCCATCCCAAATAAGCCAGCCTTTGTAACATTTCTTGCTCGAAAATCTGCAATTTGCGTAATAATTTTGTGGTCTGATAGTTTGAACAAATCTAATTTTTGAAATTCTACCTTAATGTAACAAATAATTTTTAAAGATATAATTAAAAAAAAACCATTATCCATCGACCCACTTTCAAATGATGTGTTTTGTACATTGAAATCTGCAACAATGTTTTAAGATTGATATCTCAGACTTTCACTGGGCCGATTAAAATGAATCGGTGTTTTTAATTTGCATCAAAAAATGTGGGTAACAAAATTGCAGCTTCTAGATGGTACTGGGATTATAATTGGGAAATAATTCAGTTATTTATGAGCCTATTTTTAAATTTTCAGACCTTGGTCACTCTGTCACAAATCGAGGTTTTAAAAAAAATTATCAGTCAAATTTTTCTATTTAAAAAATGCTATCGTTCCAGGTTTGGACGTACATAATGATTATTGCAAAATTTTAGCTTATATATTTTTATATACTGTCAAGCAATATATTAAAAAAAGGCTAGCAGATCATTCTCACCTGAAATATATTTTCATGTGTAATATTCTCTTCCAGGAGTGTAGGTCTCAAAATGGTAGGTAGGTAGAACAGGTCATGAAAATGAAACATTTTCACATATTGTACAAAAAAAATTGTTTCTTAGTTATAAATTGAATACCATTTGTTGTTGTTGTATTTAGATTAGACTATCTACTGATATTTTCACTTTACTCGTACAACTTGTGATATTTCCGGCATAAAAGTTAAATAGAACCAGCATTTTTTTTTTAAATTGTGTGCACAAATATGGAATTTTAAAAGATTGCTTTAATTTTTTGCCAATACGCAGACACTTCTTGATGTATTTGTCCTAAATAAGAAATCCTGTTTTTATCCTGGCTTTTATCTTTAATTGTTTTTCTGATAGTCATGTTCAAACATTGACTTCTTTTTCAATGTGGGGGAAAAAAAGGCATGAAAGTGTGCAGAAGGGCCTTTAAAAAAAACAAAAAAAAAAATCCCAAAAAAACGGGTATCTAAAATGTTATTTGATATAAGAAGCTGGGAGACAATGGAGCAGATAATATGACCCAGGTCTTGAAAATAAAAAAAAAACATGCACATATTTAACAAAATTATTTTCTGAATTGGAGTAGCATCTGTATTCTGTTTGGACAGATCAAAGATGGTCTACTGATATTTTTGGTTTTGTCGTACGTCATATTGTTCCCTGTAGAATGAAATTCTTCCTGTTTTGTAAGTGTGAATTATTTCATGGTAAAAAGGTTTTCTACAGATTTCCTTTACAACATTGTGTAATTCAACTATAAACTACAAAAATGTCAGTAGTTCTCTTGCAATTTGAAGTTTTTATTTAACATGTGCTCAAATATGGGATTTTGCAGGAATGCTGGACTTTCTTTTTCTTTATATTCTAACTAACCAATACTTAAGACACAGATCAATTTTGATGGTAAGAAAGGACAGTGAAAATTCAGTCTTTCATCTTTAATAGAGATATTCGTGTTCAAACGTTGCCTCAGATTTAGATGTGGAGAAAAAGACCTTAAAGTGGGTACATGGACAAATTTTCAAAAAACATATCTTAAAAAGCACTTGATATATTAAGCTGAAACTGAAATGGTCTGATGAAGCATAAGGCTGTTTTGATTATACAAACTTATGTATACATATACAGTTTCTATAAATAAATATGCTAATACACAATGCCTTGTTATACATCTTTATACACTGATCTGTAATTATTTAGCTACTCCTATCTAAAAGTATTGCTTTTTATAAAGAACTTATTTACACAATCATCCAGATTTGTACAGTACAACAGTATAAATTACTTACAAATTAAAAATGGCATAATGCTTCATGTTGAGCCAGTACTGCTGATGGATAAGTCCTTGTTTTTTCTCTCCTCTTCCAGTCTCTGCTGTCCCAGATCTGGTGGGGTGATATGAAGAGGAACACAGAGGTCTGGAAGCTCTTGCTCGCTTTCTTCTGCCCCATCCTCTGCTACACCAACCTCATTTCCTTCAGGTAAAGCAGTTCTACCACAGAGGTCATGTTTTTGGTTGTGTTTGCATGCATATCATTCTGTCTGTAATCACGATAGCGGAAATGTTTCGAATCAATTCTGATAAAACTTTGTGGGAGTGTAGAGTGGGATCATGATGACCAGTAATATTTGGCTTACTTTCACCAAAGTCTTTAAGGTCAACTTATTGATTCATGTCTTTTATCTTTAAAACTACACTTAAAATTCAGCGTCCTTTGTTTGTATTGTCGACATTTAGGAAATTATACTGGTATATGGGTATTCTAAATATCACATTATAGTTTGTCTCAAAATGTATTATGCCACATTTGACCTCTGACCTCAGTTTTACATTTCACACCTGAAGAAAGAAAATTTGCGTTATTTACACAAAAATCATGGATAATAGATTTGTAATCTAATCTGTCACTCATATTTGGTTTTCACTACACTACAGACTATTTAAAGTGCATTGAAATATATATGTATGTGTGTACACACGTATACGTACACGTGTATGTATGTGTGTATGTATATGTGTATATATATGTGTGTGTGTGTGTGTGTGTGTTTAAAAATTTTCTACATATTCCACCTCAAAGGACAGAAGACAATCAGCTGGAGGAGGAGGAAATGCCCGATGAGGATGCAGTGGCTCAGGACTCTGACAACGTTTATGGGACCACAGTCTTCTCTTTCTCTGACATCAAACAGCAGTAATATTTCTACTTGCACTCTTCAGTGTTTGTCCATAGAACATCAGTTTGTTGTTTTTACGTCTTAGGTCTACTAATGAATTAAAAATGTTTTCTTACACCAGTGAAGTTGACTCAGATGTTCACAAGAGTGATGCCATTAAAGGTGAGTCCTGTTTAAAGAGTCATCTGATTCTTGTCTCCATATGCTGTCATTTTAGTCACCTTTCAATCTGCATTTATAATCTTTGATACAGGTGTACTTTACCGACCACCACAGCGTCCATTTATAGTGTCACGCTGGCGTCAGTTCTGGTTTGCACCGGTCACCTCCTTTTTGGGCAACGTCCTGATGTACTTCCTGTTTCTCTTGCTTTTCGCCTACGTGCTGTTGGTGGATTTTGAGCCCCCACCACCTTCAGGCCCAGGTGCTTCTGAGTGTGTGTTGTACTTCTGGATATTCACCATTGTTTGTGAGGAGATCCGACAGGTGAGTGAAGAGAGATATCTTACTTAGAACTTTGTCCACCCCCCCCTCCTGTCCAAGAATTTTTTTTTGCAGCTTTATGAAATATAAAGGGAAAAACTGAATGTAATAACTATCCCCAAATATAATATATAATGAACTATCCCCAAAGTGCCATTGCAACACAGTGGTTACATGCTCCTGTGTCAAAAGCCTTAGATTCAAGATTGACATTAAAATAAATAAGCAAATTTTTTTTTTAATTCGTCACTGATTTTGTATGATTAAGCAAACACTAAAAAAATTTAAAAAAATATCACAAATTAAAATCTTATCCTGTCAGATTTTACTCACTTTACTGAAATAATAGTAACAGTAAATGGAAAGTGCTCGTCTGTATTTGGATATATGTCACCTAGGTATAGTTGAGTTTTATTTGTTGTTTTTTATGGAGCTGTAAAGTCATTTTTCTCTTCTTCATCAAGACCATTTTATTGGGAACGATGACTTGGCGTCAAAGGTTCAGACTCTACATTCAGGATGTTTGGAATAAATGTGACCTCACTGCCATCAGCCTGTTCATTATAGGACTAATCTGCAGGTATGGACAAAAAAATAAAAAATAATAGAAATAATCAATTCAAATTTGTTTTTTCTACAGTATAATTTTTGAATGAGGCTTTGTCATTGCAGATTGTAACATTTGTAAAAACATTGTCCCTGGTTCATATTTGGATGTCTTAAGTGTTCTATAAAATAATTTTCATTTCTGGGTCTTTAGTTAATTTACAGCTTTGCCACCAGGTGGTGCTGCTACCACACTGATTCAGCTTTACTGTGCTTGTGTTTCAGGATGTTCCACTGGTCATATGAATTTGGACGGGATGTCCTGTGTTTGGACTACATGGTCTTCACCCTTCGCCTCATTCACATTTTTGCCATTCACAAGCAGCTGGGACCAAAAATCATCATTGTAGGAAAGATGGTGAGAAAGTTACCGTCAGTTGGCAATATACCAATTATACACTTTTAATAATATAATGTCAGAAACAAAATGACAATTTTCTCCTCTTGTTCAGATGAAGGATATCTTCTTCTTCCTCTTCTTCCTGGGTGTGTGGCTCATGGCATACGGAGTTGCCAATCAGGCTCTGATCTATTCCTACGATCCAAACCCGAATCGCATTTTTCGGAGAGTTTTCTACAGGCCATACTTGCACATCTTTGGACAGATCCCTGTTGAAGAGATGGATGGTACAAGTGTTTGTGCAACTGGCATAAAAATAAGAAAATTGAATGCTACTGTAAAACTTTCTTAACTTTCTTCTTTTATGTGTGTTTTGTTGCAGTGGGCAAGGACTGGGATGTCAACTGTACACACAATGTGACTTTGATTGAGAGCGGTGAAGAGCCGTGTAGAACTCATGAGAGTAACTGGCTGGTAGTGATTCTGCTAGTCGTATATCTCCTGGTCACCAACATCCTGCTCATCAACCTGCTTATTGCCATGTTTAGGTAAAGAACCAGTCTGTCATTATATCTGAGGATACATTCACATACTGAATGGTTTGACTTGACTCAGTGGCTCTGATCTGCTTGTATCTACACAGCTACACTTTCTCTAAAGTGCAGGAACACAGTGACACCTACTGGAAGTTCCAGCGTTACAACCTGATTGTTGAGTACCACTCCCGTCCTTCTTTGGCTCCGCCTTTCATTATCCTCTCACACATCAACCTTTTCATCAAGAGGGTCATCCGCAAAGTGCCCTCTGTAAAGATTCACCACTTTGGTCAGTATTGGATCAGAAGTCATGGATTTTATTAATATAATAAAATAATTAATACTGCTAATGTATTAAAGTTATTGTCCATTACACATGCTGAATGAGGAAGCCTCAGTTTCATAGTTCTATTATCTTTGAGTTTTTTAATCAGTGACTGTATTTTTTTTAAATTAATTGTTTTTATTTTAGTTGCTTACTTAAAATGGAAGCATCTAAATAATTTGCTTGCTCACTGACCTCAGTTCAGCAGTGATGAAAGCATGAAAACTGAGTTGAAAGGTAATCAATTCAAACCTTTGTCTTTTCTATCAGTGTTAGACTTGGAAGCAAAGGCAGCGAACAGATTATCAACGTGGGAAACGATTCAGAAGGAAGACTTCCTGACTGCTCGAAACAAGATCCAGAAAAGCAGCGACTCAGAAAGGCTCAAACGGATGTCTGCCAAGTGAGCACACCTTCATCCTCCACTGTAGCAGCATTATTTATTACTGTGTGACTCCATCATACTGAAGTAAATCCATCTTTGTTTATATAGGGTAGATGGTGTGCTTAAACATCTGAGTGAAAGCAGAGACTTTGAACACAGGTTACGGTCTCTGGAGAATCAGGTAAAACCGAAGCTCCAACTTATCATTTTGTACCATTTGATTCATTCATGATACATATGTGGAGCTGCTGTGAAAGAGCACATTGGTTCAGCCAGTTCAGTATTCTACATAAAGGTTAAAGCATTGAATTGCAGACTTGTTTTGACTGGTATAATAACAGGATGGTAGAATATAGGGAAAACACCTACTATTTAGTACAAAGACAGTTTTATTTGGAATTAGTGTGGCTGATCTTAAGCAACTCTGTAGTAAGCAATTTTATGTTTTGGAGAAAAGCAAGAAGTACTGATTATGGGAAAAAGCTGTTGTGTCAGTCAGAATGTTTTTAAGATTAGCTTAAGATTAGGATACATCAGAGCCAACAATTCATGAATTAACTACATCACTGTTGTCTTTTTAAAATGAGATTTTTTTTTTAGTCACTAGGTGGAGCTAGCCTAACTGTATTTAATTTGCTTCCAGTCTTTATATCTTCCTGAGAACTGAGGAAAAAATAATCTTAGCATTGAACTTTTTTGTGATTTCCTACCTCTTTGGAGCTAAAAGACACCACACAAACACACGAGATATCAATGGGAAGCCCAGGACGTTCTCTATTTAGTACATCAAGACTTAATACCGTAGCTCAAATAAGCCAAAAGCTATAGACCAAAAACAAATGTCTATTAGAGAGGACATAAATGAATAGGGTGGTTCTCAGGAAGATGTGATAAGCTGGGCTGGACAAGTGTTTAACGGGTGGATATGAGTGGTATCCAAGACAGGTTTTTTTTTTTTTTTTAATGGTCTGTCTTTGATTAAGCAGTTTCCTGTTTTAAAAATATTTTGTCCTATAGAGGGCAATAAAGTAACGTCCACCTTAAAAAGTAATCTTACTCTCTATGTAGTGAAAGTGTTAAAGTACTGCTTTAAGTGTATTACTGCATAATATTTAATTAACAGTAAACAATCTGTTTTTAGAATTTTTATAGACACAAAGTTAAGACATGGAGTGAACAGACAACCTGAACACATCTATAAAGAAAAAAGTCATCCTTTTTTTCAGGTGCTTTTCATTGAGGTTTAAGAATGAATCTTTTCTAATATATAGTTTCATGATCTTCTGCTTTTTCTTCTCAGATGGAGTATTGCTCCAGTGCACTCAGCTGGGTTGTGGATACTTTATCACAAGGAAGCACATTTAAACCTCCTCGACCTCCACCATTACGAGGTACTTACTAGCAGTTATGAAATCATGCTTACATAACAGCCTGCATGTTGAAAAGCCACTCTTCATTTACATAGCTTGCTTCACTACTAAGTGGCTGTAGCTCAAGTGGTAGAGCAGGTAATCTGCTAACCACAAGACTGTTAGTCCGATCCAGGGCCGTGCAGAGATGTGGGTGCTCAAAGTTAAAAAGGGGCATATAGAACCAGGCTGAAGAATAACAACCCACATTCATCAAGAATCTAAAATGTAATCGCATCATACTATATCACTGTCATCAGGTGGGGTCAATAGAGAGCAATCGCAGCTTATGTTTTACCCGATGGGTACAGTGTTGCTGTTGAGGGGTTGCTGCTGCTCCCGCTGCTGATAGTGCTGGAGGGCAGGGCTGTGTTGATCTGAGACTGTAGACTGTAAAAAGTCCATAGCAGAGATGGTAGCGGATTAAACAAGTGTTATAAGATAATAATAAAATATCGAGATTGGTTACAGCGCTTAGAACCAAAAGTCAACAAAACTGTGAGGAATAAACTCGGCTCTGTTTGTGTTTGTGAATCACTCTTTGACTCTCTGCTTCCTTCCATTTCCTCATCTCATCTATCACTCTCCACTTGCTGTTCAGGCACAATTTGCTATCGCATCGATCTATTGTTTAATTATCCACACTTAACAATTTTTGCACCTAATCCATAATAAAGTAATGACAGAAAAATGTTATAGAACCTAAACATTAGAAAGCCCCCCCCCCCTCCCCCCCCCTCAGTTATTCTTCAGCAAGATACTAAATCCTGACTTGCTCGCCAATGTGTTAGCATTGTGTATTAATATGAGATAGAAAGCACCAAGGTATAGAAAAGAAGTGCCTGTGTGACTGGATGAATGAGGTGTGCTGTACTTTGAGTACTCTAGTAGAGCAGTAACGCACTGTCTAAAAGTCAATTCATAATGTACTGCTTTCTTAAAAAGTTTGCCTTTTTTCTTTTTGCTAAAATTTGTCCCTCACTCATCTTACTCTACCTATTCCTCTCTACAGATGCATTTGCCTCCTCTTCCAGCTCAACTTAATTTAAGGATACCTTAAATCAAAGAGGACACCTTCACTTCGCTCAAGTTCAGGAAAAAAAACAAAATTGGAGAACACTCTCTTTTGAGAACTTTTATCCAGCCCACCACCTTGATTCCCACTGGACTTGGTTTACCAAAGAATATAAACACTGCACTGAAAAGAGAAAACATTTTATCCAGCCAATGCAAGACACTGTATGTCTGTGCGTGTGCGCGTGTGTGTAACTTGATACAATTAATGCTGTAAAACATGTTTTAAAAACATGCAATGTTTTACATTTTATTCTGATATGATGTGATAGCGTCTATAACCAGTTACAGTAGGAGCACATTAATGCTTTTTCAGTTACATTAAAAATGCCCAATATTTGTATGCAAATGTACATACAAATGTATTTGGATGTCTGCATTTTTATTCTTTTCAGATAACTTTCATGCAGTATAATGATTCATTTTGATGATAAGTACAAAAGAATAACTGTAGTTCAACAATCTTCAAGGATTGATTTATTTGCTTTTTCATTGCTCTTGAATCCAAACTGGGAGCTGGTTCCACAGAAGAGGGACCTGAAAGATGGAGTTTCTGCCCCCCGTTTCTACTTTTAAATACCTTTGGAGCCACAAGTAAACTAGCAGTCTGAATGCAAAGTGCTCTATTAAAGTGGTATGGTACTATGAGGTCTTTAAAATAAAAGAGCTCATCTTACAACACTTTTTATAGTGTTGTAAGATGTCCAATTTATCTGACTTTAGAAAGAAAGAGTAAATTAGAGATGATCTAGACCTTCATGGAGATTATATAACTGGTGTGTGTCTTCTGGCTTCATGGACAGATAAATGCAAATAGACTTGCTCCTGGGAAAGAACCCTGTGGAACTCCATAATTAACCTTAGTGTGAAGAAGACTCCATAGATTTGTTCCATTTGTTCATGTCAATTTTCTAATCCTTGTTAGGGTTCCTGCTGTACTGTTTTGGATTAACTAAAGGCTTTTCAGGAAATTTTAGAGCAGCACTATAATAATGAACGAATTACAGTATTCCAGCTAGAATAAATGAATGCATGAAATAGGGTTGTAATAATTAACTGTGTAAAGCGAATAACAGTTAAAATCTTTAAATGTAGGAGTTTTAAAAAATTCTCCAAGCATTTTTTTTTTTGCTTTAATGTTTTGTTTGGTCCGTAACTCTGTTGTCACCATTTAAATAGTTTAACTTAGAACCAGAGTCTTCCATTTCCCACATGTGTATAGATAAAAAGGTGGAGCTGTATCCAAGACTGAGCTCAGATTGTTGTCACAGATTGCTTTAGTAACATTCATAAGCATGAATAAAATACACTAATTACATTGCACTAACAGTTTTAATAAAACACAAGCTTTTGTTTTTCACAAATCATTAAAAGTATATTTGGTCAGTAAAACCCTGAGCCACTGACCTGAGGCTGTTGGATTGGACTGAATTATTGCCAGCATTATTTATTAATGTCTACACAATCGGGATGCCTGTTTTTTGGAGCAGGAAACATTGCGTTGCAACAGGACACACTCCAGTTCTGAGAATGCTGATATACTTGCTTTTCTTCATTGCAGCCACCATGAAATGAGCCATTCACAGACACACTTAAACATGCACCGAAACCTACAGTTCAGCTGGAAAGTATTCACAAGTTACAGCCTTATTCCAAAATGGATTCAATTAATTTTTCATCTCACAATTCTACGCATCCTAATTACATACTTTATAATTACAAAGTGAAAAAAGTTTGCTTGAAATTCTTGCAAATGTATTAAAAACGAAACACTGCCTTTTCCATGGCTGCTGCTGGCTGGTTCAGGAGGCTTGGCTGATTTCCCGAGTGATGTCTTGGGCAACCTGTCTCCAGCTCCACCTGTGCAGTCTCCTGCGGAGGGTGACAGTGAAGAAGGTCCCAGCGTGGATCTTAAAGACAAAGTAGAGGAACATTTTAAAAAGCATTTTCCTTCTAAACCACAGACCGACAAACTAGTTCACCCGGTGTGTGCTGACTGAGATAATATATACACATGGGGAAACAGGTGGCTGACGCTCTGAGTCAATTCCTCATTCATAAAGCTGTTGTCAAAGTGCAAAGATGAGCAAATTCTGTAAAATGAGTAAACTTACAATATATAAGGATGGAGATGGTAATCAAGTCAGAAATAGTAGACTATAGAACTGTAGACTTTATCTTTCTAACTGTGGTCATAGATTAGTTGTCAGACTGTCAGGTAGTTCCTCTGAAACTTTTACCGTATGGTATTTTAGGAATCACTGTTTAAATAAAGCTTTAGATACATAATCATTTATGATGTTGTAATCATTCACGCATGAGGAAAAACCTAGATCTGTGAGATGTTTTGATTATCTGAGTGAATCAAGGCTTAAATGATTTTTACAGAACTTTATTTAAAGTGACTTTTTTGTGCAGCTGCGGACAGTCTTTGTTTTGACTACAATGCATGTTAAAATTTGTTCACAGACTGACATTCAGTCATTACATGACATCGAAGTATGTTTTGAAAAGCACAGTGTCGAAAATTTTGTCTAAAACACAACATATTTTCCACTGAAAATCCTCTAAATCAGTTTCAGCGTGACGACCCAGAAGGCATCTCTGTAACATATCAGCAAATTATTTTAGAGTCCACTTGCATAACAGGACAGATACGAAACATGAGGATTTCCCACCTCATTCTCTTTGGATCCATTTATAGCAGTTTATTTTGTCCCAACATGATCTATATTCCTTATGCAAAATAGCTTCAAAAACAACACTGAAATTTCGAGCTGACCAGCATATAGATAGTTCGTTAGTTCATTAAAGACTTGAAAAACTTCAATTTGAAATGCTTACTATTACTTAGTACTAACAATAAGGTAGTAAGACATTGTCTGATGTGGCTGTCAGGAAGATATCATCTGTCAGTGAAGGCTGATATTTAATCAGATCACAAATGCTTACAGTGGGAACATTAAAGCACAATTTTTCTGTAAATCTCTTTATTTCTGCCATTACTCTATAAAAATGGTCATAAACTACAGTGAACAGCTTTTTTTTTTTTTTTTTTAACTGCAGAGTCGCTTACTGTCTTGGGTAACTATCTAAGATTCATCACTGAAGTGTGTCTGATCTGTTTCTCCAGACTTTTATCATCACTTTCTGTCTGTCATGTTCAACATTTCTGTTCCCATTTCCCATCTTCTTCTTTCTCCAGACTTTAAGCATTTACCAGAGTGGAGGTTTGATTACAGTCTACCATGGAGAGCATGTGAGTCCAAATGACTTTGACACAGTCCTGCTTTTTAAAACACTCGTGGGAGGTAAATATAAGTAGACGGTAATCTTACAACATACACTTTTTATCCTAATTTTGATTTTTGTGTCGCGTTTGTGTTTTTCAGCAAGTAAGCAGCGTGCATCAGCTGAAGTTAGCAGTAACGTGGAACAGGGTTGACATTGCCAAGAGTGAACTCTTCAATGGAGACATCCATTGGAGGGTGAGGAGGGAAAATGATTTTACACAGATGTTACGCTGAAAGAAATACTGTGAATTAAATGAATGACGTGCAGTCTATTGAACCACTTTTGGTAGATAAAATTGTTTAACTCTGATTTACAGAATGTTTTGATTAAAGTATTAACCTAACCTAAAACCTGACCTTCTTCCTCCAATCAAACAGTATGAAAATCTGGAGGACTCAATGACTGATGCACTGATGTCCTTGCTCATAAGTTTTGCTTATCCAAAGAGAATGTGAAGAAAAACCAGTAGCCTTGTGCTTATTGTCCCACCCACTGTTTCCTCAGGTGTCAGGGGTTGTGCAACAGTTAATGGGCGGTGTTTTGCCATTGCAAAATCATAACATTCTTTAATGTAATGTACTTGTGTTTTAACGCACTTGTTTGGACATAATGTGCCATAAATGTTTTTTTCATGTCTGGTTTTAGTCACTCAAATTCAAAACATTTCATCCTCTACCAAATTTCACAGGTTTTATTTACAGGTGTGCCACCGGATGGTGCTGTTACCACACTAAATGAGTGTTACTGTTTATGATGCAGGATGTTCCACCGGTCACACAAATTCAGCTGTGATATGCTTTCCTTTTAAAGTTTTCAGACAGTATAATAAATGAGTAGCTATATGTGAACGTGGCCCAGAAATGATACTGGGACAAAGCCAATTAAACTCGAATGCTGCCAAATCATAATGATAATGCCATTCCTGAGTTCCCATCTACTGGCAACCAAATATCTCTAGATCTTTGTATGATGAGTGAAATGTTTAGTCACATTAGTCAAATTTATTTTATAATTGTGTCAATATTCAAATATGATATACAATAGGATCAAGTGTGTGGTGTTTATATGTAGTTTTAAAGGAAAATAAATAATTCAGTCCTGCAGGTTTAAAGCCTGCGATATATAGAGGGGCAAAAACCTGTTCAGTCAGCCACTAGTTGTGAAAGTTCTCCCACTTAGAAAGATGAGAGGCCTGTAATTTTCATCATAGGTATACCTCAAATATGAGAGACAAAATGAGAAAAAAGAAAATCACATTGTTTGATTTTTTAAAGAATGTATTTGCTAATTATGGTGGAAAATAAGTACTTGGTCAATAACAGAAGTTCATCTCAATACTTTGTTATATACCCTTTGTTGGCAATGACAGGGGTCAAACGTTTTCTGTAAGTATTCACGAGGTTTTCACACACTGTTTCTGGTATTTTGGCCCATTCCTCCGTACAGATCCCCTCAAGAGCAGTGATGTTTTGGGGCTGTCACTGGGCAACACAGACTTTCAACTCCGTCCAAAGATTTTCTATGGGATTAACATCTGAAAACTGGCTAGGCCACTCCAGGACCTTGAAATGCTTTTTATGAAGCCACTCCTTCATTACCTGGGCGGTTTGTGTGGGATAATTGTCATGCTGAAAGACCCAGCCATGTTTCATCTTCAACGCCCTTGCTGGTGGGAGGAGGTTTTCACTCAAAATCTCACGATACATGGCCCCATTCATTCTTTGCTTTACACAGATCAGTCGTCCTGGTCCCTTTGCAGAAAAACAGCTGCAAAGCATGACGTTTCCACCCACATGCTTCACAGTAGGTATTGTGTTCTTTAAATGCAACTCAGCATTCTTTCTCCTCCAAAAACAACAAAAGTTCTATTTTGGTTTCATCTGATCATATGACATTCTCCCAATCCTCTTCTGGATCATTCAAATGCTCTCTAGCAAACTTCAGACGGGTCTGGACATGTACTGGCAGGGGAACACATCTGGCACTGCAGGATTTGAGTCCCTGGTGGCGTGGTGTGTTACTGATGGTAGCCTTTGCTACTTTGGTCTCAGCTCTCTGCAGGTCATTCACTAGTTCCCCCCGTGTGGTTCTGGGATTTTTGCTCATCGTTCTTGTGATCATTTTGACCCCATGTGATGAGATCCTGCATGGAGCCCTAGATCAAGAGGGATTATCAGTATGTCTTTCATTTTCTAATAATTGCTCCCACAGTTGATTTCTTCACACCAAGCTGCTTACTTATTGCAGATTCTTCTTCCCTGACTGGTGCAAGTCTACAATTTTGTTTCTGGTGTCCTTTGACAGTTCTTTAGTCTTGGCCATAGTGGAGTTTGGAGTGTGACTGTTTGAGATTGTGGACAGGTGTTTTTTATACTGATTACGAGTTCAAACAGGTGCCATTAATACAGGCAACGAGTGGAGGACAGAGGAGCCTCTTACAGAAGAAGTTACAGGTCTGTGAGACCCAGAAATCGTCTTTATGAAGTTATGCTTAAGCAAGTGGAATCCATGCACATATTGGGCTAAATTTCAGCTGAATAATAATTCTAATAATAATTTTCTGACTGAAATTGGCCTTTAAAACAAATATATTTGCCTTTGCATGATTATTGCAGGCAAATCTCTGGCTTTTACTTCTTGCGGGCATGAGCACCACAGAGACACATACCTAACAGTCTCTGTTGCAAATGTGTAATATTTTTAGTTTCCAATAACAATTAGAGAACCTAACTATGCTGAGCTGTCAGTCTGCTATAATGGTGTCTAAATGTGTCATTGAGGGTGTTCAGTTCCCTCACATGAGATGCCAGTGACCAGGTAAGGCGATGAGGAAGGATTGGAATAAACAATACACCAGCTCAGACTCTGTGTCTGAGTAGTTTGTGGTTTTGACTGGCTTTTCCTGTTTTCAGAGTTTGGAGGAACTGTTTGCCTCTGTGAAACCACACCCATACCTTAGTGCTGGCTGCACCTACTTTTATTGTGGACACTGAGAGACGTTAGTGGCAGGGAATAGGGTTTCAGCAGTAAGCCACAAGGTGAAGTATGGTCAGAAAAAGTTAATTTTAGTTCTTCTGCACACATTTCTCACTGAGCTCGACTGAAAGGGAAGCATGAATGACACCGGAGCAAACGTAGAAGGAGGGGGAATAGAAGAAGCCGGTAGAGATAACAACACAGACATTATCTGCCAGACTGAGAAGAGCCAGGTAAGTCAGCTTTTGCTAAAATCTTTCAGCTGCTGTTACGATATCATGGTGGCATGTCGGCCAAAAGAAAACAAAAGAAAAGAGAAAGTAAAGAACCAACAAAAAAACTCCTACATTTAAAGATTTTTTTTTTTTCAAGTGCAAGCTATACTTGAAAAAAATCCTCACAATGAAGTTCCAAGTAACAGTGATGGTGAGCCGCCCACAAACTTCTTGGAAAACTACACACAACAAGCTTTGTAAACGTGCCCGTGAACTAACATCTACTATTTCAGCTGCAATTTGTTGATACAAAACTTGTCTAACTGGTTGGTCGTAAAACAAGCTTTAATAAGTAGAAACAGGTTCGGTGCAACATTTCTATAGCAGTTCACTGACTTTTACTTAACAGAAAAAAATGGAAAGCACACTTATGTCTACTAGTCTACATACAGCATCCTACACATAAGCATGTAGTTAAGCACTTCATCATGTTTACTAATAACGTTGATGATGGCTGCATTCCATTCCATTTAGCTGCTGAGGTGATGTGTTCACATTAGTGATGAGTAAAGCAAAGCTTTTGTGAAACAATGAAGCTTTCAAAGCAACTGTGCTATAATTGTATCAAGGTTTAAAAAGATTTCTCGCACTCATCTCCACACTGACACCTGCTATTTTTGCAGCCTGAACACTGAAAAAAGGCTACTTATCACAGAAAGAAATATATGCACTACAAATAATTATGATCAACATATATTTGGGAAAAATAATTGTTCAAGTAAGGAAAGAAAAACACTGAGATTGTTAAAGACAGCAATCAGTAGCTGTAAAGACCAAGGCTAATTCAAAAGCTTAATAGAAAAACATGTTTTTTGGCTTGTGGGTTGTGTTGTTCTACTACAGAGTATGTGCATACACAGACTCACTGTTAAACTATGTTACACTAAGATATATGTAGATGTTTGTCACTATTTAACAACATTTTAAAAATCCTTTCAGAGTTGCATCCCCAAAATCATCAAGAAACGAGTGTGCAGCACCTTTGTAGAAGATTCCTTCAGGTACTGTGACCTCTGTCTTTTAATAACAGCACATGTATTTTGAGTAACTTCTCATTGTGTTGTTTGTATCCCTCCACCTCTCTCAGTAATGGTGCATTGTGTCAGTGTGGGGCTGCGAGAGATGACCATGCCTCTGTGGCTCTTGGAGACTATTTCAGCACAGCCATCGTGAACCAGTGGAAAAGTGTGCAGCACTCCTCTGAACAACCAACTGATGCCTTTGGAGAGGTGCAGTTTACAGGAGCCAGCAAGAGGCACAGCTATGTGGGTTTTTTTTTTTCATTTTGTCCCATACCACTTTATCTCTACAGTTTTTGAAAATGTGAGCAAGTTATTAAAGGAAAATTTCTCTAAGGGTGTAAAGGTGGGTTAAATAAAAATCAAGATAAATCCGGAGCTCTGGTAGCCAGTACTTTGAGTTTTCCTGACCTTCAACCTGCTACTGCTCCACCTGAGTAAACAAAGTCAGTACAGATAAAGTGACAAGATTAAAACCCATAAGAACTCAATGTTGACACAGGTATCACTGCCACTTTACACCTTTTTTTTTTTTTTTTACATCGACTTTCCTATAGTTTGCCAGACAGTAAAAATGATTCTGGGCTCTTTTGGGTCACTCTTTCAAGCATCATTTTCATTTTCTAAGTTTTAATTACAAATTAAAGGTTCAAACAACTGATGCATCATTTTAGCTTTAATACTAGATCACAGTTCATTAATTTACAAGTCTTTGGGCATTGTTGACATATGCTTGTTTCCTTTAATTCATCAAATCTGTAAACTTAGTTCCTGCGCCTGTCATGGAGCACTGAGCCTTTGGTGGTGTACAACATATTGACAACCCATTGGGGTCTTCCTCTACCCAACCTGGTTGTTTCTGTTGTGGGTGGAAATAGCAGGACACAGATAAAGACCTGGGTACGGGAGGTCCTCAGACAGGGACTGGTGAAAGCGTCACAAAGCACAGGTAAAACTTTATGCATCTGTGTCAGTGCCTTACAAACTCATCTGTGATGTTAACAGTATGATTGGAATTTCTGTGAGCTGTTTGCTGAAATATTTTATTGTTGGTTAGCAGATGCCATCATATTTTCAACACAGTTCCGTATGCCATAAAAAATGTCTAAAATACTCTCAACGCATGCCTTACCTGAACTTAGTTTCTAGATTTTAAAACTGATTTTAAAAAAGATGCCCCAAAAAGCAGATTCTGTTCATCTGGACGTAGCATTTTGAGCTTTGAAAACGCTTCCTTACCTGGATAATTGAGCATACATCAAGATATACAAGTTGTCTTGGTAAGGCCTGGGTAAGGCTTAAATGCAGCAATCTGAGCATCTGCTCCCGCACTGGCCACTGGAAGGAAAAGGACTCCATCAGAGGCCATGCAGCAAGCAAAATCTTTTCTCGGTGTAGAGCTATAGTTTTCAGTTACCTCTACAGAAAAAATCAAAACATGGATATGGGACAAGTTGACCAATGTGGCACAAGGCTTCATACACCAGAGAAGAAAGCTGTTAATTGAGCAGGTCTGACACCAATACAAAGTAAAAGGATCCACAGAAGCAAACTCACAGTCCAACAGGCCAACTGACCAACCTGGAACACAGTAAGCTCACCTGGAAGGATATCTGGGAAATGGAAGGAAGCAGACTCAGAGCCAGCTATGATGTCCATTCAACAAACCAAAACAACAGTAGGGAAGAGAAGGTCCTATGTGTGCTCTCTACCAAACTCTGGCAATTCTGAGGCATCTCCTTTATCAGCTGCAACACCAGCCTATCTCAAGGCCTTTACACCTGGAGGCTGGAACTGCCAGCAATGCACTCACTCATCCAATGTCTGAACTGCCAAACATAATTTCCGTTGTGAGAGCAGGAGAATGTCTGGTGACGTTATCAGCAAGAGTATGCACAACCCTCTTTGACCCTGGGCGTGCAGGTAGACCTTGATCACAAACTGCTCCTTCCAACAGAGATAATAACAGCTTATCTCTGGCCAGACCCCATCTTGTGGCCAGAAGACGCTATGCGTCCTGGAACACACCTGGCATGTCAGGTGTTGTTGTTGGAGATTTTGTGGGCATAAAATTAAATACACTTAAGACAAATAGTGCCTACCTGATGTTCCCAATAAAGTAGTTTTCTCCCCTAGCACTCAAGACACCAAGATGGAAGCAGTAATGATTGCTCAGTGGATTATAAGGTCTAATAAAGCATACTGTTACTCCCTGGACCCTGGCCTTAATTTTTGTGCACCAATTGTGATTTTCACTTTTACATTTTACACTGCATCCCAACTTTTTCCACAACTGGGGAAACATTTAGTGACATGTCACAGTAATCTACGTGGTATACAGGTTGAACCAGGCCATTTACCATTTATCTGTTTCCCCCAGGTGCATGGATCCTAACTACAGGCCTGCACGAAGATGTTGGCAGGTGTGTTGGACAGGCGGTGAGAGATCATGCAGCTGCAGCATCTTCGGTGTCCCTCAACAAGGTGGTAGCGTTGGGCATTGCTCCGTGGGGCATCGTGGAAAAGCGAGAGCAGCTGGTCAAACCTCAGGTAGTACAGACATTACACATTTAAACATTTTTCAAAGCATTAAAAAATATCATGTTCACCTTTATTGTCCAAAAAGCTCACTTAAAAATTTGATTTATATTTGTCTTTTTCATTGTGTTTTTTGTTTTAGTTGCTTATAATTAATACAAACAGCCTTTTATGTGTCCTAATTTTAAATGACTAAGATTGTGTGGATTTTAGTGCTCAAAGTAAGGTAAATCCATGCTTACCATGCTTCATTTCCATAGTCTTGGGACAAGACTGTATTTGCATCTTCTATTGAAACACATATAAGTAAAGAAACACTAGTATACCCGGTTTTCTGCTTCTGCAGGGGAGCTTTCCTGCAAAGTACAATGCCCGAAACGCATCACAGAACTCCTGCCCCCTGGACAACAACTACCAGGCCTTTCTGCTGGTGGACGATGGTAGTGTGGGCCACAGAGGAGGAGAAACAGAGTTCAGAGCCAGACTGGAGGAATACATTTCCCATCAGCGCACAGGCATAAGGGGTGAGAGATGGCACCATAAACTTTAAAGTAAAATATTATATTATGGATTATGAGGGAGCTTAAGGGAAGTTTTATCTGAATACTGATAGCACGTTGTCAGCCCAATATTTTCCACTCATTTTTTTTTAGCTAAAGTTAATTGAGAGTTATTTGTGTTTAATTTAACAAAAGCATTTGATCAAGATTGGAAGATGCTAAAAATTGTTGTATCTTTTTAAAGGAAGTGGCAGCATTGAAATCCCTGTCCTTTGTATGCTGATATCAGGGGAAACAGACATGCTGAAGGTAAAGTCTGCTTTATATGTTCATTATCACAACATTAATTTTGACTTACTATTTAAATTGTGTGAATGTTTCATTCGTGGTTTTTGTAATGTCTGTCAGAGAATGGATCTCTCTTTAAAAAGCTGCATCCCCTGGCTGGTTCTGGGTGGCTCAGGAGGCTTGGCTGATTTCCTGAGTGATGTCTTGGAGAACCTGTCTTCAGCTCCAGCTGTGCCGTCCTCTGGTGAAGGCAACAGTGAGACTCTTAAAGCTCCTAATGTGGACCTTAAAGACAGAGTGGCAGAACGGTTTAAGAAGCATTTTCCTTCAGAGGCACAGACCGACAAACTAGTTGAGCAGGTGAGTGCTGAGAACAGATGCACTGCATTTACTCTACAGATGAGCTGGAGGAAACACTTTATCTCTCTGCATATTTATCAACTACAGACTAGACTGCGGTGTATTTTAGCACTGATATTCAGAACTAAAGTGTTTAGCTTGATCTTACTGTCAATGTGTCAGGATCACAATTCCAAGTTTATTCACATTATATTTTTTAGTGTAGTAATTTAAAAATTACTTTCTCAGTTTGTTACAAATTGTTGAAACTTCAGGCTGCTATTTGTTTCACCACAGTGACAAAAAGTTAATTCACTCACAAGCTGTGAAAGTTGTTTTTATAGGACCAAATCATATATGCAAGCTTATAAATGCAACTGATCAATCAGCACTAGCCCAAAATCAAAATCTAATAGCCTTAAAAAGTACTATTTACAATAAATTAATGCATTTGTGTTCAATGTGTTTTAGAAACATGGAACAGGGTATTCAGGATGCTTTTTCACTCATTTGCACTCCAGTCTGACCATTTTCAAAGATGGTGTAGTGCAATTTTCAGTTAATAAAGTCTGCAGTTGCAACTGTTTTTTTTTTTCACCCGCGCTGTTGCTGGCCAGAGAGCGACTCCAACTATCTTTCTCCAGGTGCTGGTCTCATACAGTCAGCAGATAACATAGTTGAGCAGGCTACTCCAGGTCATATTGACCTTCACTATAAGTAATTATACAAAGAAAAAAAGATTTAAGATAAGGAAGCCATTCAGTGTGAGGCGTGTTTATCAAATCTGATCATTAAATCCATCCGCCAATGTTTCCAGTTTAGTAACTGTTTCTGTAAAAGAACCATTATCAGTGGTATTGCTAGGGATGAAGGTACACACACATCACCAAACATCACACACACCTTTATGCCATTCTATTTTACCATGTCCAGATGTTTGCCATCTGAGACTGAAATCTGATATGACTGAACCTGTGGACAAATGGATACAAGAGAACATCTAACTTTGTTATTAGTGCCTTTCAAAGTCTGGGATAAAACTCCGACGTAGCCATGTGTTTCCACACAGCCACCATATATCAGACACTACTGATCTAAATTTTACAGCAGAGTAATATATCAGCATTTTCTTTGTATACAGTGCTTTGTGATCTTTACTGTTGTAAGGTAATCAGTTTGTTTAAAACGGTTTAAAGCATCCCAAAGGCCTTTACAATTATCATTTACTGTCCCCACATCAGTGATGGCATTGTGGAAAACAAAACAATCAATCACATTTAGCTCTAAATGTAAAAGTTAACAGAGCAGCTTGTAATAGCACATAAGGAGAAGAACAAACTGATGGGGGTGAACAGGAAAATGATGCGTTGTCTGCTGTGTTATGCAGAGGGGGGGCGCAGACTTTAAGATACTTGGCCGACCTCCTGTGAGCCTCTGCCCCAGAGCCATTAGATCCTTTGTCTAGTTAAGACATCAGAAAATTGCTTTGGATTGAAGCCCAGAAACCTGCGCCACTCTTCCCCACCCTTTGGCCAAACGGAGAATGCTAGTGACTAATAAAACATGGTGGACACTCAGTCACAGTCATTTCTTAGCATGGTGTGCAGTGTGCCCTTAATAAAATTTCAGGAAACTGGACAGGTGGAGGACATTGACTATTATTAATTTGCTTTTTAAATTTTTCTTTAAGTTGAATTTTCTGGTTCTACCCTTCCTTCACACTGAGAGGGGAAAATGTGAGTAATCAAATAAAGCTGTAAAAATTTGCCTTAGCTGAGTCAACATGTCAACCTGTTATTTTATGTGGCATG
Organism: Neolamprologus brichardi; assembly: GCF_056152115.1. Lineage (NCBI taxonomy): Eukaryota > Metazoa > Chordata > Actinopteri > Cichliformes > Cichlidae > Neolamprologus > Neolamprologus brichardi. Next base: position 11,737,807 of record NC_142111.1, read on the forward strand.
TTGTTGACTTATCAGGTGTTGGCACTCTGTTCCTGTCACGGCACTTGGTTTTGTGTTTGATTTGTACTCCTTGATTATTGTTATTCATGGTTTTCTGTTCATGTTATGTTTGTTGCTTTTAGCTCCTAGTTTCAGTCACGGTGTCCTCCCTGTGTTCCACATTTCATATCCCATCAGTCATGTCTCAGTGTCAAGGCTGCCATACATCATACATCATATTTTACTTTGACAGTGTCGTGTCCCGTGTTAGTGTGTTCAGTTTTGTCTTGTTTTGTCTGGTTAGTCCCACCTGTGTTTTTACCTGTCCCCCAGCCTCTCATTACCCTGCCTGTGTATTTAAGTCTTCCCAATGTTTGTTGTCGCAACCTCTACGTTGCTGTGGGTCGTGTGTAGTTCCATGTCCTTAGGTCAAGCCACTAATGACCAGGAGTTTCTTAGTTCTAGTTCATGTTTTGTTGGTTTCTTTAGTATACTTTTGTTTTGTATTTAGTTTGTTTCTCCGGGCAATAAAAGTGCCGCCTTTAGTTAAGTATTCTTTCTCTGATTTTAGCAATAAACTCTGAGACTGAAATCTGAGTTTCATGTATGTGAACAGCTGACAAAAAGACTATAAAAATAGACATTTTATATCAAATATATCAAAATATGTCAAAATGTCATCTTGTCTATGATAACAGAATGGAACAAGATGATTAAAACGACTCTGTAATTCCCTTCTGTTTTGAAAAAGAAAAGTAAAATATTAAGACAGCACTGACATGCATTCATATTCCTTGGTCCAATGCATTAAAATGGAGACTTATGTCTCTGTCATTCCTGTTCCCTTTTCCCATCTTCTGTCTCCAGGCTTTGAACATTTACCAGAACAGACACTTGATTACAGTCTACCACGGAGAGCACGAGAGTCCAAATGACTTTGACACAGTCCTGCTTAAAACACTCGTGGGAGGTATGTATAAGTAGACTGTAATTTTGCAAAAGAGCTGTAACATACACTTTTTTTATCTTATTTAGATTTTTGTGTTGTCTTTGTGTTTTTCAGCAAGTAAGCAACATTTATCAGCTGATGCCAACCCTTATAGTGATGAGCTGAAACTAGCAGTAACGTGGAACAGGGTTGACATTGCCAAGAGTGAACTCTTCAATGGAGACATCCAGTGGAAGGTGAGGAGGGAAAAAGACATCACACTGAAAGAAGAATTCATACACAACATCACACTATACAGTCTATTGTAACACTTTTGACAAATAAATCACTCATTTATTTGTTAAATCTGATTTATGGAGGAATATTTGGCATAAAAAATGTTGACCTGTCTTAAAACATGATCTCCTTCCTCCAATTAAACAGTATGAAGATTTGGAGGACTCAATGACAGATGCGCTGATCAACGACAAGCCCCAGTTTGTTCGGCTTTTCACTGAGAATGGCTTGAATATCATGGAGTACCTAACTTATGGCAGGCTGGAAAGCCTCTATCGCTCTGTGCCAGATGGGAGCTTACTATATCAGCTGCTACAACAGTGCCTAGCAGAGCGGCTGGCAATGGTGGAGCGTCACTCACCATCAGACAAACAGAATTCATCCACAAGATTGTTGAAAAATAGCAATCAGGATGGACCAGTGAAGGAGGTCACCCTTTTTGAGGTAAGTTTGGGAATCAAAGAGATTCTGTCCTTTTTCATTAATTATGCTTAAATAGATTAATAAAGAATGTGAAGAACATCTGATACTGTTGTGCTTATTGTCCCATCCACATGTTTCCTCAGGTGTCAAGGGTCCTGCAGCTGTTAATGGGTGATGTCTGCCAGCCTTTCTACTACAAAACTTTGAAATTAGAGTTCACTTCATCCAAAGGGACATCTCTGAGGGTACTCTGAACCTTTCAGAATATGCACACACTGTTATAGGATCTCTTTTTCATGGTTGACCTGATAATAAGTATTATTTCTTCATTCATCAAAGCGTGCCAGTAAGGTTCTGCGTGGACATTGCAAGTATCAGGACCTGCCCTCCCTCCATCCCTGGGCTTCGCTTTTCCTCTGGGCGGTATTGCAAAACCGCAGTGAGATGGCCATTTTCTTCTGGGAGATGGTAAAAGCTCTGCGACAAATTTAAAAAATGTTCTACATGTGTTCAGCTGGTTTAAAAGCCACAGTCAAGATACAACTGGTTTCTCCAGTGTTAATAGTTCTGGAGTTGTGCTTTTCCAAAAGGTTATGAGGCGATTACTTCATAGTTAACAGAAGAAAAAAAGGAATTGAAAAATCATCTTATACAGATTTACATTGTATGACAGAGTCATTGGTGTATGAATGGATAAATAGATTATTTGAATTTGTTATTTGAGTGAAACCATGGTTTTTAGGTGAAGTTAAGCGATATTGGACATTTGTGAGAATGAAATGCAGCTAGTGCTATTTGTTACAATGTATTGTTAATGATTATTTTATGATCTAAGCATTGATTATATTAAATGTAAATCATATGATAACATATGACATTATGTCTAATCACAATGTTAAATCTTAATCTAAAAGCAAATAATTACTATAAAATAATCAAATTCAATTCTGAACTCGCTAGATTTAAGCATTTAGTTTTTAAATTAATATGGCAGCAACTGTTGAGTAGATGTTTTCTTACACACTGCAACTTCAGAGTCAGCAGCTAGTGATGATAATCCTTTTTTAAGCCTGCAGCCTCGGTACATGTTACATAGTTGGGCATGAACTACTACACGAGATGCTGCAGGTTCTACTCCAGCTTGCAGTAGATCTTGTGAAAAATCGCAGTAGAACTATAAATCTAAAATGCATATATATATAGTGCCTTTAAGTAAATTGCTAATATCACCAACTTGGACTTCATGCAGCAGGCAAATGTGTTAATGATTGTCTGTGTGTGCTGTACCAGTTAGACTACTTGAACAGAATGAACTGAGATAATAATGCAGACAGTATTAGATACAATGAATTTACTTTTTGCACCCGTGTCTTTGCTTTACTTTCCAGGCAGGTGAGGCAGTCCTGAGTGCTCTTGGTGGATGTAAAATACTCAGAGAACTGTCCAAACTTGAGGTAGAGAATGAAACCAAACTCTCCATGAAAGAGCTGGCCCACAGGTTTGAGAACCTGTCACATGGTGAGACATTAGAAGAGACAATATTTGTTATCTACTTTCATAATAGTTTCATGAAGTGTCCTTTGAATTTTCCTTTTAACAGCTGATGTAACACAATTGTAGCAAAACCTATCTAACACTTTACACAATAGTAACGAAACATTTCATTACAATAAATATCTTTCTGAATGTGCTGTAACTAAGTTTAAGGATATAGTTCCTCCAATGTCATCTTCTTCAATGCTAGAGTACAGAGCAGCTACTTAAACCTGACTCTCACAGAGATGTGGGAGAGAAGTGTTTGACTCTTTAATATAAGTCTCAAATATGTAGCTTAGAGCAGATAACTTGAGAGCTGGAGAGGAAATGGCATCTCAAACACTTTGAAGATCTTCATTTAGCCTGGAAAAGTGTTTTATGTTCTGTAAAATCCCTCCATAAAGTTCTTACTGTTCATCACTGATGAACATAAGAAAATAAGAACAACTCCTGGTTTCTTTTCCGCGGTGTAACCAGATTGAAAAAGTCACATGTCTGTTGAGCTGAATATTTCTTACATTTTAATGAAAACATAAAATTAACCATTTAACCATTTGAGAAAATATAAAGGTTCATAACCATTTCACATGTGTAATTATGTACATCTATGTTGAATACTACAAATATATATTTGTACTTCAGCTGAGCATTTATTAGACCCCATTCCCACAAGAGTGTTCAAATATTTCCCACCATTAATTCATTCTTTGATGTTAAATATGATAATCCCATCTCTATTAATCATCTTTGAACAGAAACAGGATTATTGCAGGTTATAAATGATCTTCTTATATTCTCTGACAATGGACTCGTCTCTGTGGTTGCTAGAACTCAAGAACTCAAAAGAAATTTGTTTAGAATTTCAGTTGTATCCAAAAAAGATTAACAAGAAAAGTAAGTAATGGGGCGATAAAATCAACAGCTAACTTGAAAAATTAAGGCTCCAAATTGTTTGCTGATTTTCTAGTATCCAAAAGTTTGAAGTCTTTGAGCACATCTGATGCTAAAGGAGTGGATCAGAGAATGCAGCTGAGGAATGCTCATAAGAAATATTTATTTTCTTCAGCAGTGTGCCAGATATTACAAAATGTTCATTAAAACAACCAAGCATGTCAGCCTTCTCATAAATATGATGCAAGTGTTTATAAGGGCATGGGGGAAGCGCTGTGCCAGTATTATCACCAGACAAGGACTTTATTGTTTTCATAAATGTAAAGAGGTTTTAGAGATTGTTTGAAGCCTCTATAACAAAGTGATCAGCTTTGGCTTTTCTAATGGCAACTGTGCATGTAGTGCACATTTTTTTACCAGCATATGCTTTTAATTGCATGTTTGTATTGAACAAATATGCATGAGTGATTAACGCATTTATTTTATCCAGGCTTGTCTACAGTCTCAGTCTTTATTTTGGCATTAGCCAGGCTCTACTCTCTCATCTTCAGCTTGTTCACTACAACTCTCTACTCTTGACAGGCACATGTAAAGGTGACCATATTTCTCCTAGTGTTGGCTCATTTACACTGGCTTTCAGTACGTTCATGAATTGATTTTAAGATTTTATTTGTTGTTTTTAAGTCTCTAAATTGATTAGCTCCCTCGCACCTCTCTGATCTTTTAACTAAAAATACTCCAAACAGAAATCTAAATCCAAACAGCTGATAGCCTGTTTCTGCTTGTTCCCAGAAGCAGGCTAAAACACAGAGGAGACTGGGCCTTTGTGATTTGTGTTCCTAACCTTTGGAACAGTCTGCCTCTTCAAGTTAGGACATTTGAAAACATATATTTATTCCCTAGCTTATAATTGTGGCTGATTTTTGTTTTGTTCTTTCTGTGTGTGTTTGGTTTACTTTGGTCAACCTGTGTTGCTTTTTAAAAGTGCCTATAAATAAATTGATTGACTGATTGGTTGATTTCCTTCTGTGTTGGACTATTGTAATTATTATCAGGTTGTCCTAAAAGCTCCATAAAAATCCTTCAGTTTATTCAAAATGCTGCAATGAGAGTACTGAAAAGGAATACTAAAAGAGTGCATATGTCTCTCATAGGTTCTCTTCATTGGCTCCCTGTTAAACCCAGAATTAAATCCTTCTCCTTACATACAAGAGCTTTGAAAAAATTGGCCCCATCATTTCTTAAAAATTTCATAGTACTTGCTCATAGGGAGTTACAAGTTGGGGTTTTCTTTGTGTCAATATAGGGTCTTTACTATACGACATAAAGCACATTTACATGACTATTCTTGTAAACTGGCACTATATAAATAAAATTGAATGCCATGTCTTGTGTTCACTTTACCTCAGATATCTTCAGCTCTTGCTATCGGAGTGATGAACGCCGATCCTTCACCCTGCTAATTAGGAAGTCTCCTGTCTGGGGTGGCAGCACTTGTCTTCAGATGGGCGTGAGTGGTGACGCTCGGCTTTTCTTCAGTAATGATGGCGTACAGGTGTGTTAGATTTTTAACCTCTTTCTTTCATGTTTTTTTTTCCCTGTCCTGTATTGCAGTTTAGCTGAATCAGAATTGTTCACTGAAGGCCAAAAAGTGCCAAATAAAACTTCACAAGTACAGTATTCCAGCATTTGCTGTAATTGCCCACTTGATAGTAATATTTTATTAGAGCTTAATTAGGATATTCTTTATTTTGGATTACTACAAACATAACGGACAAGACCGGGGAATGGAAAAGAAAGAAAGAAATTGAACTTGGGGAGAAGCAAACAAACAAACAAAAGCACCAACAAAAAATCAAACAGCAGAGAAACCACAGCAACAACCAACATTTGCATAAATAAACATGACAAAGTTACTGAACAGCACACAGTATTGATAATGTAAGATATTTTTAGAGGCAGCAGCAGCACAAATGGTGTGTGTCTGTAAGTACCCGTGTGCACATCCAGGTAAGGAAATCGTGAACACCTGATTCTGTTCATCTGGACGTAGCGTTTTCAGTGGGAGGAACGTTTTGTTGCTCATCCAAGTGACTTCCTCAGTCTTAGCTGACTGCAGGTTTCTCAAACCTTATAAACAACACATTTGAACAATAACTGAACTCATCACAGCCACAGAAACAGCAATCTGAAATAACAACATTGCAGACGTGGAAGCAGAGCAACTACGGACGAAAGTTTTCAGCCTGTCTCAGCAATGCAAAGCCCCAAGCATCCAACATCAGCATGGAGGCGAGGAAGGCACTTGCATCACTTAGTAAAGACAACAACAGTCTCATCCTTCCAGCAGACAAGGGTAGGTGCACAGTATTGCTAAACCAGAAAGACTATCATGAGAGAAGTTTGTCACTGCTCAGTGATGAAAATACTTATGAGCCCCTGAAATGAGACCCAGGAAGTGGTTACAGGAAGAGGGGGATAGATTGCCTGAAGCTGTTAGAACAAGACAATGCTATTGACCGGACCTCATACCACAGGCTGTACCCAGGGGAATCTACACCAAGTCTGTATTGTTTACCGAAAATACATAAACAGGGTGCACCTTTAAGGCCGATTGTCTGTATGATCAACTCGGTCACCTATAACATCTCTAAGTTTCTGGCTTCGATCCTCAACCCGCTGGTAGGCAGCTCTGAACACCACATCCAGAACACTTTGGATTTTGTTGAGAAGGTGAGAGATGTCATTATGGAGGCAGATGAAACAATGGTCAAGTACGATTTTACGTCTCTTTTCACTTGTGTTCCAGTCACTGAAGTGTTGGAGGTAGTTCGTAAGAGATTGCAGGATGACCCCAACTTCAGCAACAGGACCACTCTCAGCATCGACCAAGTGTGTTTGCTTTTGGAACTGTCTCTTAATCCTACCCTGGAATGCCACCAAGTCATTTGTTCAGATATGTGGATGACACCTGGGTGAAAATCAGATCTCAGGATGTACCACAATTCACAGATCACATTAACTCGGTGGACCAACACATCAAATTCACCAGGGAGGATATGAAAAGTGGCAGGTTAGCCTTCTTAGAATGTGAGATTTCCATCAGTAATGGGGGACATCTAGAAGCTGATGTGTACCATAAACCTGCGCATACAGATCAGTATTTAAGCTTTGACTCTCATCATCCACTGGAGCATAAACTGGGTGTCATTAGGACGCTACAACACAGAGCGAACATCATCCCCACAGACACAGCAGCCAGGAAGGCAGAAGAACAGCACATCAAGAAGGCCCTGAGTAAATGTGGTTATCCCAGCTGGACTTTTGTCAGAGCTGGAAAGCACCTAAAGAAAGCTCCAGCCGATCCAGGAGAGAAGAACAACCTCTGACTAAGCGAAAACCTGTAGTGATCCCATATGTGTCAGGAGTATCGGAACAGTTGAGACACATTTTTTCTAAACACTACGTCTCTGTGGCTTTCAAACCCCAAAACTGGTCCAGGTGCCAGGAGGATTGTCAGGATTTATACATCGGGGAAACCAAACAACCTCTGGCGAAGTGGATGGCACAACACAGAAGAGCTATCTCGTCAGGCCAGGACTCTGCAGTCTATCTACACCTACAGGCCAGTGGACACTCTTTCAATGATGAGGATGTACACATCCTGGACAGGGAGGAACGCTGGTTTGAGCGTGGAGTCAAGGAGGCAATTTAGGTGAAAATGGAAAGACCATCTCTGAATCGGGCGGGGGGCTAAGGGTACATCCTTCGTCATCATACAATGCTGTGATTGCAGCCATTCCCCCACTTTCTGTGAATGCTACTCATGGCCTTTGATCAATGAGCTTTGGTCAGTGGGTTTTGGTCAGTGGTTGTTGATCAATGGTCATGAGAATTTGCATATTAATGATCAAGGAACTGACCTCCCAGCCCATTGTTCCTTCAGTGGGCTGGTTTCCGTCATTATGCAAATGTACTGTTTATAAGATTTGGGGAAACCTGCAGTCAGCTGAGACTGAAGAAGTCACCTGGATGAGTGAGGAAACGTTTTTCCCACTGAAAACACTACATCCAGATGAACAGAATCAACTTTTGGGGAATAACGGAAACCAGCCCACTGAATGAACAATGGGCTGTGAGGTCAGTTCAGTATATATCTGCTTTGATTATACAGTTCAATCAATACATACACACTACCTATAAATAAGACTATGTAATGCACAATCCCTTTCATGTACAGTACAATAATTTAAATTACAAAAAAATTAAATACAAAGTAAAAATGGCAGGATTCTTCAGAAATAACACATCCTACCTTCATGTTGTGCCAGTGAGCTGCTGTTGATTGATAAGGACTCATTTTCTGTCTTCTTCCAGTCTCTGCTCTCCCATATCTGGTGGGGTGATATGAAGAGGAACACAGAGGTTTGGAGGCTCCTGCTCACTTTCTTCTGCCCCATCCTCTGCTACACCAATCTGATCTCCTTCAGGTTAAAGGCTTATTCTTTTCAGATTAAAGGTTTGTAAATGTATTTTGATATATTTTTTTAAACATTTGCTACATATTTTACCTCATAGAAAACAAGATAATCAGTTGGAAGAGGAGGAAGGAATTCCTAATGAGGATGGGCCAGACCAGGACACTAACAGTCTCTATGGGACCACCGTCTTCTCTTTGGAGGACATCAAGCACCTGTAATATTTCTACTTGCACTCTTCACTGTTAATCTGTAGAACATCAGTTTGTTGTCTTTATGTTATTGATTTCCATTAGCTAAAGTCTAACAATTAAATTAATTTTATTTTCGTTCTCACACCAGTGACCTTGACTCAAAAGGTCACAGGAGTGGTACCATTAAAGGTGAGTCCTGTTTAAAGAGTCATCTCTGAATAAGTGTTGTCACTCACTACAAGAAGAACGTCAGACATCAGAAATTATTCTTGTCTCCATATGCTGTCATTTAAGTCACCTGCTATCTGCATTTATAATCTTTGATACAGGTGTACCTTACCGACCACCTCAGCGTCCATTCATAGTGTCACGCTGGCGTCAGTTCTGGTTTGCACCAGTCACCTCCTTTTTGGGCAACGTCCTGATGTACTTCCTGTTTCTTTTGCTTTTCGCCTACGTGCTGTTGGTGGATTTTGATCCCCCACCACCCTCAGGTCCAGGTGTTGCTGAGTGTGTGTTGTACTTCTGGGTATTCACCATCGTTTGTGAGGAGATCAGACAGGTGAGTGAAGACACATCTTACTAGAACTTTATTTCCCAGAAAGGTTTGGTAGCTGTAGAAATATAAAGGGAAAAAGTGAACCCAGTAACTGAACTTTTTATTAAATTGCACATAGAAGAAGGACGATATAACTGAAGATTTATATTGCAATACAGTGGTTAATATGCTCCTGTGTCACAAGCATTAAATTCAGAATGGACATTAAAGTAGATTAATACATTTTAATATTTGTTACTGAATTCAAATAACTTAAGAAATATAGTGAAGATTAAATATAATTACATAAATTAAAATCTTATTCTTTTTACCCAGTCTTTATAATAATACATATTGTGAACAATCAATCATTTTGGTTGAATCTCTTTCTTCCTTATTATGTTCCTTCTTTGCTTACCACATTAGATACACCTTTCTTTGAACAGCACATGGAGAGTAGTTTTCAGTATTTGGATATATGCCACCAGCTTATAATTTAGTTTGTTGTAATTTTCGTGTTCTTCTTCTAGTCAATTTTTGTGGGGACGATGACTTGGCGTCAAAGGTTCAGACTCTACATTAAGGATCTGTGGAATAAATGTGACCTCACCGCCATCAGCCTGTTCATTTTAGGACTAATCTGCAGGTATGGACAAGAAATACAAAAAAAGACAGATTATTGAAAAACATTTTCAACAATAATATTTTTGAATGAGGTGTTTTCATTGCAAAATTGTAAGAGGTTTAAAAGACTTGTGCTTGGTTTGTGTTTATGGATGTAGTGTGGCATAAATAATTTCCTTAACCCCTGGTCATTTAGTCCCTTAAATTTAAAAATGTTTCTTCTTTAAAAACCACATTTTACAGGTTAATATACAGGTTTGTGGCCTGGCGGTGCTGCTACCTCATTGATTCAGGTTTACTGTGCTTGTGTTTCAGGATGTTCCACTGGTCACATGAATTTGGACGGGATGTCCTGTGTTTGGACTACATGGTCTTCACCCTTCGCCTCATTCACATTTTTGCCATTCACAAGCAGCTGGGGCCAAAAATCATCATTGTAGGAAAGATGGTGAGAAAGTTACCATCAGTTGGCAATATACCAGTTGTAAACCTATTATTTATATATATATATATATATATATATATATATATATATATATATATATATATATAAAAATAAATCATGAAGCAAACAAGATCACAATTTCCTCTTGTTTAGATGAAGGATGTCTTCTTCTTCCTCTTCTTCCTGGGTGTGTGGGTCATGGCGTATGGAGTTGCCAATCAGGCTCTGATCTACAACTATGATCCAAACCTGAATCGCATTTTTCGGAGAGTTTTCTACAGGCCATACTTGCACATCTTTGGACAGATCCCCGTGGAAGAGATGGATGGTACAAGTGTTTGTGCAAGTGGCATAAAAATAAGAAAATCTGTGTTATAAGCTGAAATCTGTTTTAAAATGCTGCAGTTTCCTGGAACCTACTTTCATCACAGAAATTTGAAATTGAGTGTTATTGTAATTTTAACCATTTCTTATTTTTCCAATTTATGACAGTGGGCAAGGGCTGGGATATCACTTGTACACACAATGTGACTTTGATTGAGAGCGGTGAAGAGCCGTGTAGAAATCATGAGAGTAACTGGATGGTAGTGATTCTGCTAGTCATATATCTCCTGGTCACCAACATCCTGCTCATCAACCTGCTTATTGCCATGTTTAGGTAAAGAACAAGTCTTTTATTATATCTGAAGGTGCGTTCACATACTGAATGGTTTGACTCAGTGGCTCTGATCTGCTTGTATCTACACAGCTTCACTTTCTCTAAAGTGCAGGAACACAGTGACACCTACTGGAAGTTCCAGCGTTACAACCTAATTGCTGAGTACCACTCCCGTCCTTCTTTGGCTCCGCCTTTCATTATCCTCTCACACATCAACATCTTTATTAGGAGAGTTATTCGCAGAGTGCCCTCTGTAAAGATTCACCACTTTGGTCAGTATTGGCGTCAGGAGACTTGGTTCCTATTAAATCAAGTTATTCATTTCATACAGTTATTGCTTAATTACTTTAAAGTAAAAGGTTTAATGAGTAATGAGTCAGAAAGCCACAGCTGATTGAATTTGATATTTGATATCTTCTAAATTTTATTTAGCACATTTTGCTACGTGTGAGTTTTTGTTAAACAGTGCCTGCCTTGTTATCACTCAGTTGCTCACTAAAAATGGCAGTGCCAGGTTACAATAATAGGTTCTTTGATTACTTACTCACTGACCTCAGTTTAGCAGTGACGAAAGCATGAAAACTGAGTTGAAAGGTAATCATTTCAACCCTTGGTCTGTACTATCAGTGTTAGACTTGGAAGAAAAGGCAGCGAACCGACTATCAATGTGGGAAACGATTCAGAAGGAAGACTTCCTGACTGCTCGAATCAAGATCCAGAAAAGCAGCGACTCAGAAAGGCTCAAACGGATGTCTGCCAAGTGAGCAGACCTTCATCCTCCACTGTAGCAGCATTATTTATTACTGTGTGACTCCATCATTCTGAAGTAAATGTATCTTTGTTTATATAGGGTAGATGGTGTGCTTAAACATCTGAGTGAAAGCAGAGATTTCGAACACAGGCTACGGTCTCTGGAGAATCAGGTAAAACCGAAGCTCCAACTTATCATTTCGTACCATTTGAGTCATACGTGATACATATGTGGAGCTGCTGTGAAAGAGCATGTCTGCAGAGTTAAACTATTCTATATAAGGTTAAAGCACTTCATAGCAGGTGGCAGTTGGCAAATTACATTAAGAGGTGTTTAAAAATAAAATAGGAAAGTAGGAAAATATCTACTGTACAGCCAAAAGTCAGTTTTAGGTTGGATTATGTGAAGTTGTTATTTTAGGTGACTGTAAGTAATTCTGTACTAAGTACTTTTATGGATTGAAGAATGTCACATTAAAGAAGCAGAGGCAGAACTTAAGCTAATCATGTTAGTGCAATCAGTTGTAAAAATAAATGCACACACAAAGAAATGGTGTATTATATTATTTAGTGCAGAAAACAAAAACAAATTCCAAAAAGATGCTTGAGAGAGGAGAGCCATTTAGGAATTGAACACTGACTGCTTCACTGGCACACAGGGACCAGGTTTTGCCACTTTCATGCTTGGAAACAGGTCACAACAGCTTCTCCAATGCCTACAGGTTAGATCTGCCAAATAACAGGCCGAAAGGAAGGCATGGTGGAGTGAGTTTTCACCGAGAAAAGGAAAAAGTACAATTGTTTTCAAAGAACGAAAACAATAGTTTTCCATGTGTGTCAGCTAAAATGTTTTTACAAACTTCTCAAAAAACAAGCATTACATATTCTCATAGGTTTTCTCAAGTTGTCTTGACTCATTGACGCTTTTCTCAGATACACCTTCTTGTTCTTCTTTTCAGATCGAGTACTGCTCCAGTGCCATCAGCTGGGTTGTGGATACTTTAGCACAAGGAAGCACATTCAAACCTCCTCGCGCCCCACCTGCATTACGTGGCACTTCACAGAACTGGTGAAATTAGTATGCTTACAAAACAACCTGCATACTGAAAGGCAAATATTGCTTTCTTGTACAAACTCAGTTACTTCGACCTTATTTTAAAATGTATATTTTTTGCTAAAATTTGTCCCTCTCACTTCTTTTATTCTACCTGTTGTTTTGTACAGATGTGCTACCCTCCTCTTCCAGCTCAGCTTGATTCAGTGACACTTTATATCAAGGATAACGCCTTCATTCAAGATCAGGAAAAGAAACAAGAATCGCGCACGCTCCCTTTTGACAACTTCTGTTCAGTCCGCCACCATGATCCTCACTGATAAACACTGAAATGAAAAAGAAATTTATCGTGTGTGTGTAATTTGAGTTGGGAAATGACATGACCATCATTACTTTTGTTTTAAAAACACTTCTGGAATTTAAAATCAACATATTCTTACATAATCTGTAATAATGTCTATTAAGAATTACATTATGATTTAAAATTCAAAGCGTTTATTGTCATATGTACAAAGGAAAGCATTTCTCTGTGCAATGTCAGCATGATAATACTTTTTGTGTCTGCATTATTGTTTTTTTTTTAAATAAAGCTTTCATACTTAATAAATGAATTCTTATTAGAAATACAAAAAATAACCTTTAGTTCAAGTATTTTTAAATATTTAGTTTGTAATATTAACTACCCTGGCTGCAGGCGTATCATTTGATGACAGTAGTTGCAGGACAGGGTTTGTTGTTTTGGACACAGCCGGGCTAGCTGTTTACCTCTAGCCTAGCCTAGTACTAGTTTCTAGCCTAGTACTAAACAAATTAGCTATTAGCTCCTGATATACATTTATATTCATGTGAAGAAGAAGAAAACCTAATCAGTTTTTGCTTATCAGCACATGACACAACCCAAATTCCAATAAAGTGTGTAAAATGTAAATAAAACCAGTATGCAATGATTTGCTGACTAGTTATAGACCAATTTCCAATCTTCCCTTCCCACATTTTAAATGTGTTTTATTTTTAGCTTGATTAGCATTTAGAGAACACAAGCTAAAGCATGTTTAGTTGTCTGTCTGCTATAGCGGTGTCTAAATGTGTCATTGAAGGTATTCACTTTTACCACATCAGATACCAGTGACCAGCTAAGGCAGGGGTCAGCAACCTTTAACACCCAAAGAGCCATTTGGACGCGACTTCCATGCAGAAGAAAACACTGGGAGCTGCAAATACTTTTTGACATCTAAAATGAAGATAACACTGTATATGTATAATTTCTGTGTCTCAATCTTGCGGCCCCTATCACCCCTCCGTGCTGCAGGGAGAATGTGTGGGACTGCTCCTCCCGTTATGTGTGTGTGAGCGTGGGGGAGGGAAAAAAAGGAGAGCCGAAAAGTACAAATTGTCACCGATCAGAAACGGGAGATGAAAGCATGTAAATATAATAATAACCACCACAGCCAGAGGTCCCTTTACTACGGTTTGGAGCCGCGGATCTGTTTTATATACGCGTGGAATAGTTTTCTATACGAGATTGCTGCAAAAAGTGCAGCCTTACCTAATGTCCACCCTACTGTTACTCATTTTATATTAAGATTTAAAAATCTAGTTGGTATTGGCATGGTGAGTAACCTTCAGTAATAGTAAAATAAATCACACAGCAATAGTACATTCGTGTAGTTGTAAAAAAGCATGATAATGTATTAAGTAATCCAAAGTATTCAGAATACGTTGCTCTCATTGAGTAACATAACAGAATACGCTACAAAATACATTTTGAGGCATGTATTCTGTAATCTGTAGTGGAATACACTTTAAAAGTAACCTTCCCAACACTGTCAACCTACTCATTGCCATGTTTAGGCGTGTTTAGGCATGTAGCTAAAGAACCAGTCTATCAGTATTCACATACTGATTATTTTCACTTGACTAAGCTTGAGTCAAGTCAAGTCAAGTAGCTTTATTATCATTTCAACCATGTGTGTGTGTATGAGACTGTGCAGATAAGTGCTTGAGGTAGTGACGTGTGTGAACGAATCATTGTATGTGTCAGTCCAGTCACTGAGTGTTCAGTCTGAAGGTTTGGGGGAAGCGACTGTTTCACAATTTGGCAGTGAGGGCCCAAATGCTGCAGTACCTCTTGCCAGAAAACAGCATTGTGAAGAGTGTGAGGGGTGCATGGGGTCCTCGCAGGTCCACACAGCTACACTTTCTCTAAAGGGTAGGAATATAGTGACATCTACTAGAAGTTCTAACGTTAGTGGCTGTAACTCAGGAGGTTGGTGGCTTGATCCTTGGCTCCCCCAGTCTGCAAGGTAGATATCCTTGGGCAAGATACTAACCCCGAATTACTCTTCAATTTATCCATCGGAATATGAATGTAAATTAATGGGTGAATGTGACATGTTCTATAAAGCGCTTTGGGTGCTATGGGACAGCAGAAAGCTGTTATGTAAGAAATCAGTTCTTTTACCATTTATAACCTGATTGTTGAGTGCCACTCCCATCCTTCTTTGTCTGCTCCTTTCATTATCTTCTCAAGCATGAAGTCTTTATCAAGAGGATCATCCTCCCACATGTCTCAGTATTGGATCAGGAATATTATTCTAAAAAAGTCATGGGTCATTGCACATCAAATGCTGTGTGAAGAAGGCACAGTCCATTAGGATTGGGTAATTTCTTAAATGACTCAGAAAGGCTCAAACTCATGAATCCAAAGTAAGCACACCTAAGCAATAGCTACAGATGAGACCGGCCACACAACAGGCCAAAAGGAAGGCAGGATGGAGTGTGTCGTCACAGAAAACCCAAACTGCAATAAGAAAAAAAAACAAAACCCTAACCCGTTTCAAACAAATATATTTGCCTGCATAAATATTGAGCACCACAGAGACTCATACCTAACAGGCTGAGTTGCAAATGTGTGGTATTTTTAGCTTAGCTTAAAGCTGCTGAGCTGTCTGTCTGCTACAGTGGTGTCTAAATGTGTCATTAAAGGTATTCAGTTTTTCCACATCAGATGGGAGGGACCAGGTAAGAGGACGGGGAAGTATTGCAATGAAAGCTAGACCAGCTCAGACTCCGTGTCTGAGTGGTTTCGACTGGAATTTCTTGTTTTCAAAGTTTGGAGGAACTGTCTTACTCTGTGAAACCACACCTTTACATGTGTGCTGGCTGCACCTATTTTGTGTGCATGCAGAGTGACGACAGTGGTAGGGAATGGAGTTCAGCAGTAGGAGACAAGGTGGAAACTCGTCAGAAATCAACAGTTTTAGTCCTTCCGCACACATTTCTTACTGAGAACGACTGAAGGAGAAACATGAATGACACGGGAGCAAAAGAAGAAGGAGTAAGAATAGAGGAAGGAGATAGAGGCGACAACACAGACAATATCTGCCAAACAGAGAAGAGCCAGGTAGGTCGGCTTTCACTAAAACCCTTCAACTGCTGTTGTGATGTCATGGCATGTTTGCAAAAACAAAACAAAACAAAAGAGAAAGCAGCTAACCAAAAGAAAAAAAAGCTGAATGTTTAAAAAAGTTATACTTGGAATTTCCACTAAATGTTCCAAGTAATGGCGATGGTGAGCCACCCACAAACGTCTCAGAAACTTGTCTAACTGGTGGACCTTAAAGGAAGCTTTACTAAGTATAAACCGGTTCAGTGAAAGGTTTCTATAGCAATTCATTAACGTTTACTCAAAAGAAAAATGGAAAGCACAATATAAGAGCCCAACTTATGTCTACTAGTAATCCTATAGCATCATAACTACATGTATGCAATTAAGCATGTAATCTTGTTTACTGATAACATTAAAGATGGCTGCATTCCATTCATTCATTTAGCTGCCGAGGTGTTTTGCAGCTTTTTCAGTAAAGAGGCCTGTGGGGATCACATTAGTGATAGGCAAAGGAAAGGTTTGTGAAACACTGAAACTTTTAAAGTATAAGGTTTCAAAACAATCTCATACTCATCTCTGCACGCACACCTGCTAATCTCACAGGTTGCACTATTCTCCACATGGCCACTTGTCACAGAAGCATGTATAGCAACAATTTTGATCGACATATGTTTTAGAGAAATAATTGTACAAATAAGGGAAGGAAAATGCAGAAATTGTTACAGACAGCAATCAGTAGCTGTAAAGAACGATGTGTTTCAGCAGAGACCATTTTCTCCCCCAGTTAAGACTGTTTTAGTTGCTTAGTAATTCAGTGTAATGCACAACAAACCAATTTCAAATTCATTATATAGCGAGAAAATATTGTTTATATTTATTGTTCTAACTACCCATATTTAAGGCTGTTTTTAGGCCCAATGGGCTGTATTTTTCTTAACAAACAGACCACATCCCCATTCAAAGTTTGGAAGTGAATTTAACTGTTGTTGAATTATAAGCTTCCTGAGAGTTAGCATCGACAGCGTTTGATGTTCTTTTTTTTTTTTTAAGAAATTAATATTTGATGAAAAAAACCCCCACTAAATGTATTTTCCTTTGTACAAAAACCTAAGTTGATTGATTGATTGATTGATTGATTGATAATACATTATTGATCCCAAAGCAAATTTGGTTAAAGCTGCTGGCAACCAGCGCCATCTTACCCTTTCGACTGTATATACATTACATAGACATCACATGGGGAAGACAGGTCAGAGGTAGCACAATGGAAATACACAAAATGAGGAAAGATGAGGAGAAAAGAGAACTCCACCCAGACTGAGCTCCTAAAGGGAGATCAGTTTGAGAACAGAAAATGCTAAGCCCATGTGATGATTCAGCACATAGCACATGAATCCTCACATCTCACAACATAGAAGACATGCATCGGAGGTGTTTGGAGGTGGGGGCGGTATGTCTGTGTCAGTGTACATGCATATGTGTGCAGGTTTAAGAGAACATTGAGACTGAGAGACTCTTTGAGGGTTTGAGATAGAAGAGACTAGACAAGACATGAGAAGCCAAGCAGGAAAGATAAAGGAGAGGGAGAAGGTGTTTAATTTCTAAGTCCCTAAGTGTAATGATAATGAACTTGCATGCCTTTTTTTTCCTCCCAAAAAGATGGGAGTAAGAGCTGACAATTTCTGCTGGTTTTCTCCTTAACCTTCATAATCCACAAAAATAATAATGAGAAACAAGGTATTGTTTTTTTAAATACAAGTGGCTCTTGTGCCCCTTGTTATAAATAGAAGCTGTAGTTTTAAAAACAATAATTTAGTAATAACAAGATTCAGCTCAAATGACACTGGTTCATACAAATGGAAATCCTGGCACCTTGGCTTACTTGCTTACATTCCTAGAAGCAGCAAGTAAGCAACCTGTCAACACTGGGGTGAAATACAACCAGAACCTCAAACATGATGTGATTGTTTTGAACTGAAGTGTTTCAAAAAACCTGAGCTTCAGACACTCAACACACTGTAAAAATGTCAGTACTGAGGGTCACATACCGAGCTTTCATTCCACTTGCATAGCAGATTATAAATGAATACCAATGAGTACCTAGGCCAATTTAAAAGTTTAATTTAAAAAAAAAAAAAAAAATTGTAACGTGAGGGTTCACTAGATAGTTTGGAATCTCTCTGAATAATTAGAAACAGCAAGATGGAGACGGATAACTTTTTAGCAGCCTCTTTACTCTCAGCACACGGCAACAACAACCCACACTTCCTGTGTGCCGCCCTCATGAATACTTCACTGGCCTCTCAGAAACCAGGAAATCTTATACTCAGATCTAAACAGGAAAACAACCAGGTAGATATAACACATACTTATTACTGGTTTGAACATGCATGTCTAAACATTCAAACGTGTAAACATCTAAATATCAAAACTTAAAACTTATTTAAATTTACTTCTACACTTTACATTTTCCTCCCCCCCTCACATAAGAAACGTCCCCGTTTCCCTACAGAAAAGGGAAAAAAAAACTAAACAACATACTGCGAGCAAAGGGGACAACGATAAAACAACAGCAAAACCAAAAACAAGTTCAGTTCAAAACATAGTCCTTGAGGTATCTGGGAGGCACAACTTGACGTCTCCCACATCGCCGTGAAACACCAGATACTCGATGAGGAGTTGAAGGGACAATGTCTGATTGGTGTATCACCACATGGCCAAAGGGGGGAGTTGTTACAGTCTCAGACCGAGGAGGAGGGGACAAAGGAGAGTGGGAATGGGGTCGTGACTGGTTTAGAAGAGGTGGCTGACAAACCTGAGGGTCTGATGAGGTTGAAGGTCTGCGGCCCTGAACATTCCAGCTCCCTTTAGCTGCAGATTTTGAAGCTGTGAAGGGCAAAGCACCTGATAATGCAGTCAATTGTGGAATCTGGGGCTGTGCAGGTATGTCACCAGCAGGCGAGTTGGTTCCACCTTTAGGGACAGGTGCTTTGTAAGGCCTGAGACGATTGTAGTGAACAATTTGAGTCTTGTCTGATTGGTCCAGGAGGTAGCGAATCCTGTACGTGACACCAGGGTTTTCTCCATCTGTTCCAAGGCACTCCAATATCTCAAAGGGGCCCTTCCAATGTGGAGCAAGTTTCTGCTTTGCTGTAGTGGGGTCATTTAACCACACCAAGTCACCCGGAACATAAGGAGTGTGTTTGATGCCCCTATCATACAGTTGTTTCTGCTGGGTGTGGGCACAATCTCTGTTCCATGCAGCAGTGCTGAAGGCAGACTGAAGTCTCTGAGTCAACTGGGTGACGTAGTCAGCAGGAGAAGCAGAAGTAGATGATGCTGGCATGTTGGTAGGCAACAGCATATTAGCAGGCATCCGTGCCTCATGTCCATGTGTGAGAAAAAATGGCGTATACCCTGTGGTAGAGTGAGGACTGGTGTTGTAAGCCAAAGCAACTTGATTGAGGCAGTCATCCCATTCGCCAGGCTGCTGAAGGAGTAACTTAGCTAACTGGTCAATAAGTGTTCGGTTGAACCTCTCAACCATACCGTCGCATTGAGGGTGATATGGGCTGGTCCGTGTCTTCTGGATGCCTAGCAGCTGACACAGATGTTTCACCAGGTCAGATTCAAATTGACGTCCTTGGTCTGTGTGTAGCATTTCAGGGACGCCGTGCTGACAGATGAAGTTGTCAAACAGGCATTTTGCAACTGTTGTGGCACGTTGGTCTGGGATAGCATAGAGATTGACATATTTCGAGAAATAGTCTTGAACAACGAGCACATATCTGTTGCCACGACTCATAATGGGGAGTTCAAGTATGTCAGCTGCCACCTTTTGAAATGGCTCCGTAGCAACAATTGTTTTCATTGGAGCTCTGTGATGAGGTGTGGGATTCCGTCTGGCATCACATGGAGTGCATTGTGTGCACCATATTCTGATGTCACGTGACATGAATGGCCAGTAATATAGCTGCTGAGCACGTTTCAGGACCTTATCTGCTGATAGATGACCGGACACTGGGTTGCCATGCAGCAGCTGTAGAAGAGTGTCTTTTAAAGATTCAGGAACAACCAACTGATGCAACACTGATTTTTGGGATGGGTTGAAAGCTTTACGACAGAGTAAGCCATTGTGGAAGGTAAGTCTAGAGTACTCATGCCATAGCACTTTTTCCTGAGGTGGGCATTTTTTCATATGCCAGTAGGGTGGTTTCCGACCCTTAGCTTTCCAGCCAATGACTTCTGACAGTACAGGATCTTTTTGTTGTTCGCTTTTGAGATCATCTTCAGGCAGCTCAAGCACAAATGTGGATGAAACAGATAGCGCTGCACACTGCAGTCGTGGATCAGAAAAGTCATTGCATGGAATGTGTTTTTGGTCAGTACTGCAGGGACTATGGTTGGGCGGGCCTGCAGGACCTACGCACCTCTCTTCAGGTCTCAAGGTAGCAGAAGCAGTGCAGACTGTGTCCTGCTCTACGGTGTCACCAGTGACAGGGCGACGTGAGAGTGCGTCCGCATTGAGGTGGCGGTGGCCATCTTTATGAATCACAGTCCATTCAAAAGGATCGAGTTCAAGAGCCCAGCGAGCACGGCGACCAGTTCTATCACTGTCAATGGGTATTTTCCGAAGACCCAGGAGGGGCTTGTGATCCGTGACAATAACAAATGGCTGCTTGTAGAGATAGTGACGAAAATGTCTAACTGCCCAAACAATGGCCCAGAGTTCTCGATCATAAGTCGACCACTTTCTTTCTGCCTTTGTAAGCGCATGGCTAGCATAGGCAATGACTTTCTCTTGCTGTCCCTGTTTTTGAGCTAGTACACTGCCAATCGCTGTGCTTGAAGCATCAGTATACAGAGAAAATGGCAATGTGAAGTCAGGGAATGAAACCACTGGAGGGTTTGAGAGGGCATGTTTCAGATACATGAATGCATCCTGGCACTGAGAAGTCCATTGAAAAGTTGCATGCTTTTCAGTGAGAGCATGTAGGGGGACACTCTGGTGCGCAAAGTTTTGAATGAACTTGCGATAATATGAACAAAGTCCAAGGAATGACCTCACTTCTGTCGCTGTTTGTGGAATAGGCCAGGCTTGCACACTGTTCACATTTCTGGGGTCAGGCTGAATGCCATTTTTTGATACAATGTGGCCCAGAAATTGTACCTGATCTTTGGCAAAACAGCATTTTGAGGGGTTTAGCTTCAAACCACTTGCCTGGAATCTGCTGAAGATTTCTTCCAGGTGCTGGAGATGTTCTGCGAAAGAGCGGCTGTAAATGAGGACATCATCCAAATACACTAAGCAGGTTTTCCAAGGAAGGCCATGAAGTACCATCTCCATTAACCGCTGACATGTGGCTGGAGCGTTTGTGAGTCCCATGGGCATAACAGTGAAGTGGTAAAGTCCACTGCCAGTTGTGAAAGCAGTTTTCTCACGATCCTTCTCTTCCAGTTCAACCTGCCAATAGCCATGTTGAAGATCCACTGTGGAGAACCAGGCAGAACCTGACAGAGCATCCAGTGCATCATCAACCCTTGGAAGAGGATGAGAGTCTTTGATTGTCACTGCGTTGAGTTTCCTATAGTCGAGACAGAAACGCCACGTACCATTTTTCTTTCGCACCAAAACAACTGGGGCGGCCCATGGGCTGTAGCTTTCTTCGATGACACCTGCCTTTAAAAGGTTGTCAACTTGAGTCTGTATTTCAGCTCTCTGTTCGGGTGTCACTCTATGTTTAATCGGTGTAGCATCACCTGTGTGAATATGATGCTTAATTATGCCTGTGTGACCTCTGTCCTCTGAGTGCTTACTGAAGATTCCTGAATACTTCTGGAGAAGTGATTTCAGGGACTGAACCTGGGAGTGTGACAAGTTTGTTTCATTGATTTCTACCGGCAGAGTCGAATCATACACAGGTGAAGTAGCACAACATGTCTGCTCCAGAGGGATGATATCAACAGATGAGCCTGAATGAAACTCACCAAGATGCTGTCCAGGGTACAGTTCGATTTCATCGCTGGAGGGATTAAGCATTCGAACCACTGTAGTACCATTCTGAACTTCACTGAGAGTGTGAGCCACAACGATGTCACATGTTGGATTAGGGATCAAGACACCATAGTAGTCTGTTGGAACAGGAGAAGCCGGTGTGGCTGCTGACACACAGGCTGTGATCAGAGTTTCGCTCATAGCTGGGATTTTGGTTGGCGCTAACACAGAAACATTACAGCAGGCAGCCACCTCATGTCCTTTGGGCAACAGGGGAATTTTCATGTCCCACAGTTGCAGTACTTTGTTTTTGAGGTCGAGAAGAGCATGGTGCCTCTGCAGAAAATCCCAACCTAGAATGAATGGCTGGTAAGCACCTCTGAGGACTTCAAATTCCTGCTGCCATACCTGAGTCCCAAGCCTAATACCAACGATTAACTTGCCTAAGATTTCCAGACGTTCTCCATTGACCGAACGAGCTGGCACAGAGGATGCTACCATAGGCCGTTTTTTTAAAGCTGGATGAGAGTTTCGAAAATCTTCACTCACAAGGGAGACAAAGGAACCAGAGTCAATTAGAGCACACACTTCAATGCCCTCGACAATAGCCAAAATGTTAGAGGAGACTGATCCATCAGATTCTGAGGGGAACTGGGGGATGTGGTTTTGGGGCTCTGATACTGTAGCTGATGTTTGCCCCTCAACAGCAGCTAATGAAAGTTTCCCTGTGGGCTGGAGGTTAAATGTGCAGGCCTTTCCGGGGACTGGAAACGAACACTGGTCCTACTGTAGGACCCGGCATCTCTAACTCTACGTGGAGCAGGACTGGGACTGCGTCGGTATCTGTTATTGTCAGGGTAATTGTACCTGGAATACTGGGAGGGCTGTTGGGAATGGTATGTGCGTTGATCATGTTTCTCACATTTGTCCCACTCATTGAACCTCTGGGGAACAGGGGAAGAAGGACGTTCACGGTGAGACTCTGGATCACGATGATAACGCCTCCCAGGTGAGCAATAGTCTCTGGGATGTTGTCTGGCATGATAAGGCGACGGGGATGCACTGCGGGTGCTGTACTGAACATTGGAAGAGGAGGATCTATCACGACTGGAGTCCAAACGTTGGGCAAGGTAACTCTGTTTCTCCCGTAACTGCTGTACTTCATGTTTCAGGCTGGTTACAGTAAGCGTGAGCTCCTCAACTGCTTGAAGAAGTTTAGCATCAGTAGGCTGAGGACGTATCATAGCAACCTGTTCCGAAGACGGAATATGAGAGGATCCTGCAGCTGTAAGTTGCAATGCTGCCCGTGCTCTCTCACAACGGCTGGCAATGCGCAGGGCTCCGTTGAGATCTTCTGCACCCATCTCATGAATCTTAGATTGCAAGGTGGGGTCTAACCCAGCAACAAAACGGCGAAATTTTTCACCTTCCAAGGCATTGTAGTCATAGTTAGGGAAAGCTTCAAGCACAAGACGGGTAATATCTGCGCTGTATACATCTAAACTTTCACCTGGTTTCCGGGGGCGAGCGTTCACATGTGTCTGGAAGAATGGCAGAGAATATTTTGGACCGAAAACCTTTCAGCTTATCCTTCACTAGATCATAGTCTTTCTGGGTTGATGAAGGCAAACTGTCCCAGTACAAAAATGCAGCATCTGCTAGACGAGTAGGCAGAACAGAGGACATCACAGTTGCCAAATCTACCTCAGGTGGAGTCATAGCTTGCACTGCCACTTCAAAGCGACGAGACCAACTAGTAAAAGATTCAGTCCCATCTCCTTTAAAAACAGGTGGAAGATCTATTGTCAGGGCACTGGAGACGGTATGGTGGGCGGGAGCAGCAACAGTCCGTATTGCATCCACTGACCTCGAATGTGGCACAGGAGAAGAGCGCAGCTCGTGCACAGATTCACTCTCGTCAGCTGACATGTTCCCAACAAATATCCAGCTCAAAAAAATCACAAAAATCACAAAAACAGAGAGAAAAGCTGCAACAATCCTTACTATCTCCAAAAATTATTACTGTTATTATTTTCAGTTCATCAGCTGTTCACAGAGAGGGATAAATCCGAGCGGGAAAAAAAAACGATTCTATCCGCAGCTTGGGAGTAGAACTCACCAAATACACAGAGCCATCAAGAAAATAAATCCCACCGCTGCCACCAGATGTAACGTGAGGGTTCACTAGATAGTTTGGAATCTCTCTGAATAATTAGAAACAGCAAGATGGAGACGGATAACTTTTTAGCAGCCTCTTTACTCTCAGCACACGGCAACAACAACCCACACTTCCTGTGTGCCGCCCTCATGAATACTTCACTGGCCTCTCAGAAACCAGGAAATCTTATACTCAGATCTAAACAGGAAAACAACCAGGTAGATATAACACATACTTATTACTGGTTTGAACATGCATGTCTAAACATTCAAACGTGTAAACATCTAAATATCAAAACTTAAAACTTATTTAAATTTACTTCTACACTTTACAAAATGTTTGACTTGTGGGTTGTATTATTCTACTACAGAATATGTGCATACACAGGCTCACTGTTAAACCAGGCTCAGAAATCCGTATAAGTCAATCACTATTTAACAACTTTTTAACAACTGCTTTCAGAGTTGGATCCCCAAAACCATCAAAAAAAGAGTGTGCAGCACCTTTGTAGAAGATTCTGACAGGTACTGTGACCTCTGCCTTTTGATAGTGATATGTCTGTAATTTGAGTTGACTCTCATAGTGATGTTTGTATCCCTCCACCTCTCTCAGTAGTAGTGAATTGTGTCAGTGTGGGGCTGCGAGAGATGACCATGCCTCTGTGGCTGTTGGAGATTATTTCAGCACAGCAATTTTGAAGCACTGGGAAAGTGCGGAGCACTCCTCTGAACAACCAACTGATGCCTTTGGAGAGGTGCAGTTTGCAGGAGCCAGCAAGAGGCACAGCCATGTGGGTGCTTTTCTTTTTGTCCCATGACGCTTTATCTCTACAGCCTTAGAGTTTTGGAAAATGTGAAAATGTTTTTAAAGGAAAATTCATGTAAAGGTGGGTTAAATAAAGATCCAGATAAACCCGGAGCTCTGGTAGTCAGTACAGTAGTAGTCAGTTTTCCTGACCTTCAACCTGCTACTAAACAAACAAAGTCAGTACCAGAGTAAAGAACAAGCCACTCCTTAACATATTGAGGAAAGTTCCTGTAAAACCTTTAACACAGACTCTCCCATAGTTTTCCTGACAGTAAAAATTGGTCTGGGCTCTAATGGGTTAAGGGTCATTTTCATTTTCAAAGTTTTAATCACAATTTAAAGGTTGAAACAACCAAAGCGTCATTTTAGCTTTAATACTAGATCCCAATTCATTACTTTCCAAGCCTCTTTGTGTTGTTGACATGTAATTGTTTCTTTGTCTGATCTTAGTTCCTGCGCCTGTCATGGAGCACTGAGCCTTCGGTGGTGTACAACATACTGACAGCCCAGTCAATATGGGGTCTTCCTAGACCCAACCTGGTTGTTTCTGTTGTGGGTGGAGAGAGCAGGACACAGGTGAAGACCTGGGTACGGGAGGTTCTCAGACAGGGACTGGTGAAAGCATCACAAAGCACAGGTAAAAACTTTACGCATCTGTCACCCTGTCAGTGCCTCATCTATAATGATCACAGTGTGCTTGGAATTTCTGTGAGATGGTTGCTGAAATATTTTATTGTTGGTTAGCAGATGCTATCGTCATTTCCAGATGGTTCCCTTTACTATATAAAAAATGTCTAAAAGAATGCCTTGTCTTAACTTTGTTTAGTTTCTAGATTTATAAAGCTGTAAAGGAAAAAAAAAGCAGATTCTGTTCACCTGGACATATGTTTTTCAGCTATGAAAATATAGCTGAAACATTTCCTTACCTGGATAACTGAGCATGCATCAAGATATGTAAGTCATGTTAATGCAATCACATATCAATGATGTCTAAACCCCATCTTGCAGTCATCTTTGTAGAAGATATTATACATCCTGCAACACACCTGGGATGTCAGGTATCGCTGTTAAGGACTATGGAGATGCTGTGATCGTAAATAAAGCAGTTTCCCATTCAAGACACCAGGATGGAAGTAGTATTGTTTACTCAATGGATTATACTATAAGCTCTAAAAAAAAAAAAGCATACTGTACTACTAGTCTGGTCCTAATGTTTGTACTGAAATGGCAATTTTCTCTTTGACTACTGATCTCCTGTCACTTGTTCTTCTTTCAAAACAAGTACAAGAAGCAATGAAAAAATTGTTCACACAAATATGCAAGTTGCTACATGGCTCACACTAAGTAAACATGATTATTGGATAAGATCCAGGACAGGGCGTAGCAGTGAGAAAGCAAACGTGTTGCTTTTGTACTTACACTCGCCATTAAAACACGCTGCATATAAAAAAAATTTTTATGCATCTTTTTGGTTTTTCTAGTATTTCTAGTGCTCTTAATTCTTTGACAGATAAACACACAGACCGAAACTCAGACTGCAGCCAAACTTAACACAGTGACTGGGGAGACATAGGGAACATGGCGACAAGAGTGACATGACATGTGGAGACAAGTTAAACTAAAGGCAAAGGAACAAAACCTAAGAATTAAATAAAAAAATTAAAATGCCAATACGTAAACACTGCGTCACCAGACTCATGACCCTGACTGTGTTTTAGTGAAAATGATAAAAAAATAATATGATACAGTTTCACAGCTTAATACATTATTTTTGTTTGATTTTTAAGCCTATTCAAAGAAATGTAACAGATAATAATAAATAAATAATAAATAATAGGTATGAAGTTGTGCAAAATGTAAATAACCCCAGTTATGGACAACATATTAGCTAATGGTATCACATATAGAGATATGAGATTTGCAAATTATTGTTAATTATTATTCAGGTGTTATTTTACACAGCTTTTTAACATTTCGGAATTATTTAGTGGCATGGCACAGTAAGCTACTTAGTATACAGGTTGAACCAGGAAATTTACCATCTACCTGTTTCCCCCAGGTGCATGGATCTTAACTACAGGTCTGCGTGAAGGTGTTGGCAGGTGTGTTGGACAGGCAGTGAGAGATCATGCAGCTGCAGCATCTTCAGTCTCCCTCAACAAGGTGGTAGCGTTGGGCATTGCTCCGTGGGGCATTGTGAAAAAACGAGAGCAGCTGGTCAACCCTCAGGTAGTACAGACATTTACACGTTTAAATGTGTGTTCACCTTTATTTTGCAAAAAGCTCACTTAAAGATTTGATTTACATTTCTCATTTTAATTGATTTTTTAATTGCTTATAAGTAGTATAATATACGTCCCAAATTTAAGATAAGTAAGACATTGTCTTGATACATGCTCAATCATCCCATCCCAAAAAGTTGATTCTGTTCATCTGGAAGTAAGGCTTTCAGCGGGAGAAACATTACGTCACTCATCCAACTGTCTTCTTCAGTCTTAGATGACTGCAGGTTTTCCCAACCTTATAAACAGTACACGTGCATAATGACTGAAACTAGCACCACTGAAGAGCAATAGTCTACAAGGTAAGTTCCTTGAATACAACCACTGATCAATGACCATTGATCAATGCCCATAACTACAATTCCAGTACACTATATTACTCTGTTTGTGTTGGGGGACCCGATCGTTGCAGTGGACCAATTGTTGGCAGTGTGTTTTGTGTATAAAAGCCATGGAGATGCGGTGTTTAGAGAAAATGCATTTCAACTGTCTCACTAAGGGTTTTCACTTAGACAGCAGTTGTCCTTCTTCTTTGCTGGACCAGCTGGAACTTTCTTTAGGTGCCTTTCCAGCTTTGACAAATGTCCAGCTGGGATAAACACATTTACTCAGGGCCTTCTTGATATGATATTCTTGTGATTCCCTGTCAGCCTACCCAAAACTAGGAAGGGACCTAAAGAAAGCTCCAGCCAATCCAGGTGAGAAGAAGGACAACTGCCGCCTGAGCAAAAACCCTTAGTGATTCTGTATGTGTCAGGAGTATTGGAAGAGTTGAAACGCATTTTCTCTCAACACTGTGTCTCTGTAGCTTTAATAGCCCAAAAAATGATGCGCCAAAAACTGATCCACCCCAAGAGTCGGGTCCTGACGCAAACAGAGTAATAAAGTGGATGCTGTTAAGTGTCAGCAGGATTGCCATGATTTATACATCAGGGAAACCAAACAGCCTCTGGCTAAAGGGAATGGCACAACACAGAAGAGCTACCTCGCCAGGCCAAGACTCTGCAGTCTATTTAAACCTACAGGCCAATGCTGTGATTGGAGCCATTCCCCAACTCTCTCTAGATGGTACTCATGGTCATTGATTAATGGTCATTGATCAGTGCTAATGACAAGATGCATATTAATGATCAAGAAACTGACCCAATGTTTATTCAGTGGTGTTAGTATCAGCCATTATGCAAATGTACTGTTTATGATGTTGGGAAAACCTGCCGTCAGCTGAGACTGAAGGAGTCAGCTGGATTTGCAACGAAGTGTTTCTCCCACTGAAAATGCTACGTCCAGATGAACAGAATCAACGTTTTGGGTTAGTAAGATTATGTGAATTTTATCATTGAGAGCTCAAAGTAAGGCAAATCTATACTATACTGGTAGTCTTGGGACCAGGCTGTATTTGTATCTCCTATTAAAACACACAAAAAAGATCCAAAGGCTTCAGGCTTCCATTACACTGTAAAAAATTATCTTAATCAAAGAAAAACTGTAATAACAGTTTTTCTTCTTTTGTAGGGAAGCTTTCCTGCAAAGTACTATGTCCAAAACATTTCCCGGGACTCCTGCTACCTGGACAACAACTACCAGGCCTTCCTGCTGGTGGATGATGGTAGTGTGGGCCGCAGAGGAGGAGAAACAGATTTCAGAGCCAGACTGGAGGAATACATTTCCCAGCAGCGCACAGGGATATGGGGTGAGAGATGGTACCATACTATGAGTACAATATTTCATTAAGATTTATAAGATTTTTATTGAGCTTAAGTTAAGTTAAATTTACTTGTGCTTATGTTAGTAAAAACATTTTTATCAAGATTGAAACGTGTTAAAATTTGTTGTATCTCTTTAAAGGAAGTGGCAGCATTGACATCCCTGTCCTTTGTATGCTGATATCAGGGGAAGCAGACATGCTGAAGGTACAGTCTCTGCTTTATGTGTTGATTATCACAAAAATCTTGTGACTTAGCATTTAAATTGTGGAAATGTTTCTTTTTGATTGTTTTTGTAATGTCTGTCAGAGAATGGATCTCTCTCTGAAAAACTTTATCCCCTGGCTGGTTGTGGCTGGCTCAGGGGGCTTGGCTGATTTCCTGAGTGATGTCTTGGAGAACCTGTCTTCAGCTCCAGCTGTGCCGTCCTCTGGTGAAGGCAACAGTGAGGCTCTTAAAGCTCCCAAGGTGGATCTTAAAGACAGAGTGGCAGAACGGTTTAAGAAGCATTTTCCTTCAGAAACAGAGACTGACAAACTAGTTGAACAGGTGAGTGCTGACAACAGAAACATTGCATTGGCTTTTCGTCTGGAGAAGAGTTGGGGGAAAGACTTTCTTGAAACTCCAGGCTGTTATTTGGTTCAGCATAGTGAAAAGAAAAAGCTAACTCACTCACAAGCTGTGATTATGGGTGTTATTATAGAACCAAAGCATACATGTATGGCGTTATTTTTGTGCCACTATTCTGAGCGCACGTAAAAAAAATTTGCAGTTGCAAGTGTTGCATTTTGAGGAGAAATTTATTTTGAACGAAGAAAAGCTAAATTTGAGTGAACAAACTTCATTGCTGCGTGCAAAAAATGTATTTCAGTGTTTGCTATTATCCATACACACACACAATAGCAGCCCCTCTCGCTCAGTTTTTGCATTGGTGCTCGCTCGCAATGTGTTGCTCGCACTCTCAACATTTCTGCCCGTGCGCGCTCAACTCTTTCTCTACACCGTTATATCTGTGCCACAAAACCAACCAATCACATACTTGGATGCAAAAAAATCTGATTGGCTGTTCTGGTCTCCAATCAGCTCAAAGTGACAAAATGCAATATCCCAGAATCCATTTCGTCCAAAACTCAAACGAGGCAGTGGCAGAGGAACATAGAGTGGCGGCGTTTGAAATATTACTCTTTCTGGGTCACAAAATAAACTTTAAAGATATTATCATGCGAGAATGGTGCTGTGTAAACTTCAAATATCTGCTCGATTTATCAAGACATCACATATTTGCATAAGTGCTCTAATGTTTTTGAAGATGCCTGTTACCCACCAGGACTGGCCATTGGGCATTTGCCCGGTGGGCCGATGGTGATTTTTCATTTTTATGTTTGTTTGTTTGTTTTTGTAACGGTATAAACAATGAAAGGTGGTGGATTAGCCAATTGGTCATGATCAACTCTGGGCTGGACCAATTACAATACATCTGTATTGAGGGGAAAAGGAACGTGATTCGTCCTGTACTTCAGCTAGAATTAAAAGGAAACACAAAGCTGGAGTTATTCTGTCTTTGCTGCACAGCTGCCTCTTCTCTCATTCTCTCTCCTCTCTCTCCTGTTGCTACTTCAATCATGAAACTGATCAATGATCAGCTGATTGTCTCTCTTGTTTGTTTATCGCCCACTTTGCGCCAGAAAGAGGAAACCAGCGGATGTTGCGCTAAACAACAGCAGCACGTTCAAGCTTGATCAGCTATTGTTACAATTTATTTAATATTACTTTCTAGTATCAGCTGATGTTTGCTGGAGCCACAGCTGTAAAAGCTGCTGCTCATGATGTCGGTTTGGATATGAGGTGAGAGGGAAACATGAAGGTGATACAAATCATACATATACCAACAAGACAGTGTACATCACTGTCACAACAGCGTTTGTTTTAGTTCAAAGGCTTTATGGTTTTTCCTATAATACCTGGTGGTGTAGTCTGTGATCTTTTGTCAGTTCAGCCTTATATATTATGTTTAACCCAAGTGACCACCCGGTCAGCTGGTGGGTAACAGGCATAATATTTGTGCTTCTACCCATTTCTTTACACTCTGAGAGAAAAATGGGAAATACTGCTATTAATATTCGCCTTAACTAAGATGAGCGGTTCTGTGTGGACCGTTCTTTACTTATCAGGTGTTGGCACCCTGTTCCAGGACGTATGTAGTTTAAAGAATCGCTGATTTTAGCAATAAGCTGTGAGGCTGAAAACTCAGACTTTCATGTACAAGAACAGCTGACCAGACTGAACATACTCAGAGTTTATTGAACTAAGTTAAGCGCATGCATGAGATTACACAGAAATTACTGATGGATATTTGTTATTCAGTCAACAACATACTGTGGAGTAGATCTACCCTCAAGTTTGTTTCTTAGTAAACAAAAAACTGTTTGCTACAGTTTATGATCAGACAATAATAATACTAACAACAACAACAGCAACGGCAACAGAAACAACAAAGGCAATAATAATAGTGATAAAAAATTTGGTTATTCAAGACTGAACTGCTTAAAGACCATCCATCCATCCATCCATCCATCCATCCATCCATTTTCTTCCGCTTATCCGGGGCTGGGTCGCGGGGGCAGCAGCCCAATAGAGAAGCCCAGACCTCCCTCTTCCCAGCCACCTCCTCCAGCTCATCCGGGGGGACACCAAGGCGTTCCCAGGCCAGCCGATAGATATAATCTCTCCAGCGTGTCCTGGGTCTGCCCCAGGGCCTCCTCCCCTCCTCGTTAATGTTGCAAATATAAGCATTTATATTCTGATCTTATGTTAGCCTTCACTGATAGATTGTGATTTCATGACATTCACCTTTCACATTTAACTAAAAAAAGACCAAAGAAAAGAAAAATGCAGGGCAGCTTTCCAAGTCTTTAATGAAGTTTTATAATAAAACGGAAACACATTATAAATGTATCAGAATGTAACATTTTAAACAGTGTTGGTCAAGTTACTTGAAAAAAGTAATCAGTAATTAATTACTGATTACTTCCCCAAAAAAGTAATCCCGTTACTTTACTGATTACTTATTTTCAAAAGTAATTAATTACTTAGTTACTTAGTTACTTAGTTACTTTTTAAAAACATGATTTACAACCTGAATAGGTGATAAAGCAATAGATCTTTCAGCCCAATTCTACTTTTTCTACATAATCCATCATACAAAATGTAATCAAATGGAAAAGTCTCTTTTTAAAACTTGTTTTGTTAGTTTTAATCTTTTAACTTTATGCATCAAGCAAAATTTTAATTATATGCACCATTCTCTGACTTGAAGAAATTAGTTTAACATTTAAACCTATTTTCTGCACATTCCAGCACATAAATATATATATATATATATATATATATATATATATATATATATATATATATATATTTTTTTTTTTTTTTTTTTTTTTTTTTGAAATTTATTTATTTTTTTGTGTTTACACTCACTCTTTCAGATGCAAGTAAAACACAGCAGAAAATAAATAAAGTCAAAGACTAGCGGTCCTTTTGCTCTATTTTCACCTGTAAAGCAGGAGTAGAGTAGGCGGAGGTTTATCCTGGTGCAGGTGTGCCGCAGCGGTCAGTGGAAGGATACCGCAGTTTCTCTGTGAGTTTGTCATTACGTCGTAGCTACTCGGAGCTTGCTTGGAAGTTTAGGGGGTTTTTTCGCTGTAAAAAGAAGTTTTCTTCCCACGCACAGCGGACACTAATGTTTTTGTCACTTTTTACGGAATCAAACTCAAAGTAAGGTCAGTACTTCCACGCTTTAAACGCTGCACGCTCATACTCTCTCCCGCACTCGATATATTATCCATTGTTGATCTGCACACAGCTGTTGTCATGAACATCACACTCGCTTACGTCACTGTCATGAGACATTCTCGCAAGAAAATCACGGTTTTAGTAACGCAGTAACGCAGCGTTCCTACGGGAAAGTAACGGTAATCTAATTACCGTTTTTGCAATAGTAATCCCTTACTTTACTCGTTACTTGAAAAAAGTAATCGGATTACAGTAACGCGTTACAAGTAACGCGTTACTGCCCATCTCTGATTTTAAATAAGGAATAGGTATACAGATCATGTAGGGACACAATAAGCCACTATAAACAGATCCGTCTGTGATGGTTCTCAGTCGTCCAGGTCATCGTAGTTTAAGGGGCTTGGAAAGAAAAGCGTCTGGACTTCTTTGAGTTGCTTGAAGACCTTTCACCTCTCATCCGAGAAGCTTCTTCAGTTCTAGGGTCAAATGGTGGAGAGTCCCAGATTTAAACCCAGTGGGAGTTTCCACCCAAAGAGGGAAAAGGACTCCCTAATGATCCTCTACCTAATCACATGAGCCGAGGTGTGAAAACGGGTGTGGGTCACAATCAGCCAGGGTTTCTGGTGAGCTCATTGTGAAACCTAGCCCCACCCTATCATGTGATTTTCTGAGGTAGGATGGCCCAGGATGTAAGTGAGCATTAAGGTGTCTTTGAAGGGGCAGTCCCACAGAGTTTAAATCTGGGACTCTCGATTATTTGACCCTAGAACTCAAGCTTCTTGGATGAGAGGTGAAAGGTCTTCAAGCAAGTTAAAGAAGTCCAGTCCAGATCTAGATGTAATAAGGTGGGAACTGAACAAAGCCGAAGTGGATCTGGTCGGGTCATAAACTGCACTTAACAGTTTTTTATTTAATAAGAAGTTGAATTTGGGAAGATTAACTCCAGAATCTTTTGCTTTAACTATCACAGGTCCATAGTAAACTGTGTTTGACCTGTTTCTTGCAGTTTAATAAAAGTCTTTTCTTTAATCTTTTTCTAAAACATTTTGTGATCATGTCTCTGTCATTCCTGTTCCCTTTTCCATCTTCTGTCTCCAGGCTTTGAGCATTTACCAGAACAGACATTTGATTACAGTCTACCACGGAGAGCACGAGAGTCCAAATGACTTTGACACAGTCCTGCTTAAAACACTCGTGGGAGGTATGTAAGTAGGCTGTAATTTGGCAAAAGAGTCATAACATTAACTTTTAATCCATATTTTAATTTTTATGTTATGTTTGTGTTTTCCAGCAAGTAAGCAACAATCATCAGCTGAGGCCAATCCTTATACTGATGAGCTGAAACTAGCAGTAACGTGGAACAGGGTTGACATTGCCAAGACTGAACTCTTTAATGGAGACATCCAGTGGAAGGTGAGGAGGGAAAAAGACATCACGCAGATGTTGCACTGAAAGAAGAATTCATACATAACATTACATTATACAGTCTATTTGAACATCTATGAATGAAAGTCTGTTTAATTCTGATTTTTAGAGAAATATTTGGCATAATATTGACCTGTCTTAAAACATGATCTCCTTCCTCCAATTAAACAGTATGAAGATTTGGAGGACTCAATGACAGATGCGCTGATCAACGACAAGCCCCAGTTTGTTCGGCTTTTCATTGAGAATGGTTTGAACATCCTGGAGTACCTAACTTATGGCAGGCTGGAAACCCTCTATCGCTCTGTGCCAGATGGGAGCTTACTATATCAGCTGCTACAGCGCTGCCTAGCAGAGCGGCTGGCAATAGTGGAGCAACAGAATTCAACCTCAAAAGTGGCGACAGATAACAATCAGAGCAGACCAGTGAAGGAGGTCACCCTTTTTGAAGTGAGTTTTGTAATCAAAGATATTCTGTCCTTTTTCATTAATTAGGCTTAAATAGATTCATTACAAATGTGAAGAAAACCTGACACTGTTGTGCTTATTGTCCCACCCACGTGTTTCCTCAGGTGTCGGAGGTCCTGGAGCAGTTAATGGGTGATGTCTGCCAGCCTTTCTACTACAAAGCTTTGGGCTTACAGTTTACTTCATCCAAAAGGACATCTCTGAAGGTACTCTGAACTTTTCAGAATATGCACACAGAGTGTACTTGTGGTTATAGGATTTCTTTTTTTTTTTTTAAATTGTTGACGTGATAATAAGCATTCTTTTCTTCATTCATCAAAGCGTGCCAGTAAGGTTCTGCGTGGACGTTGCATGTATCAGGACCTGCCCTGCCCTCATCCCTGGCCTTCACTCTTCCTCTGGGCTGTACTGCAAAACCGCAGTGAGATGGCCCTTTATTTCTGGGAGATGGTAAAAGCTCTGAGACAAACTGCAAAAAGTATTTTACTTGTGTTCAGCTGGTTTGAAATTCCCAATAATCAAACTACAGCTTGTTTCTGCATTGTTATTAGTTAAGGAGTGGTGCTTTTCCAGAAGAAAAAAAAATTAAATTAAATTAAATTAAATTAAATTAAATTTAAAAAAATCATCTTATACTGATTTATATACTACAGAGTCCTCGGTGTATGAATGGATGAACAGATATTTTTTTGAATAAAATCATCAATTTTCAGGTGAAATGAAGTGACACTGGACATTTGTGAGGATGAGGCGCAGCTAGGTGCTCATGGTAACATGTGAAAGTTGTTGGAGTCAGTTAATTACAATATATTTTATGATGTAAGCGTTGATTACGTTAAATGTATATCATAATTTTAAATCTTAATCTATAAGTAAATTATTACTATATAACAATCAAATTCAATTGTGATTGTGCATTTTAACATGCTACATTTAAGCACTTACATTTAATTACAGCAAGCCCAGGGCTTTAAGTAGGATTTAAGTGGGCTTCTACTTAAAGTTTCTATCCAGCTTGCAGTAAATAAAAAGCAGCAACTGAACTAAAAATATAAGATACTTTTATATAGTACCTTTAAGTGAATTGCAAGTATCACCAGCTTAGACTTCATGCAGCAAGTAAATATGTTAATGGCTGTCTGTGTCTGCATTACCACTCAGACTACTTCAAAAGAAAGAACTGAGATAACGAAACAGACAATATTAGATACAATGAATTAACTGTTTGCACCTGTTTCTTTGCAGAAAGTACATAATTTCCTGCTTTCCTTTCCAGGCAGGTGAGCCAGTCCTGAGTGCTCTTGGTGGCTGTAAAATACTCAGAGACTTGTCCAAACTTGACGAAGAAACTGAAACCAAACTCTCCATGAAAGAACTGGCCCAGAAGTTTGAGAACCTGGCTCATGGTGTGATTATTTATTATCTAGTTTTGTAATAGTTTTATTACATGTCCTTTGAATTTTTCTTTTAACATCTGTTGTAACACAATTGTAGCAAAACCTATCTACCTCTTTACACAGCAGTAACGAATAATTTAATTGCAGTCTTCCCGAATGAGCTGTAACTAAGATTAAGGATAAAATTCCTCCACTGTTGTCTTCTTTAACCCAGAGGTACTCCCACAGAGGTTAATTATCTTGTCAATGGTTTTACATTCCTAGGAAAGGGCATCTCAAAACTCTTACTATTCATTATTGAAGAAAATAAGACCAACTCCTGATTTCTTTTCAGCACTGTAGCCAGACTGACAAAGCGTCACAGCTCTGTTAGCAAAGTACTCCTTAAGCTTTACAGGAATACGTACAAATTAAAATTATCTCATTTTAAGCATTAGAGAAAAAAAATTAAAGGTTCATAAACATCTCACAGACATCAATATCTGTGTTAAATGCTACAGATATTTATGTAGACGTTTTATCTTCAGTTATTCCTTTATTATGTATTCATTAGACCCCATTCTTACAAGAGTTCAACCATTAGTCAAAGTCAAAGTAAACTTTATTGTCATCTCTGCTATATGCAGTGCAGTTCCATTCAGTGCAAAAAACAACAATAAATACAAGAAGAATAAGAAATAAATATATAAAATAAATATACACTTTAAAATTAGGGTAAAAATGATCAATAACAGTCTAAGTTTACAATTTAAAGTTGAATGATTCAAAGTGACCTTGAAGTGGTTTAAAGTGACCAACATGGGCATGATTCCTGAGAGTGGGATTCTCCAATGAGCAGCATCTGCATTAATTCATTCTTTGATGTTAAATAGGATTATCCCATTTCTATTAATTGTCTATGTACCACAAGCCTTTAAGGTGACAGTAATTAAATGATTGTTCTAATAGTCATGACTTGACGCAGCTAATTGTTGGACAACACCAACCTTCCTATTATCTCAAAAATGATTGAAAGGGTAATTGTAAAACACTCATTTGCAAAGCAATACTTTGTTTAAAGATAAGTTGTTCTATCCATCTGCTGGTGCAGAGCCCCAGTTGCCTCGGGACCGCGGCCACCGACCACACATGCTTTGCCTAGGAGCTTGGAAAGAGAAGCATCTGGACTTTTTAAAGTTTCTTGAAGGCGTTTCACCTCTCGTCCAAGAAGCTTTTTCAGTTTTAAGAACAATTGGTTAAGGCCCAGCCCTTCTGGGAGTGTCCCTAAGAGGGAAGAGACAGTGAATGGGGGAAGCTCTATGTCAGTAGTATTACCAGACAAGGATTTTATTGTCTCAAAAAATGAAAGGGGTTTGGAGATCATTTCAAGGCTCCACAAGAACATGCTCAGCTTTGGCTTTTCTAATGGCGACTGAGCCTGTATTGCACAGCTGCCTGAAAAGCAGCTAATGTATGTATGCAGTATGCAGGTTAGTTATCCTGGCCTTTGCCAATGACACATTTCACTCACAGAGTAGCTTAACTAGATCAGGAGAAAACGAGCAGAAATATTTTTTCATGTCTCGTTTGCAATCATCCATGTCTTGTTCTTGAGAATTCAAATCTTTCTGACTGATTTTCACTGATATCCAGATGATACCCAGCTTTATCAATCCATGAAGCCAGATGACACTGTAATTGATTTCAGGAATGGCTTAGAAACAAAAAGACTTGGATGATGCCTAATTTCCTGCAACTAAATTCAGGCAAAAGAGAGGTTATTGTTCTCGGCCCTAAAAATCTTGGTGTCTAACCAGCTCCTTAGTCTGAATGGCGTTGCCGGGGCCTCCAGTGACACGTGACAGTCTTTTTTTTACCAGCATATTAGACAAATATGCAGGACTAATTTCTTGCATTTGCACAGTATCTCTAAAATTAGAAAAATATTTTCTGAAAAACAGATACTGAAAAACTAGTTCATGCATTTATTACCTCTATGTTGGGCTATTGTAATTCATTATTATTAAGTTGTCCTAAAAACCTTTCAGATGAGTACTAACCAGGGACTAGAGAAAGAGAGGCCATGCCTCTCATATTAGGTTCTTCATTGGCTGCCTGTTAAATCCAGAGTTAAATCCCTCTCCTCACATGCTTGAAAAGTGCTTGCTCACAGGGAGTTGCAAATTGAGGTTTACCATACAACACAAAGCACCTTTAGGTGACTTGTAAACTGACACTATAGAAATAAACTTGAATGTCATGTCTTTTGTCCACGTTACCTCAGATATCTTCAGCTCTTGCTATCGGAGTAATGAACACCGTTCCTTCACCCTGCTAATTAGGAAGTCTCCTGTCTGGGGTCACAGCACCTGTCTTCAGATGGGTGTGAGTGCTGACGCTCGGCTTTTCTTCAGTAATGATGGCGTACAGGTGTGTTCGATTTTTAACCTCTTTCATTTGTGATTTTTCTCCCCCTGTCCTGCACGGCAGTTTAGCGATCAGAACTGTTGTCTGAAGGCCAAAAAATGGCAAACAATTTTCACAAGTCAAACATGTTGGCATTTGCTATGGGTGACCGGAAAGAAAAGAGAAAGAAAGTGAAGATTGGAAGAGGGTTAACAGAAAGAGAGGGAGAGAAAAATAGATGAGAAGAAGAGGGATAGAGAGGGAAAGAAAGAGAAAGAAAAAAACCCCTCTGCTTTTGCACCTGTTGGAATAAAAAACAGCAGAGAAACCATAGCAACAACCAACATGTGCATGAAAAAAGTTACAGAGCAGCTTACAGTACTAATGATATAAAATATATTTAGAGGCAGCAGCCCAAGATAGTGTGTGTCCGTGAGCACCTGTGATCACACCTGTGTGTATGAACGCGCTTGTGTTCATAAGTGTCTTAACGCATTTTGAATCATCCAGGTAAGGAAATCCCAAAAGTTGATTCTATTCATTTAGTTGTAGCGTTTTCAGTGGGAGAAATATTTTGTCACTCATCTAATTGACTTCTTCCAAAACTGGCACCACTGACTGACAGTGTATCATCAGGTCATCATCACTTTCATGATCATTGATATGCAAATTGTCATGACCGTTTACCAACAACCACTGATCAAAAGACCACTGATTAATGGCCATGAGTACAGAGTTCACCCACAGAGAGTTGGGGAATGGCCGCAATCACAGCAGTCCTCCTCTATCCCTGGTCCTCTGTAACGTTTTTAACCTAATATGCTGTTTTTTTTGCCGCCAAGACTGACGTCATCTACAGGATTTTCCTTTCTCATCCCAGCCCCATTAATGTAATTTCCAATAGTACATGGGCATTCAATATTTATTTTAAACATATAAATGACATATGTTAATAAACATAAAAACGCTATCCAAAAAAGCTATCATATTTGCATGAAAAAATATTGAACATTTTCTGTTTATTAACGCTTACTTATTTAGGTCATTGTATACAATGACCATAGATTTGATTGTATACAATCAAATCTATAAATATACACTATCATTGAATGAGACCATGTAATACACAACAGTACAATCATTTGAATTATAAATGAATTCAGTACAAAGTAAAAATGACATGATGCTTCAAAAAAATAACACATCTTAACTTCATGTTGTGCCAGTGAGCTGCTGTTGATGGATAAGGACTTATTTTCTGTCTTCTTCCAGTCTCTGCTCTCCCAGATCTGGTGGGGTGATATGAAGAGCAAAACAGAGGTCTGGAAGCTCCTGCTCACTTTCTTCTGCCCCATCCTCTGCTACACCGATCTCATCTTTTTCAGGTAAAATTCTCTTTTTTTTTCAGATGAAAGGCTTGGAATTTTATTTGGTATTTTTTAAACCTTTACTTCATATTTTACCTCATAGAAAACAAGATAATCAGTTGGAAGAGGAGGAGGGAATTCCTAATGAGGATGGGCCAGACCAGGACACTAACAGTCTCTATGGGACCACCGTCTTCTCTTTCGCTGACATCAAACACCAGTAATATTTCTACTTGCACTCTTCAGTGTTAATCTGTAGAACATCAGTTTGTTGTCTTTATGTTATTGATTTCCATTAGCTAAAGTCTAACAATTAAATCAATTTTATTTTTCTTACAGCAGTGACGTTGACTCAGAAGTTCACAGGAGTGGTACTATTAAAGGTGAGTCCTGTTTAAAGAGTCATCTTTGAATAAGTGTTGTCACTCACTACAAGAAGAAAGTCTGACTAAAGAAATGATTCTTGTCACCACATGCTGTCATTTTACTCACCTTCCAATCTGTATTTATAATCTTTGATACAGGTGTACCTTACCGACCACCACAGCGTCCATTCATAGTGTCACGCTGGTGTCAGTTCTGGTTTGCACCGGTCACCTCTTTTCTGGGCAACGTCCTGATGTACTTCCTGTTTCTCTTGTTTTTCGCCTACGTGCTGTTGGCTGATTTCAAGCCCCCACCACCTTCAGGTCCAGGTGCTGCTGAGTGTGTGTTGTACTTCTGGGTATTCACCCTCGTTTGTGAGGAGATACGACAGGTGAGTGAAGAGAGACATCTTACTTAGAACTTTATATCCAGACAATTTTGATAGCTATACAAAATGTAAAGGGAAGAATTGAAAACAATAACTGAACTATTGCCAAAGTGTTATTGCAATACTGTGGTTAACATGCTCCTGTGTCACAAAAAAATTATTAGATTTTAATGTTTGTTACTGATTTCATATAACTTAACAAATGCACTGAAGATTAAAAGAAATCACATAAATTCAAATCTTATTCCTGTTGGATTTTTACTTGGTCTTTAAAAAGATAACAGCACATAGAGAGCGGTTTTCTGTATTTGGATACATGTCACCTGTTCATAGCTTGGTATAGCTTTTTTCTACTTGTTTTAACTTTTATCTTCTTCTTCAAGACAATTTTTTTGGGGACGATGACTTGGCGTCAAAGGTTTAGACTTTACATTAAGGATGTGTGGAATAAATGTGACCTCGCTGCCATCAGCCTGTTCATTTTAGGACTAATCTGCAGGTATGGACAAGAAATAAATAAAAAAAAATGTTAATACTGGATTATTGAAAAAAAAAACTTTCCACAATGTTATTTTTTAATGAAGCTTTGTCATTGCAAATTGTAACATTTGTATAAGTGCTGTCCTTAGTTTGTGTCTATGGATGTAACGTGGTATAAGTAATTTCCTTTCATCTTCCCCCTGAACTTTTCGTCACTTAAATTTAAAATATTTTCTCCTTTAAAATTTTTCTTTACAGGTTTGCCACCAGGTGGTGCTGCTACCTTACTGATTCAGCTTAACTGTGCTTGTGTTACAGGATGTTCCACTTGTCACATGAATTTGGCCGGGATATGCTTTGTTTGGACTACATGGTCTTCACCCTTCGCCTCATTCACATTTTTGCCATTCACAAGCAGTTGGGGCCAAAAATCATCATTGTAGGAAAGATGGTGAGAAAGTTACCATCAGTTTATGGGGCGCCGTTTGTAAAGTGAAACATGCTGAAATTAACGGCAAGATTTTTCTACATTTAGCTCAGAACCTTACAAAAACATGTTTTTTCGAGTAATTTTTTTCAACATTTCCTAAAATATTTGTAACTTTTCATATTTAAAACACAATTTAAAATATTAAATCTAAATGTTAAATATTAAATCTAAATATTATATTTAAATCTAAATGTTAAATTTTAAATCTAAATGTTACAGGAAACTAAATATATACCTAACATGCAAATTTATTGTAAGGAACAATGGGAATACCAAAATAAAAGCTTTACGAAATCCTCCGGTGCAAAAGTGTGCCGGTAGTGGTCAGATTGTGGCTGTATCCCAATTTGGGGTCTGCAGCCTTAAAGTACGCAGCCTTAACGGTCCTCAAGGGCCGCGTACTCGAAGACCGCTGAGGCCGGAAGTGAGAGGCTTGTGAAATGGGACGGTCTAGCCTCCGTCCCGCTGCCCAGGTTGCCTAGCAACCATGATACTAACCGCTGGAAACGTGTCATACTGCTTTGTTTGAAAAATCTTTGCTTCATTTGGTTGTTTATTTCTACATGAGCTTTGTGAGATTTGATAGGTATCTGAGGCTGAGACCACAGGACTGTAAAACATGATTGTTGGGGTTAATTTCTGTACTAAACAGTCATTTCAAGATTAGCTAATTGTTATTTACTAACTAATGTTGTTCATGAGACTAAAGTCATCTCACTTTGGTAATATAATTATAATATGGATAATATTATAGTTATTATATTAATCATTATTCGTTATTACAGCAGTGAACATGAACTCTGTGTCAAATACTGAGCTTCAGTAAAGATTCAAGTTGCATTTATTTATATTTCCTATCACCTTAAATCTTCACTCAAAGACAAGTATCTGTGACAGTGTATCTATAGATGTATTATATATAAGAGACAAATATTGTTCGTTTAATATGTTGGCATTACTAAATTTGGCTCAATGCTCATATATATGTATAAAAAGAAAATGTACGAGCTGTGATAACTGTTTCTGATAGAATGAAGAGTAGACTGATATATTAAATATTCCTTTATTGGGTGAGAAAATCATACCATGTCATAACTGCTTTAAGTCATACAGAATAGATACCAGACCCTTAAACAGGCTGACTTCTGCTAAATGGGTCAAACTGGGCAGAAAGTCTACAAACACATAACATCCTTATAGAATATGATGTAACACTATAGATCAACTTACCTCAAAATATATAAAGCAGATAAACAATTACAGCAATATGATACAACAAACACAGCAGTACTACTAATATAAAGTACTCAAAGCTTCATAGAACTAAAACAAACATTTATTTTAGGTCGTTAAATCCTCCCAATTCTTTCGATCTTTGGGCTGAAGAAAGGACAGTACTCGGTGTATAGATGCTCAATCAACAATCCTTTATTCCATACAATTCAACACTTTAAGAGCACAAACCATCCGATTGGGGAGACATGCATGAAGAGGGTCACAGCAAATCTCAAACTGGTGGAGGGTTACTCAAGCTCTTATAGCCTCTAGTGGCCCCCACCTAGTCGTAAAAACCTAAACATTCACATTCTTTCTAACTCCTAGCGAGCCTGACTTATGGCCTTGGCTCCCTATTTTGTCTACCTTCAACAACGGTGGGGGTGAAGCTCCCGTGGAATGTGCTCTCTGCAAGGTCCTGACTCTCTGAAAACAGTATTTCTTATAACTCAGCAGTATAATGCATCATAAACAATATCATTCATTCACACTGAATCAGCAGTCTAATGTAATAGAAATCAATTTAATAATAGTAATAGTTATCACCTTCTTCTAATTCAGGAGAATACTGCAAACTAAAACTACATAATAATTTCACAATCTTTAATTAGGGGTATAACATAGCATAAGATAATATTATAATCCCACAAGGTCCATTCTGCTGCTGATACATACTTTAGGTTTCTGAATATTAAACTTGTTTCTGCCTTTCATAGTGTGTAACCTGAAAGCCCTGAGTACTTTCTCCCACACTGACAAATGATAAAATTATTTGAACATTACCTAATAAGACTGATTCAGGACAGACAATTAGTTATTTTAAACTTTTCTAGCAGTCCTTCACAAACAGGGAACAGTCTGTCTATTCTCTCCATGTGTCAGCTGCTGCTGGCTCTTCCTCCTCCTCCTCCTCTTCCTGCTTCCTGCTTGTGCCGTGATATTCAGGACCGCAAACCGAGCAGCATCACTGACTTTCAGCTTGTTGTGTTTGTGGATATATGGCTGACTTTAATTATCCATAAAATCATCACATTCTCTGTAAGATTAAGGTTGACTATTGAACAGTGTATATTTTAAAGTAAAGGCTTTAAGTAAACGCTGAAAGTACTAACATCGCTAATGTCACATAACTCTGCCGACATGTGGCCAACAGTAATGTTTTGATGTTCTTCATTATTCAACATTTACACAATACGTGACATATTGTTCAGTACTTACTTTTAAAAGTTTACTCTTCAGCTACCCCGCTTCCACCGTTTTTTTCGGCAAAATAATGCACACCCACCATCGCACTATGAAGTCTGGGATATGTTGGGCCAAGAAGTCTACACCGCCACATCCTTTAAATTCAGGGAAATGAAGGATGCATTTAAGGGGCCGCATTTCGAGCAGGCTTTGAATTGGGACAGCCTTCGTCACGTCGCTGTAACGTAATCGGCCTTAAAATGCGGCCTTTAAGGCTGCAGACCCTAAATTGGGATACAGCCTGTGTCTGCTCTCTCCTGATGGTCACTTCTAAATGCCATGAGCTGCTTCACTTCTTACCTACGAGCATGTCCAGATATTTAGCTGGACTTGTGCTGCAGCGATTGTGAAGTGGAGACTGCAGCTGCTGAGAGTGCACTACTGCTGAACCTTTGGATGGCCGACAAAATGGATCTTCCAGTGTTTTCAGCTAAAGCACTGGACGTGCTGGTAGGCAGCTCATGGTGTTTAGAAGTGACCATCAGGGGAGATCAGACACAATCTGACCACTACCGGCACACTTTTGCACCGGAGGGTTTTCGTAAA
This sequence comes from Neolamprologus brichardi, assembly GCF_056152115.1. Classification (NCBI taxonomy): domain Eukaryota; kingdom Metazoa; phylum Chordata; class Actinopteri; order Cichliformes; family Cichlidae; genus Neolamprologus; species Neolamprologus brichardi. The sequence goes on from NC_142111.1 coordinate 11,782,559, forward strand.
GCTTTTATTTTGATATTTTCCATTGAATTTGCATGTTAGCTAAATATTTAATTTCCTGTAACATTTAATTTAATTTGATTTAACATTTGACATTTAGATTGAAATATAATATTTAGATTTAATATTTAGATTCAATATTTAAAATTGTGTTTTAAACATGTAAAGTTACAAATATTTTACGAAATGTTGTAAAAAATTACTCAAAAAACATGTTTTTGTAAGGTCTTGAGCTAAATGTGAAAAAATGTTACCGTTAATTTTTGCATGTTTCACTTTACGAATGGTGCCCCATATTAGTTGGCATTACAACTGTGGTACACTCATTATGTTTACATATATAATGCCTACAACAAGATCACAATTTCCTCTTGTTTAGATAAAGGATATCTTCTTCTTCCTCTTCTTCCTGGGTGTGTGGCTCATGGCGTATGGAGTTGCCAATCAGGCTCTGATCTACGCCTATGATCCAAACCCGAATCGCATTTTTCGGAGAGTTTTCTACAGGCCATACTTGCACATCTTTGGACAGATCCCCGTGGAAGAGATGGATGGTACAAGTGTTTGTGCAACTGGCATAAAAATAAGAAAATCTGTGTTAAAGCTGAAATTTCTTTTAAAATGCTGCAGTTTCCTGGAACCTACTTTCATCACAGAAATTTGAAATTGAGTGTTATTATCATTTTAACCATTTCTTAAATTTCTTACCTTTCCAATTTATTGCAGTGGGCAAGGACTGGGATGTTCCTTGTACACACAATGTGACTTTGATTGAGAGCGGTGAAGAGCCGTGTAGAAGTCACGAGAGTAACTGGCTGGTAGTGATTCTGCTAGTCGTATATCTCCTGGTCACCAACATCCTGCTCATCAACCTGCTTATTGCCATGTTTAGGTAAAGAACCAGTCTTTTATTATATCTGAGGATACATTCACATACTGAATGGCTTGACTTGACTCAGTGGCTCTGATCTGCTTGTATCTACACAGCTACACTTTCTCTAAAGTGCAGGAACACAGTGACACCTACTGGAAGTTCCAGCGTTACAACCTGATTGTTGAGTACCACTCCCGTCCTTCTTTGGCTCCGCCTTTCATTATCCTCTCACACATCAACCTTTTCATCAAGAGGGTCATCCGCAAAGTGCCCTCTGTAAAGATTCACCACTTTGGTCAGTATTGGATCAGGGGTGTTACTCTAATAAGTAATTGTTACTTAACTCTAAAAAAATCAAATGCTGAGTGAGGAATCCACACATGATTAGAATTAGGTAATTTCTTAAATGTCTTCTAAATTTTATTTGGTAATTGTGGGTTTTGGTTAAACAGTGCCAGCCCTGTTATCACTCAGTTACTAACTGAAAATGGCAGTGCCAAGTGCCATGCTTTTTGTTTACTTGCTCACTGACCTCAGTTTAGCAGTGATGAAAGCATGAAAACTGAATTGAAAAGTAATCATTTCAACTCTTGGTCTTTTCTATTAGTGTTAGACTTGGAACCAAAGGCAGCTAACAGATTATCAACGTGGGAAACGATTCAGAAGGAAGACTTCCTGACTGCTCAAAACAAGATCCAGAAAAGCAGCGACTCAGAAAGGCTCAAACGGATGTCTGCCAAGTGAGCACACCTTCATCCTCCACTGTAGCAGCATTATTTATTACTGTGTGACTCCATCATACTGAAGTAAATGTATCTTTGTTTATATAGGGTAGATGGTGTGCTTAAACATCTGAGTGAAAGCAGAGACTTTGAACACAGGCTACGGTCTCTGGAGAATCAGGTAAAATTGAAGCTCCAACTTATCATTTTGTACCCTTTAATTCATTCATAATACATATGTGGAGCTGCTGTGAAAGGGCATGTCTGCAGAGTTAAACTATTCTATATAAAGGTTAAAGCACTTCATAGCAGGTGGCAGTTGGCAAATTACATTAAGAGGAAGTTGAAACATAGGGAAAATACCTACTGTACAGCAAAAAGACAGTTTCAGGTTGGATAATGTGAAGTTGTTTCCTGGCTGATGTAAGAGTTATTTTGTGTGATGGTAAGTAATTCTTTAGTAAGTACTTTCATGGTTTGGATAATGTCACACGAAAGAAACAGATGCAGAACTTAAACTAACCAACTTAGTGCAATCAGTGGTATAAATGAGTGCATGTGCAAAGAAATTGTGTAGGCAATACTATCTAGCGCAGAAAAGAAAACCAATTTCTAAATGTGTCTGAGAGAAGAGAGCCATTCAAGAACTGAACTAAGGGGTTTTATGTAGCACTGGCAAACAGGGGCCAGGCTTTGCCACTGTCACTGCTTGGAAACAGGCCACAATAGCTTCTCCAATGCCTACAGATGAGACCACATAACAGGTTGAAAGGAAAGGATGGGATGAGTTGTCAGAGATAGGAAAAAAATAGCTTTTTTCAAGTGGTTTTTCTTGAGGTTTAAAAATGGCTATTCTCTCAGATACAGCTTTATGTTATTCTGCTCTTTATTTCCAGATGGATTATTGCTCCAGTGCACTCAGCTGGGTTGTGGATACTTTAGCACAAGGAAGCACATTCAAACCTCCTCGCCCCCCACCTGCATCACGAGGTACTTATGATTACAAAACGACCTGCAATATTCCAATATTGCTTTCAATACAAACTCAGCTATCCTAATCTTATTTTAAAAATATTTATATTACATTTTTTTGTGCTAAAATTGGTCCCTCTCACTTTTATTATTCTATCTGTTCTTCTACACAGACGTGGTACCCTCCCCTTCCAGCTCAACTTGATTAAATGACGCTTTAAATCAAGGAGAACACCTTCACTCATGTTCTGTTGACAACTTCTGTTGCAGTCTGCCACCATGAGCCTCACTGAACTGTTACCAATGCTTATAAAAGCAAAAAAAAAAGTATTTAGCCTATGCCATGTATTATATATATATATATGTATATATCTGTGTATATATGTATATATATATATATATATATATATATATATATATATATATATATATATATGTAGAGAGACAACACAGACAATACCTGTGAAAACAAGAAGAGCCAGGTGGGTCAGCTTTCCTTAAAATTAGTGATGGGATTTCTGGCTCTTTTTAGAGATATAGATAGATAGATACTCCTGGAATTTTAAAAAGTATTCTGATGTAATCTGTAGAGTTACATTATGAGCATCACAATACTTTTATTCAGTTCAGTTACACTTTAAATATATGAGTTGTATTGGTATGTTTGCATTCTTGTTCTTTAAATATAACGTTTTCATACCTAATAATAAATAAATGTTTACTAGAAATACAAAATAATAACCCTATTTTAACAATTTTTAAGCATTTAATTACTAATAATAACTAGCCTGGCTGCAGGTGTATCATTGGATGTCAGTAGCAGTTGCTAAAAGGCAGGGTTTGTTTCTTTTGGACACAGACAGGGTTGCTGTGTACTTCTATTTGTAGCAGGACCCAGTAGCTAACCTAGTTAGCTACTGGGTCCTGCTATACATTTACAGTTATGTGAAAGGGACAATGCACACTCTTTTTACCTATCAGCACATGACACATCCCCAATTTCAAAAAAGTGTATAAAGTGTAAATAAGCAATGCAATGATTTGATGTCTTGGTTAGTTATAGACCAATGTCCAATCTCCTTCTTATCTGAAGCATTCTTGAAATAGTGGTAAAACAGCTACAGCAAGTAATCATTTGCCGGGCAATTATAAATATGAAGTTTAACTTGGGTTTCAAAATTCGTCACAATACAGAAAAGGCATTGGTGAATGTGTTGATATGTAGATGTTAATGTAATGATAAGGTTTACCAGCAGGGGGCACTGTATTTAAGAAAGCTCATGAATGCCTCCAGGGGAGCACATAAAAGAAGACTGGTCTTTTAATAAAATGTTTGGGGCGCTAGCTCGCAAGAGATAAGTGGATGCTGTGTTATTTTTAACAAGCGCTACGAAGACAACACAGTGAAGGATAAAAATCATCTGGCTTTTTCAGTGAGCACAGCGCAGACACATAGGCTCTCTACAGAATGCATTGTATTTTTGAGCTCCAGTAACATTCAGAGAACACAAGCTTCAGTGGTTTTTAAATGTGTTACTGAAGGTCCCTTTCACCCCATCAGATACCACTGAGTGATAAGGGGATGAGGAAGTATTGCAAAAAATATTGCAGCTCAGACTCAGACCCAGCTCAGACTCCAAGGCTGTGGAGTTTGTTCTACTGACTGGCTCTTCCTGTTTTCATAGTTAGGAGGGAATATATCTGTGTAGCCACACCCTTACCTGTGTGCTGGCTGCACCTAGTTTTCTTTGTGCACACTGAGAGACGGCAGAGGCAGGGGATAGGGTTTCAATAGTGGGGCAATAGTCAGAAAGAAAATGTTTTAGTTCTTCTGCACAAATTTCTCACTGAGAATGACAGAACAGGAAACATGAAAAACACAGGACCAGAAGAAGGAGGTAGAGAAGGGGGAGGAGGCGACAACACAGACAATACCTGTGAAAACAAGAAGAGCCAGGTGGGTCAGCTTTCCTTAAAATTAGTGATGGGATTTCTGGCTCTTTTTAGAGATCCGGCTCTTTCGTCTCGGATCACTAAAAAGAGCCGGCTCTTTCAGCTCCGAACCGGTTCTTCAGGTTGTTTTGTTGCTTTAATTATTTAATCATTAACAATAATATAAAATTATGCAGAAAAGGAATTACTAATGTAAAAAAAAGTGGTTTTATTTATAGATGTTTATATAGCCCCTAGAGACAAAGCACGTACAAACTCTAAAGCATATACAAACTCCAAAAAGCACGTACAAACTCCAAAACACATTTCTAGCGTTTACTGAACTTCCAAAACAGAGCTACCCAGATCACTTAAATTACACAATTGAAAGCATGTGTATATTGTTACATAAGATAAGCACTCAAATAATTAAAAAAAAAAAAAAAGTTCATTTACCTGTTACTAACACACACCAAATCCGGTTGTTGATACTTCCTGGCTTGTGTAGCCACTAGGTAACAAAAGCTCAACACTGCTCCCTAGCATCCTGGAGCACTTCTGTTGTCTTTTGTACGTGATTCTGAGTTTGTACATGCTTAGGAGTTTGTACGTGTTTTGGAGTTTGTACGTGCTTTGTCTCTAAGGGCCACCATAAATATACTTTATTTATTCACTCCACATAAAATGTAATAAATAAATATAATACAAAAAAACAACTATTTACATTTTAAACTTTTAACTATTTAAATTTTCAGCTTTTTCCTTTTAAACAAATTTAACGTGAAACAACACAAAACACTGCAAACCACACCACAATTAAATATAAATTAAAATATTAAAACAAAAAGAAGATGCACATTCTCTGTCATATGGGCCTGTATGATCTCTGAATCCTTTATCATCTGCAACTGAAAATAGTGGATGATTACTATACCTTTCTAATGTGACGTTGTTGCCCCTGGCTCTCTTTCTCTCTGGCTCTGTTCCTGTGCTACTGCCAGTGTAACTAACGCCCCTCCCCCTTCTGCCCAGCGCAAAGTACAGGCAGCGCACGGAGTTTAGCGGAAAAAAGGGCGAGAGAGAGGGTGAGAGAAAGGAAAAAAAAAAACCTCACGGCTCCCAATAAAGACCCGGCTCGAGTTGTTCACTTCAAAGACCCGGCTCTAAGAGCCATTTTGTTCGCGAACGACCCATCACTATTTAAAATCGTTCCAGCTGTTGTTGTGATATCATGGTGGCATGTTGGCAAAAAAATGACCTCAAAACCTCAAAATAGAACAACAAAAAACTCACAGTTACCTTAACCCATTTACCACGGCTGCCAACCCATTTTACATTTTCAGCTCAGTTTTTAAAACCTTACAATCTACCTACAGCCCAGCCCATTCAGCAGTAAATTAATGTGTAACCTCGTATTGTGGATAGGTTATCTCAGTTGTTCTCCAGACTTAAGTTTGATCCGTTTACAGGATCCTGCCATGCAATTGCATTTGTCCCTTGCCATTGGGAACCGTCGGGTTAACTTTTTTCGAGTGGAAAAAAGTTAGCGTTCATCTTCCAGCTTCGCTGTGCTGTGTTTATATCATGCTAACCATATCTCTGTAGCTAGCTACCACGTAGCACATTATTATATAGGGCTTTGGAGTTGACGTCACGCCACAGTGCATTGTGGGATCGCGGCGCCATGACAGAAGGCCACAAATCAAAACAAACACACTGTGTTGGAAGCAGGACTGTCAGAACCATGCTTAAAACCAACGCAAAAGACAAAGGGCTGTATCGCGACCGATGGTGCCCAGACGCCGAGAGACGGTACTTGGAAAAAATAGCGTGCATCGGTAGCCCAACTTCAATAACTCTACAAACGGCGCTACTGTTTAGTTTTCTGTCTTTATTTATGTCGAAAGTACGGAAGAGGATTAGGGCCACTGGAAAAAAAAAGTGGGCATGTCTTTTTTTTTTTCTTCTTTTCCTGAATTCTGAGAAAAAAGTCAGAATTCTGACTTTTTTCTCAGATTTTTTTTCCCAGTGGCCCTAATCCTCTTCCGTACGAAAGCTATAGCAGAGCTGTATGTTTTAATTTTTCAGAAATCCCTCAGTCAGAACGTGGTATATCATCTTTAGATGGAATCTAGCGGGCTAACTTCAAACTCCGTTAAATTCCATAAATTCTGTTATCAAGGATGCCTGGATGTTAGACCAAATTGTTACACCTGGTACAGCAACTACACTGATCATTTTATTTTATATATATGTATATATATATTTCTGTATATATTATATTATAATATATATTGAAAGCTGAGGTTATTCTGAACCGAAAAGCATTCACTTATAGTATGATTTCTGACCATTTTACAGACAAAATTACCAAATAAGTCCAGGTGCCCTGTATGACACATGGGTTAAAGGGTTAAAGTTGTTTTTTCTTTTTTATTGAGTTGAAGTTAAAACTGTACATGGAAGTTTCTCTGCTTGAAGTTCCAAGTAACGGCAGTGACCCACTGCCAAACGTCTTGGAAAAACCTGTCATGCAACATCTGTGCAAGCGTGCAACTGGTGGGAGTTAAACCCAGCTTTACAGTTTTTCTTAATCTCCTTCGTAACACAGCTAGATATAGATGTAGATGTTTGTTTTTATTGATCAATGAGCATCAAGGGTCAATGATCCCTAATTCCCTAACCATTATTGATCACTGTTAAAAAAAAACTGCTTTCAGAGTTGGATCCCCAAAACCATCAAAAAGAGAGTGTGCAGCACCTTTGTAGAAGATTCTGTCAGGTACTGTGACCTCTGTCTTTTGATAGTGACATGTCTGTATTTTGAGTCAGCTCTCACAGTGATGTTTTTATCCCTCTACATCTCTCAGTAATGGTGCATTGTGTCAGTGTGGGGCTGCGAGAAATGACCATGCCTCTGTGGCTCTTGGAGACTATTTCAGCACTGCAATTGTGAACCACTGGGAAAGCATGCAGCACTCCTCTGAACAACCAACTGATGCATTTGGAGAGGTGCAATTTGCAGGGGCCAGCAAGAGGCACAGCCATGTGGGTGGATTTCTTTTTCTTTTTTTTGCACAATTCTTTATCTCTAGAGCAGGGGTGGGCAACTCCAGGCGTCGAGAGCCGGTGTCCTGTTTTAGATAGCACCCTGGGTCAACACAACTGAATCAAATGATTAGATCATTAGCAGGCCTCTGAAGAACTTCAAGAAGTGTTGAGGAGATAATTTAGTCATTTAAATCAGCTGTGTTGGATCAAGGTCACATCTAAAACCTTCAGGTCACCGGCTCTCGATACCTGGAGTTGGCCACCCCTGCCCTAGAGCCTTAAAGTATTTGAATATGTTTGCATGTTCTAAAAAGCAATGCCTGTAAAGGTGATTGAAATAAATATCCAGACAAACCCTGAGTTGTGGTGTGCAAATGACCAAACACTGATCAGATGTCATATTTATTTGAGCATCCTTTGTTCATTACTTTTATTACTTTCATTACTTCTTAAATCCTGTGCATTGCTGACATGTGCTTGTTCCTCTTAATCTGTCAAATCTCTAAACTTAGTTTCTGCGTCTGTCATGGAGCACTGAGCCTTTTTTTGTGTACAACATATTGACAACCCATTGGGGTCTTCCTCCACCCAACCTGGTTGTTTCTGTTGTGGGTGGAAATAGCAGGACACAGATAAAGACCTGGGTACGGGAGATCCTCAGACAGGGACTGGTGAAAGCATCACAAAGCACAGGTAAAAACATTAGGCAAGGATAGATGAAAATCATCACATCAAATGCTACTATGACAGTCTTCCTGACAAACTCATGTGTGATGTTCACCATGTGTCTAGAATATGTGTGTGCTGTTTGCTTAGCAGAAGCTGTCATAATTTTCTCAATGACATTTAAAAAAAATAAAAAACAATCTAAAAATGTGTCTTCAGTGAACTTCCTTTATTTTTAAGACTATAAAACTATATAGGCTGTCTTGATATAGTCATACATTGAAGTACCAACTATTCAGTTCAATTCAATTTCATTTAGATAGTGCCAAATCACAACAACTGGATTTAATAGGAAGCCAATGAAGAGAAGCCAATAAAGGAGAATTATGAGCTTGTTTTTTTTTTTGAATGATGGTTCATGTTTTTATTTTGCCTCTTGTTGTTCTATGTTTTAAACATTTACAATAGAGTTCAGAACAACACAACCAGAGACTTCAGATGCAGGGCCATGAATACTAGCACAGTGGCAGGTCTAATAAAAATTAACACTGTCAGTCCCTCTCTCAAAACAGTAGACATATCTATCTAACAAATGATGCTGCCAGGTCTTTCTTGAACATACTCATGGTGGTTTGAGGGTGAAAAAATGTAGTCTCAGAAGGTCAGTCGCTATGCTAACAACTTCAGCTGTAGTTCAAACATGCTTATGTTTACAGAATAAGGATATATCAACATCAAGCCTCAAAATACGTAAAAGGTGGATGAAGTTTTTGAAATAAACAAGGCCAAGTCCTGATCTTTACCTGACATGGTCAAATAATAGAAATGAAACTCAGCAGCAGAATTTAACTTTGGAAAAGAGCATCCAAGATTACCAACACCAAGTGGAGTGGCCAAAATCCTGTAATAATAAAGAATGGGCATCAGTCAGCGCAGACCTGACCAAAATTGTGGGAAATCTCAGAATAACAGTGGAGAAGAAACTAGATAGATAGGGTGATCTGATCTGATCTACTCTTATTGAGCACAAAGTTTAGGACAAAACAGCCAAGAAAAAAGAAAACATCGGTCACCTCCAATGGACGTCCATGGTTGCTATGTAAAAAACATTTCTCTGAAAATAAATGAAACTGGTCTGGACAAAGTGAATCCTCCCAAAAACATTGCAACATGTAGGGGGTGTGATGATATCCAAGGGAAAAGATGCCTCAAACATTCTCAACAGTCTGACTGACATGTCAGTGCAGAAGGCCGGTGTACCAGGGTTTGGGGGATGATTAGAACACACATAGACCAAGTCTGATCGTATAGCATCAAACCCAGTCTGCTAAAAGGGAAGGAAAAGACCTCCATGTCTTCTTCCTGGACCTAGCCAGTGCTTTTCATTCTGTCCCCCATTTGTTACTTAAACTAGAGTAACCAGCTGAAGGAGGAAATGATGAAAGGGCTTACCACTATCAGAATGACTTCTCTTTATTATATCTTTGACCCCAAATCCAAGCAGTGACTAATGCTTTCTCACACCGATTTTTAATCTGTTCCACCCAGGTGCATGGATATTAACTACAGGTCTGCGCGAAAGGCTTGGTCGGTGTGTTGGACAGGCAGTGAGAGATCATGCAGCTGCGGCATCTTCAGTCTCTCTCAATAAGGTGGTAGCGTTGGGGATTGCTCCGTGGGGCATAGTGGAAAAACGAGAGCAGCTGGTCAACCCTCAGGTAGTACAGTTTACACATTTCTCAAAGCATTAAGAATATCGTGTTAACTTTTACTATACAATCTTTTACTGTAAATCTTGCTTAAAGATTTGATTATATTTGTCTTTTTGAATGTTTTAATATTAGCTGTCCAGAATCATATAATGCTTATATTTCATGGGCACTAATTTCAAATTAATAAGACTATGTGGACCTAATCTTTGAGTGCTCAAGGTGAGGTAAATGTATGCTAATTGTGATTCATCTGGATAATCTCGGGACCAAACTTTGCATCTCCAATAAAAACACACCAAAAGGATGTGCAAGTTTCAGGCCTTTAAGACACCGTGGGAACTGATCAAGGCCAGGAAGAAACACTGGAATAACTGGTTTTCTTCTTTTGCAGGGAAGCTTTCCTGCAAGGTACTATGTCCAAAACATATCACGGGACTCCTGCTCACTGGACAACAACTACCAGGCCTTCCTGCTGGTGGATGATGGGAGTGTGGGCCGCAGAGGAGGAGAGATGGGTTTCAGAGCCAGACTGGAGGAATACATTTCCCATCAGCGCACAGGCATATTAGGTGAGAGATGGCACTATAAAATAAAATATTATATTAAGAATTATAATACTTATTTTGCGAGTGGTTGACTATTTATGAGCCTATCCTAGTTACTGTACAGGGCGTAACAGGTACACCCTGTACAGGTCACCAGTCTGTCACAAGGGCAGGACTACCACAAAGAGAACAATTTGGACTCACATTCACACTTTTGGGCAATTTCAAATCACCAGTTAACCTAACCCCACTAACTGCATGTTTTTGGACTGTGAAAGGAAACTGGAGCACCTAGAGAGAACCCATGCAAACATACAAGGTTCCAGTCAGATGGTGGATTCAAACACAGGACCTTCTTACTTTAACGCAACATTGCTAACCACTATGTTGCCAATGTTTAACCAAGTAAAAAAAAAAATCACAGGGTGCGCCATCTGTATCTTTGTTAGTTGCTGTGCCACTCCCATTAAGTTAGTAAAAACATTTTACCAAGATTGGAACGTGTTAAAAATTGTTGTATCTTTTTAAAGGAAGTGGCAGCATTGACATCCCTGTTGTTTGTATGCTGATATCAGGGGATGCAGACATGCTAAAGGTACAGTCTCTGCTTTATATGTTGATTGATAATCACAAAAAATGTTGAGACCTGATATTCAAATTGTGTAAATATTTCGTTCATGGTTTTTGTAACGCCTGTCAGAGAATGGATCGCTCTTTAAAAAGCTGCATCCCCTGGCTGGTTTTGGCTGGCTCAGGAGGCTTGGCTGATTTCCTGAATGATGTCTTGGAGAACCTGTCTTCAGCTCCAGCTGTGCCGTCCTCTGGTGAAGGCAACAGTGAGGCGGGTCCCAGCGTGGATCTTAAAGACAGAGTGTCAGAACGGTTTAAGAAGCATTTTCCTTCGGAAGTACAAACCGACAAACTAGTTGAACAGGTGAGTGCTGAGGCTTTTACTTTGCAAGAGTTGGAGGAAAGATTTTCGGTAGCACTTTGTATTACACCTTGTTAATAACTATTACATATATTATAAGTAATAACCACTTAATATCCAAGTAATATCATGGTAGCAACTGTGGTTACAGTTGAGTAATAGTTCCCTGAAATTTATATGAAAGCATAATAAACATAATAAATAACTGTGCCGTGAAAGAGGGTCTTCTAAACTTTTCTGCAAATCTAATGTATTCATATGTATTACTCTTTTAAACGTAATTATTGACATTTTGCACAAGTGTTTCCAGTTCATTTCGGACTTCCTGATGCTTTTTTTATTCAGCTATCATGACCATGGTATTAAAATGCCGCTTATTACATAGAAACTGCCACAGGTGTTTTCTGGTAGTCATTACTATTCTTAAGGTTGTTATTAACTGGCTACTACAGGGTTCATTCGGGTGCTTGAAATCTTTACAATGCTTGAATTTTAATATTGTCTTTTCAGGGTTTGAAAGTGCTTGAATTTCAATGTATTTTGCTGTATCTGAATAGTTTTCTTATCAGATAGCGAAATAGAATGAGTAAAATTAACATGCCTGGAGGTTGCCGTTTTAACGAGTATTTGATGGAAAATGACAATGGTTGAGTTTGCATTCTCGAGTCACATGATAGCTGAGTCCTCGTAAGCAATTTTCGAGTACGTGTACGTTACACATGTTAATTTTTAAATTGATTTTTATTATTTTGCTAGATATCAAACGCGCTGGTGAAATGATTGGAATGCACTGAGTGTGATGCAATACTGCAGCGCTAATATAGCATTTAGTTATGACATGGTGATTTATGGAATATGGTGTGAACTTAGCTAACATTGCTTAGCATGGAGTTACTTCCCTCAAGACAAAGCTTTAAACGTTAGCCCAATACATAACTAGCCAACTTAAGGCTTAAAAGCGAAGTTATCACCAAGTAAATAGAATATTGTTTATATTTCTGTGTATTGGTGCAGCTTTTTCAGGTATTAACTCGGTGCCTTTGGCAACACCTAGGGGGAATAATGGTAATATTATCCATTTGGGCACAAAGAATAGACAAATTTTTTGTTCCTCGGCTTTCATTCAAAATCTGTTTAACGTGAGCACCTACACAATAAACACCTTAAACATTGTAAATGGCTTCAAGCTCACACTGAGGCCTGTAGGGGACTATCAGCCACTGAGACATGAGACACATTTATGTGTTTTTGTATATAAATGTTTCACATAAGAAAGAAGCATCAATATCTGTTGAGAAGACTTAATAATTTGGGCTTGCTGTGTATTATTTTTGTGGTGTTTAGTGCAGTTTTCTTGTTTTGTGGTTTTGTGGTTTTTTTCAACAGTAGGTGAATATCTCTAACAAGTTGATTTGTTTACATTTGCACATCTTAATTTTTAAGTAAAATGTGTGTTTTGAGTTTATACACTGCATTCATATTAGTCAACCTGTTTTAACAAAGGAAGAATAAAGGTGTTTAAGTCAACCTAGGGTGATTTGTTTTTATTTTCACACGGTCTTACTGAGGTGATGCGAAGTGAAACATGTTTTTGGTAATGTGCAGCTCTGTTTTCTGCTTATTCTTCAGAAACTACCAGATATATTGCCAGGTAATGACCACACGTCTTGAAGTTAGTTTTAATAGGTTATTTATATGTTATTAAATAGAAACAGGCAGTTTTGCATTTTGCAGCTCTGTTTCCTGATCCACTACCAGAGGTAATAACAGAACTGAGCCACTTACCAAGCAGCTCATATAATGATGTCAATAATTGCATAACCTCAATCTAAATTGCAATAGTGTAAGTATAGTTGTGCTGAAAATAGATAAATCTATTATTGTTGAATGTGAATCAAAAAAGTGACATCATAGGTGAAAAGAAAGGAACTGTGGACAAAGTGGAGCAAAAAGACTCTTCTAAATGGGTTTAGAGCAGCGGGATTGGGGACCGCTGGTTTAGAGCATCAAGAAAAGTGTGTTTTTATAAAAGTTCTAAAAATTGTTTGCTTTTAATCAAACATGAATAAAAACAATAAAATCATACCCCAGTATGACCAGGGAAGAATACAAAAATAGAATAAATATCAAAACTTGTATTTAAAAAATCCAGAGCTGTTTGCCAACTGAAGAAGCAAAATCTCCCCAAGCTCACAGCTTGCCAAAAAAACATAAAAAGTATAATAAATCCTAGTCCAATCCTAAAGTCTGGTTAAAAGTTGCAATGGGCAGGCAGCATTATCACACATGAAGAAATCTCTACCGTTTCACTCTCCAGGTGCTGAACTCTGGAGGTAACCCATATTGGCATGTGTGTTAGTTATTTATGGTTAGATTTTTTTGTTTGTTTGTCTGTTTTGCTCTGCTCTGTTTTGAAAACATTAGCCAGAAAAGTTACAGAGAGTGCATAAAACTGACTGACATGAGAGATGCTTTCAAGCAGGTGCTATAACATCTGTGGAATGTACTTCATCTCCTACATCTTGTCCCTGTCATCTTGAAACTGTTGTCCAACATTCCTGTTTCCTTTTCCCCATCTTCTATTTCCAGGCTTTTAGCATTTACCAGAATAGAGGTTTGATTACGGTGTACCACGGAGAGCATGAGAGTCCAAATGACTTTGACACTGTCCTGCTTAAAACACTTGTGGGAGGTATGTATAAGTAGACCGTCATAACAGCTGCAACCCCTTTTTATCCTTAATTTTAATTTTTTTGTATTTGTCTTTTTTAGCAAGTAAGCAGCGCGCATTAGTTGAGGCAAACCCTTATAGTGATGAGCTGAAGTTAGCAGTAACGTGGAACAGGGTTGACATTGCAAAGAGTGAACTCTTCAATGGCGACATCCAGTGGAAGGTGAGGACGGGAACAGATGTGTAATATCAAGTTTGACAGATAAGTCAGTTTAAATGTGATTATTTGGCATTATTAATATTGACTTGCCTTAAAACATGATCTCCTTCCTCCAATTAAACAGTACGAAGATTTGGAAGACTCAATGACAGATGCGCTGATCAATGACAAGCCCCAGTTTGTTCGGCTTTTCACTGAAAATGGTTTGAACATTGTGGACTACTTAACCTATGGCAAGCTTGAAAGCCTTTATCGCTCTGTGCCAGATGGGACCTTGCTCTATCAGCTACTACAGCACTGCCTAGAGGAACGGCTGGGAAATATTGCATCTGCACAACCATCATCAGAACAACAGAGTTCATCCTCAAAAGTGGCGGAAGATAACAGTCAGAGCAGACCAAGGAGGGAGTTTACCCTGTTTGAGGTGAATCATTTTTGAGCCCCCTGCTGAAGTTGTAAATTTGTTCACTTCCCAAAAAAATTAACAGTCTTTACTTTTTAGGGTACCGCATTTTTGGTGCTAAAAGGCGCACTTACAATCCCTTAATTTTCTCAAAAATCGGTAGTGTGCCCTGTAATCCACTGCGCCTTATGTATGAATTCTGGTTGTTCTTACTGACCTTGAACCAATTTTATGTGGCACACAGTGCTCAAAAATCTGTCAAAAATGTTTTAGTGCGACTTAATGGATTGTCAGAACATTACGGCTACTGTAGTCAGGAGCCTCGTGGAGTAATCTGGGTTCAAACTCCGCTTCAGGTCCCAAAGTCAAACAAACACTGCAGCATCACTGAGAGTTAAAAACTGTCTAAATTCTTTCATGTTTAATAAAATTATCAGTGTTGCTGCTTTAACAATTAAGTTTAACATTCAGACATCCATTAAAGCAGAAATTATTAAATTTAACGGAGTTAGCAATTAGCAGGAGGTTAGCTCGCTAGTTTCCACCTAAACATGATATACCATGTTCTGACTTAGACAGCTATGTTAGCATAACATAAACCCAGCGAAGCTGGAGGAAGAACGCTAACTTTTTTCCACTCGATAAAAGTTAACATGAGGGTTCACGATGGCTAGGGACAAATGCAATCACATGGCAGGATGCTGTAAATGGACCAAACTTCAGGCAGGAGAACAACTGAGATAATCAAGTTAGTTATCAATATACTGCTGCATGGGCTGGGCTGTAATTAGATCTTGAGGTTTTAAAAACTGAGCTTTAAAATTATTAGCGGTAATAAAATAAAATTTGTCCCGAACCTTCGGGAACCCTAACGTTAACTTTTATTGAGTGGAAAAAAGTTAGCGTTCATTCTCCAACTTCACTGTTTATATATACTAACATAGCTGTGTCGCTAGCGTTCACGTAGCACATCATTATATATAGCTAGCCAAACTTCAGAAACCCTACAAATATCACTGGTGTTTACTTTCCTGTCTTCATTTATGTCGGAAATGATAACAGAGATGTACGTCTTAATTTCTTTCAGAAATCCCTCAGTCAGAACCTCGTATATTATATTTAGATGGAAACTAGCGAGCTAACTTCTAACTCCATTAAATTTCATAAATTATGTTTTTGTGGATGCCTGGATGTTAAACTTAATTGTTACACCTGGTAAAGCAGCAACACTGATCATTCTATTAAAGATGAAAGGATTTAGACAGTTTTTAACTCTCAGTGATGCCGCAGTGATCGTTGGACTTAGGGACCTGCAACAGAGTTTGGGATCAGGCACGGCTAATGACGTCAGACTTAAAGACTGGATAGTAACACCTGTTGGTGCCATTATTTTTTTTAAAAAAAACAAAGAAACAAAATGGTTGGTCTGTGTCCTTGGTCTGTGGCTCCATGCAAAATCTACCCTATGGGTTGAAGATGATCATGAAAAGCCTAAAACTACACAGGAGGAGCTTGTTAATAATGTGAAGCCAGTTCGGATTACAATCACCAATAACACTATTGAAAAGATGCTAGGCTATTATGGATTGAACTCTTGCAGCACCTGGAAGGTTCCAGCTCAATAAGGTGCTGTATAGACCTATATTAATTTACCAGGGAACATCTAAATGATTCAGAGAAGGCTTGGAAGAAAGTGCTGCGGTCAGATAAAACCAAAAGCCATCTGATTTGAGCTTTGTTTCGAGGAAGAAAAATGCTGTTTATTGCCCAAAGAACACCATAATTACTAGTGGTTTAACGGATCACGGTTGATCCGAAAACCGAACCGATCCCACTCCACGGTTCAGTACGCACGTGATCCGAAGATTCAAAAAAGAAAAGACAAGTATGTGTATGGTGGCGTGGTGGGTCTATCAATCAGTAGTTATGGCCAGTGCTAGCAGTCCAAGTGGAGGAGTTTGCGGCATTTAAGCAGCCCTTTGCTGCCCAATCCGACCGGGCTAAAGCTATTACAAAAGCTATTGGGGTGTTTAGCTGCAGATGGGAGGCCGTATTCCGTTGTGCAAAACAAGGGGTTTAAACTGTGATGAACGTGTTGATCCACGCTATGATATCCCGTTGCGCGTCCACTTCAGTGTGACAAGATCGTTCCAAGCATGTATGAGCAGGAAAAGTTTAAAGTTATGGCTGAACTGTCCCAGGCATCTTCTGTTGCCCTAACTACAAATGGGTGGACCTCCAGGGCAACGGAAAGCCACGTGACCGTGACCGCTCATTATATCACAGCGGAGTGGTAGATACAAAGCCCTGTACTGCCCTATAGATTACATTAGATTAGATGAAACTTTATTTATCCCTCGGGTGGATTCCTCCGGAAAATTCAGTTTCCAGTAGCACAGCACCGACAGAAGTTGCAGAATATGAGCAGAAATATACCATATATACACATATATAAATACAGAGTATACAAAAGGGATAAATAGAATAAATAGGAATAAGAATACAAGGGAGCGGCATATTTCAAGTATTGTGAGTCTATTACACCGTTGGATATTAACAAAAACTATTGCACAGTGAAAAGGCACTACAGCTTGCTAGTTCCCCCGTCCTTTGTCCCCGTTTCCCCTCCCTCTCCCCTCCAGCGAGTAGTTAAACAGTTTAATGGTGTGTGGGACAAAGGACTTTTTAAGTCTGCTGGTCCTTGACTTTGGGAGAAGCAACCTCTCACTGAACAGACTCCTCTGGTTGTTTATGTCCGTGTGCAGCGGACGGAGAGGATGCCCAGCATGGTCCACAATGTCCATATTGCACCTTAATTTGTTTTTATATAAGTGTGTGGAATGAGTCTTCTGTTGAATGTTTTTTAACAGGCAAAAAGTACTTGAATAAGTAAATGGTGAGTCGAATTTTTGTCTTTTTTTTTCTATTTTTGCTGATCCGAAAATTGATCCGATCCGTGACTTAAAACCGTGATTCTATCCGAACCGTGAGATTTTTGATCCGTTGCACCACTAATAACCACAGTCGAGCAGAGAGGAGGAAACATTATGCTTTGAGGCTGTTTTGGGGCCCTAAATGACCTCCAGCTGACCACAAACTTCACGAGGGTGGCTCCAACATACTCCAGCACTCTTGGTTGGCAACATGGCTTTTGCCATAGAATACCACTGGTGCCCTGCTTTTCACAGATGAGAGCAGGTGGTCTAAGGAGTCATATTTATGGAGGGATGCACAAACCTCTACAGGCTAGGCAGTAGGGTTGGGCGTTATGTAAAAAATTTCCAACCTACAGTTGTCAATCAAATAATCGACAGTGTGCAATATATTCGCGCATGCACAGACTTTTTGATGGGCGGAGCAATGTAGTCATGCACGGACTGATTTGCGTGATTACAACACAGAAGAAGTCCAAACATGGACAAACTAATTGCTAAAAAAAATATAAAGTCGCCAATTTGGGATTTCTTTGGCTTGACTCCGGATGAAAGAAGTAAACCTAAGGATGTAACCAAAGCGATGTGCTGCTTGTGCAGACATAGTGCGAGCAAAGGACTCAAATACAACTAACTTGCATGAGCATGTACGTGTCCACCATCCAAATGTTTTTTTTTATTTTCTGAACATTGGCTACTGCTTTTCTTTTGGTTATGAGTTTGAGTAAATGAATCTCTGAATTGGGGCGCACACTAAGGAAGATGCATTTGCTCGCAGATGAAAGAGGGGGCTGTTAAAACAGCGCTATTATTATTATATTTTTCTGTTGACTGCTTCCATTAGCTCCATCATTGTTAGCAAACTTACTCATGGGCAAATAAATAAATAAATCGCCCTTGTAAAAACGATCTGAGCCATCGTCGTTAGTCGATATATTCAGCACTTACTGCACTTACTACCTTTTAGGACTGCCACAAATGATTATTTTGATAGTCGACTAGTCACCGATTATTTTTGCGATTAGTCGACTAATCAGATCATGCATCCATTGGACGTGAAACGTACAGCTTATTGCAACAACATGCATCTGCTCTTATATAACTATCATTAGCTCACAGCTTGAAGTTTTAAGGTATGTGCTAACTAAAAATAAAGACAAGTTGATAATTTCTTAAATTTTAATGAAATTTGCAGATTCTCTTGGTGGCGTTTAATAAACTCAGACGTCTGCTCCCTAAAATATAACAGGACATTGGAGTAAATTCACGACCATCTCATACTTCTGTTTAATCAGTTCTCTGTTTGATGTTTATTCAGCTGTGTGAAAACTATAACTTAACTAATCTCAGCCAAACCGATTTACTCAGGAACAAATAAAACACTGAAAAAAGCCAAACAATAACATTTTTAAATTATCTAAGTGACTTATATATCATGTTTAACCTGAGTAGCCAAAGATCGCGGGGGTCTGAAAACGATTTGCCAAGACTTCGCTGTTCTCACCGGCTCTAGTGAGCCTTGAACCCCGGCTAGCTATCAAGCTGGTGGGTAACAGACGTCTCTGAAAACGTCGGAACACTTTTGCAAATATGTGATGTCTTCATAAACTGAGCAGATATTTGAAGTTTGCACATTCTCGACTGAAAATATCTTAAAAGTTTATTTTGTGACCCAGAAAGAATAATTAGGGTAATATTTAAACTAAGTAGCTGCCGCCATTGTTGGAAACTGGGCCGCGCTATGAATTCTGGGATATGCTGGCCATGAAGGATACACCTGACCTGATTCCCTTCTGCTACAGATCGGGTAGTGACACCTTCAAATCTGGGGAAATGAAGGACACATTTTTTGGCCGCATTTGGAAGCGTCTTTGAATTTGGACAGCCTTCATCACACCGCTGTAACGTAATCGTAAGCCTACAAATGCGGCCTCTGAAGGATGTGGACCCTGAATTTGGACACAGCTACGATCTTGGGGACTGCTTCTTCTTCTTCTTTGGGGTGTAACGGCAGCTTACACTCTTGAATCCTACTTATTCCTGCGTCTTTCAGGATCTTGCAAAGCTTCAAACGACGCGTTGACTATTTAATAAGTCGTCAACGATTTTGATAGTTGGCGTAATCATGACTAGTTGACTAATCGTGGCAGCCCTACTACCTTTAGGTATCGGGATGATATCCTTGGACTCATTATCAGATGTTATGCTGGTGCAGTGGATAATATGGTGATTATAAACTGGCAGTTACTCGAGGATGAAGGAATTGATACCACTGAGTGGTCCCCATGCTAACCTAGGATCCTGTCTCCCTGGACACATTTTCTTTAAATTCAGTTAATCATTTTAATTTCCATCAAACATTTTGGCATCCTTTCATTCCTAACACAGTCCACATCAATACAGATATGATTTTTTCCCTATTGAAATCTAATGAGTTTTCAAAGTGTTCCTCTAAGAAAATATATAATTGCTTGCTTTCCAGGCAGGAGAGGCAGTCCTGAGTGCTCTTGGTGGCTGTAAGATACTCAGAGAACTGTCCAAACGGGAGGATGAGACTGAAACCAAACTCTCCATGAAAGAACTGGCCCAGAAGTTTGAGAACCTGGCTCATGGTGAGACAATAACTACAACTGTCTGCTACTGTTGATGCTATAATAATTAGATATTTCAAAACCATTTCACAAAGAGCCCTTTGAATTTTCCTTTTAACAGCTTAGGTTTGTTATTATTTTGTTACATATCTAACTCTTTGTCATGTGTCTTGTGTCCACTTTACCTCAGATATTTTCAGCTCTTGCTATCGCAGTGATGAAAACCGCTCTTTCAGCCTGCTGATTAGAAAGTCTCCTGTCTGGGGTCACAGCACCTGTCTTCAGATGGGTGTGAGTGCTGATGCACGGCGTTTCTTCAGTAATGATGGTGTACAGGTGTGTCATATCTTTAATTCATGTTGTTGTCATGATTTCAAATAGCAGATGAGTTTTACAAAGGAAATATAGCATGATATTTGTAAAATAACACAACACTTCATGTTGAGCCGGTGAGCTGCTGTTGATGGACAAGGACTGCTTTTCTGTGCTCTTCCAGTCTCTGCTGTCCCAGATCTGGTGGGGTGATATGAAGAGGAACACAGAGATCTGGAAGCTTCTGCTCGCGTTCTTCTGCCCCATCCTCTGCTACACCACCCTCATCTCTTTCAGGTAAAATTTTTAATTTAAGGTTTGTAAGTTATTTTTTAATATTTTTTTAAACATTTGCCACTTTTTTCCCCGCAGGAATCAATACGATCAGCAAGAGGAGGAGAGGATGCCTTTTGAGGATGAGCTGGACACTGACAGTCTCTATGGGACCACTGTCTTCTCTTTCTCTGACATCAAGCAGCGGTAATATTTCCATCTGCACTCTTCAGTATTAATCTGTAAAACATCAGTTTGTTATTTATTTGCATTAGTCTACTTTTACTTTTACTTTAAAATGTTTTTTTAATATCTCAGTGAAGTTGACTCAGAAGGTCAAAAGAGTGATGCCATTAAAGGTGAGTCCTGTTTAAAGAGTCATCTGATTCTTGCTGCAGATGCTGTCATTTTTAGTCACCTGCTTATTTGTGTTTCTAATCTTTGATACAGGCGTACCCCAACGACCACCACAGCGTCCATTCATAGTGTCACGCTGGCGTCAGTTCTGGTTTGCACCGGTCACCTCTTTTCTGGGCAACGTCCTGATGTACTTCCTGTTTCTCTTGCTTTTCGCCTACGTGTTGTTGGTGGATTTCAAGCCTCCACCCCCCTCAGGTCCAGCTGCCACTGAGTGTGTGTTGTACTTCTGGGTATTTACCCTCGTTTGTGAGGAGATCCGACAGGTGAGTGAAGAGAAACATCTTACTTAGAACTTACTTTCTTACTTTGTTTGCCAAAATGTTTAACTGTATAAAATGTGAAGTGAACAACTGAATGCAGCAATATGCACTTAATTGAAATCTTTTTTTTAATTGCACATAGTAGAAAGAGACAATATGTGTGTCATTGGAACACAAGCATTAAATTGAAGATGGACACAAAAATAAATAAACAAAATTAATAAGCTTCAAGGTGCATGCATAGGCAGGTACATAAACACTATTATCATACTAAAGTATGTTGATAGTTTTTATTATTGTAGTTTTTGTTTTCTGACGATCTGTTAAGTTTATTTTTTTTTCGTCTTCTTCAAGACGCTTTTTTTGGGGACGACCTGGAGTCAAAGTTTCAGACTCTACATTCAGGATGTGTGGAATAAATGTGACCTCACTGCCATCAGCCTGTTCATTGTCGGACTGATTTGCAGGTATGGACAAGATATAAAAATGATATCTTAATCTTAGATTGCCCATCAAAAACTTTCCACAACACTACAAACAGTTTAGTTTGTCATTGCATGATTGTAACATTTAAGAAATCACAGTATTTGTTTTGTGGTACTTGTTTGGCTTCTTAAGTGTGTCTCAAATAATTTTTTTAATACTTAGTTTTTAGTCACTTAAATTTAAAACATTTCCTCAGTTAACAACCAAATGTCACTGGTTAATTTACAGGTTTGCCACCAGGTGCTGCTGCTGTCTCATTGATTCAGTGATGCTGTGCTTATATTTCAGGATGTTCCACTGGTCACATGAATTTGGCCGAGATGTCCTGTGTTTGGACTACATGGTCTTCACCCTTCGCCTCATTCACATTTTTGCCATTCACAAGCAGCTGGGACCAAAACTCATCATTGTAGGAAATATGGTGAGAAAGTTACCATCAGTTGGCAATATACCAGGAATATGTGTTTAATAATACAATGTGAGCAACAACATGACAATTTCCTCCTCTTGTTCAGATGAAGGATGTCTTCTTCTTCCTCTTCTTCCTGGGCGTGTGGGTCTTGGCGTACGGAGTTGCCAATCAGGCTCTGATCTACACCTACGATCCAAATCCAAATCGCATTTTTCTGAGAGTTTTCTACATGCCATACTTGCACATCTTTGGATACGGCTCTTCCATCGAGGAAGAGATGGATGGTACAAGTGTTTGTGCAATTTGCATGAAAATAAGAAAATTGTTATTACACTGAAATCAGTTTTAAAATGCTGCTTTTTTTCTACTGCAGCTTTTTAAAATTCATCACAGCAATTAGAAATTGAGTTTTTTTTTTATAATTGTAACCCTTATTTTAACCTTTCTCCTTTTATCTCTATTTTGTGACAGTGGGCCGGGAACTAAACTGCACAGACAATGTGACTTTGATTGAGAGTGGAGAAGAGCCGTGTAGAAATCAGGATAGTAACTGGCTGGTAGTGATTCTGCTAGTCGTATATCTCCTCGTCACCAACATCCTGCTCATCAACCTGCTTATTGCCATGTTTAGGTAAAGAACCAGTCTGTCATTATGTTTCTCTGGCTGCATTCACAAACTGTGAATGGTTTGACTTGACTCAGTGGCTCTGATCTGCTTGTATCCACACAGCTACACTTTCTCTGAAGTGCAGGAAGACAGTGACACCTACTGGAAGTTCCAGCGTTACAACCTGATTGTTGAGTACCACTCCCGTCCTTCTTTGGCTCCGCCTTTCATTATCCTCTCACACATCAAAGTCTTTATCAAGAGGATCATCCACAAAGTGCCCTCTGTAAAGATCCACCACTTTGGTCAGTATTGGATCAGGAGTCTTAGTTCACAATAATACAATAAATGTATTAATTTAATAAAGTTATTGCTTTATTATATTGAAATAATAAGTGTAACAGGTGAGAAAGCCACAGTTGATTGGAATTGGATACTTGGTAAATATCTTCCAGTTGTTGTTGTTCACAAATGAGTTTTTATGGGGTTTTTTGATCAGTTGCTGCCATGTTATAACTAAGTTACTCACTAAAAATTGCAATGTCTAAATGAGAATGGGCTGTTTGTTTATTTGCAAACTGACCTCAGCTTAGCACCGATGTAAACAAACAGTGAGTTGAAAGGTAATCAATTCAAACCTTTGTCTTTTCTATCAGTGTTAGACTTGGAAGCAAAGGCAGCGAACAGATTATCAACGTGGGAAACGATTCAGAAGGAAGACTTCCTGACTGCTCGAAACAAGATCCAGAAAAGCAGCGACTCAGAAAGGCTCAAACGGATGTCTGCCAAGTGAGCAAAGCATCCTGCTCCACTATAGCAGCAAAATGAAATTGTGACTCCATCATTCTGAAGAATGTTTATTTTTTTGATATAGGGTAGATGATGTGCTTAAACGTCTGACTGAAAGCAAAGAGTTTGAACACAGACTACAGGCTCAGGTAAAACAGAAGCATTTTTCTGAAGCTCTCACTTTGTCATTTAATACCCTTTGACTCATTCCTCATACAAATGTAGAAATGCATGTCTGCACAGTCAAAGTATTTTATATAGAGATTAGAGAGTATAATGACAGAAAGATGGAACATGGGGGAAAACACCTACTATAAAGCAGAAAGGCAGTTTAAGTTGGGTTTATGTAAAGTTGTTTGCTGGCTGAGGTCAGAGATAATGTGGGTGATGGTAAGTAATGCGTATTTAATATTTTGGAGAAAAAAACAGCCAATAGTTTTGGTTGCACATTAGTTAGAGTGTTAGAAAGTGACAAATTTTGGTCTTGTAGAAATGAAAGGTGAGTTTTAGTAGGGCTGGTAGGTGGATTTTGGTCACTAGATGGAGCCAGGCAAGCAGTCTCTATTTTATCTGTCTTTGAACTAAGCTAAGCTAGGCTTTGCTGCCCTCATGTGTGTCTTTGATGATGCAGTTTCCTTATTCAAGATGATTTTCTCCAGTAGGAGACAAAACACCTTTTAGCACAAAAACATTTTTACTCTCTGAGCTTTCCAATTATTAAAATAGTACTTTATGTTAATGCTCAAATGGGACTACATAATATTTATTTGATATAAATACTGAAATTAAACAGATTATTTCAATCTGTTTTGTGTTTTGTTATAGACACAAAGACAAGACATGCAATGAACAGAAAGCTTGAACACATATATCTCTGCCATTATTCATTATTGATATCAATAAAAAATAAGTCATCCTTTTCTCACTTGGTTTTCATTTAGATTTAAGAATAACTCTATTCTATTCTGGACTTTTATGATATTCTGATATTCTGCTCTTTCTTCTCAGATGGAGCATTACTCAACTGTCCTCAACTGGGTTGTGGATACTTTAGCACAAGGAAGTACAGTTAAACCTCCTCGTGCCCCACCTGTGTTACGAGGTACTTCCCAGAACTTATGAAATCAGTTTTGCTTACAAAACAGCCTGCATGTTGAAAAAGTCACACTGCTTTCACTCGGGTTTTATTGCAGTAAGTAAGCAGATAACATCTCATCTTCATTGCTTTAGTTTTAAAAGCGCTTAGTAAATCTTTTACATTGTAGTCGGATTTTCTGTGATGTTGTCTATCAGGGGTCATATTGAGAACACATTAATACTTTTTTTTTGTTCCGTTACACTGCAAATATGGGCCATATTTTTATGTCTGCATTATTGTTTTCTATTTGATCAAGTTTTTATGCAGTATAATACATTTATTTTTAATAGGAGAACAAAAGAATTTGTTGCTGAGAGTTTGGTTAAAAAAGCATGCCACAATTCATGTGGTATGTCTTTTGGACAAATGAGACCAAAGTATTGATATTTGGATTATTTAAATAATTTCAGAGATTTTTTTCTTATTAGATCATTATCCTTGTCCTTGTATGTCCTTGTAGAGAAATTCTTAGAAGTGACAGATGTATGCCTGTTTTACGTGGCTGCACTATACAAAAAAAGGTTCCTTCTCTTGTCTAATTCTTGGCACAACATCAAAGTGCAGAGTGAGCAAATACATTCCAGACAGTGTCAGGCCTGTCTGGAATGTACTTGTAGGGCTACCTGGTGTTACAAGTTATGTAAGAAAAGAAACCAAAGGTCAAATCTAGGTTTCTTTCGAATTCTCATTTTATGCAGATGACACAATTATCTATTGTTCATCTACTTGATTAGTACAAACACTTGAATTTCTTTAGGCAGTCTTAGATGTTGTTCAGTCTCATTAAACTTCTTTTCCCTTTCCTTTCCTTTTTGCATTACTGTGATCTGCTCCTTTTAAACATACCAGGGCAGCACCTAAAGAGGCTGTATACTGTTTGTTATTGTGCTTTATGTTTTATCACTAGTTGCGAAAATTATGTACATGACTGTTCTCTGTATGCTGCTGCTAAGTGGCCATTTCTGAATATCCCCATC
This sequence comes from Neolamprologus brichardi, assembly GCF_056152115.1. Taxonomy (NCBI): domain Eukaryota; kingdom Metazoa; phylum Chordata; class Actinopteri; order Cichliformes; family Cichlidae; genus Neolamprologus; species Neolamprologus brichardi. Next base: position 11,808,453 of record NC_142111.1, read on the forward strand.
TCTGTATATAATTGTTTTTTAATCTAGAAATGTCTGGTCGAGGGCACCAGTTTAGGTCACTGAGATGAGCAGGTGACCATATGCCATATGGCTGAGAGCACCTGGCCTGGGATCAAATCTGACCCGCAGCACTTTGCCACATGTTTTCGCCTTACTCTGCTTTCCTGTAACTCTTCACTGCACCTATCTAATAAAGCCAGAAAAAAGCCATGTGTCTGTATATGTAAAAACCACAACCAGTCTACACTTTCACAATATTATACAAATGTTTCTCTCCAGGGTCAGAATGGAGTTGTGAATAGACATTTTAAAATATCCTGTCCCCTTTGTGCTGCAGTAATCTACATAAGAAGTTCAGACTGCACAACTGATTATCAGACTCATGATGGGGGAGTTTAAGTCCATTTTAAAAAGTGTGAGAAGTGTGAGCTCTTTGGGCCAGTTTGACTGCTTTTATTACCACTCTTGTAATAATGTTTGCTTTTTTGTGTTCACCTGTCTGGACTGGACTGCATTAGCTTTTTCTTTGTGTATTTGCTGAAACTTGTGCTCCGCTCTTTGCCAAGGTGTGTCTTTAAAAACAGATTTAAATCTCAGTGAGACTTGAATGAATAAAGAATAATAATAAAAATGCTTTTGAATGTGATCATTTTAGTAAACTTGATGAAAGAACCTATTATTTGTCATTAATAAATACATTGTAATATTGTAATAGTTGGATCTACTATGCACATAAGTGTTGTGGATAGTGTTAACGAAGCATGCTGGTGCTGAGTTTCAGTCTGTCATGGCTCCATTGAAGGTCACATAGTGGAACAAGCCATTGAAGGAGCCTTCACTGTAAATAGCTGCGTCACCTGTCAATTGCCGGAGGAGGAGCAACTCACACTGAGAGGCACTGTCATCGCTTTCAGCCTGGCTGCTCTCTGCAGTATTGTAGCTGACTGTGCCACTGTAAGTGTGGACTTTATAACACTGTTCTCCTCCTGCTGGCTCCAAAGTTACAACCCCCCCCCCCCCAAAAAAAAAGACCAAAAAATGCTATTTTGGGGAAGTAAGCACATGTTCAAAGTGCTTTCCTCTCCATTTCCTTGCATGTACATGCACGTCTGCATGATCCTTACGTATTCTCATTTGCTTCAGCAGTGGCAAGAAGAAATTAATTTTGCTGTGTACACTAAATTAAATAGCAGATACTGAGAAGAATACTCCAAAAATGTGTGAACCATTAATCTAAAAAACCCCACACATAGTATATTTATCAAAGTTCTGCTCTTTCCTGAATAGTTTGGGAGCTATGACAACAAAAGCTGTGTATAGAACCATAACTTTATCTTCAAATTATTTAATTGTCGTCATTTCTAATAAGAATTTTTTTTTGCCCCCCTCCTGCAGTTCAGTAGCCCCCTCCCCCATCCACCAAATGCATACACTCACCTCTCTAATGCTCTGTGTTAAGGGCATCAGGAGCATTCTTCCTCGCCATGTGCCTCTGTCACTCAAGTATACACAGCCACACACAGTCGTGTTTCCACTGTGTCCTCTGTGTTCCCAGCACAAGGCTGGCACACTGCTCTCTGTGAGCACACTTCTTTTCAAACCGTCTCTCGGGAGCCTGAGAAAAAGACCTGAACAGCCTAAATCTGCTGCGCCTTAGCAGCTTTTTGTCTTCCATCAGCTGTTTTGGTTTTTGGTGGAAGAATAGAGTAACAAGAATAAGACAGTCTTCAAATTCCAAAGCTGCATTTCTCCCAAGATGGCACCTGTAAAGTTTTGGGTGGTAGGTCTCCTGCTTGTACTGCTGTGCTCATCCCAGGTCCCTTTCTCTGCTATTGTAAGTGCCCAAGACTTGAACGAACTGGAGGAAAGCCTCCATGATAGAAATGCTAAGGAGGCTGAAGCTGAAGAAAGTGAAACGGCTGAGGTTGGTGAGGGGAATGAAGAAAAAGATGAAGACTCAGATGATCATGATGTAGAGACTGATGAAAAGGTGGAAGAAGAACAGGAGGATGAGAAGGAGACAGCAGAGGAGGAAGATGACAATGCTGATAATGAGGAAGAAGATAATTCTGAGGAGAACGGGGATGTTGAGAAGGAAGAAGGTGAGGCTTCAGATGAGGATGATGCAGAAGAGGAAGAATCTGAAGAAGAATATGCAGCAGAGAAGGATGAAGAAGGTGAGGCTTCAGATGAGGATGATGCAGAAGAGGAAGAATCTGAAGAAGAATATGCAGCAGAGGAGGATGAAGAAGGTGAGGCTTCAGATGAGGATGATGCAGAAGAGGAAGAATATGCAGCAGAGAAGGATGAAGGAGGTGAGGCTTCAGATGAGGATGATGCAGAAGAGGAAGAATCTGAAGAAGAATATGCAGCAGAGGAGGATGAAGAGGAACAGGTGGAGGCAGATGCAGATGAGGAGGAGGAAGTCCCAGCTAATAATGAGGAAGACGACGAGAAGGAAGCAAGGCAAGAGGGTGATGATGAAGAAACTCAAGGAGAGGATGTAGATGAGGATGACTCTGAAGATGAAGATGGTGAATCACACTTTAACAAAAAAAACATGCACACATTTTGAAACATATTAATGGGTTAGCAAGATACTAAATGGTGCAGTATTTAAAGTTACAACAAATAATGAGATTTTTTGGAACCCCGTGAGTGACTCTGTACTCTACAGTAGCTCTCTGACATTGTTCAGCTTACTAGGGTTACTTTAGGAACACTGTCATACATATCAGTCCTAAAATGGACTGGATTATCTGTGCAACAGCAGGAACACAACAGTATCTAAACCATCTATTTTTTGGTGGCCAGTGTAGCTTTTGAGACTTCAAACAAGCACCAAACATTGAATGCTTTGAGATTTGTCCAAAAGAGGGTGTTATAAAGGGATTTAAAAAAAAAAAAATTCAGTCATTGCTTCATGCTTGAAAAAAAAATAACAACAAATGATATTATGGAAAAACAGCACCTGTAGGAATTTTAGCTTTGTTTACAATAAATCTACTTAGACTATTTTGTAAAAACAAACATGTCACATGTGATAGGTTTGTAGCATAAACCTATTCGCTGGAACGTTAAGGACAATTCAACAACACAGCGTCAGTGTGTGACCCCATAAATGACTTCCCTAAACCTGCCGGTCTGGAAGTCTAGCAGTACATCTAAACAAAAGGTACTTAGACTAAAACTGACATAGCTACGTTTATCCTACCATAAAACAATAAGGGAAGGTATGCCCTCTCCCATGCTCCCAGGATGTGGGTGTGAATGCCAGAACACTCTGGAATGCACACCAAGCCTTTGCAGACTATTAAGGATTAAACCTCTACCAACATGACATTGATTATAACACTCTAAGCATATATGAGTAGATATTTCTAAGCATAAATGACAATCAACAATACAAATCTAACAACATGATGTTATAACAAAAATATAATACAAAAAACGAGACCATCTGTGCCATATTATTGCATCAAATAGAATTAAACATTAGACACGTAACTTGTAAATAAATGGCAGTAATCAGTACTCACTAGAAAAGGTCTTTTTGGATTGTGTGTTAGTACAGAGGCTCAAAAAGTCACTGTACTCTCAGCGGTTAACTACAAAAAGGGTGAAAAAGTGATGAATGAAGTTGTAAATTACTCCCAAATGAATTTAAATCATCAGCACCAACACAACAATTTGGAAACCCATGTGAATACTTAGGTTTTGATACAGTGAATCAGGAACCCATTCACAGTCTTTCACTTGTTCAAAGGCCCCTGCAGGCCAGGAGAAACATTTTCTGGTCTGATGAAAACATAGATGAAAATCTTGCAAAACAGCATGTCTGGAGGACTTATCACCTGGCCAATACCATCACAGTGAAGCATGGCGGTGGTAGCGTCAGACAGTGGGGATGGTTTTGGTAGCAGGAACTGGCAGTTGTAATTGTTGCAAAAGGTGTTAGTATTGACCAAAGGTTGTGAATACTTATGTAAAACTTATATAATTGTATTTTATTTTGGATAAATTTGCAAGAATTTCCTGCAAAATATTTTCAAGACATATAGGGTTATAATTCTATATTTATTTAGACAATTTAATGTTCTACAAGATACAGTTGGCTCTATTCCACAGCGTGTCTTGTCCTGTCTTCCTCCCCTCACTCCCAACCAATCACTATAGCTACCTCTCAATTTTCTTCCTGTTAGTTTTTTCCAGTCCACTGTCACCAAAGCACTTGCTCACAGAGGGTCATCTGATTATTGGGGTTTTCCCTGATCCTTACAATATAAAGCACCATTGGGCAACTGTTGTTGTGATTTGGACGTATAAATAAAACTGAATTGAAATGACTATTATACAGTTCCTGATTCTGTGAACCATTTACAGATGAGTCTGAAGGTAAAGACACAAAGGACAACCAAGGTGACTCAGATGAAGAGGAGGGAGTTACTGACACTCCACAGTTCCACTCTGGATCGTTGTGTAGTGTTTGCTCCATTTGTGAGGTAAAAAACAAACAAACAAACAAAAACATGTAATGGAAATAACAGACTTTTTTGTGAATCTACCCAGTAATCACACATCATTATAAGTCCTGTGTTGTCGATTTGACTATATACCATATGCACGACTAATCACTCTACGTTGTGGTTCCTTCCCATCTTGTAGCATTGCTCTAATAACTGTGCCAAGTGCCCGTGTGAGGAAGGAGATGAGTCTGATCACTGCGAGCACTGCCAAGTAAGCATCTTGACTTAAAAAGGATTATAACTGCTGTAATAATACACAGCACTTCATTTTGCCCAGTGCCTCTTTGCGTTAATCCTTTTTGTTTGTTTTGTTTTCCAGGGTTGTTCAACTTGCTACATTTGTCCCATTCTTTGTGACACAGTTTGCACACCGGGTAAGTGCTAGTTGTGATTCTGTGGGTGTACTGATGTGTGTTCACAGATTTCATTAACTTTGGTTTGACTTAAATTTTATAGGTGGTTTTGTTGATGAGCTAACTGGATCCCTCTTTCAGTAAGACTATTCACATTTAAAAATACAGAGATATTTTTAGATTCATTATTGTTGCACTGTTGCCTTTACACATAGTTTTCCTTTTGTTTCTGCAGGACTGTTGCCTCTCTGCTCTGAGCTCCCTGGGAATTATGTCCGTTTGCTTTAATGTGAAACTGCTCACCATACTTCACCACATCCCACACAAGCTTTTTATGAATTTTGCAAACAAAAGCAAAGACATATTTATAATTTAAATGATACTTAATTCTTTGTTGTAAGAAGAACAGAAAAAAGTCAGTGTGCACAATTTTTCCTCAAATGATTTCTTCTTTCACTCTTTCCCCCTTTTTTTTGTCTTTTTATTATTTCTACCAAAGTCCCAAAATTTGATAAAGTAATCTTTTTACTTATGCCAAAGACATTATGCGATTGTAAGGTTTTGGAGTTTTTTTTAACAGTAGGTTTAGGAATTTAGGGAATTATTCTTTTTTATTGTGAGAAAGGGCACAATTTGACATTTAGCTTCACAATTACATATCAAATTGAAAAACAAAAATAACTGTTCTGGTTTCAGAAATCCAGCTGGATCTAGAGACACAGTTTGTGCATGGAGTTAATGGAACACACACACAGACATATAGGAGCTTGTCATGAATCATGCAGACAAAAAAGATATATAATATATACATTACCAGTCAAACATTTGGACACACCTTCTCATTTAATGGTTTTCTTTATATTCATGACTATTTACATTGTAGATTGTCACTGAAGGCATCTAAACTATAAATGAACACATGGAATCATGAAGTAAACCAAGAAATGTGAAATAACTCAAAACATGTTTTATGTTTTAGGTTCTTCAAAACAGCCATGATTTGCTTTGATCACTGCTTTGCATATTCCTGGCATTCTCTCGATGAGCTTCATGAGGTCGTCACCTGAAATGGTTTTCCAACAGTTTTGAAGGAGTTCCCAGAGATGCTGAGCACTTGTTGGCCCTTTTGCCTTCACTCTATGGGAGTGGGACCAAAGAGCTCAAATTTGGACTCATCAGACCAAAGCACAGATTTCCATGGCCAAATGTCCATTCCTTGTGTTTCTTGGCCCAAACAAATCTCCCCTGCTTGTTGCTTTTCCTTAGAAGTGATTTCTCAGCAGCTGTTTGATTCGCACAGTCTGCTCTGAACAGTTGATGTAGAGATTTGTCTGCTACTGGAACTCTGTGTGGTATTTATCTTGGCTCTAATCTGAGGTGCTGTTAACTTGCAATTTCTGAGGCTGGTGACTCGAATGAATGTATACTCAGCAGCATAGAGGACTCCTGGTCTTCCTTTCATGGGCCGTTTCTCATGTGAGCCAATTTTCTTGTAGCACTTGATTGATTTTACAATTGCACTTGGGGATACATTCAAAGTTTTCTTGACTGACTGACCTTCAGTTGTTAAAGTAATGGTGGACTGTCGTTTGTCTTTACTTAGCTGATTGGTTCCTGCCATAATTTGAATTCTAACAGTTATCCAATAGAGCTGTCAGCTTTGTACCAACCTGACTCCTGCGCAACACAACTGATGGTCCCAATCTTATCAAGAAGGCATGAATTTCCCCTAAATGAAGCCTGACAAGGCACAGCTGTGAAGTCAAACCATTTCAGGTGACTTCATCATGAAGCTCATTAAGAGAATGCCAACGGTTTGCAGCGCTGTCAACAAAGCAAAGGGTGGCTACTTTCAGGAATCTAAAATAAAGGCATATTTAGAGTTGTATTTTTTTCTTTGCAACATAATTCCATATATCATGCTTTATATACTTGATAGGAATATGTGTGACTGCACTAGAGGAAAAAAGGACCATGAACATTATGACAAATTGCAATTTCTCATGTTGTGTCCTTTTTGAGTTCTTGTGCTTGCTTCCTGTTAGAGTACAATTTAATGCAAAACACTGTAAAAAAGAACTGTTTTGCCATTATCCAATAAAAAATTTAGTTCTTTTAGTAAAAATGTGTTTAGCGTAGTTGCGTTTTGCACCATATGTATCCTTTAGCTTCTGCAATTTAACTGTTACAGTCTCCAATGTTGGGAAGGTTACTTTTAAAATGTATTCCATTACAGATTACAGAATACATGCCCCAAAATGTATTCTGTAACGTATTCCGTTACGTTACTCGATGAGAGTAACGTATTCTGAATACTTTGGATTACTTAATATATTATCATGCTGTTTACAACTACATGAATGTACTATTGCTGTGATTTATTACTGTTACTGAAGGTCCGCGGCTCCGAACCGTAGTAAAGGGACCTCTGGCTAATACGGTGGGTTCTGTGTCGGCTTGTAGCTGAAAACTAGCTTTACTTTGTTGTCTGGGTCAACTTTGCTAGCAGAGACAGAGAGAGGCGTTGAAAGGCTGCTCCAACAGAACTTATTGTTTTTGGAGGAAAACACGAACACGGTGTACAGTCGAGTCTTAATAGCTTACTTACAACTGGGCTCGTCAGGCTCTCTTCTTGGCTGCAGTGGTTATTATTATATTTACATGCAGGCAGTCCATTCTCCCTGCAGCACGGACTACACTGCCTATGATGCTACATTCTTTAGAGCTATACCTGTAGCATTCTGCCTGTTAGCTTAGCACAACAACAACAACAAAAGGCGCTCTCTCACCCTGTAACCATGGCAACCGTAACTGCCGCCTGGAACAACAGAACATAGCTGTCAAACAAAACCCAAACAGGCCTGACCCGCCACAATATGGAACAGGGAAGTACCGCCGTGTAATCCATTTATTTCAACAAAGTAACTGTATTCTAAATACCACCTTTTTAAACGGTAACTGTAACGGAATACAGTTACTCATATTTTGTATTTTAAATACGTAACGGCGGTACATGTATTCCGTTACTCCCCAACACTGACAGTCTCTAAATGGTTCACAATAAATTGGGTTCAGAAACGGAAGTTGTGGGTTGAAGATTTTGTAAACAATAAAACCCGGAAGCTAGTAAGGCACCAGTGCAAATGTCAGATGTCATGACTTATATTTCTCAATAGGTAATTCAGGCACTTAGTCTTACATAACACACATAAAGGTGTAAAAAACAGATTACCAAAAAGGAAAAATGGTCCAAATCAAAGGTCAAACTTGATACTAACATTTTAAAAATATTTTCCAACAAGTAAACATGCAAATGTGTCAATCAAACAGGGACCCTGTGATCCATGTCTTTTTTGTTAGCGGTTTGTTGTCTTTAAGATCAAACCAAAACAACTGTGCTTGTTTTGTCAACATACTGCCACAGACTAAGAGGCAGTACTCATTGTGACAAATGAACCAAAGTAAACAGGAAAAATTGATCTACTGTACTCAGAAGTAAACATCAGATGATTAAATAATATAATGTATATTTATGTAAATTAGTAAGGTCAGGTGCGATCTTTCTGTGCTTCCTAACTACTTAAAAACTCTTTGTTCATTTGTCAGTGATTTGACAAAGAAAATAAGAAAAATAATGACCAACAAATTGTAAAAATCATAAACATTGTCATGTCAAGATCAAGTCTTTCACTGATCCGCACAGTCATTTGTCTTAATAAACAATCATTTTCACTGTGTCAGTTTACTCCATACCTCGCCATCATCTTTAATGTTTTGGAAAAAGGTGTTGTGTGTTTGCTGTATTTCTGTTCCACATAAACACAAAGAGAACTGGGCCTAACAAAGCAGAGGGATGAGTGTGTGAGGACATGAAGGACAGAAAACCTTTTTGTGTAGATTCACTTACCAAAGTGATGCGTGTATACACACAAGACTGGTTGACATTAAACATTACCAGGTAACAGACATGCCGTCCGTGTGATAACAAATTGTAAATCTCTGTACCTTTACCTATCAATATTTTGTAATAAATTGGCATATGAATGAAATTTGACAATTGGATTTTTATAAATTTGTCACCACTTTTGGCTGACTAGTGTAATTACTGCGGTTTGTAGGAATCATGTCTTAATTTATTTGCTGATCTTAACATTCGTCAATGTTTTGTGTATAATAGTTTTATTTTATTCGATAATAGTTTGTGGATGGTCACATGATTGGGGTTGTATTGAATGCTAATAGGCACCTGTTGGTAGGATGAATCTTTCAATGTTTTTTTTCTTTAAAATATAAAGTTTGCACTTTGGAATACGTTTTTCATTTCCCTTTTCAATAATAGAGATTTAGTGGTATTGTTTTTTGTTTTTATCTCAGTATCATTATTTTTGATTGATGTGTCACACGAATGGATAGGTTAAATCTCCATGTCAGTGACTTTAATTTGTTCCTGGGGGCCCTACAACTTGTTTTAAATAGTGTCACAGGAAATACAGGAGTGATATCAATTTCAAAAATGTCATCTGAATATGAAGCTTACACCATCAGCTTTGTTTGACCCGAACACTGTATATGGGGGCTTGGTTGTCCAACTCAGTGATTAAAAAAAAAAATCCACAAGTTTGCATAAATAATAATACAAATGATGAACTCTATACAAAAAACAAAGTGAGGGACCTGTCACTGCACCAAATCAGTGACATATTTTCACCTTTGTCTCATCTAGGAGTAATAGAAACTAAGGGTGTTTTTTCTGGATTGTAAAAAGAAAAGAAAAGAAAAGAAAGAAACCCGACAAACAGCTCTATTTCCTATGAAACATTTTGTAAGCCGAGCATCTGAAAATTCTTGTACATAACAAGATTTGTTTGTGCTGTGCTTTAGAAAAAATGTATTGCCATTGGAATGAATACATTTTGTTGCAGTATGCACTGTTTTGGGGTTTTGTCTTGTTTTGTCCATTTCTTTAATTATTCCATCCTCTGGGATCAAATATATGATTTCATATACACACAAGCACTTAAGTGATGCATTGGAGTAGAATGAATATAGTTAAACATACTGACTTAACCAGATAACTGGTACACTCCTATTGATGCGTGTATTTTGAATACCACATTCTGAAAAAGTGTCTTCAACCATGTTGTGTGTCTCCCCTATACTGCTCTTTGTTTATACACAGGGGGTGTCCTCCCATTGTTTAGCATATTATATATATATTGATAAATATAGATAAGTATCTTGAAGTGTACTGAGGCAGTTTCTTACCCCTTTCCCACTGATGGACTCATTGAAAGTGGACAAAAGTTTTTTAATCTGAGACTTGAAACCAACACATCACTTCACAAGACTTGGAGACTGGAAGAGTGAAGGTAGGATGATTTGTCAAACTTTTAACCCTGAGTACAGTAATATGAACAGTTGTCTAATCTTGACAGCTTCTTTGTGGAGTTTTGTAAAAGAATGAGGATCACAAATCTCATCCAAGTGATCATTTTAGGGCTTTTTGATGCTCATTTTAAATCTTAATCTTTATAGAATAAACTAAATTTCCACTGAGAACAATACTGAGATGCTTCCCCTTCCTAAAATCTCAAATCCAAAGTGGAAGGATTTATTTTTTTTGTTATTGATACACTGAGTAATAGCAAATGTCATTTATGTAGTATATTATAGAACTCAAGAAAGGCTTCAAAGGCTCTGTCCTAATTAAATATGTTTATGTTCTTTATAATCTAACTAAAACTGCATAAACATGCAAAGTTTTCCAAGTTACAACAATCTATACCATTTGTAGTGGAGTGCACATTGAAAGGAAATGAAGTTAAAGTGAGTGGAGGTGGACTCAGTGGAACATATACAGGACTTCAGTTTCACTTTCACTGGGGTGATGTAAAAAATCCAGGCTCAGAGCACACGATTGATGAGCACAGATATCCAATGGAGGTACAATGTTTCTTCATTACTTGACATCTAAACTCCTTTTCTATATTTTGCTTTGCCTTATAAGTTGTTGGACTTTCTTCCAGATGCACATAGTCACTCAGAAGGATCATCTCACTGCCCCTCCAGAGTATCCAGATGGATATGCTGTACTTGGGTTTTTTATAAATGTCTGTATGCCCCAGACTTCACGCTGCTATTTTTAAATAGGCGATACTTATAAAACTGGTTTACATTGACGGCTTTTAAGTATTAACATAATTAGCATTCATTCATAATGTAGAGTTGAAGTCCACAGGAGTCAGAGCCATGGGTGAACTTTACATCATACCTGGCAAACCTCACCGACAAGGGTTGGTCTTTTCTTCCACTAGAGTTCCAATGGCTTTGTTTTTTTAAAAAAAAGAATATTGAAAACAGTAGATTAGAAGAATGGCCTGCCATTGTTGTAGTAGTTATAACAATAGTTAAAGGAAATTTGTGTTTGACTTCTTTGTCTGTATGTGGAATTATTTTTGAAGTCAAACGATAAAAGTTTGTAAAGTCATGAAGCAGAAGAGGGTGAGACAGTAGCTGACAAACCATGCCTCTTGACTTTTGTGAACATGCACTGAAGTGAATATAAAATGCAAATCACTTTATGATTACATTTATTTATCCTTTTAAATTCAAGTCTCTTTAATTCTAATCTTTCCACAGGGAGCAAGGTTCGTTTAGACCATAGCATCTCTATTGATGACTTAATTGGAAATGTAAATTTGACAAAGTTCTACCAATACATGGGTTCCCTGACAACGCCTGCTTGCAACGAAGCAGTCGTGTGGACAATCTTTCATGAGCCAATCCACGTCAACACTGAACTGGTGAGTTCTCTTTAGCACAAGAGGAGCAAAGATCGTGTAAGGTGATCTGCAAATATGAATGTTCTCTCCACCTTTTAACACAAGCACAACTAACTAAACGGTCCAAGCTGTATGAGAAAATGCTGAAGAAAAAGCTTCTTATATTAATTTATGTATTAGATATCAGTTAATTTATCACTTAATTATAGTGAATAGCTTGACCTGTAAATGACTCGTGGCAAATGGAATTCTTCTGTTATCCAGTCTGTGTTGGAATCACAAACATTTGCAGAAGCAAACTCTGAAACATGCAGCCAAGCACACGTGACATACCGATGGAACACACTGGTACATGCTGGTGTCTGCTTTGATTATTCTGTTTGATAATCATGCCTTTTTAATTATGTTATTTCCATTGACTGTGCCAACAAGGAAAAATGTTGGGCAAACTGCACGTGACTGTGTGGGATAAACAGATAATTCTGAGTCATGCAAATGTAACAGAATGACACGTGAAGTCTTTCTTTTCACCTTATCTGCCTAATGGTGGTCAGCTGTCTGCAGTTAGTGAGGGGTAGGCCCTAGACTTGTCTGGCGACTCAGCAGATGCATGACTCGTTGAATTTAACTTAAGGCATCAATGAGTATGTAAATCTCTTACAACACTTTTGTGTGCATAGTCTGTAAGATTATAAAGCACCTCATTAGCCTGTATTTTACAGGCATGATAGGAGACATCTGAGAGTTTATTTTTGTGGAAACAGAAGAAATACATCACAATTATTAGAGTTTTGTATTTACTATTTTTTTCCCCTATTTTCTTTTCTTTCTTTTTTTGATTTGCTTTCTTTCAGTAACATTTCAAAACAGATTTGATAAAAATTATACTGAGGATAATTGTCAGGGAAAGATTTAAGATGTCCAGAACCTGGATTACAATATGAATAAGGCAGCTAGTTCACAGTCTCAATGACTAAATGCACCAACGCGTCATTAGGTGGGGCATTTCCTTTTTTTAAAAAATATTAGACAATTTTGTGCATTATGATTTATTTATCATTTTATTTGACATAACTTCCACTGGGGTGACACATCAGATACATCTGAAGGCTCAGAGCATACTGTGGACTCAAAAAGATACCCAATGGAGGTAGTGACAAAGATTAAGCTTTTTTTTTTTTTTTTATAACCAAACACATAGCCTGTTTATACTTCATTCCATTAATTCTTTTTCTTGTCCAGATGCACATTGTAAGCAAGAGAAAGGATTTAACCCTGGATCAGGCACTACAGGCACCTGATGGCTTGGCAGTGCTGGGATTTTTTATTGAGGTAAAACTTGGACAAGTGAAACTGTTAACAATAGTATATATGTGCTGTATTGGTATCAAACACCTTTGACTGCTTGTAATAAATGTACCAAACCTGTACATGTCAAAAAAAGCTAAATCTATACTATACTCAAATTTCTGACGGCATCTGCAATGTGAACAGGGCAGAAGTAATTCCAAATAATAGTTTCCACTGACTGACAGGTGCCCTCATGTACAACATTATATCAGTATTTCATCTAAAGACAAACAGTTTCCATTTTAACCTGCTCCACGCACAAAGTTATGTTATCACTGTCCCAGGCACTCAGTGTTGTTGTTTGACAGTGCAGTTCATGCTGGTGGCTGATGACAGTTTTTATTTCAAGGACGGAAATCCGTTTCTGAAAGTTAAAGTAAAAAATTGATATTTTCTGCTCATTTGACCTAAAAGATCAGCGAGTATGTCGCCTTTAGATGGAAACCCATCTAAAGGCGACATACTCGCCTTTAGATGGAAACTCATGAGATAACGTCACGCTAACGTCTAAATCCATAAACTCTCAGCTGAAGTGGCTGACCGGAATGTCACGTGGAATACACATTACCAACTCTGATGGTAGAGATTTATTTATTTATTTATTTCAAGTTACAGCTGTTGGTTAAAATGTTTAAAAATAGCTTAAGACTGAAAAAATGTGCAATTTTCTGATTGAGGAATTTCCAAAAAAATAAAAGGTACAGGTCTGCTATCACCTTGCTAAGACATTAAATTGATTAAACCACTGATCACGAAGAATTTATCATATAAAATATTACAATATCTCTCCTCTGGGCAGTGACGAAACAGTGATTTTTTTACTAGTTCCTCATTATCTATAGAGATACTACAACACACTATAGATTTAAAACAATGTAGGTTTATTCAGTGCAAATATTATTAGTTATATATTAGTAGGAATCTTTAGTGAATGAATATTAACAACTTTAAACTTTTATTGTGTTTAACTTTACTAGGTAAACTATGTCATTACATTTAAAGTTCACTGTTCAGTCCTTTGGACAGCTGGTTGTGTGAAAATCCAAAATGTCTCCCTTTTCTTTAGTGGCAGGTCATGATCTCTAGCCAAGTTTTAAGCATGTTTAATCCCAGAAAAGCAGAGAGAAGCTATGATATGTTTTATATCATTAATGTTGGCAACTTTATATCACAAAAGAAACATACCTAAAAACAGAATGTATCAGAAACACGTGATCCTTGGCCTTCAGTTGGAATAACTTTCACGCATACCAACATGCATATATCATGTAGGAAACTATTCTTAATTAATAAATGCTGACTACATTTCACTGTAAATATTGATTTTTTTATGTCGTCCTTGACTTGATAACTGTATTGAACAGTTTTTAGGAAACTTGATAGACTTGAAATCAGTGACCAAGATCGAGTATGATTGTGATAGTTGACCTTAACAACACACACTGAAAAGCGAAGCGCTTCTACTATCATAAATAAAAGTGAGAAAATACCATACTTTTTTCATAGCAATAATGTGAAACAAGGGGATGCAATGATGTTTATTAATGCTAGAGTAATGATAGAACTGCACCACAGCACAATAAGCTATGATAGACTACGTTCAAATAGAGTCAATATAATGTTGGTTCAGGTAAAGTGATTCATCTGCTCAGTTTCCTCTGGTGTGAATGAAGCTTTCACTTATCTGTGAAATCAGCTGCTGTCAGTATATCACTAATCAGTGCTGGGCAGGAAGAGAAAAAACATGTGACTGTCTTCAACAGTTCAACACATTCTTTGGCAATCTGTATATGCGTCAGGTGAGTTCACCTTTTCATCAACCCTTATGAGGCTTCCACGACAGGCGCCAGCAGTTAGCAGATTACATAAAAGGTTACACTTCTGCACTAATAAACCAGGAGCATGTATTCCAGTGCAGGAACATAGACATCAAATAATGATGTGAACATTAAATATGTCTTAAAATATGTTTTTTCCCCTTTAAATACACCAGATGAAGATGTTCTCTAATCAAACAGGATATTTCAATGTGTATCGACCCACACAGCCCCGTCATACCAGAACAATCCTAACTACAGCTGGCAGCGTTCGTGGGAAAAGTGGATCTGTAGCCAGTACTCCTCGACATCTGTTATGGTTTCTGCTGCTGGTACGCAGCATCGGTGTCTATTTTATTTAATTTGGATCAGCCAAGAACTGCTGAGAAGAATATACAGTGCTGCACTTATTAGGTTCTTTATATGTTAGCTTGGAAAGTGATTTTTCATTGGTGACATTTGAATATGTAATTTTCATTACTTTCATTGTATTATTATTATTGGTTGATTTTAGGGTGAGCAGAAATGCAGATTATAAAACTTTGAGGGGATTAATGTCATACTGCCATGATATTAAACCTTGAAACTGAGATTACCAAACAAAAATATTTCTGCAGTTGCTATAAAATAGCTGTTTCTTTAACTTCATCAAAAAATATCTTATGAGGGAAAAAAAATCACTATTTAAAAAAAATATATAGTAAAGGTGATATGTTTGCTATAAAAAAGCAAAGTATAACGGTATATTTTTAAATCAAACACTATTCTTTAGCAGTGGAAAATGTATTCTTCTAGCCAGTTTAAATAAAAAAAACCCCCACTGGTTTCAAATTGAAATGTGTGATTCTTGTATGACGCTACAGGTCTGAAGCTTCATGTCTGCTAGGGTTCATTTCACTTACATGCTTGATATAATATATATAAAGTGAGGAGGGAATTTAAAGCTCCTTCAAACTCGGGTCCTCTACCAGAGGCCTGGGAGCTTGAGTTTCCTGTACCTGTGGTTGACCCCAGCCTCTATGGATCTTGTGCTTAGATCTTGTTCCTGTGCGGCCATGATTAGCAATAAATACAACTGAATTGGACTGAATTGAATTGGTGCCATGTAAATGTGAATCTGATCCATTTATTTATTTTGTAACCGTTACAATACATGGCTCTATGTTACTCTGAAGTTGCTGTTACTTTTAATAACAGCAAGATTAGTATGTCAGCCAAACGAAAGTAACGAGGGAGTGCCGTCTTGTATCAGTTTGACTTTTATGTCAGCAAAAACTACAGTTGATCAGGAACCAGTCTAGGTGGCCCATGTTACTTAGACATGGATAACGTGCGTAATCTCTACTCAATTGCATTGAGCATGACCTTTAGCGTATAGTGGTGTAACCTAAAATGCATTTTGCGCTGATATCATAATGGCACAAAGTTAAAAGAAATGTGTCATCTTTAAGTACCAATACAGTTGGAATATCACAGTATGTCATCCTATAGCTGCCCTTTATCCTTTAAGTTTAGGCCCTCTACACAGTGGTTGATTCTTTTTATATGAAATGACTGGTATGTACTAGGAACTGATCTGATATCTCTGTGCTGGTGTTGTTTTTACGTCATCATAACTGCTGATCCAGGAACAACATCACAACTGACAAATGATGTGGTCTGAGCGTTCAATTAGCATTAGCCAAGAAGTTAGTTAATGCTTTTAAAAGCAACCATCAGCAAACCAAGACGAATTACTTAAATTTGGGTAACAGTTAACCTAACTCTTTGTTCTAGGGCTTTAGGCAAACCAAAGCATTTTTTTCTTTCCCGCCACATTGCAAAGTTATGACATCGCAACAATGTGGTTGATCAGTTGGTTGATCAATTGATCCTGGACCAATAAAACAATAAATCACATGATAGGGTTGGGCAAGGTTTACAATGGGTCCAACCGAAACCTTGGCTGATTGTGACCCAAACCTGTTTTCACACCTTTGCTCGTGTGATGAGGTAGAGGATCAATGACCCTCTTGCAGACACTCCTATAGGGCTTAAAATTTGGAACATTAATTGCACTTCTCGGATGAGAGGTGAAACGTCTTCAAGAAAACTTGAAGTCCAGATGCTTTTCTTTCCATGCTCCTTAGACCATCCCGGACCAACATTATTATGACGATACAAAAATAGCAGCAACATATCATAATTAGATATCTCCATATAAGCACAAAACACACCTCTAGAAGTTTAATATGAATGAAAAAAATCCCCTTTTTCCAAAACAATCATTGTCTTTAATTTTGATTTAACTTCACAACTACATAGGATTTGTTTCCAAAACCCAGGACCAGTATTCTGCTCACAAACCTTTTCAGAAAGTAGTTTGAGTTAGTGTTTCACAAAGCTTTCTAGTTTAAAAACCTTCTGGTCATGAGAAAACATTAGCAGGGACATGCAGAGGAAAATTATCAGAGCAGCTCTAAGCAAGCTATGGACTGAAAATAGTAACATATGATATAACACATTCTTCCAATAGGTTTGACTGGTTGATTAAACAAACAAAAAAACAACAACAAAACTTGAAAAGTTGCCTGTGAATGCCAAAGTGAAAACAAACAGTGTCACAGACATTGCATGTGCACAATGTGTGCTTATGTAATCATATTTTTCATTTTTCATGCAACAATGATGGAAATAAAAGAATTCACCTTTAACTTGAAAAATACTCCAGCAGAGCCAGACTCAGGGAGGAAGAAGAAGGAAGGACAGGAAGACAAACTATGGGAGAAAGAAGACAACATTTAATGACATGCAATATGTTCTGTTGTAGTCAAAAGTTGCACTCATCATGGGCAGGAGTGTCATGGTAATTTGGGGCTCTTAATGACTCTTTTGAACTGTTCTTTTTCCAGGGTGGAATCATGTACAGCATTCATCTTTAATAACCACCAACAAACTTCTGGCATAATTCTGACTGAATATTTGACCACTCTTGGCAGAATTAGTTATTAGTTATTATCTTTTAACATGATTAGTTTTAACAGAAACAGATTTCATTTCATGTATTTATTTATTTATTTCACTCTTGGTTCAACAGTTTCAACAGTTTATCATTTCATACACACAAACCTTTTTCTAAAATGGCTTGTATTTGTATAGCGCTTTACTTAGTCCCTATGGACCCCAAAACGCTTTACACTACATTCAGTCATCCACACATTCACACACTGGTGATGGCAAGCTACATTGTAGCTACTGACAGAGGCGAGGCTGCCAGACACTGGCGCCACCGGGCCCTTTGACCACCACCAGTAGTAACGGGTGAAGTGTCTTGCCCAGGGACACAACGACCGCGACTGTCGAAGCCGGGGCTCGAACCAACCTTCAGATTACAAGACGAATGCCAACTCTTGAGCCACGATCGCCCACAATCAAAAAACAAGTAAATCATGTGTCACTCTTTTACAACTTAAGTGTTGTTGCTGGTTCGATAATTATTCTGAAATGATTGTTAGCTGACCGTTTTGGAAACAAAAACAAACATTTTCATGAATTCTATTTTAACTTAATCAGGATTTGTTTCCAAAACCTAATATTCTATTGGCAACTCTTCTGTGAAGAGTAGCTGTAGAGGTACAGGCGGAAGAGAGGCCTCATCTACTAATAGGAAGGTTGGTGGTTCGTGGCTTTGAGTGCTTCAGGAGCACTCAAAGGTAGAGTAAAAAGGTGCCATATAAAAACCAGTCCATTTTCCATTAAAGTAGTTTGAATTAGTATTTTGGACTGTATTAATAAAGTTTCTTAGTACAATGTGTATCTGAACATGAGAAAATAAGAGTGGCTGTAATTAACTTCCATAGCTCCCAGAACTCTGAGCTGAAATAGTAACCTATGGGCACATTCTTTTAAGATGCATTGGTTGATGAAATTACAGCATGTTTGAGTAACACATTTTGTGTTCCCACAAGGAGGAAATTTCAGTCCGAGACTACTAACAGAGTTGTAAGAAAAACTAGAAAGTAAAAGAGATAAAAGTAAAGAAAATAAATTTTTTTTAAAAAATGTGTCGAAGGGACAAAAAAAGGCTAAGGAAAATGCTCAGGAGAAAAGCAAATCACTTTAACTTTTTTTGATGTATCAAAGTTTGCTATCTACAAGCACCTTATTGTTTTCTTACTAGTTTCCTTTTTGCACCACGGAAAAACTAAGAATGAAGTACTTAGTTTTTCACCTTGCACATCCAACCACCATTATAAACTAAAAATGTCACCAGTCGTATTATGTCCAGTGTTTATTTTGTTCAATTCAATTCAATTCAATTCAATTCAATTCAATTCAATTCAATTCAATTCAATTCAATTCAATTTACTACAGTGGGAAGGAAAACGTCCCTTTTTACAGGAAGAAACTTCCAACAGAACCAGGCTCAGGGAGGGGCAGTCATCTGACATGACTGGTGGGGCTGAGTGGATGAAGACAGGATAATAACCAATATGCAAAGAGGTGCATAAACACATAATGGGTGGAATAGGTATCTGACTGACCTGACTAAATCCCAATTTCAAGAGTCAGATGTTTCAGTTCAAAATGCATTTTTTTTAATCTGTTTTTATTTCTCATAACCATTGCTACACACGGACAGTGCCTATTCCATCTGAAAACAGTTCTGTTGTTTCATATTTGTAGATGTGATAAACAATCAATGAATGATCAAAAGGGGGGAGTGGAAAATGCTGAGATTTGGCTCTTGTCTGTGCCAAGCTTACCTGGCTAAATGGAAGGTTTCCTGGTTTCATGTTTTGTCTACTTATAATCTTTTAATACAGGAAATACTAAACAATACAAGGAATGAATGTTCCGACTGTATCCTTTTTGCATTGTTTTTTCATTTAGGGGAATAATGACAATAGTCTTTTTTTTAATCAATCAAGCCGGTAGTTTGTTTTTTGTTTTTTTAAACAAAGGACTTCCTTTATGCTAAAACCCAAGATCAAATTAAGCATGAGTAATACTGAATTTTCATAAGATGTTCTTTTGATCTCATCAAAATGTAAAACTGAACAACTTAGCATTCCAAACTTTAGCCCAAAAAATGATACTTGCAAACTTAATTAAGGAAGTATTTTATCTGTCATTTCCTGGAATATAATTAAATGTATTACATGTAACATCAATAAATGATCAGAAGTGCTTTTATTTCTTTGTAAATAGACATTTGTGCGTTGGGTTTAAGACACAGTTTTTAGAAATTTATTCAACCCTTATCTAACCTTTTTTTTTTTAAACGTATCATATAACTTACTTAATTCTGTTTGGTGAAGCCTCTTCAAAAACCATGCTAGAAAAATATACCTAACTTTGAACTTTTCACCAGTCTAAATTTCTAGAATTCCCCTCTCCCTTGCTTCCTCCAGATTTCTTGTGAGGAAGATAAAGGAAAAATGTAACACTTAAAGACACATCAACAACCTGTGGATTTTCAAAACCAAGTGTTAGAGGTACTTCAGTCATGTTAACTTCAGTGCATGTTTCAGAAATATATAGGGTCTCTGACAAGTGCTTGCCCATAAATTAAAGAGATAATATGTGACCATAACTTGTGTCTATAAATAATTCTTTGCTGGTTATTCTTAATCTATAAAGCCACTAAGAATGTGGTGCACTGTACTGTTATTTGACCTCTTTGCAAAGACAAAGTTAAAGAATGTATAAGTTGTTCAAGGGATCTTGAAAACACAGATATACATGATATATTTGGTATGCACAAAAAGTTCTGAATGTACGCAGATCCCCAAGTGTTTAATGGACTGCAATAAATTAGTTTGTGAAACACTTGAGCATGCAGCATTTGCAAAGGTTAGCAGGTCACTTCCCCCAAAAAACATCCATATATGCTTCCATATATGAGCAAACATACAAAAAACACATAGGCAGTGATTAAGGCAGCTGAGTGTTTCAGCTTTAAATGATGCATTTAACACTGACTCGTAATCTCACAACACCCTGGCAACAAAACACTGAAGTTTAAATCTGATATTTTGATGTATCAAAACTACAAACTTACATTGTTCCCTTCAATGAATAGAACAAGTCATAATCTCCAGCACTGGTCGAAACATGCTTAATCCAACAAAAGCTGAAAGAAGCCACATCATATTCTATGACGTTGAAATGGGCAATAAGCCATTAAAATGTCATAATCTCAAAACACACCCAGAAACTGAATCTATATAAAAATAAAAACAAAAAACAGTAGCTTCAGGATTTATTAGAATAACCATCATAGATGATGTTAGAGTTGTGAGCACAAAAATATATGCTGGCTTCATGCCACAATGAAAAGCTGGTCAAGATACATAAAATGTGTAAGACCACCAAAAGAACCTACATTGCTGATGGGACTGTCTGTACTGGACAATTGAACAATGGAAGAAGGTGGCTTGAGCTGAGAATCAGGTTTTGCTTTCTAACACCCCCATCCCACCAATTATGAAATAATTATTAACACAAGGCATAATTGTGAACTGAATGGCTTTGATTACTCTTGACAGAAGAGTGAAGCTGACAAACAGGCTGCTGTGGTTCCTGGTTACATGTATGCAGGAAATATCAGCATCACATGTGTTCACTAAAAACCGGTTGTGGGAAATTTGAAAAACTGAAAAACAACATTCCATTTTAATGACAGCAACAACTCTCAATCAGATGCTGCTGTCTTCCTGTTACTGATTTGGATGGGTGATAACACACTCGAACTGTCTATCAATATGTCTATCGTATTGCAAAGCTTTGTGTGTTCAACCAGCTTCCCAGGATCTTTCAAGAAGAAGAAACTGTATCTTTGATCTAAGATTACTTGTTAGTATAATTACCCACATAGCATTCTGGTTAGTTGCAATGTTTGTCATTTAATTAAAACAAACATGTTGGCATTGAAAACACTATTGATGGATCTATACTCAAAACCCAAGCTGTCACCTGCACTTAACTGTCATGCATTCACACCTGTCACCTTTCAAGAAAAACAAAAGAAAAAAAATCATGCAGATCAAAGCATAAATGCTCCTGAATCATGGAAAACATGCTGTCTGGAATTATCTACTGGGTGTCTAGGAACAGTCCTACCAAGGCAAAGACTGATATGTTGTTTTAGCAGTGAGTCGCATTAAATCGTCTTATTATTCATGAATCGACACAATCACACGAAAACACAAATAGAATATGATTAAAAAAACCGATGATAAAACAATCTCCCTCTTTGTCAAACGGTTTTCATTCTTGTTCACTGCACAGTTCCTGCTTGTGTAAAACAATAAATGAAAAAGAGAGATCATTAATCATCACGACGCAGTATTAAGGCCTCATTAAGAAAAACTTGAAGTCGAAACTATTTTGAAGGAAAAGTTTGCTGTACTCTTTACAAAATGCCTTGTTTGGATTAAATTTATCACACGTCTTGTTATAAAACATGCATCATATTTATTGCACGAGGCTGTAATAACCTTTACGTAACCTTTCTGTCCAAAGTTGTGTGTTTTTTCCGTCTGCCCAAGGTGCAGTTTTCTTCATATTTCCAACTTCCCTATAATGACACCCACACTTTGTGAATGTGCCAAAAGAAAAAGTATTTCCGATTCTGAAGTATGATTCCACTTTGTCTTGAAATAACGAGTATAATCTATACGTCGCGACTTTTTAAAAAAAAAATAGAATTACGAATTTAAACTCGAAATTTCGACTTTATTCTCAAAATTATCGATAATGTATTTTTGTTTTCTTAATGTCGCATTAATACTCCGTTGTACTTCCGCGAAATTATTGCGGAGAGATAAAGACCAACTCACATGTCACATGGAGGCGGTGTCCAGCCAGCTGCAGGATGCACTGAGGGAATAAAAAGAGGGAGGGTGAGGTGAGCTGCATCTGAAAACAGGCTGAACGGAGGCACAGGTGCATTAAAGGTAAGACACTGTGCTGCTCAGGTGAAGTGGACAGAAGCAAGAATTAGGCTACAGTTAGAACCCTGCATTTGTTGCATTCTTTTCTCTATTAACTGCAGCATTTGAAATTTTAGCATTAGTTAATTTTTAGAATTGAATGGTGAAAGTTTTTATATATGTAAATTTGTCATTCCATACAGTAACATGTTAATTAATAAATTCATTCATTTATTTCTGTGTTTTACATTTTTTAAAAGTATTTTAATTTAATTTAATGTATTTTTTTTTTTAAATATGTGCGATTCTAAACAATGTGGCGTTTTGCTCTTTTCAGATGGAGTGGTTTAAAGTTGTTGCGTTTGTTGTGTGCGTCCTACCCACCGCTCACTGCGCATCGGACGCTATAGGTGTGTATTCACTTAAGAGCTTTTTGTCTACATAAGGGAATCTGAATGTCCTGTTTTAACCCCATCTTTTTTTCATCCAGTCTGGTGTTATCACCTCCCATCCTGCAGTAAGTACCCAATATCTCCATTATCTATTCCATGTTGCCCACTGGGTGACCGCTCTCCGGTGACTTTATGTGCCCTTTCTGCTTATAGATGACACAACCTGGTCAAAGGTTTCCCCCCACTATTGCAGCGGCAGTCGACAGTCACCCATTGACATCGTCTCAGCATCAGCCACACCGAACAACAAACTAACTGAATTCACTTTTGTAAAGTATGACGACACCTCCGCAATGACATCCATAGAAAATACTGGCGACACAGGTAAGCACCGGGTGTATGGCTACAAAAGTGTCATCTCGTGTTTTTTAGATAATAATAATAGTAGTAATAATTTGAAAAAGAAAAAAAAGACAACATGTCTTACTTGGATTTCAGCGCCCCTCTCTTCTATACAATTAAACTGCCTTGG
This sequence comes from Neolamprologus brichardi, assembly GCF_056152115.1. NCBI lineage: Eukaryota > Metazoa > Chordata > Actinopteri > Cichliformes > Cichlidae > Neolamprologus > Neolamprologus brichardi. The sequence continues at coordinate 11,832,121 of NC_142111.1, forward strand.
ACCTGAACATTTCTTCTTACTTCTTTCAGGTTATGTGCAACTTCACCATGTTTTTGTTTTTTGTTGTTCTTCCAGTCAAAGTGACCCTTAACAGAGGAGTTAAGATTTCAGGAGGGGACCTGTCCGAGCAATACGACACCCTGCAGTTTCACTTGCACTGGGGCAACGGCTCCTCTGTGCCCGGCTCAGAGCACACAGTGGATGGAAAGCGCTATCCTATGGAGGTACAGATTTTTTTAACGTTTATTTTGTACTTTTATCTTGTACATATTAAATTGTAAAATAAATAAATAAATAAAATAAACAAACAAACATCTGTATGATCTTTATGAATTTATGAATTTTCCCAGCTGCATATTGTGAACAGCAAGTCATCCTACAGTGGGAATACAAGTCTAGCCGTCAAAGACTCCACCGGACTCGCAGCTCTTGGTTTCTTCATTGAGGTAAGAGAAACAGCGCACGAGATGATTTAATGCCTGCTGTGTTATTCTGTTTTGGAATCACTGCATTGTCATTGTTGTGTGTGTGTCTGTGTGTGTGTATATGTGTGTGTGTGTGTGTGTGTTTTTGGGGTGGGTAGGTGGGGGGTGTTGTTGGTATTTTGTTTACACATGGGTATACAGATGGGTATGACAATGTAGTCAATAAACTTTTTTTGCAGGTAATGCCAGGCAACTCAACTGGCCAGCCACAGAGCTGGCGCAATTTGACCTCTTACTTGGCCAACATCACACAAAAAGGTAACATTTTTGGTAACCCCCCCCCCCCCCCCCCCCCCCCCCACACACACACACACACACACACACACACAAAAAGAACCAAAACAAAAACAAACAAACAAACAACCTCCTCTCCTGTTTCTGCCTCTAAATTCTGTAATTTATAGTTCCTAGTTCCTTCATGTTGTTTCTGTCCTCAGGCCAGAAAGTTTCCATTGCTGCCGGGTTTTCCCTGGACGACCTGCTCGTTGGTGTGAATCGCACTAAGTATTACCGCTACCTCGGATCCTTGACAACCCCCGCTTGTAATGAGGCGGTGGTCTGGACCGTTTTTAAGGAACCAATTAAAGTCAGTAAAGATCTGGTAGGTGTTATTTCATTTCTAACTTGTGTCTCCTAATTGTCATTGCTGCAAGCACCAATGCCCTGTTAGTGGTTCATGGAGTTAACTGGAAACAAAATATGTCTCATGACCAGATTGACCTCTTCAGCACCACACTGTACTTCAACGACAGTATGTCACAACTCATGACAAACGTCTACAGAAGCCTGCAGCCTGCACAGAAAGTCTGGACTCAGAGCATCAAGGCCTCTGCCTCCACAACCTGCTTCTCCCTGGGCCTGCTGCTTCTCAGTCTTACATTGGGCTGGAGTTGGAGCTAAAATAGAAAGAGGACATTGTCAACAAACATGCCTCCCTTCAGCACATGTGTTCTTTCCCTATTTAATTAAAACTGACTTTTGCTGATTTCTAATGTAGCTCTTTATGTTTCACATAATCACGAAAAGTGCAAAGAATAATTTATTAAGGTGAGGGCTACTTATCTCTGCTATTCTTGATTATGGCTACCTGCTACAAAGCTTTAACCTGTTTAAAGATTTGCGTCTGTATGCGTGCACCTCATGCTTGAACCTCAAGTTTACTTTAAGCAGTGACATGCACAAGTTTTCATTTTGCGAGGCCAAAACGGTCTGAACAATTGAGGCATGTTCCACGTCCGCATTGAGCTGCCAGAGCTACACTTGACAAAGAGATGCACCTGCACTATTTACAGTGTAATTCTGGTAGTTATGAAATCCAGCATTATAAGAATGCGTCACTATCTGATGACACGTGAAGATATGCCTTGATGTTGGCACGTGCACATAGTTTAGTTTACCAAACGGTGATTGAAGGATCAGGGGACTGTTTTGTCCTTGTTATTTTTTGTATTTATTTTAAACTATTGTAAAATTGTAAGCTCCATCGGTGCAGCCACTATTGCAGTTGAAGTGGAAAAACCCACAAAATGGAAAAAGAAAACATGCTGATTCTTTTATGAAGGGTTTGTGTGTAACTTTCCCAGAGAATAACTTATCAGTGATGCACGTTGTTTATGTCCTTAATATTGCTTGAACATGAAGAAAACTGACTTTCCTGGTCTTATTAAATGACAATTAAAATTATTCATGACTGTTTCTGCAGTTTTACTGTCTTTTTTAATTCTTGGAAGTTTCTAGAACTTTTGAAATGATACATAGCTGGGTGGAGTCCTCATCTGCATTTGCTACACTTACCTAGGGTGAGCTGTCTGAGCTTTTGAGAGCTTTCTAGTTCACAAAAAGTGCATAAACAATGTACTTTAACACAAACGTCCACAGTTTTATTCTCTGGTGGTTTAAAACTTGTGAAGATGCCAATGTTTTGTTCACACTGTTATTAACCTTACACAACCCATGCCATTTACTAACAAAAAACAGTAAACAGACCTGTTTAAACTCAATACGTTTAGAGGATTTGACTGTCTTTTGAAACATGTGTTATGGTTAACTAGTCGTATCATCAGTGATGTTGAAGAAAAGGGGAAGGCCTTTGAATTAGTGTGCACAAGGGCTAATTTGATTTTAACTAAGTGAAACATATTTCTTTGAAAAAAAAAAACTTTCAGAAAACGTTTGTGCTTGGTCTCCTACATCTTGTCCCTGTTTTCTTGTAACTGTGTGCCCAACATTCCTGTTCCTTTTTCCCACCTTCCGTCTCCAGGCTTTTACCATTTACCAGAATAGAAGTTTGATTACAGTCTACCATAGAGAGCACGCGAGTCTAAATGACTTGTATTGCTGAAAACTGTGTTAGCGATGGACCGATCCGATATTACATGTCGGTATTGGTCCGATACTGACCTAAATCACAGGATCGGATATCGGAGAGAAATAAAAAAAAATGTAATCGATCCGAAGTATCACAAAATCACCTCACAAAACGCGCTACTTGGCATAACCCAGCTCGGCGCATCGGAGCAGTATGTGTCACGTGATAGAGCGCTGAAGTCTTCCAGACCTGTCCATTTCATCTCGGCGAAAACTATCCCAGAGAAGTAAAGCAAGTGTGTAAGTTCATCCCTGAATGTTTGCCTAGTATTTCCACGTTAAGCTTAACAACTGATATATTGAGCCACAGCTGGACTGGCCATTGGAGTTCCATATTGAGGTGAAAAGGAAGCGATTTGTCCCGTACGTCAGCTAGAATTAAAAAATAGACACAAAGCTGGAGTTATTCTGTCTTTGCTGCGCAGTTGCATTTACTTCTCTCATTCACTCCCCCTCCCTCTCCTGTTATTACTTCAAAGATGAAAATGATCAATAATCAGCTGATCGGCTTTTCTGCCGCAAGTCCGTCTTTCTTGTTTGTTTATTGCCCACTTTGCGCTAGAAAGAGGAGACCAGCGGATAAACAACAGCAGCACGTTTAAGCGTGATAAGCTGTTGTTAGAATGTATTTAATATTACTTTCTACTATGAGCTGGTGTTTGCTGGAGCCACAGCTGTAAAAGCTGCTGGTCTGCTGGTCATGATATCGGTTTGGATATGTGGTGAGAGGGAAACATGAAGATGAAACCTTACTGTGTCATGGGCTGGGTCTGTGACCTGGTGTTTGAGTTTTTATATATTTTGGTATTCATTTGTGCCCTAGTTTAGTTCATCTAGTTAATTTTGTGGTTGCTGTTTAGTCCTTTGTTTCTTAGGTGTTTATGTCATCTCCTCCTGTATTCAGTCTCCCTGGTTTGTGCACCTACCTGTCATGCATCATGTCTGTGTGGTTATGTTCAGTTCAGGTCACGTCTAATCCCCATGTCCTGTTTTACTTTGAAAGTCTGTGTCTAATGTCAGTGTATGTAGTTTCACTTTCCCTGTCCTGTTATTAGGTTCATGTGTATCAGCTGTTCCCTCTCATGTGTTTCCACTTCCCTTGATCATCCCTTATGTGTATTTAGTCTCTGTGTTTCATTCAGTCTGTGTCGCGTCATCTGTGTTCCACGCCCTATGTCATGTCAGGTTTCAAGTCTCTGTGCAGGTCATGGCTCATGATGCTTATTCTTATATTTCACAGTTCCCTCATGTTCTGGCACAATCTTGTTCATAGTCTCACTGTTAGTAGTTTCTTCCCAGTTTAGGTTCCTGTTTAGTTGTTGTCCCTGTTCAGTTCTCGTTTAGTTTAGTTCATGTACTCCAGCCTCAAATAAAGGCTCGCCTTTTGTTTAAAGTTAATTTGGTCTGCTTATCTGTGCCTGCACCTGGGTCCTCCGAACACTCTCCACTCGCTCAGCCACTGCGGACCATGACATACTGAATCATCGGAGCTGAGCAGGTGATGGAGAAACAGGTTTACCTTTTGGGTGACATGAATGAGTTGAAGGGAAGTTATGAACTGTTTCTGAGAGACAAATAACACCAGGATCCTTTTCTACATAGCTGACAGCTGGTAACTGTGCAGGGGCGGGTCTAGCAAAGTTTTGTCGGGGGCCAGGTTGGGCATTAACAGAGAAAGGGGGGCACAAAGAAATATTTTTCTTTGTTATGTCATTTAAAAACTTTGAATAAATAATTGTCTGAACTTTAAAACAAAAGTGGTCATCTGATTAAATGTATAGAAATCCATTACTGTATATAGTAACTATTAAGTCTAATATACACCCTAGTAAGCTATAGTACTTTTTCCTTTGGGAAGGTACCATCTGTGCAGTCTGCAATTCTGCTGAAGAAAGATGCTGAATCTATTTAATTATTGTAGAAAAATAATTGATTTCTGTGCATTTGTTTTACACTTGCATTAAATTAAAGTTTACATCGATTAAGAGTGTTGCTGAACTTTAAAATGTTTTGGGTGGAGTGTATTTTTTGTATACAGGTATAACAGAATAGCTTCAGTCTCTTGTTTTTTTAAAACTTGAGTATGAACTTATAGAAAATGCAGCAAGATATTTATAAAAAATAGTTTTATTGATTACAAAATACGCTATATTGGATTCATATCGGTATCAGCAGATATCAAAATCTATGATATCGGAATCGGTATCGAACATTAAAAAGTGGTATCGTGCCATCTCTAGTATGTAGACTGTAACTGTACAGCATAACAGCAGCAAACCCCTTTTTATCCTTAATTTAATTTTTGCCGCATTTGTATTTTTTTTAGCAAGTAAGCAGCGTGCATCAGTTGATGCCAGCCCTTATAGTAATGAGCTGACGTTAGTAGTTACATGGAACAGGGTTGACATTGCCAAAAGTGAACTCTTCAATGGCGACAATGGCAAGGTGAGGAGAGGAACAAATGTCTCATAGATGTTACACTGAAAGAAACACTAATAAATAAATTGTTTCCTCAGGTGTCAGGGGTCCTGAAACTGTTAATGGGTGATGCACAGACCTCTACAGGCAAGGCAGTGGCACTTACTGGGCCTACTGCTTTTAGGTATCGGGATGATATTCAGTCATTATCAGACATTACGCTAGTGCAGTGGATAATATGGTTAGTATAAGCAGGCAGTTCCTGGAGGACGAAGGAATTGATACCACTGACTGGTCCCCATGCTGATCTAGAATTCTGTCCCCCAGGACATCATCCTAGGAGGATGCATAATGTTATCAAGCAAGGTGAGTCTTGTTTAAAGAGTCATCTTTGAATAAGTGTTGTCACTCCCTACAAGAAGAAAGACTTCAGACCTCAGAGATGATTCTTGTCTCCACATGCTGTTATTTTAGCCACCTGTTAATCTGTATTTATAATTTTTGATAGAGGTGTACCTTACCGACCACCACAAAACACCACTGAATTTCCCGAGGGATTAATAAAGTTTTATCTAATCTAAAGTTCATTCATGGTGTCACGCTGGCGTCAGTTCTGATGTACTTCCCGTTTCTCTTGCTTTTTGCCTATGTGTTGTTGGTGGATTTCAAGCCCCTACCACAGTTCGGAGCCGCGGATCTGGCCGAGGTAACAAGAGAGTGCAAACATGTTGAGGGATTGGCTGTGTTAGTTCAGTGAGGGATTTATTTGGAAAGAAAACTATTTTCACTTACAGTTGAAAACTAATGTGTTTGCTTATGCCTGCATTTTTATTTTGTTAAATACAAGCATAATTGTAGCAAAAGTGCTTCCATGTGTCTGGCCAGAAAGAGCTGTTTATTTGGTAGTTCTTCTGCTCGTAAAATACATTTCATTGCAATGTTGACCCTGTGCTAACTTGCATATGACAAATGAAACTGAAAGGCTTCGATAGTTAAGAATGAGAAAAACATGTGTTCGTGTTTGCAATTTTGTCTTGTTACACAGTATTTGGATTTAAATAAAACAAACAAAACACTACATTTTAGGAAATATTAATGGGTGTTTTTGTGTTTGGTTTTTTTTGTCCTACTAGGACACTAAAGTGGCCCTCCAATGAGATGACGGTGCCGGAAGTGTCCCCTGCTCTAAAGTATCATGTCAACACAGTGGTTAACATGCTGTCATGTCACAACCATTAAATTCAAGATGGACACTAAATGAATAAATAAGTAAATCTTTTTTCATTTATCACTTATTTCATATGACTTAAAAAACACAGAAAATAAAATAATATCGCTTAAATTAAAATCTTATACTCTTTAGCTTTTCTTTGAAATGACAGCACAAAAAAAAATCATTTTCAATTTTTTTATTATTATTATTATTATAATTAAAGCCTTTTTAAGCAGGTAATCTTACTGAGATCAAAATCTCCTTTTGAAGAGACACCACATTTAATTCAGGGTCATCTTAAAATATAAAACATGATATTAAAACACAACAGCGCAGCATATTATATTCATATTAAAATTCTTGCAGCTTCTAATAGTGGAAGTGTTAGGGTTTGGGTTGGGTTAGGGCTTTAGGGTTACCATCTTGTATAAGACTACCAATTGCACCATGTGAAAGGATCCCTTTTTCATCATTCCTAATTTTAAATTTTAATTTTACCATATACTGTATACCATATAATAGTTACATACTTTTATGTAGCTAACAACTGAAAGCTCCAGAATGTTTTTCCATTCAAATTAAAATATTTAACAATTATTAATTAATTATGATGTATTATATGTGTTATATGTGTTTTGTTAAACTTTGTATCATAAACTGTTATAGACAAAATCAAGAGGTCTCAAAGTGCATGTATTAGTATGCATATGAACACACACACACACACACACACATATATATAATTTACAAGTTTGCCATTAGGTGGCGCTGCTGACACATTTATTGATACTGTGTCAGATGTGTCATTCAAGTAATGAGGAAGTATTGCAATAAACACTAGACAAGCAGGCAGGGATAGCTTGGGGCAGGGATAGCTCAGTAGGTAGAGTGCTGGCCCCATGATCGGAAGCTCAGGGGTTCGACTCCACTGAACGGCTACCCTGAGGTACCCCTGAGCAAGGTACTGTCCCTACACACTGCTCCTCAGGCGCTGCATTGGTGGCTGCCCACTGCTTCACTGGGTTAATGGGTTAAATGCAGAGGAGCAATTTCCCTATGGGGACTAACACATTATTATTATTATTATTATACAGACTCCATGTCTGAGTAGTTTGTGGTTATGACCGCCTTTTCTTGTTTTCAAAGTTTGGAGGAACTGTTTGACTCTGGAAACCACACGATTTCCTTAGTCCTTGCTGCACTTACTTTTCTTTTTGCACACTGAGTGACAGGAGTGGCAGGGAATGGGGTTTCAGCAGTAGGAAAAAAGGTAGAAAATCGTCAGGAATAAACAGTTTTAGTCCTTTTGAACACATTTCTCACTGAAGGAGAAACATGAATGATACAGGAGCAGAAGATGGGAGTAAGAATAGAAGAAAGAGATAGAGGTGACAACACTGACAATATCTGCCAAACTGAGAAGAGCCGGGTAGGTCAGCTTTGGTAACTGATGTTGTGATATCATGGTGGCATGTAGGCAAAAAACAAAACAAAAGAGAAAAAAAACAATCTAAAGAAAGAGCTCAATGTAAAGAATGTTTTGAGATGTGCTCACATTATTGATTGGCAAAGAAAAGCTCTGTGAAACACTGACACTTTCAAAGCAATTCTGCAATAATTGTATCAAGGTTTCAAAACAATCTGACAATCATCTCCACATTCACTGCTGCTAATCTCACAGGTTGCAAAATTCTGAACAATGCTATTCGTCACAGAAACATAAATGACAATAAATTTGATCTAACAGTTGTACAAGTAACATAAGAAAAAAATTGAAATTCTTAAAGACAGCAAGCTGAAGCTGTAAAAAAAAGATGTTTAAAGTTTAAAGTATGCAGGTATGCAGGTATGCAGGTATGCAGTTATGCGGGCTGTGCCTTCTGCCGGGCACGAATCATTCTCTGGGACTACAGGACTCATGAGATTCAAACAAGGAGGTTCAGGAACAGCTTTTTTGTCACAGCTGTCACCCTAATGAACTCAGTCCCCTGCTGAACCTTTCCATCCACACTCACTTAATCCTTCTACACTCTTCCTCCACCTTTTCCCTCCCAAAGACCATAATCATGACTGTCATTCATTCTCGACATCCTCCATATGCTCACGCTGGCTGTGTCTGAATTCAGGAGTAGCATGTTTCGATGTCTGCATTAGTAGGCGATTATGTCACAGCGATGCGATGAAGGCTGTCCAAATTCAAGAGTCCTACAAATGTGGCAAATGAGTCCACATGTAGACTGGTTGAGCAAACTCCCATACATCCTTAAATATCCTTGAGAGGATGAATTGCTGATCCAGTGTTCTACAACCAGGACGAAAACCGCATTGTTCCTCCTATATCTGAGGTTCGCCTAACGGGGGGAGTCTTCTCTCCAGCACCCTGGCATAGACTTTCCCAGGGAGGCTGAGGAGTGTGATTCCCCTGTAGTTGGAACACACCCTCCGGTCCCCTTTCTTAATGATGGGAACCACCACCCTGGTCTGCCAATCCAGGGGTACTGCCCCTGATCTCCATGCAACATTGTAGAGGCGTGTCAGCCAGGGCAGCCCTACAACATCCAGAGCCTTCAGGAACTTAGGGCAGACCTCGTCCACCCCAGGGGCTATGCCACCAAGGAGTTATTTTAACTAATTAGCAATCACTAATTAGTGAAAATAGTATAAAAATTAATTAGTGATTAGTTATCATCTTGTTTGTGATAACAGAAGCAAGGAGCAGGTTAATTAAAATTAAAAGTTATATAAAATTATTAAAGTAACTAGAAGAAGAAGTGCTTCGATGTAAGGTCCTCTCATAGAGGTACCTGTTAGCAATGGTGATGACTAATGTCCATTCTTTTAAAAGGAAGTATTGACATGCATGACTAAAATTGAGGCTGTTGTTAATTTTTAATGACAGCAAGATTAGTATGTTGGCCAAACGAAAGTAATGTGGGAGTGGCGTCTTTTGTCACTTTGACTTATATGTCAGCAAAAACTAGATCAGAAACCAGTCTAGGTGGACGATTTTACTTAGACATAGATAACAGATGTCCTGCCTAACCCCTACTCATTGCTTTTAAAATTGAGCATGACCTTTAGTGTACAGTGGCGTAGCCTAAAATGCATTTTGCACTGATTTCATAATGCACAAAGTTAAAAGAAATGTATCATCTTTGAGTACCAATACAATTGGAATATCACAGTGTGTCATCTTGCGGCTGGCCTTTATCCTTCAACTTTGGGTCCTCTACACATATGAAATGACTGGTATGTATTAGGAACAGCATGATCTGATGTCTTTGTGCTGGTGTTGTTTTTACATCATCATAACTGCTGATCCAGGATCAGCACTGCAGCTGACAAATGTTCCTGTCTGAGCATTTAGTTAGCATTAACCAAGAAGTTAGGTAATGCTTTTAAAAGCAGTCACTAGCAAACCAACACAAATAACTTAAATTTGGGTAACAGCAAACCAAATTCTTTTTTTTTTCTACAGCTTTATGCAAACCAAAATTCTTTTCTTCTTTTTTTCTTTTCCCCTCACATTGCAAAGTTATGACATCGCAACAATGTGGTTGATCAGTTAAGGTTGTTCCTAGACCAACATTATATGATGATACTGTTACATCCTGTGATGCTGTGGGAGTGTGTGGGCGTGGTGTTGTCCTCTTCCTCTCCTCCTCCTTCATTCTTGCCCCTCCCTTTGCCTCTCACTGCTCCTGCCTTCTGTGGGAGTGTGTGGGTGTGGTGTTGTCCTCTTCCTCTCCTCCTCCTTCTTTCTGCCTGCTTTATTGCTAATAGCAGTGTTGCTGACTCTTTCTGTTGATACTGTTTAAATGTTTATTGGTTATAATAATGACTTATTTTGTGTTAAACACTTCTGCCTGGCGTCCTTTTCATTCCAATCCGGATCCAACTGTTACTGTCCCCCACCCTCTTCGCCTAGCCTTCATGTGGGGATATAACAATACAAAAAAAACGGCATCATATCATAATTAGACTCATCCATATAGGCACAAAACACAGCTCTAGAAGTTTAGCTAGTTTAGAAGTTCATGAAAAAAATCCTTATATTCCAAAACAAACATTTTCTTCACTTTTGTTTTAACTTCACAATTATATAAGATTTGTTTTCAAAACCCAGGACAAGTATTCGGCTCACAGATCTTCTCAGTTTGAGTTAGTTATTCACAAAGGCTCCTAGTAAAAAGACCTTCTGGACATGAGAAAACATTATCAGGGACTTCCAGTGGAAAATTATCAGAGAGCTTTGAGCAAGCAGTGAACTGAAAATGGTAACCTGAGATATAACCATATTCTTCCAAGATTTTTGACTGAATTGAGTTTTAATGAGTCACTTACCAAAGTGAATCGGATTTTTGAGTCATTTGAGTCACTGAGTCAGTTGATCAGAGAGTGCAAAAAATGTACATTTTCACTCAAACTTAATTTGTTTCTCTCTCCATGTATATCCTACTGCTAAGATGAGTGATTCTAAAAGAAAACAACTATTTTATAGTGCAAAAAAGAGCAAAAAAATTTCTAAAGGGAACATTAATTTTATTTATTTTTATTTTATTTTATTAGTATTTTCTTTAAATGTGTCATATGGTTGGATGAACCCTTCTGGTCGCGTCTCTGCCTTGGCCATGCATCTTGCAGCTGTACTGCTGCTGCGGGCTGTGTACCCCTGGCGTATTGCCCGCACTTCGCCGGCTCACACGCCAGTGAGACCTCGCCGTGTCTGATACGTCATCCGGTGGTTGAGTTTTCTCCAGCACGCAGCACTGGCTCTCTGTCTAGTGCGTTGCCCCTATGTTGCGGGTCACATGGCCAACAAGTGCCCATTTGATGAGCTGACGCTTCCCGACTGTCCAGTGTCTCATCAGGCCCACTCTTGCTTGCACCCTGTCTATGGATGGCGCAGAGTGGCTGTTATGCCCTGGTGACGAACCTTGGGTTGCTCCTCACTTGGGCCCTCAGTGGCCTGAGCCACCAGCACCTCCCCTGTCGTGGGTGGTGCAGGTCAGCTGCTCTACTCCTGGGACAGGCCCTGGGCCTTATCCTACCTCAGCCATCCACTGTGTGGCCGAGCTGCTGCAGCAGGCTCTCTCTCCCTGGCACTGTGTCACTCCCAGTGCCAGGCAGGGCTCTGCTGTGACTTGACTTCTCCAGCTGGCGGCTCCGCCTTCCCTTCTGGGGCATCATCCGCATATCACAGCCAGCTACTGTGCTCGAGTGGCTTGATAGGCTGTGTTGCCCTGGCGTTTTGCCCACGTTCGCCGGCTTGTACGCCAGTCGCACCTCACTGTGGCGAGTGGCATTCTCAAGCTTAGTGCAGCTTGTTCTGTCTGGCGTGTTGCCTGCAGTGCGCGGTTTACACGGCCAGCAGGGCTCCTGTGGTTGCTCGAGTGGGGCGGCTTCTCGGCTCTGACTGCAGCTTTAGCCGCCGCCACTGCTGCTGCTACTACTGCTGCTACTACTGCTGCTACTACTGCTGCAGCTGCATGCTGTGTTCCCCTGGCGTATTGCCCGCGCTTCGTCGGTTTACGTGCCAGCTGGACCTTGCTGTGTCTGACTCTCAGCCAGCGAGTGAGTGTTCTCCGGCCGGCAGCTCCAGGCTCCCTGCAGGCGATTTGCCTGTTACATGTTAGCCGGGCCTCACTGTGTCTGGTGCCTCAGCCCGCGAGTGAGTGTTCCCCAGCCTACCGCGCTGGCTCCCTGTCTGGCATTGCCCGCTTCTTGCGGGCACCCAGCAGGGTCCACTCTCAGTGACTCGGTGAGCTACGCTTCCCCTCCTCTCTCTGCTCCTGGGATTCCAGGTTCGGGCCCTAGGCACCGAAGGCCCCAGCTGGAGATCCTTGGGGAGCATACGCACGGGCTCATCCAAGCCAACCGCCTGTGCTTCTGGCATTCCGTCGCTCCAACCGCATGCCGTGGGCTGCGGTTGTCAGACCTTGCTGTGTCTGACATTTCGGCCAGAGAGCGATACCTGCAATGTTGGCTCCCTGTTTGTGCTTGCTTGTGTGTCACCGACTTACACGGCCAGCACGGGGACGCCTAGTGGCTGGGACTTTTTGTATGACCTCGATTGTCTTGTTCAGAGTTCACTCTTGAGGCTCCTCTGTCTGCGGACAAGCACGTGGTGACGGTGCTGGCAGTGGACCTACGGGTTGTTGCCTTGCTCAGCCCTCCACTTCCGCAGGCTAGGCTGCCAGCCCCCCCCGTCTGTCAACGGCTCGGGGCGGCTTCGGCTCTGAAGATGGACGGGTCACATTCCTGGCTTGACCTACGGTTGCTGGCAGTACTGCATCCTGCATGACCGGTTCAGGCCAGTCTGGCCTCTGCAGACTGCTGCCTCCACCCCCTGGCTCGGCCTTCGCATTGTGAAACCCTGACCAGGGTGGTGTCTCTATTGGTGCGTTGTCACTGACTCCTGGCACCTTCACTCTTGGGGGTATGGTTGCACAGTCTCCTCGCGGGGTGTCTTACTTACTCGCTAACGTACGGTTACGGTGTAACCTCAGTTCTCTTAGTGAGAGACTATCTCTCCACCGTGAGGCCGCTCAAAGATGCGTTCCGATCAAACTATCACCGATGTCATGTCCGCACAGCTGTTTTATACATAAGCTGTGGGGCGTAGCTGGGCGGAGTGTCTTAAAGAAATATCCACACGCCACGACCAAGGAGGGTCGTACCCCGTACATATGGAATATGTAACGGTGTGGAGAGATGGTCTCTCACTAAGAGAACCAAGGTTACACCGTAACCGTACGTTAGCGAGTCCCGAGTGATTCGTTTGCGCTATGATTCAGCACAGGAGGAAGGGGGTGAGTAGCTCAAATGTGCTGTGAGCATGTTAGCAGAGCGACGCTACTGTGAACTGAGGAGCTATTGTCTTGATGTGAGCTTCTACTCAGGGTTTTTTCTTCCAGTTCAGAGCAGAAATGTTTTTGTTAAGATACTGGATTTTGTGTTTTCTCCACAATTTTAATTATAAGCTAGATATATTTCTACTAATGAAATTAGTTTGCTAACAGCAACAGGGATGAGTCAGTGAGTCAGTTGGGCTTGTGAACCATGATTCATGAGTCAGTAAAGTGATTCTCGAGTATTGAACGATTCGTTCGATCACTAAAACAGTGTCAAATACGTGTGCACAATGTGTGCTTATGTAATCACATTTTCTATGGTGACAAATTAAAGTACTCGTCACCATGCAACAATGATGGGAATGAAAAAATTCACCTTTAACAGGACAAATACTCAAATAGAGATATACCATGACTGGTTGGACTGAAGGGAAAGAGAAGAGAAGAAAATAGAAAGTCAAGGACAAGAGCATAAACTATGAACACAACATTGAATGACTATGTGTGCAGTAGTGGTATGAGATAAGATAAGATAAGATAACTCTTTATTGTTATTGCACAGTCATACATAATACAGTAGTACAATGAGCTGTTGTAGTCATAATTTGCACTTATCATGGGCATGAGTGTCATGGAAAATCAGGGCTGTTAATGACTCCTTTAAGCTGTTCTTTTTCCAGGGTGGAATGATTTTACAGCATTCATCTTTAATAACCACCAACAAACCATCAACAAACTTCTGGCATAATTCTGGCTGGATATTTGACTGGCAGAATTAAAATGATTAGTTTTAACAGAAATAGATTTTCCTTTGCCTTCTTAACAATTTTTGACTATTTCTCCAACTGCCCTTTTTCATTTGTTTTATGGCACCATCCTCTTGTGGTGCAATATGGTATATAATTTTACAGGATACAACATCTCCTCCTTCTTTATGAAAGAGACTTCATTGTAACAAATTATCACTAAATAGTGTAGCACCGAAATGAAGTAATTCACCTTTTAGCAAATCAACAATACACTTGTAAACTTTAATTGTGGCAAAGTGTAACATCAGAATACTACAACTAGCAAAGCTACATAAACCCGGAATTATGTTGCAGTGCTATGTAAAATGAAAAAGAAATTATTATTCCACTTATTCTAATTTCAATTTTTTTTTAGTTAGTGTATTGGTGGCAGTAAATCAGTTCTGTTAAACTAAAGTACAACAAGTAATAGAGCTTCTCTAATTTCATTTTAACAAGAAACTATTATGGTACAATGTGGTCTTTGTGCCAACAAGGGTTATACTTGACACATGGTAGTCTTCTGGCAGTAGGTGAGCCATTCTGAGTGTGGTGCAGCCTAGCAGTGTTAGAGTTCTTTTCAGTCACTGGGCGACAAGCGGGCTAGATGAGTGACAAAGATGAGTGACATTCCAGATCTTTCCATCACTCAGCAAGAAGGCATTTGAGCCTTTGTCTTTTGTTACTGTTACAAGAGAAATAAATCTGGGATGTCCTTTAGCAACATGGTGTTGTTTCCTAATCCTCACTCTCTCCTGGTAGAAAAGAAGGGTTCTGTGCATGACACTTATGTAACGTTATGTAATGTTGCATTTTCAACTGATGTTCCTTAACTGAATAATGTACAAGGTAATCCAGTGGAGACACAGTAGGGGCAAAGGTAGTATTCCAGTTTATTATGCATCTTTCTGCCCTACGGGAGTTCATACGGAGAGAGAAGTAGTGGCATGTGGTATTGCACGGTAAACTTGAAGCAAATCCAACACAGTCTCCTTTCATGGCTGTGACTGCTGGATTGCTGTCTGGATACAGATTTAATTGCTCCATTTGCATCTCCCACAAATGTTCTGCTGTGTTCTGCTCTTCCTTAGAACTGAAGAAGCTTCTCGGATGAGAGGTGAAACGTCTTCAAGTAACTTAAAGAAGTCCAGACGCTTTTCTTTGCAAGCTCCTTTGACTAAGATGACCTGGATGACTAAGAACCTTCACAGACATCTAGACTTCTTTAGGTTGCTTGAAGACGTTTCACCCCTCATCCGAGAAGCTTCTTCAGTTCTAGGGTCGCATGGTGGAGAATCCCAGATTTAAACCCCATGGGAGTAACCCTCCAAAGAGGGACAAATGGACCCCCCTGAGGTAAACTGTGTACCATTGTCTGTTACGATGTTCTCTGGGTTGCCATGACTACTAAATACAGACCAATGGAACTGAATAACATGATTAGTAGTAGGAGAATGTGAAAAGGCAAGCTCAGGCCATTTCAAGTAGTAGTCAGTCAATGTTATGACAAATCTACAAGCAGTTATTGCAGTATCAAAAGGCCCAGCAATGTCGAGACCAAGTTTTTTCTATGCCCCATAAGGCAGTGGGATGGGTTGAAGAGGAAGAGTGTTCATATATGCAGTTTTGTCATTCGAATGGCAAAGGAGACATGAGTCTTTGGCAGACTGAACTTGCAAGTCCATTTTTGGCCACCAGTAGAGATCTCTTAATCTTTGTTTTGTGCGCACAGTCCCTTGGTGATTTTCATGTGCTAGTGCAATCAGTTTGGGTCACACTGAAGGTGGTGCAATGAGCCTTGAGCCTCCAAGAACATAATTACTTAGAGTTGAAAGTTCATTATGTATTTTGTAGTAAGGTGCAAGTGTGACATAAGTGATTTCATTCCGGCAGGCTAGCCACTTTGTATTTGTGAGCGCAAGGCAACCTGTTCAGGACAAGTTAAACAGGCAGGTCACGGAGGTCTGGACAGAAAACTGGTGTAATAAGGATATGTACAGTCACAACAATTGGGGATGCCCACTGTGATGCATCAATGTGTTCAGTGACACCAGCTTTGAGTAAATTATTCAGTTCTGTCAAAACTGAAGCCCTCATAGCAAATGGGAGACGTCACAGCTTCTGACGGGCAGGTTTGACTCTAGGGTCAGTTTTCACTTTATGACAAAGGCATGCACACAATCAGTATCTGGAGCAGCAGGGAAGCAAGAAGCTGGTGATTGGTTTGTAGACATCACAGAAGCAGTAAGGAGCAGTACATGGAGGTAAAACAGTGTTGGCTGCAATGCTGACGTTCAGTCTCTTCCAAGAAGAGTTTCTTTTTTACAACTGTAAATGCTGTCTGTCCAGCCTCACGCCACGTCAGCTGGGGGACCGAGGAGCCCGTCCAGCCTCATGCCACGTCAGCTGGAGGGCCCGAGGAGCCCATCCAGCCTCATGCCACGTCAGCTGGGGGTTCTGGAGCACCCATCCAGCATTTCTCCATCTCCACTAACGGCTCTGGTGAGTCCGTTCAGCCACCACCTGCTCCACCACCTGCAGCTTCCACGCCGTCGCCTGCAGCGCCACCACCTGCTTCACCACCTGCTTCACCACCTGCAGCTCGTCCACGCCTAGCACGGCTGTCTTTTCCACGTCATCTCCTCAACATCACCGGCCGCTTTCCAGGCCACTGACTAGGCGTCATGGCCGTTGTGGGAGGCCCCCGGACCTGTTCCCACGCCGTCGCTGCCGGCCGCATGGTCGGCCCTCAGACCCGCTCAGTCACTGCCACCACTTTCCATGCGGCCGGTCCCCTGAACTGTTTGATCCTGAACTCCTGTGCCGTCGGCCTCCGGGCCAGCCCCCTGATCTCATGAACTGTGGATTTCTGGACCGTCACCCTCCGGGTCGCCCCCTTGAGAAGTTATGAACTGTTCCCTGCACTCCTGTGCCTTTGATGGACATTTTGTTTTTGTGGTTTTGTTCCTGTTTTGTTTTGATGGGGTCCTGTGTTCCTATGTTCAATGTTTTTAGTTTTACTCTCCCCTTGTGACGTCTTCATGTTCATGTGTGTCAGCTGTTTCCCCATGTGTTTCCATTTCCCTCATTATCCTCCTGTGTGTATTTAGTCCGTGTGTTTTCAGTCATTCCTTGTCAGGTCGCCTGCTCATCCACGTCACAACTTCAGGTATCCATGTCAGTTCACCATGCTTAAGGTTTTTTTCATGTTTTCGTTTTAGTTCACCCAGTTTAAGTTATTGTTTAGTTTCACCCATGCCCTTTGTTTGTACCTTGTTTCCTAGCCTTAATAAACGGCTTGTTTTTTGTTAAATCCACGTCACGTTCAGTAAAAAAAACCCATTATGTACCCTTATGTAAGCACATAGAAAAAAGTGCTTGCATAAGCAGGTGTGAATGGAACAAGTTGTATAAAGTGCCTTGAGTACTTCAGGAGAGTACTCAAAGGTATAATAAAAAGGTGCCATATAAAAAACAGTCCATTTTCCATTAAAGTAGTTTGAATTGGAATTTTGACTGTACGTAACAAAGTTTCTTAGTACACTGTGTATCTGAACATGAGAAAATAAGAGTGGCTGTGACTAATTCCCATAGCTCGCAGAGCTCTGGGCTGAAATAGTAACCTATGGACACACTCTTTTAAGAGGCGTGATAGGTTGATTAAATTACAAGATGTTTGAGTAACAAATTTGTGTTCCCACAGGGTGGAAATTTCCATCTGAGACTGCTAATGGAGTTAGAGGAAAAACCAAAAAGTAAAAGAGATAAAAGTGAAGAAAACAATTGGTTGAAAATTCCCTGGAGGCATTAGAGAATAAAAGCATTATGAAAAGACAGATTTAACATCTCAGAGAAATTGTTTTTGTATCCTTCCTTAGAGCCTCGGTGTGTTGGATTTTTGGATGTTGCATTTTTTGAAGTATCTGTTACGTTCCCCTAAAAGGGGTCTAGGCGATGAGGGGGAAGCAACAAAATGTGTCCGGGTCAGAAAAAGGAGAAAGAGGCAAAATGATTAAATTAAAGATTCTTATTAAAGTTTCTATTAATATTAACTAAAAGAGACGGACAAGCCGCTATCACCATTTAAAGAAACAAAACAAAACTCAAACATTGGTCAATTAAACTGAGAAGTAAGCCAGGGAAGGATAAATTGCCAAACACAGTCCTCTCCACCAAATAGGAGCAGAACACACACAGCTCACTAGCTGCAACCATTCACATGGCACTCTGACCCAGAGCTCACCTTTCCCTGGGCTTAAATCCCTTTGATTACTGATGTAAATCAGCTGTGTAAAAGAGAAAGGTGGCACCTCAGGCAGAAGAGATTGTAGGACACGCCCACACAGGCACCTTCAGGAGGAGGCCCTGCTAGGGCCGTAACACCCCCTCCCATAAATACAAACCTGTGGTTTGTCAAATGATTACGATAACCAACACAATTAATCAAGTCCGTAACCACTGCATCACCAAATTGTAGGTTCTCCACCTACAAAACCTCATAGCAACGGTTAGGCATTTCCTGCGGAAGCTGCCAACCCCATCTCAGTGGGTTCACAACATTGACAGAGAATGGCCCCAGACCCTCGAAACAGTGTCCCATGTGATAGCCAGGGCTTTGAACCATCACATGTGGAGAACCCAGCAGACAGCTAGTGGGCTTTACTGAAACACTTTGCAGACGATTCCTCAGGTCACGGGTACAGGCATGTTTGTTAGCCAGGGGTGCAGGTCTGAGTGGTGGTGTTATACATGACCAGTCCCCCTGCAGGCCATTTTGAGGACCTGGGAAATTGTCAAACAACCAGAGTTCAGAGCTAGTTGACCCCTTACACTGACCACAGGAGCCCCTTAAGCAACTGTGCCCAAGTGTGGTCTTTTGCTGGGCCTGACAACCTTGTCAGTTTGAGAACCACGACTGACTGTTTTCAAATCAGGCCTTCTTCTCTTTGGATGTGCTTTCTGCTTAAGTGCCAGTTTCACACAATTAGCAACCACATGGCCAGGCTTGTGGCAGAAGATGTTTGGGCCTAGATCTTAAAACCATAACTGCATTGGCCTTGTTAGCTGGCCCACACTTACCTGTCCAGGATGCACTATGGCGCAGAGGGATATCATGTCCTACAGCATTTGCTTTATGAGTCAGCTTAAACTCATCTGCCAGGGTGGCAGCTTGCTGTAAAGTGGAAACTAGGGCTGGGTATTGTCACTGATTTCTAGAATCGATTCGATTCCGATTCACAAGGTTCTGAATCGATTCGATTCAAATTGGGTAAATTTTGCCTCAGACAGTCAGAAATATTATAATTCTGATCATGCATCAGTACATTTCCATATTTTTTATTAATATAAAAAGAAAACTGACACTTGCAAGACTTTATCAAAGGTGTAAGCATCACAACAGATTCCTTTGTGTCAAAGTAACTGAGGAAAAAACACAGAAAAACATGAAGGTGATTTTCCTGGCCTGGGATTTTATACAAATATTCTGCAGTAGATCAGAAACGAAGGAAAACCATTAATCAACAGATGAACATTACCTGATGCTGCTGACGTGAAGCAGAGCAAAGTTACAGAGGGTTTATTAGAGACACAGCTAAGCATTTTGCAATTTTGCATTATTTAAAGTTTAAATTTGTTCGGTATTGAACAGCAGAAATTAGGCTTTCTTTTCGGAAGTAAGTAAAAGAAAAAAAAAACAGCGTCCAACAGCGCTGTAAACAACGGTAGACTTGTGCGTAACAAGCAAGAGAATAATGAAGAAAAAAGATTTTTAGAGGGGAAACTGTTCTTGAAGTATACACGGAGAGCTACTCGATTATTCTTATCAAAAATTGGATAACTCCAGTCTCTTCTTTCTCCCCCCATTTTCCTGATCATCCCCCACACTTCCCCTATTTGAGTATTACTACCAATTGTATTACAGAAATCTCTCCAGTACGTTCTCTTTGTTCTTCTTATTGTACTTCTGACTTTCGCCTGTGCTTTTTTGTAGTCAATTAAGTGTTGAAAATTATGAGACCGTTTGACCAACTTAAATGCTCTATTTCTTTCTCTAACTACTAACTTACATTCGTCATTGTACCATGGAACTGCTCTCCTCCTAACTTTCCCTGTTGTCTTTGGAATAGCCTCCTCAGCAGTGCTTAGAATACTTTGACTGGTTTCTTGAGTCATACTTTCAACACTCAAATGATTTTGAACTTGTAAAAGCTTCCTCTCACAAACCCTAGTAAACTTCCCCTGAATTCGCCTTCCCAAACACCCACTTCCCTCCTAATGTTTCAGGTACCTGTATTTGACCAATCCTTATTTTACTCACAACCAGGTAATGATCACTACCAAATGACTTATTGTTTACTTGCCATTCACACAATGGTGCCAGAGAACTAGAGACAAAAGTTAAGTCTAATATGTAAACCTTACCAGAGCTAATATCAAACCATGTCATCTTCCCATTATTCAAACATACAAGATTGTCAAGAAATTCCTCTAACACTTCCCCATTGTAGTCTGTTTTCTCACTCCCCCATAACAAATGGTGAGCATTAAAATCCCCACACCAGATAATATTTCCTTTCATGTCCATTTCCCCCAGCTCATTTAACTCTAACGTTTTACAAGGATTATAAAAATTAACAACCATAATCACCTTCCCTCCTATCCAAACCTTAATTACTACATAATCCAAATCCCCTTCCCTGTCACCTATCTTGTACAGAATACCTTCCTTAATCAACGTAAGACACCCACCACCATTTCCTTCTTCCCTATCATATCTAACAGCAATATACCCATACACTCTAAAATCCAAAGGCTTCAAGCATGTTTCCTGAATACAAATTATGTCAGGTCTTTCTGGCTGCTTGTATATAAACTGTTTAAAATCTCGACCATTTGACAAGAGACTCCTGGCATTCCACTGTAAGATTAATATGGTTATAAGAACTAACCACCACATTATCCCTCTTGACTCGCCTGACTACTTAGTTCACCTCTTATGTCCTCCCACCTGATATTCTTCATGTCTAAACTATGACACGCTGCCTTCACAATAATCTGGATCCTCTCAGTCTTGGACTTCACATCTGAGGTTGCATTTATTACTCCCTCAATGAATGTCACCATATTCTTCTTCTATTTTTCTTTCAACCATTTCCATAACCTTCTCCATTACTTGTTTCTCCTCTACCCTGTGTTTCCCAATCGGTCTCTCTTGCTCCACCATTTTACATGCCTGTGCATATGTCACTCTCTGCAGTACCCTCGTTTTTTGAATAACTGTCTGCTGCTTCAACACTTCACATCCCCAAAAAGCAACACTGTGCTCCCCTCCACAATTACAGCACTTAGGTTTTACTCCCACATCACACTTCCCATAGTCATGATCTCCAGAACATCGAGCACATCTCCTCTTCCCTTTACACACTTTGGCAATATGTCCAAATTATTGGCAATTGAAACACCTCATTGGTTTAGGCACAAACTCCCTCACACTGAATCTTATTAATCCAAATAAGACCTCTTTTGGTACCTCTTTCGTGTCAAATTCCACCACCACAGTTTCTGTTTCTACTTTCCCTGGACCTCTCATCATTCTCCTTACTCCTTTAACTTCTCCAGTTCTTAGTTTTAAATTCTCCACCATTTTTTTCATACTTACATTCAATGGCACACCCACAGTAACTTCTTTATTTCCACTGGTACTCCTTTCCCCTACTCTTGCAGTATTCTTCATGTGATGGCTGCAACTACAGCCCCACAGTGGTAATACCCACCATGTTTGTAGAGGCTTAGAAGTAACATAACATTCACATTTGTCTTTCTTTAAATATAGGCATTAGTTTACAGGATAATAAATAACTGGTTTTTGTTTAAAGTTAATTCACATATCCACATGACACTGTATTCTAAAATAAGTGCGCACATTTTAGTTTACACTGTTATGTATGATTAATCTTTTGTTTTCCGAGTTACCTTAGTTGCAGCTGCTCCAGTCCCTTGATTGAGGAGCCAAGAGGTGGAAAAGGGGCGGAGCGAGTTTTAAAGGAACAATACAAATTGGTTCGTGCCATAATTCGGGACCATGGGGGGGAATTGGAGTTTATTATGTTTGGTTTAGTTAGGTTTTGTGTATTTTACCCCTTTTTTCTGTTTTTGTGGGCTGATCAGCCACTATTTAAGTTTCCCCTTTGTCTTGTTAAGTTAGGTCAGTTTGTTTGAGTTATCAGTACTTTGAGTAGAGTTTTGTTATTTTGACCTCTTTTATGGGCCCAAGATTTTGATTCTTTTGTCATGATTTAACTAATTATGTTCTTTTGGGTTAAATAAAAAATCATTCTTTTGGACGTCAACCTGTGTCTAATTTTCCTTCACTGCTCGGTCCATCACAAGTGGTGTCAGAAGTGGGATGGGGCCTCGATCAGAAGGACTTGGGCCCCCGATCGGCACCGGGCAAAGCGGTCTTCCGTACGCCACATTTCCCACGCCCGCCTGTCGGACGGGGATTCGGCGCTGGGCTCTTCCCTCTTCGCTCGCTGCTACTAAGGGAATCCTTGTTAGTTTCTTTTCCTCCGCTCTGTTCGAGTAGCTCCTAGCACAGAGCCTGAGTTACCTTTGGGTTTTGAAATCCCTGTTAATATTATTGAAATGCAACATGACGATCCATCTCTAACATCTCTGTTCCAGAAAGCTGCAGAGAGGAACCAAGGAACGAAGCAAGATTTGAACAGCAAGGTGGAGTTTCTGCTAAAAGATGGCATTTTGTATCGTCAGCAGGGTTCAGCATTGCAGTTGGTGGTGCCTAGAGTAGTCCAGAAGGTGGTGCTCTCCTTGGGACACTCCATTCCATGGGCTGGCCACTTGGGAAAGCACAAAACCATGGCCCGCATTAGAAAATATTTTCATTGGCCTGGAGTGCGCTCGGATGTGACACTGTTCTGTAAAAGCTGCCCTCAGTGCCAGAAGTCTTCTCTTAAAATCCCCTCCAGAGCTCCTCTCCAGTCTCTACCAATTATCAGCACTCCATTTGAACGGCTAGGAATGGACATCGTTGGTCCTCTAGAAAGAAGTAAGGCAGGCAACCGTTACATGCTTGTTGTGACAGATTACGCTACAAAGTACCCAGAGGTCTTTCCTTTGAGATCAATAAAAGCCAAAGCAGTCGCCCTCTGTCTCATACAGTTCTTCTCAAGAGTTGGTTTTCCTCGTGAGATTCTCACTGACCGTGGCACTAACTTTATGTCCACTTTATTGAAGCAGGTGTACCAGCTCCTTGGGATTAAGAGCCTGAGGACAACGCCATACCACCCTCAGACAGATGGCCTAACAGAGCGTTTCAATCAGACTCTGAAACAAATGTTACGCAAATTTGTCAATGAAACTGGTACAGACTGGGATCAGTGGCTGCCCTACCTCCTCTTTGCATATAGAGAAGTACCCCAGGCCTCTACAGGTTTTTCACCTTTCGAACTATTGTATGGCCATGAGGTACGAGGCCCCTTGTCTCTTCTAAGGGAGACTTGGGAGGGTGACCAAGAAAGATCACAGGCTGTCAATGTTGTCTCTTATGTTGTCCAGATGCGGGAACGGTTGGAGAAGATGACAGAGCTGGCCCAAGCCCACAAAGCAGAAGCGCAGCAGCACCAGAAGGCCTGGTACGACCAGTCAGCTCAGCAAAGATCCTTCAGTCCTGGTCAGAAGGTGCTGGTGCTTCTTCCAAGTGATGACAGTAAGCTGTTAGCAAAGTGGCAAGGGCCATATGAGATCCAAAAGAAACTTGGACAAACAACCTATAAGGTCGTTATTCCAGATCAGCCCCGCTCCAGCAGAGTACTGCACATTAACCTGCTTAAGGAATGGGTGGAGAGACCAAAAGCAGATGTCTTTCTGATTCGGGAGGTTTCGGAGGAGGAGGAAGTGGATGATCAGTATCTGCCAAAACCCACTCCTCAGGACCTGGATCTCAACCATCTTCCTGAGGAAAGACAGGCTCAGGTGAGAAACCTGTGTAAATTAGATGTGTTCAGTGAAAATCCTGGTAGAACGGACATTGTGGAACATGACATTGTGTTGAAAGATGGAGCTTCTGTGAGGAGAATGAGTTACAGGATACCTGAGCGTCTACTGATCCCGTTGAAAGAGGAGATCAACCTGATGTTGTCACTAGGAATCATTGAAGCCTCAAAGAGTGAGTGGTGCCATCCAGTGGTCCTGGTGCCAAAGAAGGATGGCAGTATCCGTTTCTGCATAGACTTCAGGTACCTGAATGCAATATCACAATTTGATTCATATCCAACTCCCCGCATTGATGACATGGTTGAGCGCCTTGGGAAGGCCAGATACCTGACAACAATAGACCTCTGCAAGGGTTATTGGCAGGTACCACTGACTGAGCGCTCAAGAGAGCTGACTGCTTTCCGGACGCCGTGGGGCTTGTTCCAGTTTAAAGTCATGCCCTTTGGACTGCATGGTGCCCCGGCAACATTCCAGAGACTGATGGACCAGGTACTGTCTGACATGTCTGATTTTGCTGCAGCCTACCTTGATGACATAGTGATTTTCAGTTCAACCTGGGAAGAACACCTGCAACACCTGGAGAAGGTATTGGGGCGTCTTCATTCTGCAGGGTTGACTGTTAATCCAGCTAAGTGTACCATTGCCAAGGCTAAAACTGAGTACCTTGGGTTTGTGATTGGAAATGGAGTAATAAAACCTCAAGTTAATAAGGTCACCGCCATAGAATCCTGTCCCTTGCCAGAGACCAGAAAACAGCTGAGATCGTTTTTGGGTATGGCGGGATTCTATCATCGGTTTATCCCTCATTTCTCCGCCAGGGCCGCTCTTCTGACGGATCTGACTGGTGCCCGAAGTCCCAATAAGATCACCTGGACAGAGGAGGCTAAGATGGCTTTTCAGGACCTACGACAATCTCTGAGTAAGAGCCCAGTCTTGCACAGCCCTGATTTTGAGAGAAATTTCATTCTTCAGACTGATGCCTCAGAGAGAGGATTGGGAGCTGTTCTGTTACAGGGACCGCCTGGAGAGCGTCATCCAGTGGCCTTCATTAGCCGCAAGCTGTTTCCGAGGGAAGTGCGATACTCAACCATCGAGAAGGAGGGACTTGCCATCAAATGGGCTCTGGACTCCTTTAGGTATTATCTTCTCGGACGGGAGTTCATATTGGAAACAGACCACAAGGCTCTTCAATGGATAGAGAGAATGAAGGACACAAATGGAAGGATCACGCGATGGTACCTTGCAATCCAGCCATTCCGGTTTACCATCAACCACATCCCCGGCAAAGATAACTGCACTGCAGACTGTCTCTCTCGCTGTCCCAGGGAGAGATCTGAAGAGGGGGAGTGTGTGATGGCTGCAACTACAGCCCCACAGTGGTAATACCCACCATGTTTGTAGAGGCTTAGAAGTAACATAACATTCACATTTGTCTTTCTTTAAATATAGGCATTAGTTTACAGGATAATAAATAACTGGTTTTTGTTTAAAGTTAATTCACATATCCACATGACACTGTATTCTAAAATAAGTGCGCACATTTTAGTTTACACTGTTATGTATGATTAATCTTTTGTTTTCCGAGTTACCTTAGTTGCAGCTGCTCCAGTCCCTTGATTGAGGAGCCAAGAGGTGGAAAAGGGGCGGAGCGAGTTTTAAAGGAACAATACAAATTGGTTCGTGCCATAATTCGGGACCATGGGGGGGAATTGGAGTTTATTATGTTTGGTTTAGTTAGGTTTTGTGTATTTTACCCCTTTTTTCTGTTTTTGTGGGCTGATCAGCCACTATTTAAGTTTCCCCTTTGTCTTGTTAAGTTAGGTCAGTTTGTTTGAGTTATCAGTACTTTGAGTAGAGTTTTGTTATTTTGACCTCTTTTATGGGCCCAAGATTTTGATTCTTTTGTCATGATTTAACTAATTATGTTCTTTTGGGTTAAATAAAAAATCATTCTTTTGGACGTCAACCTGTGTCTAATTTTCCTTCACTGCTCGGTCCATCACACTTCACTTTGACGTTGCACACCCCCACAAGTTTCCTTGCTTTTTCCACCTGCACTTCTGTGTTACAACCCACCGGTAAATTGGTGTATCTTAGCAACAACATTATCTTAGTATCTTAGCATACTTGATTTCCCCAACTTGTGCCTTAAGTGCTCTTGTTAGCTTAAGTGGATCTATTTTCTTTACACCCTCTTCCTCAAACCTGATAATTACATTCATACTCGGACTCATTCCCTCTTCATTACCTTCATGATCAGTCCCTTCTGTACTACCCTCACTTCTCTTTTTCCTCTTTCTTTCACTAGCTCTGCACCTCTTTCCCCCCTTTCCAACCTTTTCCCACTCATTCTCGTCACCCTGACCACTAGTCTCTTCCTCTTCACTACCATTCATACTATTCCACTCACTCCTTCCGCCCTCCATCGGTGCCAACCCTGGTCTATGAGAAGAAGTCTGCAGGAGACCATTACCGGACCTGTACAGGCCTTCGGCTGACTCTCCTACTTACCTCACTCACACACCAAACCACCAACCAAACACACCTTATTCCCAAATCCACACTAACTACAACAGCCACGCTGCACACTTCCCTACCCACATAGCAAAAAATGGTATGGCCCACACAGTGTGATTACACATGGCCCACATTCTGCAAAGAATGACGGCCCTTTGGCGGCCCAGATCTGGTTTGCCAGAGGTGGCCCACACATGGGCCAGCACAAGGCCAGTTGCAGACACACTGGTGGTCCTGTGCTGGCCCATGTGTGGATTACTTCTGGCAAACCAGATCTGGGCCACCTAAGGGCCGTAATTCTTTGCCGTATGTGGGCCATGTGTAAGTTGTGTAAGCCACGGGCCAGTTGCAGACACACTGGTGGCCCTGTGCTGGCCCAGAACAGTTTCAGCTCTGGTCATGGATGTCAGTCTTAGTCAATAACAACATGTGCCAGAACATAATAGTGCAAAAGTAACATGACGAAACTCGGTTCAGACAGTGAATGGACTGATTCTTATATAGCGCTTTTCTACTCTCCATACAACATGTCACATTCACCAAATTACACACTTTCTCTAAACTGCTTCCTAACTACAGGGTGGGCCATTTATATGGATACACCGTAATAACATGGGAATGGTTGGTGATATTAAAGTCCTGTTTGTGGCACATTAGTATATGTGAGGGGGCAAACTCCTCAAGATGGGTGGTGACCATGGTGGCCATTTAGAAGTCGGCAATCTTGGATACAACTTTTGTTTTTTTCAATAGGAAGAGGGCCATGTGACACATCAGACTTATTGGTAATGTTACAAGAAAAACAATGGTGTGCTTGGTTTCAACGTAACTTTATTCTTTCATGAGTTATTTACAAGTTTCTGACCACTTATAAAATGTGTTCAATGTGCTGCCCATTGTGTTGGATTGTCAATGCAACCCTCTTCTCCCACTCTTCACACACTGATGGCAACACCGCAGGAGAAATGCCAGCACAGGCATCCAGTATCCGTAGTTTCAGGTGCTGCACATCTCGTATCTTCACACCATAGACAATTGCCTTCAGATGATAAAAGTCTAAGGGGGTCAGATCGGGAGACCTTGGGGGCCATTCAACTGGCCCACGATGACCAATCCACTTTCCAGGAAACTGTTCATCTAGGAATGCTCGGAACTGGCACCCATAATGTGGTGGTGCACCATCTTGCTGGAAAAACTCAGGGAACGTGCCAGCTTCAGTG
The DNA here is from genome assembly GCF_056152115.1 of Neolamprologus brichardi. Classification (NCBI taxonomy): domain Eukaryota; kingdom Metazoa; phylum Chordata; class Actinopteri; order Cichliformes; family Cichlidae; genus Neolamprologus; species Neolamprologus brichardi. The sequence goes on from NC_142111.1 coordinate 11,859,997, forward strand.
AATAAAGAGGGAAACACATCATCATATAGCAATTTCAAATATCCAGTGGCCTTGAGGTTTCCATTGATGAAGAATGGACCCACTATCGTTGTACCCCATATACCACACCAAACCATCACTTTTGTTGTTCCAACAGTCTTGGAGGGATCCATCCAATGTGGGTTAGTGTCAGACCATTAGCGGTGGTTTTGTTTGTTAACTTCACCATTCACATAAATGTTTGACTCATCACTGAACAAAATCTTCTGCGTGGACTGAGGGTCCTGTTCCAATTTTTGTTTTGCCCATTCTGCAAATCCTGTGCGCCGATCTGGGTCATCCTCGTTGAGATGCTGCAGTAGCTGGTGTTTGTAAGGGTGCCATTTGTGAGTAGCTTATATCCGCCAAAGGGATGTTTGACTAATGCCACTCTCCAGTGACATGCGGCGAGCGCTATGCTGTGGGCTCTTGCTGAATGAAGCTAGGACAGCCACTGATGTTTCTTCATTAGTGACAGTTTTCTTGCGTCCACATTTTGGCAAATCCAACACTGAACCAGTTTCACAAAACTTAGCAAGCAGTTTGCTAACTGTAGCATGGGAAATGGGTGGTCTCGTAGGGTGTCTTGCATTGAAATCTGCTGCAATGACTCGGTTACTGCGTTCACCAGATATCAACACAATTTCGATCCGCTCCTCACGTGTTAACCTCTTCGACATGTCAATGGCTGTGAACAAAGAGAAACTTGTAAATAACTCATGAAAGAATAAAGCTACGTTGAAACCAAGCACACCATTGTTTTTCTTGTGACATTACCAATAAGTTTGATGTGTCACATGGCCCTCTTCCTATTGAAAAAACAAAAGTTGTATCCAAGATGGCCGACTTTTAAATGGCCACCATGGTCACCGCCCATCTTGAGGAGTTTGCCCCCTCACATATACTAATGTGCCACAAACAGGACTTTAATATCACCAACCATTCCCATGTTATTACGGTGTATCCATATAAATGGCCCGTCCTGTATATTCTATTGACTAGACTAAACTTTATTTTATTATGGAAATGAATCTGGTAAAACTTATTTACTTATTTACTTTTTTCTTCATACTGTACTACTTGTCCCAGTAGTAATTTTCCACCCTGTTAGAATGTGCTTTATTGCCTTAAAAAACCCTAAAATTCCATAAAAGCCATTTACAGGAAGTGAAATAATTTGTTTTTGGGGGGAATTCAACTGTGGAAAATGAATTAAGGTTCAACTGTCACTCTCACTTTACTTTTTAAAATCTTAAACATGTTACACCTTCATGGGTCACGCTAAAGTTCCCACCCAGTTAAGGTCAATTATGGACAGTGTTGGGTAAGTTACTTTAAATTAGTAACTCTGTTACATTACTAGTTACTTCTATCAAAAGTAACTCAGTTACTTCAAGTTACTCGTTACTTTCAAAGTAACTAGTTACTAGGGAAAGTAACTTTGGTTTTTCTCAGAATTCTCTTGTTAATGTGTTGCTTCTTTAGCTGGATACCCAGCAAGACTGCCAGTCTTCTAGCTTGCTTACTTGCCACAAGTGCACTGTGCCACATACCAATAGAAATAAAAAAATAATGTGCATATTTCACCCAGAGAAATCCCACGCCTGGACCGTCATTGACAGCCGCCATGATTCTAGCCCATGTCAAAGCGTCATGTGCGCTTTTTAGATCCAACACAAAAACTGCAGTCGTGGTGCTTTCGATTGTACTCAGAACTCGGAAATTCTGCCTTCCGAATAGGAAGATGTAGGCAACACCAGACTGCAGATGAGCTGCATACAGGGCTGGTTTGGGACAAAAAAATTGGCTCGGGGATTTTGACTAGAGACCGGCCCGCCATTATAGGAAAAATCATAAAGCCTTTGAATGAAAACAAACGCTGTTGTGACAGTGATGTACACAGTTTTCATGGTATATATGTATCAATATATCAATCGTTTGTTGTAAGATTCAGATAATTATTTTTTAAAAGCTAGATATTTTAAATGAGAATAAGAAAGAAAAGTATTTCCTTGTGCCCCCCTCTCCCTGTTAATGCCCTACCTGCCCCCCCCGGTAAATCTTTACTAGATCCGCCCCTGCACAGTTAGCAGCTGTCAGCTATGTAGAAAAAGGATCCTGGTGTTATTTGTCTCTCAGAAACAGTTCATAACTTCCCTTCAACTCATTCATGTGATCTAAAAGATAAACCTGTTTCTCCATCACAGCTCTGATGATTCAGTAAGGACATCTCCTGGTTTCATCTTCATGTTTCCCTCTCACCAGATAACCAAACCGACATTATGACCAGCAGCTTTTACAGCTGTGCCTCCAACAAACATCAGCTGATACTAGAAATTAATATTAAATAAATTCTAACAACAGCTGATCAAGCTTAAACGTGCTGCTGTTGTTTAGCGCGACATCCGCTGGTTTCCTCTTTCTGGCGCAAAGTGGGCGATAAACAAACAAGAGAGAAAAGCTGATCAGCTGATCATTGATCAGTTTCATGATTGAAGTAGAAACAGGAGAGGGAGGGGAGAGAATGAGAGAAGAAGAGGCAGCTGTGCAGCTCCAGCTTTGTGTCTTTTTCCGTTCTAGCTGAAGTACGGGACAAACTGTGTTCCTTTTCACCTTAATACGAAAAGCGTAATATTTTCTAAATAACAAAATAAAGTTCAACATCAACATCATAGCACCCACCCAGCTGTATAGAAACTCCGTCATGCTAGCTAGTATGCAGTACGGATAAAGTCAGCATAACGAAAATAAACTCCACCTAAACTTGGTTTATATCTTACCCAGATAGACTGCAGGTCATAACTTCTTACCTGAAGTTCAGTTCACCTGACACTCGGACCAGCGGCCGCCTCGGGTCTCTCCTCCTCCTGCCTCCCCTTTCCCTCATCCACCTGCTGGTCTCCACCACTTGCTAATGTTACTGAATCTGTGGAAGCTCCGCGATAGCCACCACACAAAGTAACGAGTAACGACCCTATCTAAATCCCAGTAACGACTAACGCGTTCCTGATTTTGGCATAATAACTAGTTACCGTGCTCGTTACCACAATCAGTAGCAGTTTTAGATACGGGCGACACGGGCGGTTGCCCGGGGCGGCATCGTGGTGGGGGGCGGCATCACGGGCATCGACAAAAAAAATAAAAAATGCTCATACTCATGCTGGCCCAACGTCAACCAGCGCATATTGGGAATGTCACAGGCACAGCTTTCTATCGCCCATTTGCTGGGAGTAAGGGCGCCCTTCGTTTGCGAGTTGCGCGGGGGGATTTTCTGACCGGCTGGAGCAGCATCTAATAACCAACTCGCAAAATAAAACAAAATAAAAACAAACCAATAAACACAAAAACACCAGACATTATGATACAGACTTATAATTTGCACCGATGTTTTTTCGAAATTCTACACGAAAAGTGAGCGCGAGAGCCCTCGGTGCGCCGGTTGTCATCTCCGCTATATACAGTCCAGTATATAGAGAGACGAGACGACGAGGCTCCAGTTACAACAGTGCAAATAAACAAACAATAAATACAAGAGTAAGAAAATAAATATACACTTTAGGACCAGGGGTAAAGGGATCAATAACAATTTTAAATTTTAAATTTACAGTTTGATGATTTAAAGTCTCACACACAACCCGTCAAAAGGGGAGGGGGCCCCTGCTGCTTCCAAATAGAGCACATTTCATTCATAATGTTGTAAATCCAAGCCCATTATGTATTCATGATTTGAATCCTGGGTTGTTTGAAATCCCAGAAATACACCTTAGACAAAGTGAATCTGTGAACTATGTGTAGGTGTGTTAGATCATGTTGTGGTGATCCTTGGGTTGAGATGGGTGTTCATACTGGAGTGCAAAATTAAAACCAATGGAAGATGGACAAGAAAAGTTCAAAGCCATCATGTCTTCAGTTTAGAAAAAAGAGAAAAGAAGAGGAAGAGAAACGAGCAAAAGATACAGGTAAGCAGATGTGTGATTGGATAATGGCAGGTCATGTATCCTGAAACAATCAGAATCAGAATCAGAATACTTTATTAATCCCTAAGGAAATTATGTGGGTTACAGTTGCTCCAAGAAGAAATGGTAACAACAGTAACAGACTAAACACCAAACAATACATTATGTTACAGATTTTAATATTAATTAGTCAGTGTCAATTGTTGATTTGTCTTGTTCTCATTGTATGACGAATTATGGTGGCTGTTTGGTAGCCGTTTGCATACTATGCATACTCTCTCTCTCTTCATATGTGTATATGTGTGTGTACAACAGTTTTATGTTAATGTACAATCCTTAATATGTTTTGTGTGTGTGTGTGTGTGGGGGGGGGGGGGGGGGGGGGGGGGGGGCGCCAGAGGGAGTGTTCGCCCAGGGCGCCAAACAGGCTAGGACTGCCACTGACCACAATAATGAGATAAGATAAGATAAGGTAACCTTTATTAGTCCCACACGTGGGAAATTTGTTTTGTCACAGCAGGAAGTAGACAGTGCAAAAGTTATGAAGCAAAAATTAGAATACAATAAGAATAAATACAGTACACAACTGTACAGAATAGAATGAAATAAAATACTATATACAGTAGAATAAAATGTTAATTAAGTAGAATTTTTTAAAAACATATTGGATTTACTTATTAAAGGTGTGTTAATCTGATGAAGGTTAGCTTGCTAAATGTTGATCAGCTAAAATGGGGTTTGGTGTTGATATTGGAGTGCAAAATTACTGATGGAAGATGGACAAGAAAAGATCGAAGCCATCAGGCCCTCAGTTTAGAAAATAAGAGAAAAGAAGTGTTTGTTTGGGGGAGGGACAGAGGGAGAGTTCACCCAGGGTGCAGACCACCCCTGCACACAATCATACAAAAACACAAATAGACTGTGACCCCCCCCCCCCCTCCCGCCCACACACACACACACACACACACACACACAACCATGGTGTAACAGTCTCCTTTTTTGTCAAATGGTTGTCATTCTTATTCACATTCTTATTCACTTATTCACACAGTTCTTCCTTGTGTAAAACGATAAATGAAATCACCACATTAAGAAAAAAATATCATTATGATCATTTTGAGATTAAATTCAAAAAAAGTATTTTGAGGAAAAAAAGTTTGCTATACCATTTACAAAATGCCTTGTTGAGACTGATCAGCCGTCTTGTTATAAAACATGCATCCTCTTTATTGCATGTGTGGGTTTTTTTTGTCTGACCAAGATGCAGCTTTCTTCATCTTTTCAACGTCCTTATAATGATAACCACAATTTGTTAATGTGCTAAAAGAAAAAAAAGATTTCTTTCCTTGTTACGAAAACCGATTCTGAAGTACGATTTCACTAACTCGCCAGTTTGTCTTGACATACATCTCGACTTTTTTTCTCAAAACAGAATTACGACTTTAATCTCGAAATGTCGACTTTATTCTTAAAAAGGTTGATTTAAAAAATAATAATAATAAGTCGCCGTAATACCCCGTCGTACTTCCGCGAAATTATTGCGGAGAGATAAAGACCTACTCACGTGTCACATGGAGGTGGTGCCGGGCCAGCTGCAGAATGCACTGAGGAAATAAAAAGAGGTGAGCTGCATCTGAAAACAGGCTGTATGGTCGCACAGGTGCATCAAAGGTAAGACACTGTGCTGCTCAGGTGAAGTGGACAAAAGAAAGAATTAGTCTACAGTCAGAAACCTGCATTTGTTGCATTCTTTTCTCTATTAACAGCAAACTGCAGCACTACAGATAAAATTAGTTAACTTTTAGAATTTAATCGTCAAAGTTTATATAAAGGTAAATTTGTCACTCCATATAGTAACCTGTTAATTAATGAATTCATTCATTTATGCTGAATCGGAATACTTTATTAATTAACCAATTATTCTTTTCTGTGCTGTACATTTTTTTCCGATTATTTTGATTTAATTTAATTTATTATTATTTTTTTAAATATATGTGATTCCAAACAATGTGGCTTTTTGGTCGTTTCAGATGAAGTGGTTTGAAGTTGTTACCCTTGCTGTGTGCGTCCTCGTACCCGCCGCTCACTCCCAATCAAAAGGTGTGTACTTCATTTAGGAATTTACTGTTACACTGAATTTCTAATTATGTGAATCTAAATGTTCTGTTTCTTCACCCCCTTCTTTTTTTTTTCATCCAGCCTGGTGTTATCACCTCCCATCCTGCAGTAAGTACCCAATATCTCCATTATCTATTATGATGTTGCCCACCGAGTGACCCCTCCTCGGTGACTTTACGTGTCCTTTCTGTTTATAGATGACACAACCTGGCCAACAATTTCCCCGGAGTATTGCAACGGCACCCGACAGTCACCCATTAACATCGTTTCAGCATCTGCCACACGGAACGACAAACTGACTGAATTCACTTTTGTGAAGTATGACGACACCTCCGCAATGACATCAATAACAAATACTGGCGACACAGGTGAGCACCGGAAGTTTGTGGCTACAAAAGTGTGTTGTCATGGGGTTTCTGTAAACTTTGTGTCTCACTTGGATTTTAGCGCCCTCATCTTTTCTGCAATTAAACGCACTTGCCTTGCGCCTGAATGTTTCCTCTGACTCCTTGCAGGTTAGGTGTAACTTTATCGAGTTTTTGTTTTTTCACCTTCTTTCAGTCCAAGTGACCCTTAAGAGCGGAGTTAAGATTTCAGGAGGGGACCTGTCCGAGCAATACGACAGTCTCCAGTTTCACTTGCACTGGGGTAATGGCTCTTCTGTCCCCGGCTCAGAGCACACAGTGGATGGAAAGCGCTATCCTATGGAGGTACACATAATTTTTTTCTTGTTATTTTTGGTGCATTTTTTAATATATTAATTTTAAATCTGTAAAAACACAAAAAGAAAAAAGAAAAACCCAACAGAAATAAACAAGCAAACGTCTGTATAACTTCATTTTCGCAGCTGCATATTGTGAACAGCAAGTCATCCTACAATGGAAATACAAATCTAGCCGTTAGTGACTCCACCGGACTTTCAGCGCTTGGTTTCTTTATCGAGGTGAGAGAAGCAGCGCACGAGATGACGTAATGCATACTGTGTCGTTCAATATCAAGGCCTCACTGGGTTTTTTATTCATTTTTTATTTATTTTGTTTATATATTTATTTATTTATTTTGGAGGGGGGTTCTCTTTCCTCGTCTGTTATGGGGAATGCGTCAATACCCCTTTCTTTTTCTTCCAGGTAATGTCAGGACACTCAACTGGCCAGCCGGATAGCTGGCGCAATTTGGCTTCTTACTTGCTCAACATCACACAAAAAGGTGACATTTTTTGTGGAAAACCTCCTCTCCTCTTTCTGACTCTAAATTGTGTCACCCGTAGTTCCTTCATGTAAGTCTTGTTTCTGTCCTCAGGCCAGAAAGTTTCAATTGCAGCCGGGTTTTCCCTGGACGACCTGCTTGTCGGTGTGGATCGCACTAAGTATTACCGCTACCTTGGATCCTTGACGACCCCCGCTTGTAATGAGGCGGTGGTCTGGACCGTTTTTAAGGAACCAATTAAAGTCAGTAAAGATCTGGTAGGTGTTATTTCATTTCTTCCTTGTGTCTCCTAATTGTCATTGCTTCAAGCACAGATGCACCATTAGTGGTTCATACAGCTAACTGGAAACAAAATATGTCTCATGACCAGATTGACCTCTTCAGCACCACACTGCACTTCAACGACAGTTCATCACCAATCATGACAAACGTCTACAGAAGCCTGCAGCCTGCACAGAAAGTCTGGACTCAGAGCATCAAGGCCTCTGCCTCCACAACCTGCTTCTCCCTGAGCCCGCTACTTCTCAGTCTTGTACTGGGCTGGAGTTGGAGCTAAAATAGAAAGAGGATGTCTTCAAGAACTTTGCCGATCAACCCGTTGCCTCACCTCAGCACATCCGTTCTTTTCCCATTTAACTAAAACTGACCGATTTCTAATGTAGCTCTTTGTGTTTGACATAATCACGAAAAGTATGAAGAACAAATTATTAAGTTCAAGGCTACTTCTGTTCCGATCTTATCTCTCAACACTATCTCTTGATTATGGCTACCTGTGACAAAGCTTTTGCCTGTTGTCAGATTTGAGTCTGTATGATGAATGCACCTCGTGTATGCAACGTTTACTTTAAGCAGTGACATCGACATATTTTCATTTTGCAAAGCCATATGGTCTGAGCAACTGAGCCATGTCTGTGTTGAGCTGCCAGAGCTACATGTGGGTGACGCGTTGCTTATGCCCTTAATACTGTACTGTGTTGCTTGAACATGAAGAAAACTGTGACTTTCTTGGTCTTATTAAACGACATCTAAAATTATTTGTGACTGTTTCTGCAGTTTTACTGTTTTTTTTTTTAATTCTTGAAAGTTTCTGGAACTTTTGAAATGATACATAGCTGGGTGGAGTCCTCATCTGCATTTGTTGCACTTAACTAGGACAAACTGTCTGAGCCTTTGAGAGCTTTCTATTCTAGTTCACAAAAAGTGTGTAAACAATGAACTTTAACACAAAAGTCCCCAGTTTTATTCTGTGGTGGTTTAAAACCTGTGAAGCTGCCAATGTTTTGTTCACATTGTTATTAACCTTACATAACCCATGCCATTTGCTAACAAAGAAGAGTAAACAGACCTGTTTAAACTCAATCCGTCTAAAAAATTTGGCTGTTTTTTGAATCAAATGTGTAATGGTTAACCATCAGTGAAGTTGAAGAAAAGGCGAAGGCCATTGAAATACGTGTGCACAATGGCTCCTGTCAGAATTGCAGTTAATTTGATTTTAACTAAGTGAAACATATTTCATTGGAAAAAAAACTTTTTGAAAAAGTATCTGTACTTGGTCTCCTACATCTAGTCCCTGTCATCTTGCAGGTGTGTGTCCAACATTTCTGTTCCTTTTTCCCATCTTCTGTCACCAGGCTTTTAGAATTTAATAGAGGTTTGATTAGTCTAGCATGGAGAGCACGAAAGTCCAAATGACTTTGACACTGTCCTGCTTAAAACACTTGTGCAAGATACATATAAGTAGACCATAATTTTACAGCATAACAGCAGCATAAACTTAACACTTATTATCCCAGGGGTGGGCAACTCCAGGCCTTGAGAGCCGGTGTCCCTGCAGGTTTTAGATGTGTCCTTGAACCAACACAGCTAATTTAAATGGCTAAATTAGCTCCTGCAGTTCTCCAGAGGCCTGGTAATGAACTAATCATGTGATTCAGGTGTGTTGACTCAAGGTGAGATCTAAAACCCACAGGACACCGGCCCTCGAGGCCTGGAATTGCCCACCCCTGTATTATCCTTATTTAAATTTTTGTCGTGTTTGTGTTTTTTCTGGTAAGTAAGCCACGTGCATTAGTTAGGCCAACTAAGGCCAACCCTTATAGTGATAAACTGAAGTTAGCAGTCAAAGTGAACAGGGTTGACATTGCCAAGAGTGAACTCTTTGATGGCGACTTCCCGTGCAAGGTGAGGAGGGGAAACAGATTTCTCATAGATGTTACACTGGAAGAAACACTAATAAGTAAATTAATAATGTGCAGTTATATCAATTTTGACAGATAGATCAGTTTAAATGTGATTTGCAGAGGAATATTTGGCATAAAAATATTTACCTGTCTTAAAACATCATCTTACCTTCCTCCAATTAAACAGTACGGAGATTTTAAGACTCAATGACAGATGGCCTGATCAGTGACGAGCCCCAGTATGTTCGGTTTTTCACTGAGAATGGTTTGAACATTGTGGACTACCTAACTGCAAGCAGGAAAGTCTGTATTGCTCTTTCAGCTACTACAGCACTGCCTATAGAAAAATAAGTCATCTGCACAAGCATCATCAGAACAACAGAGGTCATCCTCAAAAGTAACGGCAGATAACAATCAGAGCAGACCAAGGAGGGAGTTAAGCCATGAAGGTATTCTGAACTTTTTAGAAGAAGCAGACAATGTACTTGTGGTGGCAGCATTTCGTTTTTACAGTTGACCTGTGTTAGGGTTGGAAATTTTTGATTTTAGATTTAAATGATTAAATAAAGCTGTTTTAATTATTTCATTTATACCTATAAGTCTCTGGGTTAGAGAGTCCGAACAAGATATCCCGAAACAGACCTTAGAATCAGTGGAAGAACAGTAGATAATATGGTAAATGGCCTGTATTTGTATAGCGCTTTACTAGTCCCTAAGGACCCCAAAGTGCTTTACACATCCAGTCATCCACCCATTTACACACACTGGTGATGGCAAGCTACATTGTAGCCACAGCTGTCCTGGGGCGCACTGACAGAGGCGAGGCTGCCGGACACTGGTGCCACCGGGCCCTCTGACCACCACCAGTAGGCAACGGGTGAAGTGTCTTGGACAAGGACACAACGACCGAGACTCTGTTCTTAACCATGGTTTTAACTTTTTATGAGGTTTTTTGCCGAGATGGAGATCTTCTACACCTTAGTTTTATTGTTGTTGGCGATATTCACCTGGAGACATTCACTCTCACTGACAATTACTTATACACGCGAGGAACTACTTGGATTACGGTGGTCCTGTTTGTCTATGTACGACTCTTCTAATGCTCGGACAGATATAATTCTTGGTGAGGATTTATTTGCCCGGTCAAACACTAATTTTGGAAAGCCCCGCCACTTGAGAAAACGTGGAAAGAAAGGCAGCGTGCGTGAGCGTGTAAGAAAACTTCGGAGGAAGAATCGTGTTCCTCTGCCTTCTATGATTCTGGCCAATGTCCAATCTCTTAGGAACAAAACAGATGAATTACAAGGGAATGTGCTTCATCTACGGGAATACAGGGAGGCTTGTCTGATGGTGCTTACCGAGACGTGGCTGACCGATATGGACAGTGACACTTCACTGTCCATATCGTCAGATTGGATCGGAACTGTGGAGTAACACGCAAAGGAGGGGTATGTTTGTATATCAACCAGGGCTGATGTAATAATTTTACTGTGCGGGAGCAGTTCTGTCTTCCTGACATCGAGCTCCTTTCAGTATCTGTCAAGCCATTTTACTTACCGAGGGAATTCCCTCAAATTTTTGTCACTGTTGTTTACATTCATCCTAAAGCTGATGTTAAAGTTGCTGCTGACGCCATTTTTAAAGTGGTACACAATCTGCAGACTCTCTCTCCGGATGCTCCTAATTTTATTCTTGGTGATTTTATCACTGAACAATGTCTTTCAATATGTCACTTGTCCTACAAGGCATAACAAAACGCTGGATTTGTGTTATGGACCAATTAAGGGGGCATATAAGTCTGTGGCCGGAACTGCACTAGGTTCTTCGGATCACAATATTATTCATCTCCTCCCTGATTACAGATCTGTGATTAGGAGGGAGAAGGCCTGTGTGAAGCGGACTAATGTCTGGACAAAAGACAGTTGTGTAGCCCTTCAGGGGTGTTTTGATTGCACTGACTGGTCCTTGTTTCAAGAGAGCACTTGGATGAACTCACTGATGTGGTGTGTAGCTACATCTCTTTTAGCAAAGACTCTGTGATTCCAGTCAGAGAATTTAAGACTTTCCCTAATAACAAACCGTGGCTCTCTAAAGATATTAAGGATCTGATTCTTAAAAGAAAAAATTGCTTTTAACGAGGGAGACGTTCCCACTTTGAGAATATTGAGGAAGGAAGTGAGGGCTGCAATAAAGGTTGCCAAGATGAGGTATAGAAATAAGATTGAGGCTGAACTCAGCAGTAGAGCTTGGCTTGGTATGAAAACAATGGCAGGGCTACAGACCAAAGGTAAAAGTAATTTTACCTTAGAGGGGTTTACCTCTGACAAAAATCTGGCAGACAGTCTTAACAATTTTTACCTTCGTCTTGAGAACTTTGACTGTTCTAGGCAGACCAGCACACTGAGGGAAAAGACTATCACTCCCCCATCAATTTGTATTGATGAGAGGGGGCTAGCTAATCTCTTTAGACACACTAAAAGCAAGAGTCCTGGACCTGACAACATCTGTGGACAGGTACTGAGAACTTGTGCTGATCAGCTGAGTGGGATTTTTCACCATATTTTCTCATTGTCTTTAGAGCTACAGACAGTAACTACAATTTGGAAACATGCTATTATTGTTCCTGTTGCTAAGGGCAGTTCTCATAAGGTACTGAATGATTTTAGGCCTGTGGCTCTGACTTCTTTAGTGATGAAGTCATTTGAGAAGATAATTAAGGAGAAGATTTTAATGCACGTTGAACACCATCTTGACCCCTTCCAGTTCGCCTATAGAGCAGGGAGAGGTGTGGAGGATGCTGTTGTCACACTCCTGCATCTATTGTATAAACTGTTACGACCCCCTCTGCTAGGCGACAGGAGGGGAGAAACATACACAAGCCCTCTCACAAAATCTGAGTAAATAAGGGGTTTTATTACAAACATTAAACTGAAAACCGACGGGGCTGTTCAACAGACCACCGGGGAAACAATTAATACACAATGAAAAGAACAGGCAAGAGTAAAAGCTAAGGGTTAACTAAGGCAAGCTGGCAGCACCATCAAAATAAAAGCTAAGGGTTAACTAAGGCAAGCCAGCATCACAAAACTAATGAAACTAAGTTCAGCTGTATACCAGGTTTAAACAAAGAGCAACACAGCAAACAGGTTTAACAAACAAGCTTCACATGCGAGGCAGACACTGCATGTTCACTTTAGAGTAGCAGTTCCTCATAGTGTGACGGCTCTTCAGCCTTTTATACTCCCAGGTGCAGACAATCAGCCAGTCAATTGGTCATGGAGTGGTCATGGGATCTCCAGGCAGCCAATCGTCCGCGAGGTCTGGCACACAGTGATCTGCATAAAAGAAGGCTGGCACAGGACTCCCAGCAGCCAGTCCTCCACGAGTCCTAGCACACTTGGATTTGCATAAACAAAAAGGCAGTCTCACTCCCTCCAAGGCCCAGGGCCGTAACATAAGCATCTTGAGGCCCCCCACACCCATGCAAGATTATTCTCCAAAAAGTTGATTCTGTTCATCTGGACGTAGCATTCTGTGGGAGAAACAGTTCGTCACTCATCCAAGTGACTTCTTCAGTCTCAGCTGACTGCAGGTTTTCCCAATCTTATAAACAGTACATTTGCATAATGACTGAAACCAGCTCACTGAAGGAACAGTGGGCTGGGAGGTCAGTTCCTTAATCTCATGACCATTGATCACCAACCACTGACCAAAACCCACTGATCAATGGCCATGAGTGCCATTCACAGATAGTTGGGGAAAGGCTGCAATAACAGCATTGTAAGATGGCGAATGATGTACCCTTAGGCCCCCTCCTCGATTCAGAGATGGTCTTTCCCTTTTCACGTAAATGGCCTCCTTGACTCCGCGCTCAAACCAGCGGAGAACCAGACGTTTGAGAACCTGGCTGGTGGTGAGACAACAACTAAAGCTGTCAGCTATGGTTGATGTTATAATTATTTTATATTTAGTTTCATAACCATTTTCACAAAGAGCCCTTTGAATTTTCCTTTATGAAGGCTAACAGGCTCATCACAATTTTCACATCTTTTCTTCATGTTGTTGCCATCATGTCAAATAGCAGATGAGTATTACAAAAGAAAGGTAGCATGATGCTTCCAAAATAACACAGGCCACCTTCATGTTGAGTAAAACAGCTACTGGTGGTGGATAAGGTCTCAGTTTCTGTGCTCTTCCGGTCTCTGCTGTCCCAGATCTGGCGGGGTGATATGAAGAGGAAAACAGAGTTTTGGAAGCTTCTGCTCGCGTTCTTCTGCCCCATCCTCTGCTACACCAACCTCATCCCCTTCAGGTAAGATGCTTGTGTTTTTTCAGAAAGGTTGTACTTTTATGCAGATATTTTTTAAAAAACATGTTCTGCATATTTTAAGTCATAGAAAACAAAGTGATCAGCTGGAGGAGGAGGAGGGAATTTCTATGAGGATGAGCTGGATCAGGACACTGACAGTCTCTATGGAACCACAGTCTTCTCTTTCTCTGACATCAAGCATCTGTAATATTTCTACTTGCACTCTTCAGTGTTAGTCTGTAGAGCATCAGTTTGTCAAGCAGTGATTATTCTGTTTTATAATGTTATCGCTTTACATTAGCTAAAGTCTACTAATTTACTCAAAATGTTTTTGTTACACGAGTGAAGTTGACTCAGAAGGTCACAGGAGTGGTGCCATGAAAGGTGAGTCCTGTTTAGAGAATAATCTTTGAATAAGTGTTGTCACTCACTACAAGAAGAAAGTCTGACATCAGAAATTATTCTTTTTACCACATGCTGTCATTTTAGTTACCTGCTAATCTGTGTTTGATACAGGTGTGCCGTCCATTCATAGTGTCACGCTGGCGTCCGTTCTGGTTTGCACCGGTCACCTCATTTCTGGGCAATGTTCTGTTTCTCTTGCTTTTCGCTGTTGGTGGATTTCAAGCCTCCACCCCCCTCAGGTCCAGCTGCTACTGAGTGTGTGTTGTACTTCTGGATATTCACCCTTGTTTGTGAGGAGATCCGACAGGAGAGTGTAGAGAGACATCTTACTTAGAACTTTGTTCACCAAAAAGTTTGGTAAGTGTATAAAATGTCAAGTGAACAATTGAATGCAATAATATGCACCTAATTCAAATCTTTTATTGAATTGCACGTAGTTTAAGACAATATATCTAAAGTGCCATTTCAATACAGTGGTTAGCATACTGTCATGTCAAGATGGACATTAAAATAAATAAATATATAGAATGTTTTTCATTTATCACTGATTTCATGAGTTAACAAACACACAGAAGATTAAATAATATATCATAAATTAAAATCTCATTCTTTGAATTTTTAGCTATTCTTTAAAATTATGACAGCACACAGAAAGTCTGTGCACTTTGAAAAACTGAATTAAGGGGCTTCAAGGTGCATGTATAAATATGCGTATAAGCATTATTATCATAATAAAATGTGTTGATAGTTGTTTGTTATTGTAGTTTTTGTTTTCTAACAATCTGTTAAGTTTATTTTGTCTTCTTCAAGACAAATTGTTTTGGGGACAATGTTTTGGCCTCAAAGGTTCTGACTCTAATTTCAGGATGTGTGGAATAAATGTGATCTCACTGCCATCAGCCTGTTCATTATCGGACGAATCTGCAGGTATGGATAAGAAATAAAGCTGATATATAATCCTGGATTGTCAGTGAAAACCTTTCCACAACATTATAAACCATTTATAGTTTCTCTTTGCAAGATTGTAACATTTATTAAAGCACTAGTTTGTGTTTTTTGAGGCACTTTTTGCTATCTTAAGTATGTCTTAAGTAATTTTCCTAATACTTAGTTTTTTAGTCACTTATAATTGTGGTGGCAGATTTCTTTTCTCATGTATTAATCACATATTTAATCATATCACATTAGTAATAGTGATATCACTTTCTCATATAGTTGTATGCATGTGCACTACAAATGGGCTTTATGCTCTATCACACACACCAACACAGTGGGGACATTGTAATTGGAGATGTTAAACAGATAGTGAGGCGCCTTCTGCTTATCAGGGATGTAAATCCTTAGGTGACGGTCAAGCAGAAAACAAGGTCATTATTCTCTCTGTGAGGGAGGGGGTCAAGGAGGAGCTGGACTGAAGGTATAGAGATATATGATATGCTATGGAATGTTCTTTGTTTTGAGAGTGTTTGGGAAGGTGTAAAATAGTTCAGGGCAGTCTCCTTCCTCAGAAAACTGTTTGGTGTTTGATCTGAACGTTTTCTCCACATTGCAATGTGTTAATTAAATTATTTCAAAACGCTCACTGGGTGTGTTGCAGGTTATTGTTAACGTTTCCACAACATAATCAAAAACATTTCCTCAATTAGCAACCAAATGTCACAGGTTAATTTACAGGTTTGCCATCAGGTGGTGGTGCTACCTAACTGATTGAGTGATACTATGCTTGCGTTTGGGGCGATCATGGCTCAAGAGAGTTGTCTTGTAATCGGAAGGTTGCCGGTTCAAGCCCTGGCTCCGACAGTTGTGTTCTTGGGCAAGACACTTCACCCGTTGCCTACTGGTGGTGGTCAGAGGGCCCGGTGGCGCCAGTGTCCGGCAGCCTCGCCAGCTGTGGCTACAATGTAGCTTGCCATCACCAGTGTGTGAATGTGTGGATGACTGAATGTAGTGTAAAGCGCTTTGGGGTCCATAGGGACTAAGTAAAGCGCTATACAAATACAGGCCATTTACCATTTGAGTTTCAGGATGTTCCACCGGTCACATGAATTTGGCCGGGATGTCCTTTGTTTGGACTACATGGTCGTCACCCTTCGCCTCATTCACATTTTTGAAGTTCACAAGCAGCTAGGACCAAAACTCATTATTGTAGGAAAGATGGTGAGACAGTTACTATCAGTTGGCATTATACAAGGGGCACATGTTTTATAATACAATGCCAGCAATAACACAACAATTTCCTCTTCTTCCTGGGCGTGTGGGTCATGGTGTACGGAGTTGCCAATCAGGCTCTGATCTACTCCTACAACCAAAACCCGAATCGCATTTTTCTAAAGCTTTTTCTACATGCCATACTTGCACATCTTTGGATACGGCTCTTCCATCGAGGAAGAGATGGATGGTACAAGTGTTTGTGCAATTTGCATGAAAATAAGAACATTACATTGAAATCAGTTTAACAATTTAGTACAGCTTTTTAAAATTCACCACAGCAATTAGAAATTGAGCCGTTGTTATAATTGTAGACCCCCCCCCCCCCCCTTTTTTTTTTTTTTTTTTTTTTTACCTTTCTCCTTTTATCTCTATTTTGTGAGAGTGGGCAAAGAACTAATCTGCACAGACAATGTGACTTTGATTGAGAGCGGTGAAGAGCCGTGTAGAAATCAGGATAGTAACTGGCTGGTAGTGATTCTGCTAGTCATATATCTCCTGGTCACCAACATCCTGCTCATTATCCTGCTCATTGCTAATAAGGTTATGGCTTTATTACTTTAAAGTAATAAGTGTAAGGAGTAATGAGTGAGTAAGCCACAGTTGAATGAAAATGGATAACTCTAGTTGGTATTTACAAATGAGTCATTTTGTTTTTTTAAGTAGTGGCTCCCTTGTTGTCGCTCAAAATCACTCAAATCATTCAAAATTTAAGCGTCTAAATGAGAAAGGGTTCATTGTTCACTTGTTCACTTGTGCACTGACGTCAGCTTAGCTTTGATGAAAACATGAAGGCTAAATGAAAAGGTAAGCATTTTGTTTTTGTATCAGTGTTAGACTTAGAAACAAAGGCAGCTAACAGATTATCAACATGGGAAACAATTCCGAAGGAAGACTTCCCGACTGCTCGAAACAAGATCCAGAAAAGCAGCGACTCAGAAAGGCTCAAACGGATATCTACCAAGTGAGCACACCTTCATGCACCGCTGTAGCTGCAAAATTCCATTATGGATCCATCGTGAAGTAAATGCATTTTTGTATTTTTTTGATATAGGGTAGATGATGTGCTTAAACATCTGACTGAAAGCAGAGAGTTTGAACACAGACTACAGGCTCAGGTAAAACAGAAGCATTTTTCTGAACCTCTCACTTTGTCATTCAGTACCCTTTTACTAATTCCTCATACATATGTAGATATATACATATGCTGTGAAAGAGCATGTCTGCACAGTCAAAGTATTTTATATAGAGGTTACACCACTACATAGCAGGTTAGCTTTGATTAGCATAATAACAGAAAAGTAGAATATGGGGAAAATCTGGGTTGGCTGAGGTCAGAAATAATGTGGGTTATGGTAAGTAATGCTAACTTTATTTAAAAACAGGCAGTGGGTTTGTTGTGTATCGGTTAAAATGTTTTAAGTAAAGTAGAAATAAAAGATCCGTTTTAGCAGGGCTGGAAGGTGAATTTTGGTCACTAGATGGAGCCAGGCTAGCTGTTTTATCTGCTTTCAGTCTTTATACTAAGCTAAGCTGTGCTGGCCTCATGCATGCCTTTAATGATGCAGTTTCCTTATTCAAGATCATTTTCTCCAGTAGGAGACAAAAATACCTTTACTTTATTCTATTCTAGACTTTCATGACATTATGCTCTTTCTTTTCAGATGGAGCATTACTCAACTGTCCTCAACTGGGTTGTGGTAGCACAAGGAAGCACATTCAAACCTCCTCGTCGAATTTTTTACAATAAAGTCTGATTTCCTGTCATGGTGTCTGTCAGGGGTTATATTAAGAGCACATTAATACTTTTTGCATTCTGTTACATTGCATAATGTGCCATATTTGTATGTCTGCAATATAGTTCTTTTTAATAAAGTTTTCATGCACTATAATGAATTGATTTTTACTATGAGTACCGAATAATTTGTTGTTGAGAGCTAGGTGAAAAGTTAGCCAAGTATAGCTCAGCCAAAGATTGGTAATAATAAGTACACTGACTGTGACACATCTCAGGAGTGGAGAAAGTACAGGAATCATATTCAGTACAATAACCTGAACAAACATCATCATGAATTAAATAGTTTCTTATCAAAGCATGTACTGTAGCGCTGTGGCTTGTTGTACAAATGCAACATCTTAGAAAAACTACACTACACGACACAGATAGGCACAGGTTCACCAGTCAGCAAAAAACTGTTTACAAATTGAGCGATTTCAGAATAATGTTCCTCAGTGTTACTACGTAACATTAAAAGATTCTAGGAAACTGGAGGAATCCCTGTGCACTAGTGACAGAAATTAAAAAACAAAATCCAAGACCTACATCACAGACTCTACATATCTCAGTGAGCATGTCAAATGTCAAAATTTGTGACAGAACAATTAGAAAAACGTATGGCTTGTTTGAAAGTGTTACCAGGCAAGCAAAAAACTCTTCTCTCTGTAAGGAGCATGGCACCATTGCTTAAGTTGCATCTGAACATACCCCAAGACTTCTGGAACAGATGAGACCAAAGTGTAGATATTTGGATTGTTTAAATAATTGCAGAGATTTTTAAAGATTACATCATTTTATACATTTGATACATAAACTCTTAGAACTGAAAGAACTGCGCCCTTTTTCACATGACTGCACTATATAAAAAAAAAATTCCTTCTCTTATCTAGTTCTTGGCACAAAATCAAAATGCTGAGTGAACAAATTCCATTGTGTCAGGCCTGTGTGGTTAATTAACCCTACAAGGGAAAAAAACCCAAGGGTGAAATGTAGGTTTCTGTTGAGTTTGTTTTTTTTTGCAAATGACACAATTATCTATTATGCAGCTTCTTTGTTAGTACAAATACTTGAAATTCTTCGGTCTGTCTTAGATGTTGTTCAGTCCCATCAAAGTCAACTTCATTCCATTGTGTCAGGCCTGTGTGGTTAATTAACCCTACAAGGAAAAGAACCGAAGGGTGAAATGTAGGTTTCTGTTGAGTTTGTTTTTTATACAAATGTCTCTTTAGTCTCTTTATTTACTTGAATAAATAAAGGATAATAATAAAAAATGTTTTTGAATGTTATAATTTAAGTGAACTTGTTGAAATAAACTTTCCCATTTGCCATCAATAAATACATTTAATTTATGTACACAAGGTGGGAGTGTGATAGTTGGACAGAACTGTCATGCTGGTCCTGAGTTTCAGTCCTCCATGGCTCCATTGAAGGTTACATATTGGAACAAGCTATTGAAGGAGCCTTCACTGTAAATAGTTAGCCGTGCTACCTGTCAGTTGCAGGAGGAGCAGTTCACACTGAGAGGCAGTGTCATCGCTTTCAGCCTGGCTGCTCTTTGCTTTATTGTAGCTGACTGTGGCACTGTGAGTGTAGACTTTTATAATGCTCCTAAATGTAAGTGTTCTCTTCCTGCTGGCTCCAAAGTAAAAAAAAAAAAAAAAATGAGTACAAACATTCAGTTGTTCAAATGACTATTTTGGAAAGCACCACATGTTCAGAGTGCCATGCTTTCCATTTCCTTGTATGTTCACGAATGCCATAAATCATGTTGACATGTTTTCACTTGCTTCAGGACTGGAAAGAAGAAATTAATTTTGCTGTGTAGAGTGTGTTGGAAAGGTTATTATTTGCATTAAATTATATAAGAGACAGTGAGAAGAGTTCTCCAAAAATCCACCAACCATTAATCTAATGAAACACACACACACAGTATATCTATAAAGTTCTTTCCTGAATAGGTTGGGAACTATGACAACAAAAGCTGTGTATAGAACCAAAACTTCATCTTTAAATTATTTAATTTTTGCAATTAAGCTTTCCATTTTTTTAAGTGACTTATTTTTCCCCACCCTCTTGCAGTTCAGTAGCCCCCTCCCCCACCCACCAAAGGCATACACCCACCTCTCTAATGCTCTGTGTTAAGGGCATCAGGAGCATTCTTCTTCGACATGTGCCTCTGTCACTCACTTACATACAGCGACATAACTACACCGCACACACAGTCGCGTTTTCACTGTGTCCTCTTGTGTTCTCAGCACAAGGCTGGCACACTGCTCTCTGTGAGCAGTTATTTTCACCCCGTCTCTCGGGAGCCTGAGAAAAAGACCTGAACACTCTGCCTAAATCAGTTGCGGCTTTAGCAGCCATCGGCTGTTTTGGTTTTTGGTGGAAGAATAAAGTGAATAGACTAAGACAGTCCTCAAGTTCCAAAGCTGCATTTCTTCCGAGATGGAACGTGTGAAACTTTGGGTGGTAAGGCTCCTGCTTGTGCTGCTGTGCTCAACCCAGGTGCCGTTCTCTGCTGTAGTAAGTGCCCAAGACTTGAATGAAATGGAGGAAAGCCTCCACGTTAGAAATGCTGAGGAGGTTATGGCTGAAGAAGCTGAAACAGCTGAGGGTGGTGATGGCACTGAGGAAGATGATGAACATGTAGAAGAGGAGAAAGATGATGAAGACTCAGATGATGATGAGATAGAGACTGATGAACAAGTAGAAGAAGAAAAAGATAAAAAAGAACAGGAGGATGAGAAGGAGATAGCAGAGGAGGAAGCTGAGGAGGAAGATGACAAGACTGATAAGAAAGAGGAAGAAGAAGGTGAGGCTTCTGATGAGGAAGATGAGGATGATGCAGAAGAGGAAGAATCTGAAGAAGAATATGCAGCAGATGAAGATGAAGAGGAGGAGGTGTATGAAGATACAGATGAGAATGGCGAGGAGAAGGTAGATGAAGATGCAGATCGCGAGGAGGAGGTTCATGAGGAAGTCCCAGCTGATAATGAGGAAGATGACGAGGAGGAACCAAGAGAAGAGGATGACGATAAAGCAACTCAAGGAGATAAGGAAGAGGAGGCTGACAGTGCTGAAGAGGATACACATGAGGATGACTCTGAAGATGAAGATGGTGAAAACACTTTTTTTTAAACCCATACACATTTTGAAACTTATTAATAGTTTAGATACTGAATGATGCAGTATTTAAATATTAGTTACAAGAAATAATGAGTTTTCTTAGAACTCCATGAGTAAATCTGTACTCTACAGTAGCTCTCTGTCATTGTTCAGCTTACTGGGGTTACTTTAGGAACACCGTCATACATATCAGTCCTAAAATAGACTGGATTATCTGTGCGGTAGGAACCCAACAGTATCTAAACCATCTATTCCATTTGTTGTGCCAATGTAGCTTTTGAGACTTCAAACACCAAACATTAAATACTTGGAGATTTGTCTAAAAGAGGGTGCTACAGTTTAGGGCACATTTTAAAAGCACAGTCATTGCTTCATGCTAGAAAAAGAATGACAACAAATGGGACCTGTAGGAATTTTAGCTTTGTTTACACTAAAGCTACTTAGACTATTTTGTAAAAACGAACATGTCACATGATGTTATGACAGAAGTATAATACAAAAAAGAGACTGTCTGTGTCATACATACAAAAAAATATTGCACCAAACAGAATTACACAGTTAGTCATGTAACTTCTCAATAAATGGCAGTAATCAGACCTTGCTAGAAAAGCATTTCTTGGATTGCTTGTTAGTACAGAGACGGACTGACTAACACATAACCTGGGCTGCCAGTGAGCAGACTTGTCACAGGGGGGTTGATGTCAGTACAGACTCAGTAGTTAAAAAAGAAAAAAATATGGCCTAAAGTTGCTTGTAATGTCTGCGGTTAACTGCAAAAATGGCAAAAAAGCGACTAAAGTAACTTGCAGATATGAGTGTTGTTGAATGAGGTTGCAAATTACTGCAAGATGTATTAAAATCAATTCAATTAAATAAGGTTTACTCCAGCACCAGCACAGCAATTAGGAAACCCATGTGAATACTGAGGTTTTGATACTGTGCGTCCGGAAAGTATTCACAGCATTTTACTTGTTCCACATGTCAGTCTGCCCCAGGGCAGCTGTGGCTACAACTGTAGCTTGCCTCCACCAGTGTGTGAATGTGAGAGTGAATGAATAGTGAAGTGAATTTGTCATGTTACAGACTTATTCCAAAACGGATTATATTCATTCACAGTCTTTGACATGACACTGAAAATTGAGCTCTTTCAGGGAAGTGACCAAGAACCCAATAGTAACTCTGACAGAGCTCCACCAGTCTGGCCTATATGGTAGAGTGGCCTGACAGAAGCCACTTCTCAGTAAAAGCCAGACCTTGCTCATCAGCTGGCAAATAGCATCACCACAGCGAAGCATGATGGTGGCAGCATCATGCTGTGGGGATGTTTTTCGGCAGCAGGAACTATGAGATGTAATTGCTGCCAAAGGTGCTTCAAGAAAATATTGACCAAAGGCTGTGAATACTTCTTTAAATTTTATATTATTGTATTTTATTTTGAGTAAATTTGCAAGAATTTCATGCAATATACTTTCACTTTTTCATTATAGGTTATTAGTAGAATTTTGAGGTTAAAAATGAATTGAATCCATTTTCGAATAAGGCTGTAAAATGACAAAATGTGTAAGAAGTGAAGCGCTGTGTATACTTTCCAGGTGTCAATCCTTGTATTAAACAGCAATTAAACAGGTGTACCTAATGAAATGGACAAATATGATTACATGGCATTACTTGCTTTTGTAATTCTGGGGGGGCATGGTCTGCGGTGCCGCTGCAGGGGAGATGGATGCAAAATGCCTCGCCGAAATAAGAAGCTGTGATGCCTGTCTGTAGTTGTTGTTGTTGTTGGTGATGATTGTGCGGCTGGCAGCTGTAGAGCTGCAGCCGTTCGTGTGTTTGCAACAGCAACCGTAATAAAGAAAGAGATACTAAAAAGCATTGCCGTGGGTCATTTACAATAATAAATTCTTACCTATGCATTTTCTACCCCACATGTATGTCTCAGTGCTATACAGTAACATAGCAGTCTGACATAAGATACATTCTGATACATTTTTGAGCTGCATTTTACTGCAACATTTGACAAATCCTGACTCTAATATCTAATGTTTGCATCTAAAAGATCTTTTGCTGACCAGATCATTAAATTAATTTTGTGATTTGATGTTAAAGAGGAGGTTAAATAATGAAGAAAGACACGTGGAGTTATGATCATCTTTTTTTTCTTTACATAGACAATTTAATGTTCTACAAGATACACTTGACTCTCTTCCTCAGCGTGTCTTGGCCTGTCTTCCTGCCCTCACCCCCAACCAGTTGTGGCAGTTTGCTGAATGAGCCTAGTTCTGCTTTCTTCCTGTCAAAAGGCAAATTTTCCTTTCCACTGTAACCAAAGCACTTGCTCATAGGGGGTCATTTGATTATTGGGGCTTTCCCTCGTCTTTAGCTTACA
The DNA here is from genome assembly GCF_056152115.1 of Neolamprologus brichardi. NCBI lineage: Eukaryota > Metazoa > Chordata > Actinopteri > Cichliformes > Cichlidae > Neolamprologus > Neolamprologus brichardi. Next base: position 11,883,692 of record NC_142111.1, read on the forward strand.
ATATAAAGCGTCTTGGGGAAAGTGTTATTGTGATTTGACCATTTATAAATAAAACTGAATTGAACTGAATAAAATACATTTCCGATAAAGATGATTTCCTGAACCATTTACAGATGAGTCTGAAGGTAAAGACACAAAGGACAACCAAAGTGACTCAGATGAAGAGGAGGGAGCTGCTGACACTCCACAGTTCCACTCTGGATCTTTGTGTAGTGTTTGCTCCATTTGTGAGGTAAAAAAACATATCATGGAAATAACAGATTTTATTTGCATATCTGCCCAGTAATCACACATTAGAGTTGGGTTTTACATAATTTCAGTAACCTGCTACAAATGATTATAAGTCCTGCGTTGTTAATTTGTCCTGACTATATACCATATGCACGGTTAATCACTCTACGTTGTGGTTCCTTCCCATCTTGTAGCATTGCTCTAATGACTGTGCCAAGTGCCCGTGTGAGGAAGGAGACGAGTCTGATCACTGCGAGCACTGCCAAGCAAGCATCTTGACATAAAAGGATTATAACTGCTGTAATAATACACAGCACTTTGTTTCACTTAGTGCCTCTTTGTGTTAATCCTTTTCTCTTTTTGTTTGTTTTGTTTTCCAGGGTTGCTCAACCTGCTACATTTGTCCCATTCTTTGTGACACAGTTTGCACACCGGGTAAATGCTAGTTGTGTTTCTGTGGGTGTACTGATGTGTGTTCACAGATTTAATTAACTTTGGTTTGACATAAATGTTGTATTTCTTTTCAGGCGGTCTTGTTGATGAGCTAACTGGATCCCTCTTGCAGTAAGACTATTCACATTTAAAAACACAGAGATATTTTTAGATGCATTATTGTTGCACTGTTGCCTTTACACATAGTTGTGCTTTTGTTTTTGCAGGACTGTTGCCTCTCTGCTCTGAGCTCCCTGGGAATTATGTTAATTTGCTTATGTGGGAAACTACTCCCCTGACTTCACCACATCAAACATGAGCTTTTCATGAAACAAAAGCAAAGAAATATTTATGTTTTAAATCATACTTAAAGCTTTCTTGTAAGAAGAACAGGAAAAAATCAGTGTGCACAGGTTTTGCAAATATGATTTCTTCTTTCTGCCTTTTTCTCTTCTTTTGTCTTTTTATTGTTATAAAAAGATATATAAAGGTTGACACACTTGAGATGACATGAATCATGCAGACAAGAAAATATATATAAAATACATATAAATGGCAAAAGCAGAAGTGTTTATAGTCTATAGTATGACTGCAGTAGAGGCCAAAAGGAACATGAACATTATGAAAATTGGCAATTTCTCAGGTTGTGTCCTTTTTGAGTTCTTTTGTCTTGCATCCTGTTAGAGTATAATTTAATGCTAAAACATTGTATTACCTGTTTTTTCATTATCCAGTAAATATTGTTGTTCTTTTGATAAAAATGTGTTCAGCGTAGCTGATTTGTGCATCATGAGCATCCTTTAGCTTCTGTGATTCAATTGCTACACTCTGATTGGTTCACAATAAAGAATTGGGTTCAGAAAGGGAAGTTGTGGGTTAAAGATTTGGTAAACAATCAGAACCGAAAGGCAGTAAGGCACATGTGCAAATGTCAGATGTCATGACTTATATTCCTCAAGGGGTAATTCAGGCACTTAGTCTTCCATAACACACAGAAACTTGTATAAAAAAAATCAAATTACCAAAAGGGAAAAATGGTCCAAATCAAAGCCGAAACTTGATACCAACATTTTAAAAATCTTTTCTAACAAGTAAACATTCAAACCTGTCAATCAAACAGGGACCCTTTTGTCTCTTTTGTTAGCAGTTTGTTGTCTTTAAGCTCAAACCAAAACCGCCGTGCTTATTTTGTCAACAGACTGCCACAGACCAAGAGGTAAGGCATGGCTGCTTTAAAGCAGTACTCATTGTGACAAATGAACCAAAGTAAATAGGAAAAATTAATATAGTGTACTCAGAAGTAAACATCGGAAAATTCCATGTGATAATATTTTTGAAATAAAACAATACATTTTTATCTAAATTGGTAAGATATAGTGTGATCTTTTTGAGATTCCCCGCTAGTTAGAAAACAAATTTTGTTCATTTGTCAGAGATTTGGCAAATAAAAGAAAAAAAAAACCCCAACAACAAACGGCAACAAATTGTCAAAGTCACAAATGTTGTCATGTCAAGATCAAGTCTCTCACTGATCCACACAGTCATTATTTGTCATGATAAACAATCACTTTCATTTGCCTATATATGTTCAGTCCGTAACACGCCATGGTCTTTAATGTTTTGGAAAAAGGAGGTGTTGTGTGTTTGCTGTATTTCTGTTCTGCATAAACAAGAAGAGAACTGGGCCTAATGAAGCATAGTGATGAATGTGTGAGGACATGAAGGACAGAAAACCTTTTTGTGTAGATTCACTTACCAAAGTGATGTGTGTACAAACACAAGACTGAGTGACATTAAACATTGCCAGGTAACAGACATGCTGCCCGTGTGATACAAAAAACTGCAAATCTCTGTACCTTTACCTAACAATATTTTGTAATAAGTTGACATATGAATGATGGACATTGATTATTGGATTTTATAAATTTGTCTCTGCTGTTGACTGACTAGTGTAATTACTAATCATGTAATAATTATTAACTGTGATTTGTGAATGTTTTGTGTATAATTGTTTTATTTTATTTGATAATAGTTTGTGGACACGATCACTGTAGTATTGACTGCAAATAGGTACTTGTCTGTAGGCATGTGTATCATTATTTTTGAAGGATGTGTCACACAAATAGAAAGGTTCATTCTCACTGTCAGTGACTTTAGTTTGTTTCTTAGGGCCCTACAACTATACAATGCACTGATTTAAATAAATAGTGTCACAGGAAATGCAGGAGAGTGGGTGATATCATTTTCAAAAATGTCATCTGAATATGAAGCTCAAACCATCAGCTTTGTTTGACCTAAACACTGGATATGGGGGCTGGGTTGTCTGTTCGGTAATAAAAGAAAATCCATAAGATTGCATAAATGATAATACAAATTATTAACTTTAAACAAAAAACAGAGTTTAAATAAGTTGTGGCAGTAAGGGGCCCGTCACTGCACCAACACAGAGTGCTTTGCATAAGACCCTGCTTATATGTTCACTTTTATTTTGTCTAGATTATTCAGAGGAGTAATAGATACTAAGGGTGATTTTTCTGGACTATAAAAAATAAAAATATGTGATACTCGACAAAAAGGTCTTCTATTTTCTGTGAAACATTTCCTAAACTGAGTATCTGAACTGTGTAATATGTCTGATGATTTTGCTTATTATAAAGCAATTGTTGGACACCATTTCTTCACTTCTTCCATCCTCTGGGAGCAAATATATGATTTCATATTGTTTTCTTGCTTGTTTTATTTGAGTAGTTTCAGTTTTAATTTGAACTAAATAGGTTTGAAGTTGCAGCTGGCACACTAAACTTCATGGAGAAATCAGAAATTAATCAAACATCACATTGAGCCACTTAAGCTGATTTTTCTCTTCAGGAGTGAATAAATAACTTAGATTTGGCATATTTAACAAAAATAATAATTATGTCCTTTACTTTTTTCTCCATTCTTTTGTAAAACAGTATATTTAAAAATTAATAATCATATTTTGTCTTTAAAAATGTCATTTTGATTCAAACGTTTGTGGATACTGGTGGATTAACCATTACAGAAACATTAAAGAATCTGTTTATAATTATAAGTATTGTTAATTTAAGGCAGCTGTGCTTTGGACGGTGGTCTAATTAATCTATCTATTAAGCACTGTAAGTGTTAAGGTTAAATCAGGCTCAATTATTTCCCCTTTGCATTGAGCCTGTGCTCTGTAGGTGCCTGAGTGATATATCAAAGAGCAGAATAAATGTAGCTATACATACTGATTTTACCAGTTATCTGGTGTGCTCTTATTGATGCCTCTATTTTGAATACCATGTTTCTGAAAAAGGTCCAGCAACCATGTTGTGTGTCTCTCCTATATATGTTCATTGTTTATACACAGTGGGCATCCTCCCATTGATTAGCATAGTATATATATACATTTTGAAGCGTACTGCAGCAGTTTGTTACCCTTTTCTCACTGATGGACTTATTGGACGGAAAAAAGTTTAATGTGACACCTGAAACCAACACATCACTTTTCAAACCTTGGAGACTTGAGACTGCGAGAGTAAAGATAGAACGGTTTGTCAAAATTTTAACAATGATTACAGTAATGTAATCAGCTTGTCTGATCTTGAAAGCTTCTTCATGGAGTTTTGTAAGAAATGAGGATCACAAATCTTATCCAAGTGATCATTTGAGATTTTTGTGATGCACATTCTTCACTTTATTCTGTCTTAAGGCACTTAATTGGGTTTCAGTTCCGAGATGGACTGTTATGTACTAAAATACTGGATTATTCACAGTCCACGCTTGAAGCAGCTGAATAAAAAAACACAGAATTTTCACTGGCCCTAGGAAGGCAGGAAGAGGAAAAACATGTGACTGTCTTCAGCAGTTCAACACAATCTTTGGTAATCTGTACATGTATCACGTGATTTCACCTCTTCATCAACTCTTATGAGACATCCATGACAGGCTTCAACAGCTAGCAGATTACATAACAGGCTACACTTCTGCAACAATAAACCAGGGCGTACATTCCAGTGCAGGAACATATACATCAAATAATGATATGACTTTTTTCAAGTGAATATTAAATGTGTCCTAAAGGATTTCTTTCATTCTTATCCACTAGATCAAGATGTTCCCCAAGCAAACAGGATATTTCAATGTGTATCGGCCCACACAGCCCCTGCCAGTGGCCGCGGGACCAGTGAATCTGCATCCAGTGCTTCTCGACCTCTCTTATGTCTTCTGCTGCTGGCATGCCTCTGTGTCTATTTTATATAATTTGGACCTGTGATGAACTGCTGTGAAGAATATATATTGTACTGCACTTATTAATTTCTTTATATGTTAGCTTGGAAAGTAGTTTTTCATTGATGACATTTGAATACGTACTTTATATGTACTATATGTCTATCATTATAATGGTTGACCAGAAATGCTGCTTATTAAACTTTGAGGGGATTAATGTCAAGCTGACATGATATTAAACCTTGAAACTAGGTTGCCAAACAAAAATAATTCTGCGCTTGCTATAAAATAGCTGTTTGCTTTGCTTCAGCAAAACATATCTTATAAGAAAAATAAAAAAGTCAATCACTAATTAAAAACATGAGTATGTTTTGAGTATAGGTGGTCATCTTGTGTGTTTGCTATACAAAAAGCAAAGAAAAAAATATTTTTTAATTAAATGCTCTTGTGCTTTAGCAGTGGAAAATGTTTTCTTGTAGCCAGTTTAAATTAAAAAAACACTTGTCTGAAATTGTAATGTGTGATTCTTGTATAAAGCTACAGGCCTTAGTTTTTCATGATACCATCATCCTGTAGTCTCCTTGCAATATTACACCACCAACATCAGCCTGAACAATTAAAACGAGGCAGGATGGATCCATATTGCCATGTTAATGTGAATCTGATACATTTATCTCTTTTTTTAATCATTACAATACACAGTTTTATGTCACTCTGGATAAAAACACATGCTCAGTGTATCAAATGTAAGTTAAACAATTAAGCTATGACATTGAGGTACAGCTAACTTACTCAAATTAAGCTGCTTTGTTGTTTTCTTGCATTAGGTCATTACAGCAGTACATTGTTCACCAGCTATGGTAGAAGGCACAGTACTTCCTGGAGCATGCTAAGCATACTGTAAATCTGACTGACCTTAAGTTACTTTTTCGAGATAAGTCAACAGAGTAAGAAGTGCTTTGATGAAAGGTGCTCTAATAGAGGTACCTGTTAACAATGATTATGACTAATGCTCATTCTGTTAATAAGAAGCATCTACTTGCATGACTAAAATTACCTCTGTAGATATGTTTAATGACAGCAGGATTAGTATGTCAGCCAAAAGAGAGTAATGTGGGAGTGGTATCTTTTGTCAGTTTGATTTTACTGTCAGCAAAAATTACAGTTGATCAGGAACCAGTCTAGGTGGAGCATGTTACCTAGACATAGATAATAGATAATATGTCAAACCTCTATTCAATTGCATTACTTTTAACATTGAGCATAACCTTTTTTGTACAGTGACTGACTTCATAAGGGCAATGTTCATTGTCCCATCTTAGATGGCGCTCAGGGTGCTTGATTTAGTGTGAAACCCCCCATAAGGAGCTTCCTTGTCTTGATTTCAGTGGTTTCCATATTTTCCTTTGGCTAGGTTATTATCCCAGCAGGGGATATATGATCACCGGCAGGTCGTAGGTGATAACTGACCAGATCTTGTTCTTCCCATTCAGCTGACTCCTCTGGACTTGAGGTGTGTGTGTGTGTGTGTGTGTAAACTTCAGTCCTTTCTTCTTGAAAACAACAAAATGTGAGGTTGTATAAATAAATAAGTAAATACTGACAGTCAGGGATTAAATTAAATGGGAAGAACACAAATGAATTACCAACTGAAGCCTCATATACCTACATACTTACAACATAATTTAAATGGTTAACTAGATTTCACCAAACAAATATTTCACTGAACAACTGATATTGAACTGGGAGAAAAACAAAAGTTTCATATACAATGGAATTCATATTGCATCTCGTTTTTAGATTTCTTTACCACCTGATTTTGAAACACTTTTAAAAATTTAGATGATGAACAATGCAATCTTAATTCCTCATCACAATCACTATAGAAGTTTACCCCACTGATTTTTCATTTGAGCAATAATCACATATTTACATATGATATATTTTTATGATATATATTTTTTCTCCTCTAATTTCAAACAACCTCTGGATATAGTTTGGAAGGAGATCATTTTGTCCTTTGTACAATATCAGTGTAGTGCTGAGTTAAACAAAATCGTAAAACTTTAAGGCATGCAATTTCATGAATATTCAGTTGCTTTATTTTTATTTTTCTTTACATTGTAGCCACAGCTGCCCTGGGGCGCACTGACAGAGGGGAAAGGTGAAAGTAGTAACCTATGGTACAATACATTCTTCCAAGAGGTTTGACTGGTTGATGAAACAAAACAAAAACAAAAAATAACCAAAAAATAGAAAAGCTGCCTGTGCCAAAATGAAAACAAACAGAGTCACACACTGTGCATGTGCACAATGTGTGCTTATGTAATCACTTCTTATAAGGCGATAAATCAAAGTACTTGTTCCTTCCCTGTTGAAAGGCCCCCAAGGTCTCCCGATCTGACCCCCTTAGACTTTTATCTTTGGGGTCATCTGAAGGCAATTGTCTATGGTGTGAAGATACGAGATGTGCAGCACCTGAAACTACGGATACTGGATGCCTGTGCTGGCATTTCTCCTGCGGTGTTGCCATCAGTGTGTGAAAAGTGGGAGAAGAGGGTTGCATTGACAATCCGACACAATGGGCAGCACATTGAACACATTTTATAAGTGGTCAGACACTTGTAAATAACTCATGAAAGAATAAAGTTACGTTGAAACCAAGCACACCATTGTTTTTCTTGTGACATGTGTCACATGCCCCTCTTGCTATTGGAAAAACAAACGTTGTATTCAAGATGGCTGACTTCTAAATGGCCACCATGGTCACCACCCATCTTGTGGAGTTTGCCCCCTCACATATACTAATGTGCCACAAATTGTACTTTACTATCACCAACCATTCCCATTTTATTACGGTGTATCCATATAAATGGCCCACCCTGTATATGTCACCAGTCTTATTATGTCCAGTGTTTATTATGTTTTGTTCTGTTGTGTAGTACTGTGTTAAGAGATATATTCTAAAACACTTCTTCAGTTGAGAATCAGAGAAGAGAAACACACAGATTTTCTTGCTAGCAAGGGCAGCCTCCTGAGCTCACACACCAAGAGTGAGGCTCAGAGACTAAGCCCTGAGGACTGCCCTGGTCTTTTATTTATACACTTCAGTGAGCGTTTGTTCCATACATTGAAATGTGGAGGTGTATGTGTGCGTGTGTGTGTGTGTGTGTGTGTGTGTGTGTGTGTGGGGGGGGGGGGGTCAGAGTGTGACCCCATAAATGACTTCCCTAAACCTGCTCCAGCAGTTCATCTAAACAAAAGGCACTTAGCCTAAAACAGATAGAGCTACGTTAATCCTACCGTAAAACAATAAAACAAGGTACGACCTTCCCCATGCTCCTAGAATGTGGGGGTGAACGCCAGAACACCCTGGAATGTTACAGACCTCCTAGGATGAGACATTCTTTCAATATGCCACCAACTATATACTTCTAAACACAAATGATTACATGCAGTATTCTACCATATGCAAACTTATATCGTTAAAAGATTATACTGACTACTAAGTACAATTTTCCATTGATTCCTTCCTGTTGTCAGTATAACTTTAAATGAGATATCAGTATGCAACACCTTGTTGTACATTTTCTGTCACATCGTCATTGGTCATACAAAGTCTTCATCTTTCAACAGGTCGGGGTCATTATCATCACTTGTCACGGCTATGTATGCAGCAACAGTGGAAAATATTATGCGGTTAATCAAGAGTTTTAAACATGGCAGTATACATGTTACAAAGACACAAAATAAAAGTAAAAATATCCCAACTCCGATAAGTAGTCCTTTTAGCACCTGTAACCAGGAGCCAGTGTAAAGCCAAGAAAACCAGTCACTTGTATCACTTACATAGTCCTTATTTTGGGCCTGCTGGATTTGTCTCAAAGCATTCAGGGCGTCAGTCATGTTTAATGAGTGTACATCGTCTGGTATGTAAGTGCAGCATGTGTTGTTGAAGAGGACACAAAGTCCCCCTTTCTCTGCTAGTATCATGGAATAGTTCTTCCCTTGGAGTTGGTCCAGGAACACATATAGTGTGGGGTGTGTTGACATGCTGGGCATATGGGAACAGACATAATAGTCTGTATTTGCCGATTCTGTCTTTGTCCTGCGATGGGAATACTTATGGCTCTTCTACTGTCCATCCTCTGCAGAAAAACCCCTCTGTGGAAAGGGTGCTGGGTCCAGTTATCTTACTGCTGTTATGATCCCAGCAGTCTTCAGAGTGTCATCGTATGCACAGTACAGTGACACAGCATTAGGTGATGTTCATAGGAAACTGCTGTCATCATCACCATAGCTTCTGGTTCCTGTGCCTTCACAGAATCATGATGTCATGCCTCATGGTTCCAGAGGTGCCATAAAAAGAACATAAAGTTAACCATCCATAGCTGTGGAAAGAAATGACACTAGTTTCAACACAGGAAATTTTTCCCGTGTTATTCATATTGTCAAAATAACCTTCACATTTTCCCAAAAACACAGTGTAACAGCATCACCAACTCATAACCTGTAAACACAGTTTTCTTCACACATAAACCCAGAAATCCTGTAGTAGAAAAACATTAACTAGTCCTCTTATAAATCACATGATCAAACACATGAAGAACTGTAATGCTGTAGAAAAGAATGCAAATGTTAGCGCTGTGCAGGTGTATACACACTTTCTCACAGTTTCCTCTGTGAGCAACACAAGGTAGTGAATAACACACCCATGGTAAATTCACAGACACAGAAAATTTTAAACTAAAAAGGTTAAATTTGCAAAGTTCACATAGTCATGTGACCCAAGTTTCCTCCTGTGGTCTCCTTCTGCTCCTGAAACAGAGACACACACAGAGATACATCCACACCTTTGTCAGGTGGGGGTTAACTTTGAGTCGTGGTCAAGTCTTGTCAGCTTTTACCAGTCAGTCAGTTTGTTTTTATTTCCATTCATTCATTCATTCTTTCTTTGCTGATAGTGGAAACTATCGTCGCATTTGATCTCCACCCTCAGCAAAATGATGTCATTTCAAAAGAAAAAGAAGAACTTTAGATCGGATTACCTCGCTGAATCCTTTTTTTAGGCAGGGACTGTCATTTTCTAAATGTCCCAAATAAGTGGCTTTCTCCTGAGCCCATTTTAATGTGGAGAAACTTACTTGTAACAATTTTCTCGACAACGTGCCGTATAGCGCTTCTAATCGTGCAGATCTGCTTAAACAGAGATTATCGAACAAAACTTTCAGTGCACTGTGAAAGTATCAAAAATAAAAAGGCCTTGTTAAGTCATGACACAAGCTCCTCATCTCAGGAGGGTAAATCATACCATTAGTATGGTTTATCATACCATCATACTAATTGGCAGGCTCAACTTCACAACAAAAGAAAAATCATCAGCTAGATTCACTCCAAACCAACCATCAGCTGCACAACACACAACATAACCCTAATATGTTATGAGTTTAATCCCCAGGTCTGTGCTTTTCACTCATTTGGGCCACAGATCCATATTATCCAGTTTTTCTTTTTTCCCGTCATCATAAAACATGTGACATGTCATCAGCTATTTCACAAAAGACGTTTGTTCTTATGTATTCAGAGTTGTGTATCTAGGTACAGGATTCACTCGCACATCAAAACAGGAAACTCAGTGTTTTAGAGTCTCCACTCTAACAAACTCCAACACATCCAATTCACTCATGCTAGAATTCAGTCACCTTTCATTAATCTAAGAACGATCAACTAATTTGCATATCAGCTATTAACCCACTAAGATGACAGGACAACAGAAATGCATGTTCAAAATGTTATCACAAAAATAGAATTTCCCTCATACAGTAAATTACTTGTGCTGCATCAATCAAGCAGAAAGCATCTCCCAATTTACTATATTAACAACTAAATTTATCGTCTGATCACTTGTTGGTCAAACCAGAATCTTTTTTCCCACAAAAGTTAAACTGTTGTCCTGCAACCTAGAGAGTCAATTTTTTGCATTGGATAAATTCAGCATTTGATAACAAGTGTCTGTTAAATTCACACTATTTTAACACTGATGAGAGATAACAAGCTAATTTTCATTGCATGGGTGTTTGTGTTATTAGGCAGGTTTAATGCATGTCTGTGGAGCTGCATATCCAGCAGAACATGTTCTTAAAGCTGCCTTTCCTACACATTTCTCTGGTATTATTTAATCATTTTGTAACTGATGTGCTATGAGTCCATTGATCTTTGCATCACTTCTCATCACACTAAGTGACTTGGACAAGATGGTAAACAGACTCACATGCTTAAGATGTTGTCTAATCTTCATGAGCTCTCTTGTGTTTGGAAGTGTTAGTAGGGTTATGCATGTTCTGCTTGTGTGTGTGATTTTGTATGTTTCTTTTTGCAGTGTTTCAGACTCCTTCACAATTTTCCCACTTAAGCAGTCAGTTTTGTTTTTCCCAGGTTTGCTAACCCAAATTTTGATTTCCCAAATTAAACACCAGCATTCTCACTTACTCTCACTGTTGTCCTCTCCCACTTCAACAGTCCAATAGCAGGCAGTTCTCTTTCAGCTTTGTCCTGTGTTTCACTGTCTCTTTATGCCATTTTCTCCAAAGGTGGCAAATGTCAAACTCCAACAGTCTCCTCAGTTCTCCTCAAACGTTCTTTTCACATGCACAGTGCATTTGCAGCTTGTTGGGAACACAGTGCCATTCATCCAATCAGGCAGGATGATGGGTTTGCTCTTCTTCTCTCATGCTGTTTGTCCACACTGCTGCTGCTTGCTGGGACTCTTTGCCCAGGATTCTGCTGCTGTCTCTTTATCTGCCATGTTATTGCTCTTTGGAGCTGCATTCCTTGTCTTCAGGGAGGAGTGAGAGCTCGCTTGTGACTTTAAGAGACACATGGTGCTGTAAATAAGTAAGCCTGAACTTGGCCTGAATGTTTCCAATGATGTTAAACTATAACTTTCTTCCGACCGCTGCATGTGGAAAATTGATTCAGGTCTGCTTTTCACCTGAAAGTGACAAACTAAGACATTTTCATTATTATTATCACTGCTTAATCAACACACATCTCTCTCTCTCTCCTGTTTTTGTGAACAGTCCTTTAAGCAGAAAATGAGATTGTAGTTGTTCTTGGCTGATCAACACAAAACCTTTTTAAATTTTGTCTCTTTTTCACTCTTTTTTTTTACTTTACAATAGCTGGTGACCTGCAGAATCACCGCTCTCACAATCAGAGGCAATTACTTTTACACAGCGCACAAAAACACTGTGACGTCAGACACATTCACACTCACTTTTTCATCCGCATAAATAAATTACATGGCTGATGATATGTGCCTTGGTGATCCATAAGTATGATCACAAGTTTATTTAATTATTTTTCAACCCAACAAAACAAATAAACAGAAACATAATGCTGATGCTATGAACACTCCACACACATGAGTCAAGATACAGGAAAACTGCTCACGGAAACGCTGCACACTCCAGTTATCATAGTTTCATTTCCCTCTCTTTTAAGAGTTCTCAGCCAGCTCCTGATCTGATAATGTGTAGCTTGCTCATCAGCTCAGAAGAGACCACAACGCAACCTCACACAGTGGTTGCGTGCTTTGCCCCTTGTGGGGCAAAGTGGCAAAGACTTGCACTTTCATATTCAATTCAGCTTCTCCATCATGTAGTTTTCAGCTGTTTAATACAGGGTTCAGCGTATTAGTTGTTTTCATAGGTGTGCTCTATATCTCAACCATGGCTCATAATAAGACGACAGTCTTTCAAACAGGTCAAATGCCTCTATGCACGTCATTAGTTTAAATATTTACCTATTTTACTTCGTATGTCATTGTACTGAATTTGAGCAACCCTGAGCTTAATGCAGATTACTATTAACAACTGGTTAAATTAATGGTCTGGAGCACCGGCTGCTGTTGATCAGGGCAATCTAAAGAATTTGCGTTGTTTTTTTTTTTTTTTCTTTTTGTGGCTTTCTCCACCTATTTCCACTGATTTTACCTGCTCCGGCTTGTTGTTTTTCTAACCATTTCTCATCAGGTGTTAATTTTACTTGTTTATTCCCCATTTTCAAAGATTTTGCTGGGCCATCGCTGGCACGCTTGACTTCAGAGTGGTTTACTGATACGGCCTTCAACTTCACCCTAATGGTGAAGCGGTATCAGTTTTATGAGATGAAACTCAACCATTCTCCTTTGTCACCAGTACGTGAGCCTCAGCAAAGAAAACAAAAATGGAAGTAGTTCAGCAGCGTATTGTGCTGTAAAATCAACTTACTTCCAGACACATACACACACATAGACATTTGCGTGCTAATTTGTCACGAAGTAATTTCGGCTACCTCTAAAACCTAAGTCTAATTCAGCTCCTTTCGGCGAACCCAACCTATTTTAATTTCTCTGTCTCAAAGAGACAGAGAAATTTGCCTAAACGTTTTCATTTGCCTAAACGTATTTTAATTTGTCACGAAGTAATTTCGGCTAAGTCTAATTCAGCTCCTTTCGGCAAACCCAACCTAATTTATCACGTTACTTTAAACCTTTGCGGCCGTTTTATATACCAAAATAGTGTTTCTCACCCTCCGACATCTCACTGGTGGTTCGGCTCATCAGACTGATCCTACCGTAAAACAATAAAACAAGGTACGACCTTCCCCATGCTCCTAGGATGTGGGGGTGAATGCCAGAACACCCTGGAATGTTACAGACCTCCTAGGATGAGACATTCTTTCAATATGCCACCAACTATATACTTCTAAACACAAATGATTACATGCAGTATTCTACCATATGCAAACTTATATCATTAAAAGATTATACTGACTACTAAGTACAATTTTCCATTGACATACTGTCTCTTAGACAAATACTGGTATGGCTGGATCAGTGTACACCTAAATCTGAGTGACAGTTCATGTCAATTAAATTTTATTTACATAGTGCCAAATCACAACAACAGTTTGCATCAAGGTGCTTTATATTGTAAGGTAAAGACCCTACAATAATACAGATAAAACAGAGAAACCCCAAAAATCAAATGACCCCTATGAGCAAGTGCTTTTTTTCGACAGTGGGAAGGAAAAAGTCCCTTTTAATAGGAAGAAACATCCAGCAGAATCAGGCTCAGGGAGGGGCAGCCATCTGACGCAACTGATCGGGATGAGTGGATGAAGATAGGATAATAACCATTATGCAGAGAGGTGTATAAACACATAATGGGTGGAAAAGGTATCTGACTTGTACTTCTCACCTGACTGGATTCCAATTTATTATCTAGAGGATGACGAAGAATCAGATGCTTCAGTTTAAAATGTATGTTGTGTGTCTGTTTTGTTTCTCATAACAGTTGCTGTCGCGCTGACCTAGTAGGTGTGGCTGCTACTCTTCTCTTCCTCCTCTTGCCCACTACCTGCTCTGTGCTGCTGCTTGCGCGTGGCCGCTGATTAGACCTTGTGCATTCTACAACTAAGTGCGGCCTGGTGCGTGCCGCTCCGCCAGGTGAGCTGAATTAGAGCAATCAAGGGCTGGCATGCCTAGTAGACCTTAAAATGCATGCAGCAGCCATTTGACCTGGGTGCGACATACTGAGAGGACAGCAAACAAAGCACAATCCACTTTCCACTGTGAGGAAGACTTTGAGCTAGACGGGCTATCGGTTTTTCACCTATCTATCTACCTCTCAGCTATCTAACTAGCTAACTACCTGATTGACTGAATGAACTTGAAACTGGTCAAAATAAATTGAGTGAAATTCAAAGTCTGGTCTTTGTCAAGTGTGGGCACCTCACAGACAGAGAACACTTGACAGTTGCTATACACTGTCAGTGCCTATTCCATCTTGTTGTTCGTGCAATATTTGTAGATATGATGTACTTGCGTAATCAATGAATAATCGAAAGGCAGGACCGTGTTCAGATTTGGCTCTTGTCGGTGCCAAGCTTACTTTGCCAAATGGAAGGTGTCACAGTGTCATGTTGTGTCTCCTTATAATCTTTTAATACAGAATATACTCAACAGTACAAGGAAGGAATGTTCTGACTGTATCTCTTTTGCATTGTTTCTTTATTTGAGGGAATAATAACGATAGTCTTTTTTAATTCTTTTTTTAAAAAGCCCATAGGTTTTGTTTTGTTTTTTGTTGTTGTTTTTTAAACACAGGACTTCCTTTATGGTAAATCTTAGGATCAAATTATAGCAGTATTGAATTTTCATAAGATTTTTGTATCTCATCAAAATGTAAACCTGATCACCTTAGTATTGCAACTTTTACTCCACATGAGAACAATTTGGTAGAGCATATTCTTAAATGAAAAAAAAATACTTGCAAACTTTCTTTCACCAAAGAGTCTAAATTTCTAGCATTCCCCTGTCGCTTGTTTGCTCTTAATTTCTCGTTAGGAAGCTAAATGAAAAAGTTTACCACTTAAAGACACATCAACATCCTGTGGATTTTTTTAGTCCAACAGATCAAAACCAAAACAACATGTAAAAACAACCTCTCTTCAAATCTGAATGGCATATGGACACCACAACACTTCCATATATGAGTGATACACACACAAAAAACACACGCGAAGTGACTGAGGTAGCTGAGTGTTGTAGCTTTAAAAGGATGCATTCAAACATTGACTAGTAAGCAACACACATTTAATCTCAAAACTCTCTGGAAACAAAATACGGAAGTTTACATCAGATATTTTGATGTATCAAAACTACATACTTACATTGTTTCTTTCAATGAATAGAACAAACCAGAATTTCCAGCACAGGTTGAAACATGTTTAATCCAACAAAAGGTAAAAGAAGCCACATCATCATACTGTATGTCATTAAAATGGGCAGTGAGCATTCAAAATGTCATAATGTCACAACTCGCCCAGAAACTGGATACACCCCCACCCCCTGAAAAAAAAAAACCCCAGTAAGCTTCAGGATTTATTAGAATACCTATCATAGTTGATATCAGAGTTGCTAACCCATTTACATTACTTCATATGTGCAGTAACAATTTAAAATCAATATATGCTGACTTCATACCACCATGAAAAGCTGGTTGGATACACAAAAATATGTAAGACCACCAAAAGAACCTACATTGTTGATGGGAGTGCCTGCACTGGAGAACTGAACAATGGAAGAAGGTGGCTTGATCTGATGAATCAGGTTTTCCTTTGTATCATGCCTAAGGCCGGGTAGGTCAACACACTCCTAGGAACATATGTCAGCAAGATGCACAAGAGGAAGAAGACAAACTGCTGAAGGCAATGTGATGTTTTGTTTGATGCTTTGACATCCCTGGCCCACTCCAGGTCAGGGATGAGTTCCTGCCCCAAGTGGAGGGGTTTAAGTATCTCGGGGTCTTGTTCATGAGTGACGGGAGAAGGGAGCGGGAGATCGATAGACGGATTGGTGCGGCAGCCGCAGTGATGCGGACTTTGTCTGTTGTAGTGAAGAGAGAGCTGAGTGTAAAAGCAAAGCTCTCAATTTACCCGTCGATCTACGTCCCTACCCTCACCTATGATCATGAGCTGTGGGTAGTGCCTGAAAGAACGAGATTGCGGCCACAAGCAGCGGAAATGGGCTTCCTCCGAAGGGTGGCTGGCCTTTCCCTTAGAGATAGGGTGAGAAGTTCGGCCATTCGGGAGGGGCTCAGAGTAGAGCCGCTGCTCCTCCACGTCGAAAGGAGCCAGCTGAGGTGGTTCGGGCATCTGACAAGGATGCCTCCTGGGCAGTAGCGGTTTTTGATATGGGCGACACGGGCAGTTGCCCGGGGCGGCATCGTGGTGGGGGGCGGCATCACGGGCATCGCAAAAAAAAAAAAATTGCTCGTACTCATGCTGCCCCGACATCAGCCAGTGCATATTGGGAATGGTACAGGCACCGATCGGTTTTCTATCGTACATTTGCTGGGGCGCCCTCCGTTTGCGAGGTGCGCCTGCTGCTTGTGGCACAGGGAGGAGAGGGCGGGGCGGCAGGGGATTCTTTGGCTGGCTGGAGCAGCACCTAATAACCAACTCGCAAAATAAAACAAAATAAAAACAACAAACATGAAAACACCAGACATCATGATACAGACTTATAATTTGCACCGATGTTTTTTCGAAATTCTATAAGCAATAAGGACTTGGAGTAAAGGGATAAAAAACAATTTAAAATTTATAATTTACAGTTTGATAATTTAAAGTCTCACACACAACCCGTCGAAAGGGGGGGGGGGGCAGCACATTTCATTCATAATGTTGTAAATTATGTATTCATGATTTGAATCCTGGGTTGTGTGAAATCCCAGAAATACACCTTAGACAAAGTGAATCTGTGAACTAAAGTGTAGGTCTATTAGGTTATGTTGTGGTGATCCTCGGGTTGGGGGATGGGGTGTTCATACTGGAGTGCAAAATTAAAACCAATGGAAGATGGACAAGAGAAGTTCAAAGCCATCAGGTGCCAACACGTTCTCACTCCCAAACCGTAACATTTTACGCTAGGTGACAAATCGTCAACATATTACGTTTTCGGGTACCCACCACGTTCCTAAATGACGACCTCGGAAAAATGAGGAAATAAGAGAACCGTATGGACTCAATCTACACATGTTCGCTCTTTTTCTTCAAATCGCTTAGAAACACGCTATTTAACATCATTAAGGTCCTGGTTAAGGTCAGGAAAAAGGTTATGGTTAGGGCTGGAATACAGGGCTGGAACCTCTATTACCGCGGGAGCGGCATTGCACTGGATTTCGCCCATAACCCGCCGCATACCATAAGAACGCCGAAGGTCTCCTTTCGCGTTCCTCAGGAACGCCGCAGGACGTGACAAAACGTATGCCTCGGGAGTGAGAGAAAAAATAGAAAAGAAGAGGAGGAGAAACGAGCAAAAGATACAGGTAAGCAGATGTGTCAGTGGATAATGGCAGGTCATGTATCCTGAAACAATCAGAATCAGAATACTTTATTAATCCCTAAGAAAATTATGTGGATTACAGTTGCTCCAAAAAGAAATGGTAAAAATAGTAACAGTAACAGACTAAACTCCAAACAATATATTATGTTACAGATTTTAATATTAATTAGTCATTGTCAATTGTTGATTTGTCCTGTTCTCATTGTATGATGGCTGTTTGGTAGCCGTTTGCATACAATGCATACTCTCTCTCTCTTCATGTGTGTGTGTGTGTTTCTCTGGTGAATTTCGACAGCAGTTTTATGTTAATGTACAATCCTTAATATGTTTTATGTGTGTGTGGGTGTGTGTGTGTGTGTGGGGGGGGGGGGGGGGGGGGGGGCGCCAGAGGGAGTGTTTGCCCGGGGTGCCAAACAGGCTAGGACCGCCACTGCTCCTGGGTGAGGCGTTCAGGGCATACCCCACCATTAGATATACTACAGATATACTACAGATGCTTCATAGCCCTTTCATTTTTAATTTCACCTAAATTAACAGAGGAGATCCTGTTCTCTTCAGTATCATTGGCTGTGTCCAAATAAAACACAAAAAACTCTTAAACTCATCCAGTTTAAGGAGAAGAGTAATTTTTACGAGAAGTTCTGAGCAATTATGAACTTATGAACGTAAGGCATAACTGTGAACTGAATGGTAATTAGGCTTGACAGAAGAATGAAGCTATTACCTGCAGGCTACTGTGGTTCCTAGAACGGCATCATGGGTTCACTAAAAACTAGTCTTGGAAAATTTGAAAAGATGAAAAAACATTCCATTTGAATGACGGCTTCCATCAGATGTCTTCCCCTTACTAAATTGGATGCCTGATACAACACTTGAACTGTCTATCAGTATGTCTATAACAATCAAAGCTTAGATTGTTCAACCAGCCTGGCAGGATCATTCCAGAAGATGAAACTGTAGAACACGAATCTCAGATTACTGGTTAGTGTAATTACCTGCATAGCATTCTTGTTAGTTGCAATGTATGTCATTTAATTAAAATTAAAATGCGGCCATCGAAAACGAAATACACTATTGATAGATCGAGTCCCAAAATTCAAAGCTGCATTCACACCTTTCAAAAAAAAAACCCACAAGAAATTTTTTTTTCTTGCTGACCAAAATAGGCAAGCGTAAATACTCATGAATGTTAAAATGCATACTGTCTGGAATTGGCTACTGGGTTTCCAGGAAAGATCCTACCGAGGGAAACACTGATATGTTGTGTTAGCAATCAGTCTCTTTACTTCCTCTTATTAATCATGAATTTGAATGAATTTTTCGACCTTTTTTTCTGCAAAATTGAATTATTAATCTCGAAATATCGACTTTATTCTCAAAATGATCGACACTATATTTTTTTTCTTGATGTGGCCCTAATACTCCATCGTACTTCCTGAAAATTTTGGATAACGACCAACTCACATGTCACATGGAGGCGGTGTCCGGCCAGCAGCAGGATGCACTGAGGGAATAAAAAGAGGGAGGGTGAGGTGAGCTGCATCTGACAACAGGCTGAAAGGACGCACAGGTGCATCAAAGGTAAGACACTGCAGCTTAGGTGAGCAGGACAGAATGAAGAATTAGGCTGCAGTCTGAAAAGTGCATGTATTGCATTCTTTTCTCTAACAGCAGACTGTAGCATTTTAAATTTTAGCAATTTAACGTTCAAAGTTTGCAAGAGCTACATTTTCTTTTTGATGATTTTAATTTAATGATATATATATATGCGATTATAAACAATGTGGCTTTTATGCTCGTTTCAGATGAAGTGGTTTGTAGTCGCTGCCCTTGCTGTGTGCGTCCTCGTACCCGCCGCTCACTGCGCATCCGAATCAATAGGTGTGTATTGTCTAAAGGCCTTTTTTTTCATGAAATATTTTGAATTCACTGTTACACTGAATTTGTACTTATGGGAATCTGAATGTCCTGTTTTTTCACCCCTTTTTTCATCCAGCCTGGTGTTATCACCTTCCATCCTGCAGTAAGTACCCAATATCTCCATTATCTATTATATGTTGCCCACTGAGTGACCCCTCCTCGGTGACTTTACGTGTTCTTTCTGCTCATAGATGACACAACCTGGTCAACAATTTCCCCGAAATATTGCAACGGCACCCGACAGTCACCCATTAACATCGTCTCAGCATCTGCTACACCAAACGCCAATCTTACTGAATTCACTTTTGTAAAGTATGATGACACCTCGGCAATGACATCCATAGAAAATACTGGCGACACAGGTAAGCCCGGGTTTATGGCTTAGTGCTTACAAAAGTGTGTTGTTGTGGGTTGGTGTTTTTTTTTTATCTTCTTGTTTCAAAACATATATTTCGACCTAGTTTAACAAAAATAATAATCATCATCATCATAATAATAAAGATAACTTGTCTTACTGGAATTTTTAGCGCCCTTCTCTTTTCTACAATTAAACGCACCCCCTTTGCACCTGAACATTCCTTCTTACTCCTCACCGGTTAGATGTAACCTCATTCTGTTTTTGTTTTTCCACCTTCTTCTAGTCAAAGTGACCCTTAAGAGCGGAGTTAAGATTTCAGGAGGGGACCTGTCCGAGCAATACGACAGCCTGCAGTTCCACTTGCACTGGGGCAACGGCTCCTCTGTGCCCGGCTCAGAGCATACAGTGGATGGAAAGCGCTATCCTATGGAGGTACAGATTTATTTAAAAAAAAAAAATCATGTTATTTTGGGTGATGCTGCTGTGTTTCTTCGATAAATTCATATTAAAATTGTAAATAAAATAAAATAAGCAAGCAAACATCTGTATGATCTTTATGAATTTATGTATTTTCCCAGCTTCATATTGTGAACAGCAAGTCATCCTACAATGGGAATACAAGTCTAGCCGTCAAAGATCCCACTGGACTTGCAGCGCTTGGTTTTTTCATCGAGGTAAGAGAAGCAGCGCACGAGATAATGTAATGTTATTCAGTATTGCAACCTCACTGCATTTTGGTGAGGTGTTGTCCCTTGTTCTGAGCTGTGAAAAACAATGAAATCAATATATATATATATATATATACTTTTTTTCCAGGTAATGTCAGGCAACTCAACTGGCCAGCCGGATAGCTGGCGCAATTTGACCTCTTACTTGGCCAACATCACACAAAAAGGTGACATTTTTTGTGTGGAAAACCTCCTCTCCTCTTTCTGACTCTAAATTGTGTCACCCATAGTTCCTTCATGTAGGTCTTGTTTCTGTCCTCAGGCCAGAAAGTTTCAATTGCAGCCGGGTTTTCCCTGAACGACCTGCTCGTCGGTGTGAATCGCACTCAGTATTACCGCTACCTTGGATCTTTGACGACCCCCACTTGTAATGAGGCGGTGGTCTGGACCGTTTTTAAGGAACCGATTAAAGTCAGCAAAGATCTGGTAGGTGTTATTTCATTTCTTTCTTCTGTCTCTTAATTATCATTGCTGCGAGCACAGATGGTCTATAAGTGGTTCATGAAGCTAATTGGAATATCATCACCAGATTGACCTCTTCAGCACCACACTGCACTTCAACGACAGCAGGTCACAACTCATGACAAACGTCTACAGAAGCCTGCAGCCTGCACAGCCAGTGTCAACTCAGAGGGTCAGGGCCTCTGCCTCCTCAACCTGCTTCTCCCTTGGCCCGCTACTTCTCAGTCTTGCACTGGGCTGGATTTGGAGCTAAAATAGAAAGAGAACGTCATCGTCAACCCGTTGCCTCACTTCAGGACATTCGTTCTTTCCCCCATTTAACTAAAACTGACCTTTGCTGATTTTTAGTGTAGCTCTCTGTGTTTGACATAATCACGAAAAGTGTGAAGAACAATTTTTTAAGGTGAAGGCTACCTCTGCACCCATGTTATCTCTCAACAATATCTCTTGATTATGGCTACCTGTGACAAAGCACTTACCTGTTGTCAGATTTGAGTCTGAATGCATGCACGCACCTCGTGCATGCAAAGTTTACTTTATGCAATGACATGCACAAGTTTTCATTTTGCGTGGCCAACATGGTGTGAACAATTAAGGCATGTTCCACATCTCTGTTGAGCTGCCAGAGCTAGGCGTGGGTGAGAAAGGGCTGGACCTGCACTGTCTACAGTGTAGTTCTGGTGGTTATGAAATCCAGCATTATAAGAATGTGTTGCTATCTGGTGACACGTTATGATATGCCTTGATGTTGGCACATGCAACTAGTTTAGTTTACCAGCTGATGATTGAAGGATATGGTAATTTTGTCTCTTTGTTATTTGTATTTATTTTAAACTATTTTAACCTTTCTTGCCTCCATTAGTGCAGCTACTGCTGCATTTGAGGTGCACCGTGCACTGTGCTAAAACCACAAAATGGAAAAAGAAAACATGCTGATTCATTTATGAAGTTTGTGTTTTGAAGGTTTTGTGTGTTACTTTCTCAGATGAAAAAAATTATTTACCAGTGATGCACATTGCTTATGTCCTTAACACTGTACTGTATTGCTTCAACATGAAGAAAACTGACTTTCCTGATCTTCTTAAATGGCATTTAAAAAATTTTTGTGAATGTTTGTGCCGCTTTACTCTCTTTTTATAAATTCTTGGAAGTTTCTGGAAATTTTGAAATGATACATAGCTGGCTGGAGTGCTTCATAGGTGCATTTGTTACACCTAACTAGGTCAAGCTGTCTGAGCTTTTGAGAGCTGTCTATTCTAGTTTACAAAATGTGCTTCAACAATGTATTTTAGAACAAAGATCCCTAGTTTGTGTAATGGTTAACTAGCCGTATTATCAGTGAAAGGTTGGGGTTGCAGTTAATTTGATTTTAACTAAGTGAAACATATTTTTATAACATATTTTTCAGGCCACAAGACAAGCATTCTTATCACTCTGCTCTTCTTTTTGTAATGGTGGTATTTGATGTCCTTGAGATAAGTAGGTTCCTGCAAACAGGGAGAGGTGTTCCTAATAATGCTATCATCAATCTGTAACTGAACACACAAACAGAACTGTCACTGGAGAATGACAAGTATTTAATCATTGAAAATGAATCATCTTGAATCTGAGCCAGATAAGACAACATGAGGTAACATGCCTTCACACTTGCGGCAAGGGCAGTGACGCCAAAGAAATATGTGTTAAAAGCAAAAGACAAAGCTACAAACCAAAACCAAAAGTATAAAATTCAACATTAGGACATTTTAATAGTTTCTGATAACTTATAAATGGTTTTGTTTAAGATTTCTTTCACAGAGATTTTACAAAATGTATATTGTCGCTTTACAGTAAGTCTATCTGACTTGAGCTGTGAAAACCAATGAAGGATTTGGTATGTTTCATCTGCAAAGTTAAGCATCTCAGCTTAACACAGCCCAGCCTTAAGAATATTCTACAATGACAGCTATTAATATCAATGTAAAACAACCAAAACATTGTACATTTGTAAAAACTACAAAAATATAAAAAACAAAATCTTCAATTTACCATAATCCAGATCTACTTGTGCACTATATATTTTGATATTTTAGCAAAAGCACCAAAATCTAATTATAAATAGATATATTTAAAGATGAAAATGACTTTTGCTGTTAAGTATGTTTGATTTAACTTTTTATCACCCCAAGCACAAGGCGGTTACATAAGACCTTGTTATGAAGAAGTAGCCTGTGTGCTTGCTTGTGGTGTTAAATGACATTTCTTTCTTCTGTAAAGCTAATTGTAATTCAATACAAAAATGTCGCAATATGTTTCAGATGAGAAACTGTATTTATAGAAACCCAGGGGGTTTAAGAGAGGCTTTTCTTGCCACTGGGACTCATTTTGAAACTATTGTGTAACTTTATGCGAGTAAGATGACATAAAGTCATTCTATTAATAACCCGCCAGTGGAAAAAAGGGAGAAGTAAACATTGACTTAAGAAAATTACAAACTCATGTTTCTTATGATCTCATTGGTTAGCAGCAAAATAAAAATCAAGAGGAGAGAGCTGCTTCTCAGTGATGAATGCGATCCCAAGAAGAGGCAGGTGCATTTTTTGGGGAATCGAGGATTTGTTGGAGTGGAAGTTGAAGGAGGAGCTGGACATCTAAGCCAGTCAACACCGATGGATTTTGGTGTGACATCATCTTGGTTCAGGCCTCCATTTGTGAGCATCCAGTAGGAATTATCCTTGAAGAAATAGGTATTTCCTTAACAACAAAAAAAGAAGAAAAGAAAAAAGAAAAAAAGAACACGAAAAGCAATGCAGCTGTTATTTTGTTTCATCAAATTATGAATAAACCAACCCATACAAACTGGATGCTGATTAAAAGGAGTGGAAGACAGCAGCACAGTGTAGTTTTTGTAACTACAAAGTAGTTATGTGGTTAGCTCCTGCACTTAATGATGTTATGAGGGCTCAGAAAATGTACTTCTAAATCCTGTCATTTCAAAAGCTCTCTTACCCTGAAGCCAAAGTTTTCAACAGCTTTATTAAAAATACTAAAATTACTGTACTTAATAAATACAAAAATTAAAAAATAGCCCTTTCTGGGTCAGCTGGGAGGCATCCACTAATTTTCAACAAATCACCCACCTGTTAAATTAGTCATATTTGGATTGTCATTCTAATATAAAGTATGCTTTGATGTGTTACTACTACTTTTCACATGAAGTAATGAAATAGGATATGACATGGCATTTTCTTGTGCAGGAATCTTTCCTTTATTCATTTATCTACTTGAATCATGTTGCATCTCAGTGTAAGATGTTATTTAGAACTTCTTATCTTAATCAGCGCTCTTCCACTCCTTTCTGTGCGTCATTCTCTTGAGCGTCTTGGGTGTGACAGCTGACAAAAGCTATCTCCCAAAATAACTTCTCTATCATTGTTGTGTATTTGTCTAGAGCAAAGGTGGACAATTCATTTTTTCCAAAGGGCAAAGTGAGAAACTGTACCAATAAGCTTAATCCTTATTGGTGCCCAGTTTCTCATGTGGCCCCTTGGGGAAATGAATTGCGCAACTCTGATCTCAAGTTTGTAATAGAAGATCATCACATATGTCTCCATTTTAACACAATGTTACCTTCTCGCCAGCTAATGATGCCATCGATATGGGCAGGCATTCCTTCCCATAGGGTGTTTTCCCGTGGATATCCTTGCTCTGGTTGGATGGTCCTCTGTCCATTCTCAATGTTTTCGTTAAACCTCCAAAACTCCCCTCCGCTGAACAGGTATGTTTTGCCATTATGAGCCCAGATGAAAGCAGCGTCCACCCTGTTCACTGTCTCACCCGACTTCTTCTTCATGCCCCAGTCAGAGAGAGGCCGAGGGTAACCGGCCATAGCCACTGTGTCCTTGAAGACCCAGTACTGAGATCCTGGACATGGCGAAAGCAAAACATAGAATATTTCAACAGAAAATCACTTAATGTGAGTCGGAACCATATCCTGGTGAATTCTTCGGTTTATCAGCAGCAGACCAAACTGGAAAGTACCGATAATACAGACCCAGTGATACAGGCAATGACCCAAAAGATACAGCAGGGGGTTTGAATGTAAAGAAGTGAAAATATTTGTCTGGGGCAGATCTGTTCAGGAGATTGTCTTCAGCTGCATTTCACTTAGCGAGGACAAAACTGAAGGCAGGAAAGACCAAATACAAAAACAGCAGCATTAAAAGCCTGGAACAGAAAGAAAACACCAGGACAAACTGGACCATATTGGCTGACTTTAAAAGTTTAAAATTAAGTATTTTATTTATCATTATATTAATTTGTACATATTAAAAATAAATCCTCATTGTTTTAACACCCTTTTTTGTTCTGCCTCTTAAATAAAACTTACAATCTGCACTCCAGTTGCATCTCAATTGTTTCATTTTCACATCTATTGTGGCAGCGTGTTGAGCCAAAATAATAAAAAATGCATCACTGTCTAAACACTTCTTGACCTAAATGACGTATATGAAAATATTTATATATGATTTAACATTTCACCCCCCACTCAAAAAAACCACCATGTTTAAAATATAACCGACGTGAGAAGTCACCCACTTCTGCCCCGTCTCGAAACGGCCAAAATTAGATCACCTGAGGCCATACATAACCACAAGATTTAGCTTCTCACCGATGAAGAAGACGATGCGGCTGTCGCTCTTTCTCTCATACACAGCATCGATCTTGTTTATTCCTTCTGGAAGGCCCATCCAGAAGTTTTTGATCTGAGCCGGATTTAAGGACACCAAAGAGCCATCTCGCTGGGTTCTCCAGAACTGTGCACCTTTTTGAAGAGAAGACACAAAAGAAACAACACAGATAAATAATTTTTTTTTTTTTTTTTTTTTTGACGAATGTGGAAAATTAATTGAATTGTATTTTTTATTCTGTGCAGCACAGATCCACTTTTTCATACCTTTAAAGAAGAAGACCTCTCCCCTAATGTTTCCTATAGCATCAAAGCCTCCCTGACACCGCTCTTGGAATGATGGATCAGAACTAGGAGAGAAAATTTAATCAAAATCAAGTTAAACTCTGCTTTTACTGCATTTGTTTGATAAATACACTAGAGGGCGCAGTGGGGCCAAGAATGCCACAGTGAGAGTCTTTAAGCTATCACTTAAATTAAATAGACTACTACCTTACGATTATATTCACAGAGATTTTTACCCCAAGCCTCATTCATCCAGAAACAAAACACATACATACAAGTACGTTTTTTCGATACTTAAGTACAATGTCTAACATTTGTCAACACACGCTCAGACACCAATGGAGCCGTGAGGTTTTAGTATCTTTCCCTTTACGTTGACATGCAAACTGCAGCAGCAGGGTATCAAACTATCAGCCTTTTGACTGATAGGGGCCACAGCCACAGCCTTCCCTAATTAGTTATTCTTCTTTTTTTTTTACGTGACTTTGTCTGAATGTATTAATAGTATATTCATAGTTTGTAAAGTCAAATATTATTTGATGATTATCTGGATTAAAGTGCAATCCAGATAATCCCCCCACCCCCACCCCCAATCCCTCCCATGGTTCAGCTCACTGCTGTGTTGGCCTCGGTGGAGGTGGACTGGGCAGGCGTGGGAAGTGGGGATCATCACCACCTGGTCGGTCAGCATCTTTCACACCTGCAACAGAAGAGTGACAGAAGACACTGTGGAAAAGGAAACGAAAGCTGACGACAGTATAAGAAAAACTCAGCAGGCAACCCACATTCTTCTCAGTGTGCAGAGGTGTTTGTCACACAGGATGCAAGGCTTTTTCTTTTTTAAGACATGAGGAAGATATTCAGTTACATCACTGCATGAATGCAGTATTGCACACAAAACCAGATTAAAACAGTGTTATTGTATTACTGTATTATTTTTATCTTTTGTAGACGTTTTACGTTTTATAGCATATTAAGTTATAACAGAAATATATCAGTAATGAATATCTGAGAACAACTGTGTAAGAGTTTTATAAAACCTAAGTGTAAAGTGCAATTTTTATAAACTAGAAACAAATAGCAGAGACAGCTCATATTTGCAGGACCACATGTACTCCATGTACACTTGCCCAAATCAAGAGTGATCATTAGGGCTGTGCCATATATCATCTGTGATAAGCCCAGTATCATTTTTTATGTGATATAAAAAATATCATATTTAGTTCATTTCAGTTTTATTTATTTAGCACCAAACCATAAAGCACTCATCTCAAGGTGCTTTACTGTAAGGCAAGAAGGCTATAACAATAGAGAGAAAACCCCAACAATCAGATGACCGCCGATGAGAAAGCACTTGGCAACAGTAGGAAGGGAAAACTCTTTTTTAACAGGAACAAGGCTCAGTGAGGGAAGCCATCAGCCATGACCGATATTGACATGCCGTGCCTTTAAGGGAGAGCGAGAACCCTGCAAAATATGCAAGAAAACTGTTTCCGCTGAAAGTGGAAACAATGACCTTAAATGACTACATGGTGTGCTGCTCAGAGCACTGGCTAGCTGCGCTAGCTAGTAGTTAATCACTGACTGTTGCTCATTAAAAAAGAGGGATTGAAGATGATGTTCATTAACCTACATAATGTAGGTTGCTGAATGTAAGCATCAATATAAAAATATTTATTATTTTTTTCAATATTATCATTAATATTGTTATCACAAACTATGTTGAAATATCATGGAATATGTGATACATTTTTGAGGCTATATTGCTGAACTCTTGTGGTTAAATGGATGGTTGATATAACTTACATAAAAAAAATCAAGTAATATAATTCACAAATTCACAATCAGTTTGAAAGGGCAAACGGATATGAAGAAAGATTTATTGCTACAATAGTGGTATGATATGGCAATATGAGTGTAATACTCCACCACCTCTGAACTATTTTTACATCATCAAGTGCCAGATGCTGATTTGGTGAGTGTACGACTAGTCAGACTGACCGTAAAGCTGCTGGATGGCGAGCCTGTCATCCATGGCCAGTTTAAAGTGGGCAATGTCTTCCACGGGACCCTGATAGTACGGCCTCATGATGGATGGATCAGAGGAGGAATGAGAAAGGCCCAGTGCATGGCCAAACTCATGCACTGCAACTGTGAACAAGTCTGTACTTCTGCTATCACCTGTGGAAGTGTGAAGGAAAAGTGTTACCGTTTCACAAGAAAGCAAAAAACCCACTTAAAATTAGATAGTGGACATTCTGGGTAAGTGAATGATGAGGTTTTTTGTGTTCTTCATATCCTTTTAAATTTTATATATTCTTTCATATACCTGCGTAGCTCCAGATCTCATCGTCATCAAAGTGTGTATCACCAGATATCTCAAGTGTTCCTGGGAAAAAGGCATGAGCCAGAGTGCCACCTTGCCCATCAAAAGGGTACCCATCGTCGTGAAACATGTGGTCAAAAGACACTCTGATGTCCCCTTTAGCTGTGGCCCCATTGTTGTCTCTCCTCAGCTGACGGAAATTCAAAGGGGCCACGTCACTCCAGGCTTTGAAGGCATGAGTCAGGAGCTTTTCCACGTCATTGTTAGCCAAGCCGGGGGAGGTGGAGGGATTTGGGTAGCTGTGGATACTGGAGACAGAAAACTTAAATGCTGTGACTTGTGTATTTTTCACATTCCTCTTTTTTTTAATCACACATGATGTTTTAATACTGTCCCGAATTCTTTTGATTGAGGTGTGAGGCAAACAACCACTGGTCCAGATGTGTCAAAACAATGATTTTATTAAACACACGCGTGGAAAGAAATACACCATCACAATTCTCAGCATAAATCTCCGCTAGAAAGCACACTTCAAATGGTTTTTATACGTCAGGGTTCACGCCCCCTCTTGCGTCAGGCAGATACATGTCATGCATAAATTACAGTTAATGACAGTCACCTTTAACACACTTAAAGAGACATTTTCACCGTCTCCGAGCCAGATGTTCCTGTGGATGTTCTTCTTCTCGCTTATCTCTGGAACATCAGGCACACATTCTGCAAAAACTGTTGTTTATGCAGGTACAAAGTGCAGTTACAAGCAAGTCTCACCTCTACCCTAAAAATAAATCTACGGGATGTCTGTGTCTGTAAGCGTGCTTGCTTTGACCTTTCTGCACTGTGTCACCTTTCACAATATGTCATCTAGACAGTCTTGCCAGATGAAGCTTGTAACCCTCAAAAACAGAATGCCAACTGTTTTATGCGCACATTTGCAGTATGTGTAATAATATGATTAAAACTACACGTTTAATAAATGTTTTCAAAAAATGCCACTACTCAAAGATCTCGTTGTCTCACTCCTCGGTCCATTCAGCCACCTCCACCAACGGCATTATGGACCCTGGACCGATTGGCCCCAAATCCACAGCCCTATACATACACAGCTGTATACATACAGCACAATAAAATGTCATTAAAATTCAGCCTTGCAGAAGGCTTATGTTATCTAAAAGTGGAGCCTTCCCTTTTTCTCAATTTTTTTCTCCTTCATTACAAGTTACAGGTCAAATTTAACAAAAAAATATTTAAACATCAAATTCCAAGGTGTCACCTTGATGCCACACGCTGGTTTGCAAAGTCCTCAAATTTGGCTGCGGTAGACTTAATAAGATACGACATTTCAAGTCATAGGTGGATCTGATTGTACAGAAGAGGATTAGGGCCACTCTTTTCTCAGAATTCTGGAAAAGAAGAAAAAAAGATGTGCTCTTTTTTTTCTGGTGGCCCTAATCTTCTATTTTCTCCTGTATAATTGAGAAACCAAGCAACACTGCATTTATAGGCTGTAATATAGGCTTGTTGTTCTCATATTTGTGCCAACAACACAAGAACACAAGTTATCATAGTGGAAAGCTTTAGAAGTTTTAAATCCTACATGCTAGCACTTACTTCAACCTTTAATCTTCAAATGGTAACAGGTTCTCCTCTTTTTCAGCATGTGGGTAAATTTTCTATAATAGAAAGGTGCTATATAGTTTTACTTATATATACTCAAACTGAGCACTTTGACGCTTGGGGGAAGACTTGCTCTACCACTTGAGCCACATCCACTCCCACATCATTCTGTTAGCACCACACGCTATCAGATAGCTTCCTCAATAAAATGCCTCTTTAATCTTGACTTACTTCCTATATTTGATGTAACATGACTAGCTTGTTGGCCATGACAACTTATGGGGTAAAAAACATGTCAAGTATTCCTGGGATATTCCCATGATTCATACACATATGATAAAACCACAATGTATCATCACACAAAACCAACCTCCATGTGAGATCTGTCTTATCCCACTTTAGGCCTGATAGTGCATATCTTTTCCTCCTCCTTCGCCTCCTCAGTATGTCATCTCTTCCGACAATATCAGGAAGAGAGCATCGTGGTTTAGACATTAGTTTGAGCGTTTCCTGGTCTGGAAGAGAAGATGATTAAATATCATGTGTTGAAATGAAAGAAGGTGTTGCAAGAACTGCAAGGCCTCATGTGACCCCTGTCTGAAACAAAATGTACAGCGTTGTGCAAAAGTCTTGAGCCATCACTAATTGCATTTTTCCTGTGAAAATGGGAAGAAGGAAATTGCTGAAATGTGCAAATATACACTACCAATAAAAAGTTTGGAAACTTCTTGTTTAATGTTTTTTCTTTATATTGATGACTATTTACATTGTATATTCTCACTGAAGGCATCAAAACTATGAATTAACACATTTGGAATTATGTAGTAAACCAAAAAATGTGAAATAATTAAAAACATGCTTTATAGTTTAGATTCTTCAAAATAGCCACCCTTTGATTTAATTACTGCTTTGCACACTCTTGCTATTCTCTTGATGAGCTTCATGAGGTTGTCAGCTGAAATGGATTTCCAACACTCTTGAAGGAGTTCCCAGAGATGCTGAGTACTTGTTGGCTCTTTTGCCATCTGTGGTCAAACTCATCCCAAACAATCGCAACTGAGTTTAGGTCAGGTGACTGTGGAGGACAGGCCATCTGGCGCAGCACTCCATCACTCTCCTTCTTGGCCAAATAGCCCTTAAACAGCTGGAGGTGTGTTTTTTTCTACTGGTCTAATCTCTAAACCTTGTATTTCTTGCCTGAACATATCTTGTTGCTTTCCTTACTCGGGGTTTCTCAGCAGCTATTTGGCCATAAAGGCGTGATTCACACAGTCTCCTCTGAGCAGTTGATGTAGAGATGTGTCTGCTACTGGAACTCTGTGTGGCATTTATCTGGGCTCTAATCTGAGGTGCTGTGAGCCAATTTCATCGTAGTGCTCGATGGTTTTTGCCCCTGGGAACACGTTCACAGTCTTAGAAATTTTCCAGACTGACTGACCCTCAGTTCTTAAAGTAATGATGGACTGTCGTTTCTCTTTACTTAGCTGATTGGTTCTTGCCATAATATGAATTAACAGTTGTAAAAAATAGGGCTGTTAGCTGTGTACCAACCTGACTTCTGCACAACACAACTGATGGCCCCAACCCCATTAAGAAGGCAAGAATTTCCACATATGACAAGTCACACCTGTGAAGTGAAAACCATTTCAGGTGACTACATCATGAAGCTCACTGAGGGAAGGCCAAGGGTTTGCAACGCTGTCAACAAAGCAAAGTGTGGCTACTTTCTGGAATCTAAAACATGAGACATACTTTATCAATTTTTTCCTTGCTACATAGTTCCACATATCTTGCGTTGTATATTTGATGTCTTCAGTATGTATCTACAATGTAGAAAGTAGTAAAAATAAAGACAATCCATTAATAATGGATTGGATTTATATAGCGCTTTTCAAGGTACCCAAAGCGCTTTACAATGCCACTATTCATTCAGTCTCACATTCACACACTGGTGGAGGCAAGCTACAGTTGTAGCCACAGCTGCCCTGGGGCAGACTGACAGAAGCGAGGCTGCCATATCGCGCCATTGGCCCCTCTGGCCAACACCAGTAGGCGGTAGGGTAAAGTGTCTTGCCCAAGGACACAACGACCAGGACAGAGAGCCCGGGGATCGAACCGTCCAAAGTTTTGACTGGTAGTGTATATGGAAATACAATGTCATCAACACAGCCCGAACTCTTTTTTTAAGGAAGTTTTCTTGTCATTTGCAGTTGTTATTTCTTGATATGTCAAGCTTTCAGCTAATAGCTTTTTGGGAATAAACTTGGTGCAAAAAACTACCTAATGCCTGTGAATGTCAACGACAATGTGTTTTTGCAGTGACCTGCAGGTAATAAAGTGTACAAAAAGGGTTCAAACTGATTAATTTGTTGGATTTGGTGCCTTTTTTTCTGCTTGATGGATGGGAGCAGCTACAATGTTTGCTTTCCTTAACATTTATGAACTGCTTTATGAACAGGTGGTTGGATGAAGGACTCCTGGCAGCTTTTTCCCAGGAAAAGTTTTTAATATCAGTTAAAAATTGACATGGTAAATTCAGGTATTTTGTAATCCACATGAATTTACCATCTATCTCACTTACACCTGGACCTCTATGTCTTATATGGCAACAACTGAGCATGAATTAAACAAACTAACTAATTAAACGAACTATTGCTCAAGACCACTTAAAAAACTAATTGATTAAAAAAGTTATAAAACACTCTGACTCCTTAGAAGCAAATTGCAAAGAAATGAGGGGTAACTCGAGAGCTTTGCACAAAGAATTGTGTATAAATACAGTGATACATTCTCCTAACAGATGTGAGTTAAGAATAACTTACCAAGCTTCCCAGTTTCCCGGAGCCCTCCGAATCTCTGCATGGTACGAACAGCTTCTTCAATCCCTTCTTTCGTCAGCAGCTGACTTGTATGTGGGTCAGGACGAGGAAGGTACCCATACCTACCGAGCCAGTCCTGGACACAAAACAAGAAGAAATTGGTTGATTTCCCAAACTTGATTACTAATGAGGCCAGAAAATGTAAATGCATCCTCACCACAGTGAGTCAGTCATATCTAGCAAGCGTCTACTTTGATGTCATACTTTGAGTATTTGATACGCACTGTATGCTGCTCCACTTATGACAACAGATCAATCTGAACAAGCGCAGTCCTTTTTTTCATTAACATTTCATGATCCTCTCCATGTTAAGCAAGTTGATTGATAGCATAAATGCTGTAGAGCAGTGTGTACCACAAAACACACACAAGCACACAAAATACACACTTTACACACATACACTGAAACAATGTAATCTCTTTCTTGAACGTGATTTTGAAACCTGCGGCACTGTTACATGTCCTCCACCCTGCAAGCTGCACTTTGACAGGAAAAAGGTGGTGGCTTATTCCATCAACCGTCCTCTTTGATCTCTGCCTTCAAACTCCCTTACACACACACACACACACACACACATATATAATTTACCCCCAGTGAGATTTGCAGCAATGTCATCCGGGATTTAGGCTCTTTTTTCAATCAAAGAAGTAAAAATTTGTCTTTCTCATAACCAAGCCACACACGATATACACATACCACGAAATATGGCAATATTAATTCATATTTGAGGAACTGGAAGTGGGAAGTTTATCGGGCTTAATGCACGTCGCATTTCATGTGAAGTGTGTAACGTAATGTCTATTCTATTTATACAACTAGTGGTTTTTCTGATGAAGGATTAATCTCTCAGAATGGTCAAAAGAAAGTCCCCAAAGCGTTTCATATGTTTGATATATTCTTATAAACCCCATAACCTCATAAGTCTCATATTAAATACTTCTATACCCCCCGCCGCCAAAACACACACCCCTTGCCGTGGGTAGTTAATTTTACCATCTGAAATGAAAAACACGTGGAAATACAATTTCCGATAAAATACACATTAAATGTCAGATTAAAATTATATGTATATGATATGTAGGATTCAAAAGGATACAAAAAAACTGATGCAAAAGTAACCCTACATTTTCCTCCCCACTTTCAGATACACCAAAGGAATCCACACAGCTGCCGATAAACGTTTACAACTCATAGAGGATTTCTTGTGTGTCGTGAATATTTTGTACTCACCACGGCTCTGCTGTATTGGTCAGGCTCTGCTGATGTGCTTCCCGTAAAGGTCCATATCATTAACAGCAGAAGGCAAAACTCCATCCCAGTCACTGCAAGAAAAGAGGAGGAAAAGTGCTCCACATCATTAACAGGATGTTTAATATTTGGAGGATTCTTGTTTATAATTCCGCAGCTTTCTCTAAATCAGCACATATTCAGGGGAACAGAGACGATGCTCACCGCTTGTTCTTCTTCAGCTGCTTCAGTCTCTCTTGGGACTAGGCTTGGTGGATCGATCGGGGAACTGTTGAGGCGTTCCAGTTACCTCGGAAATGAAACTTGAGGGCTTTTAATAGTGAAGTTGCATTAGCAAGGAAAAACAGGATTTGATTTTCTCTGGCAAGGTAGAGAGATTCATGCAATACTACAAATACGTGTTTTTGGATCACTGGAAATAT
This sequence comes from Neolamprologus brichardi, assembly GCF_056152115.1. Taxonomy (NCBI): domain Eukaryota; kingdom Metazoa; phylum Chordata; class Actinopteri; order Cichliformes; family Cichlidae; genus Neolamprologus; species Neolamprologus brichardi. The sequence continues at coordinate 11,918,391 of NC_142111.1, forward strand.
TCCTTATTTTTTGTTGCTTTGTTTTTTTTACATCACTAGCAATAGTTCTTTTTTAAACTAAAAACCAGCTGCAGTATATCCAGGAATAGAGCCTGGACAATGATCTGCTTATGGCTATTTAACGAGTCATAAGTATAAATCAGTCGCAGTATATATTAGAAGTTTAATTTGACGTGTTCAATTTGAAGTTGGAAGTTAGAAGTTTCAGAGTTCCAGTTGGAACATCAAACGTCTCATGAAGCCCTATTTGGAGCTGCCTCACAGTCGAAGATGGCTAAGTGTTCAAAAACAGTGGTAAAACTTAAGCACTCTGGAGCTGTGTGGGGATGATGGAACCCACATGGGCCCCTGTTAGGTGTGCCCAATCAGGGCCAACAGTAGTTTTAGGGTCCCTAAATGGGTTTTCTATTACCCACAGAGAACCATATGGTAACCCCCAAATGGGGGGAGGGGGGGGGGGTGTTGAGTGGTTTTCAGTTGAAAAGCCTATTTTGGATTGCTACAGAATTACGTGGTATGAATTCAGGGTCCAAAGGGACAAATCTGCTATGGGCCCTGGATCGGTCAGCTTACATGAACACCAGGAATACCCACAATTGGCCTGCCCACAGAAAAAACATATAGAGGCTTACGGTTTTACTTATATTTACATGTGCTGCTGCCATTTTGGATTGTGAAGTTGGGGTTGGTGGAGCTGGTCAGATTTTCCAAGTTGGAAATCTGAGATTCCAGTTAGAAATTTTGACTTGAACTGGAACACACTATAAGACATTGCCCCACCCCACCACCACATGAGCTGTTAAGGCGTGAGTAGGGGTTGAAATCTCTTGGAAGGGCTCTCAAGCCTGCATTGCATGTGGCTGGTACCTGGTGTTGTTAGCCACCACATCTGTTCAGCAATGGCGGAGTAGAGGTGCATGGCCTCCTTTACTTATCTCTGTCTTCCATCATTTTGGTCCACAATGTGACCACTGGCATTTCTGAAAGAGTACAAACGCACAGCTGAGTCTTGTCCTGTTGCCGTGGCTCTCCTATGTTTTTCCATGTGTTTTGCAATGGTTTGCTGTTTTTTTCTACGTAAAAGTCAGAGGCACTGTACACTAGTCTATGCACTCTGTGGCTTATGTGAAGCCTCACATGATTAGTGGGTCAAAACATCTTCACATACCTAAACAAGTCCAGTTGCCTTCTTATCAAGCATTCAAGCAAAGCAGCACAGGCTGTTTACATTTAGGTTCACAAACCTGTTTATTTACTTATTCATTTGTTTATTAATTTAAACATTTTCAAACCTGAAAATACAGACCAAATGAGACAGAGGACTCATGTACAATTTAGTAGAAATAGAAAGAACCTGTGGCTTTGTGGGCTCTCGCACTAGACAAGATTTTTCAGGTCCGAGTCAGTATCACCATTTTTTACCTTATGCTTTGACCTGTCTTTGTTCTGGTAAAGGTAATAATATAGGAGAGACTTAGGGAGTCATTTCACTCTTTAATTTTTCTTTAATTATTATCTGGGTCACATCAAATTATTGGGTTAGAGCAACCACAAACATCATCCTAATGTGTAGTAAACATACTTTGTGTGATTGTATATCCTTCTAAGATCCAGCAATTCATTCTTGTTCTCTGTGTAGGATATGAGTCTGAGACCTCAAGCATAGTTTATGCACTATATATGAGTCCTAATGTCCTATCAAGAGACATGTTGTGCTTTTGCAGTGATGCCACATTTGTAGGGTTTGATTTACAGACAACATGTAAATTCTTTTAAAAAATGAGAGGCACTGCAGCATCCATGTTCCATAGCAACAAGGGAGGTTTAATGGTTCATCTGTATTGATTGTATCTATTTTGAATAATCCAATTGTTTCTTCAATTTAGTAGAATGTCAGAAATGTACAGTAATTTTAACACTTAACAAAACACAACTTCACTTATTCAGTCTCTTTGTCCAGAGGGCTGAGTGAACTGCCAAAGGGAAGTGAAATTTATTATTTGTCAGGAAAGGAAACACATTAGAGCAGCTAGGAGAAAGCTCAGAGGATGACAAATGTCAAAAAAAAATGAGTATGACAAAATATACAAAAATATACAAAAAAATATACAAACTTTGCAAATACAAAGTTATTTGCAAACAGGATGATAGAAACTAAATTGAAACTTTTAATGACATTTTAGCCTTTTTTAACAGCACATGGAAACTGCGCATGGAGTTTCTGGAAGTTCTGTCTACCTTTACTCATCAGTCTACGTCTACATTTCTGGAGAACGGATGATGCTGCATTTGGCTTGAGTGCTCTGGCATCTCATAGCACATTATGTTTGTGGGTCTACATTTCCATTCGCTCTGCAAAGCATAACTGGTGTTATCTTTCCCTGCCCCCTCCCCCCCGTCTTCCTCTCCTCCCGTATTTAATTTCTGTTCATCCTCCAGGGCCCAAGTGAGTGGAGCCATTAGCGCATAAATGCAGCCCTGCTAATGGCAGGCCAGTTTCCATCATGCCCACTTCATGTCGCTGCCCTGTGGGAAATGATCAGTCTTTTAGCTGCTCAATATTTAGTAGTAGTGGTTGACAGCATATGTTCCATTCATGCTGTTGAACAAAAGATTCTGAATGGTGAACTCTGGGAAATTGAGTTTAAACAATCTTGCTGGAATGGACAGATGATGTTTTCCAGTTTTCCTGTTTGTTCAAGAAACATAGCCTAATACTGTACTCTACGGCACCATGCAAAAGTCTTGAGTCACCCATCATTTCTTTATATTTTGATAGATAAATGGGAAATAAATGCAAAAATGTATCAACACATACACACATGGAAATGCATGATAAAATCCAGAAACAACGTTTGTACAAATCTAGGGAGTATGACCCCCTTTATTCTTCTACACAGCCTGAACTCTTTTAGCAAAGCCTTCTTCTCATTTCTTTAATTAGTCTCCAGTAAAAGTTCTCTAGGCTTATTGTAGGACTTTCAACCCTAATCTTTGAATGTTGGCTGCCTTTCTGTTGTTGTTATTCCTGCTTCAGTAATGTTGATGTCTGGGTTTTAGCTCCTCAGATGGGGCTTCAGTGATCAGCTGAAGGGTCAGATGCGTATTTAGGATCTGACCTATCTCCCAGGTCCTGTGTCAGGTCTTCGCTGAATTTATTTTTCACATTTCATGCACATGACTTTTAGCTGTTCATCTTCTCTACATAGTCATTTTTTAGGCCTACTACTTCTTTTGTCCAACAGTTGTCCCGTTTCCTCAAATTTTTTAAGCACACACTGCACACCAAGCATGCCGAGGTTAACTGCAAATAACCTTTGATTTACTAGCCAATGGTCCAATTTGACTGCATTTTGGAATGAATAATGTTGCTATGTAAATAGCTGACCAGTTACTAGCCTTTTACCAATCTACATACACATCACTATTATCCTTTTCTTTTAAAACTTGTGAACCATGCAAGTGCGAAACAATGTCACAAACGCAGACCTTTAATGATTCATTACACACAGTTTTATTTTCATTAAAGGGATCCAAGGCCTTCACAAAAGGGTTGACTCTTGGTAGCTATACAGTACTAACACAACACACAACAACAAAAACAACACAAAGGACTTATGTGAACGAGTGAAAACACAAATAAATAAGGGCCGAAAGACATTTCGTATGAGATGCATCAATAAAACCAATAGTCAGAGGAAAGTGAGCAGAGGTTCAAACTCTGCAGATTACAGCAACAGCTTTTTGTACAATACTTGATTTCGTTTCTGATAGGAGCTGATTGTCTGTAGCAGCTTGTTTTGGTCATGCACATTTGTTAAAGCCATTGCTGTTGTATTGACAGTGTTGCATTAACTTCACAGTTATTCACCTCTACTTCCAGCTTTGATTGTCTCTTGAGTGTTTGCACTATGTTTTTGTACTGATTGTCATAGGCTAATAAAAATTTATGATGTGGTGTATCGTGTATATATCACTGCAAACTTTGTTATGGAATTGCTTCTGATTTCTTGATTGATTGAATAAAAAGATTACATCCACAGCATATAGAATAGAGACAAAATGTAGCTGATTTACAGTTTGCCCCCCAAAAATCTGCTAATGCCATTTTTATTATTGTGTAGACTGATGTTATGATCAGCCAGTACTGACATCAGCATTACTAATCAAACTTGTGCTTTGAGAGTGAATGAGCCTACAGCATGCTACATTCTTCCCTCCAATAACATCCGACAATATTTCACACTTATCTTCATCATACACAGATGTCTGTACAAAAATATGTGGTCTCAGTGTAATGTTGCTGGCAGGATAGGCAGGATTTACACTTGTTATGGTATGTTTTGTTTTTTTGTTTTTTTTGTTTTTAGTTTCAGTACAAGTGATTGCTGTAAGCAAGTCTAAAATCTTCACAGTAGCCTCACACAGCTTATGCTTAGCAAACAAGCTAGCTATCACAATATCTTTGAGCTGCTCAAGTAACAAGAAACTGTGGTTACACTTCACAATACACCTGACATACGCTGGCATTAAGGATTGATCTTAAAGCTGAAGGGTAGAAGTAAAGTCAGGTATAATTTAAAACTCAAAGCAATCTCCTGCACCCTTTTTTGATAAACGACCCGAGTGCTTGTGGTGGATAGTTGACCTCTGGAAGGATGGTTTCGCTGGAGGTTAAAAGCAAGTTTTGCTGTTAAATCAATAGAGTCCTCTCGCGAATATTGTAGGGTCATCACCTTACAACATAAAACCCCTTGAGATGGTTTCTGCTGTCAACTGGCACTATTTAATTAAACTGAACAGAATAAACAACATTTTTGCAACATAATTCTAAAATGTAAACACTTTTTTTTTCAGAAATGTGTATTGAGCTTTAGGAAGACCAGTCTTTTCCTCTTTGTTCTTTTTAGTGCTTTGGCTTGGATCATATATACTTATAAAAGAAAAAGCCAGACTGTGTAATGGAATTTTGGAAGGTTTCAAAGCTAAGTCTTAAATATCAAATGCTACATTAAACCCTGATTTAATCCTGACTTTAATCCTAAACACACCTCAGACTGATCCTATACCTAACCCTGACCTCAGCGCTATGTACACATACTATCCAAAAGTGCAACCTGATAATACTAAGATAACACCAGTACAGCCGGAGTACTGTTAAGTGCAACCAAAGCTGCTCTTGGCTGAATTTGTAAACATTTAATGCATTTTTGGGGTCTGCAACCCCTTCGAGGCCCCTCTATAGCTCAGCCCTGTGCTTGCTTATATTCTTTTCTTCGCACTCGTTTTTATTTTACATGCCCTTTTTTTCCTTCTTCTTCTCTCGTCGTGCTGATTGGCAACGATTGTCTGTTGTTCACTGTAATCTGGCCCAGTACTGACCCAGGCTCTGACTCATGCTCTGCGGCTCAGTTCCTGGGACCTGGACTGGCACTGACACCCCAGGCGATATGAGCCCTGAATAGAGGAGAAAAACAGTCAGAAGCGTAAAGAGTCAGACAGAAATCACAGATAGAAATAAAGCAAATAACAAAGTGATGCTAATAAACGCTCACCCGTGTTGGAGTTGGCCGAGGGTGGAGACTGCAGATGAGGGGAGGAGTACGCTGATGAGTCAAAGCTGCGTGGTGCAGAAGGAGATGGAGGTAACATGCAGGAGTAGGAGGAGGCCGACTGGGGAGGAATTGACTGAGAGCGGACACAGGAGTGGAGGAGAGAAAAGATGTTGGTACGCATTACATACAAGTCTACTTTTAAGAGCAGAATCATTGCTGTCTACTAGACCATGTAGCACTAAAACAGTTACAGCAACATGGTTTGGGTTTAACCACACGGAGGTGCTAGAGGCTTGTGGTATGGTCGGAGTGTGGTTCAGCGCGGCGGCAACAGCAGCGTCACACTTTTGTTTAATACTGCAGATGCAAAAAGAGTCAAGGTTTTCTTTCAAATCTTTTTAAAGATTTAAATGTTGTGATGAATATATTTTCAGAAATCAGACCGGGCAGACATTTCTAATGCATTATTGTTGAGGCTCTGGCACACATGAATTACAATCCACTGGAAAACCAGAGAGCTGCGCATCCCACATCCCTCAAAGTGGGGATTAGCTGCAGGCTTCTGACAAAGAATGTGAAAGCAAACTGCATTGTTAAAAAACCATTTCATATTCTATAAAAAAAACCTTTTGTTCAAAGGCTTTTATACAATATAGCAAACCTTCCAGCTTTCAGAACAATGCCAAAGTCTGCCAAGGCCTTCAACCTGACACACCCTTTGCCTTTTTCACAGGAGAAATGTTCAATGCAAAATGAATTTGGAGTTCAGTGGTTGAAAAATATGATTAATAAAGTTTGACTGATAAGGGGGAGCCATAAGTTGTCAGAAAAACAAGTGTACATCTCCATTTTCTTGTATTGGGTGCTTTGCTTGAAGCCACATCTATAAGAACCTTATTAAGAACTGACTGGATCTATTTGACTGTAAAAATATCCAAATTATGGCATTATGTCAGTCAAAATTTGAGAGAAGCAAAAAACGACCCTAATGTAATTCATATTCATTCACACGATGTCATAATCGTTCATCAGTTTTAAAAAAAATCAATCAATTTAAAGGTCTTTCAAACCATACGTCTCTAATATTAAAGAATACTGCTGTGACCACGTTTTATTATCAGCTGCAGAATCATTTATTAACTTTGATTAATATGAATTTCAGAGGCTAGAAGTGATAATAAACAGGTTCTGATCTGTTATGATGAATTTGATGTAGTTTGGAAGGTGCTGATGATAAATGATGAATGATGAATGATGAATTTCCAACCTGGACTCCAGATGAGAAAACTGACAGGGAGCTGTAGCTCGGCAGGGACGACTCAGCCTGACTCAACATGGACCCTGGAGAGAGAGAGAGGAAGAGAGCGAGACACACAGGGTGCACGCACAGTGAGCATGTGCGCACAAATTTACGCACAAGCATCTCGCAGTGGAAACGTTTTAATATAGATGCGCTCTAATGGAGAACCTCTAATGGTTTGCCAGCCTGCAAATGTCAAGCAGAGGGAGCTCTGAGGCTGGTAATTATAAACTACTAAAATATTCCTGTCACCAAATACATAAATTATTGAGAGAATAGGTAAAGTCTTGCTTTCAGGCTCCTCGTGTGCTGTATGAGTTAAGTCAACAAACACACCTGAACTGCTGCTGTGCTGCTGATGATAGACAGACGTGTTGAAGGAAGTGCTCAGGGGGGCTTGGCTCTGTGAGCAAGAAGTCACACCGCCTGACCTCCGCTGATTGCGCAGCTTCTCCTCTCTCCTCCACTTGGCTCTTCGGTTTGAAAACCACACCTGCCAATCAAAGAGTCCCGTTGCACCCGTTTGTCTTGTTGTTAACAGCTACATTGGTCTATATATTTGGATTCTGTTACAGGTTAGGCCTAGCAAATAAATGGGACTGTAGAGGAGGACTGAGAGCTTCCTCACCTGTATCCTGGCCTCAGGTAAATCAATCTTGTTCGCTAATCTCTCCCTTGCAAAAACATCTGGGTAATGCGTCCTTTCAAACTCTGCGGAAGATATAAAGCATCATCAAACACACAAAGTGAGTCCTAAGCCTGGCATGCTCTTCACCTATTTTGGAACCATCATATCATTTAGTTTGAATTAGAATTAAGCATAAATTGACTTTTATAGAGTCATTTTAGCAGAAATCAATCAACTACATATTGTGTAATTACTGCTTAATATCAGCATTACTAATTATCCTTCTTTGGAACATATAAATCTAGGATGCTGAGCTGTATCCTTACAACCATTTTTGAAATATTTATCTGTTGCACTTTGTATAAAATATTTATGATTATGGAACACGCAGAAAGTTCATATGAAAGGATTCAAGTTGAGAAGCTGTCTAAGCACTTTATTTCACAGAAGGCTGAGTAAAAGTAAACTGAAGAAAAATCCTTGCAGGTTATTGTTTTTCTTAATTAGTATTGGAAAACTGCATTGTTTGTCACTTATTTGCATATATAGTGACTTACTACAAGGTGTCTAACAAATGGTGTGGCTTGAAACCAGACACTTCGTATTAGTGAGAGTTTCACTTTTAGAGCATCAAAGGAGTTCATTTCTAGGTGACAAACTGCTGACATTTTTGTTGTTGACAAGTCGAAACGCGAATGTGCCTCACCCTGTAAGCGGCAGTCTGATTCATCCTGATGAACTCTGAAGTTTCAGATCTAGTTGTACAGATGTCTTTATAGTCTGAACTGTTTCCGTTCAAATATTTTAGTAAAATGTCAAGAGAAAAACCGAAACCCGAAAAGTCAGTAAATGATCTGAAAAAGCAGCAGATAATTAAGTTTCATTTTAAATATTGAATTAGTTGAGATTATAATGTCTGCAAATAATAAAAAAAATAACTTGTCCACTCTTAATAAATAAATACTTAATAAATACTTATTTAGCAAAAATAATGATACATTTGCAAATTGTTATAATTGGCTTGGTTATAATTGGCGTCCGTGTCAACACATGATTGTTATTGTGCCTTGGCTGTGCAGTGAGGTCAGTGTACCTCATTAATGTCATTTGCACAGAGTGACCACAGTGATACATTTCCACTCGGCTGCACAGTGGACATTGCGTCCTTATTTAGCTCAAGGGCCCTTTGCAGCCATATCCAGTCAAGGGTGGCTTTCTGATCCCTCTCAGAGGGTATCGGGGCTACGAGGGCCAGATCTCGCTGCATAATACAAACGCGGCAAACACGCATTATCAAACCTCTGCTTTACATGTCTCTGGAGGCTATTCTGGACCAGATCGGGAATATTTGTGGAGTGAGGATTGTGGATAATTTGCATCTGGTAATGTTTATTCTCATCTGCAGGCTCTGATAAAGATGATGTCCTGCCAAAATATACACGGGATGATTTTTGATTTCTCATTTGCGTCCCCCACTCCCCACAGCCATTTAAGAAACTCCTGCAAACAAGGTGTAACAAATATAATCCAATAGAAAAGGTGTTGTCAGGGGGGAAAAAAAGCAGCAAGACAAGCTGTGTCATGACACGCTCTGGTCTGGCTCGCACCAGTGGAGAGCAGCGATTGGCTGCGAGGAGAGTGCTGTGCGTGCTTGCATGGCCTGACCTTTCTCCAGAGCCTCGATCTGCTCCTGCGTAAAGCTGGTCCTGTTCCTCTGCAGCTTCCTCTTGAGCTGCAGCCTCAGCTGAGACTCCTCGCCCTCATCCCGCTCCACGGGGACTCCTCCTCCTACCCTGCCCGCTCCACCCCCCCCTGCCTCGGCTCCCATGCTGCCCTCCGTGTCCAGCAGACATCCCTCAGACACTGGCAGCAATGAAGGTGACAAAAGAGATGTGTGTTACATGGGTGTGTGTCTCATATTTTAAGGCTGGTGATGTAGCCACGAAACGACTTTGAAAGTGGTTTAAAATCAAAGACATATTCCTTGTGATCTGTGAGGGCTGTGTCATGATCTAGTGAGACAGAAAATGTCCTCTCACCTGTGCTGTGTTGCGTCTGGATGGCGGTGGGATCATGGTACCAGTTGTTAGGCCCACTCCAGTTAGAGCCGCTCTGTAGGTTCAGCATGGTTAACTTCTCATACATAATATGAGTGTCCAAACCACCATGAAGAGAAATAAAAGAGTCCCGTCCTACGTGCGTGTTTGACCCTGTTTACTGGCACCTTGGCTCCTCTCTCCCTTCTTCAATCCTCCAAATCGTACCTCCTAAGGTGGGGTGGGGAGGCAAGGTTTAGGGGTAGGGGCAAAGAGGAGAAGAAGAGGAAGAAGAAGAAGAAGAAGGAGGGGTTCATATCGCATGAATTCACACATGGTTGGCATTGTAGTGAATTAGCCTCATGATGACAGGCAGAAATGGAGTTAGTTACATGCTCGCTGTCGTAACGAGTGTGTGTTATACATTGCTAGGCTAGTATACCAGAGGGAGATGAAGTACATTAGAAACCACTCTGAAAGGCAGTACATTTGTGGTGTTACTTGCTTTCAGCTCCCTTTTCCCCCCCAGTAAACCAAAACATGTTCGCAAGTCTGTGCAGCCAAAAAACTGCAATCACATACTGTACAGCGGCTTTGCGAGCAAGATCAGCCATAAAGCATCCAAAGCAAACTCATGGTTAATGGTCACTGTGAAAGATAAAGTGCAAAAGTATTTCATTTATCAGCATTATCAGCTTAAATAAATATTTACCCAGCTCAGAGTTAAAACAAAAGAAAGACAAAAAAAACCCTGCTCTCTTTTCCTGTTGGTTTATGTTTGGGGTGGGAAGATTTCCCCATTGGAGAGTTATACAAGAAGGGTAAAGGTATGTCAGTATGGAGCCACATCTTACAAACTACAGCCGTAATAAAATGTCAAAGGTCAAATGTGATTCCGTTAGATCACGGTGCACAGGGATGACAATTTAAATATAAAGTCCAGAAATCTTTTAAATAAATATCAGTGGTGACGATGCTGACCCCATAGCCCGCGATAAACCGGCAATTAAAGAAGCAACCAAACGAAACACACAGCACAATTTCTTCAAACTTACCAAGCGTCCAGATGAAATGATGAGGGGGTCCTGTGTGTGTTACTTGCCTCCTCCGTGGACCTCTATTCCCCTGGTCCCCCAACGTCCCTTGTTCTCCAGCTTTGTTGACAATACCGTGTGTGTGTAGATGTGCGTGTGTGTGTGGAAAGAGGAGAGTAGGAGAGAGATGGAGAGAGTTAGACAGGGTGAGAGCAAGTGAAAGAGTGAAAGGGGGGGCTCTGGAGAGAAATGCGTCTGCGGGCACTCTTGTCCTCCGAGCGATGGGGAGAGAGAGAGAAAGAGAGAGAGAAAGAGAGAGAGAGAGAGAGAGAGAGCCACCGAGGGGTGACAAAGTGAGTCAACATCAGTGTCAAGTTTGAACTTAATGCCAGCAAGAGGAGGAGGGGAGGCCGAGAGACTAGAGCATAAAGCACAGATAATGGAACGATAGTGGCTGATGAATAGATGATGGAATTCAATTTTAGCCATAAATTACACATAAATATTAAGTACAACCAGCTGTCAAGTGTCTAGCAATCAGACATAATTAAACTTGCTGTCCTAACTAGCGGGGCCTAATTTGTACTGATTCTTGTTTATAGATGTTTAAATGATTTGATTGACAAAACTTTGATAAAGCTTTGACATATCTATATGTACCTGCTGTCCTGCTGCTACTGCAGAGTCTTGTAGGCATGAGAAGATTCAGTGACTACAAGATAATTGGGAATCATGATGATTGTTAGGAAATATGACTTTACATCATCGTGAAAATGATGTGAATTAATGTTTGCAATGAAATTACTTAGGGACAGGTGTTGGGGCCATTAGGCTTAATAATACATACTTTAATACAGAGTCATCAATTTGAACTACTGAAAATATGTCAAGCATGTTACTTAATTTAAAAAAACATAAATACAACAAGTAATCAAGAAAAATGTTTCTGTCTATATTGTGTAATATGAAGGTTAACATTACATTTTATTTTCTTCCAGCTTGTCTAAGAAGCTGGATTGAGGAAGGATGAGCAATCATTTTACTACAAATCTCATTAGATACAAAAATATTCTTTATGACCAGATATTATTAAGGAAAAAAGTTCATTTGCAACCTATAAATACGCTATTTTAGCTATTATTATTAAGCTCATTATTATTTATTTATTCACTGATATTTAAACCTTTGCGATAAATGTACATTTGTTTTTCTGAAAATCTGAATTAAAACAACGGATGGTCTGTTTTAAATGATCTGTATATTCATTTGTCATTTTATCATTTTGTAAAACTATGAAATTTTCTTTTTAAGACAAAAATGTCATAGTTTTATGATAATGTATTTTTAGAACATAAACATGTCACGCTATAAAGCAAGTTAACAAAACCATTCACTCATTTATTCAGTTAATTATCTTTTACTTTGGCCTACAGCGGCGACTCGCCTGTATTATCATTTGTAGGATTTTCAAAGAAAGAAAATATTTAGGAAACATGTTTACATAACTTTCTTTAGTTTTCATTTTTAGTTATAATTTCATAAGACATAGATTTTACAATTCAGGATCCCTTCGTGTATTAGGTTTAAATATTCTCATTTCTCATCTCAAATGATGACTCAGGTATCAAATAATTTCTGGTTTGTTTTACCTGCCTGTGATCTAAATGACTAACTGAGTCCAGCTCTACAGTCAAAAGCTTTCAAAAGCAGCTATTTGATATCACACAACCAGAGTTTTTAAATCTTTACACTGGTGTTTCGGGCCTGTTTAGATGCTGCAGATGGCCAGGTGGTTTGAATTCCAGCTTTTGTGAGAACACCCAGGTATTGTTCCCTGACCACAGAGGTATTGTTCCTCTGCTACAACACGCAGAGCTTACAGCTATGGGACAATGAACAAAGGCAGCGTGTGGCCCCACAGCGGGTTAAAGGAGCACCATACTGAAACCCTTGGCGATAGACACACAAGGTCTGAGTTTAGGTGTAAGTAATGACGCAGGTATGACGGTACACGGTAGAGTCGAAGCCCGAGAACAGAGAAGAACCAGGGTTTAAATATATCTCTTTGCAACGGAAGAAAGGAGAAGAGAGCGATGAAAGATGGGAGCAGAGAGGCAGAGGAGAGAGATGGAGAGAGTGAAGAAGAAGTATGTGACTTTGGGGTGGGTGTAGGGGCTTGGGGATGGGGAGGGTGCCAGCTTGTTTTATTTCCGGTTGACAAGACTTTGCGCTCCCTTTCTCTCTGTCGCTCCCTCTCTCTTTCATACTCTGCTATTCTTTCGCCGCTGCCCCCATTGCTTCATCCAAGCCCCCCTCCCTGCACCTCCCTCTTTCTCTGTTACTTTCCTCCAAGACGTGCCTCGGAGAAAAGAAAAAGACTTGACAAGTTCAAAGGTAAAAAAAACAAGGAAGAACAGTGGTGGAAGAAACATTTAGACACTTTAATTAAGAAAAAAAATATTGAATACTTCTTAAAAGAAACCCTCACCCTGACAGGAAAAACAGCATGACGTACTTTAAGCACGGATATTAGTTTTTATAATACAGAATAGATAAATTTCACAACTACTCATACATAATGCATATTATGTGATTAGATTGTTTTAAAAAAAGCTTTTTACAGTTGATTCAAATGAGACTTTATCTATTTCATGCTATTTCATAAATCTATTTAACACTTCATTTTTTGACTCCATTTATTTATTCATACTATTTGTATTTTATCTATTTGTACATATTAACCGGCATCTGTGTGTGGACAGCAGAGAAAGAATTTCATTGTACAGAGAAATGTTTTCCTTTGCACACATGACAATAAGCACTTTGAACCTTTAGTTGGTTTAAGCTACTTTATGTGCTGTTAAGAAGTTAAATCAGTGCATGGTTAAGCTTTACAGAACAAGTATGTTTATCACGTTTCATGTAAAATAATAATTTTCAGAGGAAGTCATTTTACTGTAATAAGAGAACAAGGGGAACCAAACTGTAGAGCTTATGCAAAAAAAACAAAATCGAAAAAGAAGTTCCTAAAAATGTAGTAACAAAAAATACTAATAGTGAATACAGAAATCAGGGGATAAGTGAAAGAGTGTTGAGTAACAAAAACTGCTCAGCTGATTTAAAACTGGACCCAAAAATATAGCATTAACACATTACACACACACACATTTTGCCCCACCCTCTTGTCTTTTTTTTTTTTAGCCTGTTAACCTTTTGTTTTTTTCCTGTATTCTGAAATCATTGTTGCATCTTATTGTGTTCCAGTTGTTGGAATGTGGCTTAACCTATGTGATCCCTATGTGTCGACTGGAGTAATGTGTGTGTGTGTGTGTGTGTGAGTCTCTGTGCGTGTGTGTGACGGCGTGTGCTTCACTGCAAAGATTCATGTAGCTCCAGGACATGCATTTTTTTAGTGCATCTTGTTAGTTCATTCCTGTCACCTCTCTCTCCTGCTCTCTCTCTCCCTCTCTCTCTCGCCATCCCTTGCTTTTTCAGCGCTGAAGGGGGGATGGGGAAGGGGAGGTGGACTGGGCCGGGAGGGGAGGGAAGGGGTGGGGGCAGTGGAGGTGGAGGCAGTCACCATGGTTACAATGCCACGACAAATATTCATCAAGTTGTTAAAATAAAAACAAACGGGAGTGCATTATAATTGCTCTTACTGACTGGATCCAATAATGCGTTCATATATTATGAGTGAGAGGAGCAGAGAGGAATCGCTCGTGCTCCAAAAAAAAAAAAAGGAAAGACAGAAAAAAGAGCCTGTTAGTGGTAAAAAGGGGATATCGGGTGTCCTGGAGGCAAACACAAGTGAGGCACACACTCACACGCACTCATTTCAACTATTTTCTTTTTGTGTGTGTAACTTCATTTCCCCATTACCTGCGTATGGAATTCCCTATGAGTACTTTCGTGAGTCTCCCCTCTCTTTTCTCTTTGTCCCTCCATCTCTCGCTCTTCCTCTACTGTTGTGTAGCCTCGGGCGATACTGTGATGTGTCCTCCCTCTGTCCCTCCCTCCCTCTCCCTCTCTCTCTGTCCCTGTCACCTTCAATTGCTCTGTGAAACTAGACACACTGCCTGGGGCAGGGAGGGAGGGAGGGAGAGACACAGGCAGGGAAGAGAGGAAAAAGAGAAAGGCAAAAAAGAGAGAAAGACAGACAGCTTTATAGACAGACGGAAGGAATAAACATTTGGTGTCATGTAAAGAAAAATAGGATTACCACAGACCACATGTGTGGCCAACATGTAAAAACAAAATCAGCTGAGGTGATGTTTACAAGTTTGACAATAAGATGTAATCCTCTAATAATGTTATGGGGTAAACAACAGAAAGACTATTTGTCGAATTTAGTGCATGCTTGACCCTGGTTGTGTGTCCCTTGCACACCTGTTAAGCAGATATGGACTATGATTCTTTTGATCTACAAACACATAATAAAAGCATGAGGGCAATATAGGTGTAGCTGAATCACACAGGGGCTCTTTAGAATGTGTGCAATATTGTCAGTTTTATAAAACGAGTCAATAAAATTTTTTATGGTTAACTTTGCTAACAGTCGCATGGAGTGTTTATAGGCATAACAATACTGGGTTCAAATGAAAGGCTTATTCATTCCTACGCGCAATGTTAATGCAGAGGCAGATTAGACCACTGCCCAACGCAACTTTTATACCACTGCTGCCCTAAATTAATAGTACCGGTCATTAACAAAATATTTTTTCTACTTTTTTCTAATGGAAAAAGAGCACCAGTGTCTACAGGCTCTTTAAATAAAATTATATTTTTAGTGCTAAACTATGATTATTGTTGTTAGCCATGAATTTTCAAATTTACAAATTTGAATGAGTATAGACAGATGCCTAATAAATAACAATATAATTTATAGTTTTAAACTAGATTTTGACAGATTTCTTCAATATTTGTGTTTTTATGTTTTATTGAAAAGTGGTCTAATAACGTTTTAGCATGTGCCTCAATGGTGATGTTCGGAGTTCTTGAAAAGTTTTGAGGTGTTAATATGAAACTGTAAATTTATATGAATAAAAAGAATATTATATTATAACGTTAAAATGAGATTAAACCGGTTATTTTCTCTAAACAGTGCACAATCAACTCATACTAATGCAGCTGGATATATAGCAAGAACATTAAAGCACAGCTCACATGACATTAACTCAAATAAAACAGTTACCAAGTAGTGGAGTAGTCTTGCTCCTCTTTACCAGTAAATACAGAAGTGAAACAAAAGTGCATTCAAATCAAAAACAGGCTTTCATCAACAGGCAAAATGTAAACACAAACTAAAATTTATTGGTATGCAAAGAACACCTTTACGGTGGCCCCTAGAGACAAAGCACGTACAAACTCCAAAACACTTGCAAACTCCAAAACACTTGCAAATTCCAAAACGCATGCAAACTCCAAAACACTTGCAAACTCCAAAACACTTGCAAACTCCAAAACGCATGCAAACTCCAAAACACTTGCAAACTCCAAAACACTTGCAAACTCCAAAACACATGCAAACTCCAAAACACATGCAAACCCCAAAGCACGTGCAAATTCCAAAACACAACGGAAGTGCTCCAGGACGCTAGGGGCAGTGTTGAGCTCGATTTGCAAAATAAACGGCAAGTTTGTCTGTATGGGACGGTCTAGTCTCTGTCGCGCTTCCCAGGTTGCCTAGCAACCATGATACTAACCGCTGGAAACGTGTCATACAACTTTGTTTGACAGAAATGAAGGAAAACATATTTTGTTCATTTGTTTGTTTGTTTCTACAAGAGCTTTGTGTGATTTGATAAGTATCTGAGGTTGAGACCACAGGACAGTAAAACATGATTTTTGGGCTTCATTTCTGTACTGAACAGTCATTTAAGATTAGTTAGTAAATAACAATTAGCTAATGTTGTTCATGAGACTAAAGTCATATCACTTTGGTAATGTAAATATAATATGGCCAATATTATAGTTATTATATTAATCATTATTAGCTATTACAGCAGTAAACATGAACTCTGTGTCAAATACTGAGCCTCAGTACAGATTCAAGTTGCAGTTATTTATAGGTCTTATCACCTTAAATCTTCCCTCAAAGACAAGTATCTTTGACAGTGCATATATAGGTGTATCATATATAAGAGAGAAATGTTGTTCCTTCAGTATGTTGGCATTACTAAATTTGGCTCATTGCTTACATACGTGTGTAAAAAGAAATTATATGAGCTGTGATAACTGTTTCTGATAAAATGAAGAGTAGACTGATATATTGAATATTCCTTTATTGGGTGAGATATCAGACCATGTCATAACTGCTTTAAGTCATACAGAATAGATATCAGAGCCTTAAACAGGCTGACTTCTGCTCAATGGGTCAAACTGGGCAGAAAGTATCCAAACACATAACATCATTATAGAATATGATGTAACACTATAGATCAACTTACCTCAGAATATATAAAGCATATAAACAATTACAGCAATATGATGCAACAAACACAGCAGTACTACTAATCCAAAATACTCAAAGCTTCATAGAACTGAAACAAACATTTACTTTTAGGTCCATTCAGCTGCTGATACATACTTTAGGTTTCTGAATATTAAACTTGTTTCTTCCTTTCATAGTGTGTAACTTGAAGGCCCTGAGTACTTTCTCCCACACTGCAAACACTGGGATGATCAAATTATTTGAACATTACCTAATAAGACTGATTCAGGACAGACAATTAGTTATTCTAAACTTTCCTAGCAGTCCTTCACAAACAGGGAACAGTCTGTCTATTCTCTCCATCTGTCAGCTGCTGCTGGCTCTTCCTCCTCCTCTTCCTCACACACTGCTGAGTCCTGGTGGATCATCAGGGGTGCAAAGCCTCACAGATGATATGCAGCAGTGAGTCCCTCAGTCTGTCCTCACTCTGGACACTTGCAGTTGTCACACATGGAAATCAAATGCGTGATAAGCTGCAGGATTCAAACACAAGTGTAACTTATAAATACACGTTCATACTTTTATTACACAATCAGAGAGAAAAAAAAAGAGAGAGAGTGCAGGACAGACAGACAGGTGACAGTCTCAGGTGTATACACTGCTACAAAACAGCACAAAAGAAGGAGGACTGTGTTATTACGAAACAAGAAGAGTTCCCAGATGGTACAGTGGACACATGTGTGACTCCTGTGATTAAAGCATCTTTCTTTCAGCTTAACGAGTGAACCGTCAGCTCGTTCAAACACACGTTAAACTCCATTTGGCTCGACACCACCGAACAGAGGCAGCAATATAACATAGCTAACATTAACAGTGCAGTGAATCTTGCTTGTGCCGTGATATTCAGGACTGCAAACCGAGCAGCATCACTGACTTTCAGCCTGTTGTGTTTGTGGATATATGACTGACTTTAATTATCCATAAAATCATCACATTCTCTGTAAGATTAAAGTCAACTATTGAACGGCGTATAATTTGGAGTAAAGGCTTTAAAACCAAGTTAGTACAAACATCGCTAATGTCACATAACTTTCCCGACATGTGGCCAACAGTAATGTTTTAATGTTCTTCATTATAAAAAACATTTGCGCATAAATAAGTGACATAATATTCAGTACTTACTTCTGAAAGTTTACTCTTCGGCGGCTCCGCTTCAGCCGTTTTTTTCGGCAAAATTATCCACACCACAGCCGCGCTATGAAATCTGGGATATGTTGGGCCATGAAGGCTACAGCGACCCATCTTTAAAATTCAGGGAAATTAAGGACGCATTTGAGGGCCGCATTTCGAGCAGCCTTTGAATTGGGACAGCCTTCGTCGTGTCGCTGTGACGTAATCGGCCTTAAAATGCGGCCTTTAAGGCTGCAGACCCCAAATCCGGTCATTGGTACATCCTGGCTTGTGTAGTTACTAGGTAACAAAAGCTCAACACTGCCCCTAGCGTCCTGGAGCACTTCCGTTGTGTTTTGGAGTTTGCAAGTGTTTTGGAGTTTGCAAGTGTTTTGGAGTTTGCAAGTGTTTTGGAGTTTGCAAGTGTTTTGGAGTTTGTACGTGCTTTGTCTCTAGGGGCCACCGTACACCTTTAATAAGCGGAAGAAAAAAACCCTGATACCTGTAACTAAATGAGGGGAGGACAATCTGATTGGTTGGGTTTTCCATTCGGTAAACGTTATTGGTTCCGGCGAATTCAGGGGAGGGAGCAAGACTTTCGGTTGGCTGTAGGTGAGCACACAGGTAAACAGACGATTAGGCGCAAAGCAAATGCTCGGAATCTCGCCGATACTGGTAAAACCTGAAACCTATGGTTGTTTTTTTCGACGCCGCAGGGAGGGCGACTTAGATGATTAGAGATGTAATTTTTTTAAAGACTTAACTGCACAGCTGGAGACTCTGATTAATGATAGAGGACGCTGGGACATATTTACAGTGTTTTATAATTGAGAGATAACCGCCTCGGTAGTAGTTGAACTACATTTGTGATAGAAAACATCGAATCATGTTAGTGATACCGAGATTTCCTGCTGTGTTCTGGTTCATAACAGGTGAGTGGGTTCCCGTTTGCTTCCCTCGCCATTTTTTTTCTTCCCCACCTGAAAAATATCTGCTGTTTGTTCTTGGCTGAGGAAGTCTGTCATTTTCTTTCTTCTTCTTCTTTTTTTAAGTAGCATTAATTTAAAAAAAAATAATAATAAGTAAATAAAGTCCAGCTACCGTGGTGTACCTTCTTTCCCTCCTCTAGGTATTTTGGCTTCTAACGCCCAAGAATGTGGACGACCACCATTAATGCAGGACAGGATTGTGGGCGGGCTGAATTCGTTAGAAGGCGAGTGGCCGTGGCAGGTGGATGTACAGGTGAGGCCTTGGGAACTTTAGTAGATTTTCATGTATTAAATTGTAAAGTGTAGATTTGAATTACTCTGCTCACTAAATCCTCATTGGTTACAGAAACACCCTGATGGTCATATCTGTGGAGGGTCTCTGATCACGGAAAACTGGGTTCTATCTGCAGCACATTGTTTCCCCAAGTAAGAACACTTTCCTCTTAGAAATGGGCCTGTTTCTTCTTCTTCTTCTTCTTCTTCTTCTTCTTTTTTTGGAAGTCTTTCTTGTGTCCTCTCATTTGTTGAAAAAGAATGACATTAAAAACAGATTATGCTTGATTTGTTGTTGTTGTTGTTTTTCACCCACATGTAGCATTCTTGCATACAAAAATCATCTTATAAACAAAAATTGTGAAGCCTAAATCCAGAACTGCTACTTTTTAAAGTTTCTGTTTTCACCAGTCCTCATTTCAGGGAACACCTGCTTGTAAAGTAAATGTTTAGCCTTTAATTCATCGTCTCTCTGTCTTTTTTTCCCCCCCAGTCCATCTGATGTTAGTTCTTACACCCTCTATGTTGGTCGCTACCAGCAGAATAACGTCAATCCATACGAGTCCTCACATAAAGTGAAACAGATCGTGGTGCCATCTGGTTATACTGACCCTTACAGTGGAAAGGATGTGGCGCTGGTGGAACTGGCCAGCCCTGTTACCTGGTCAGATTATGTCAGTCCTGTATGCTTACCCACCTCTGACACCCTGTTCCCAAGTGGCATGATGTGCACTGTCACTGGCTGGGGGAACATCAGGGATAATGGTAAGGCTTTCTAAATTCATGACTTTATTCATTGCATGCATACATATGACTTTTGGACAGCATGTTTATCACCAGATACCTATTATTTTAGAAATGTATAACATTTCATCCCTATGGCCTTAGTGCATCGTGCATACACTTGCTCATCTTTGTGATCGAGGCTTTATATTTATACTGGACACAAACACTCGCCATACTTTTTGTTCTTCATCCTCTGTCCTCGTATTCCCCTCAGTCCCTCTGCCAGGAGTCGGGACTCTGCAGAAAGTGCAGGTGCCAATCATCTCCCAGAGTTCATGTCAGGAGATGTACCAAACAAAGCCGACGGAGCAGTTGGACATCTTGTATGACATGATCTGTGCTGGATACCAGGAGGGCGGCAAGGACTCCTGCCAGGTACTGTTGGATCAGCTGTTTGTGCTGTGTTTACATTAACAAAACAAGAAGTGGCATTAAAAATATTTTGGATTACCTCCTTTTTCTTTTTTTTCCTGTAGTCACCTAATCTCTGATTTGAGCAATCTTCTGTTTAAGCACTACTGAATTAATCTTTTGGATCCCCCTCCCCCCCTCTCTCTCTCTTCTCAGGGTGATTCAGGAGGACCTCTTGTTTGTCAGATGGTAAACGGGTCCTGGGTTCAGGCTGGGGTGGTGAGTTTTGGAACTGGCTGTGCTAACGCAAACAAGCCAGGTGTGTATACCAGGCTAACCAGCTACTCAGATTTCATTAGAAGCACAATACCAGAGATTCAACTCTATGGCCATGCTAATCAAAACAAGTGTGCAGGGGCTCTTGTTGTGTTGCTCAGCTGTGTGATCGCTCTAGTGATGGTACTTCAGAAATAAGACTGAAAGATGTAAAGCAATCGGAATTCGCAAAACTGATTGTAACGAGTATAGGTGGTTCAGATTATTCACAATCACAATATTTTACTTTGTATCTGACATGCAAATGACAAACTGATTTCTTCTATATGCTGAGCTGTCAGCATTGATTCAGAGTATTCAAAGTAGTTTTGAAAAGGTTGTATTTTAAATCAAGTGAGTAAACATTATCTTTTGTATTTGAAATAAATTGTGGATTTGATACCTGAAGCCAACTTGGTGCTCTCTTCATCTTTGTGTTTGCATCAGTTTATACAGTCACTGGCTAAGGTTGGGCGACATGTAAAAATTTTCCAACTGACAATTCAATTCAATTCAATTCAATTTTATTTATATAGCGCCAAATCACAACAAATGTCGCCTCAAGGCGCTTCATAGATACAGAGAAAAGCCCAACAATCATATGACCCCCTATGAGCAAGCACTTTGGCGACAGTGGGAAGGAAAAACTCCCTTTTAACAGGAAGAAACCTCCGGCAGAACCAGGCTCAGGGAGGGGCGGCCATTTGCTGCGACCGGTTGGGGTGAGAGAAGGAAGACAGGATAAAAGACATGCTGTGGAAGAGAGACAGAGATTAATAACAGATATGATTCAATACAGAGAGGTCTATTAACACATAGTGAGTGAGAAAGGTGACTGGAAAGGAAAAACTCAATGCATCATGGGAATTCCCCGGCAGCCTACATCTATTGCAGCATAACTAAGGGAGGATTCAGGGTCACCTGGTCCAGCCCTAACTATATGCTTTAGCAAAAAGGAAAGTTTTAAGCCTAATCTTAAAAGTAGAGATAGTGTCTGTCTCCCGAATCCAAACTGGAAGCTGGTTCCACAGAAGAGGGGCCTGAAAACTGAAGGCTCTCCCTCCCATTCTACTTTTAAATACTCTAGGAACAACAAGTAGGCCTGCAGAGTGGGAGCGAAGTGCTCTAATAGGGTAATATGGTACTACAAGGTCATTAAGATAAGATGGGGCCTGATTATTTAAGACCTTGTAAGTGAGGAGCAGGATTTTGAATTCAATTCTGGATTTAACAGGAAGCCAATGAAGGGAAGCCAAAACAGGAGAAATATGCTCTCTCTTTCTAGTCCCTGTCAGTACTCTTGCTGCAGCATTTTGGATTAACTGAAGGCTTTTCAGTGAGTTTTTTGGACATCCTGATAATAATGAATTGCAGTAGTCCAGCCTGGAAGTAATAAATGCATGAACTAGTTTTTCAGCGTCACTCTGAGACAGGATATTTCTAATTTTAGAGATGTTGCGCAAATGGAAGAACGCAGTCTTACATATTTGTTTAATAAGTGCGTTGAAGGACATATCCTGGTCAAAAATGACTCCAAGGTTCCTCACAGTGTTACTGGAGGCCAAGGTAATGCCATCCAGAGTAAGAATCTGGTTAGATACCATATTTCTAAGCTTTTCAGCGCCGAGTACAATGACCTCAGTTTTATCTGAGTTAAGAAGCAGAAAGTTAGTGGCCATCCAAGTCTTTATGTCTTTAAGACATTCCTGCAGTTTAACTAATTGGTGTGTGTTATCTGGCTTCATGGACAGATAGAGCTGGGTGTCATCTGCATAGCAGTGAAAATGTATGCTATGTCTTCTAATGATGCTGCCTAGGGGAAGCATGTATAATGTAAACAGAATTGGTCCTAGCACTGAACCCTGTGGAACTCCATAATTAACCTCAGTGTGTGAAGAGGACTCTCCATTTACATGCACAAATTGGAGTCTATTAGATAGATATGATACAAACCACTGCAGTGCAGTACCTGTAATACCTACAGCATGTTCTAATCGCTCTAATAGGATATTATGGTCAACAGTATCGAATGCTGCACTAAGGTCAAGAAGGACAAGCACAGAGATGAGTCCACTGTCAGAGGCCATAAGAAGATCATTTGTAACCTTCACTAAAGCTGTTTCTGTGCTGTGATGAACTCTGAAACCTGACTGAAACTCTTCAAATAAACCATTCCTCTGCAGATGATCTGTTAGCTGTTTCACAACTACTCTTTCAAGGATTTTTGATATGAAAGGAAGGTTGGAGATTGGCCTATAATTAGCTAAGACTGCTGGGTCTAGAGATGGCTTTTTGAGTAAAGGTTTAACTGCAGCCATCTTGAAGGCCTGTGGTACATAGCCGATTATTAGAGATAGGTTGATCATATATAAGATCGAAGAATTAATCAATGGCAGGACTTCTTTGAGCAGTTTTGTAGGAATGGGGTCTAAAAGACACGTTGATGGTTTGGAGGAAGTAATTATTGAAGTTAACTCAGAAAGATCGATTGGAGAAAAAGAGAATTGTCAGTCCAATAACCAACGACTGCCTGGTATATGTCCATACTTTTTGATGGGTGGAGCAATGTAATCATGGACTGATATGTGCGTTTAGAACACAGAATTACGGATGAACTACTTGCCAAATTGCACACTGGAGGAGAAGGCACAGATAGAAATGGACTGAAAACGATCTACTGACTTGGTAGAAAATGCATGAAAAACATTTCATCCATTGATGTCACACATGGCATGGAAATATCTGTGTATACCAGCCACAAGTACACCTTCAGAACGTGTCTTCAGCACCGCTGGTAATATTGTAAACCATCTGTGCACACTGCTAAAACCTGATAAGGTAAACATGATTGTTTTCCTAAGTTTTGTTTGGAGGGAATGTTTGACCTTCTTTTCTTGTTTGTTTCAGTGTTAATATAGCTACTTTTTGGATTATTCATTTACTTATTTATTTATTCGCCAGATCGCACAAATGACTTAACGACAGAGATTTTCTTTTTATGTTCGCTGGAAGAGACATTTTGATTTTTAACTTTTTCATTTTGTATTTGTTGTTTGGTCGAATGTGTAAGACAGATAAACACTGGAACAGTCTGTAAACACAGTTGTAGTGCAAAAAAGAAGGTAGTTTGGCTTTGTTTCCCTCCCCACCTTTGTTTTGGTTTTTTTATTTAAATGTTTTGTTTTTTTTTCTGAACATAGTCTACTGCCTTTCTTTCTTTCTGTTATGAGTCTGAGTAAATGAATCGCTGCTGCTCCTTTTTGGCGCACTCTGAGGAGGGTGCATTTGCTCACAGCTAAAAGGGTGTTGTTAAAACAGCGCTATTATTTTTATTTTTTTTCTGTTGACTGCTTCTATTAGCTTCAACCAACATTATTAACAAACTTACTCTTGGGCAAATAAATAAATAAATTGGTCTTGTAAAAACAATCGACGATAGTCGATATGTTTGTCCAATCGCCCAACCTCATCACTGGCCAGTTTATTAGTTACAAGGTTGGACCTCATCTTTTCATCAGCACTGCCTTCATTTTTCAGGTCACAGATTCAACAAGGTCTTGGAAACATTCTTCACAGTTTGGTCCATGTTGACAGAACGGCATCACAGTTGCTTCAGGTTTGTCGGCTGCACAGCAATGAGAAACTTCTGTTCCAGCACAATGGTGCTCTTTTGGATTGTGATCTGATGACTGTGGAGGCGATTTGAGTACAGTGAACTCATGGTCAACAAACCAGTATGATTTGAGCTTTGTGACTTGGCAGATTGTCCTGCTGGAAGCAACCACCAGAAGACGGTATGTTATGGTCATGAAGGGAACAACAGCAACCAGTAGTTCAGTACTAAAGTGCACCAAGTGTGTTAAGATAATCACACGAGGTTATTCCACCACCAGTCTAAACCTTTGATTAAAAAGCTTTTTATGTGCTTTTTAAATACCAAATTCTGACCTTACCATTCAAATGCAGACCAGGTAACATTTTTCTAATCTTCTATTGTCCGATTTTGGTGAGCCTATGAAAACTGTAGTTTCAGCTTTTTGTTGTTAGATGTGCTGCTGCAGTAGCCCATTTACTTCAAGGTTTAGTGTGTTGTGCAATTTTAATTACTGTTGCTTTTCTGTTCACTCGAAGCAATCAGGCCATTCTCCTTTGCCATTGTCTACCCTTAGAACTGCTGCTCACTGGATTTTCTCTTCTGCCGACCATCCTCTCTAAACTGAAGAAAAATCCCAGTAGATCTGTAGTTTTTGACGGCCATGCCACATTCAAAGTCACCTAAATCACCTTTCTTCCCGAGTCTGGTGCTCAGTTTAAACTTCTGCAGGTTGTCTTTACCACGCATACATGCCTAAATGCATTTGAGTTGCTGCCATGCGATTTGCTGATTAAATATCTACATGAACAAGTGGTTTAACATAACAATGTGCCCGGTGATGCGTGTATGGATTCAATCTTCAATTGTGTTCTTTCAAAAAGTTCTTTAAAACCTCAAGGGCCCCATATCGGATTCCAATACACAGCGGTTCTTTGGTAAGTACTTTAAACTTGATCAAGAAAAAAATTGTTGGCACGGATATTAAAATAATTTTCAAATGGCCTTGTCAACATTTATAGTAGATTACACAGAGCTAAGATGGAGGTGATGATACAGTTTTCTTTATTATTAAGAAAGCACAGCATGTCATAATGGTAAAAAAAAATTACTTTGTAGTAGTGCCTGTTTGAAAAGCTAGCTTTTAAATTAATTTAATGGGTTTTCATTGTTAAAAAAACCAAACATTATTCACACAAATCGAGGTGTTGTCTCAGGAAAGGGCGTGTCAGGCGTCAGGAGGGATGGTATCAGAGAGAATCATGGGAGAGCCGAGCTGTAACTCCTGCTGCAAAGATTCCAGGTCAGCTGGAGTCATGCGGTGGACCTCGCTCCAGTCAGATAACAATGAAGCCGAGAGGGGGGCTGAGTCGTAACTGAACACAAAAAGGAAAATGCAGAAAATATGAAAACTGATATGAAACTGAATAAGATAAGGCCACATAGCCTTTGCATGCAGCTCTTTCAGCAGTATTTTAACAAAAAAAACCCAAGTGTGACCAAGACCATTTTCAGCACTTGGTCAAAGTTTCTTTAAAATATGCAGCTCTTCCTCTTTTAAGTAATCATTTACACTGGTGCTTATTGTAAAAGTGACACTAAACACACATTAGCTAGATCATTAACTAAAACTAAACGACTCAAAAACCAAACCAAGGAAGCTGACACATTTGATTACACTATACTTTCAAAATGAGGGCTAGTTAGGTTGTTTGTACGCATGACTCATCCAACTTCACTCTGCTCCTTTGCTGTGCTGATAGCTGTTTACAAGTAGCTTTATAGAGGATTGTTATGACCCTTATGAGGATGTAGTTGATTAGCTGACATACTTACACTACTAGTAGCCATAAACTATTCAGGTCAGTGTGTACTTATGCCACAAATCCAGTGGAAAAATAGGGTCATGTTCTCAAATATGACCCGACTTCTTTTTTTGAGACCAGAGAAGTCGACCCTGCAGGCTACTAGAAAGAATGCACGTCTGAGGGACTTAATATTAAATATCTTCACTTTTCAGAACCGGATGTCAGTTCTTTATATTCAGTTCATGGGGTTTCTTTTAGTCTCTTTTCTGAGACTATTTAATTTAAATAGCAAATAAATAGTACAACAAAGCAGATGCACATAATGTTTTCATAGAAATGAGCAGGAAGTGTTTATTTTTTCTTTCTATAAGAGCTGCGTCAGACCTCACCTTTCTCTGTCACTGTGTTGCAAGTCAGTAAGAGACTGGTTGAGAAGGTCATCCAGGTCAAAGCCCAAGCCGTAGCCAGCCCCGCTGCCCTTAGGGGTGACTGAGAATGCAGGGGGTAAAAGATCCTCTACCTGACACCAGAAAAGAAAAGATTGGGTCAATTGAACTTTGGACCCTTTAAATCGCTTTAAGACAAGCAGGAAACTGTGACGTTTAACCCTGGTATTTATCTAAAGAAGACAACATTTTTAAGGGGAAAAAAACATTGGTGTAACTTCTTTGTAGCAAAATGCACTTGGGGAAAAGCAGGGAAAAGCTACAGTAAAATAAGAATGCACACCTGGGACTTTGAGAGCTGCAGTGTCACCATATGAATGTCAGGGGCAATGGAAGGTCCTTGCTGTCCAGTATCTGTGAACCCCAAGCTGGACTTTGGCTGAGAGGGGACTCCTAAAGACCCACAGAGAGGATTTGTGGTCTGTGGTGCAGTTTTCTCTCCTACAGAGGGACAGATCTTCTCCATTTGTCCAGCACTTGCAGTCAGCGAGTTGTGGTGGGAGTTGTGATTATTCTGCCCCCTGATATCCACATTCCTGTTTGTATCTCTGGTGCTCAGTGGCGGAGCTTTCGACAAAAAACCCTCCAGGGCGAGCAGCTGTGACTGAGGTTGAGGGTCGAGCTGGGTTTGATTCTGAGGCTGGAGCTGTGGCTGGAGAAAGCTCGACGGCAGCGGCTGTGATGTCCTGTCTGGCTGCGCCCTCGCCTCTAATTGCTGCCCATTCCAATTCCCCAAACAGTTGAATCCACTCTGCCCATTGCTCTCACTGTGAGGTTTGAGTGTGTCATTTTTAACAAAGCCACTAGTGACAGTCATTATATCTATGCCTCCGCTTACAGCGACAACTATATCTGCTGGTGGCTTCGTCTGGCTCATGGAGAAAACTAACGATGGTTGCTGGGTGCTGGGAGCCTGAAACAAGCCCGGCTGGTTAGGTTTAACTTGAGACATTAACTGTTCATGAGACTGAACCTTCCTCGCTTCCTTATCTGTTTTGTTGTTCAGTGCTCCTTGAGTGTTGTCACCCATAACTACACCTCTCTGTACATTGCAGTCCTTATTCTTTGCACCGTCGTTATTAGAAGGCTGAGATTTCTCATTGCGGCTGTCCATCATCTTTGTCCAGCGCTGCAGAAGACTTTTATCGTTGTCAGTCAGCAGAACCCCGCCCAGCAAATCCCCTTGTTTTCCCTCTCTTTTTTCTTTTTCTCTCATTTTCCTCTCCCTCTCTCGCGCGCGCTCCTGCCTCTTCCTTCTTTTCTCCTCTCTTTCTCGTTGACGCTCCTGGGCTGTGACAGGCCGACGCGACTCCGGAACAGAAGACAGGGAGGACGGCGCAACTCCTCCTGCGCCCGTGTCGGTGCCCAGAGCCGAGGTGCTTCCATCTGCAAAGAAAATATTCCATTCAGATGAAGGCGGTCTAAAATTTTAAGCGATTAAAAGCAGATTATGGGAAAGAACCAACTTACCACCCCTGGCTCTATTTCTGAGAGCTGATTTCAATAAAGCTGCTTTAAGTGCAGCTTTAGTATCTTCTGAAATAGCACCTTCTTTTCTGGTTCCTTCTGCTGCACATGAAGCAGGTCTGGCGTTCTTGGACAGGGACTGTGAAAGGGATTGAGAAAGTGACTGGGCCTGTGCTGCAGAGAGAGAGAGGGAAGGCACAGCGGTGGGGAGTGTTGTCACTGCCTGTGCTGGCTTTGTAGGAATAGAGTTTGCAGGCTGGGCCATGCTCTGGCTCTGGGTGTTTTGAGCTAGAGGAGCCTGACTGCTTGCTAGCTGCCCTTGTGTCTCGCTGTCTCTCATCGTCTCTGGTGGAGCGTCCTGACTAGACACCGGTGTTGTTAAATCTATAGTCTCTGGCTGACCGTTCTCCGAGTTGGCACTTGGCATGTCCACGTCAACCGGGCCACTTTCACTTTTAGCGAGGAGAGGTAAATTGTGGGTTACATGGGGTGGGGCGACTTCTAAAGCGGATGCAGGCTTACTGAAGGTCGTCATGTGATTTCTAAATGTGTGGCTCCCTTCTGCTGGTGTGTGGTCTTGTTGCCGCTGAGATTTCACCTCTCTCATTTGCTGTGCTGCTTGTGGGTGCTGCGCCAAGGGAACCACTGATGATTCGTTCAGGTTGACAGTTGCAGGCTGAGCACTGCAGTGGTTACTGCTTTGTGCTGCAGCTCCACCTTTCACCCTCACCAAAGGCCTGAACTGCAGCCTCTGACGAGAGCTTTGTTTGTTTCTGTGAAAGTCCTGGATCTCCATCAGAATTGCCTCTTTAATTTGTTCTTTGTTCATCTGAAGCTTGTCAAACTCAAAGTCAAAAGCTGGCACGCAAATTGGCTCGTCATCTGGGTCATGGTATTTAGCCAGGTAAGGATGCTCCAGAGCTTCTGTCACGCTTATTCGCTGGCGAGGGTCAAAGCGCAGCATGGCCGCCAGCAGGTCTAAAGCTTCCGGTTCAGCTTGTGGATATAGTTTGGCCAAAGGTATGGGCGATCGTGATGGAAGACTCTGAACATATGCGCGGACCCTGTCAGCCCTAATAGCACCAATAAGACCCTCGGGAGGAGTGCCTAACACATTCAAAATAAGCTGGAGCTGGTGTACATAGTGCTTTCCAGGAAACAGCTGCTTACGGCCCAACATCTCAGCAAAGATGCAGCCCACGGACCACAAGTCAATGGCCAAGCTATAGTGATTCAGAGACAGCAGGAGTTCAGGAGCACGGTACCATCGAGTCGCCACATATTCAGTCATGAAGGAATGAGACTCCTCAGGGTGTGAACTGAGACCCCTTGCCATGCCGAAGTCACCGATTTTTAGTTCACAGTTTTCGTTCACCAGCAAGTTGGAAGGTTTGAGGTCACGGTGGATGACGTTGGCAGAGTGCACATACTTAAGGCCACGAAGCAGCTGGTACAGAAAGTAGCGTGTGTGCTCTGGTGTCAGCGTCTGGGCAGAATGGATAATCTGGTGCAGGTCACTCTCCATGAGGTCCAACACCACATACCTGCACACACAGGAAAAGCAAAAGTAAGGTGAACAACATGCGCACTTGGCAATATATATTTAAATACTTTTTATTTATAAACTGTTGCCCAGGGCAGACAGGAGACTAGTGGCACGTCATTCTTACCCAATGAAATAGACTTCAAATAAATTTACTAAAACTTATTACTGATCTTGTGTGCACAAAGATGTCAGGTCAACAATTTTGATTGATTGTTTTTCACATTTTATAAACTGTTTTAGTTTTATTTAAATGTACAAAAAACATTGTGCATGTTCTTTTTTTTATTTGTTTGTTTCTAGATCAGGTAGCCCTTTTGTAGGGGGCAGGGGCAGGACAGTAAGCATGCCCTTGTACAGTAAAGGGGTTGCATGTCATGCATTCCTCAGCTCTGATTAAAATCTCTTTGAAAAAACTGCCAAAATTCCTCCCTGCAGGAAGAAGGCTGGACATAACAGAACAACATCCAATTTGATGACTATGTTTCCAGCTCTTGCATTTATTAATAATCTACAGATCTATCTGTGGACGTGTTATTAGCCAAAGTTAGAAAAAAGAAAAGTACATACACAGACTTGAAGGCAGAATGAGGGAGGTTCGGCTGCAGGATGTCTTTGATGGCGATAATGTTGTCATGTTTGAAGTGTTTAAGAATCTTCAGTTCTCTCAGTGTGCGTTTGGCATTTGTCACCACTTCAAAAGCGTTGGAGATTTTCTTTATTGCCACCTGCTGGCCTGCAAAGTGTAAATGCAGAACAGAATTAAGGGAGAGCCACATTTGATCATTTATTCGGCACTGTACTAAAGACAGAATTAATTACATATATATTTTAAACTAAATTAGCCCTACCATTGTCCCTCCTCCTGGCAGAGGAAACAACACCATAGGCCCCGGTGCCAATGGTTTCTATGATGTCATACTCCTCTCCGACATCAAACTTCACATCTAGAGAGTGTGCTTTAAGCAAAGCCAGGTTTTTAGCTGCCGTGCTGGTGTCTGCGTTGCTGCTCGGTACCTCAACTCCCCGTGGGTTCTGGTTTTCTCTGGTTTTGTCCGTAGCCATTCTTTCAGGGGACGCCACAAGTTGACCATTTTTACTCTCTCCGCCCTCCTTAAGTGACATTTTTCTGTAAAGAATAAAAAACAGAAAAGTTGAAAAAGTTATTTATTTATTTATTTTTAATTTTCAAAAAAACAAATGGAGTATAACACTTAGTACATCAAAAACAAAATATCCAGATATACCCCACTTTAAACTTTTTACATTTTGGGAACAAAAAAACCAAAACAAAACAAAAAAAAGTATAGGGAGAGAAGGCAACAATGTCATACATAGAACTCAACAGGAAATAGAACACAGCACTCAAGTCTCTAAACAGATGAGATTTCAACAAAGTCCGGTTGAATAGGCTTAATAAAATTGACCCACTCACACCATAACTTGGCCAAAACATTCTTCTTAAGACATATTGAGAATGTAATTTTTTCCATTGCATAAATCTCATTCACAATGTCCCTGCAATCTGACATAGTGGGGGGCGCGGGAAGGAGCCGGCATCTTGTAACTGCTTTTTTGGCAGCTGTCACAAGAATCATAAAAAGATATTTATTTCTCATGCCCTGCAGATGATCAAGATTAGTTAGGAATATAGTAGAGAATTGTAAAGGTATATTATTTGCCTTAAATATGGTGATTAAGGCTTTGTGGAACTCGTGCCAAAAGGGCTTAATCTTCGAGCAATCCCAGAATATGTGCCAGTGCCTTGCCTCCTGTGCCCCACATCTTCTCCAACAACCGAGGGTACCCGTGTGCCAATAAGTCATCTGGTTTGGTGTTATAAAAAATCAAAATGCTTAACCTCAAAATCCTTAAAAAAATAATATTTGAGAAAATATAGAAGGTTTACGTGACCTGAATACACAGATAGTAGGAATGCTGATTTAATTCTAGCTGTTTTACAAAGCTGAATATATATATATATATATATATATATATATATATATATATATATATATATATATATATATATATATAGTAGGGGTGCAACAATACATGTATCGATATTGAACCGTTCGATACAGTGCTTTCGGTTCGGTACGCATGTGTATCGAACAATACAAATATTTATTTTATCAACTTTTCTTCTGACGATGCTGTCTACGTTGAGTGCTCAGTGGATCTGCGTTCGACTACTCCGCCTAGGCTGCACTGTCGAGCGCAGATCCACTAAAGGCAAGCTGCACAGCTCTACTACTCTTTTTGAGAATTAAGTTCAAATTTCTGATGAAGTTGCAGTTGCTGACAGGGATTTCTGGGATTTCAAGTCTTATAGTGTGTAATTTTAGTGAATAATTACATCAACTACATATTATTTATTAATGCAATCTGCACTAGTCTCTTATACAATGTCAGTCTTACATTTACTGCTTTTTAACAAGCTTCATTTTGATTTTTCTTTTTATCACTTGAGACCATCAATATGCGCCGGTGGCACTTTAACTTTGTTTTTTCTATTGTTGACCGTACTATTTGCATTCTTTATCTGACTTTAACACAATTGTTGGAATATCTACCTATCTATCTATCTATCTATCTATCTACTGGATAACATGTTCAAAATTTATAATATTTTTTTCTTATATTATTTACACAGGAGTTGTATCTTATGAATGCATCAAAAACCTGCTATTAGCTCAGGGATGTCAAGGTCATTCTACATGCTGGACCACATATAGCCCCGTTTGATCTTAAGTGGGCCTGACCAGTGAAACTGCCCTTTCTGTCAGTAAAAAGAAATGTACCTACACGTCTTACTGTAGCAAAAAGACATGGAATTTCAACAAGTATTTATTAGTTTGTCTACATGTTAAAGAAAGCTTCTGTAGTAAATAAAAGAAATGTGTTAACATGACTCTCTTTGTTAAAATGGTAAGAAGTAAATGTTTAAAATTCCATCCATCCATTCATTCGCTTATCCTTTTCAGGGTCGGTATAAAATTACAGAAAAAAAAGGTTCTGGTAGCTCATTTGTCCAGACGAGGGGTCTCAAACTTAGATGAGCTGTGGGCCACTACTGGTACTGTAGTACCACTTTAGTGTTCATTTTCATGTTTTTTTTTTTTTTTTCATTTCTAATATTGTATTTTTTTAACTCTTAACTAACCAAAGCCTTTCACTGAACTACCAAGTGTACCAAGTATGACTGCTAGTGAAAATTGTTTTCTTTACAAATAACTCTCACTGGACTAACACAGCCAATCCCTTAACATGTTTGTACTCATATGTCCTTCATATTAATTTTGTTTTGTTTTTAAAGAAGTTCTTTTTAACATTGCACTCAACAACAAACAAATCCTTCCTAACGAAAAAAGTAACTTCAAGGGCCAAATCGCATTATATTTCTTCACGTCAAAATACAGGCCACAAGTAGGGGTGATGTGGGCTGCAAATGGCCCCTGGGCCACGAGTTTGAGACCCCTGTCCTGGACTGTCCTATATTTGTAAACAAAAAACTTTCTATTACTTCACAGAAAATGTCACTGTTGTAAAACAGAGCTTTCTATAGTGATATTTAAAGAACAAACTTTTATGTCAGTTTATTTATTTACTTAATTATTTGGGGGGTAGTATGAGTGATCATGGGAGAGTCAACAAGACAAAGCTGTAACATTTATTAAAATAAATGTAAACAGACAAAATGTATGTTCTCCTTTACATTTTCGAGTTTTACAAGTCTCTGCTAGGCCGATTCTAGCCCCCGTGTGTTATGCTGGAGTCTGTAGCAGCAACACTATGCAGTGTTTCTGTCACCATTAAAATCAATTTTACTGAAAGCTAAAATTAAGCTCATATAAAAGCATTTTCTTTGAACACTTGGGCGCATGGAAGCCATCCCAGGAGTGCCTCTGTTAATGTGGGTACTGAGGAACAATAGAGACTGCACCACCACATGCCAAAGTTTTGCTCAATTGAGATTTAGGAGAAAATCTTAAATAAAAAGAAACTGCTGCTTCTGATAAATAAAAACACACTTTTAAACGCTGATAAACTGTGTGAGAGTGACCTGGTAGGGCTCAAACTAGGTGTGATCAGTAACTCCACACCCGTTAGGCCTGGCAGTGAAAGTGGCCAAAACCAAACCTGTAGCTCTCTACTAACGTCTCCACAATGAAGCTGGAGTCTTCATGCGAGAAGCTGAAGGCCAAACCCAGCAGAGGCTGTCTATAAGAACGCATTCATTTCTGTACTACATAGTTATAAACTAACCGCACGACAAAGACGTAACCGTGATCGCCACTAGTCGCAGGGGCGTAGGCTAATAACGTTACCTGAAGCTGGAGCACTCTAGACACAGAAACCGTTAAACCGCATTTCTGTAGATTATATAACAAAACGGACAAACACTGACACGTTTTTCTGTTAAAGGAATGTGCGCTCACCTTGTGAGTCACCCACAACACCCGCATTGACGTTTTAACCCCGTAGTAGCACGACCATCTTTTGTTTTTGTCTGCCGCTTCCTCATATAGTTCCGCGTAGGGGTTGAGTGCCATGTTGCGGACCAACCACATGCGCTGACGTCAAGTAGCTCGTCCAATAGGAACAGAGGACGCGTTGGGAGGCGGCACATTACTGGACAGTCTCCACTTTATTTATGTAAATATAATTATTTATCTTTGTGATTTTTTTCTGTTTCTGTTCTTTCTGTTTTCCCCACAGTTCAATTGCTTTAGGAGGAGTCAGATTTGTGCAAAGATACCTGTTCGTGCTGGCGCTTTATATTAACTTTATATATAATATATAATAACATATATCCAACTAAGCCCGAAGACTGCGATTATAGGCTCAAACAGATGACAAATGGCAAAGCTGGAGAATATACTAACTACTAATCATATAAAATTATATTACTGAAATCTTCCAAACTATCCTGATAGTATAATTCACAGCTTACTAAGCACGTTGTGTTACTTTATTTAAAGGATTAAGCAGTTGTTACCTCTAGTTAAGCTCAATTTTAATGACGCATTTCCGAGTGGATATGTTAAAAAAAAAAAAATCAGACACTTTTGGTTAAGTAAAAACAAAGAAACAAACAAACTCTTTCAGGTATAATAGTTTAGCAGTGGAATATTCCAGTGGCGTGAGATGAACAGCGAGGGTGGTTATTAACATTCCTCAAAGCTCAAACAGACTGAAGTCCACAGAAAAATACAGTGCAAACACCCATTTGCCAACATCTGGACTCCACCGTCCAATGAAAAGCAGTCGCAAAACTAGCACAGACCAATCAAAAGCGACAATCTGAGCACGAACACGTCGTCTTGACTAGGAGGACGGTGACGCTTGAAAGGAAACCAGACTGGACCGTGCAGTTTCAACACATTAGTGCAATAACTTGATCTTTTAGTGTCCTAATGGGTGCCATTCAGGGGTTCCCCAAATGGGAGCGAAAGGTACGCATGTTTTTGTGCCTTTTCGGTTTGGTTTTGTCTGTTTATGCCCTTCACGTCGAGGTATCCAGGGAGAGAAACCCAGATTACAGAGCTCTGTGCGACCTGGGGGAGTCTGTAAGCTGCTCCAGAGTTTTTACCTCAAGGTATGATTTGACTCCTGCTTTTTGTTTTTCCTCATACCTGCGCTTTTTGTGCAGAATCAGCTTACCTCGATCTGTTTTCAAGTGACCACTGATCCATATCTGATCCTAACCTTTAGCATATTTTTCTAGCCTTTCTACCCCCCATTGAATTGCCACGTGTTCTTAATTTATCTGAAAAAACTTTACATCAAGTAGCTTCCCGTTTTACATTGTGAGCATACAAGCATACATTTATTTTGACATTTCTTGTCATTTTTAAGAGAATAAATCTTTATTACATGTTGTACACTAATGTTGTACACTCAAGAAATGATTCTTTGCCCTCATAAACATGAAGCAATGAGTTTAAGTAAAATTCAGCTGTAATGTATAAAATCGAAGGTTTATTTATTAAAATAAATAATCATTAATGAAAATATGTTGATTGTAAACTGTGTATACAATTCAAGTAAATTTCATTTGCTTATATTTAACATTTAACATTGTACTTATGTAACAAAATTACATAGAACATTTACATGTAATTAAGTTACTGAAAGTAAGCATTTTGGCCATAGATACCTTTTGTGTACATTTAAATGGTCATATCACATTTCATATCTCTGTAAGGCTGATTATATTTCAATGGAATAAAGAAAGAAAAAAAATATTGTTCATTTTATTTTGAAGAAATTGCTGCCCTGACTGTTACTTATTTCTTTCTGACAGATGGGGACGTGGTTTTGGTTTGGTCCAGTACTTTGTGGCCAAAGATAGTCCTCTAAACCAGCCCAACAGTGTTCTTGGCATCATATTTTACACTCTGCAGATGGGCCTTGGTTAGTCTGTGATTGTCTTCTTTAAATTACAGTGCATTGCTGAGAGCGTTTTATTCAGAATATCATTTGCAAGCCAATGTGTTTGTGATCCATGGCAAGCACAGTATTTCAGGTATTTGAGGATTGCATAATATGTATATGGAGCAATACATTTACTCCGCTCTGGACGTGAGACTGTGTGAAATTTCACAATGATGTACTATGTTTGACTGAGGTCCTGATATCCTCTCTATTTGACTTTTTTCTTTACAGGACTGTCTGTGTCTAAAAAAGCAGCAGCTTTTTTGGTCTTCTCCTCCTGGGTCTCTGTGGCCGGTTCACTCTATCTTGCATCTATTCTTGCATTTGTTCTGGGAGACTTCTGCATGGTCTGTGTCTCCACGTATATTGTCAACTTTGCATTGCTCTACACCAACCTGAAACGGAGGAGAGCAGTTCAGGAAATTAAGGAAAAAGCCAGATAGAAAGTGTTGCCTGTGAAATGTAACAAATGTTCCCTTCCTGCCATCCTGAAACCCCGCTGGATTCATCTCACAGTATTTTGCCAGTGTTTACATGAGTTTACATTCAGTATTTTCACAGAAAAACAACTGGAGATTTAACTCAGAATATCTATAAGTTGGTTCTCAGTGCAGAAACTTTGTTGTGCAGCAGCTACTTTTGTATATTGTTATTAACTTGTAATGATTAAAACACATTTTTGAATTCTGACTTTTGTTGTGATTTAATTCTGGGCTGTTATATGGTCAAATGTGTTAAAAGTAGCTATACCTGTCTCCACAGTACATTTACTCAGTCCTACCAGCAGATGGAGATAAATGTCTATTTAATAGCAGTTCAAACAAACTTTATTGGAACGACTTTTCAAGTTACCCGTCCTCCCCAAGAAAGTCACCAGACCTACAAAAAACGAAAAAAGGATGATAAAAAAATAAACAAATATATCTAATAAAGTGTGCATCATTACGATATGTACAGTTTTTTAACTAATTTATTAGATCACATGTCATAAAAAAAGAACAAGCAGTGGCAGCTCATTAGCTGCCACTGCTTGTTATTATTAAAATAAAATTTATTTCAACCGTGGTTCAAAAGAACAAAAACAGTTAATATGGTAAAATGTGGAAAAATTACCAATAATTGTATTGTTATTTCATGGTGCAAACACCTCAATTTCTTACATTTAATGCTTTGTCTATTTCTTAATTACCCGAGAACTGATGAAAATAATAAGTAAGATAACAAGTTTGAACCGTTTGCTCAGGAATTGTACCGAGCCTTCGAAACAATCTGAAACAATCTCCACAGTGACATCTGCTGGCCAACGTGAATATCGCCACATCTTTTTAATGCTGCTCTGTGAAACAAATGAGGCAGACAAGCCCCGCAATTCCAACAAAACGACTTATTATAACAGACTGTCAGTAATGGTGATGAGCACATCTTTTGGAGAAATCCAAATCCAACCAAGGCAAGAAAAACATTGAGACTGTTAAAGACAGCAGGCAGTAACCGTAATAAACAGTGTGCTTCAACAAAATTATATTGACTATTGACATATTTTATTGAGCTCACCCACCAGTCTCCGTTTTTCTCGCCATGTCTATATGAGAGTAATCGCTGAATAAGATATTTATACATTATTTATATATCTATACAATATCTATCTAGTTACACTTTTGATTCCAGTCTTTAAGTGATTAAATTGTGTATATTGGACTTTAAAATTCACAGCAAAAATAGTAATGAAAGATGTGGTATTGTTTTCTTTTACACATGTGAGCGTAATAAATAGAAGAGGTAGTATCAAAAACATTAATTCAGTAATTACAAATGATTCTGGTTCATAAGAAAATAGAATCTTGGCGCTTCCCATGCATACTGAAAACACATTAATGCCCTCCTTTGCAGATTTCACATTTTTCAAAACCATCCTCTGGATTGGTCTCATTTGCAGGCCGGCTTTGGCCTGTAGCCAGAAGGGCAGAATGACAGACTAGCACTAAGTTCACATAATAAATAAATAAATAATAAGGAAGAGAGACTAATTGGCTTCCTGAAGGTGGGCAAGAAGATAATGGAATCAGAGTGATGATGACAGAATTAAATTTAGATAAGTATAGAACATGTAAAGTGTAAACACTCTGGAATCTAGGCAAACACGAGAGCACAGACTTCTTGAACTTTCTGTAGCATAATCAATCAAAAGTAAAAGAAAATATAAATCTATAAAATACAATCATTTTATGCTTCCTGGCTTCACTTTTTAATAACTTTGAGGGTATGGAAATCTGTTCAGTGTGGTAACGTTTGTAGAATTCAAATCACTGGCCCTCTAAACTGTCGTTTAAATAATGTTGGTGTGTCATCCTAGGCCGGGTTTCAGTCACATCAAATCAGCTAGTCAAGTCATCCTCTATGACTTCACTAACTTTGACTGTAATCAAAACTTTCCATAACATGACTGTTGTCATTTTTTTTCACCCAAAATTAGTCAGAATTTCCTGAGAAGGTAGCCTGGGATTCATCACCAGCAGACAAACTTGTAAACATGGTGAGATTATATCGAATTTAAGTGATTTCTGTAGATATACACTGACCAACATTACACTAACCTTATTATAAAAAATATATCAGTTTATACAGTGGGGCAAAAAAGTATTTAGTCAGCCACCGATTGTGCAAGTTCCCCCACTTAAAATGATGACAGAGGTCAGTAATTTGCACCAGAGGTACACTTCAACTGTGAGAGACAGAATGTGAAAAAAAAATCCATGAATTCACATGGTAGGATTTGTAAAGAATTTATTCGTAAATCAGGGTGGAAAATAAGTATTTGGTCACCTCAAACAAGGAAAATCCCTGGCTCTCACAGACCTGTAACGTCTTCTGTAAGAAGCTTTTCTGTCCCCCACTCGTTACCTGTATGAATGGCACCTGTTTGACCTCATCATCTGTATAAAAGACACCTGTCCACAGCCTCAACCAGTCAGACTCCAAACTCCGCCATGGCCAAGACCAAAGAGCTTTCGAAGGACACCAGGAAAAGAATTGTAGACCTGCACCAGACTGGGAAGAGTGAATCTACAATAGGCAAGCAGCTTGGTGTGAAAAAATCAACTGTGGGAGCAATCATCAGAAAATGGAAGACATACAAGACCACTGATAATCTCCCTTGATCTGGGGCTCCACGCAAGATCTCATCCCGTGGGGTCAAAATGATCATGAGAACGGTGAGCAAAGATCCCAGAACCACACGGGGGGACCTGGTGAATGACCTGCAGAGAGCTGGGACCAAAGTAACAAAGGTCACCATCAGTAGCACACTACAACGGCAGGGAATCAAATCCCGCAGTGCCAGACGTGTTCCGCTGCTGAAGCCAGGGCATGTCCAGGCCCGTCTGAAGTTTGCCAGAGAGCACATGGATGATACAGCAGAGGATTGGGAGAATGTCATGTGGTCAGATGAAACCAAAGTAGAACTTTTTGGTATAAACTCAACTCGTCGTGTTTGGAGGAAGAAGAATACTGAGTTGCATCCCAAGAACACCATACCTACTGTGAAGCATGGGGGTGGAAACATCATGCTATGGGGCTGTTTTTCTGCCAAGGGGACAGGACGACTGATCCGTGTTAAGGACAGAATGAATGGGGCCAAGTATCGTGAGATTTTGAGCCAAAACCTCCTTCCATCAGTGAGAACTTTGAAGATGAAACGAGGCTGGGTCTTCCAACATGACAATGATCCAAAACACACCGCCCGGGCAACAAAGGAGTGGCTCCGTAAGAAGCATTTGAAAGTCCTGGAGTGGCCTAGCCAGTCTCCAGACCTCAACCCCATAGAAAATCTGTGGCGGGAGTTGAAAGTCCGTGTTGCTCGGCGACAGCCCCAAAACATCACTGCTCTTGAGAAGATCTGCATGGAGGAATGGGCCAAAATACCAGCTACTGTGTGTGCAAACCTGGTAAAGACCTATAGTAAATGTTTGACCTCTGTTATTGCCAACAAAGGTTATGTTACAAAGTACTGAGTTGTATTTTTGTTATTGACCAAATACTTATTTTCCACCCTGATTTACGAATAAATTCTTTACAAATCCTACCATGTGAATTCATGGATTTTTTTTTCACATTCTGTCTCTCACAGTTGAAGTGTACCTCTGGTGCAAATTACTGACCTCTGTCATCATTTTAAGTGGGGGAACTTGCACAATCGGTGGCTGACTAAATACTTTTTTGCCCCACTGTATGTTGTGGGGAATTATTTTTTAGTAACAAATAAGTAATTTTAGTCAGCAAAAGGAAGGCAAGTGTGCACAGTGACAGTGTAGACAGATTTATGTTTCCACAACATGTGTAACACAACTACAGACAACATTACAGATAGATTAATGAGTAGACGATTAACGGTTAGATCTGCAGATTAGGTACAGTCCATGTAGAAGTGCAAGAGAAGTGATTCTGTCTGTTTCTAATGTCAAAGTGACCTGAGAAACATGTTTTTGTTCTCAGAAAATAAAAGCCTGTTCTGTAATTACAGCTTCTCTGATGTGAACATTTCTCGCTTTTATATCTTTTCCATGGCTGAAAACTTTTTGTTTTTATGTAGCTTCCGAAAAAATGGCAGTTCATGACTGACTGGACAGCTCAACTAAATTACGCAATCATTTTTCATGAAAATTTCTCATTTCATTATTTCCTCTTTTTCTTAATCACCACAGTTTACTTCCTGATAGTTTTCCAATTTAACACTAGTTACATATCTTGAACTTTTCACTTCCCTATACTTCTCTTTTGTAACAAATTTTGACCAGAGATAACTAAGTTTGACTTTAGCATGTTTTGTTTTGGCTCAAACAGTGGAGTGGGGTAAAAATATGAAGGTTGATGCTTTGCATTTTACTGCAGGTGAAAGAGTATACACTGCTTGTCCTTGTGGCATGTGCATAATAACTCTCCTATAAACCTCTTTCAGTTTTTAATGACTGATTAGTTGCGTGAACTACTAAAAGTGACCTTGTCTTGTAATTCTGTTTTCCAGACTACCTTGTTGGAAACGGTACAGGTTACAATGAAAACAGCTCCAGTGTTGATGTCTTGATGTCACAAATGTGCTCACACACTGAGCTTACACAAGTAAAACAGCAGAAAGAAGATGAAAAAGTAAATTCATGACACAGTTCTGGTGTGAAGACTCAAAACACACAATCACACAAAAGTGCAAATTGCTCTGATAACACAAGGTCATTGCCGTGATGTAAAAAAGTGCTGATTATGTACATTTTTTCTCCAAATAGCACGAAAAATGTTAGCTAATCCTGGCTATATTTAGTTATTTTCCTATTCTGGTTAAACTGGGCTTTCTTTGCATTTGCTGTGCACAGCAGACGTCCAGTGAACAAATTAGAAAGATTTTATCTGTCAATGGCCAACAGCCCATATTCAGTTACAATATATTTATGAAGTGATTATAAGTCAGCCTTTTGCTGAGTTGAAAATTGTGTTTCACAATGAGGCAGTAAAATAACACACACACACACACACACAAATGTATATATATATATATATATATATGTATATATATATATATATATATATATATATATATATATATATATATATATATATACATATATATATATCTTAGCTGTTCCTAGGAACAGCTAAGATACTACGCAGGTATCTTAGCTGCATCTTAGCCGCAGCTAAGATGCGCTCTTCTGGACAGGGATCTCTGATGTTCTTCATGGGATCTGCTGGAGCCACTCACCTAGCTTGGGAGTCACTGCACCTAGTGCTCTGATTACCAGTGGGACCACCGTCACCTTCACCCTCCACATCTTCTCGAGCTCTTCTCTGAGCCCTTGGTAATTCTGCAGCTTCTTGTGTTACTTCTTCCTGATGTTGCTGTCATTCAGTATCGCTATGTCAATCACTACAGCAATCTCCAACATTACTATGTCCAGCTGGATAGCCATCACCATTTCATCTGTCTGTATCTGGAAGTCCCACAGGATCTTAGCTCGGTCATTTTCGGCCACCCTAGGGAGTTTCTCCCATTTTGACCTCAGGACTTCGAAGCCATATTCGGCACAGATGTTTCTGTATACTATTCTGGCCACTTGGTTATGGCGTTCCATGTACGCCTTGCCTGCTAGCATCTTGCACCCTGCTGTTATGTGCTGGATTGTCTCAGGGGCATCTTTACACAGCCTGCACCTGGGGTCTTACCTGGTGTGATAGACCCCAGCCTCTATGGATCTTGTGTTCAGAGCTTGTTTCTGTGCTGCCATGA
Source organism: Neolamprologus brichardi (assembly GCF_056152115.1). Taxonomy (NCBI): domain Eukaryota; kingdom Metazoa; phylum Chordata; class Actinopteri; order Cichliformes; family Cichlidae; genus Neolamprologus; species Neolamprologus brichardi. Next base: position 11,960,829 of record NC_142111.1, read on the forward strand.
TTAGTGCCTCTATGCTGTCTTTCAGTCCAGCTTTGTCCAACCACTGGTAGGATTTCTGTATGTCAGTTACTTCCTCTGTTCTTCCATGATGGTTCCCCCTCCTCTTCCTTTTTCTTTGGTTTCTGCTGCCTGAGGTATTCACTGATCACACGATCTGTTGGGGCCATCTTACTGATGTATACATGGATGTTTGTTGTCTCATCCTGGACTGTGGTGCTGACAGTCACTAGTCCCCGGCTTCCTTCCTTCTGCTTACCATTTGCCTCAGGGTGCTGGACTTGGGGTGAAACCCTTCATGTATGGTCAGGAGCTTCTTTGTCTTGATTTCAGTGGCTTCTATCTCCTCCTTTGACCAGCTTATTATGCCAGCAGGGTACCTGGCCATGGGCAGGGTGTGGGTGTTGATAGCCCTTATTCTTACCGTTCAGCTGACTCCTCAAGACTTGCCTGACCCTCTTCAGGTACTTGGTGGTTGCAGCTTTCCTAGCGGGCTCCTCGTTGTTCCCATTTGCCTGTGGGATTCCCAGGTACTTGTAGCTGTCCTCAATGTCTGCAATGTTGTCTTTGGTAGTTCAAGCTCCCTCAGTTTTTCCCTCTCTTTGGTACCATCCAACTACACTTCTCCAATCTGAATAGTCATTCCGATGTCACTGCTGTATATCCTGGTGGTGTGGATCAATAAATTGATTGTCTCATTCACTCTTGGCATACAGCTTGATGTCATCCATGTAGAGAACATGGCTGATGACTGCTCCATTCCAAAGTCGGTATCCATAGACAGTCTTTTTGATGATATCACTGAGGGGGCTCAGGCCTTTGCAGAACAGTAGTGGGGACAGTGCATCTCCTTGGTAGATCCCACACTTGATGGTGACTTATGAAGAAATATAACAGAAATATAAAGAACTGCTAAAAAAGCAAGCAGAAAAGAAACAATAATGAGAAGAACTCGCAAAAAGTTGTAAGGTCTAAAAGGTGTAGACTTAAAGTGCAGCACAAAGCTTCTTCAGATAGATGATAAAATAGCACAGAATAAAGATCTACAGAAACTGTGCCTGAAAAAGGAAAAAAAAAGTTGAGTTGATTGGAGGTGTGGTGCTTGTATTTGGAAGATTTTGCTGTGAACAGCCAACATGCAGTCAAATAGAAGGCAGGAGAATAAACCGGCTGTTCTTCACAGAACTATCGAAGGTGTACTCTGAGTGGCAGGGGAACAATATGAGAACAGCATCTCAGACTTGACCAGACTGACCAGACTGAGCAATACTGGAAGAGCATAAGGGAGAAGGAAGCAGGACAGAACAGCAATGCTTGGTGGCTAGTGGATCTACTAGCAGACCACAGCAACCTCCCTGAACAGAGTCTAGTGTGGACAAATGTCGAATGAAACACACAAAATTGTATGCAAACTAATCCATACATATATATAAATACATAGAATCAGAATTAAACCCCTAAAACATTACAAAGACACCTAATCCCCGCATTTATCGCCTGTCTGCATGTGTGAGGACATGATAACAATCCACCCCCCTAACCATCATCTGGTGACTGCTATTTTTAATTATAATGACCAAATCCAGTGATTTGTATCATGAGCTGTCTTTTGCAGGAACAAGATGAATAACTCAACTAGCTGATGCCAGACTGTAGTGTTTTTTGTTTTGTTTTGGGTTTTTTTTTAGACTTTTCTTTTAGATAAGTCACACAGTACACTCAGAAAGTGTTTTCCCCCTAACATTTTGTCACATTTTGTCATGGGAAGCTCATTATACAATTGTGTAAATTCTTTTTTACATTCTACACTTAGAATGCCCCAGGGACAAATTCAATTTTCCATTTTCAATTCAATTTATTTATACAGCACCAATTCACAACAACAGTCACCTCAAGGCACTTTATATTGTGAGGTAGACCCTAGAATAATACATACAGACAAAAAAAACAACAACAATCATATGACCCACTATGAGGAAGCACCTTGGCGACAGTGGGGAGGAACATCTCCCTTTTAACAGGAAGAAACCTCCAGCAGAACCAGCCTCAGGGAGAGGCAGCCATCTGCCGCAAGCGACTGGGGTGAGAGAAGGAAGACAGAACAAAAGACATGCTGTGGAAGAGATTAATAACAAGTATGTTTCAATGCAGAGAGGTCTATTAAGATATAGTGACTGAGAAAGGTGACTGAAGAAGAAATACTCAATGCATCATGGGAATGCCCCAGCACCCTAGACCTATTGCAGCATAACTAAGGGAGGATTCAGGGTCACCTGATCCAGCCCTAACTATATGCTTTTTAAAAAGGAAAGTTTTAAGCCTAATCTTAAAAGTACAGATAGTGTCTGTCTCCCGAATCCAAACTGGATGCTGGTTCCACAGAAGAGAGGCCTGAAAACTAAAGGCTCTGCCTCTACTTTTAAATACTCTGAGGACCAACAAGCCTGCAGTGCGAGAGCAAAGTGCTCTAGGTGATATGGTGTTCACTATTTTGGATTAATTAAGGCTTTTCAGGGAGTTTTTAGGACATCCTGATAATAACGAATTACAGTAGTCTAGCCTAGAAGTAATAATTGCATGAATTCGTTTTTCAGCGTGATTCTGAGACAGGATATTTCTAATTTTAGAGAGATTGTACAAATGGAAGAAAGCAGTTCTACATATTTGTTTAATTGAAGGTGCATATCCTGGTCAAAAATAACTCCAAGGTTCCTCACAGTGTTACTGGAGGCCAAGGTAATGCCATTCAGAGTAAGAATCTGTTTAGAAACCATATTTCTAAGATTTCCAGGGGACAGTACAATAATCTCAATTGTATCTGAATTTAGAAGCAGAAAATTAGAGGTCATCCAGGTCCTGCAGTTTAACTAATTGCTGTGTGTTATCTGGCTTCATGGATAGATAAAGTTGAGTATCATCTGCATAGCAATAAAAATGCATGCTATGACTTCTGATGATACTGCCCAGGGGAAGCATGTATAATATAAACAGAATTGGTCCTAGCACGGAACCCTGTGGAACTCCATAATTAATCTTAGTGTGTGAAGAGGACTCTCCATTTACATGTACAAATTAGAGTCTATTAGATAGATATGATACAAACCACTGCAGTGCAGTACTTGTAATACTCTATTGCTGTAATGCTCTAATCACTCTAATGGAATATTATGGTCGACAGGATCTAATGGTATCGAACACTGAAGAAGATTTGTAACATTTGTAACCTTCACTAAAGCTGTTTCTGTGCTGTGATGGGCTCTGAAACCTGACTTAAACTCTTCAAATTGGTCAGTCTTCTGCAGATGATCTGTTAGCTGTTTTATAACTACTTTCTCAAGAATTTCTGAGAAAAGCAAGGTTGGAGATTGGCCTATAATTAGCTAAGACTGCTGGGCCAAGAGATGGCCTTATAAGATGGCCTTATAAGTTCCAGTTTAACTACTGCCAGCTTGAAGGCCTGTGGTACATATCTAATTATTAGAGACTGGTTGGAGTAATTAATGGTGGGACTTCTTAGAGCAGTCTTGTAGGAATGGGGTCTAAAAGACATGTTGATGGTTTGGAGGAAGTAATTACTGAAATTAACTCAGACAGATCAATTGGAGAAAAAGACTCTAAATAAATGGTAATGAAAGGATCTGTAGATAACAAAATTAAAATTCTCTTAAAATTTTATTTGTGAAGAACTACATGAAGTCATTACTAGCTAACGTTAAAGGAATGGTTGATAGGCCAAATTTTCAGTTTTGGGTTGGTGAATGGTCTGGCCTGCAGCTAGGGCAGTTCAGCATTTCGACTCGTCTTCTGCAAAGGCATGCCTTTGTAATCAGTGCAGTTTGTGGTTAAACATTGTTTTGCTAAAATATGAAAGGCCTTTTCTAAAAAAAAAAGATGCCATCTGGATGGGAGCATATGTGTATATACTTTTCAGCATTAATTGTGTTTTTTCCAGATGTGAAAGTCACTAGTTCCATTAAACTGAGTGCTGACAAAAACCAGCAATTGAGAAACTTTCTTTTTTACGGTAGATTTCTTTAGTTTAAGACCTTCATTCTGGGCCCGTGGTACATTTAGAGCTCCATTTTTACCTTAACAATGTCTCTATGCATTTCTACATTCAGTTTCTGATCAGTCTTAACAGGTTTTAATTAGTTGAAAAACATTCCTATAACACAATGCTTTCACTGTTATGCTGAATTGTATTGAGCAGCTGATTATTGATGCCACACTCATCATGGCAGAAGTGAGACCAAACATCTGACCACTGCCATAAATCTAAGATATGCTGGAGTGTTGCACTGAGATTGTTTACAGGATTTCTGAAGCTTAGTTGGAATGATCACCAGGTTCTTTGTTACTTCGAGAAGCCTATCAGACTACTTTCATTGGCCATTATGGCCATTCTTTATAGCCTTCCCAGATCTGTTGGGTGATATTGTGAATGTCTCAGAGCTCTGCAGAAAGTTGCTTCAGTCTCATGGTGCATTTGTCTTGGTTATCTTACAAAATATTTTAACATGGTTATATCTGTATAAATCTTTGGTTTCAGGCAGTTTAGAATATCAGAGGTGACTTTTAAAAAATATATTTTATAACCATCTATAGATATTATGTTTCTGTTTTGTAACCATGAAGTATGAAATGATTCATGACAAGGCAAAAAATTAACAGAAACAATTTTAGTGTTAGGGTGTAAAGGGAATTAGTCATAATGTTTTCTGAATGTGATGTAAATAGTTGTCACATCATGACAACATGATACTGGATAGTCATTAAGACACATGACAAAACCAGTAAATATTTTGTCACTGAAATATAATTTTATGTCAATATAGTAAACTGACTGACTTGTACAGAATTTTACCACAATCTCAGCAGATGACGCTGACTCAGTCTTTGGATATTTTACATATTTAATCTCCTTATTTGGTTCACAATCCACAGGGAGGTTTTTCGATGACTTTGAGAAGAATATTAATGTGGAAAGAAATACAGAACTGTAAAAAGGGCAGAAGTCTGTAACGAAAACTACTGCCAATATTCGTGTTTATTACAAATATGACATATAAAAAAAATTATATATATTTTTTAAATTGCACTGTGGTCTTTAAATCTTTGTCCCAGAAATTAAGGGTAGAAGGAAATGCTTCAGTTTTCTGGCTGTGGGGTGTGCACATGGGCGGGGCAAACATAGTGGCAGGTGACACTCTGCTTATATATTTGCCACTCACTGCTAGCTGGGTGACAAGTACAAAAAGAGGGACACACAAGAACTGTGAATTTACACAATGGCGTTGAGGCAGTGGACTCATTTATTTGCTTTGGTGAGCCTCCTGGCAGCAGGTAAGTCAGGCTTATGCCAACATGTGCATGCAACATAAATGTTTTAAATGAAAATATAAATGCAAATATATATTTTCACATAAAACCTTTTAAAATAGGATCTCAAAATTGTCTCCTCTCATGAACAACACTGATCCTGTTGTGTTTCTTTCTAGAATCAAATGCTCAGCCTGATGGTAGGTAAAACAACAGTTTCTCTGATTAAAAAACCAAATCATTTATTAAAAGTTATTATTTTTTTAATATTAATTATGTATTTTAAAATAAAAAAATTAACAGGGATCCAGATAAAAACAGAAAAAATGTTTTCCGTGTTCCTACAATGATTTATGTTGCTTCTGAAGTTTGATCCTGCTGATCTTTGTTTCAGTATGTGGCACTGCTCCACTCAACGGCAGGATAGTGGGAGGTGAAGATGCTCCACCTGGATACTGGCCGTGGCAGGTCAGCGTGCAGATATTTGGTAAACATTTTTGTGGCGGTTCCCTCATCAACAAAGAGTGGGTGATGTCTGCTGCTCACTGCTTCTCTGGGTGAGTAACACAAACATCTGTTTAATCTTTATACCTAAACTGATCCACCTAGAACAGGACTTTGACTAATATTTGTCTAAAAAGGCAAATACCAGATTGGGAATTCTAAAAATTATGTAATTCCTGAAACATTTTGTGAACATAAATGTTGAAAAACTGACCCAAGCTTTCTTACTCTTCCAGCTCAAATGCAGCATAATGACAAATGTTTACAGTACATTTTTTTGTCAAAACTTCTATATTTTCTTTTCATTTCTATAACTTTAGTTCAAGTCCCTCTGGGTTGAAGGTTTCTCTTGGTCTTCAGAGCCTGCAGGGTGAAAATCCAAATAAGGTGTCCAGAAATGTTGTCAAAATCATTTTGCACCCAAACTATGACAGTGAGTCCTACGACAACGACATTGCTCTGCTCAAAGTCTCTTCACCAGTCAGATTCACTGACTACATCAGACCTGTGTGCCTGGCAGCGAGTGGGAGTGTGTTCAACAATGGCACTGATAGCTGGGTGACTGGCTGGGGTACAGTCAAGGAGGGAGGTGAGGCTGTTGTTGGTGTTTCAGTGTTCATGTGTTCTGTGGTTCATTGGTTTGTGTGTAAACAGCTCCTCATCTTTCTTCCCATCAGTGGCCTTACCCTTCCCTCAAACGCTGCAAGAAGTGGAGGTGCCAGTTGTGGGAAACAGACAGTGTAACTGCCTGAATGGAGTGGGCATAGTCACAGACAACATGATCTGTGCTGGTGTTCTGGCAGGAGGCAAAGACTCATGCCAGGTAGGCTTCCTCATCTCATTTGGTTACATAATCAGGTGTTTCAAAGATTCTCAGATGTGTCCTCTTCATCTCTACAGGGAGACTCCGGAGGTCCAATGGTGAGTAAACAGGGCTCTGTTTGGGTCCAGTCTGGAATTGTAAGTTTTGGTTTTGGTTGTGCTCGGCCCAATCTGCCAGGAGTCTACTCCAGAGTGTCCCGTTACCAGTCCTGGATCAAGTCCCGCATTCGCTCTAATAGGCCAGGATTTGTGCAGTTCATCTCCAGCGGGCTGGACTCTGACAGCAACTACATCTGTCCTGGTTTCTAACAAGACTCTTAAGTGAGTCTGAATATGAATGGGGAAAATAAATAAATAAAAATAAATTATATATATATATCTGTGCGTATAAAGCTTTCAGACTGGGTGTGTTTGGATCTCACTGATTATGAATCCTGTTTTACATCCACATGGAGATAAGAGCAGAGTCTTCATGGTTCCAAGTTGCCGTCGTAACAATCAGTGGATGTAAACTGAGCCATGCAGATGTTGACATCTTTACCAAAACTTCGATAGTTGGGTCATTCTTACAGGAGATTGTTAGTGAAACATCACCTCCTGCAGCACTTTTTAAAAGATTTCACCAGATTACAGAGTTTCCTTTTTGCTGCCTTTTGCTGTCCTCATTATCTCCATGTTCCTGTTGTCCACCCATTCATATTTATTTAATGTACTGATTATGCTCAGATCAAAATGAAAAAAACTAATTCACATAAACATTTCAAAAGAAGTTTACATTTCTAACTAGAAAACTTCATTATTTTGAAGTGTTTTGGTATGTTTCTGTGAGCTAATTATACATAAATATGTCTGTTCTGTGCATTCTGAAGCTGTTGTCTAATTAAAAATGGTGTAAATTTAAGCACAAAATCAAAATGTAATTCTAATTACATCATGACTATATTAAACGTTGATTAAGCATAAAAATGATGTTTTGAGATATTTCAGAAGCAATTATTATATATTTTGTTTATTGATGAACAAAGCAATTTACATAATGAGTGACAGTTTTAACAAATTACAGCTGATTTCTTTCTCAAGCTAAATCTTTTTAAGCATATGTTTTTAATTTCACACAAATTTACATTCATCATACTCAAATGATGTTTGTAAAAAGATAAACATAGAAAATGTTAAATTTAGATGTGCAGTCATGAGCATATTCTTGATAAGCTATTTTACATTTCCCACTATAATACTTCACAGGACATAATCACTCCATCTTCTCATATAGTTACATTAAACCTTCAGTCTATTTCATTTAGGCATCCAAATTATAAGAATAATACATCAGAAATCAATTCCTGATGATTTCTGTTTTTCTACATGATTTCTAGAGACCCGTGTCCACTTGTGATATTTTGCCTTCAGGTACCTGTGTGATCTAAGTAGTTAATTAACAATTGGATTTTCCCGCTCAGACAGACCCTAAAAAACTATAAGTCTAAAGGACTACATATGATATTTCCTTAAAGTAAAATAAAGTAAAACTTTGATGTCTTCAGGTTATTTTGTGGCCTCCTGTTGAGTTCTGACTGTGAACCTCATCATTCAGTAGAAAATGCGTAAATGAGGGAATGATGTCAGACACAGTAAACGTTTTTTTCTTTAGTCAGTCAACTATATGGGCGTCACTAATTCTACAAAAAGCTAAAGAAAAAAAAATCTGCAATACAAGGTCTGGTGGCTGAGGAAAGTAAAGTGAATGAATATTTTTTTATTCTGTTGTGGTTGGACCTCCATCCGTACCTGGACCCTCTGCCTCTTCCTGATTTTATTTTATCATCTCTTTGTAATCACTCTTGAAATATCCAGCCTGGGAAGACAAAATGTATTGTGTAAAATGATTGTATTCACATATTAAGAGTCGCACCATGAATAATGAAAAGAACTAAAAAAATAATCAACGTTTAAGAAATTTAAATCATGCATTCTCTTATTTCATGAAGCTGTGTGAGTGACTGAAAAAACAGAAGTATAGACTTTCTCACCTTGTACAGGCAAACAGTGAATAAAGCAGTAACAGCCAAACCTCCAATGTATCCTCCAATTATCTCTTTAATGTAATCTGGTTCAGAATACACTTTTATCTCTGCCTCAATCTAAGAGATGAGGTAACATATTTTAATAAAATTCATCATTTTGTTAACTTAAATGAGAGAAAATAATGTGTAATCACCTTGTGGACAGGAGGATTGTTTTTCGTCCACGCTGAAAAGTAGATGTACTGGTTTTTGTCATACTCCAGACTGGCTGTGCTGGTTAGGAGGAATTTCGCAGATTGAAATCCAATCTAAGAAAAAAAAATAGAATGAGATGAGCCTAAAATAGATATGCATTGCTGTTTAATTTAAGAAGAGATATATATGGAGTCAGTTGTTTTAATTCTAAAAATATTTACTAATACAACACTTAACATAAAATACACATCAATTACCTGCTCTATCCATCCTGAACTGAAGTTGGCAGAAATTTCATACATCCTACTCTCCCATATTCCCATAAATGTGTTGCACTTGAACACTCTGCACGTGGCTACAGAGCAGTCCTGTGGGTGATTTAAAGAAGACTGAATGTAACCAAGCTGTGATTCAGAGTAATATAATTTTATATACACGTATTTAGAATTAGGTTAAATTACAGCAGGAAAAGTGCGGAAGCATACTTACCACGACTTTATGTTTTTGTATTTCAGCAACAAATTCTTTGTTAAGTGGTTCTTCATCATTTCCTCTCTGACAGTTTGCAATCTGAAAATAATTTTAAGTGTTTTTGATTAATCCTAATGTTAACACATGCAGTTTGAAGTCAGCAGCTAAAACGTCTGACACATAAATCACCTGTAGGCTGCTCAAATCCACCCAAATGTCTTTTTCACCAAGCTTCACTGGAACCCTGATCACCACAGTGAAATTAAATGCTCTGATATAGTTTGTAATCTAAAAGAAAGAAAAAATAAAAATAACCACTGTTAAAATTAAGATTTTATAAATCAGCTTTAACTAATAGTTTGTTTGTTTTTTGTGAAATAATAATAAAATAAAAATTAATTAAATGGTTAATAATTGATGTATTGAAAATTATCTTGACAGTTGATTTAAAGTTGATATGGAGTTTCAAAAACATAAAAAGGTTAATAAACAAATTGTAATTTAGATTTAAAAATTATTTGGAGAGCTGTTATAAAGTAGAAAGTGAATGTTATAATATTTGTTTCATAAAGAGTAAATTACAGACAGTATAAAAGATGTAACTTGTGTTTTGAGTGCTGCCAATTTGGTGTTATATAACCAGTTGTCACAAGCATATGAATGGATACACATGACTACAACATGTCCACAGTGGTTCAACATTAACTTGGATTAAACAGCAGCTTTCGCTCTCTGGGCTCACTGATCAGTAATGAAATCTTTATCACAAAATGTGTCTTTCATTGCTTGTTAGTATTAAACCTTGCTAAAAGTTACCCTCTTAATAATAAGAGTTAAAACATATAACCAGAAAGACACAACCAAGCATTAGGCTCAGGACTGACACAGTGCAATGAACTTTTAAAGAATGTTGATATTAGATGAAGTCATGTTTTTACCTTGATTATTTGTTGGACTGCTTCCTGTGAATTATTCATTCCAGGGGTCAAATTATGGCTGCTGAAGGAGCTTTACATGATAATAAAATAATAATGAATAAAACATTTTTGATAACATTTTAAAGTTGTATTACTTTGCAAATAATTCACCCTATATCAAGTAAAACAGTTCATACCTTTCAAATGTGAGAAAAATGCTGTATTTCACATCAATCGATTTCTGTTTGTAGAGTTCACTTGTAGGTGCATGCTCCTGATTTCCACTGCAAGAGAGAAGAAAAGAAAAGGGTTCTGTATCTGTGGAGCCATAGTATAAATTAAGAGTATCTGTGCCAAAGGAACAGTACCTGGTGGCATTTGCAGTGACAAAGATCTCCCTCTCAAGTTGACTGTTTGTTTCAATCCCATATGTGATAATGAAGAAAACCTTAATCGAAATAGAGAGAGATCAAATTGTCTCGTATCTTTTTTATAAACTGTTTAGAAGTGTACAAAAAACAAACCTTAGTTTTGCTCTTGAAAATTGGCTTGTAGATAGTGCAGTCTGTCCTTCCTCGTGATAAACCATCTTCACTGTCCAAAGAGATGCACTCACTTCTTCCCTTTATTAGAAAACAAAATGACTGCTGGATTCTTTGGAAGAGCAGCAGATCAGTGATGAACTGATACAGACTTGAATCTGATGCTTTACCTGCTGACTCGTGAACTTCCTGTAGGAGAGTCCAGCTGGGTATGTGAGAATAACACGACTGTTGTAGGAGTTTTCTCCTCTATTCTCCACTGAGACTGTGACATTCAAAAGCTCATCAATGCCCACTTTAACCTCTGAGGATCTGTGGAATATGAAGCTGGATGAGAATAAAGGGAAAACAAAACAAGACTACAGCTAGGGCTGCTCAATTAATCAGATTTTAATCTAAATTACGATCTGGGCTTTCAACGATCATTAAAAATGACTGAGCCGTGCTCCCTCGTGCTTTACTCTCGCGCTGCTCCGTGTGGCAAATCGAGCGCACCTCTCTGCGTTTCGAACACATGTCACAACAGGACCCGAGGGGAGCTCGGAAAGCTAAGCAGAAGTTATTTGCAGATGAGAGAATAATGGCTGCTGAAGAAAGAATGCCATTGGTTGAAAAGAGAGGCAAAACGACTTCAGTGGTGTGGAAACATTATGGGTTCGCGGGGTCAGACGTGGATCAAGTAGACATAGTGTGTAAACTTTGCTACGGTGTTGTAGCTGCACCACAGACCAACACTACAAATTGACATACCTCACTGTCAGTTTGATGCAATTGTGCATTGTACATTGCACAGCTTGCCTTGATGTTTGGTTATTTGTATGCATAAATATTATGCAGTATTTTGAAGTTCACTAAACATAGATGTTTACATTTTTCATTTATTTTTTATATTGCAAACATTTGCACTGTTATCAGTATTTGCACACTATTTTATATTATTTTTTGACAATCTTTAAAGCCATTATTCAGTACTTTGTCATTGTTAAATAAATATCGTCAAATCATCAAGATCTCAATTTCAGTGAAAATAATCGTGATTATCATTTTTGCCAGCCCTAACTACAGCCATACTAATGTCACAATATACCAAATATAATGTACTTTGAGCTTTGATAAACCATGCAAATTTTCAGCTCACAGTACAGTAAAAATGGCTGCTCTAAGATAATGAGAACATATTTTTACCATCCCTTTTTAATCAGTTAACATTCTAATATTTTCTGGTTAGCACAAAACACAAATAACAACTGAGTGTCACCAGTTTCCGAAATATTAATGATGGTTGTATAAGGACAAGTTAAATGACAAGTAAATAATAACACATTTGAAGAAAACGAGACACACAAGGAAAGCTTAAGTTTTGTAACTGTGCCTCACCTGGTGAAGTTGAAATCCAGTTTCAGGTTATCAACACATTTGTTGTCAGTGCCACAGTTGATCTCAAACCCTAACTGTGGAAGAGAGCATTATAAAAGTACACATTATACATTATTTAAAGACTAAATAAGTGGTTGTATGGTCATCCAATTTTATTTTTTTATTTACAGTTTTAACTGTTATTTATATAGCATATTTCATTATATATAAATTCAATGGATAATATGAATTGCAGGAGAGAGTACGACCATGCAGCGTTTAAAGTGTTGACGTACTTACATTACTTTAAGTTTTATCCCATAAAAAGTGACAATAACATTAGCATCCGCAGTACACTGTGTATGGGAAGAAAACTTCTTTCTACAGCAAGAAACTAACCTTTAAATTTGAGCAAACACCGAGCACGCTGCCACAGGAATGTGAAATTCACAGAGAAACCCCTGGGTCCCTCCACTGACATGACCACTACGGCACCAGGCAAACCTCCACCCGCCCCTCTCCTGCTAAACCAACAGTCAATGTGCTAAACAGGTGACAACAGGTTTAAGAGCGACAGGTCTTAGTGCTGCTGAATCTTTGATTTTATTTATTTTTTGCTGAATTTTACTTGCATCTATTTGAAAGACTGAGTGTAAACACAAAACATTATGTGTGTTGCGTTGTGTTGTGTAATGCGTTTCTTGTCTTATTTTGATCGTCGCTTATCTTCTGTGCATCATGTTTTTGATTCCTTTCAGCCGTGATTCCCTCCTGTGTATTTATTGTCTGAGTCTCCCTCTGATCTCTGTCACGTTGTCCTCATTCTCTCTCCTCTGTGTACTCTGTTCATTCAGTTCACTAAGTTATTGGCGTCTGTTTAGTCTGGGTTTTTTATATTTTTGTGTTTTTTTCCCCCCCAACTCCAGTAATAAAGCTGTTCTGAGCTCACTCCTGTCACCGTGTCTGCATTTTGGGTCTGCTCTCTACCAGTCACACATTGACACATGGCAGTCAGAACCAATGAGGCTGCAGTGTGAATCGATACGGAACTGAATCAATAATTGACATTGATAATGGAATCAGAATCACTTAATTCAATTCCCATCACTATTTGTGATTGTATCAAACAGGTGTATACACAGGTTAAAGAGTAATGGACCAAGTATTGATGTTTTGGGAGCCCCAGACTGCAGTTCATTTTTGTAGACCTAAAACAAATTTCAGTGTATTAAGTATGAAAAGTAATCAACAGTCTGACCTGGTAAATCAACTGAATAGTGAAGTGTTTGAATTAAGATACCATGATCAACAGTGTCAAGATTGAGCAGGACTAAGACTGAAACTCTGTGAATTACTGTTGATCTTCAGCCCATTTGAGAAAAACAAGGAAAATGCCAGTCTGAGAAGAGCTGTTGCTAATATAATGACACTTATGCATCAGTTCAATAAGGAAAATCTGTACTTGCTCATCTATCTGCTTCCTGGGTGTTTTGAATTTGAGGCGGTGCCAGATAAATTACTACAAGAGACTAAGAGATTATCTCTAAAATTAGAAATGTTATTCTGGAGTAAGTAAGAAGCAAAGTTGATAAATTTATTTGTGTAAAGATTCACTTGGTCTCGTTTTGGAAGGATGAAGTTGTTCATCCTTTGCTTTATTGATGGGAGAAAGAAAAATAAAAAAGCAGACTGATCACTGTTAAACAGTTGGGAGATGTAGGATTGTCTGGCAAATTTTATATCATTGCTGTAACAGTGAAGTGTGTTTTTATAGATCTCCTTTAATTTGTAGCTTAAATTTTCTCCCTGGCAGATTCTTTTTGTCATTGTTATCTTTTCGCTGTTTCTCCAAGGTGCTATACTACATGTATTTACAGTTCTCAGAGGAACAATATGATAGATGTGTTAACAAATGGTACCACAGAGATGGTTATTTCATCACAAATAAAAGTAATGGTAATTTACAGTTTGAAAATTCACTAATAAATTAATAATAAATAATAATGTATGGCACTGACATAATACTTTTTGATATTTTGGTTGGTATTTGTTTTGACAGATGAACAAAAAATAAAAAAAAAATACGAAAATTATAAGAGACAGTAATATTTAGAAGATTTGTAACTGTGATATCAAGTCATCTGATAACTCTGCAAATATTCTCAGCAGGTAGACGGGTTGCCTTCACACCACCCGCATTCAAAAATAAAACAAGCATCAATCAGTCATTAATTAATGCCCGATGGCCAAGAGGAACAATGGCTGGTTGCTAATAAGCAGCAACCAGTTTGTGTGTTTTACCAAGTAGTGGTACTTTATACCAGGAACAACATTTTTGTTAATATTCTTCATCCACTTCTGGAAAACATCTTAGTCCCCTGCACAGCCAAGAAACTGATCTTAGACTGAAGCACTTTTAATAAGGTGAAGGTTTGTGTATTTTGAACTTGTTCTTTTTTTGAAAGTTCAAATTTGCTGCTACTGTTGAAGCAGGTGAGAACTGCACAAGTTCTCGTCAGTGGCAAAAGTAGAGTAGAGAAAGTAAAGGTAAAAGTAAAAAGTTGTGATTAATACGTAAAATACTATTTTTGTCTGTAACACATCACTATGATGTGGTCTCACTTTGCTTGTGACTTCTTGACATTTGTAGACATTATGGAAAAAAATAACATTATATATAATAACATACAGCACAGTCATATAATAGGTTGGGAGCTTGTGCTGTGAGTTCCCTCCCCTCACATGGTTTTGTAATTAACCAGTGGGCAAGTACATTTATTCATATTATATTATAACTTATATGTAGAGTATATTTCTTATTTATGTTTTTGACCGGGGTGTAGAATTGCTTATAAACTTGTAAAAAAAACTTCAACAGAAGTCTCTCAAAGCAGCATTAGTCAGATGCATGCCTTTAATAAAATGGATTCAGTAAAGGTAAGGGCAAACCTAAAGGTTTCTCATAACTTCATAAAGACTAGCCTCATTTGGTCAATTAATAGGTTTTTTAAAAATTTACTTACAGGATGAATGGCTGTTGTTTGGGCCTGCGGGGCAAGACTTGGTCTGAGGTTGGTGTTTGAGGCCAAACTATTAAACGTGAATTTGAGCTCATTGGAAAGTTGGTTGAGAGCGTCTTCGGGGCAAGCCTGCAAGAAGAGGTTTAGATTCAATGTTGGAGGAGTCTTAAAAGTAAAATTAATTAAATAAAATCTTAAGTTTAATGACTTTTAAGGACTTTATTTTAAGATTGCTATTAGATCTTACCTCAATGAGGAATTTTACAGTTGAACATTGGTGTCTTCCTAAGTCAACATCAACTGATCCAGACTTCTCTCGTTGTTTCCCACTGGTGTAAGCTCGGTTGTTTGGAGGCTTCCGAGTGGCATCCAGTGTTATAGTGTAATCAATCCTTGCTCGAGCTAAAATAGAGAAATAGAATTTGATTTTAATGTTGCAAGTTTAAATACATTAAAAATAAAATGATGTGCAGTAATTGAGAAAAAGAGAGAAGGATGATTAACCTGTGTCGACTGTAGACACTCTGGTCATAGTAAAGCAGATAAGAGCTGTGTTCTCCGATGGTTTTGAGCAGTCTACATTCTGTGTAGGGATTTTGTTTGGGCTAAACGATACCTCAGCTCTCACCATTACTATGGGTCTTGATCTGGAAAGTAAGAAAATACATGTGAACGGCATGGCAGATGGCTGCCCCTGCCTGAGCCGTGTTCAGACAGAGGTTTCTTACTCTTAAAGGGGAGAATTTCCGTTTTGAAAGAGAACTTTTGATTTTATCTAATTCTCTGGGTTAAGCTGTGTGAAAGGGAAAATATGGACCTGAGAAATGATATCTAAACTGAAAAGGCAGCTTTAATGCTGAATACTTTCAAAAAAAAAAAAAAAAGCAAGGGATTCAAAACCAGAAATCATAGGATTTATTTAGAGGGAAAAGAAGGAGACTCAGACAGTATAAAACATCAGATAATGATGGAGATAGGAAACAATGAAACAAAACACAACTGAAAATAATAAACTAATAAATAAGTAGAGAGGTAAGAGAGGTAAGTATGAGTATAAACGGAAACACTGGGGCGCACTAGAAAGTCAGAAACTAAAAAATTAATAAAAATTGAAGAAGGTCTAAATCATACCCCAAACCCCCCAAAAAAGAAATGCTGTAAATTATTGTTAATGATTTGTGTAATAATTGAACATAAATCATTAAAGCTTTTAATAAAATATATTTGTAAATGTGCCAGACTTATAATATTTAACTTTAGAATGTACCTAAATATTTGACCATTACCTGGACTTACCTCAGTAAGGCAACTGTGCCCTTTGAACCCACCGCTAAGTCAAGCAGTCCATCACCACTCTGATCAAAAGATGACTGACTGATTGTCAGGCCAAAGAACTTCAGTCCTGACTGGACCTCAGAGCCAGTAATTCTCTGAAATATTTTAATTAATCAGATTTCATAAAATATTGACTTTACTTGATAGTTGAGGTTAGTCATCATTGTGAGTTCTTTGATGTTGTGTACCTGTGAGTAAGTAGGACTGATTCTTCCTCTTCCTTCGCCATTAAATATGTAGATGCTGCCTTCACCATTATTCTCCAAAGGTGCTCCAACTGCCAAATCCCTGAATCCATCTGAGTTTAGATCAGGCAGTACAGCAAGAGAAGAGCCGAACCTTCCTTTGACAGCTGCATGTCCTCTTAGTACTACAGGATCATCAAAATTACACTCCACAAACTGAAAGGAGGAGAGTGAATTTTTTATGATCATTAAGAAAGTTGACAAATAAACCGATTAATTTAACTGCAGTAAATAAAACCGTGATTTACCAAACCAGTTAGTCTGCAAACATAAACTCTTCCCTCTCTATCAGGCTCCATGTACATTGGGGCTGATATGAAGATTAGCTCAGTGATGTCATCATTATTTATGTCCATGGTACACACCTCTGCCCCGAAATATTCCCCAGTCTGATACTGTGTAAGGAAGATATTATTATTTTTGTATCTGAGATAATAATTTCTATGGAAATTATAATTTAATTCATATCTGTCTTGCTACAAATGCATACCTGTGATGAAAAGGGCTCAATCTTTTGTTTTTTCAAGTTTTCTCTGTTAACAGCGACCACAACTCCTCTGTGTTTATATCTTGGAGCACCAACAACTGTCAGAGAGCCATACCAGGATTTAGCAATCGCCATGGAGTAACCTAGAATTTAGGTTTTCAAAAGGAGATGACAGATTAAGATTCCTGATTCCTCCTTTTAAATTATGTCTGTTTTGCAAACTATTCTCACCAAGATAGCTGTCAGGCTCCAAATACACGTCCTCATATGTTTTCAGCTTCTGGCCTCCTGTTGTGTATTGCACGTAGCCTCCCCTCCACTCGTTTGCACCAACAATAGACGTCTGAATTCCCTACAGTGCAGACAAATAAACATTTTATATACAATTTATTTTGCATTTAAAATCTGGACTGTGTTTAAACTGTATTTGCCATTAGAACTTAAAAACTGCCAAAAAGGCACATGTGAATCTTTCTTTCTATGACTAGACTGTCTGGTGAGTTTCAGGTAGTTTTAATTACCTCAGGCACAATAACTGCAATGAATCCCTCTTGAGACATTTCCATTTCCAGTGACTCTCCACTGCTTTGAGATCCTGTAACAGAAAAATAAATGAGAAGGTAAAAGAGAGACACGATGAGTCAAATTGAATTTGAAGGTTCATTTTTTTATTATGCTTCAAGTAATTATTAAAAAAAAATATTACAGTTTATTTTAAAACTACTCAACATTTATTGCTCATTTCACAAAATGTAAAGTTACATTTGATTTTACATGTGACTTTACTGAATACAGTACAATAAAGTTAATACAATGTACTAATTTTAGTTTTTTCTTATTGTAGCAGTTTACACAACAAATGAAAGTTAACTGCTTCAATTCCAGAAGGACACAGATCCTCATAATGAATGTGAAAAAAATCCCTTGTGAATAAGTGAGCGGCTGAAAGTAGCATTTATTACAGTGCAATTATTTTAATTTTTGAAAAATTTACAGGAATTTTAACAAAGTTGCAACAATAAATTTATGTTTGTACCTTCGATTGAGAAAATTTTGTCCTGCAGATTCTGTCTTATTACTTCAAGTACATTGAAGTTTTCCACTTGAAAGACGTGTTTGTTTGAGGGAGACGATGCAATGGTGTCCAGTTCTCTTCTGGCATCAGGTGTATCAAATGCATTCCCCACCTACGATTGTTGACAAACATGTTTGAGTCCTCATACTATGCAAAATTATTTGCTCACTTTATTAAAATACATTCGTTAAACTTCACTTGATTTACAAACAGGTTTAGAACCTAAATCCATGATAACATTTATGTCATGCTATAAAATAGTTTTTACACATATTTTTTCCTCTACTAGCTGTATTTGTATTACACACATATCTCATGTTTCCATCAGTAATTCAGCTTTTATTTAAGAGACTTCATTTAAATTTTACATGGTCAGTGAGTCTGGCTTTGATTTAAATAAATGCACTACATGTACATTATATGGTGCATATACAAATGTGTGGCCAGCATGTAACTAAATCTCTTAATCTTTGAATTCGGGTGTTTTCAGTCATATTACTACAGGCATAAAAAATGCAATCCCTTAGCCATGCAGTCTGAATTTACAAATATTTGTGAATGAGTGAGTCATTCTAAAGAGCTCACTGAATTTAAGTGTAGTACTGTAATATGATCGCACTGCTGCAACAAGTCACCAAATTTTATTTGGTCTGCCTGTATATTCCATGATTGACTTTAAGTGGTATTATTCCAAAGTGGAAACATTTAGACAAAAACTGTGCGACGGGAATTTCATAACATTGGTTTCTATGGCCAAGCAACTTCAGGAGCTGTAGTGAGTGAGTGGTTCAGGATTTTTCTCCCTATAGTGCAGCATAATGTGACTGTAGTGTGACAACTGAATAAAACTCATTATTACTGTAAAACTCAACATACTACAGGTTTAAATAATGGAAGTACTTACCCCAATAGCAAATCGAACAATGTTTTTACTCTCTGCTAGCTGTGCTGCACCTCCCAGATCGGCCCGATCATAAGATTGTCCATCAGTAATTACTATCAAGACCTTCTTCACATTTTGTCTGGAACCTCTTTGTGGTGTGAAAACATTGTTCCTGTCAAATGAAAAAAAAAATCTCATTTTATAATATTGTTTTACAATTGATCTTGTAAATTATACACAATCAGGTAAACTGCATTATTATTATTATTTCTGCATGTCATTCTCTTTGGCAATTTTTTAAACTTTTGCACAGATCAACGTTATACAAGTTTGTTTATTTGCTTGTTTGCTTGTTTGGGGTTTTTTTTGCTTGTTTTTTCAAATTAAACTCAGCAAATATTTGAATTTAGCCTTAGTTGGGGCCATATCATCTTCTCAGTAGAAGATGACACTCTGAAGCACAAGTTTGTGTACAGTGTGTCTTTTAAAAGGCTTCCCTCAGTCATACAGTCCACACAGTACTTAATGTGATCAGATTTATGGAAAAAAATCAACTGGACAATAATGTAACTGCACTTCTTCACTATTATAACTGCATTATTTACACAACATGTCTGATGGCCTCGGCTGTGTAAGTAGTTCCTCCCTGTTGACTAATTCTATTGATGTCAGTCTCCACTGATCCAGATGAGGAAAATTTCTTAAAGTAAAAGTGAACCTCAGGTGAAGTAGAGAACTGGGAAACAGAAAACTGAAAAAGAGAGAAAAAATACTTAATAGAAATAAAAATGTAGCTATTTTATGTCTTTGTCATGATTTTACTGACAGAGGGACAACAGTTGCTCACCTGTGTGTCACTTGAGAGAAATGATTTGATTAGATTTTTCACAAATTTCTTCATTGTTTGAAAATCAGTATTATGTACACTGCCTGAACCATCCAACAGAAAGGCAATGTCTGGTTGTGGTGGGCACTCTGTCAAAGAGATGGATTCAGAATTATGTTTTTTTAAACTCATATCATGCAAGCAAAAGGATTTTGTACCTTGGTAAAGGGTCAGTGAATACCACACATTTAAACATAGTCCCTTTAAAGTGTCCCCTTAGAACATTTTAGAGGGCATCACTAACTGTAATCACGCACCAGGAGTAATGGTGTGTGCGTGTGTGTGTGCGTGTGTGTGTGTGTGTGTGTGTGTGTGTGTGTGTGTTTAAGAGAGAGACAGACAGAGACAGAGAGGCAAAGACCATTTACTGTTACCTGGAGGAGAAGAAGGTATGGGTGGTCCAAGCCTATTATAACGGTCCAACTGAAAGCACACACCGTTGTACATGGTGATACTTCTGCAGTCCTTTGGAATGGTTGGACCACACACCTGAGAGGAGACAAAGCCAAGATGCCATAATACAGCAGGTTGAGTATTTTTTGTCACTTAAACAATTATTAATTAGAAGTTCCTACACAACTCTTTAAAATCTGCTGACTTTTAGTCTGTTTAAAGAAGAGAGAGAGAGGCAGAGAGATAGAGAGATATAGGGATAGATATAGAGAGATACAATCACTGGTAATGTCTGCAGTTAAGTAACTCACCACACTGTTTTGTGCTGTCGGATCACTTTTCATTGTCAAACCAAGCGACATGTTCACTGCAAAATCTGGTGCTGTATTGAAACCATTACAAATGTGTTAAAACACTCCTAAAATACACTTTGTGGAAGGAAGAAAACAATATTCAAATTGAGAACTACAAAGTGCCACAATTCATGATTTGGCATGATAACTATTTTCAAAATGAAGGAAGGCAAAACAAAACTCAGTTTTACTTTTCTTCGTCACTATTGTCAAAATTTAAGAATTTTTTTCTTGTTTTTATCATCAGTTGGAAAGTTTATTTCATTTTTAAGGCTGAACGTTACATACTAAGATATCTAATATGGAAATCTACTGTAACTGTGATTTGATTTAAACAAATGTATGCGACAGGATCTATGGATATCTATTTTTATGGCAAAATACTATCTGAGTTTTAGCACATTTAGAAATGAATGGTTACCTACTTTGAAATTGTAAATCTTGGCAGTTTTGGGGAGAAGTGGTGCACCTGTATATTTTCCCTCTTCCATTTTGTGAATGCTGTTCCAGTGGAGCACTGACGAGCAAACTAACAAAATAAATCTAGTCAATCATGTAAGTCTAGAAAGCAAACTCTAATTAAATAAACTCCATATGTCCATATAGCATAACAGAGATGGTAAATAAATAAAAAATAAATAGCAGTAATGTTAAACATGCAGCTGTAAACCGGCTATCAACATAACAATGCATGTCCTGACTTACTCTGATTGTCTTTGCACCACCTGGTAGCCAAAACCAGCAGCAGAGTTACTCAGGGTCTTCCAAGCCACGGGATCAATATTGAAACAAAGTGCAGCATTTAACACTGAGAATTAAAGAATTAAGAAGGACATTAGTAATTTTATTTAAAGCCACTGTAAAGGATGATAATGTGGTTATAGGCCTCTAATTATCATCACACATAGGAAACTGTAAATAGTATATGAGTATACATGTATAATATATCAGTTTCCAAAAGTTGATTCTGTTCATCTGGACGTAGCGTTTTCTGGGAGAAACGTTTCGTCACTCATCCAAGTGACTTCTTCAGTCAAGCTCAGGTCTGAGAGTATTACAAGCTACATGCGTATATATACATACATATATATATATGATATACGTCACACACACAATTTCGATCAAAACACTCTGCTTAGTTTCACTTTCTGTCTGCGCGCTTCCTGTTCTCTGCAAAAGCATGCAGTTTCCTGTCAGTACTTTTGGCTCAGATTCTACTCAGAGTTGGCCCTTTTTAGACTGGAAGCAAACTATATTAAAACAAGTAACAATAAACACTAAATAAGCACTAACAATATATTAATTTCGTGACATTGCGTTCATTTGTATCTATTTTTATAACCATAAGTTTATGTTGTTACCACTAGAGAGCACCAAAGCCAGACATTTTAAAGTTCTGAACACTGTGGCTCAGAACAATTTTCCCCATAAAAATTCAAATTTAAATTTCGCTGTAGTTAAATATTTTCTGACATAATCATTCTATAGTGAAAATCTACAACCACACATAACAAAATCTTTGTTGAAAACAAAGCGACACCTAAACTGTCCTGTTGTTTATATTTGTTACAAAAACAAAGCCTTCCTTTTTTGGGGCATGCTAAGAACAGTCAGTATGACATATGTAATATAGCACTGTTACTTGTTCAACAATGACAGCTTCATGATGCCTTAGTTTCCAGAAATATAAAGTTATCTAATACTCTACCTCATCAGCATGACACTCTCAACTTGTTTTTTGTGGCTTTAAAAGGAATAAAGAAAAACCTTGTGATATACACTACCAGTCAAAGGTCTTCTCATTCAGTGGTTTGTCTTTATTTTTTGGTCCTTTCTACACTGTAAATACATACTGAAGACATCAAATACAGTAAGTAAGGCATATGGAATTATGTAGCAAAGAAAAAAAAATATAACTCTAAATATGTCTTATAATTTCGATTCCTGAAAGCAGCCACCCTTTGCTTTGCTGACAGCGCTGCAAACCCTTGTCCTTCCCTTAATGAGCTCACGATGTAGTCACCTGAAATGGTTTTCACTTCACAGCTGTGCCTTGTCAGGGTCCATTTGTGGAATTTCTTGCATGCTTAATGGGATTGGGACCAATGTTCCCTCGAAGCTGCGCACATGCGCAATTACGCACTGCTGGCACGGCCTCTGCGCACAGAAAATCTGCGTTGCGCACAAAAAAAAATGTAACCTGAATTGAAATTAAAATTAATACTTTAACAATTCTGTTTTGCAGTGTTAGTCAGTAAGTGACTGGCTGCTCCCGTATGGGATTAGAACGATGCCACCTTATCCCATAGTCCAGCCAATAATGCGATTCACAATCGTATATACGCAGCTAATCCACGTCGTTGACAGGCTATGACAGCGTCCTTATGTGCCGAAGTTGGTGTTTTAGCTAGCAAAGCGGCGTGGCTGATGAAGAGTGAAGCCACGTTAATGACACCGTGTACAACCATTGGAGATGTGAGCAGGACAGACGGAACAATTGACGGAAAAAGTGTGGACTTTATACCAGTTTTTAAATAGTGTTGATAGGCCACGTAAAACCAGACTTATGAAAAAAATATATGCAATGTTTGGTTTTCTTCCTGAATATTATCCTTGTTTATATTTACTGCGGGAAGAAACGGTAAAAACTGCGTTTTATAAGAAAAAAGGCTCAAAAGCGCTCTCCGCCTGTGAGCAAAAGAAAACAACCCCCCTCCCTTCTCTTACGTATTTGTCGGAAAACGTACCATGTCGACCAGTCAAAACATGATATGGCAACATGGCATCTAGTTGTTAAGAAAAGGGGGGAAGTTTTAGGAGTGATGGCAGTGTTTTGAGATGTGAAATTTTGAGACGTTTAGCACAGATCTTGTGTAGTTAATGTGTAGTGTAGTCAATAGTTTTGTTGTGTGTGTCAGAACAATGAGGCGACTGCTGAATGTTACAGGTGTTACAGGAGTGATACATCTCCTGTTGTCAGGCCTGCAGGTATCAGGCTGTTGTTCTGCTTTATCTCATAGTGGACAGAAATTATTTTTTGGAGTGGCACAAATAATTTGTGTGGCATCAGATTTGATGCAGAACAGCTGATTGTTAACTGCATTAAAAAAATTGTTGCAAAAAACTTTGTTGTTTGCAAAACTCAGTTACTTTTTTGAAGAAGTAACTATATAATTAATTGCCCAACATTGGTCTTTATATACTGTATTTTGCAGACACAGAGTTACAGGACTCTCTCCCAGACCACAGACTCATAATACAAGTCAGAGCTTTATAAAAAAAAAAAAAAAAAAGAAAGTTGTGTTTTCGAAATTGGAGTTCAAGTTATTTTTACTTCCAATAGTGTTAACATACTACACAGGTCAATAATTACATTTTTGTTTTACATTTTCATTGTAAGTGGGCTAAAGCACTTAATTAAAAGTGGTCTAACATAAATGTAAATGCTGTAATTTGATTATTTTAATAAACCATGTAACTTGGATGGATTAGATGCTGGCGTGACCACATTGCACACATCTGCTGTTGCTCACAGTGGTCCAAGGGACCGCTCAGGGAGTTTGTGTGTTCGCTCAGACACATGAAAAATTAGAGGGAACATTGCTTGGGACCATCAGTTGTGTTGTGCAGAAGTCAGGTTGGTACAGAGCTGACAGCTCTATCTGACAACTGTTAAAATTCATATAACGGCAAGAACCAATCAGCTAAGTACAGAGAAACAACAGTCCATCATTACTTTAAGAGCTGACGGTCAGTCAGTCCGGAAAATGTCTAAAACTTTGAAGGTGTCCCCAAGTGCTGTCATAAAAACCAAACTGGTTCACATGAGGACCAGTGTTGGGACTAACGCGTTATTAAGTGACGCGTTACAGTAACTACGGTATTATTGTGGTAACGAGCACGGTAACTAGTTATTATGCCAAAACCGGAACGTGTTACTCGTTACTGGGATTTAGATGGGCTCGTTATTCGTTACTTCGTGTGGTGGCTATCGCGGAGCTTCCACAGATTCAATAACATTAGAAAGTGGTGGAAGCCAGCAAGTGGATGAAGAAAAAGGGAGGCAAGAGGAGAGACCCGAAGCGGCCGCTGGTCCGAGAGTGTCAGGTGAACTGAACTTCAGGTAAGAAGTTATGACCTGCAGTCTATCTGGGTCAGATATGAACCAAGTTTAGATGGAGTTTATTTTCGTTATGCTGACTTTTTCGTACTGCGTGCTAGCTAGTGTGGGATTATGATATTATTTTATGCCATGTTAGACCCCTAATTAAAGATTGTGAATTATTATGTAGTTTCAGTTTGCATTATGCTCCTGAACTAGAAGAAGGTGATAATTATTACATTTGGTAAACTGATTTGCATTACATTAGACTGTTGATTTATTGTGAATGAATGATATTGTTTTATGATGCATTATACTGCTGAGTTATAAGAAATACTGTTCACAGAAAGTCATCGTCTCATTTGTCTGATTAGAAGAGAACAGAGCATACTGCCCCATTTCATCAGGAGCAGATAAACAGGGAGCCAAGGTCGTAGCTTAGGCGCTGTGTGAGAAAGAATGTTTAGGCTCTGATGATTAGGAGGGGGCCACTAGAGGCTATAAGAGTTTGATCAAGGCTCCACCATTTTGAGATCTGATGCTGTCTGTGTATGGTGTCCATCTCCCACGCGTGTGTTCATTAAATCATCGTTTGACTTGACCCGGCCGGACCAGTGTTGTTATTTTGGTTTTCCTCTTGTATCCATTCCCAATATTTGAATCCGTAACAGTTTTGGGGGCTCGTCCTGTGGTATTGGGATGGAAGTTTTGGAGGCTTGGACGGTCCGAGGTGGTCAGACGGGCAGACATTATCCGGCAATCGAACTGAGTGGACAGGCGCCTTTATAAAAGAGGTAGGCACAGGCCTGTTGATTTTATCCGAAGTGTGCTGAATTGGACGATGAAATTAAATGTCTATTCAGTAAAAGTTGCCGGCGGGTGTCTGTTTTGATTTTGAAGAAAAATCTCATGAGTGTTGAAATTTGAAGTAAGGTTACAAGTAAAAATACTGAGTTAGAGTCTCAGGTAAAGGTAATAATACTGGGTTAGAGTCCCAAGGTAAAGGAAAATAATACTGAGTTAGAGTCTCAGGTAGTTGGATAGGGAATTGGTCATTTTGTGAGTTAGAGTCTCCATTGGTCTAAAGATTGCATCTGTGTTGGTCATTTTGCGAGTTAGAGTCTCCAATGTCCATAACGTTGCATCTGCCTCAGTCATACTCTTGTTTTTGGGTGTTGTCTGTTGTTTAAAAGTATTATAAATTTTGTTAGAACGGTGGTTAGAGTCCACTAAGAGGCGCATAGCCCGGAGGTTACGCTCCCTCCTGGCCGCGGACGCGCGACCTTGACCTGTCGGCGAACAGGGTTAGTTCAGTTGGCTTGACTGTGGGGTACAGGGCATCCTGGAACAAGCTAGGAGTTAGAGTCTCCTTATCTGCGCTTTTTTGGACACTTTAAATTGAGTTAGGGACTTTAGAGATGAGGCCAGATACAGTTAGAGTCTGATACTGGTTAATTGATTACAAAAAAGTTGGACTTTCTTCGGTTGGACCCGTTATCTTAAATTTGTCAAAATTGTGTAGGCGCTAAAACTTTCAGGCCTGAGAGTGATTGTAAATATAAGACGTCTTTGTAAAATAACATAGAGAGTTGAGTGTGAAACGAGGCTGTGTGTGACGACAGCGCGCTGCAGCGCTGCAAGCTATTTTTAGATAGTGTGTGAACATGCAAATGAGGTGGCTGCTGTGAAGCCCACAGAGGACTTCCTGTTTAGCGTGTTATTGAGTTTTATAAGTATAATTTGCAACTAATGATACATGCCTGTAATTAAAACGCTGATTTTGCTGATTATAATATTACAAATAAAGTTTTGAATGACTACGGTGAATGTTTGATGTTTGGCTGAGTTTTGATATGGGAGAGACGGCTTCGCAGCTGCTGGGGGTAAGTGACCGGAAACTTGCATGCCCATAAAAGGCAACTGCCTGACTGTGTGAACTATGCACCAAGAGAGAGAGTAAAATCTAGGTGGATGAATTAAATGGATGTTGTAAGAAAAATAGTAAATGAATGTTTTAGTCTCTTAATACAGGTGGATTTCTCTCAACCAGGAGACCTGAGTACAGCAGCAAAAGGATAGATTAATAAAATTGGGACGACACACATGCCAAGCTCTGGCTCAAAATTTTACAGGTTGACCTATCACTTTGTCCCCACCCGAAAAAGAAGCTTAAAGGACATCTTCTCCTCCAGTTATCGGCTACCATCACTGGAAATTTTCAGGCAAGTTTTTCACTGAATTGTTTTTGGCACCATGTGTCCCTGAATCTCACAAGCAAGCTCTAATTCCTGGCTGAAGACATGGAATGCTGTTATTTAAGGTGGGAAATCAAAATTTGGGAAACAAAATTAAAAACATACACAATTAGAGAAATGCCTTGTTTGAGAAAAAAGTTAAAATATCCCACCCACAAACGCACATACACGCAATGAAGAAACAGCTTACACTCATGAACACGTGAAAATTTTCCAGCAAGTTTAAAGCAGCGAAACTTAACATACACCTGATGTTAAATGATAAAGTCTATCCACTACTAACAATTAAACTCTCTGGGTTGCAGGACAACAACTTGACTTCAAAATGACAGACACTGGTAAATCACAAACCAGTGATGAAATAATAAATTTAGTGGTTAAAAGAGTCGAATTGTGACATGTTTTTTTTTCTGATTGAATAATACAAGAGATTACTGAATGAAATAAAATTCCTTTTTTGAATTATTAAACATGATCTTAAGAATTTTAACGTGTACCTGTGTTGTCCTGTCAACTTGGTGGGTTATGAGTTGATTATATAGTGAGAAAAAACAAAAAAAGGGGGGGAGAAGGCTGACACATGGCCTGGCCCCTCTCTGAATAACACAGCCAAAACAACATCATTTTCCTGTTCGTCTGTTTTTGTTTTGTTTTTGTTTTTTCTCTTTATGCTTAATTACAGGCTGCTTTGTCGGCCCGGAAAGCCGAGGCTGACCTGGACTCCTGCTCTCCCCTCTACCATCTTTGCTCTCCCTTCTACCATCTTTGATGTGACCCTGACTAAATGCTACAGCAGCTGGACTCACAACAACAGCCTGAGAATGTCAACAGTGCTGCAGGAAAGAGATCTCATGCAGCGGAGACGGAGAACGTTAAATCCAAGGCCCGTTTCACTACACGGGGGAGATTTCCAGACAGCTTCAGCTGACAGAGCTGTGACGAGACGCCTATTAAGCCCGGATGAAAAGTGAGGCCGAGCAAAAGAATGCTGACCTTAACAACTCTGCATTAAAACTGTGCAGGACAGTGATGGACCAACACGGAGGATCGGGCAGCAAAAAGGGCGTGCCAGAGACACGAGGAGTAACTGAGGTCAGAAGGCACCTCAGATTGGACAAAAGCAGCAGAAGAACATAAGCTGAAGGCACAGGTGTCGGGGCTCGGTCAGGAGCTGACCTCTGAGAAGAGCCGAACAGCAGAGCTGCAGAAGGCCGTGGAGCAAAGCAAGGAAAACATCAATAAACTTCAATCTGACGTGTACGGAAAAGACTCTGAGGTTTCTGCCCTCAGTGAGAGCTCAAGACATCAGAGCAGAAACTGAGCATGGCTCAGGAGGAGCTGGCTGCTAATCGAACCCATCAGTCAGGCTTAGAGTCCCAGATACAGGACTTGAAATCAGCCCGGAGCTTGCTGGAGCAGGAGGTTGCCAAACCTGACGAGAAGCTCCAACAGCAGGAGCAAACCCTGAAGGACCTACAGAAGCAAAAAGGGTCAAGTTAAGGAGAAGCTGGACAAGGAGAAGATGCAGGACACTGGAGAAAAGGACTGCCTCAATTGGGGCCAGAACCAGTATGGAGAGAACTTTGGGCAGCAGCACCAATGGACCCAAACGGACTGAAAAGGAGGAGAGCAGGACCCCAGAGCACGCTTCAGGCCATGGTTTACCCAGAACACCAGAACAGGAAAGTGATGAACACAAACACACACATCTACATACACTGACTCAGAATCAAGAGAAACACACATATGAACACATATGCACTTGTTGATTGACTGAGAAATGACACACACGCACGCACACAAATCAAAATGCTGATTCAATTCACGGAGAAGTGATCCACACACACATACACATGTTTGTGCAATGAAGAGTGATACACACACGCTGATGCAATGAAGAATGCTTTACTAACAAATGCTATGCTGATACGCAAAATGCTGCACACAAACGTCCAAATACAGAATTTGTTACAACAACAAGAAGCCATTGATTGTTAATTGGTTAAATGCATTTCATGTCACCCAGAGGGCATTTGTGCAGATTTAGGGGACAGGGTCTAGAGCAGTTTGGTTATGAAAACAATGTCTGTGAGTGATGTCTGTTTATGGCTCAAGGCCTCAACTGAATTGTTTACTGTGCTTCACACAGCCTGATAAGGAGCAGTGGTACAGAGTGAAAATGATGAATTAACGGTGTGAGCCTTATTTCGGAGAGTCACATGTTTGTGATTGAGATTTAATGGAAGGAGGAACACACTGAAGAAAAAATAAATAAATAAATAAATAAAAGAAAAAAAAAAAAAGAAAAAAAAGAAAAGGGGGCCAGCCCTTGGATTTATGTAAGCATCCCACATGTATTTAACACAATTGCCTCAGGCTTTAAAGATTTGTATAAAATTCAACAGGAAATCATAGCTTCCCTGTATTTCCTACATTGTTGGCATGCTGGTGAGTGCTGTTGCTCCATAGTAAGAAGGTCCTGGGTGCAAGTCCACAGTCTGGCTAGTTTGCAGTGGTTTCTCTCTGGGTATTCTGGTTTCCTGCCACAGTGAAAAGTCATGAAGCTATTAGAGCTAGGTTAATTGATGATTCTAAATTATCCGTGAATGTAAGTGTAAATGGTTGTTTGTTTTTAGGTGATAGACTGGTGACCTGTTCGGGGTGCACCCTGCCTCGTAACCTATCACTTTAGAGTTATTTCCCAGCCCTCGTGCAATTAGGATAAAGATAGGAGGATGGTAGTTGTTGTAGACCCATTCAATTTTTATGGTAATCAGAATTTAGACTTTGTTGAACCGTAGGCAATATGAAGACAACATGTAGTATTTAAGGGACCAAGTAGAATTTGGATAAAAGTTAGTGAATAGTGTTGAAAAAATGACAGAATTGTGAAGGATTAAAATATTCCAGGAGCTTAACTTACTCCATCTGAACATGTCTTAATCGTGTAATATGAACTCAAAATGCACAGGTTTACTGAATATGAAAAGGTTGTGTTGATTTAACTCAGTTGTTTAAGTTTCTACCAAAGCAAAACATTTGTGTGCAACTAGTGTCCACTATTGACTGAAATAAGTCCAACATGTTTTTGTCAGTGCAAAAAGAAGTTACGGTACCTGTATGCTTACACAATATTGTCCCGGGACGGAGAAAAACTTTCTGGTGAAGTTTTGGTTGATTTTGGGTTTTGCTTAACACTAGGTTGATTTTATCAGTGAGGTTTGGATTGTTTTCTTTCTCTAAGAGAGAGAAAGATGGTTTTATGCTTGGACATGTTTCCAACGGGCCCCAGTATTTGTTATTATATGAGTATTTTATTGGTTACGTTTATCTTTGCTTTTGTTACAGTGCACTGAAATAAGAACATCTGAGAGGAGTGATCCACCGGTGGTGATATTTTGGTATTTTGTGAGTTCCTGATTTAACAAATCAGCTCTTTAATCCAGGCCTGAGAGATTGAACTTTAAAGCGCTATAAAACATGATTACTAGAAACAGTCGCAAAGTATTTTTCTCCATAATTATAATGGGCTCTGGAGAAATTCACTTATATGGGACATTGATCACATGAGAAGTCCTGAGCCTAAAAGGATTGCAGCGAGTCAATCCAGTCCAAAAAAACAAGGAACTGTTTTCCTTTAAAATGATGACGTCATCTTGCTGGTGATGGAGCCTCGAATAGGTTGCGTGTGAGACTCCATTATCAGCAATATCTGGTATGAATGTGTGTGAATGTATGCATGTGACTGGACTGTGATGGACTGACGACTAAATGTTTAAACTGACTTGACACTGAGACAAAAACGATACCGACTTTAGGATTAGTACATGTCTACAAACAATTCACCCAGCTT
The DNA here is from genome assembly GCF_056152115.1 of Neolamprologus brichardi. Taxonomy (NCBI): domain Eukaryota; kingdom Metazoa; phylum Chordata; class Actinopteri; order Cichliformes; family Cichlidae; genus Neolamprologus; species Neolamprologus brichardi. The sequence goes on from NC_142111.1 coordinate 11,991,863, forward strand.
GTAAAAGAAGGGTGGATGTTTTGTCTCGCTTTGTTTTGTTTTTGCAGGAGTAGGAGGACAGAGACTAGGGGGGAGGCTGTAGCTTCACATGAGTGTGAACTGCAGACTTAACCCTTTGGTTGCTAATTTTGAGCTACTGATGTTTCCATCAAGAAAATTGTGTTTTATTAGCTGTGTTTCGATTAATGCAGCACATTATATTGTTGGGAATGTTAAATGCTAAAGTGAAGAGAAGCTTTGATTTCACTCATGACTGAACGTGTTATTATTAACCATAGCGGGCCACTGTAAAAAGTCAATCAATTTTGATAGAAAAAGCAAGGAAAAACTCTATTGATACCTATAGGGGAATGATAGACTTGTCACATTCAAAATAGAGATATGTAATGACAAACCTTGGTCCACGTCATTTAGGTTCTCCATTGAAATAGTCAATAATTTAGAAAAGTAAGATAGAACCGACAGGGGCATGTGGTGCTGCACAAGAACAAGAGCAAAATAAAGAAAAATTATTGTGTTTAGCTTTGATAAATTAAAATTAAAATGTACCATTACACTCAGAGGATCAATATGAAATTCAATATATGCTAATTTTGTATGAAGTACATGACTGATAACTGTTCTGTCCTGAGCTTTTGTTTTTACAGCGCCCACTTGACCACACCAACAGTTTCTCGCCACCAAAAGCGGGTACTTGCAAAGAATAGGGAGGAATATCATCAGAAGTGGGAAAGGTAAGCCCCGATGGGGGTGATAATGTAACACACCCAAAGAAAGATTTTAGGTCTGACCAACCATCTCAGTCGTGGGCAAAACGATGACAGTCAATAAAATTCTAAAAGATAATTTAGTGACAAAAAATATCAAGAGATAAAAGATAAAACAGTCCAGTGTCCCATTCATGAATCAAATAAAAACACACAGTCCCAAGGCCAGAGCCAGCTATGCCACACGGCCAGTTGCACTCCACATGTTGCCTTTAACAGGGGTAGAAGTTGTCCTTGGAGACCCACTACCCTGCAAGCATATAGCCAGTGATCACTCCAACCTGTGCAACTATGCTGCCTTTAGGCTGTGGCATATAATAGGCCCTGGCCTGCACAGAGAGACAAAATGACACAGCAGTGTTTGTAGTGTGGGCTATAAGTAGACCAGTGTATCAGTGCAATCAAGTACACCTGCCTCTAATTAGTCCAACCCCATTCCAGCCATTGGCTAACCAAAAATGTGACACACGCACAAAAAACCACTCCCAACCCATTGCAACTTCACACAATAATATGGAGCTGAATTAACACAGGCACACTAGTCTACCATGTTACAATAACACCATTAATTTCACGTATGATCAAATTCTTAAAACTTGACCCCAAACATGAAAAATTCTTCAAACATTTAGAGACAGAGTGGAGTTCTAGATAAACATAATGTAACAAATCACATAAGGATGGAGCGTTGGAATTAATAAGATGGTGAAAAAACACGCAGGAAAAATGTTGATCATGTTGATTATGTTTATTCCAGTGTGCAGGGATTGGCTAATCTGACCAGGAAATGTTATAAATGGATTGTCGGAACAATCAGCGTTAAAATCACCTTTGACAGTCCAGACTAAGATGGCGTTGGACATCTTCAGGGCGGAAAAGGGTTGGTGTGACCAAGGTGTGGTTTGGCTTGTTGTATGTATATTTCATAATGATACAGCTCTGGATGGACCAGTTACCAGGGCATGGAAGGAGGACAGACTTATTAAATGAGGAGAAGGAATTTTCTGGGATTGGAGATCCTGTGGGTGAGTGGTTGACTAAAAGCATGCATAAAATAAAAGCTATTTTTTGTTATTGATTGGTAATAGATTGATAATTGGCCACATTCACAGTTGTATTGACTTGTAGTGGATGTAGTCTACTTCATGTTTAAGCACTCTAATTAACAGATTGAAAATAGTGACATTAAAGGAAGAATATGCAGCACCACCCTGTCAGATGCCAGTGCCGGTGGGGCTCAGTGATGAATCAGGTGAGCTTCATGGCTGAATCAAAACATAGAGGCCCCTGCTGTGGTCAGTAAGGGATAAAAAGGGTGTGTTTTACTGTTATTTTAGCATCAGCATTATTGTTACATCAGAATCATATAACAAGCATTGCATTGAACATTTATTGAAGCTATTGACATATTAACATTTGTATTACAGTGATTGTTATAACCCCATGTTAATCTTCTATCTACAGGTGTCAAAAGTAGTCAACAAGTTCATGTTGAAGTGAAGTTCATAATAATACAGGTTTTGTTTGTAGACGATTGTGAAGACGCAGGCTCTGGGCGGAGCCAGGTGTTGAACAGATCTAACATGACAATTAAATTGATTTCATTCCCTAACACAGAATAACAAGACTGGAGCAACGACACTGGATAGGAGAAAGTCTGATACTTTCTAAGATATGAGGTCACTAACCTTTTTTTAATTTTCTAGCTTAATTGAATGGACACATGTTAGAATTAGAAATGGCTAATTTGTTTTTTATGTCTTTTATTAGAATGAGTGGTTTTAATCATTTTTATATATATCTTGCAAATGTGCTTATAATGAGTTGGCACTCGGTCTTTTGAAGGTCATAAGCTTCGTTCGGCGATAGTCCGGACTGATAAAGTGTAAGAAATGCCTTGAGTGCAGCAGGCTAAATGCAAACACGCTTACACACACATACACTAAATTAGGATAAGTCCTTGGGACATTCTGAATGTTCTGAACCAATTCTGAATCACCAAAAGATCAGTAGACAGCAACATTAGATTGTTAGAGCTAGGAAGAGAGGTGTTTTGGTTTTCTGTCTCTTACAGAGAAAGGAACAGACACCAGACGAGGTCACAGATATACGAGGATCCTTGGCAGCAGAGACAGTTACGGTGACTGCGGAAACATCAACTGGGTTCAAGTGTCATGGCATTTTGGGCTCCAGTTAGTCACCTAAAAAGGATGGATCAAATAAACACAGCGATAACCACGAAGGGGTTGACGGAAATCCAGGAACACCACACCAACGACGTTCGAGAGGCTGTTGGTCATAAGGAGAACACCTTTCTGTTCCTTTTCCTGGGGAACACAGCTGTGATCCCAGAATACACAGATCATTGTTTGAAATCGGGGCAGAATAATCCCCTGATCTGTGCAACGACTGAAGGGTTGTCTAACCCCTGAGGTTGAAGGAAACAAGAGCAGAGGATCACCCGACTGGAAGACACTGGTGCCTACAGCAATAAAATAAAGGTTAAAAGCTCCTCAGACAGAGGTTCTAGTCCGAGTACGTTTGGAGGGTATAAGGTAGCACCGAAATAAAGCTGTGGGAGAACTGGGGAGTGATGGGAGTATCATCTGTACCTACTGTTGTTGTTGTAATAAAAGTTTTTCTTGCATCTGAACTGCGTAAACACAGAGGTCATCTCACATATGGTTCACCCAACAGGGGGACAAAAGGCCTCAGGAGTAAGGAGAAATGAACCCGGCAACACTGGATTGCAGGGTGTAAGTGAGCTCTTTATGTCTAAAGAGCTCATCAGGGGGAATTGTGGGATTATGATATTATTTTATGCCATGTTAGACCCCTAATTAAAGATTGTGAATTATTATGTAGTTTCAGTTTGCATTATGCTCCTGAACTAGAAGAAGGTGATAATTATTACATTTGGTAAACTGATTTGCATTACATTAGACTGTTGATTTATTGTGAATGAATGATATTGTTTTATGATGCATTATACTGCTGAGTTATAAGAAATACTGTTCACAGAAAGTCATCGTCTCATTTGTCTGATTAGAAGAGAACAGAGCATACTGCCCCATTTCATCAGGAGCAGATAAACAGGGAGCCAAGGTCGTAGCTTAGGCGCTGTGTGAGAAAGAATGTTTAGGCTCTGATGATTAGGTGGGGGCCACTAGAGGCTATAAGAGTTTGATCAAGGCTCCACCATTTTGAGATCTGATGCTGTCTGTGTATGGTGTCCATCTCCCACGCGTGTGTTCATTAAATCATCGTTTGACTTGACCCGGCCGGACCAGTGTTGTTATTTTGGTTTTCCTCTTGTATCCATTCCCAATATTTGAATCCGTAACACTAGCATGACGGAGTTTCTATACAGCTGGGTGGGTGCTATGAAGTTAATGTTGAACTTTATTTTGTTCATACGGTTAATTATTAGAGTTGCCAACCGTCCCATAAAAAACGGAATCGTCTCGTATTCAGAGAAAATATTACGCGTTTCGTATTGAGGTGAAAAGGAACACAGTTTGTCCCGTACTTCAGCTAGAATGGAAAAAGACACAAAGCTGGAGTTTTTCTGCGTCTTTATGCTGTCAGCTGCCTCTTCTCCTCTTCTTCTCTCATTCTCTCCTCTTCTGTTTCTACTTCAATCATGAAACTGATCAATGATCAGCTGATCAGCTTTTCTCTCTTGTTTATTTATCGCCCACTTTGCGCCAGAAAGAGGAAACCAGCGGCTGTCGCGGTAAACAACAACAGCACTTTTAAGCTTGATCAGCTGTTGTTAGAATTTATTTAATATTAATTTCTAGTATCAGCTGATGTTTGCTGGAGCCACAGCTGTAAACCTGCTGGTCATGATATCGGTTTGGTTATGTGGTGAGAGGGAAACATGAAGATGAAACCAGGAGATGTCCTTACTGAATCATCAGAGCTGTGATGGAGAAACAGGTTTACCTTTTAGTTAACATGAATGAGTTGAAGGGAAGTTATGAACTGTTTCTGAGAGACAAATAAACCCAGGATCCTTTTCTAAGTAGCTGACAGCTGGTAACTGTGCAGGGGCGGATCTAGCAAAGTGTTGCCAGGGGTCCATGTAGGGCATTAAAAGGGAAAGGGGGGCACAAGGAAATACTTTCTTATTCTCATTTAAAATGTCTCACTTTTAAAAAAATAATTATCTGAGTCTTACAACAAACAATTGATAGATTGATACATATATACCATCAGAACAGTGTACATCACTGTCACAACAGTGTTTATTTTCATTCAAAGGCTTTATGATTTTTCCTATAATGATGGGCCGGTCTCTAGTCAAAATGCCTGGGACGATTTTTTTGTCCCAGTCCAGCTCTGTATGCAGCTCGTCTGCAGTCTGGTGTTACCTACATCTTCCTATTCAGAAGGCAGAATTACCGAGTTCTGAGTACAATCGAAAGCACCACGATTGCAGTTTTTGTGTTGGATGTAAAAAGCAGGCTAGGATAGAATCAGGCGTGGGATTTCTCTCGTGGAAATGTGCACATTATTTTTTCCTTTCTATTGGTAGGTGGCACAGTGCACTTGTGGCAAGTAAGCAAGCTAGAAGACTGGCAATCTTGCTGGGTATCCAGCTACGGAAGCAACACATTAACAAGAGAATTCTGAGTAAAACCAAAGTTACTTTCCCTAGTAACTAGTTACTCTGAAAGTAACGAGTAACTTGAAGTAACTGAGTTACTTTTGATAGAAGTAACTAGTAATGTAACTAAGTTACTAATTTAAAGTAACTTACCCAACACTGATGAGGACTGCCCCATGAAAGGAAGACCAAGAGTCACCTCTGCTACTGAGGATACATTCAAATCACCAGCCTCAGAAATCGCAAGTTAACAGCACCTCAGATTAGAGCCCAGATAAATGCCACACAGAGTTCCAGTAGCAGACACATCTCTACATCAACTGTTCAGAGCAGACTGTGTGAATCAGGCCTTTATGGTCAAATAGCTGCTGAGAAACCATGACTAAGGAAAAGCAACAAGCAGAAGAGATTTTTCTGGGCCAAGAAACACAAGGAATGAACATGCTGTGCTTTGGTCTGATGAGTCGAAATTTGAGATCTTTGATTTCATCTGCTGTGTCTTTGTGCAACACAGAAAAGGTGAACGGATGGTCTCTACATGCATGGTTCCCACCATGAAGTGTGGAGGAGGAGGTTTGATGGTGATATTGTTGGGGATTTATTCTAAATAAAAGGCTCACTGAACTAGCATGGCTACCAAAGCATCCTACAGCGCCATCCCATCCCATTCAGTTTGCATTTAGTTGGATCATCATTTTTTTTTCAACAGGTCAATGACCCCAAACACACCTCCAGAATATAAAACAATAGCCAACAGTAGCAAAGGTGGATGCAGTGACAGATTAACTTGAATCAAAGTATGATGTGACATTTTTTGTGAAAAGCTTCCAATTCTCAGTTGCACTGAACAAAACAAACAGATATGTATAATGAACACATGAAATCATAAAAATCATTTTGGATTTTATGTCGTTGGATTTTTGTGTTTGTTTTTGATGAATAATGAAAAAGTTACTTTCAGTTACTTTCAGTATGACTATTTAGGAAACACTTTTTTTTACTCAGTACACTTCAACAATAGTAAAACGAAAAACTTTAGTATGTAGAAGCTGTTTTTACAACCAAACTAAGCTGATTGTAGAGTTCAGCAGGTAGTTTGATTCAGAGATAAGAAATGTAAATAAAGAAATGACCATTGCAAATGTAAATCTAAATGATATGGTTTCACTTCTAATATGTAGTACCTGCTGGTTGTTAATACCAGAAGAAATATATATTGTTTTTACTGAAAATGTCACTGTGCTTTATTTAGTAGAAACACTAAAATCATATTTTCACTGTTTACAAAAACTTATCATTAGAGAACAAAAGACAAATTCAGAATGCACAAAGTTGTCTTACCTGACAAGAATAGTGTAGCACTAATTATGCAGTTCATTGTGTTACTCCCATGAAAAAACATAAATGACACATGAGTTCAGTATTACTTCTGCTGATAGTGTCAGAGAAGGAGATGAAAGCAAAAAGCAGAAATCATGAGACAGTTGCTCAAAGGTAAGAGGTTCATTTAGAGGAACTCTTAAGTAGGAGGAGCTACAATACTGACAGCAGTGTCTGTTTGATGCTACACCACACTGTGGTGGTATGGTTTAATGTGGGGGCAACCTTGGCTCGGAGTATTGGGAAGCTCATCTGTAACCGGAAGGTTGCCGGTTCGATCCCCCTGCTCTCTCTGTGTCACTGTTGCTGTGTCCTTGGCCAAGACACTTTGCCTACTGGTGATGGCACAATATGGCAGCCTCGCTTTTGTCAGTCTGCCCCGGGGCAGCTGTGGCTACAACTGTAGCTTGCCTCCACCAGTGTGTGAATGTGAGAGTGAATGAATGTGGAATTGTACAGCACTTTGGGTGCCTAGAAAAAGTGCTATATAAATGCAATCCATTAATGTGAATTAACTACTTTTTAAAAAAAATAAACAATAGTAAAACTCACAGTAAACACATTAGATAGTTTATTTGTTTAAGGGCAACAAGATAAAATCTGTGTAATCATGAATATTATTTTTTTTTAAAAAATAATAATAAAAATAAAACCTCTCTCAAATCCGCTCTTCTTTGCTGGTGTAAAACTAAATTATTTAGTAAAAAGTTTATCTTCTTGAAAAAAAATCTAAAAATAAAAAGTCAGTTTCTGCTTTTTTATCTGACTTCCTCTGAATGGTTTCATACTATCTGTGAGTAAGTTTGCTAATGTGCCACTTTTGAAGAAGGCATGACCTGATCTCCATGCTGAGATTAAATATATACCTACATCTTGTTGACGTGCAAACGTTACCAAAAGTGTAATTTTATTTATAATGTTCAGCATTACTTTGGGTATGTAAAAATAATTAATTTCTAAACCTCACCTAACTGGTAGAGGACTAACCAGCTGACTCCGGTTGTATACTGAGTTGATCAGGTTGCAATCTACATGAAGTCATCCTCATTTGCGCCAACTTCCCACCAGTGTTAACATATATTTCTGTCACCACAAAATAACACCTGATGCTCTGAGCATATCCAAGGTGCAAAATTTCACATCTTTTCAAATGTGTTTTCTTTCATAAGCTATTTCAGTGAGAGAAACTGAAACTGATGCCGTGTGCACTAAAGCCTGACTCTGTGAATGTGCAACCTTTGCTAAGCCTGATGGTTAACAGAGACTGAAACAAGTGAAGTGCCAACTCCGGGTCAGAAAGGAGTTGCTGCACCTACTGCAGTTCTTAAGAATCTTGTATTCTCTGCGAGAAATTGACAGACTGATTTTTACAACATTTGCAGTAATGTGGATACCATACCATCTATCATACCATGTATAGCATCATACCATGCTATACCATTGCTTCTGGGAGGCTCAGACGTGTTGGTGAGAAAACCTGCTGGGCCTGAACACCTCTCTCTGCAACTGGATCCTGGACTTTCTGATGGCAACACCACAGACAGTCTGGACATGACATTCAGCCCCTCACTGCCAGACAGCAAAATAGTTTTTTCCCCCCAAGCCGTCAGACTCCTGAACACTCAGTGACTGGAATGACACACATACACACACACACACGCGCGTACCTTCATACACGTCATTACCAAGCACTTATCTGCACAATCTCATACATACACACATGAACACGTTCATACACCAGGTTACTTTTTCCACATTTCTGTTGCATTGTTGTGTCTGCACTGTCTTGTGTCTGCATCGTTCTGTTCTGTCTGGTGTTGCACTGTCTTTGTTTTGTATTTTTGCAATTTTGCACATTGCATTTTATGTAGTCCCGTGTTGATTGTCTGTTACATATCATATATAGCACCATGGTCCTGGAGGAATGTCTCATTTCACTGTGTGCTTTACCACTGCACATGGTTAGAATGACAATAAAGTTATTTGATTTGACCAGACTGGACCAGTTTGTTATGATGTAGAGAGAGCTGACCACAAAAGCATCTGCATTTTTAACATCAGCTAGGGCCACGAGCAGTGTGTAGTGACTGAAAGTTTGAGATCACAGATATATACAGAGGAAAAAAGCTTCCTCTATAGTTTGTCTAGACTCTCCCTTAGACTTATGGTCTCCATATTGACAGGAGGGCTGAGACATCTGGATGCATTCTGATGCCTCTTTGGCAAAGTGTTCTGGGCATCTCCTATCAGGAGGATGCCCCAAGATCATGTCCTGTGTCTGACTAATGCTTTAACTAAGCTAGTGTTGTATCGATGATTTAGATCCATGTTGAGAAACTCCTGTTCCATTACATCCCAAACGTGTAAGATTCATGAGACATTTGGTGACTGTGGAAGTCGTTTGACTACAGTGAACTTGTTTTTATGTTCCAGGAGCCATTTTGAAATCATTTGGACTTGACATGGTGTGTCATCCTGCTGGAAGCAGCCATCAGAAGACAGGGACATTTTCATAATAACAGAATGGACTCAGGTAGACTGTAGCATTAAGCAGTTAAAGTAACAAAGTACAAATCCTTGATTACTGTACTCAAGCAGAATTTTCAGGTATCAGTAGTATCAGTTACTTTTACTCCACCGATTTGAACACAAATGTAGTTTCTACTCCTTACTTTTTCAAGCTTGTTGCTTTTGGTTTAAGATTCTTGTGTGCAGTTATTGTTGCTCAAAACTGACATAAAATTCAGTTTCAAAAAACAAACAGCGACTGCTGTTTGAATGGTCATGTCGCATTAAATCCCTCTTTTTCATCACTGACACAAGACAGAAGCCAATTATCAGCGCTGGAGTAGACAAACGAGAAAGCATGGCGGCGGAAACTGGAGACGGAGCGATATGGACAGAAACGGAGGTTTTGGACTTGATTAGCATATGGGGAGACAATTCTATTCAAGCTAAACGACTCCGTGTCCATATATACCTCTGCATGGAGGTAGCAGCCACTGCTCCAAACAAAGCCATTGTTAAAGCACGGGCTCTCTTTTTTCACAGTGTCCTTCTTTCTCTAATTAATTTGTCAAAATTCTGTCGGTTATGACTGTGCAGAAATTGATAGACTGCTGCAACAACACCTACTAGCTCTGTAGCCGCCATTTTTACTTCCGTAAACAGAGCGTGTTGTGTGTGACGTCTTCTGAGGGCCATAAACCGTTCATACTAGAGCACGTTTGCTGTCACATTTTATTTGTAGTGTGAACAAGCAGACAAAAAAATCGGATTTGATCAAAAAATCAGAATTGAGCATTAAGACCTGCAGTGTGAATGTAGCCTAATTTTCCTGTGTAGATGTGGATGCATACTGACTGTAGTGTATATCAAACCATCAAACAGTTCACAGGAGGGAAGTGAAGTAATTTCAAACTTGTTATGGTGAAAAAAGTGTGATTCTTCAATACTTTTAACATGTTGTCATCCAGATTTTTAAAACTACAAAAGACGAGTCCACAATTAAATGATAAAAACACAATTCATACACAAAGTGACATCTGGTAAGAACAACCATATAAATTGTGTGGCTTTCTCTTTGCTTTGATTACATGCATTTCTAACCCTGGTTCACAAGTGACACTGCTACATGAAACTTATTCACATCCTACCAGACGACACACGTCAGATTTGGCTAGAGCAGTAACATCTGCAATGTAGGCAACAGCAAATAGATCAATTTTTTTATTGCCATTGTTTTTCTCTGCCCGTTTACGCTCATTATAATTTATGATGAAAAAGTCTGTAGTAGGAGATATTATTTTATTATAATATTAATAAAGACTTTCAGTTAACTTTGCACAAAAAATGGTAAATGTCCAAGCAGCGTCCATACAGTTACTTTTTCATTTTTACTTTATGACATTTCAGAGCTACTTGCTTTTTTTCACTTTTGTTTCAATAAAAACCTTTTACGTGACTTTTTTAAACACAAGTATCTGTTGTTTTGCTCAAGTGATGTGTGTACTTTGTCATTTCTATGAGGCATCAGTGTGCATATCAATGCTCAGCAACACCAACAAGCCTAAAAGACCACAGAGTACAACAATTTGTTGTACGTGTACAGAAACAATAAAGTTCCATTCTATTCTGCTCTAAGTGGATGATTGCAAATTCTTTCCTTTATTAAGAAAAACATCTTCAGCAGCAGTTTATTTCTGAATGCTGCCTGGCTGCTGGATAACTAACCAGCCAGCTCTAGTACTTTTGAAGCCTTATTACATCTCTGCATGCTTATTAGTTCAAACTGCTTTTCAGGAAGTCACCTCTTTTGCAAGTGTGCACCACTGATAAAAATTAACTTGTCAACCCAGCCTAACACCCAATAATCTGACCACATCCAAAGTGTAAGTTTCACATCAGTTTTTTGTAAGTCTTTCTGTGTGTGTGCGTGTGTGTGTGTGTGTGTGTGTGTGTGTGTGCATGTGTGAGTGTTAAATGACATATCTAAGAGATGGAAATTTAATAAAATGCAGCTCTTTATGGTTTTATCAAGATTTATTTTTTTTTAAAAAAAAAGGTCCAATATAAATTATTCTGTTGAACACTGTTAAACATGAAGTAAAAGGACGATGACATATTTGTAAGTTTCTGTCATAATATTCAGGGAAAAACGGACACAAATATAGACTGCAGAGATAAGAAGAATGCACAGGAACACAGTGTGACCCAATTAAAAAAACATGAGTAAACTGAGGCTTGGAGTACACACAGGAGGTGAGGAGGAGCAGTGGAAACAAGACAATAACTGTGAGGAAGTAAAACTCAACTAAGTATAACAAAACTTCTTGTTTTATTTAATGAGACAGGGTACTCGGAAAATAAAACAGGAAGTAACAGAAAAACACTGAACATGGAGACAAAGACTGAATAAATAAACCAAAATGCAAGATACACTCAAGATCTAAAGTCAGTTAGCAACCTACAATAAGCCAGACAGATTTACATATTGAATCATTAAACCAGAAAGAAATGACGCACTTAGAAGTAATACACTGCTACAACAAAACCCACAAAACTCAACAAGCTTCATTGTGTTTAATATGCCAAAAGTAGACAGTTAACATGTCCCTGGAATTATAAACACATTTGTGATTCACGAACAACCTTAATTTCATTTAAGTTCCTTTATGTTACAACAGCTAAAAGGTTCCCTTGCTGTTGCAATGCTTGGCCATGGCTCACATGCACCACAGCTCAGGACCTAGCTTATTGGCCAACCTTAGCCAATCTTAACTCAGATTGAAAAACTTCTTCAGAAAATTTCCTCAGATTAAATTCAATTCCCTTTGGTGGACTTTGACTACGCCACTCCAAAGTCCTTTTTGTTTCTCTTAAGCCATTAAGAAGTCAACTTGTTGGCGTGTTTTGAATCATTGTCCTGCTGCAGAACCCAAATGTGCTTCAGCTTGAGGTCCAAAACAAATAACCAGACATTTTTTTTCAAGAAATTTAGTTCATTTACCACAGCAAGTCTTTCAGGTCAGTTTAACACACAGGTTTGGAATTTTTCCCTTTAATAATAAACACCTTCATTTATCAACTGCAATTTGTGTTTATATGTGTTATCTTTGTCTAATATTTAAATTTGTTTGATGATCTGAAACATAGGCAGCACTGTTGCCGCACAGCAAGACGGTCCTGAGTTCAATTCCACCATCAGGCCGGGGTCTTTCTGTGTAGAGTTTGCATGTTCTCCCCGTGTTTGCGTGGGTTCCCTCCGGATACTCCGGCTTCCTCCCACCGTCCAAAGACATGCAGCTTGTGGGGATAGGTTAATTGGATAATCCAAATTGTCACTAGGTGTGAATGTGCAAGTGAATGTGAGTGCGAATGGTTGTCTGTCCCTGTGTGTTGGCCCTGCGACAGACTGGCGACCTGTCCAGGGTGTACCCCGCCTCTCGTCCTATGACAGCTGGGATAGGCTCCAGCGTCCCCCGCGACCCTGAAAAGGATAAGTGGAAGTGAATGGATGGATGGATGGATCTGAAACATTTAAGTGTGGCAAACATACAAAAACAGGAAATCAGGAAAGGGGTGAACACTTTTTCACACAACTGTATATATGCAGACTATTTCACCTTATGCAGGCATGTTGTGAGTAAAACCAGAAAAGCAAACTCTCCACCAATGATTTCCTTGGTGAAATTTGGTTCAGGATACACTTTTCCCACTGTTTAAAAATGAAAGGTGAAAAAGAAGAAATTCAGTGTTTTCAGCACTTTGTCGAATCTGTGATATGAAGAAATAAGGCAGTTTTAAAAGCCTGCACACTGGACTTCTCTGAAATGAATCAAGTGTAACATTTATCCAATAAAGCAAATTTTTCTTTTCAGGAGTAAGAGTCTCCTGATCTCTGGCTGATCCCTCCTTGGGTAGTCTGTGCCCCATTGGCCACCTCAAAGGGTAGGGTGGGTCAACCCACATTGAGATGCCCGATCTATGCCTTGGGTATCATATCATGGGGCAGTGATGGGAATAACGGCGTTACAAGTAACGGTGTTACTTTTTTCAGTAACGAGTAATCTAATCTATCGTTACAACGCCCTTACAGTTACTAACAAGAAAATGCAGCCCATTACTATTTTTCAACAAACAGACGGTTGGAGCTGTGTTCAGCTTACTGCATCTTATATCAGTTGCACGGAAGTAGCTGTCTACGTAAGTAATGTGGACGCTACAGCTTTAAGCAGCTGCGCGCGCTCCCGCGGACGGTAATCACGATCACTGTCTAGCACAACACCTGGAGCTAAGGGGGCAAAAGTGCTGCTGTTTGACTGAGGAAGAATAAAGGAGTCGTGGTAAGGCAATCACATGACCACTTAAAGACAAAGCAACAAGGTGATAAATACCAGTTTTTAAATTGTGTTGATAGGCCAGTAAACCAGAGTCATGATAAACAATATATACTTGACATTTTTTCCTCAATAGTTTCGTCACGTTTACTGTCTAAGGACAGCGCTAGTAAGCACTCTCTGCTTATGAGCCCCCCCCCCCCCCCCCCGAAAAAAGAGAGAGAGAGAGAGCAGAAAAAGAGAGAGAGCGAGTTTTGAGACGTGAGAGATTTGTGACGTTTAGCATGTTTGGAGTGTGTAGTTAATGTGTTGTCTTGTGTAGTTAGTGTGTAGTGTTGTGGATAGTTTTGTGTTGTGTGTCAGAACAATGAGGCGACTGCTGTCTCCAGGTAGAAAAAGGAGTGATACACCTGCTGTCATGACCGGCAGGTATCAGGCTGTGATGTTCTCCTTTATAGTGGACAGAAAGTATTTTTTTGGAGTGGCACAAATAATTTGTGTGACATCTTATTGAATGCAGAACAGCTGATTGTTCTGTAAATACTTTGAAATGGTTATTTAAAAATTTAAGGTAAAAGGTAAATGGATGCAAATAACTTTGTTCTTTGCAAAACTTGTGCATAGGATTTTAAAACTGACAATTTATATTTGCATTTAGAGTTATGAAATATGATTCATTAAACATGTTTGTGGTTGTCACAGTAAAAAATATAACTTTTTCTACTCGGATTTTATGTTTTTTGTCTGATTTTAGATCAATTGTGTTAATACAGTATGTCAAAATGAAAACATAACTGTAAATTCAGACATGTGAGGTTGTGCTGAAAAGGATGATACCAAACAAGGCAAAGTAAATAGTTTTTAAAGGTGAAATGTGGAGGGAAAATCAAAAGTAGTTAAAAATGGCCAATGGGAGTGCCTAACGAGCCAGTTGTTTGCTTGTTCTCTGCTTCAGGGAGCAGTCCTCTACTTTCCAGTCTTACATGTACCAGCCCTCCCTCCCCCCACCTCCCTCATATAACACATCACTTGCACACAATCAAAGGAAATTAATATGGTAAACTATGAAAATCTACCAATAATTTTACTGTTATTGAATGGAATAATTATGAAACAAACACCTCAGTTTCTGACGTTTAATTGTTTCTGTTTCTTGATTTAGCTGAGAACTGATAAAACACATTATTATGCTGTCAGATATGAGAACACAGATCTTTCTTCTCCAACTTACTGTAAGCCAAAGTTTCATATTAAACATTTACTGTCTGCATATCTTTTCAGTGTGTTAAATTTTGTAGAATTTAAATCACTGTCTCTTTAAATTGTCATTTAAAATAATGTTGCTGTGTCATCCTACGCCAGGTTTCAAAAGATGGCAGTTCATAACAGCTGACTAGATAGCTCAAAAACAAAGAAAGTGAGCTCTATTTTCTCATGAATCAATACCTCATTTAATCATTTACTCTCTCTTATCCAAAACAGTTATTTAGAATATAGGTTATTATAGTTAACTAAAATGAAAAACTATATTAAAAGATGACGCTGAAGATTTACTGTGTTTGTAATAAAAAAAAAAAAATTAACTCCCTAAAGCTTGACCCGGACAAATACTCTCCACATTATAATAATCAAATTCACAAAAACAAACACTGAAAGAAATGAAAACTAAACCAAAACTACACTTGAATGAGCCAGAACACACTGCACTACATACAACTAAACTGGATACACACAAAAACTCAAAATGAGATAGACCTGAAAAAACTATCTCAGAATGGTTGTCTATATTAAGAACAGCCCTCCTCAGTTAGTTTATGTTTGACCGTTGAGTCAGTCAGCTTTGACCTGAATGAATACCAAACTACTTTACTTATTCTCCAAGCAGGAATGTTAACAGAAGTTAAACAAGAACCAGCTAGAAAAATATTAACAAAGTAAACAGTATGCTCAGTTGTATGTCTGTGAAGGTTCTCAGTCATCCAGGTCATCGTAGTCAAAGGAGCTTGCAAAGAAAAACGTCTGGACTTCTTTAAGTTGCTTGAAGACGTTTCACCTCTCATCCGAGAAGCTTCTTCAGTTCTAAGGTCAAATGGTGGAGAGTCCCAGATTTAAACCTAGTGGGAGTGTCCCCCCACAGAGGGACAAAAGGACCCCCTGATGATCCTCTAATCGCCTGAGCCAAGATGTGAAACTGGGTGTGGGTCCCAATCAGCCAGGGTTTCGGGTGAGCTCATTGTGAAACCTGGCCCCACCTTTTCATGCGAATGGTGAAACGTCTTCAAGCAACTTAAAGAAGTCCAGACGCTTTTCTTTGCAAGCTCCTTTGAGTATGCTCAGTTGTTCTAAAATGTCATGAAAAAGTCGAAAAGCATATCTGGACATGCAGACAGAAGATATTATTCGTTTTATTCAATAATAAAAGTAACAGGTGCAACATGAACTCTTGGATGAATGTGTAGTTTTGTTTATTGTGCATGCCATCTTTGTCAGATAACATATTAGTGATGAGTTGTACTCTAAAGATATTAATATTAATCTTTATTTATTTCTATCAATGACATATGTCCACATGTTTAATTAGAGAGTTTACTAAAAGTACTAATTTTCAAATTCTCTAAAGCTCTACTGCAGTGATGACATGTATTCCAAAAGATATTCTCTCATCTAACACATCTTTCTAAAATTTCTTATAAATATTCAGTTGAATTGCTTAACCTGCAGCCTACAGACAGGCCTCCATACAGTACCCAGAGGTATGTATTTTACTGACATTGTAAATCAGTTTACTCAGGATAAAAGTTTCAAGTTGTATCACAGAAATGTCAAGATTTTTGTTTTATAAAATATGCAATAATGATATTTAGTTTTTTTTTAATGACATTAAATACATAATTAATAATTCTGTGAAGTTTTGCTATTTACAAGTTCTTAATCAAGCTTTTTTTAATGCTAAAATATAATATAGTTGTTATTTATGAATTTTAAATTTTAAGTAAACTGTACAGTTATTTAATTGCATTCCTCATTAGAAAAGTTTGTTTTATTATTGCTGTCTACAGAGCTTTGCAGACAGCAGCTTTGGTCTCATGGTTTGTAATTTGTTCTTCACCTGCATGTGGCTTGGTTATCTTACAAAATAAATTAACATGCCTTTATCTGTATAAATCTTTGATTTCAGGTAGTTTTAGTATATCAGTGACTTAATTTAAGTCAGTAAGGTGATTTTTTAAATAGTCTGAATACTTTACAAACATTTAAAGATTATATGTTCCTGTTTTTTACCCATAAAGTATGGAATGATTCATGACGAGGAAAAAAATTTGACAATAAACAATTTTAGTTTTAGGGTGTAAAGGGAATGAGTCATAATGGTTTCCGAATACAGTGCGAATAGTTGTCGAATCATGGCAACATGATACTAGCTAGTCATTAAGACACTTGACAGTACCAGTAAATATTTTTAATTAAAATATAATTTTATGTCTAAATAGTAAATCATGGTGCCGAAACACACAACTGACACATCAATGACAACTGACACATGTACAGAATTTCATCCCAATCTTAAAAGTGAGAAGTCCACAGGTAGGTTTTTCATTGACTTTGAAATTAATATTAATGTAGCAAGAATTACTGAACTGTGAAAAGGGCAGAAGTCTGTCATGGAAAATGACATAAAAAATCACATAATTTTTTTTTTAAGGTGCACTCTGGTCTTTAAGCTCTGGACATTAAAAGAAATCACTGGAGTTCTGTAGCCTTTGTCCCAGAAATTAAAGGAAGAAGGAAATGTTTCATTGTTCTGGCTGTGGGGTGTGCACGTGGGAGGGGCAAATATAAAAGTGACACACGGTTTATATATTTGCCACTCACTGACAGCTGGCTCACAAGTATAAAAAGGGGGACACACGAGAACTGTGCAGTTACACAATGGTGTTAAGGAAGTGGATTCATTTATTGGCTTTGGTGAGCCTCCTGTCTGCAGGTAAGTCAGACCAACATTTGCATGTAACATAACTGTATGCAAATATAAATTCAGGATCTCCTCTCTTGAACATCACTGATCCTGTTGTGTTTCTTTCCAGAATCAAATGCTCAGCTTGATGGTAGGTAAAAATAAGAGTTTCTCTGAGTAAAAAAAAAAAATTCATAAAAGTTATAAACTGCTTCATTTAATTATTTATGTTATTATCCAATACAAAAAGGGAAAAAAATGTTTTCCATATTTCACAATGATTTACGTTGCTTCTTAAGTTTGATCCTGCTGATCTTTGTTTCAGTATGTGGCACTGCTCCACACAGCAGCAGGATAGTCGGAGGTGAAGATGCTCCACCTGGATACTGGCCGTGGCAGGTCAGCGTGCAGCTATTTGGTAAACATTTATGTGGCGGTTCCCTCGTCAACAAAGAGTGGGTGATGTCTGCTGCTCACTGCTTCTTTCGGTGTGTAACACAAACGTCTGTTTAATCTTTATGCCTAAACTGATCCAGCTAGAACAGGGTAGAGGTGTGCAGATCGATCCAAATATCAATAGTACTGATATCAACTCTGACATTCATATCAAATCGATACTTTGTGTTTGTGGGCACAAGTTCAAGTGCAGGTGGGGTGGGGGAATCAGTGAATAGCAAAAGTGGAGGTTCAGAGATTTTTATGTCTGGGGGGGGGGGGGGGGGGGGGGGGGGGGGGGGTGTTTCAGAGGGAAGAGGTGAATAAAGGTCCAGGGCAGAGGCTCTTTAGTCTCCTTCCCGATAGCAGAAAACTGGAAAAGCTGTTTGACAGATGAGGGGAGTTATCTGTAATGCAGAGGAGTTTTTGGGTGAGGTGAGTGCAATAGATGTCCTGGAGGGAGGGAAACGAATCACTCACAATCCTCTCTATTACTCTCACTACTCAATATAGCTTTTTCTGGCAGGACCCAATCAGGAGCCATTAGATACAGTGATGCAACTGGTGAGGATACTCTTAACAGTGCCTTTGTTGAAGGCACTCATAATGGGGGTTGAAGCTCTTGCTCTCCTCAGTATGTGGGGAAGTAAAGTTGTTGCTAGGCTTTACTGACCAGGGATGCTGTGTTCTTTGAGCAGGAGAGATCTTCTGAGATGTGCACACCAAGAAACTTGAACCTAAGAAAGTTGTCTATATAGGTTAAAAGTACTGACATCGGTATTGGTATCGGCAATACTGGCCCTGTATTTACTTGATATCAGATTGATACCAAATCTGCAGTATCGCAGAACACTGGGCTTTGACTAATATTTGTCAAGGAAGGCAAATATCACATTGGGAATACTGAAACTGCCAGCATTCCTGAAACATTTCATCAACATAAATGTTAAAATACTGGCTCATGCATGAATACAAATGTTTACAGTTCAATGTTTTGTTTTGTTTTTTCATCAAAACTTCTATATTTTCTTTTTCTTTTTTTTTAACTTTAGTTCAAGTCCTTCTGGGTTGAAGGTTTCTCTTGGTCTTCAGAGTCTGCAGGGTGCAAATCCAAATAAGGTGTCCAGAAATGTTGCCAAAATAATTTTGCACCCACACTATGACAGTATGACCAACAACAACGACATCGCTCTGCTCAGAGTCTCTTCACCAGTCAGATTCACTGACTACATCAGACCTGTGTGCCTGGCAGCGAGTGGCAGTGTGTTCAACAATGGCACTGATAGCTGGGTGACTGGCTGGGGTGCAGTCAAGGAGGGAGGTGAGGCTGTTGTTGGTGTTTCAGTGTTCATGTGGTCTGTGGTTCATTGGTTTGTGTGTAAACAGCTCCTTGTCTTGCATCCCATCAGTGGCCTTACCCTTCCCTCAAACGCTGCAAGAAGTGGAGGTGCCAGTTTTGGGAAACAGACAGTGTAACTGCCTGAATGGAGTGGGCACAGTCACAGACAACATGATCTGTGCTGGTGTTCTGGCAGGAGGCAAAGACTCATGCCAGGTAGGCTTCCTCATCTCATTTGGTTACATAATCAGGTGTTTCAAAGATTCTCAGATGTGTCCTCTTTATCTCTACAGGGAGACTCCGGAGGTCCAATGGTGAGTAAACAGGGCTCTGTTTGGGTCCAGTCTGGAATTGTAAGTTTTGGTTTTGGTTGTGCTCAGCCCAATCTGCCAGGAGTCTACTCCAGAGTGTCCCGTTACCAGTCCTGGATCAAGTCCCGCATTCACTTTGATAAGCCAGGATTTGTGCAGTTCATCTCCAGTGGGCTGGATCCTGACAGCAGCTACACCTGTCCTGGTCCTCTAACAAGACCCTCAAGTAAGTCTCAGGTTCCAGTTTTTCAGTATCAATAAATGAATATGGATAAGTATATAATGTTTTCAAATTTTCTGTATCTGTAATTCAATTCAGTGTTATTATACAGCACCAAATCACAACAACAGGTGCTTCAAGCTGATCTATAATGTAAGGTGAAGACCTTACAATAATAGAAAATAGAGAAAACCCCAACAATCATATGACCCCCTATGACCAAGCCCTGTGGTCAGTGGGAAGGAAAAACTTCCTTTTAACAGGAAGAAACCTCGAGCAGAAACAGACTCAGGGAGGAACACGACCGGTTGGGGTGAGGGGAGGAGGGTCATCTGATCCAGCCCTAAGTGTTTGCTTTGTCAAAAGAAAAGTTTTAAGTCTAATCTTAAAAGTAGAGATAGTGTCTGTCTCCCAAATCCAAATTGGAAGCTGGTTCAACATGTAACCTGGACGTGTGTCCCTCTATCTATAAAGAGATGATCTATACTGCTCGCCTAAGTGCAATGTCTACAATATCCGAATCTAGGTTTGGGAAGGAAATTGGCGGTAGCAACTCTGTAAGAGCAATAAGACTTCCAACCCACATAACACGCACAACCACAGGTTTGTGAAACAAAGTTTGCTTTATATATATTTTCCTTGGATCAGTTCCCTTTGCTCATCCTCAATGTAGGGATACCTTTAAATGCAGTAACCATCTCAAATGCATAACAAAAATAATTGAACAATCAAAATAGATTTAAGACAAGAAACACAATATTTCAACACCCCAAGAAAAGGAAAAAAGAAAGGAAAATAGCATGTGAGTGTCCAGTTCCTTATGGTGTCAGTTTATTCAGTTACCCACTGCCCTGGGTTAAGAACTGAAAACGACCTGAATCTCAGGCGGGGGAAAAGTAGCAAAAGAAAATGATAAAGTATCTCTCAGGTGGGCTTCCCTTTGTTTTTTCCCTACCGCCCTCCTGGTACGGCAGGCATCCACGTGTTGGCGTCCTGACACACAGAAGGCCTCCACAGCAGCAACAGTGTCTTAGACCCACGATACCAGCTCCTCACTTGGCACACATGGAACTGTACCTCAAAAAAATAACCAGTCTGCACACAAATGCGCAGAATGTTGGATGTCCACATTCCTTAAATGTCCTTGTTCCTAATGTCCTTGGTTCTTTTAAATATTAAAATAAATTTGCATCTTGTGACACATTAAAAGTAAATACACCGGTATTACTGTGCATCACCTGCAGTTACAGCTACAGCACAGCTATTGCACGTGAACTGCGCATAACCACTTAGCTGGCCGCGGCTGAACTAGCAGGCCCAAAAAAAGAAAAACACTAGACACTCATAATAAACAAACTGTCACAACATCACAATACTATAAAAAACACATCTTAAACATCATTAAACACATTTACTACTATTCTGACTGGTTAGTTATTTTTTTCAGTGCATTGAACTGCAATAGCGGTGCTAAGTGAGCTAGGCTAACTCACCAGAATAGTTCAAAAAGTTCGAAGAAACACTCCGACTCCTTCGAGGTAGGTACCCGTCTGTGGTTCACCGCTAACGACAGCTCTCTCACAAATGTTAATTGAACCTCTTTTTTTCTCTCTTTCAACTGGAAAACCGTGCTCCGCGGCAGCATGGAGTTTTTCCTTGCCGTCTTTGTTCCCCTACACCACACCTTCACACGCACCAAGCTGCAGATGATGCCTTCAGGGCATGCCCGGAAATTAAACTATCAAACAAGAACTACGATGCATTCAAAGAACCCTGTACTTCTGATTGCTGTAAATCTTACCAGGGTTACAAACAGAAGAGGGGCCACACAGCTGAGAGCTGTGCCTCTCATTCTACTTTAAAATATGCTAGGAACGACAAGTAAGCCTGCACGAAGCACTCTAATGCTGTGATACAGTACCATAAGGTCAATAAGACAAGATAGGGCCTGATTATTCAACACCTTGTATGTGAGGAGAAGGATTTTGAATTCAATTCTGGATTTAATGGTGGAGCCAATGAAGGGAAGCAAATATAGGAGAAATATGCTCTGTCTCTCTCTAGTCTCTGTCAGTACTCTTGTTGCAGCATTTTGGATTAACTGAAGGCTTTTCAGAGATTTTTGGGACATCCTGATCACAATGAATTACAGTAGTCCAGCCTTGAACCACCTAAATCATTTGCTTTTTAAATTTTTGTTTCTTCTTTCAGTGTCAGTTTGTGGCAACACCCTCGTGAACAGTCACACAGAAGGAGACAAGAGCACTGTACCTGAAGGAACTTGGCCCTGGATGGTAAGTCTTCACCAAAATGGAGTGCACAAATGTGGAGGAAGCTTAATATCTGACAACGTTATACTCACAACTGCGCAATGCTTCTCTACGTAAGTACACAAACAGCATTTATAATTTTTAATTTTAAAATATGAGCTGTTTGATATTTGTCTTTTAATTGTGTCTTCAATCCTCCTGACAGCACCAGTCCAAATGCCAGTGAATGGAATGTGTTTCTTGGTCTTAGACTCGTAAATGGTTCTGAAGAGTTTGAGACATCTTTGGGTGTTTTGAACGTTACAGTGAGCAAAATGACTGGCTCCAATATTGCACTATTGCTGCTGCTTGAATCAGTCAGTTTCAACAATTATATCCAGCCTGTGTGTTTGGACATTAGTGATTCAAGATCTTTCCCCATTGGTAGTCAGTGTTTGGTGACAGGCTGGGAAAACAAGAAGAACAGCAGAGGTAAGGGTTTGCTGTTTTAAAAAAATTGCGGTGTCTGAATATCTTTGGTTGCATTTGCAAATATGACTCCTACAGGTGCTGTTCTTCAAAACATGAAAACTCAAGTTGCAAGTTGTGGCAATCTTTCTGATTCAGATCAAATTTGTACTCACACCATGGACCTTCAAGAGGTAAAAACAATATTTATAATTGTATCCTAAATGTGCTTGGACTGATGCTTTCAGGCTGGGTGTTTGTTGATCACTGATTATGAATCCTATTTTATATCCACAGGGAGGTCAGGGCAGCCCATTGCTGTGCAAGTCAGGGTCATCATGGTTCCAGGTTGCTGTTGTAACAGTCTGTGAAAGTAGACTGAGCCATGGAGATGTTGATGTCTTTACCAAAATCTCAAGATTCGGGTCATTCTTGAAGGAGATTATTGATGAAACACCATCTGCTGGAGCACTTTTAACAGGAGGTTCACCTGATTTCTCAGTTTCCTTATTGATGTTTTTTGCTGTCCTCATTATCTCCTTGCTCCTGTTGTCATGATTTGCTCTTGTGGGTGGTTGGTGTAGTTCATTATTACAAATTACCAACAGATGTCAAAAGTCTTTATTAACACCCATTCATATTTACTTAATGTAGTTATGATGCTCAGGTCAATATGAAGAAAATTATTCATGTGAATTAATTTTTAAACTTCTAATGAAGTTTAAAAATCTTTTTTTTTTACATTTTGGAGAGTGATGGTATGTTTCTCTAAACTAATTATACAGGAATATGTCTTCTCTGTGCATTCTGAAGCTGTTGTCTACTTAAAAATTGTATAAATCGTGTAAGAGCAAAATTGAAATGTAATTCTAATTACATACTTATTATAATCAACATTGATAATGCTTAAAATAATTGATAAAATAATGTTATTGTTTTGTTGTTGTTTTTTAGATAATTTAGGGCTAAATATTGCATATTTTGTTTATTTGTGAGCAAAGCACAGTGATGTGCGGATCGATCCTGAAAAAAAAAGTGAGGTGTTGTGGCCCCACTAACCTTGTCAAACACCTCAGAGTAAATCATGTCACAGAATATGACGAGCGTATGTTGAGGCGAACTGAAGAGGAGGAGAGGGACGGGTGCTGCTAGGGCAAGACAGATGCCTCTCATTGAGTCCTTTAGTGCTGCAGGCAGGCAAGGTGTTCAAATAGCGCACAACTTCAGTTTTTTTTATTTCTATATGATGAACTCTGCATTATTAAGTGATAAGAACAAGTAATCTGTTGTCCTGTAATCATTATGACACTTAAATTTGAGATACAATAAATAAAATACGTTTTTGTACAAAGTATCAGTATCGGATCAGTATCGTCGATACCACCCTGAATTTTACTTGGTATCAGATCGGAAAGGAAATCAGTGGTATCACACATCACTAACTATCAGTGACAGTTTTAACAAATTACAGCTCTTTTTCCACAAGTTAAATGCTTTTAAGCATATATACTGAATTTCATAGATTTACATTAATTTTCTGTGACTAAAGGTGTGTCTTTGCAATGGAAGTTGTAGTGGTCCACAACGGAAGCAGGTACATGGTGACATCTGGTGGCCAAAAATATGAAGTGCAGCTTGAATCCACAAATAAAATGAACCGCTTTGTTATGATTGCCCACTCTGCAGAGTAGAGTTCACAATTCTGTGGGTCACCGTTGTGTTGCTTTGAACATGTACTTTTGGGAGGTGAAAAAATTATGTGTATTTGTTTAAAAATAAATTTGATCGATAAACTTTCCTTATTTAAACATGCCATGGTGTGGTCTTTCTTTGCCTGTGATTATTTGATGTTGGTAAATACAATAGATGAAAAATACATATAATATACATATAAGACAGCTAAGACCTGGCTCTCTGTAATAACTGGGGAAAAGACCAAAATGCCAATGTAAATTAATCGTTTAAAATGGTTCATTTGTGAGTCTATCACTGAAAATTTATTTGTGATAATACGATAATGTGGAAAAATGTAGTGTTTTCTTGGTGTGCATGACTTGCATGACTAGTTGGGATTTAACTTTACAAACTGACAGTTAGTTAACACAATGTACCGCTGAAACACAGCAAATATTATTGCTGAAAATGGGCCTCTGCAGATATTCCTTTGAAACTCATTCATCATTTATGATAAATGTTACTTTTAAACATTCATATTTCTGATTAATTTTAAAAATATGAAATTAATTTCAGCATTTTTAGAAAATACAATGTTTCTAATTCACTTCAAACTTTTTGTCAGCCGGTGATCAGCTGATCGCCAGCTGATCACGGGGCCGGGTTTAAAAGGGAGACGCCACCCACCTGTTCGCCGCTCAGACATCGTTCTCCTCATGTCAGAAGCTCCAACTCTTTGCCGACGTCAGTGTCCTTCTGATTCAGCAACCGTGAGTGTTTTCCCTCTCGATTCTTTTTCTGTAACGCCAGTCCGAAGCCACGCTTCGTGCACTGACCGTTACTAGATTAACTGCGTGTCTGTTCCTACCCATCGCTAGCCTTCCCCGCGTTTGGGTCTAACCAGCACGCCACACGGGCACGCCGAATTACCGTGCGTAGTCCGCCCGTTCGTGACAGGATGTCTGAGCCCCGAATAGACCCAGCGGAATTCGAACGGCTGAAAGCCGAAGTGATATATCTTCGCGGTGTGGTAGATCGGATGAGCACGAAAATGGAGTCCCTCACCGAGAATCTCCTCCAGCTGTCCACTTCCGTCACCAAGCTGCAACGCCAGCCAGCGCCGGTGAGCGCGGAGCCCCGGATCGGACTACCAGATAAGTGGAATGGAGTCGATGGCCGGCCTGATGGGTTGCTTGCCACTTTAGACATGCTGTTTGAATGTCAGCCCACTAAATATGCCACCGCCCGTGCAAAAGTGGCAATGCTGACTTCTCTCTTGTCTGGTCAGGCTCAGGAATGGGCCGCGGCCCTCTACAACAACAAATCTGCAGCTTGCAATGATTATGCCCTGTTCGTGGAGGAATTAAAAAAGACATTTGTCCCCCCTAGCAGTGAAGTGGAAGTAGAGTCACAGCTGCTTCATTTACGCCAAGGCAGTCGACCTGTCTGTCACTTTGCTTCCCAATTCCGTACCCTGGCCGCTAAGCTGAAGTGGGGTGACGCCTCTCTACGCTCCATTTTTCTGGAGGGACTGGCTGGTTACATCCGAGACGAGATGACCGGCCGTGAGGCCCCCAAAACTCTGGATGAGGCCGTGGACCTCGCTCTGAAGATCGACCAACGAGTGATGTCGCGGCCTCGCCACACCCCCCGGGCCTTCAACCCCTTCCAGCCTCAGAGGGCCACGTCTTCGCAGTCTCCTCCCCCCTCTGAAGGAGCTGCTGCTAGCTCACGCAGCGCATCCAGCGAGGAGCCCATGCAGCTGGGTGGACTCCCTAAGGGAGAGAGAGAGAGACGCTGGCGAGAGGGCCTCTGCGCCTACTGTGGATCAGCTCGACACCGCCGTCCCCAGTGCCCGCTACGTCCGGGAAACGACGACGCCAGGTAGGCTGCAGGGGAGCCCCACCTGGCCCTTCACACTCCTCTGGCCCCTCTCGTTTTCTGTTACCAGTAACATTCCACCTGAAACACCGCCTGTTCTCCTCTGAAGCCCTCCTGGACACCGGAGCCGCTGAGAACTTCATCGACCAAACACTAGCCTCCCGACTACGCATTCCGTTAACTCCTGTCGATCGATTTCTCCCGGTGACCTCAGTCGATGGGCGACCCCTCCAACCCTACCCGATCCAGTTCCAGACCCAGCCAGTTCACATGTCTGTTGGGGATCATCAGGAGGAGATCCGGTTCCTTGTAGTCTCGGCCACTACCTCTCCTCTCATCCTTGGATACCCCTGGTTCCGTCAACACGACCCCCACATCTCCTGGTCTTCCTGCCAGGTCCTGGATTGGGGTCCCCAGTGTCCGCGCCGCTGCCTTCTCTCTCGGACCAATAAGGACCCGGAGTCAGAAGAGGCCTCACCCCCGGAGCCCACTGATCTGGATAAGGTCCCTCCGGCTTACCATGACCTGTCTGAGGTCTTCAGTAAGAGGCGAGCCTCTACTCTACCGCCTCATCGCTCCTACGACATGACCATTGAGCTCCTCCCGGGAGCGGTCCCTCCTCGTGGTCGCCTGTTCTCTCTGTCTCCCGCAGAGAATAAGGCCATGGAGGAGTACGTTGCTGAGGCTCTCCAACAGGGGTTTATTCGCCCTTCTACTTCTCCTGCTGCTGCTGGATTCTTCTTCGTCAAAAAGAAAGATGGCGGGCTCCGCCCCTGTATAGACTATCGGGGCTTGAATAAAGTTACCGTCAAGAACCGCCATCCCCTTCCTCTGCTATCCACCGCCCTCGATTCCCTCTCCCAGGCCTGCGTCTTCACCAAACTGGACCTACGCAGCGCCTACAATTTGGTGCGCATCAGGGAAGGGGATGAATGGAAGACGGCCTTCATCACCCCTCACGGGCACTGGGAGTACCTGGTGATGCCCTTCGGCCTCTGCAATAGCCCTGCTGTCTTCCAACATCTAATCAACGACGTCTTGCGGGATATGCTAGGCCGGTGGGTGTTTGCTTATCTGGATGACATCTTGATCTACTCCCGCACCGAAGTGGACCATGTTCGCCATGTGAGGGCCGTGCTGAGCAGGCTGCTCGAGTACCAGCTGTTCTGCAAACTGGAGAAGTGTGCTTTTCATCAGCGGTCCACCTCCTTCCTAGGCTTCACCATCTCCTCTGATGGCCTGACCATGGACCCGCAAAAACTCCAAGCCGTGACCCAGTGGCCTCAGCCCTCCAGCCTTAAGCAGCTACAGAGCTTCCTGGGCTTTGCCAATTTCTATCGGCGTTTTATTCGGAATTTCAGCACCGTTGTCGCCCCACTGACATCCCTCACCAAACCAGCTAACCTGCCTAAGCCCTTCTGCCTCCCCCCAGGCGCAGAACGGGCATTCCGCGACCTCATCCACCGGTTCACCACGGCCCCCGTCCTGCTCCACCCTGATCCTGCCAGAGACTTTGTGGTGGAGGTGGACGCCTCCGATGTCGGCGCTGGCGCCGTCCTCTCTCAACATGGTCCGGATGGAAAACTTCACCCATGCTGCTATTTCTCGAGGAAGTTTTCGCCCACGCAGCAACGGTACGGAGTCGGGGACCGAGAACTCCTGGCCATCAAGTGGGCCTTAGAAGAGTGGCGGCATTGGCTCCTGGGGACGAAAGACCCTTTTCTGGTCTGGACTGATCACCAGAACCTAATCCATATTCGGTCTGCCAAGCAGCTCAACCCAAGGCAGGCCCGTTGGGCCCTGTTCTTTGAGCCTTACAATTTCCACCTCGCCTACCGCCCTGGTTCCAAGAACGCTAAGGCAGACGCTCTCTCCAGACAGTTCGCCCAGGACGGCCTCACGTCAGACCCTGGACCTATCCTACCTTCTCAGTGCTTCGCTGCCCCCCTTCGGTGGCCCCTGGAGGACTCTATCCGGGATGCCCTGACCGCCGAACCGCCTCCGCCTGACACCCCTGCTGGGAGGCTCTACGTACCTTCCCGGTGCCGTCAGGAGGCCTTGCTCTGGGCTCACTCCTCCCCGCTCTCTGGCCACCCGGGGCCGGACAGGACCCTGCAACTCCTCCGTCGTGCCTTCTGGTGGTCCTCCATGGCCCGGGACGTCCGTGAATTCGTTTCCGCCTGTGACACCTGTGCTCGGGCCAAGTCCTCCACTCAGCCTCCCACTGGCGACCTTCACCCTCTCCCTGTGCCGAGACGTCCCTGGTCCCATGTCGGCCTTGACTTTGTCACCGGCCTCCCATCCGTGGGCGGTCTTGACACCATCCTCACCTTTGTAGACCGGTTTTCGAAGGCAGTGCACCTGGTCGCCCTGGCTGGCCTCCCTTCTGCCAAACGGACGGCCGAGCTCTTCCTGGACCATGTCGTCCGGCTTCACGGGTTCCCCAAGGACATCGTCTCCGACCGGGGGCCCCAGTTCACCGCCAGGTTCTGGAAAGCCTTTTGCCGCCTGATTGGAGCCTCTCCCAGCCTCTCGTCCGGCTATCACCCGCAGACCAATGGGCAGGTTGAACGGACCAACCAACAGCTGGGGCGCTTCTTGAGGTGCTTCGTCTCTGCCCAACCGTCGCTTTGGCCTCGTTACCTGCTGTGGGCTGAGCTGTCACATAACCTTCACGTCTCTTCTGCCACCGGTCTCTCGCCCTTTGAAACCTGTTATGGTTTCCATCCTCCTATCTTCGGCCATCAGGAGGTGGAGGTCGACGTTCCTGCTGCTGAACAGATGGTCCGCCGCTGTCGTCAGGCCTGGATCAAGGCGCGGGCGGCCATTACCCGAGCCAACGCTCTGTACGCCAGGCAGCATCGTCGCCGCCATCGCCCGGGTCATCCTTTTCAGCCTGGGGATCGCGTCTGGCTCTCCACGAGGCACCTGAGGCTCCACACCGAGTCCAAGAAGCTCACTCCCAGGTTCGTTGGTCCATACGAGATCACTGCCCGGCTCAACCCCGTGACTTACCGTCTCCGGCTTCCGCCCGCCATGAAGGTCCATCCGGTGTTCCACGTCTCGCAGCTTAAGCGGCGCGTTACTTCCTCGCTGGCGCCCCCCTCCCCGGCCCCGTCCCTGCCCCGGTTCGTCGATGGGGGTCCTGTCTACGCTGTCCGCCGGATCTTGGATTCCCGTCCCCGGGGTCGGGGGGTCCAGTATCTGGTGGACTGGGCTGGCTACGGTCCTGAGGAGCGCTCCTGGGTGCCGTCCCGCTTCATCTTGGATCCCTCCCTCATCTCTGATTTCCGTCGCCGCCATCCTGGACCGTCGGGTGCCGGTCGTCGGGGGGGGGGGTCCTGTCAGCCGGTGATCAGCTGATCGCCAGCTGATCACGGGGCCGGGTTTAAAAGGGAGACGCCACCCACCTGTTCGCCGCTCAGACATCGTTCTCCTCATGTCAGAAGCTCCAACTCTTTGCCGACGTCAGTGTCCTTCTGATTCAGCAACCGTGAGTGTTTTCCCTCTCGATTCTTTTTCTGTAACGCCAGTCCGAAGCCACGCTTCGTGCACTGACCGTTACTAGATTAACTGCGTGTCTGTTCCTACCCATCGCTAGCCTTCCCCGCGTTTGGGTCTAACCAGCACGCCACACGGGCACGCCGAATTACCGTGCGTAGTCCGCCCGTTCGTGACACTTTTGAGCTGTAGTGTAGAATGCAGTGATAGTGTATGGCTCTGGATTATAGTAGATGATATAGGACTATCAGGACATGAAGAGACACATAGACGCTACCAGAGCTTCAGGTTTACATGTGAAGTCAATGGAGGAGCGCGATGAAGCGCGACTGGGGGTCGCGCGAAACTTCAGAAGCACATTTGCATCGCGAAAACGCTTTTCTGCCTGATTCGCGCAACCAAGTAGAGCAACTGACACGTTTGAAGCGTGAAGTAAAATACGTGCTGCAGTTTATGTGGTGCATTTTGAGCATTCGCGCTTATCGCGTCTACCGCTGGAGTTGGAAAAATCTGAACTCCAGCGTCAAGTGACGCTGCCACACCAATCAGGAGCCTGGTGATGTGATACTCTGACCTAGTTCAAAGAGGCAGGTCCAGCCAAAGCCATTCATTCTATCAATCAGTAGTTTTCTGATGAGGCAGCAGGCTCTCCAGGGCAGAAACAATGTTCTTATTTTTCTCCTCCTTCTCCCTGAAGCTCTTCCACTTTAAGCTGGGTCCTTTTTATTCCTGTCTCTCTGTAAACAGTTATATTTTATATATTTATGTTTAATGTTTTTTTCTGTTTGAGCATCTTAATTTTATTTCAAATAAATTTTTGTAATGACTAATGTGTAAAGCGTCCTTAAGTTTACACCGCTGCTCTGCTCTCCACAGTGAATAGAGACGCTCTCTTCAAACACTACTGCCATCTTGCAAACATACCATCTGGCACTACTTCCTCCCACATTTCCGCTTCACACGTGTGAAAATTGCACATTTTAAAGCGCGACTAGTTTGCTTTGGACCCGCTTTGAGGTGCGAATGTGCACGCGACCAGCTAGGGGCGTCTGGCGCTTTTTGGTCACGTCTATTGCGTTCGGTGTGAACGCACCATTAAAACATTATGAACTGTCTTGCTGTAGAGAAAGTGGAGTCTTTCTCCCCATGGGTTCTCCAGGGTTAAAATGCTACCAACATTTCTGATGAAAGACCTAAAAAATATAGTCTTGGATTTGAAATGATGACAAAATCCTCATCCGATACAGACAGATACATGCATACAATAAACAAGTTTGAGGTCAGATTAAAAAGTCATTGTTTTAAATAA
The DNA here is from genome assembly GCF_056152115.1 of Neolamprologus brichardi. Lineage (NCBI taxonomy): Eukaryota > Metazoa > Chordata > Actinopteri > Cichliformes > Cichlidae > Neolamprologus > Neolamprologus brichardi. The sequence continues at coordinate 12,022,803 of NC_142111.1, forward strand.
TCACTCTTGTATTCAAAGGTCACATGGTCATGTTACTTTTAAACATTCATATTTCTTTACATTTCTGATTAATTAATAAGTTCCCCTACAAATCAAAGCAGGGAACACTCTTACATCACACTGACTGGAAAAACCTGTCTTTTATTTTTACCTCTAAAGTTTTATCCGCTTTTGCCCTCTCACTAAATATTGAAATAGTGCTAAAAATACATGCCAGAGTGTCATAGTTCTGTTGGACTTACCAGTCTTTAGAAATTACATAAAGTTAAATTATGTTTACAATCAAAATCATGGAGATACATAGAAGATTTCAAAGAGTTAACTAATACTGTGAAAGTAGACACTAGTGAGGACAGGTGGTGCTTTAAGTAGGGTAAAGCTGGAAAAAGGAGATTGTCTTTTTCCACATCTTGAAGTCCAGGCTCCTAAAGAATCTGCTCCTCTTTGTTTTGCATGATATAAAATGAATACTGCTTTATGTCTGAGATGACATCTTATCCAGTACACTGGATTCATTTAGATGTGGAAAGACATTTCATTGTCAGCTCATTAATTAACTAATAACAAAGATATAAATAAAATATACAGACCATTAAAATAAAGGTTAGATTTGATTTTACAGGCTTGAAAATCTACATAAATATATCCTCTTAAGACAAATATCTAGTGGTGGTTTCTTATTTACAATAGGTGCTCCAGTTTTATGGTCCTGAGTCTTGAGGATCCTGACCACCAGGTAGGAACCTTTGTTACAGATCATAGCAAATGACTAGGCAAGGGAGTGATTTGAAACACAGCAAGCTGTTGTCTGTTTAATTAATCAAATGTGGTAGCATGTACATTTCTACACACCATGTTCACCCCTGAAATTATCAGGATGGTCTACATCTGTCGTTCAAATCAGATGTACAGCTACAAATGCCATCTTTGTTACTCTGCTGAGGGTGCACCTGCAGCCGTCCCTGGATCATCTTCTGTAATTTCAATTATCATCTGTTTGTATTTACTCTTGAAAAATCCAGCCTAGAAGTGAATGAAAAAGCACATAAAATACAGCAATCATATATTAGAGTTCCAATAAAAATGTAACCAAGCTACATGAGAAAAAAACTTGTAAACTTTTAATTGAAAAAGTATAAAAAGAGTCTTTCACCTTATACAGGCTAGCGGTGAGTAAAGCTAGAAAAGCCAACCCTCCCAGGGATCCTCCAATGATCGCTTTGGTGAAATTCAGCTTAGGATACACTTCTACTTCTGCCTCAATCTGACAGATGAAGTGACAGAATGTGAATAAAATTAAAGCTCTTAATACGCCGAACAAAAGAAAATATTGCATAATCACCTTGTGAACAGGAGGATTGTTGTCAGACGCTGCTGAAAAGTAGATGTACTGGTTTTTGTCATACTCCAGACTGGCAGTGCTGGTCAAGAGGAATTTGGCAGACTGAAGCCCAATCTAAGGAAAAAAATACATCACGAGTTGACCCTAAATTACATATTGTTTGATTTAACAGGAAAATGGTTATATATCTAAACATTTAGCAAACAATCCAAAACACTTTAATTTAACATAAACTCATCATCCATTATCCATTACCTGCTCTATCCATCCTGAACTGAGGTTGGCAGAGATTTCATACGTCCTACTCTCCCGTATTCCCATGAAAGTGTTGCACTTGAACACTCTGCACTTGGCTACAGAGCAGTCCTGAGAATGATTTAAACAAGACTGAATCCAACAAAAACTGTGATAGCTGAATTTGAGATAGGTGAGGTGACTGTTAAAATCTAAAAGAGGTTGAATTTCAAAAGCTCAAGTGCAGAGGTATGCTTACCACCACCTTATTTTTTCTGATCTGAGAAACAAAAGTTTTGACAGGTGGTTCTTCGTCAATTCCTCTCTGACAGTCTGCAATCTGAAATACATTTAATTCAGGTATGCTTGGTTTTGTCCTAATTATACCACATCCATTCATCCATACATAACATTAAGCCATTTTTTAGAAATGATGGGTGACTCAAGACTTTTGCACAATACCTGTAGACTGATCAAATTCACCCAAATGTCTTTTTTGCCAAGCTTCATTGGAACCCTGATCACCACAGTGAAATTAAGTGCTCTGATATCATTTGTAATCTGATAAAGAAAAAGACAACCAAGCAATACAATTAGATTTAGATTATACAGAACATATAAATACACATATATAGATTTATACAGAACTTATATTTTGACCTTAATTGATTGCTGGACTGGTTTCTGCAAATCACTCCTCCCAAATGTGAAATTGTTGTAGCTGAGAGAGCTAAAAAGACATATTTAAAAAATTAAATAAATACCATGTAATACAACATTTGTTAATTTCTAAACGATGCTTTTTATTTCAATTGGAAGAACCCATACCTTTCAAATGTCATAAAAATGCTATATCTCACATCAATCGATTTATTTTTATAGAGTTCATTTGTAGTGGCATGCTCCTGATTTCCACTGAAATGAAGAAGTGAAATGATTCATATTTTATGTGTGGGACTATACAAAAATATATCAAATGAACAGTACCTGGTGGCATTTGCAGTGACAAAGAGCTTCCTCTCAAGTTGACTGTTGGTGTCAATCCCATAGGAGACAATGAAGGAAGCCTTAATTGAATGGAGGAGACATATCAAATTGCGTCATCTCTTTTTGCTGTAAACAAAACTATAAATAAGTGAGAGAAAGATATTCTAAATGGTAATTGGTAAATAAGAAGATATTCTAAGCAAAAACACCTTAGTTTTGCTCTTGAAAATTGGTTTGTGGATAGTGCAGTCTGTCCTTCCTCGTGATAAACCATCTTCACTGTCCAAAGAGTTGCACCCAATTCTTCCCTTTATTATAAAAATAAAATGACTGCTAGATGTATTGGAGGAGCAGCAGATCAGTGATGAACTTATACAGACTTGATCCTGATGCCTTACCTGCTGAATGGTGAACTTCCTGTATGAGAGTCCAGCTGGGTACGTGAGAATAACACGGCTGTTGTAGGAGTTTTCTCCTCTGTTCTCCACTGTGACTGTGACATTCAAAAGCTCATCAATGCCCACTTTAACCTCTGAGGATCTGTCAGAGTATTAAGGAGGATGAGAATAAAGGAAAAGGAATACAAGCACAAGCAAAACAAAGCTTTATACATGAGCCTCACCTGGTGAACGTAAAATCCACTTTAAGGTTATCAACACATTTGTTGTCAGTGCCACAGTTGATGTCAAACCCTAACTGTGGAAGAGAGCATTTTGGAAAACATATTTAAATGATGAATGACTTATTCCAATTAGCACATTGTATAGGGAAATCCAACAACCAATTTTTTCAATCTACCATCTCGTGGAGGTTTTTTGCAGGGAAGAAAACAATTTCTGATAATATTCTTGATCCACTTCTGGACAACTTTGATCTCAGACACAAGCTATCATTCTAAGTTAAGAATTGTGTATTTTGAGCTCTTTTTTTAATTGCTTTTTGTTACTACTGCATTAGTCTTTGACTGGTAGTACAATTAGCCATACATTAATATACAATAATAATTTTCTTTCTGGTGGCAGAAGAGAAAGAAAATGATAACTTAAACAGTAAAACCTTTTACTGTGCTCCATGGTGGACATAGAGAGCTGGAAATACAACAGCTGATCACTTATTCTTGTTATAATTCTTTGAAGTCTGCTTAAATCCAGCTAATCTTGGGATGTTGGACTAAGAAGACAAATGGTTCAAGAGAGTAATAAAGGATGTGCTCTACATCCACTGTGGAAAAACTCTCATTGAGTAGAGTTGGTTGCTTTTCAGTCTCGAGATCCCTTAGCTCAGCGGTCCTGGTCTGTTAGTCGTTTGGTACCAGGCCACGAGAGTTGAGGTGCAGGTGTGAAATTTATGGTTTTCAGGGTTTTTATCAGTTTTTAGTGTTATTTTTTTTTAAAAAATGTATCATTAACTCCATTTCCCTGGGTGTTTTCCCATGTGTTATGAATAAATCTTCTCTTTTTTGGTACCGGCACCAGTTTTACTTTGTTCTTTTCATCTGCGACACCTTAAAGGCCGGTCCGTGGCGCAAGAAAGGTTGGGGACCGCTGCCTTAGCTCACATGATAGCTGGTGGGCTAGTGACTCTTACAGGAATAACACCTTGACCCACTCTTTGTTTCAAACTTTGTTTCACTCTTAAGGCCATTATAGAGGGAGCGCATTATAAAAAAGGAATGTGTTTTTTGCAGAACATTTGTATTCAAAAAACAACTGTTAGTTAGATCTTTGTATTTACGCCCAAGATTTTGAGCTTGATTTAAAATAAAATAAAAGCTGCAAATTTGTCCAACAAAAGGTCGCCGTGAACATCTACATTAAGAATGAGTGATTTTGAAAAATGTTTTAATGCACAAAATGTTTGCATGGATTTTACATGTTCAGTTTGTAAAGGCCTTTAGTCTTTGTTTTCTCCATCAGATGCTGTAAATCCTTTTGGATGACAGAAATATTTTCTGGAACTAAAAAGACGTTCAGTGGCCTGGATCACTTAGAACTGACACTTTAACTGAGTTTAATGGTCAATTTCATGTCAATAATTAAATTAATTCATACAATTAATTAATACAAGGGAAAGACTAAAGTTGTTTTCTTGGCCCAATTGTTTGTTAATACACTGTGTTTAAATATTACTTACAGGATAAATGGTTGTTGTTTGAGCCTGTGAGGAAAGACTTGGTCTGGGATTTCTGTTGATGGACAAACCATTAAACGTGAATTTGAGCTCATTAGAAAGCGCACTAAGAGCATCTTCTGGACAGGCCTGCAAAAAAAGAGCAATTTGGTTTGGATTCAGTGTTGTAGGACTCTCTGAACTGAACTTTGATTGTTTGCATTGGTTTTTTTTTGTTTGTTTGTTTGTTTGTTTGTTGTTTTTCCTGATATTATTAGATTTTTACCTCAATAAGTAACTTTAGAGTTGAACACTGTTGTCTTCTTAAGACCACAATTACTGATCCAGATCGTTCTTGTTGTTTCCCACTGACATAAGCTCGGTTGTTTGGAGGTTTACGTGTGGCATCCAGTGTTATAGTATAATTAATCACTGCTTGAGCTGGAATAAAACACACTTTGGATTCAGTGCTACAAATGATGGGCAGTGGCTTTGTTGTTGAATGATGTAGAGTAGAATGATGAACCTGTGTTGACTGCAGACACTCTGCTCATGGTGAAGCAGACTGTAGCTGTGTTCTCCAATGGTTTTGAACAGCCTTCATTCTGAGTAGGGATTTGGTTTGGGTTGAATGACACCTCAGCTTTCACCATTACTATGGGTCTTGATCTGCAAATGAACATCAAAGGAAAATACCACACTGCATTTTTTACAAACCACTACTGCTTAAAAGTTTTTGATCATGCAAAATCATTTTTGAAAGTAAAGATAATTTGTTTTTATCTAATAGTTTATATGAAAGTGTCTAGAAATAGCATAAATTATTGTAATAATTTAAAAAATTATTATGGAATTCATTCTAAACTTTTAACCAGTGGGGCATTCATTTTTTTTATTTAACAGAAATAGTTACTAGAATTAAACATGGACAGTAATAATGCATGATTGGACTGTCTTGGACTTACCTCAATAAAACAACTTTGCCTTTTGAGCCCACCGCTAAGTCAGGCAGTCCGTCAAAACTGTGGTCAAAAGACGACTGACTGATTGACAGGCCAAAGAACTTCAGTCCTGACTGGACCTCAGAGCCAGTAATTCTCTGTGTAGATGAAAAAATTCGATATTCAAACTGCAGAAAATGACTTTACATTACAGATTAGTTTAGTCATCCTCGTGAGTTCTTTGATGCTGTGTACCTGTGAGTAAGTAAGACTGATTCTTCCTCCTCCTTCGCCATTAAATATGTAGATGCTGCCTTCACCATCCTTCTCCAAAGGTGCTCCAACTGCCAAATCCCTGAATCCATCTGAGTTTAGATCAGGCAGCACAGCAAGAGAAGAGCCGAACCTTCCTTTGACAGCTGCACGTCCTCTTAGTACTAATGGATCATCAAAATTACACTCCACAAACTAAAATGAGGAGAGTGAATATTTTATGAACATTAAGAAAGTTGACAAATAAACCGATTAATTTAACTGCAGTAGATAAAACCGTGATTTACCAAACCAGTTAGTCTGCAAACATAAACTCTTCCCTCTCTATCAGGCTCCATGTACATTGGGGCTGATATGAAGATTAGCTCAGTGATGTCATCATTATTTATGTCCATGGTACACACCTCTGCCCCGAAATATTCACCAGTCTGATACTGTGTAAGGAACAAATTATTAAATGAAAAGAATCAGATAAATGAAAATAGTACAGTTTTGTTTATATATAGTCTAAATATATTTTACATTGTCATTCAGGTCTATCACTTTATACTGTACATACGTACCTGCCATGGAAAGGGCTCAATCTTTTGATTTCTAAAGCTATCTCTGTTAACAGCAAACACAGCTCCTCTGTGTTTATATCTTGGAGCACCAACAACTGTCACTGAGCCACTCCAGGATTTAGCAATTGCCATGGAGTAACCTAGAATTTAATAGTCAAGCAGTCTTCAGTTAAAATAGTAAAAAATAGTCAAATATAGTCATACAGAGAATTTATAAATATTTTCATTAACATTTAAGGTGCATGGAAGATGTTTTTTCTTGAAATGCTGTCATTTGTGGTATTTCATATTTTATGTGACATAAAGCACAATCAAAAACAACATGACTAACATTAAACACCTAATTAAAGCATACTCTTCCTCAGCCTTTGGAATCCTTACTCATCCTTTATATGTTGTCTATTTTCCAAACTGATTGGGGGAAAGAATTACAGTACAGCTATGTATATACTACATGATCACATGTTTATGTGTTAGTTGTCAGAGTAATATTCTTACCAAGATAACTGTCAGGCTCCAAAGACACGTCCTCATATGTTTTCAGCTTCTGGCCTCCTGTTGTGTATTGCACGTAGCCTCCCTTCCACTGGTTTGCACCAACAATAGACATCTGAATTCCCTACAGTGCAGACAGAAATGTACAGAAAAATAAATGTGTGAATGTTTTATACAGTGCATTTAAATTTGGAGTTTTGTTTGGTTTTGCTTTCTTTTTATCACTTGACTGTCTGAGTTTAAAGTGTTTTTAATTACCTCAGGCACATAAACTGCACTGAATCCCTCTTGAGACATTTCCATTTTCAGTGACTCTCCACTGGTTTGTGATCCTGTAACATGAAAAAAAAAAAAAAAAAGAACTTAAAGGACAGACTGTGTAATTTCAATTTGTTCACGACCTGAAGGACTGATTCTAGATAATCACTTGCTCTTTATTAAAAATATGTCATTTATGTATTGTTTAACACACTAATGTAAAGAGATAAAAAAGGTGAACATCTCTCAGGCCTTTACTGCAGGTGGCTTCAGTTGCTTTAATTTTTATAGCTGGAATGTTTACAGAAATTTTAACAAAGTTTTAACATTTTTTAATGTTTGTACCTTCGATAGAGAAAATTTTGTCCTGTAAATTCTGTCTTATTATTTCAAGGGCGTTGAAGTCCCTAACTTGAAATACGTGTTTGTCTGACGGAGATGATGCAATGGTTTTCAGTTCCTGTTCTGCAGCAAGTTTATTAAATGCGTTCCCCACCTAGAAACACACACACAGCTTTTACTTTGCTAGCACCCACACAGTCGTCCTCATGAAGAATGGTGCCTCATTTCATTAGTGTCAGAAAATTAGGTTAACTTTACAAGGTCATTGAAAGGATTAACCTTTTGAAGAAAGTGGTACAGTGTAAAACCGAGGTACTTACCCCAATAGCAAATCGAACAATCTTTTTACTCTCAGCCAGCATTGCTACATATGGTAAGCGATGTGAGTCATGAGATTCTCCATCAGTAATAACTATCAGCACCTTCTTTGCATTTGATCTGGATCCTCGTTGTGGTGTAAAAACATTTTGGCTGATGAATGAAGAAAATAGAGTTTCAGTTCATCTTTCTTTACAGCACATCTTTTAGATGTTGAAGAGAACTGCTTACATAAATTCATGATGCCTTCTTTTACAGTATTTTTGCTAATATAACAAAGAATTATGATTTTTTTTTAAATAAAACTCTACAAGTTATGTCTAACCTCTGACATACTTCATTAACTGTGAAAGATGTGTAACATCATGGCAGCACTTACACAACATGTTCGATGGCCTCAGCTGTGTAAGTTGCTTGGTCTAGTTGTTTTATTCCATCAATGTTAGATTCCCATGATCCAGATGAGAAAAAATTATCAAAATAGTAATGGACCTTCGATGAAGTAGAGAACTGGGAAACAGAAAACTTGAAAAGAAAAAAGTATGGAAAATCAATCATTCCATCAATTATGGAAATAAAGAAATATTTAATATTTAATGTCTGTTCCTCACCTTTGTATCACTTGAGAGAAAAGACTGAACCAGATTTTTCACAAAGGTCTTCATTGTTTGAAAATCTTCGCTATGTACACTCCCTGAACCATCCAACAGAAAAGCAATGTCTGCTTGTAGCGGGCATTCTGCCAAAAAGATGGGTACGAAATGTAGTGTTGAGCAACTTTAAGTGACCTTTCTTTGTTAGGAAGATTCACACTTTGGTCCCATTTGCCATTTGAATCTTTGGTGCACACTTATTTGTGACTTGGGATGTTTACATAACTGGGAGTCAGCTGCCTTCATAAATTATGTTTGTGTTGTAATATGATTTCTGAAACTCTTAAATCTTACCCAAGCTAATATCCTAATAATTAAAAATAATTAAAAAGTCCAAAATTACTACTTAAAGCAATGAAAACTAATCTCAACCTATTAAAGTGACTCTGGGGGGTAAAATGAAACTGAATTGAAAATTCAAAACATAATAAAACTAATTTAAAAAAATATTTAAAAAAGCATAATAACTGTAATAAATGAGCTTCAGACTGTTTAAAATGTATTAGGTTATTGGGTCACAGCGATTAATTGTGTGAATGTGCAGTGACATAAGTATTTATAGATTCTATTATTATTATGAGTTTGTTTTCACAAACTTAGTATCCTGTTACCTTTGACAGAAGGTGGTATGGGACGCTCAAATCTATTGGAACGGTTTATTTGAAAGCACACTCCCCTGTACATGGTGATACTTTTGCAGTCCTTTGGAATAGTTGGACCACATGCCTCAAAAGAGAAAAGATCAAATTATGATGAATCAAGCATGCTGATTATTCTTCCATTCCAGTGTGACACGTCTGCAGTTCACCAACTCACCACAGCATTTTGGGTTCCAGGATCACTTTTCATTGTCAAACCAAGAGACATGTTGATAGCAAAATCTGGCTCTGTATTTAAAGCATTGAATATATATTAAAACACTCATAAAATAAATGTTGGAGTCACTAGAAAATACATTTTATTTAAATGACTGCCACTTTTCGTACCACATTACAAAGGGAAAGAATGCAAAATACACTAATCTAAGTTCACTATTACTGAGTCTGAAAATCAACAAAAAATAAATAACTTTTAGCAAGAATTAATTAAACAAACAATTACATTCAATTAAGTGCTTTGTTATATCATGAAATGGCAAATGTTTAAGGATTTTCTCTAGAAATCCACCTGCAAATTAATCTAATTAATGTCATATTCCAAGATCTCAATACTTGATTGATACTGTCAGAGTTTCAGGATATTGTGTTAAGACATCAAGAAACTATACCTACCTCGAAATTGTATATTTAGGCAGTTTTCACCAGAGATGGTACACCTGTATATTTTCCCCTTTCTGTTTTGTGAATACTGTTCAAGTGGGGCACTGACAAGCAAACTAAGGAGAGAAATCCAGACATTAGATAACATTTTGGTGAGTAAAGTGCAGTGAAAAACCTCCAGTTGTTTTATTACATGATTCAATATTTCTTTGAAAAAAAAAAGCATTAGTTGTGAATGTTATAAGCTGTCAATTATAAACCCATATTAAACATATCTATGCTCTGGCTTACTCTGATTGTCTTTGAACCACCTGGTAGCCAAAACCAGCAGCAGAGTTCCTCAGGGTCTTCCAAGCCACAGGATCAATATTGAAACTAAGTGCAGCATTTAACACTGATAATTAAAGAAAGAAAAACATTATTAAAGCTTATTATGGAATGATAATGTGATTTATTTCAACAGCTCAGCCTTCTGTGTTTCTTTAATTACTAAATTAATTACAGGGGGATCACACTCCTCAGCCTCCCTGGGAAAGTCTATGCCAGGGTGCTGGAAGGAGAGCCCGTCTGTTAGTCGTACCTTGAATACAGGAGGAACAATGTGGTTTTTGTCCTGGTCACGGAACACTGGACCAGCTCTTTATCCTCTCGAGGATACTCGAGGGCGCATGTGAGTTTGCTCGACCAGTCTACATGTGTTTTGTGGACTTGGAGAAGGCATTCGACCATGCCCCTCGGGGTGTCCTGTGGGAGGTGCTGCGGGAGTATGAGATGTGTGGCCCATTGCTACAGGCCATTCGATCCCTATACAGCCGTTGCAAGAGCTTGGTTTGCATAGCCGGCAATAGGTTGGACTCATTGCCGGTGGGTGATCGGCTCCGCCAGGGCTGCCCTTTGTCACCAATTCTGTTAATAACTTTTATAAACAGGATTTCGAGGTGCAGCCAAGTGGCGGAGGGCTTTCACTTTGGTGGCCTCAGAATCTCATCTCTGCTTTTTGCGGGTGATGTGGTTCTGTTGGCTTCATCGGGTGATGGCCTCCAGCTCACACTGGAACAGTTTGCAGCCGAGTGTGAAGCAGCGGGAATGAGGATCAGCACCTCCAAATCTGAGGCCATGGTTCTCGGACGGAAAAGGGTGGAGTGCCCACTCCGGGTTAGAGATGAGTTCCTGCCCCATGTGGAGGAGTTTAAGTATCTCGGGGTCTTGTTCACGAGTGATGGGAGAAGGGAGCCGGAGATCGACAGATTGATTGGTGCTGAAACTGCAGTCATGTGGACGCTGTACCAGTCTGTCGTGGTGAAGAGAGAGCTGAGCGTAAAACGAAACTCCCAATTTACCGGTCAAACTACACCCCTACCCTCACCTGTGGTCACGAGCTGTGGGTAGTGACCGAAAGAATGAGATTGGATACAAGCAGCTGAAATGAGCTTCGTCCGAAGGGTGGCTGGCCTCTCCCTTAGAGAAGTTCAGCCATCCGGGAGGGGCTCAGAGTAGAGTCGCTGCTCCTCCACATCAAAAGGAGCTAGTTGAGGTGGTTCGGGCATCTGACAAGGATGCCTCCTGGGTGAGGTGTCCCAGGCATGTTCCACCATGAGGAGGCCCCGGGGCAGACCCAGGACACGCTGGAGAGATTATATCTCTCGGCTGGCCTTGGAACGCCTTGGTGTTTCCCTGGACAAGCTAGAGGAGGTGGCTGGGGAGAGGGAGGTCTGGGCTTCTCTGCATAGGCTGCTGCCCCCGCGAGCCGGCCCCGGATAAGTGGAAGAAGATGGATGGATGGAATTACACTAAAGTCAAACAAGTTCAAGTAACTGCTCAGAGCAGTTATTTAGTTTAAAAAAAAAACAACACATTTTAATATTTCCATTTGGAATCAGTTTTGTATCTTTAGTTGTTGTATTTTACTTCATCAGTCCAAGTGTAAATGCTGAAACTTGAACTTAAGAGAAAAGATATTGTAATTCTTTCTAAAGCTCAAACTAATTATTAGGTATTTAAACAGTATGATGCACATACATACGTACACAGTATGAAAACTGATCATTATAATAGTGTATACATTTGCCCTTTTACAGTACTGAAAAAAAGGAACTGAATGGACAATCACACCATTGTGCACATGCATCCTGTCCTCCTCAACTATGTCAGATTCATTAGTTTATATCACACACACACACACACACACGCTTAACACAGAAAATGTCTGAGGTTTGTATTACAACTCTACAAATCCAAAATTTAAATTAAAATCAGCAAATCGTGATTTTTTGGGATATTCAAACAATACAGAGTAGCAAATACTTTGTCACATGATTAGGATACAGGAAAAATCAAAAGGGACTGTCATTTCGGTTACCACCAAATAAAATTACACTTTTTTGGGCATGACCTGACACATCTTTCTCCAAATAATCATATAATATGGTGCTAACTTTGCATTGTTCCTGGCTTCTTGCATCTTACATTGTTCAACAGTGACACATTTACAGTGAGAAATATAAATGTAATAAAAAAATATTGCTCATCATTATAACATGCTGTCAACCTTTTGTCAGGACAGCCTTACTGTGGTCATTATGGTTTCAAACACACATTTCTGCAGGTAGTTTTGTTCACAGAGGATGAAATTCAAATAAGAAATAAGTAAATTGCCACTAGCAAAGTATGTCTAGAAGATATAGTTTCACTTCTAATTTTTATTACCAGTACTCCAAAAAATCTTTTTTGGGGTGAAAAATGTTGCCACAATTTTGAAAGACAAAATGAGAAGACACAAACTTGCCTGACAAGAACAGTATAGCACTGATGATCCAGTCCATTGTGTTACTCCCATGAAAAAAATAAACTTAAGTGTGATTTTTTTCTGTTTCAGTGTGACTACTCAAATGAGATGTTAATTCTTCTGAAAGTGCTGAAGGTTGAAACTAAAATGCACAATGCACAGAGTGAATGCTCAAACTTAAGACAGTCATTTAGAGGAACTCTAATGTAGGAGGAGTTATAATACTGATATCACTGTCTGTTATATTTGACACACAACACTTTGGTAAACTATTTAAAATTGATGTGACTGTTAAAGCACAATTAAAAACAGCATCACACATACTAAAAAGATTGAATAATCTATTAGTTTCTGGGCAACCAGATGAAATCATTGCAATCACAAGTAAAAACAGGAAGCAATCTGACAGTGTAAATGTTTTCAGGGGGCTTTTGCCCACTAGTAGGAAATTTGGCTGTGGGTGAGGAACCAGACAAAGAAGAAATCAGACGACTCTTGTCACAGAAACACTAAGGAAACAGGCCTGGGGAGGGTGCTTGAATGAAGATTACCTTGTGCCTGGGCCTTAGCCCATGGTGCCTGGCAGGCTGCAGTCCACAGAGCAGACAAAGTCTCGGCCTCCTATCCGGTGTTTAAGTCTGACGTCATTAGCTGTGCCTGGGCCCAAACTCCACTGCAGGTCCTTAAGTCACACGATCACTGCGGCATCACTGTGAGTTAAAAACTGTCCAAATCTTTTCATCTGTAATAAAATGATCACCGCTGCTGCTCTACCAGGTGTAACAATTCAGTTTAACATCCAGGCATCCATTAAAACCAAATTTATGAAATTTAATGGCGTTAGAAGTTATCAGGGAGTTAGCTTGCTAGTTTCCATATATAATATGGTATGGTATGGTATGGTATATAATATACCATGTTCTGAATTGGGGATTTCCAAAACAAATTAAGGCTTACAGCTCTGCTATCACTTCCAAAATAAATGAAGACAGGAAAGTAAACAGCAGTGACATTTGTAGGGTTACTGAAGGTTGGCTAGCTGGTATATAATGATGTGCTACATGATCGCTAGCGACACAGCTATGTTAGCATAATATAAACAGTGAAGCTGGAAGATGAATGCTAACTTTTTTCCACTCGATAAAAGTTAATGTGAGGGTTCCCAAACGTTAGGGACAAATGCTGTAAACGGACCAAACTTCAGTCAGGAGAGATAACCCATCCACAATACAAGGTTAGTCATTAATATACTGCTGCATGGGCTGAGCTGTAGTTACATTGTAAGGTTTTAAAAACTGAGCTTTAAAATGATTAGCGGTAATAAAAACCGACAGAGGCCAACAGTGATCACTGACTGTTTTTAGGGGCTTGTTGAGATTAAATAGAACAAGATACAAAGCATTAAAACATGTTAAATACAAAACAGCCTTATTAAACGCAGAGTAGTTTGGGCCTGATAGCAGGATTCATCACGTCATCGCTTAAAGACCGGATAGGTCCACTTCCTGCAATGTGTGTTGGAAAGACTAAAGCTAAAGGCCTTGGCAGACCAATCCCTGTATATCAAGGCTGGTGATTGGGACATCGACGTCATCTCTCTGGTAGGGAAGTACTTTGAGCTAGTGCAGGAGGTTTAGAGATACCAGCTAGATATAGTTGAGCTCATCTTAACGCGTGACTTTGGATCTGGAGCCAGTCTTCTGGAGAGGGCTTGAATTCTTTTTGAGTCTGGAGCTGCCCTTGATGAGAGGAGGTGGGCTGATATGGCAATAATTGTATGCCTGCTGTCTGTTCTGTATCCTGGAGCTTGCATATGTTTATGAGAGGAATTTTTCCCTGCACCTTCAGGCCAGAGAACAGGTCCTTACTGTCCTGTGTACTTATGCCCCAAATGACAGTTCACAGTACTCTTCTTGGTGTCACTCCGAGGGGTGTTTGAGGGAACTCTATCTTGTGACTCCGTCATTGTTGGAGTCAAATTGTTAAATGTCATTGTGTTACTTAAATTTGTAAGTCATAGTTCAAGCAGCAGGATCAATGACATTCCTTTGTCTCTGACCACCTCTCCAGCCAGTTTGTTGGTGGGGGAGGCTGAAGTGTTTTATTAGGCACATCTATCTAAAGATTCTGTTTGTTGCTTAGTAAACTTCCTGCATTTATTATCCTTTTGTGGGCAGGAGGTCACACAAACGCACCCCCAAACACAAACACACATACTCACATACATACACACACACACACCTACACACACACACACACACACACACACACACACACACACATTCTTACACATGCATACACATGCACACACATACATACATAGTGCCTTGTCTTTTGTAACCATTGGAGGGGTTTTACAATGGGAGGCGCTTGTGTGTACTGTAACTGTTTTCAATAAAAGGTGGCAAGCGGAGGCCTAAGGTGGGGTCAGTCTGTGGTTGGATTCAGAGTGCTTTTCTGAGACACTGAGGGGGCCTCCCTTGCTAGCAAGTAAAAGATGTTCGTCTTGTTTTTGTCGTTAACGAGAATACGTTTCTAAACCAGCGGGGCCTGTGGAAGCCCAGACCCAACAGTCATCCTTCTGGGAGACTTCAGTGCTTATGTGGGTAATGACAGTCAGACCCTGAGGAGTGTGATTGTGAGGCCTGCATGATTTGAACTCAAGTGTTCTGTTATTGGACTTCTGTGCAAATCACAGTCTATCCATAATGAACACCATGTTTGAACATATGGATGTCCATAAGAGCAAGTAGCACCAGAACACCCTAGGCTGCATGTCAATGATCGATTTTGCAATTGTATGATGGCGCCGCCATTGTGTGCAATAGGTCGGCAGCCTTAACATGAAATTTCCCCTTGTGGGACTAATAAAGGTATCTATCTAATAAAAGGTATTTATCTTAATAGTACATTCTATATGTTGACATTGCACACCACACTTGTAAGAATCCCATTTATAAGGCTTTTTTTTTTTCAGTTTTTGACAGATCAATCATTAAGTTGACCTTCAAGACCTTGATGAATGTAAGCCAAATTTTAATGGATCATTGGCATGACCCAAATTTACATTCCTGCAAAGTTTTATTGGAATTAATTTAAAAACGTTTGAGCTATTTTGTTTACAGACAGAATGACGTGTATGCATGAACATGCACACATATGCTACAAAAAACATAACCTTCTTGGCGCTATTTAAAATAGTCAATAGCCTATAAAACCTTTTGTCTAGCTTAAGTTCTTATATGCAGATGTGAAACAAAATTATTTGCTAAAATATTGTTATACTCAGAAAAAACATTTTCACTTGAACTTTTCACTTCAAATTGAAAAAAGGAAAAAAAGGCTTATTGTATATATAGTGTCAATTTGTTTTCATACTAATGGATTGACATTGTCAAAAACATTTAACCTCATTATGGACAGAAAGTGAAACCTCTACGTAAAAAAGCAGAACAATCTAAAAATACAGTGTGCATTTCTGCTTTTTGCCTTCCTGTGAAATGTCTCAACTGTCTGAGACATTTGTGCCAGTTTTGTAAAAGGGAGTCAGCATGAGTTGGTTAAACGGGCCTGTATTTAATATGCACCTACTTCATGTCTATGTGTGGCTGTTTATACAGTCAGGGGAAAATTATTATGTTTGGCCACTAACAAAGAAATGTTCAGTCTATAAGTTCAATAGTAGATTTATTTGAATAGTGAGAGACAGAACAAAAACCAAAAAATTGAAAAAAAAATCATTTTAAAAAGTTATTAATTAATTTTCATTTTCATGAGTGAAATACTTTTTCGATCCCTTATCAATCAGCAAGATATCTGGTGTCTTTTATACAGGTAATGAGCTGACATTGGAAGCCTTCTCAACTTGTTACCTGTATAAAAGACATCTGCCCACTCAATCTATCCATATTCCAAACTTTGCACCATGGCCAAGACCAAAGAGCTTTCCAAGAATGTCCAGGACAAGATTGTGGACATACACAAGGCTGGAATGGGCTCCAAGACCATCGCGTTTAGCTGGGGGAAAAGGTGACAACAGTTGGCGTGATTATTCGCAAATAGATGAACCATGATATAACTGCCAATCTCCCTCAGTCTGGAGCACCACGCATAATCTCACCTCGTGGAGCTTCAATGATAATGAGAAAAGTGAGAACAGTGTGGAATGAGAACAGTGTGGAACACTGGCCTACATTACTCGGGAAGAATTTATCAATGATCTCAAAGCAGCTGTGACCATAGTCCCCCTGCTCAAGAACACACATGTAAGGGCTCATTTGAAGTTTGCCACTGAACATCTCTATGATTCAGAGGAGGACTGGGTGAAAGTGTTGTGGTCAGATGAGACCAAAATCGAGCTATTTGGCATTAACTCAACTCGCTGTGTTTGGAGGAGGAGGAATGCTGCCTGTGACTCCAAGAACACTGTCCTCACCATCAAACATGGAGGTGGAAACATTATGTTTTGGGGTGTTTTTTCTGCCAAGGGGACAGGACAACTGTACTGCATCAAAGGGAGGATGGATGGGGCCAAGTACCATCAAATCTTGGGTGAGAACATCTTTCCCTCAGCCAGGGAATTGAAAATGGGTTGGGTGGGTATTCCAGCATGATAGTGATCCAAAACACACAGCCAATGCAACAAAGGATTGACTCAAGAAGAAGCATATTATGGTCTTGAAATGGCCTAGTCAGTCTCCAGACCCTAATCCCATAGAAAATCTGTGGAGGGAGCTGAAGGTTTCAGTTGCTACTACAAAATATGTCTGACCTTTTATTACCAACAAAGGTTTGCCACCAAGTACTAAAGCACATTTTGCAGGAATCAAATACTTATTTCATTTATGAAAATGCAAATTAACTTCTAACTTGTTTGAAATGCATTTTCTGGATTTTTTTGGTTATTATTTTGTCTCACACTATTCAAATAAACCTACCATTGAAATTATAGACTGCTCACTTCTTTGTTAATGGGCAAACTTACAAAATCAGCTGGGGTTCAGATATTTTTTTTCCCCTGACTGTATGTAATCTTGAAAAACAGAAAAGTAGAGTAGATGTTCTGTAGAGATGCCTAATGCCCACACAGATATTGTCATTGCTAATTTACTTTATCTTCCAGTTCAAGATTAAAAAAAACCCCATAGCATTCAATATTACTTTGAACATCTAAAAACACTTACTTCCTAAACCTTGCCTGGATGGTAGGTGACTAACCAGTCAACTCTGCTTATCTTATCTAAGCTGATTTGTTCAGACTACAATCACCAGGAAGTCAACCTTTTTTCTGCTACTGACTCTCCACTGATATAGTGTACTTTTTGTCACCACACTTTAACACCTGATGCTCCTGATCGAAGGTGCACCATTTCATATCTTTTCAAATGTTTTGTTTCATTAGCTCTCTGAGTGAGAGAAACTGAAAGAGGTCCAATGCGTAGTAAATTGAAACCTTTGCCAGATCCAAATAAATACAGACGGAAATAATGCAAGACGGATTGCTGCTCACAGTGGGAACTTCAACCTAGGACATATTCGGGTGGTGGATCTCTTTAGTCCCTCTGGCATGTCTTGTGAAGAGGAAGCTGAGCCTGGGGATGAAGGGGGTGGTTGACACCCGTCTGCAACATTACATGATAGATGAGGTACAGTGGCTCTGTGTTAACAGACTGGGATTGTGGTTCCCCTTTTTAAAAATAGAAGGATGTAGCATATCCTCCAGTCGCTTCTGGCTGTGGAAATAAACAATGGAAATCAGCTTTCTCTGTAGGGTGTCTGTGTCTGTAGGGTGCAATGCCAGAAGAAGCTGGCTTGCTCAGTTGGTATAGGTGTTAGGACATTCCTGTGGCTCAGTGTGCTACGAAGGAGGTATATGTAATGACCTCATGAATTCTTTTATTATTTGGGCTCTTACATTTAGTTTCAGAGCTTGTTAATGGTACATGATTCAGTATTTAGTTGAGTTTGATGTTAAACACTATTTCAAGTGCATTTTTAAAAAAAAAATAATTTAAGAAACTATTTTAATAGTCAGAAGCTGATTGAAATTGGTAGTAGGTGAGGGACCAGACAAAGATCAATTTAAAAAGCCCTATGAGTGAAAAATCTAGTGAACAGTTTGCCCTGCCCAGGATAGGGTTATCGGGGTCCAATTTCACAAACGTTAAGTGGCTTAGTCTAAGGAGAGAATGTATGTAAGTTCCTTAGATGGCTTAGAACAATGATTCTCAAACTTTTCACAATGAGTACCACCTCATAAAATATATGGCTCATAAGGTACCGCCACTGTAACCAACATTAAAGTACAGTAGTATAGGTCTATTTAACACTAAATATAGTTTACGCAAGACAATTTAATTTCTTATATGAATTATATTTATATTATAACTGTCATAAACAGGATGTGATGAGTGATAATAATAACAACTGCACTGCATTAAAACATTTAGAGCAGGTGGGATATCTGGTCTTTAAGTGATGATCTGATGAAACCTGCTTCCAGGTCCAAACTACTCTGTGCTTATTACTGCTGTTGCATTTTTTTTTTTTACATGTTTTAATGCATTTTATTTTGTTCTATTTAATCTGAACAAGCCACTAAAAAAAGGCAGTGATCACCGTCGGCCTCTGTTGGTTTTTATTACCACTATTCATTTTAAAACCTTACGATGTAACTACAGCCCAGCCCATGCAGCAGTATATTAATGATTAACCTTATATTGCAGTTGTTCCCCTGACTGAAGTTTGGTCCGTTTACAGCAGGGGTGTCCAAACTCCGGCCCGCGGGCCACCTGCGGCGCGCGGGCCATTTTTAATTGGCCCGGGGTAAAGGTGTGTCACCAGGGTGCAGGGGAGGCATCCCCCCCCCTTCTGGCTGCATGTGCCTCAATTTTATCTCACAACTTAGACATTCACATTACTCACACTCTCATAACACATACATATAGGATCTTGGGGGTGGGCACGCTACACGGACTCCAAAAGACCATCAGGGTGTACACCTCACTCCTGGCGTCGTTGCCCACCTCTCAATTTTAAATACACGTAGACACTGAGGGCCATCAGGAGGGGCTATGCGCTTACCTGCTGCTCTTTGGCAGGTAGCTCCATGCCCTCCTCGGTTTTAAATGCACCTTAGAACACACATGCATCAACACTACATATGAGCGGGCGGAGGGAGGTTTGGAGTCTTCTCACACCCCCGTTCTCTGTGACCTGCTGGAGCGGGGGGCCAGGAGGAGGAGTTGGCCGTCCGACTGGGGTCTGGAGTGTGGGGCCTCCCTGCTGCTGCGGAGTCAGGGCGGTCTGCTTCTCCCCACCGCAGGGAAAAGGGTAACACCACCTGGGTCTGGGTGCAGTTTCCCCCTCCAGGGGCAAGGGTACCTAGACCCGGTTCTTAGAGTACGCTTGGGGATTGTGATTGTGTGTACAGTGTCTCTCTATGTCTGTCTCCACGTTGGTTGAGTGTTGAGTAATTGCATATGAGAGCATGAGGGTGGGAATGGATGTTTGTTTCTGTGTGTGCCTGTATGTCTGTGTCTATATGTCAGGTTGGGTATCAGACGCCACCTCTCTGGGGACATCACAGGACATCTAAGGTATGGAGGCTTATCTCCCCCCACCACTTCCCCTGCAAGTGGCAGACGCCCTCAGACATCGGTGTGTTGGTGGTTCTGTCCGGGGATGGGCGCCCAGGTACACACCGGCTCACTCCTTCGTGGCTGCTTATCGGGGCCTGGAGCCTGGGGCTCGCTCAGGCCACTTCGGGGGTGGGGTGCCCTCCGCCTCTTGGCCTGGGGCTCGGTCACTCTGGCACAGCTGGCTGCCGGCGGAGCTCTCAGGCACTTCACTGCAACCCCCCCTGGCTTCTGCTCCGCGGCTGCTGAGTGACCCCTCATCTGGGACTCTCCTCAGCTCTTTCTGGGATAGTGGCGCAGCTGCCCCTCTGTTGGTCTTTCTTGGTCTCTTGTGTTCTGGGGGCCTCTGGATGTCTGGAGTCTTGATCTCCTCCATACCTGCTTCATGCCCTGGAGGACAGGGCTGTGGCTCCCTCTAGCAGATCATTACATGAAGGAACCTTTTAAAAACAAGCATGTCCATGCTCACAGGTGTACACACGGGTGCTCACACACACAAACTACACCCTTTTTGGCTCCTACCTCAAAGCACACTGTGCGCTGTCGATATTACGTGCTGCACAATAATGTTTAATATTTAGTATTTACTGTTATATTCCCATATATCATCGTGATGTTGTTTATTGTATTACTCTCATTTTCTTCTGCTTGTGTTCTTTTTTCTTTCTCAACAGGTGATCCAGGTGATATATATATATATATATATATATATATATATATATATATATATATATATATATATATATATATATATATATATATATTTATTTATTTATTTATTTATTTATTTATTTATTTTTTGTCTGCTTATTTAGTTGTTTTTTGGGTTTTTTTGCCCTTTATCCCCATCCCTTTTCTCCGCTGTTCTTCCCCCTCTTCCTTTCTCCCTTTTCTTTTCCTCATTCAAGTCTGTCCCATATCTAGCAAGTGAAAATAAAAAAATAAATAAAATAAAAAAATAAAAGGTGAATCAAATAGACCATTACGGCAAGGCTGGGATGGTCAATTTGGTAAAGTAAATCCGTTGGGCATTTTTCTTCGCCTTTAGACAATAATTCTGATGGCAAAAGAACCAAACGGGACAGCAAAAAAAAAAAAAAAAAAAAAAAGGTGAGTAAAAATATATTCCGCAGTACCCGTGTGTTAATGTGCAGGTACACATGCTTCAAATATCAATAATGCTCATCAATTCTGTCACTACCCTGCTTTTGCACACCACTTTCTTATATGCGTTTATTTTGTTAACACACAGAGTACACACCGCTGTGCACAGCGCAGGCACACGCAAAATCAGCTGATCTCATCTGATGCACATCTGCTCCTTGATCAAGTGACATTTGTCCTGATTTTTGGCACGAGTGGCGTACGATCAGCACCGCAGCTGGATGGCCCGATTTACATACCCGGCGCAGCTGATACTCACCAGAATAATTTACTAAAATTAGTTATTAAGTCTGTTTTTAAGTCCAGTTCAGTCTGTTAATGTTGATAACGGTCTCAAGCGAACGTTAATAGGTGTGTTGCTAAGCCTAATAACTTAAATAACAAGCTTGAAATGTACCCGTCCCATTTTCCACTTTATTGTTTTTTCTCTGTACCGTAAATCTTCCGTCTAAGAAGAAATCTGAGGCTGCTGTTCTGAGAATGAGCTACCAAAGCTTTTTCTGAATAAATCAATAAAGATCAATTTATGGAAAGCTGTGATGAAGGCAGTTTTGTATGAGGGGCCGTACAAGCCAAAATTCATTCTTTCACTCTCACACACATACATTCTTCTTTCACACACATGTATTGTCACTCTCACATACATATATTTTTACTCTCACATACATATATTTTTACTCTCACATACATATATTTTCACTCTCACATACATATATTTTCACTCTTACATACATATATTTTCACTCTCAGATACATACATTCTTCTTTCACACACATATATTTCCACTCTCACATACATATATTTTCACTCTCAGATACATACATTCTTCTTTCACATACATATATTTTCATTTATGCATTCCTACATTTTGCTCTCATTTACATACATTCAATATGCATTTTAGTCTTGCAAATAATATATGTATGTAAGAAGAGAATGCATACATGTCTGAAGAAAATATATGTATGCAAGAGAATAATGTATGTGAATGAAAGAGTATAGTGGAAACGGAAGGAGTTTAATGGAAACGGAAGGCTGGGTGCCTGTACCGCTGTGATTGGTTGAGAAGCACGCGCGGGTCACTTTCAAGTGTCTGACAGCATGGAGGGGGGAGAAGAAACTCGAGTTCTTCAGCAAGCTGTCGGGTTGTTAAGAAATATTTTATCATCTCCTGAAACGGTCACATCGTTGTCCTCGTCACTTGATCGAGATGGGACTGCCTCAACTGCACCCAGTGTTACCCACAGCACGGTGGAAAGTGAGATGAGGGAACTTTTTAGACCAGCTAACACCCGGGTAGCTTCAACGAGCCAAGTAGCTACACGGAGTTCGACTGGAGTGGGGCAGTCTTTGCGATATCAGACCCAGAAACACTTTGGCAACTGGAACTGCAGATCAAGGAAAAGGTAAGAACAAAACAGTTTGCCACTTAACTATACAACTGCGAAATACAAAATACGAAATGTGCTTTGCTGATTTAGCAACGCACTTTGTTACCCTTATAAAATTTTAGCCCTAGCTAATTTATTCAGCAGCATCCACATTAAAAACAGTAAAGACCGTCGCATTTATTTCAATATTAGTGGCTGTTTGTACTTGTGACCCGAGTGTAAGTTGATGCTTACTTTAAGATTACTTTATATTAAATCTTCTTTATTAATGTGGGAGGTGGTAGCTACATTAGCCTGCTAAATAAAAGGTTGGGTTAACTTTCTTGTTATTTTTGTTTAGTTTTGTATTTATTTATTTTGTTTTTTTTTTTGTTTGGGGGGGGGGGGGGGGGGGTAGAATTTTAATCTTGCTAGAAGACATCAATCCAACTCTGTGTTGTGAGTGGATCAATATCTGTACCACTGTAGAGGTAGATAAACATGGATGCCAAGTCATGCCTTCAGTCCAGTTTCTACAGTGTATGAAATAAGAAAAAAAGAAATATGATTGGTGTCTTTTTTGTTCTTTACTCAAAGTAAAAAGTAATAGCAAATGTTTCTTTGTATGCCTCTTTGTAGGTGTATTTCATTTTAAAGAGCAGTAAAAAAATTCCTTATGCAGTTTATTTTTTGAGCTTTTGTGATTGAGGGGGCCGCACTGTAGTTGAACTGGAGCATTTAGATTTTCTTTCATTGTACTATGTGTGTGTGTATATGTATATGTGTGTATGTATATGTGTATATATATATATTTTTTTTTTAAATTCAAGCTTCAGTGAATTAAAATGGTCAAACCACAAAACATTTTCTATTTTACGTACATTTTCCATTTTTTTCAAAGGCAATTTATAAGCATGCTATTACTTTATGCATTTTTTTCTTTCAAATTATGTTTCTGTTATTTGCGTTTGCTATTATACTCAACTCTTACATACACGAGCAACTTTAAACATATTCAAGTGGGCTAAATGGCTAGCTGTGATACTGTTTTTTTAATATGAACTGTGTAACATAGGACATATTCGGGTGGTGGATCTCTTTAGTCCCTCTGGCATGTCTTGTGAAGAGGAAGCTGAGCCTGGGGATGAAGGGGGTGGTTGACACCCGTCTGCAACATTACATGATAGATGAGGTACAGTGGCTCTGTGTTAACAGACTGGGATTGTGGTTCCCCTTTTTAAAAATAGAAGGATGTAGCATATCCTCCAGTCGCTTCTGGCTGTGGAAATAAACAATGGAAATCAGCTTTCTCTGTAGGGTGTCTGTGTCTGTAGGGTGCAATGCCAGAAGAAGCTGGCTTGCTCAGTTGGTATAGGTGTTAGGACATTCCTGTGGCTCAGTGTGCTACGAAGGAGGTATATGTAATGACCTCATGAATTCTTTTATTATTTGGGCTCTTACATTTAGTTTCAGAGCTTGTTAATGGTACATGATTCAGTATTTAGTTGAGTTTGATGTTAAACACTATTTCAAGTGCATTTTTAAAAAAAAAATAATTTAAGAAACTATTTTAATAGTCAGAAGCTGATTGAAATTGGTAGTAGGTGAGGGACCAGACAAAGATCAATTCAAAAAGCCCTATGAGTGAAAAATCTAGTGAACAGTTTGCCCTGCCCAGGATAGGGTTATCGGGGTCCAATTTCACAAACGTTAAGTGGCTTAGTCTAAGGAGAGAATGTATGTAAGTTCCTTAGATGGCTTAGAACAATGATTCTCAAACTTTTCACAATGAGTACCACCTCATAAAATATATGGCTCATAAGGTACCGCCACTGTAACCAACATTAAAGTACAGTAGTATAGGTCTATTTAACACTAAATATAGTTTACGCAAGACAATTTAATTTCTTATATGAATTATATTTATATTATAACTGTCATAAACAGGATGTGATGAGTGATAATAATAACAACTGCACTGCATTAAAACATTTAGAGCAGGTGGGATATCTGGTCTTTAAGTGATGATCTGATGAAACCTGCTTCCAGGTCCAAACTACTCTGTGCTTATTACTGCTGTTGCATTTTTTTTTTTTACATGTTTTAATGCATTTTATTTTGTTCTATTTAATCTGAACAAGCCACTAAAAAAAGGCAGTGATCACCGTCGGCCTCTGTTGGTTTTTATTACCACTATTCATTTTAAAACCTTACGATGTAACTACAGCCCAGCCCATGCAGCAGTATATTAATGATTAACCTTATATTGCAGTTGTTCCCCTGACTGAAGTTTGGTCCGTTTACAGCAGGGGTGTCCAAACTCCGGCCCGCGGGCCACCTGCGGCGCGCGGGCCATTTTTAATTGGCCCGGGGTAAAGGTGTGTCACCAGGGTGCAGGGGAGGCATCCCCCCCCCTTCTGGCTGCATGTGCCTCAATTTTATCTCACAACTTAGACATTCACATTACTCACACTCTCATAACACATACATATAGGATCTTGGGGGTGGGCACGCTACACGGACTCCAAAAGACCATCAGGGTGTACACCTCACTCCTGGCGTCGTTGCCCACCTCTCAATTTTAAATACACGTAGACACTGAGGGCCATCAGGAGGGGCTATGCGCTTACCTGCTGCTCTTTGGCAGGTAGCTCCATGCCCTCCTCGGTTTTAAATGCACCTTAGAACACACATGCATCAACACTACATATGAGCGGGCGGAGGGAGGTTTGGAGTCTTCTCACACCCCCGTTCTCTGTGACCTGCTGGAGCGGGGGGCCAGGAGGAGGAGTTGGCCGTCCGACTGGGGTCTGGAGTGTGGGGCCTCCCTGCTGCTGCGGAGTCAGGGCGGTCTGCTTCTCCCCACCGCAGGGAAAAGGGTAACACCACCTGGGTCTGGGTGCAGTTTCCCCCTCCAGGGGCAAGGGTACCTAGACCCGGTTCTTAGAGTACGCTTGGGGATTGTGATTGTGTGTACAGTGTCTCTCTATGTCTGTCTCCACGTTGGTTGAGTGTTGAGTAATTGCATATGAGAGCATGAGGGTGGGAATGGATGTTTGTTTCTGTGTGTGCCTGTATGTCTGTGTCTATATGTCAGGTTGGGTATCAGACGCCACCTCTCTGGGGACATCACAGGACATCTAAGGTATGGAGGCTTATCTCCCCCCACCACTTCCCCTGCAAGTGGCAGACGCCCTCAGACATCGGTGTGTTGGTGGTTCTGTCCGGGGATGGGCGCCCAGGTACACACCGGCTCACTCCTTCGTGGCTGCTTATCGGGGCCTGGAGCCTGGGGCTCGCTCAGGCCACTTCGGGGGTGGGGTGCCCTCCGCCTCTTGGCCTGGGGCTCGGTCACTCTGGCACAGCTGGCTGCCGGCGGAGCTCTCAGGCACTTCACTGCAACCCCCCCTGGCTTCTGCTCCGCGGCTGCTGAGTGACCCCTCATCTGGGACTCTCCTCAGCTCTTTCTGGGATAGTGGCGCAGCTGCCCCTCTGTTGGTCTTTCTTGGTCTCTTGTGTTCTGGGGGCCTCTGGATGTCTGGAGTCTTGATCTCCTCCATACCTGCTTCATGCCCTGGAGGACAGGGCTGTGGCTCCCTCTAGCAGATCATTACATGAAGGAACCTTTTAAAAACAAGCATGTCCATGCTCACAGGTGTACACACGGGTGCTCACACACACAAACTACACCCTTTTTGGCTCCTACCTCAAAGCACACTGTGCGCTGTCGATATTACGTGCTGCACAATAATGTTTAATATTTAGTATTTACTGTTATATTCCCATATATCATCGTGATGTTGTTTATTGTATTACTCTCATTTTCTTCTGCTTGTGTTCTTTTTTCTTTCTCAACAGGTGATCCAGGTGATATATATATATATATATATATATATATATATATATATATATATATATATATATATATATATATATATATATATATATATATATATTTATTTATTTATTTATTTATTTATTTATTTATTTTTTGTCTGCTTATTTAGTTGTTTTTTGGGTTTTTTTGCCCTTTATCCCCATCCCTTTTCTCCGCTGTTCTTCCCCCTCTTCCTTTCTCCCTTTTCTTTTCCTCATTCAAGTCTGTCCCATATCTAGCAAGTGAAAATAAAAAAATAAATAAAATAAAAAAATAAAAGGTGAATCAAATAGACCATTACGGCAAGGCTGGGATGGTCAATTTGGTAAAGTAAATCCGTTGGGCATTTTTCTTCGCCTTTAGACAATAATTCTGATGGCAAAAGAACCAAACGGGACAGCAAAAAAAAAAAAAAAAAAAAAAAGGTGAGTAAAAATATATTCCGCAGTACCCGTGTGTTAATGTGCAGGTACACATGCTTCAAATATCAATAATGCTCATCAATTCTGTCACTACCCTGCTTTTGCACACCACTTTCTTATATGCGTTTATTTTGTTAACACACAGAGTACACACCGCTGTGCACAGCGCAGGCACACGCAAAATCAGCTGATCTCATCTGATGCACATCTGCTCCTTGATCAAGTGACATTTGTCCTGATTTTTGGCACGAGTGGCGTACGATCAGCACCGCAGCTGGATGGCCCGATTTACATACCCGGCGCAGCTGATACTCACCAGAATAATTTACTAAAATTAGTTATTAAGTCTGTTTTTAAGTCCAGTTCAGTCTGTTAATGTTGATAACGGTCTCAAGCGAACGTTAATAGGTGTGTTGCTAAGCCTAATAACTTAAATAACAAGCTTGAAATGTACCCGTCCCATTTTCCACTTTATTGTTTTTTCTCTGTACCGTAAATCTTCCGTCTAAGAAGAAATCTGAGGCTGCTGTTCTGAGAATGAGCTACCAAAGCTTTTTCTGAATAAATCAATAAAGATCAATTTATGGAAAGCTGTGATGAAGGCAGTTTTGTATGAGGGGCCGTACAAGCCAAAATTCATTCTTTCACTCTCACACACATACATTCTTCTTTCACACACATGTATTGTCACTCTCACATACATATATTTTTACTCTCACATACATATATTTTTACTCTCACATACATATATTTTCACTCTCACATACATATATTTTCACTCTTACATACATATATTTTCACTCTCAGATACATACATTCTTCTTTCACACACATATATTTCCACTCTCACATACATATATTTTCACTCTCAGATACATACATTCTTCTTTCACATACATATATTTTCATTTATGCATTCCTACATTTTGCTCTCATTTACATACATTCAATATGCATTTTAGTCTTGCAAATAATATATGTATGTAAGAAGAGAATGCATACATGTCTGAAGAAAATATATGTATGCAAGAGAATAATGTATGTGAATGAAAGAGTATAGTGGAAACGGAAGGAGTTTAATGGAAACGGAAGGCTGGGTGCCTGTACCGCTGTGATTGGTTGAGAAGCACGCGCGGGTCACTTTCAAGTGTCTGACAGCATGGAGGGGGGAGAAGAAACTCGAGTTCTTCAGCAAGCTGTCGGGTTGTTAAGAAATATTTTATCATCTCCTGAAACGGTCACATCGTTGTCCTCGTCACTTGATCGAGATGGGACTGCCTCAACTGCACCCAGTGTTACCCACAGCACGGTGGAAAGTGAGATGAGGGAACTTTTTAGACCAGCTAACACCCGGGTAGCTTCAACGAGCCAAGTAGCTACACGGAGTTCGACTGGAGTGGGGCAGTCTTTGCGATATCAGACCCAGAAACACTTTGGCAACTGGAACTGCAGATCAAGGAAAAGGTAAGAACAAAACAGTTTGCCACTTAACTATACAACTGCGAAATACAAAATACGAAATGTGCTTTGCTGATTTAGCAACGCACTTTGTTACCCTTATAAAATTTTAGCCCTAGCTAATTTATTCAGCAGCATCCACATTAAAAACAGTAAAGACCGTCGCATTTATTTCAATATTAGTGGCTGTTTGTACTTGTGACCCGAGTGTAAGTTGATGCTTACTT
This sequence comes from Neolamprologus brichardi, assembly GCF_056152115.1. Classification (NCBI taxonomy): domain Eukaryota; kingdom Metazoa; phylum Chordata; class Actinopteri; order Cichliformes; family Cichlidae; genus Neolamprologus; species Neolamprologus brichardi. The sequence continues at coordinate 12,051,518 of NC_142111.1, forward strand.
TAAGATTACTTTATATTAAATCTTCTTTATTAATGTGGGAGGTGGTAGCTACATTAGCCTGCTAAATAAAAGGTTGGGTTAACTTTCTTGTTATTTTTGTTTAGTTTTGTATTTATTTATTTTGTTTTTTTTTTTGTTTGGGGGGGGGGGGGGGGGGTAGAATTTTAATCTTGCTAGAAGACATCAATCCAACTCTGTGTTGTGAGTGGATCAATATCTGTACCACTGTAGAGGTAGATAAACATGGATGCCAAGTCATGCCTTCAGTCCAGTTTCTACAGTGTATGAAATAAGAAAAAAAGAAATATGATTGGTGTCTTTTTTGTTCTTTACTCAAAGTAAAAAGTAATAGCAAATGTTTCTTTGTATGCCTCTTTGTAGGTGTATTTCATTTTAAAGAGCAGTAAAAAAATTCCTTATGCAGTTTATTTTTTGAGCTTTTGTGATTGAGGGGGCCGCACTGTAGTTGAACTGGAGCATTTAGATTTTCTTTCATTGTACTATGTGTGTGTGTATATGTATATGTGTGTATGTATATGTGTATATATATATATTTTTTTTTTAAATTCAAGCTTCAGTGAATTAAAATGGTCAAACCACAAAACATTTTCTATTTTACGTACATTTTCCATTTTTTTCAAAGGCAATTTATAAGCATGCTATTACTTTATGCATTTTTTTCTTTCAAATTATGTTTCTGTTATTTGCGTTTGCTATTATACTCAACTCTTACATACACGAGCAACTTTAAACATATTCAAGTGGGCTAAATGGCTAGCTGTGATACTGTTTTTTTAATATGAACTGTGTAACATTTTATTTTATTTATAAAAGCTTAGCAACAGTTTAACGTGTAAGCTGGTCACTACCAAGTGACATTAGCAACTTTCTTAAGGAACTGATAGTTAAATAAAACAAAGGATACATAAATCTGAATATAGTTTCTGTTTTGTTTTATAGGGCCAAGACACATTATCATGATACTTTCAACAAAGATGTCATCCTTCTTCCACGGCCATCAAGCAGTGTTGTTGTCAAGCATCGCACAAAACAACATTTACATGAACAAGGGCATATATTGAATGGATTTGAATTCCAAAAATCCTGGGACCAGAAAACTGTCTCTGAACAAATAAGGGACGCCTTTGGAGATAAACTTTCTATTAGTGTAAGGTAGGTTGTGCTGGCAGTCGAAACCTAATGCGACACAGCTTTTGTCAGTAGTCTTTTCGATATCTAGGCATTTCAAAGCTTTACATAACAATTTAAGTCAGAGAACAGGTAGACATGAATCAGTAAACTAAACTAAAAGAACCAAATCAGTTATCCTTTCTTGAACACTCCATTTTTGGCATACTTTTTTGACATTTGTATAAAGTTTACTTCTGTTACTACTGTTTTAAGTCTGATTCAAAGAGGAAAACAAGATTATCTCTAAAAAAGTTATTGGAACATTTTTGCTGTTTTGGATTTTAAACATTTTACAACTTAACTGTTTTCCAGCCTGGAGTTTCTGATGGCTTGTGGCAACAGACTGATTGCGCCCAAACTGCGAGCAGGACAGGAGCTGGATGCAAATCTCATACATAAAATTTATAAATCGAAAGCCCTATACATCAGACCATCAAAACCAATTTTGGTATGTTATTTGACTTTTGAATGAATCTACATAGCACTGTACAGTAATAATATTAAGACCAAAAATTGGTGCATAAACAACATTTGAACTTTCTCATCTCTGTTCTTTTTAAACTTGCCTTTCACCTTTTGTAGTTGGATAGAATAATACCAAGTTAAAGTTCCTTTTTTAAAATGTTAATCCTAAGCTCTGGTATTGACTAAATTTACAGCTGCTCTGCTGGACTGTTTGTAAATTATAGAATGTAAGACTACTGCTGTTCAGGAGATGTGTTACAATTTTGTCTGCCTAGTATGTAAAAGTAATTGTGAGAAAGATCTATTAACTCTCGAAATTTCTCACCCTATGGTAGCTGGGATAGGCTCCAACCACCCCACCTCTGATAAGAATAAGCAGAAGAGGTTGGATATATGGTATTTAATGTTCAAATTCAATATATGTGAATTATTATAATTATTATTTTATTTCTAAGGATGATATTACAAGCTACAGCAGTGAGGAAAACTGTGAAGAAAACCCTGTTTCATCAAGGCAGCTGCGCTCATCATCTTCAGACAGTTTTGCCAGTTCAACAGCTGCCTTCCAACCAATCTCTGCTCCGACGCAATCTCCTGCCTCATCAGTTTGTAATGGAACATTATTAACGGAAACTCCTGCCTTGACCCATGAAAGCAGTATCTCACACAAGTACAGCAGCGCTTCAACAAACATTTCCTTCAGCCAGTTACCAGTGTCTTCATTGGAAATCTACCCTTCCACTAGTCAGCCTTCTACCTCATCATCTGCATCTTTAAGTGATCCAGTTCTGGTCCTGACGTGCCAAAATACCTCAAGCTCACCCTACCAGACCAGGAATCCAGAGAATCATTGTTCAGCATTACCCTCTACATCAACACACAGTCAATCTGTAAACTACGATAACTACCTTTCAATCATGACTCCACTATCTGACATGTCTTCTGATGATGAGGAACTTAACCAGGCTATACTAGCAAGCCTGCAGAGCGAAAGGTTAGTTTCAAATACAAATGTTTTACAGTAGCCAATTAAACACACCATATTTGTTGCAATCCAATTCTGTAACCAGTGTTGTGAAGGAGTGTAATCCATCCTCAGATATTTATATGCATATATAATATTTATATTTGCTGTTAACAAAACAGTTTTTTGAATGTCTAAAGAGTCAAATGATAATGCTGTAATGCTGGCAAATTTTATTTTATTTGAAATAGGCAGCGAATTTTTAACAGAGCCTATCTGACAATGAAATGAAATTTACTTATTGTTATTTACTTATTGTGCATTGAAACTATTTTTCTTTGCTCTAGTGCTTTCTAGTTCTCCAAAACATATAAACAATATAAAAAGCCACTGAGCAATATACTCCTTTGTACATTTTGCTTATGATTATCATAATTTCCTTTAGGGATTAATAAAGTATGCTGATTCTGATTTTGACAAAACTTTGTATGTCCTTGTAGCCCTTGTATGCGAATGTTTTTGCTGATGTTCTTTTCAATATTTTTTCTTTTTTCTTTTTCTTTTTTTTAATCCTACAGGACTTCAAGTTGTTTGGTATCAGCGAAAGATATTTTGGAGGAACTTTCTGCAAAAGTAAACCAACAGAAGAAATGCAAGTTCAACATTAATAGATCAACAGTCCTGGATGGAGCAATTAGAGGTTTTAAACGAGCGACATATGATCCATGCCACACAATTTCTGTCAGGTTTTCTGATGATATGGGAGTACCTGAAGAGGCTGTTGACTTGGGTGGACCAAGAAGAGAATTTCTAAGACTTCTGATCGAAGCTTTGCCCCTGTCTCCAATGTTTGAGGGTGAAGAAGGCAAAATGAACTTGGCGCTTGATAGTGCTGGTATGTATTGATTTTAGGCTGATATCCCTGGAGTAATGCAATAAAAAAAATCATTTTTATGAAGTTCTTGTCAAGCGCTTTCATGCATCTATTGACATGTAATGTTTTTCATTATTTCTAGCCATGAGGGAGGACAGGTACTTCATTGCAGGCAGAGCCATTGCAGTAAGCCTTGTACATGGTGGTCCACCAGCAGGCTTTCTGTCCCCAACACTCTTCTCTTGCCTTGTTGATGGCCCAGATTTGGCTAAACCAGTTTTAGAAGATGTTGCCGATAGTGACCTGCGTGAAAAAATTAAAAGGGTAAAACTGATTTGTCAGTTGTTGAAAAATGTTTTAGTATTTTGTGCATTTCGTTCTACTCCATGTATTAATTGGGGCCCATTAATTTTTTATTTTTTTATTTGAAGGTTAAAGAGTGTAAATCCTTTGAAGATCTGATAGTAGCAACTGAGCCACTTCAGGAATACTTAGCCAATGCTGGCTGCCTGAGGCCGCTGCGGAGGCTGGAAGACAAGGATCTGCTTATACATGACATTATCATGTTCCAAGTAATACACAGAGTCCGTGGTCCATTTGAAAGGTATGTATGTATTTATTGTTGTCCAATAAGTAACTCAAACCCTTGCTGATTGCCTTGTATTCTGGGAATTTTGTGTGACATTTCTTTATGTGTAGGTACACCATGCCTCCAAAGGTGACAGCATCACATGAAAAATGCAGATTTGGGATATACACTTTTGATGATGTGAATAATCTGAAGTAAAAATTATTGTATATATAAATTCATATGTTTTAGATTATACTTCTTGGATCCATTCATTTTTGATGTGATTTGTGATTTTAAAGGTAATTCTGATTATCATTTAGATTTCAGGATGGACTACGGACACTTGAGGTGCTGGACAAAATCCAAGCTCACCCAGAGAGTTTTCGCACCCTTCTCTGCTGGTCACCTTCAGTGCTTACAGCTGACCTTCTTGACAGCCTCTTTACCATCCGCCTTTCTCCAGCTGGGAGCAATAAAAGGCACGCTGAAGCAGTTGTCATTAGTTTCTGGAGAGACTACCTAACAGATGCAGAAGGTAAATTTAGAGTTTTAAGCAGTGTGTGTTCAATTTATAATGCGTTGCATCTTTTCATTGAATCAGTTAAAAGTAGAAATGCTTGGTGTTTTTTGTCTTTAATGTCATTTTTGACAGTATTGCTTTTCCTTTAGATCAAGACGGAACACAGAAGCTGGGGACAATTCTTGCCTTTGCCACTGGAGCCAACACTGTTCCACCAATTGGCTTCTCTCCACAACCGTCCATTGAATTTCTTCACCAAGAGCCTGATGCACAAACCATGTCTAAACTACCCATTGCAAACACGTGCATCAATTGTTTAAAGTTACCACTTCATACCTCTTACAAAGACTTTCAGGAGAATATGGACTTTGCATTAGGTAATACACATGGTTTTGGAATAGCTTAATTCCTGGTCAGGTTAGTATGCTAATCTGAGCTTTGCACTCAGTTAAATTAATGAGTGTCAATCATTAAGTAATTCTAAGGGGGGGTTCAAAATGTTCCACCTAAAACACCAATTAACACACTTGAGACCAAGCTGAATTTACTTTATGTTGCCATATTTCATATTTCACCCACCTATTTTGTGATTGGAGGCTCTGTTTTTGCATTGACCTTTTAACAAATGTTCATTTGCTTCAAGTCTTTTTGCTTGTCAGGGTACCGTTCTACAAGTATACAATAGTTATATATACTAACATAATTCAATTCAGTTTTTTTTTTTCATTGCATTAATTTATGTGCATTGTGATTATTTTTGTTTTCTAGATTTGTACTTGTTTGTTGCTTTTATTCTCTGGTGTTCTTCAATATTGTTTATCTGACACTTCTATTCTATTTGATCAGTGATCCATGTTTGATGTATTTACTGACTGTATTAATGTTAATGTTATCAGTTTGAGTCATCTTGTTCCAAGACAATACATCTGGTGATTGTGATGACCAAAAACCTCAATAAAATGTGGTTGCACAAATTTATTTTTTCTTTTAACAAGGTGTTTTAAAACAAAACATGGTTGTAAAATCTCAACACACTCACATAATACAACTTATAAATTCTTTAAAATTGTATACAAACCGTCAACATGCATGTAAAGGTTGATAGTAGCATTCTTGAAATTTAAAGCTGTGACTAAACTTCTAATAATACTGAACTAACAACAGTTTTGGCACTGTATTTTTAAGCTGCACAACCACAATTACAGTAAATGAAATTTCTCCAGAGGCCTTATTGATATTTTAGGATTGTCTCTCAAGAAAACGAACAAGGTTGCAAAATAAATCTATACCATTATTGCCATCATCTTCAAATGGATCAAAGGTCTGTTGAAGTATAACCATCATGGTGTCACTGATGGAAATGTTAGTTGATGGAACAACGACATTATTGTTTGTCTCCAGCTCTGGCAGTGGTCTGCATTCATCAATACCAAAGTCATTTTCACAAATACCATTCATATTTGGGTTATGTATTCCTGCATTGTTGATAATGCCCCTTTGCCACAGCTGAAGAGGGGTTTGCCCTCCTTGTGTTGAAAGTCCATGGTTATTCCACTGGTTCTGAAATTCTGTGGCAGCTCTTTGAATACGTGGCAAATATATATAATGAAGACAAAATAAATGGAGCTCATTAAGTGAATCTAATACACCATGCTCCTCCATAAAATTGAAAAGATTAACAAAATGATATGAGACCACTCGATTTAATTCTGCCCATAATCGCTCAATTCTTTGATTATGCACAGACCTGCCAGTGATAACACTATGCCTGTTCAGTCCTTGCCTGTAAAGCATGAAACGGGCAACACCAGTGTTTTCTAGTCCATGATCACATCTCACTCTGGATGGCATTCCAAAGTTCTGAACACCAACCATGAACAGTGACAAAACACTTGATGCCCTGTTGTTATCTAAACACGCGAGGTAGATGATGGTTCTACTGAAACCATCCACACAGCCATGGAACACCATCCTCCATCTCACAAGTTTGTGGTTTCCATCTATATGCCTATAGAAAAATGAAATAAGTATAAGTTATGTATGGGGAAACTATGACATGGTCAAGGATATGCACAAGTTTGAGTAAATAAAACAATGAGTTATTTTGCTTTAGATAATCCATTTCGCTATAGACTTAGAATCAGGACTGTTTTTCTGTTAGAATTTTCTCACCATAACTGATTGGGGAAAGGAACACTGTACAGTCGTCGACGTATTGCATTGCGTCTTCTGAGGGAACGTCCAAAGGGGTCAATTTCTTGTAGACTTTGTCTTACACGCCACCTTTGGATGCGTAACCCACGTGATCTCAAGCTGCCATGCACATATCGTTCACCTGCATTTGTGGTATACTGAAGAATTTCCCTAACAACCCTGTTCAGGTTTTCATCGGATAATGTTGCATAAGTCAGTGGCTCAATGCCAAGGTCCTCTCTGTGCCTGTACAGAGTACGGGAGCTAACCCCTAAGCATGTTGCAATGCTTTGCCAGTTCATTCCAAGAGATACTAAATGAGATATTTGCTCTCTTGAAATGCTGTATCGCGGTCGACCTTGAGAGCAAGTCATGAGAGGTGGAGGTAGCAAGACAAGTCTGTTCTCAGATGTAGTTCCTTGTCTGGTTTCATAAGCAGTCAGTAAAAAAATTAGCCATCCATTTAAGGACCGTAATGTATTCACTGCTTCTCTATTTCTTGCATCGTCAACAAATCTTGAGATGGACAAAATTCCAGATAAGGTTTGAATGTGATCACCAAGTTCTCTATGGAGCCTCTGACGAACAAAAGAATCTGTAGCTTCTCTTTGAATTTGTTCCAAACATTCTAATACATTATTTAAAAAAGTTCTAATGTCATTTTCATTACTACTTACTCGGCAAATTAACTGCAATACTAGCAAAGAAAGCAGGATGACTTTGAACAGCTTCATTGCTTGGTTCTTCTGGTTTAGGTCTGGGTATGTCAAGTAAGTTCTCCAAGTGTATTACATTTCCTGGTTTAAGAATAACTTCCTGCTTAAAGGATGAACTTCCTGTGTTAGGAAATGCAGATGTGAATGTCAGAGTGTATGTATGCAAGGGTAAAGGATAAACACTGGGATTGTATGTATATATGAGTATAGGAGTACAAATATATATGTGTTGAAAGGTAAAGGGTATGTATATATATATGACTAGAAAGGGCTGCACCTGCAAGGAGAATAAATATATGTCAGCATAAAAATATGTAGCATTAAGAAAAATAGAATACATGTGTGTGAAAGGAAGATTAATGGATTTATGTGAGAGTGAATATACATGGATATGAAATAAGAATAAAGGTGTGCGAGATGACAATATATGTATGTGAGAGTGAAAATATATGTATGTATGTGAGAGTGACAATACATGTGCATGAAAGAAGAATATATGTATGTGAGAGTGACAATACATGTGCATGAAAGAAGAATATATGTATGCGAGAGTGACAATACATGTGTGTGAAAGAAGAATATATGTATGCGAGAGTGACAATACATGTGTGTGGAAGAAGAATATATGTATGTGAGAGTGACAATACATGTGCGTGACAAAATAATATATGTATGTGGGAGTGAAAGTATATGTGTGTGAAAGAAGAATGTATGTATGTGAGAGTGAAAGAATGAATTTTGGCTTGTACGGCCCCTCATAGTTTTGTCTTTAATTATATTCAACAATATAACATATTTGACCACTTTTAAGAGATTTTTCTAACTTTAATACACTAAAGTTAAGGTTATATACCTAATTTCTAGTAAGTGGTCCAGCCCCTCCTATATTTTTATGTATGTGGCCCTGAGTGAAAAAAGTTTGGACACCCCTGGTTTACAGCATCCTGCTATGCAGTTATATTTGTCCCTACTCATTGGGGACCCTCATGTTAACTTTTATCTAGTGGAAAAAAGTTCATCCTCCAGTTTCACTGTGTTTATGTTATGCTAACATAGCTATGTAGCTAGCCACCACGTAGCACATCATTAGATACCAGCTAGCCCAACTTCAATAACCCTACAAACGTCACTGCTGTTTAGTTTTCTGTCTTCATTTATGTCGGGAATGATAGCAGAGCTGTACGTCTTAATTTTTTGCTGTGCCGGATTTTTGGCTTCACAACCCCCCTTCATGGAGGGCACGTTGAAGCTCATTTTGCTCTTCATGGTGTTTCAACCGACGACATGAAATACCATCTTGTGGTGGCCTCGCTAGAGCCGCTGTCCACCCGCTGGGAATTACACTGCTCTCAAGGTGCTGCTGTGTTTTTACCATCAGCATGACTGCGCCGTGTGGCCTTTGCAGTTTTAAGGCCCAGGGGAACGAGCCTGCCAGCACTCTGTAGCGGCCGCGACCGCTGGCGATAAGGAAAGGCTGCTCTTTATAGAGGACTCACGATGTTTTCTGGTTGACTCCGGCTCCGAGAAGAGCCTTGGGAACTCTTGTGTTGTCTTTGCATACCTCCACAATGGTTTATTATTTAATCTTAAATTTTTTGGGGGGAGATTTCCCGTGTACCACTACAGGGAGCCTAAGTATCACCAGCAGTACTCGTACCACAGTTTGAGAACCACTGTTATAAAGCATTAATTTCTAATATGATGCTAGTCTTCTGTAAACTAATTATAAAATAATATATCTGCTCTATATGTCTGCTGTTATTTTTCTAATTAATATGATAGAATGATAAGAGTTCATATGAAATGTAATTCTACCCACATCCTCCATATAATAAATACAGAAGAATAATATAATTTATTTTTTATACATGTTACATATTTCATAATTCATTTCTTAACAAAGCCATTCACATTGTAAATGTTTTCACAATTACAGCAGTTCTTTAGTAGCTTTTTAACTAATTGTAGACAAGCAGTTTGATTCTTAATAGTAATAATAGTTACTTTAAAAATACACCTTAAAGCTCAGGTAATCGCAAATCACAGAATATCATGCAAGAAGTCTTACAATGAAGCAAAATTACTGAATGTATTGTATCGTAGGATGGTAATTCCTAACCTTTTCTACAGTGGTCCCTCAACATACTGTGTCTGCTCCTTATGCCTTGTCATCAGGTACCAGCGTGAGATTTAATCTGTTTGTACACAATTGTGCTGTCCTGCTCACACGGTATGATTTGAAAAGTTTTAGGGTCCTGAAAAAGAAATATTTGTGTGTCTATTGCAAAAATGAAATTTACTTTCACGTTGTAAGGTTCACTTTGTGCCCCTTTGTCAGGACCGTGAACAACAGATGGGAACCTCTGCTAGAGGTGATAGTGAATGAATGAGTGAGGAAGTGATGTTAGGTTGTTTTTTTGTTTATTCAGTCTGTTCTAATATGAATCAAGCAGGTTCATTTCTAAAACAGGAGGATGCATATACATCTACAAATATGTGTTTGCTGTAGGTGCACCTTCATCAGTTCCTGGACCTGGGCCATCTTCTTCTTGATTGAGGGTCCATTTATAATTACTGTTGAAAAATCCAGCCTAGCAGTGAAAAAAATGAAATAACAGTACAATAACTGGAATAACTTTTTGAAGTTGTGAAATCCACCAAAAAACAGTAAGAAGAGTGTTTCACCTTATACAGCCCAGCCGTGAGTACAACCAAAAAAGCCAACCCTCCCAGGGATCCTATGACAATTGGTTTGATGAAATCTGGCTTGATGAAATCTGGCTTAGGATACAACTCCACCACTGTCTCAATCTGATAGATGAAGTGATAGAAAGTCAAAATAATCCACGCTTGTGCATTTCAAACAGGAGAAAATGTGCAATCACCTTGTAAACAGGAGGATTGTAGTTGGACCCTGTTGAAAAGTAGAAGTACTGGTTATCGTCATACTCCAGACTGGCTGTACTGGTTAAGAGGAACTTGGTAGACTCAAGTCCAGTCTAAGAGAAAAAAAAAAGAAAAAACTAATGAGATAAGCTTAATTTATGTAGTTTGTGTTCTTTAATTGAATGTGACATTTCTAAAGAATATGGTTCAAAGTGACAGTTTTAATCCAAACATAACAAAAATTATCCATTAACTACCTGCTCTATCCATCCTAAACTGAGGTTGGCAGAGATTTCATACGTCCTACTCTGCAGTCTTTCTATGAAAGTGTTGCATTTGAACACTCTGCACCTGGCTACAGAGCAATCCTGTGGGTGATTTAAGAGAGACTGAATGAAACAAAAGCTGTGAACCAGTGTGAGGTGAATTTCTGAATTTTTGTCATCTAGCAAGGTGCAGAGGCATACTTACCACTACTTTATTCTTTAGTATAATTGGAACAATATCTCTGACATCTGATTCTTCATCATTTCCTCTCTGACAGTCTGGAATCTGAAATTTACATTTTTTGTTTGAACGGTCCTAACTTTGCCACATGTGCCCATCCCACAGCTAAGCTTGAAACATTTTTGGAGTCAGCAGCTAAAACATCTGAAATGTATATGTAAACGACCACGGCAGACCCAGTGGCATTTTGGTAGTTTTTTATTAATCCCTCACGGTTGCTGCACATTCGCACTCAGAGCTGCAGCTCTCCCGCTGCCAGCTCAACATAACAACAACAACAACCACCACAGGACCCAGTACAATATTTAAGTCGGCGAGGCGTGATTGCGGATGCCGTACAGGTGCGCCCGCCTCCTCTGCACGGCACCGCAGGCCACGCCCCGCCACAGTATATTACCTGTAGGCTGCTCAAATCCACCCAAATGTCTTTTTCACCAAGCTTCACTGGAACCCTGATCACTAAAGTGAAATTAAGCGCTCTGATATCATTTTTAACCTAAACAAGAAAAGAAGAGGACAACCAATCATTACAGTTAGGTCTAAATCATACAATGAAATTTAAAAAATACATATATACAGATTTGTACCTTGATTGATTGTTGGATGGGTTTTTGCAAATGAATTATCCCCAACGTGAAACTCTGGTAGCTGAGGGGAGTTAGACAAAAATATTTCAATCATTAAATAACTGTTATTATAAATAATATCAATAAATCATAATTTGTTAATTTCTAAATGGTTTGCTTTTGTTAAAACAGAAAAACACATACCTTTCAAATGTCATAAAAATGCTGTATTTTACATCAATCCATTTCTTTTTGTAGAGTTCACTTGTAGGGGAATGCTCCTGATTTCCACTGAAAAGGAAAAATGAAATGATTTGTACCGTATATGTGAGGTTATTGCTTAAATGAAGTGCACCTGGACTAAATGAACAGTACCTGGTGGCATTTGCAGTGACAAAGAGCTTCCTCTCAAGTTTACTGTCTGTTTCAATCCCATAGGAGACAATGAAGGAAACCTAAATTCAAATGAAGAAGACAGATTGGAATGACTTCTGTTTTTACTAAACTGTGCAGAAGGGAGAATGGATCATTTGGTCAACCCCTTCTCCCCCCAAACCTCAGTTCTGTTCTTGAAAATTGGCTTGTCAATAGTGCAGTCTGTCCTTCCTCGTGATAAGCCATCTTCACTGTCCAAAGAGTTGCATTCAATTCTTCCCTTTATTAGAAAATAAAATGACTGCTGGATGCATTGGAAGAGCAGCAGATCAGTGATGAACTGATACAGACTTGATCCTGATGCTTTACCTGCTGAATGGTGAACTTCCTGTAGGAGAGTCCAGCTGGGTACGTGAGAATAACACGACTGTTGTACGAGTTTTCTCCTCTGTTCTCCACTGTGACTGTGACATCCAAAAGCTCATCAATGCCCACTTTAACCTCTGAGGATCTGTGGAGTATTAAGGAGGATGAGAACAAGGTAAAACAAGACAAGACTACAAGCATACCAATGTCAGAGTATATCAAATATGATGTACTTTGAACTTTGATAAACCATGTTATTTTTTTTGTTCAAACAGTAAGGTAAAATTGGCTGTGCTAAGATATTGGCGCTAAATGTGAGAAAAAAAAACCATTCATCCCTTTTTATTGAGTTAACATTCTAATATTTGCTTGTTAGCACAAACAAAACAACTGAGTGTCATCACTTTCAAAAATATTAATGATGGTCATGTAAAGACAAGTTAAGTGACATTAAATTCAGCTTGCAAATAATAACACATTTGAAGAAAACAAGATTCACATGCAAAGCTTAAGTTTGGTAACTGTGCCTCACCTGGTGAAGTTGAAATCCACTTTCAGGTTATCAACGCATTTGTTGTCAGTGCCGCAGTTGATCTCAAACCCTAACTGTGGAAGAGGGCATAATGGAAAAGTACACATTGTACATTATTTAAACACTAAAGTGGTTTTATGGTGATCCAATGTGCTATCACATGTAGGTCTACAGGCAAAATAAAACTTTACAAAGATAGAAAATAGAAGTTAATATATACACACAAAAAACACAGTTAATAACTGCAACCCTGCACAAATTAAAAGGACTTTGAGTCTGTTTTGAATGTAAACACAGAGCCACAGTAACAGAAACCCCCCTTAGCACACTTCTAATCTAATTGTGGGAACAGTTCAAAAAGCTGCACTTGATCTGATGTGAGGTTTTTTGAGAGACTGGGGAAGCAGTTATACTGGAGGATAAAAAAAAAACAAGTGTTTTAAGAACCAAAAGGATTTTAAATTGACCAATTGAGCCAATGAAGGGCGGGAATCAAGAAAGGTTCCCAAAATTTGAATCCCCTCCAACTGTTCGACTGCTTGCCTCAGTTTCACTCATCTGTTCCAATCAGCTGGTTTCAGTTGTTTGACACAGGAGAAAAATAAAGGTGTGGTCTACAGCATGGATATGGACAGTACTTTTATTCATAAAGAATGAGAGCATGATGGTAAAGTGTAAAGTGCATCAGGAACAGAAACAACTGCATTATGCTGCTAACACAACTTCAGCTCTTTGCAATCAGCTGCACAGACAACATGCTGACGCTATGCTAGCCAAGTACCCAGAGTTATGTTAGCTGACTGAATGTCGACCTCAAGCCAGCAGCCAGCAGCCAGACCCTGACGTTTAACAGGTAACAAACTGACAGGCACTCAGGCTGCGGCCTCTGCTTCTACCTGTTCATGTTTCTAAAGTAGAATCACAGTGGCGATCGCTTGAAATTCTCTTTTTGAAGGTTTTTGTCTTTGCTTGTCCTGTCAGCTGTGTGTTCATACATAAATACTAACAGGAAGGTTGTATGTGTGTCCTCATCAACAAAGAAATTTGTAAACATGTGTGGGACTGTGGACATATAGATTATATTAATTAATGGCAATGCGAGGGGTTTCAGGTCATTTTACAGAGAAACATGAAATTAAGTGTTATCTGTAATATGTGTGTGATACCCACTAATGTGTGATCACATTTATGTGAATTAATTTAAGTAATTTTACTTTCAATGTAAGTGATATTTCCATTTGGGAATGCCCTAAATAACTACAGTAATTTTACCAGGAAACTTGGTAACTACCCTGGGATATTTGTAGCGGGCGATCCATTTTTGTAACAGTAGGTGGCAGTGTGAGACCATGGTTTGGCCTGTTGTTAGCAGCCTGAAGCGCATGCTCCGCGCTGTTTTCTCATAATGGTGGAGTATTCAGGAAACGGCAAGCCACGTCTCCCTGTCTGATCCTTTCTTTCCTGTTTACAGGTTCGTATCGTGCCCGAAATAGAATATAATAGCAATCACATCCAGGGTCGCACACCTCCTATGCTCTGCGATATTCTGTATTGTTTTAGTATCTTGTTTTCTGCCATAAAGTGTTTCCATGAATTCAGTGCACATGTCAAGATGGTGCTGATTACACCATTCTTTCAAACTATTTGAGATTTATAGATTTGTCTTGTTGGAATTCATTTTGAACCAAGTCTTACAAGAATATTGTTCATGTTTATGATATTGGGATGTGTTAATTCCCTTTAGTCTAGTTGGTAACAGTTGGTAACACATATGGAGAATGTGTGAGCTATGTTAAGAATAAGTAAATACACAGTTGTAATACTGTAAAAGTAATAAAAGGAGTGCATAATTGTGAATTTGAATACATAATGGCGGAGTATTCAGGAAACGGCAAGCCACATCTCCCTGTCAGATCATTTCTTTCCTGTTTACAGGACACATATATAGCTGCCTACATGTGCTGCCACCCGGTACCTGTAACATGTGTCAGGCATTACTTTTGTAATGTAATGACCCCAACACTGATCACAACAAAGGGCATCCCAGTTTTTGGCCATGTATTTTGACTTTTTGTGGTTACGAGTTTATTTTTGGATTTGGACTGAATAATTTAGATTCTAGTTCTAATATTAGTCCTCCTAGTTTAATGTCATTCTTTATGCTTTTGAGTTTTATGTTTTTTATTCTTAGCCCTTACTTCATATCACTGTTAGTTCCCCTCTCGTGTCACCTGCTCTTTGTCTTGTCTCAGTGAGTAGTCAGCCTTTGTCTCTGTATGTACTACTTTTTCTCTGTTTGTGTTTGTTCCATCTTCTCAGTTGGTTATCTTCATCTGTATTCCCTGTCATGTGGAAGCACAGAGAGACATTTCAAGTTTCTGTACATAACAATAAACTTGAAACTTTAAATGTTTCTCTGTGCTTTGTCTCTGTGGTTGTCTGGTCTCTTTGTAGTTGTTTCAGGTGAATCTTGTGTCCTCTTTCAGTCATGTCTCACTGCTCTCTCACTCTGTCCCTCTGCCAAGTTTGTGTGTCTCAAGTCTCTGAGTGTGATGCGTTTCTTGTCTTATTTTGATAGTCCCTTGTCTCGTGTTCAGTTTTGCTTCCTGTCTCTCGTCAGTTAGACTCCTCTCAGCCCCTCCTGTGTATTTATTGTCCCTATGATTACTGTCACATTGTTGTCATTCTCTCCCTATGTGAGTGTGTGTGTGCTCTATTCATTCAGTTTTGTAACCACTAAGTTATTGGCTTCTGTTTAGGCTCAGT
This sequence comes from Neolamprologus brichardi, assembly GCF_056152115.1. NCBI lineage: Eukaryota > Metazoa > Chordata > Actinopteri > Cichliformes > Cichlidae > Neolamprologus > Neolamprologus brichardi. Next base: position 12,067,010 of record NC_142111.1, read on the forward strand.
TTTTGATATTTTTGTGTTTTCTTCCCCAAACTCAAGTAATAAAGCTGTTCTGAGCTCACTCCTGTCACCGTGTTTGCAATTTAGGTCCGACCTCTACCTGTCACACATTGACACATGACAGAGTCAGTACCAATGAGACCGCAATGTGAATCGATATGGAACTGAATCGATGACACTGATAATGGAATCCAAATCACTAAATTCTTTTTAATTCCAACACTATTTGGTAAATTCCTATAAGAGTCTAAGAGGTTAACTCTAATATTAGAAATGTTATTCTGGAGTAAGTAAGAAGCAAAGTTGATAAATTTATTTGTGTAAAGATTCACTTGGTCTCGTTTTGGAAGGATGAAGTTGTTCATCCTTTGATTTATTGATGGGAGAAAGAAAAATAAAAAAAGCAGACTGATCACTGTTAAACAGTTGAGAGATGTAGGATTGTCTGGCAAATTTTATATCATTGCTGTAGTAGTGAAGTGTGTTTTTATAGATCTCATTTAATTTGTAGTTTATTGTTGCTATATTTTCTCCCTGGCAGATTCTTTTTGTCATTGTTATCTTTTCGCTGTTTCTCCAAGGTGCTATACTACATGTATTTACAGTTCTCACAGGAACAATATGATAGATGTGTTGACAAATGGTACCACAGAGATTGTTATTTCATCACATAATAAAAGTAATGGTAATTTACAATTTAGAAAATTCACTAATAAAGTGATAATAAATAATAATGTATGGAACTGACATAATGCTTTTTGATATTTTGGTTGGTATTTGTTTTGACAGATGAACTTTTTTTTTTTAAATATACAAAAAATATAAGAGACAGTAATATTTAGAAGATTTGTAACTGTGATATCAAGTCATTGAGAACTCTGCAAACATTCTCTGCAGGTAGACGGGTTGCCTTCATACCACCCGCATTCAAAAATAAAACAAGCATCAATCACAATAGTGGTACTTTATACCAGGAACAACATTTTTGTTAATATTCTTCATCCACTTCTGGAAAACATCTTAGTCCCCTGCACAGCCAAGAAACTGATCTTAGACAGAAGCACTTTTAATAAGGTGAAGGTTTGTGTATTTTGAATTTGTTCAATTTGTAAGAGTTCAAATTTGCTGCTACTGTTGAAGCAGGTGAGAACCACATAAGTTCGCATCAGTGGCAAAAGTAGAGTAGAGAAAGTAAAGGTAAAAGTAGAAAACTGTATAGTTCGTGGTACAGCTTGTATGCAGGAAGATACCACTGCACAAGGCTGTGCAGAACAATAAAAGTCACCCCCTATTGCTGTTGTTTTTTTCTAAGAAGTGGGTGAATTAGGACGTTGTGATTAAGAGTGATGGGAAGAACGGCGTTACAAGTAACGGCGTTACTTTTTTCAGTAACGAGTAATCTAACTAATTACTATTCCTATCGTTCCCACGCCGTTACCATTACTAACAAGAAAATGCAGTGCGACCGCATTACATTTTTTCAACAAACAGACGGTTGAAGCTGTGTTCAGCTTACCGCATCTTATATCAGTTGCATGGAAGTAGCTGTAAGCAATCTGCTTAAAGCTACAGCTTTAAGCAGCTGTGCGCGCTCCCGCTGATGGCAATCACTTTCTGGCCGACAATCACTTTTTGGCACAACACCTGGAGCTAAGGGGGCAAAACAATCGCATGAGTGCTGCTGTTTGACTGAGGAAGAATAAAGTAGTCGTGGTAAGCCAATCACATGACCACTTAAAGACAAAGCAACAAGGTGATATATACCAGTTTTTAAATTTAAAGAGTCATGATAAACAATGTATACGCGGCGTTTTTTCCTGAATAGTTTTGTCACGTTTACTGTCTAAGGACAGCGCTAGCAAGCGCTCTCTGCTTATGAGCAAAAAACCCAAAACAAAACAAAAAACAGATGTTTTAGGAGTGACGGCGAGAGAGAGAGAGAGAGAGAGAAAGACAACAGAAAAAGAGAGAGAGCGAGTTTTGAGATGTGAGAGATTTGTGACGTTTGTTTGTAGTTAATGTGTTGTCTTGTATAGTTAGTGTGTAGAGTTGTGGATAGTTTTGTGTTGTGTGTCAGAACAATGAGGCGACTGCTGTCTCCAGGTAGAAACAGGAGTGATACACCTGCTGTCAGACCTGCAGGTATCAGGCTGTGATGTTCTCCTTTATAGTGGACAGAAAGTATTTTTTTGGAGTGGCACAAATAATTTGTGTGACATCTTATTGAATGCAGAACAGCTGATTGTTCTGTAAATAGTTTGAAATGGTTATTTAAAAAAAGAGTGTAAAAGGTAAATGGATGCAAATAACTTTGTTGTTTGCAAAACTTGTGCATAGGATTTTAAAATTGACAATTTATATTTAAATTAAATTTATGAAATATGATTCATTAAACATGTTTATTGGTTGAAATGGTAAAAAATATAACTTCTACTCTACTCAGATTTTATGTTTTTTGTCTGATTTTACCTCACGTGAGGTTCAGACACGAGAGGTTGCGCTGAAAAGGATGATACCAAACAAGGCAAAGTAAATAGTTTTTAAAGGTGAAATGTGGAGCGAAAATCAAAAGTAGTTAAAAATGGCCAATTATACCCTGGACTCCAGAGGGTTAAACTTTTTTTTTTTTTTTTAAGTAACGCAATAGTTACTTTTCAAGTAATTAATTACTTTTAGAATCTTGTAACTCAGTTACTTTTTTGAAGAAGTAACTAGTAACTATAACTAATTACTTTTTCAAAGTAACTTGCCCAACACTGGTGATTAATAAGTAAAATACTATTTTGTCTGTAACACAACACTCAAAGCGTTTGGACACAGTCCTCTTTGGTGACATCTGCTGGCCAAAATATGAAGAGCAGCTTGAAACTACAAATTAAAATGAACTTCTTTATGATAATTTCCCACTCTACAGAGTTCAGTTGGTTATTTAAGCTTCTGTTTAATATCATGTGACATTTCTGTCTGATATCAGGACATGGAACATGGACAAAGTAATGTTATGTCTATTTAATCTATAAATAATTTTGATGAATAAACCTTCCTTGTTTAAACATGCACTATGATGTGGTCTCACTTTGCTTGTGACTTCTTGACATTTGTAGACATTATAGAAAAATAAACATTATATATACATGATATATAACAAACAGCACAGTCATATAATACGTTGGGAGTCTGCTTGTGCTGTGAGGTCCTTGCACCCGCATGGTTTTGTAATTAACCAGTGGACAAGTACATTTGTTTATATTATATTATAACTTATATGTAGATTATATTTCATATTTATGTTTTTGACCGGGGTGTAGAATTGCTTATAAATTTGTAAAAAATATATTATTTTTTTTTCTATTTTATGTTTTTTTGTGAACAGGCAGAAGGTCTTCATGGGCTCAGCTTTAAACAGACCATCACTGGTGACTCATTTACTTCCAGTACTTCAACAGAAGTCTCTCAAAGCAGTATTAGTCAGATGCATGCCTTTAATAAAATGGATTCAGTAAAGGTAAGGGCAAACCTAAAGGTTTGTCATAATTTCATAAAGACTAGCCTCAGTTGGTAAGTTAATAGGGTTTTTAAAAGGTTACTTACAGGATGAATGGTTGTTGTTTGGGCCTGCGGGGCAAGACTCGGTCTGAGATTTGTGTTTGAAGGCAAACCATTAAACGTGAATTTGAGCTCATTGGAAAGTTCATTGAGAGCATCTTCAGGGCAAGCCTGCAAGAAGAGGTTTAGATTCAATGTTGGAGGAGTCTTAAAAATAAAATTAATTTTAAAAAAATCATTTGTTTAATGACTCAAAACTCTGTTGGTTTTAGGACTTTTTTCTAAGATTGTTGTTATCTTACCTCAATGAGGAATTTCATAGTTATACATTGTTGTCTTCCTAAGTCAACAGTAACTGATCCAGACTGCTCTCGTTGTTTCCCACTGGTGTAAGCTCGGTTGTTTGGAGGCTTGCGAGTGGCATCCAGCGTTAAAGTGTAATTAATCACTGCTCGAGCTTGAATAGAGAAACAGAATTTGATTAAAATATTGCAAATGTAAATACATTAAAAATAAAAATGATGGGCAGTGGTTTATAACAAGTGGGAAGGATAATGAACCTTCATTGACTGTAGACACTCTGCTCATAGTAAAGCAGACTGTAGCTGTGTTCTCCAATGGTTTTGAACATTCTACATTCTGTGTAGGGATTTTCTTTGGGCTAAACGATACCTCAGCCTTTACTGTTACTATGGGTCTTGATCTGGAAAGTAAGAAAAGACATGTGAATGGCAGATAGCTGTGCCTCACCGAGCCTTGTTCAGCCAGATGTTCCTTCCTGCAGCTTTAATGCTGCTTTTCAAAACAAAAACAAACAGGGTAAACATGCAGTCTAGCGTGATGATGCAACAAGGAACAGAGGGATAACACACCAGATAACAAGGGAAATAGGGAACAAGGAAACAAAATACAAATCATACCCCAAACCCCCAAATTCTTACCAGAAATAATGTAATTTAGAGTTAATGTTTTATGTGATAATTAATCATAAATAATTAATTATTTTTATACAATATAAATATGATATTATAAAAATCTGTGCCATTCTTATAATAATGAACTTTAAAATGTACCTAAATATTTGATCATTAATGCATACTGTAAATATGTATATCAACAAATACTGCAGAATTACAATAGACAAAAGTACAATTACACTTTCTTGGACTTACCTCAGTAAGACAACTGTGCCCTTTGAACCCACCACTAAGTCAGGCAGTTCATCCCCACTTTGGTCAAAAGATGACTGACTGATTGACAAACCAAAGAACTTCAGTCCTGACTGGATCTCAGAGCCAGTAATTCTCTGTGTACATGGAAATATTTTAATTAATCAAGCTGCAGATTGTATAGTGATAAATAAGTTTAGTCATCTTTGTGAGTTCTTTGATGTTGTGTACCTGTGAGTAAGTAGGACTGATTCTTCCTCTTCCTTCACCATTAAATATGTAGATGCTGCCTTCACCATTATTCTCCAAAGGTGCTCCAACTGCCAAATCCCTGAATCCATCTGAGTTTAGATCAGGCAGTACAGCAAGAGAAGAGCCAAACCTTCCTTTGACAGCTGCACGTCCTCTTAGTACTAATGGATCATCAAAATTACACTCCACAAACTGAAATGAGGAGAGTGAATATTATATGAACATTAAGAAAGTTGACAAATAAACCGATTAATTTAACTGCAGTAAATAAAACTGATTTACCAAACCAGTTAGTCTGCAAACATAAACTCTTACCTCTCTATCAGGCTCCATGTACATTGGAGCTGATATGAAGATTAGATCAGTGATGTCATCGTTATTTATGTCCATGGTACACACCTCTGCCCCGAAATATTCACCAGTCTGATACTGTGTAAGGAAGATATTATTATTTTTGTATCTAAGATAATAATTTCTATGGAAATTATAATTTAATTCATATCTGTCTTGCTACAAATGCATACCTGTGATGCCAAGGGCTCAATCTTTTGGTTTTCAAAGCTTTGTCTGTTAACAGCAACCACAACTCCTCTGTGTTTATATCTTGGAGCACCAACAACTGTCAGAGAGCCACGTTGGGTTTTAGCAATTGCCATGGAGTAACCTAGAATTTTGGTTTTCAAAAGGAGAAGATAGATTAAGATTCCTGATTCCTCCTTTTAAATTATGTCTATTATGCAAACTCTTCAGTGTGTTTGTGTCAAAGAATTACAGCAGAGCTGTGTATATATACATGATCACATGTGTATGAGTTAGATTGTTAAAGCTGTAATATTCTTACCAAGATAACTGTCAGGCTCCAAATACACGTCCTCATATGTTTTCAGCTTCTGGCCTCCTGTTGTGTATTGCACGTAGCCTCCCCTCCACTGGTTTGCACCAACAATAGACGTCTGAATTCCCTGCAGTGCAGACAAATAAACATTTTATATACGATATATTTTACCTTTAAAATCTGGACTGTGTTTAACTGTCTATTTGCCCTTAGGTCTTAAAAACTGCCACAAAGGCACATGTGAATCTTTCTTTCTATGACTAGACTGTCTGGTGAGTTTCAGGTAGTTTTAATTACCTCAGGCACAATAACTGCACTGAATCCCTCTTGAGACATTTCCATTTCCAGTGACTCTCCACTGCTTTGAAATCTTGTAACAGAAAAATAAATGAGAAGGTAAAAGAGAGACACGTTGAGTCAAATTCAATTTGAAGGTTCATTTTTTTATGTTTCAAGTAATTATTTAAAATGATTTTTTTTTTACAGTTTAAAACTGCTGAGCATTTATTGCTCATTTCACAAAATGTAAAGTTTAATTTTACATGTGACTTTACTGAACACAGTACAATAAAGTTAATACAATGTACTAATTTTAGTTTTTTCTTATTGTAGCAGTTTACACAACAAATGAAAGTTAACTGCTTCAATTCCAGAAGGACACAGATCCTCATAATGAATGTGAAAAAAATCCCTTGTGAAAAAGTGAGCGGCTGAAAGTAGCATTTATTACAGTGCAATTATTTTAATTTTTGAAACATTTACAGGAATTTTTACAAAGTTGTAACAATAAATTTATGTTTGTACCTTCGATTGAGAAAATTTTGTCCTGCAGATTCTGTCTTATTACTTCAAGTGCGTCGAAGTTTTCCACTTGAAAGACATGTTTGTTTGAGGGAGACGATGCAATGGTGTCCAGTTCTCCTCTGGCATCAGGTGTATTAAATGCATTCCCCACCTACGATTGTTGACAAACATGTTTGAGTCCTCATACTATGCAAAATTATTTGCTCACTTTATTAAAATACATTCGTTAAACTTCACTTGATTTACAAGCAGGTATTAAACTCTCTAACACTGAATAGAACCTAAATCCATGATAACATTTATGTCATGCTATAAAATAGTTTTTACACATATTTTTTCCTCTACTAGCTGCGTTTGTGTTACACACATATCTCATGTTTCCATCAGTAATTCAGCTTTTATTTAAGAGACTTCATTTAAATTTTACATGGTCAGTGAGTTTGGCTTTGATTTAAATAAATGCACTACATGTACATTATATGGTGCATATACAAATGTGTGGCCAGCATGTAACCAAAACTCCTAATCTTTGAATTCGGGTGTTTTCAGTCATATTATTACAGGCATTAAAAAAAATGCAATCCCTTAGCCATGCAGTCTGAATTTACAAATATTTGTGAATGAGTGAGTCATTCTAAAGAGCTCACTGAATTTAAGTGTAGTACTGCAATATGATCGCACTGCTGCAACAAGTCACCAAATTTTATTTGGTCTGCCTGTATATTCCATGATTGACTTTAAGTGGTATTATTCCAAAGTGGAAACATTTAGACAAAAACTGTGCGACGGGAATTTCATAACATTGGTTTCTATGGCCAAGCAACTTCAGGAGCTGTAGTGAGTGAGTGGTTCAGGATTTTTCTCCCTATAGTGCAGCATAATGTGACTGTAGTGTGACAACTGAATAAAACTCATTATTACTATAAAACTCAACATACTGCAGGTTTAAATAATGGAAGTACTTACCCCAATAGCAAATCGAACAATGTTTTTACTCTCTGCTAGCTGTGCTGCACCTCTCAGATCATAACGATCATGAGATTGTCCATCAGTAATTACTATCAAGACCTTCTTCACATTTTGTCTGGAACCACTTTGTGGTGTGAAAACATTGTTCCTGTCAAATTAAAAAAAAAATCTCATTTTAAAATATTGTTTTACAATTGATCTTGTAAATTATACACAATCAGGTAAACCGCATTATTATTATTTCTGCATGTCATTCTCTTTGGCAATTTTTTAAACTTTTGCACAGATCAACGTTATACAAGTTTGTTTGTTTGCTTGTTTGCTTGTTTGGGGGTTTTTTTGTTTGTTTTTTCAAATTAAACTCAGCAAATATTTGAATTTAGCCTTAGTTGAGGCTATATCATCTTCTCTGTAGAAGATGGCACTCTGAAGCACAAGTTTGTGTACAGTGTGTCTTTTAAAAGGCTTCCCTCAGTCATACAGTCCACACAGTACTTAATGTGATCAGATTTATGGAAAAAAATCAACTGGACAATAATGTAACTGCACTTCTTCACTATTATAACTGCATTATTTACACAACATGTCTGATGGCCTTGGCGGTGTAAGTAGCTTCTCTCTGTTGACTAATTCTATTGATGTCAGTCTCCACTGATCCAGATGAGGAAAATTTCTTAAAGTAAAAGTGAACCTCCGGTGAAGTAGAGAACTGGGAAACAGAAAACTGAAAAAGAGAGAAAAAATACTTAATAGAAATAAAAATGTAGCTATTTTATGTCTTTGCTATGATTTTACTGACAGAGAGACAACAGTTGCTCACCTGTGTGTCACTTGAGAGAAAGGATTTGATTAGATCTTTCACAAATTTCTTCATTGTTTGAAAATCAGTATTATATACACTGCCTGAACCATCCAACAGAAAGGCGATGTCTGCCTGTGTTCTACACTCTGTCAAAGAGATGGATTCAAAATTATGTTAATTTTTAAGGGTTAATTTTATATTTGTTTCAAACTGATATCATGCAAGCAAAAGGATTTTGTACCTTGGTAAAGGGTCAGTGAATACCACACATTTAAACATAGTCCCTTTAAAGTGCCCCTTTAAAACATTTTAGAGGGCATCACTAAATGTAATCAGGCACCAGGAGTAATGGTGTGTGTGTGTGTGTGTGTGTGTGTGTGTGTGTGTGTGTGTGTGTAAGAGAGAGAGAGACAGAGAGGCAAAGACCATTTACTGTTACCTTGAATAGAAGAAGGTACGGGTGGTCTGATCCTATTATAACGGTCCAACTGAAAGCACACACCGTTGTACATGGTGATACTTCTGCAGTCCTTTGGAATGGTTGGACCACACACCTGAGAGGAGACAAAGCCAAGATGCCATAATACAGCAGGTTGAGTATTTTTTTGTCACTTAAACAATTATTAATTCTATATAAAATCAAACAAGAAATTCCGACACAAATCTTTAAAATCTGCTGACTTTTAGTCTGTTTAAAGGAGAGAGAGAGGGGCAGAGAGATAGAGAGATATAGGGATAGATATAGAGAGATACAATCACTGGTAATGTCTGCAGTTAAGTAACTCACCACAGTGTTTTGTGCTGTTGGATCACTTTTCATTGACAAACCAAGCGACATGTTGACTGCAAAATCTGGTGCTGTATTGAAAGCATTACAAATGTGTTAAAACACTCCTAAAATACACTTTGTGTAAGGAAGAAAACAATATTCAAATTGACAACTACAAAGTGCCACAATTCATGATAACTATAAGAAGTGGTATCGTCTAGACTGGAAACTGAGATAAACAATAGTTTTCATCTGGTATATTTTCAAAATGAAGGAATGCAAAACAAAACTCAGTTTTACTTTTCTTCGTCACTATTGTCAAAATTTAAGAATTTTTTTCTTGTTTTTATCATCAGTTGGAAAGTTTATTTCATTTTTAAGGCTGAACGTTACATACTAAGATATCTAATATGGAAATCTACTGTAACTGTGATTTGATTTAAACAAATGTATGCGGCAGGATCTATGGATATCTATTTTTATGGCAAAATACTATCTGAGTTTTAGCACATTTAGAAATGAATGGTTACCTACCTTGAAATTGTAAATCTTGGCAGTTTGGGGGAGAAGTGGTGCACCTGTATATTTTCCCTCTTCCATTTTGTGAATGCTGTTCCAGTGGAGCACTGACAAGCAAACTAACAAAATAAATCCAGTCAATCATGTAAGTCTAGAAAGCAAACTCTTATTAAATAAACTCCATATGTCCATATAGCATAACAGAGATGGTAAATAAATAAAAAATAAATAGCAGTAATGTTAAACATGCAGCTGTAAACCCGCTTTCAACATAACAATGCATGTCCTGACTTACTCTGATTGTCTCTGCACCACCTGGTAGCCAAAACCAGCAGCAGAGTTACTCAGGGTCTTCCAAGCCACAGGATCAATATTGAAACCAAGTGCAGCATTTAACACTGAGGAATAATGAATACAAATCTTTAAAATCACTGTAAAAAAAGAGAACATTATTATTATAGCACTACTAATCATAATGACATTTCGGAAACTGGTTACGCTGTGTTAGTCTAATTTCATTCTACCTCTCGAGTACCAGAGTGTTTCTTTCATTACCACTAGAGTGCACTAGAGTAAGACAATTTAAAGGTAGTAACTTTTCACTTATAAAACTTTAATGTGGAGCCCATTTTGTTTGTTTGCTTTCCTTTTTTTTGCCTGTTCCGTTCGGTACTTTAGCTATCAGAATTATTGTCTGAAGGTCAATGGATTTATTTTTCCAAGTGGGTCAGTATAGCTTTGCCATATTGGTCCACTTGATTGATCTTTATTATTAACATTATTATTATTTATTTATTTATTTATTTATTTTAAGTTATTATAGACTGGACAGAGATGAATGGAGGCTAAGAAAGGGAAAAAGAAAGAATGGGAGGGAAAGAAAAACAGAGGGGAAGAGGGACACTGAGAGAAGACACAAAAAAAAATCAGTTGGATCACCTGTTGGAATAAAAAAGAAAAAAGAAAACAAGCAAAAAGAGAACAATACAGTAGGGAGACCACAGCAACAACCTAGATGAGTAGTGTAACAATAAATAGTAAATACTGGATGGTATTGAGGAGCACGCAAGACTGACAGTGCGCAGTATGCTTTGAGGCCAGAGCCAAGGAAGGGTAGTTTGTGTCTTTGAACACCTGTGTGGACAACTGTGTGCATGAACACACTTGTTTTCAAAAGGTCTCTCCATGTAATGATCTGCTAGAAGGTGTGGGGAGCCATAGCCCCGTCCCCCAGGGCATGAAGCAGACATGGAGCCCCCAGATATCCAGAGGTCTTCCAGAGTGTGAAAGGGCCAACCAGAGCCCCAGCACGGAGGCGGAGCACCCCTGGAACCCCAAACAATACCAGCACTGACTGCACAGAGAATAGAAATCAAGTATTCTTCAGAAAGTTTTTCCAATGTCTGTTGCTGAAGTTGTCATAAATGTGCAGCACTGTAGGTTGCTTTGCTTTCACTATTCTGTCCAATTCATCCCAAACCAGCTCGATGGGGTTTAAGTCTGGAGATTAGAAGGGCCACTCCATGTTTTCAAGCTTACCATCTTATTCTTTCTTCCTAAGGTAGTTCTGGCACAGCTTAGACTTATGTTTTTGGTCATTATCCTGCTGTAGGATGAACCCCTGACCAACTAGGCACATACCAGAGGGTATTGTAAGCAGAATGCTGTGGTAGCCATTTTGGTTCAGGGTGCCTCTCAGTCTGTACAAGTCACTGACCCTGAATCCGGCAAAACAGCCCCAGATCATCACTCTTTCTCCTCCATGTTTGATAGTTGATGCCACACACTGTGGAAACATCCTTTCACCTACTTGAAGGCATACAAAAATCCTGCGTGACGAACCAAAGATTTCAAATTTCAATTTATCAGTCCATAATACCTTCTTCCAGTCTTTAGTAATCCAAGGCTGGTGTTTCATTGCCCAGACAAGCCTCTTTGTCTCATTGTGGCATCGTAGCAATGGCTTTCTTGCTGCAACTCGTCCTGTCTAACCTGCAGCTTAAAGTCTTCTCTTCACAGTTGAAACTGGGACTTGCTTACTACACCCACTACTCAGCTGTGCTTAAAGCTGTTGTCCTGTGAGCCACCTATCATACAAGCTGTTAATTCTCAGAAACTTGTCCTCTGATTCAGTTGTGGCTTTGGGTCTGCCAGACCTCTTCCTGTCAGAGTTTTCCCCAGTTTCTGAGTGCCTTTTGTTTGATAAAGCTATGTGATAGTACCATATTACATAATAACACTTTATAATAATGCCACACTGTAAAGAGTTAGTAATGTATTAATAAGTGCTAAATTCATCATTTATAAAGCTTTAATCCTGCTTAGTATGTAATTTATAAATACAGATTTGTTTATTAAATGTTTGCTCTTGATTGATAATCTTATATTCAGTATAAAGATAACTTTAGATCTTTATAAAGTCTAGATAAGTGAATAACCAAGTATATAGATGTGGATTTACATATATGATTGAATATGAGCTCATTGTTTGCAAGTGAATTCATTGATGTTTTATAAATATTTATTTTATACTGTCATTCATGGTTAATTCAGGCAGTTACCACTTGTACTTAACTCTCCTGTTATGTTAGTTACTTAGGCACAGCAATGATGTTCCTGGGTCAATTTGACTTGAGGCATGCCAAGTTATCCAAAAATGTAAGAAATCAAAAAATTCCACTGGACATGTTTATATCTCATTAGTAAATCCAATACTAACTATTTCAATAACAACATAACATAATTCCCCTAGGGATTAATAAAGAATTCTGATTCTGATTCAATCGATATTTATTGCAAAGATGTTCTGCTTCCCCAATAGCTTTATAATTTCAAGAATGATTCAGTTATTAGTTGTATTTAGTTGGCCAAGACCAGCTTTAATTGACAGACTTGATGCCTGCCACACAAGTTATGCTATGACATGATATAACACAGCTTCCTAAAAAAAAGTTAATATGATATCATACGATGCTATTTTTTGCATGTCAAAATGTTCTGTAACTACATTGAAATGCAAATGTTCTTTTTCTTCTCGACACAACCTCAATTGTGTTGTTGTGGCTTTTAAAGAATATACCATTTTTATTTATTTTTACACATGTAGCCAAGTGAACTAATACTAGATATGGAAAGGGTTTAAAAAGAGGGGATTGTGTTTTTGACTGATTGCCTGTCTACCAGAGGTCTGTTGTAGAGTTGTCATGGTGATGACTAGACCTCGCATTTTGGGGGTATACTGTCCCTTTAAGAGACACTGTAAGCCAGAGCACGCATGCACTCAAGTTTGCGTCACACACTGAGCGCTGTGAGCGGGAGCACTGGAGAGTTAGAGACTGCAAAATATTCTGTGGCTAGCTACACAAGAGAGTTCTTAACGCGCGACGGGTGCATGTTTAATGGTCACGTGCTGTGAAAGGGACTGAAGAGCGGGTTGGCGTGAGTAGTTACAGTGTCCTAACAGATTTCAAAGTTGTTAAGTTTATACTGTTATTCACTTTGCATAACTCTGTATGTTTCTGTTTGATTCAGAGGGGAGATCACTTGCTGTGTGATTCCTGCGTGTGTACTTGTCCTAGCACAGTAGCTGTGTGGAGAAACCGAAGTGAGTTCATGATGTTCTCCCATAGAAATGTATGTTTAAAAGAGAGTTTACAGTGCACTTTATTGCCAGTTGACCTGTGAAGTTGTGGGATGTAAACAATGTGTTTATTTGTTTTGTTTTCTTTTTTTTGTTGTATTTGTTTCTTGACAGGTCACTACTGTTGTCTATACTGTTTGAATTTAACATGTACATATGATAGTTACTGTTGTCTCAGACCCTGAAAGGCAGTTTTAGGCTGAGCCAGTGGAATAGTTAAATTTTGCCGTTTCACTCAAAACTACAGAATTAAAACTGTGCTCCTCCGAGTACAGTCGGAGAATAAAAAAAGCCCACAAAATAGTATTTCCTGTGTCCTGTCTCATTCCCCATGACCGGGCCACATAGTTTGGTGTCAGAAGTGGGATTCTCAAGTTAGTTTTGAGTTTCAGTATAGAGAGACACAGTGAGTGGGGCTTTATAGACAACAGTAGTGGCTGAGAAGATCCCAGTCCTTCCCAGAGGGCGGCAATCGCAGTGTGGACGTCCTGAGGTGGTTCTGCGCAGTGGTACAACAGGAGCCTGCTTCAGCCATTGGACGAGGAGGGCATCTGACACAGATTTTGGATTGTTGAATCTCATCTACAAGTGACTGTGGGAATCTGCTGCACTAAAGACTCAGAGACATTGCAGTATGTCGCAAGAGGACGAGGGGGAAGGTCCTTCAGGGGCCAGAGCTATCCCCACTGAAGACAGTCAAGCTGCCTCGTTGTTTGACAGTGCAGGTAACCCGTTGGTGCAGCTACAAACAAAGATTAACGAACTGAGTAGGAAACATGATGCTGTTATGTCTAGTATTGCTAACATGGGTAATGTTCCAACCAGATCTGTTGTGTACATTCCAAGAGAAAAGGTGATTGTACCTTTTAGTGGGGAACCAGCAAAAGATGCTTACACTGTTGATGAATTCATAGAAGAGGTGGAAAGAGCAATAAGAACTAGGGGTCTGCGTGGAGAGGATCAAACCGACTTTATCCTCTCACAGCTGAAAAGGTCTGCCCTAGAGGAAGTTAAGTTACGTATGGCAGGCCAGGTGAAGGAACCGAGTGATCTCTTTTCATATTTGAGGGAGGCATTTAGAGAGAAGCGCACCACACCACAGCTCTTGCATGCTTTCTATGCACGCCGCCAACTAGATGGGGAAGACCTGCGAGATTATTCACATGCACTCTCTCAGTTGCTCAATGCTGCAATACAGCAGTCCCCTAATGTAGTACCCAACACACAGCTGGCACTTCGGGATCAATTCATTGAAGGTGTGCATGCCCCAAATCTTCGGCGTGAACTACGTAGGCTCACTAGGGACAAGCCTGAGTGTAGTCTCTTTGATGTTAGAGAGGAGGCAATCATGTGGACTATGGAAGATCGTCCACGCAGCACTAATGTAGCAAGACATAGAAATATAGTGAGTGACAGGCCAGATGAAAGCTGTGAAAAGACAACCTCCACCAGTGATGTACAGACAGACTTTACCATGGCTCTGCAAGAGATGGTTAAAATAATCATACAACAGGGTAAAGCCATAGGGGAGTTAACTAATGCAGTGAGGGAGCTCACAACACAGACTGCCAGTTCTGAAGACAGTAGAGGTGTTAAAGCTAAGCCCAAGCCTAGGTACACTAGAGAGGGTCAGCCTATTTGTCTCCGATGTGAAGGGGTGGGACATATGGCCAGACACTGTAATGCACCCCGACAACCTACGAGCCAGTCTGCCACCATGCCCAGTTCACCGCTAACGGGAAACGGGAACCCTCCATTGCTATGAGCCGGGCAATGCGAGGCAAGTCAGAAGGCTCAAAGGAAGCTCTAACCAAGGAACATTTTCTAGAACATGCTGTTGGTCAGTGCCCTGAAGTAGATATCCAGATAGGTGGTGTATCCCTTAGATGTCTGCTTGACACAGGAAGTAATGTAAGCACTTTGACAGAAAGCTTTTTCAGAAATCATCTCCAGGGAGAAGATGAAGATATGCACTGTACTGCCAAGTGGCTTAAAATCACAGCAGCCAACCAGTTGCCGCTGCCCTATTTAGGCTATGTGGAGTTAGATGTACAGGTCATGGGGCTCACTATACCTGAATGTGGTTTTCTTATAATCAAAGATGATAAAGCAGAAAGAGACAATCCCAAATGGTTGGATTCGTCACCCCATGGCATTATAGGGATGAACATTGCAAAACGATGTAGACAGTTAGTACTCTCAGAGTTTGACACCACTCTAGGGGGAGAGCTGGAGTCCAGCTGGAGGAAGGCCTGCCACTGCATACAAGCTGCTGAGCTTGTGGAAAAGGTGTCTACTGCCCGTGTTGCAAGCAAACACAAAGTGCGGGTGCCTGCCTCATCCCTGAACACTGTCTATGCAAGGGGCCATGGCAAGCAGTTTGGTAGCGCATTGGTTGAACCAGGGAATGTTCAGCTCCCAGGTGGCTTATTGGTGATCCCAACTCTAGTGTCAACTAACAGCCTGGTATTCCCAGTACAGGTGATGAACATCTCACAAGAGGATGTCTGGCTTCCACCTAAGGCTAGACTAGGCATTATTAGTCCTGGCCGCTGCATTGAGGGTGACCCATGCGAGGTGAGATTTGAGCGCATATCTGCCAACCATGAGGAGGTGACGCTTAACCAAAAGGACTGTCAGGGGGCCAATAGCTGCGTACAGGACTTATTGGGAAGATTACACATAGGTGGCACACCAGGACAACAGGTCGAGGTCAGAACTCTTTTGAAAAAGTATGCGGATGTTTTTGCACTTCATGATGAGGATTTGGGGTACACTGATCGTGTGAAGCATGAAATTCCTGTTGTAGATGAAGCCCCTGTTTCTCAGCCATACAGGCGCATCCCACCAAATCAGTACAAAGAGGTTAGGGAGCACATTTCTGAACTGTTGAGAAAGGGGGTGATTCAGGAGAGTTCGAGTTCCTATGCTTCACCAGTTGTTCTGGTACGCAAGTCAGATGGGAGTCTTAGACTGTGTGTAGACTACCGCAGACTAAATGCGAAGACCAGGCGTGATGCCTTTCCACTCCCTCGCATTGAGGAGAGCCTGGATGCTTTGAGTGGTGCAGAGTTCTTCTCAACCGTAGATCTTGCCAGTGGCTACCATCAGGTAGCGGTACATGAGAAAGACAGAGACAAAACAGCATTTACCACACCATTTGGCCTGTATGAATACTTAAGGATGCCTTTTGGGTTATGTAATGCCCCCGTGACGTTTCAACGTCTTATGCAGGCCACAATGAGTGATTTGGTCTTTCAGATTGTGTTGATCTACTTGGATGATCTGCTTGTGTTTTCATCAACATTCCAGGATCACATTGTGAGACTGGAGACTGTTTTGAAAAGACTGAGGGATACGGGGCTGAAGGTTAAGGTTGAAAAGTGCCATTTCCTCCAGCCCAAGGTCAAGTTTCTTGGTCATGAAGTGTCGGCTCAGGGAATAAGCACAGATCCTGACAAAATAAGTGCTGTGGCAAAATGGCCCATTCCTAGTACTGTGAAAGAGCTAAGGTCCTTTTTAGGATTTTGCAGCTACTATAGGAGATTCATTGAGGGCTTTTCCCAAACTGCGGGGCCACTCCATGATGTAGTGAACGTCTGTGTTAAGGAGATAAGTCCTGTCAGGGCTAAACGGCTTTTTGCTTCAGCCTGGACACCACAATGTTTACAAGCTTTTGAGTTGCTTAAGGAAAAGTTGACTAGTGCCCCTGTGCTAGGCTATGCTGACTTCAATCTCCCTTTCACGCTGGAAACGGATGCTAGCAGTCTTGGATTAGGTGCTGTTCTGTCCCAAAAGCAGGGGGGAAGGAATAAAGTCATAGCTTATGCTAGTAGGAGGCTCAGAGGGGCTGAGAAGAACGATCAAAACTTTAGCAGCATGAAGCTCGAACTCCTAGCATTAAAGTGGGCAGTCACAGAAAAATTTAGGAGTTATCTGCTGGGGTCCAAGTTCACGATCATAACGGATAACAATCCCCTGTGTCACCTGCCCACTGCTAATTTAGGAGCCATTCAACAGAGGTGGGTAGCTCAGCTGTCTGTGTTTGACTTTGATGTCAAGTATCGCCCTGGCCGCTGCAACACTGCCGCTGATGCCCTCTCTCGGCAACCAACAGTTGACACGGCAGAACCTGACAGTGAGGATGCAGAATATGATGGCTCTATAGCCATATGTAATGTGCTAAGGGCAGGTACAAGTCTAGGCTCAGATCTTGTCATGGCTGGAGTTTAGGCTTGTAGGATCAGACTGCTGCAGGCCTCCGAACCAGATGAGGAAGCAGTCAGTGAGGCTGTGCTGGGCAACACCCCAACGATGCCTGGTTACTCCAATGCAGAACTCTATCGCTTCCAAGTGTCAGACCCGACAATTGGTGTCTTGAGAGAGTTTTGGAGCAGACAGAAGAGACCTACCTACAGAGAAAGAGGGGGTCTGTCTAAACCGGTACGTTCTCTACTGAAGCAGTGGCCTCGGATCAGAGAAAAGGATGGACTGCTATACCGTGTGATTGAGGATGCTCACCTTGGACAGTGCCATCAGCTGCTACTACCTGCCTGCCTTAAAGAAAAAGTGCTCAGGAGTGTGCATGATCACATGGGACACCAGGGAATTGAACGCACACTGGGATTGTTGAAACAAAGATGTTTCTGGGTGGGCATGTTTGAAGATGTTGAGCACTGGGTGAAGAAATGTCAGAGGTGTGTGTTAACAAAGATGCCTCAACCCAAAGTTCAGGCACCCCACGCTCCATTTTTGGCTACCCGCCCACTTGAAGTTGTTGCTGTTGAATATACCACCCTAGAGCGGGCTACAGATGGTCGTGAAAACGTTCTTGTAATGACTGACGTGTTCACCAAGTTCAGTCAGGCATTTGCCACACGAGATCAAAAAGCAGATACCACAGCTAAGATTATCCTGAAAGAGTGGTTCATGAAATATGGGGTACCAGAGCGCCTACACTCAGACCAGGGCAGGAATTTTGAAAGCGCAGTGATTGCTGAGCTATGCAAACTGTATGGAGTCAAGAAAACTCGTACAACACCCCACCACCCTCAGGGTAACCCACATTGTGAGAGGTTCAACAGGACTTTGCACAATCTCCTGCGTACGCTTCCCCCTGAGAAGAAGCGGCGCTGGCCCGAGCATCTGTCAGAGCTGGTGTATGCTTACAATGTCACGCCGCACTCGACCACAGGGTATTCTCCCCATTACCTGCTGTTTGGGGTCCACCCACATCTACCCATTGATGCATTGTTGGGCCGGGAAGAAGTAAAGGATGACAAACTGGACTGGTTATTAGTGCATCAGGAGCGTCTCCAGGATGCACATGCCAGAGCCAGAGAATTTGCCGAACGGAAGGCTGCAGAGAGAGTGGTTCAGCAGCAAGGAAAGGTGTTCTGTCCACCTGTTGACATCGGACAGTTTGTGTATCTCCGTTACCGACCACCAGGAAGGAATAAGATTCAAGATGCCTGGGCAGCCCCTGTGTATAAAGTGGTTGATATCCAAGGGACAACATACACAGTAGTGCCCCTGGAAGGAGGGCCGGTGAAAAGAGTCCACAGATCTAACTTGAGGCCATGCGTGGGGTCTATACCTGCACCCAAGCCAAGGCTACGTGACCAGGAAGTCAGTTCTGCAGATGAGCACCAAGTGTCTGATACGGAGGTTGAGCATCCAGAGTTTGCCTTGATGGAGGAGGTCCAGTACCCAATGGAGCTGCCAGTGGCTCAAGGACCTGGGAACTTGGTTCTGACGGTCGACGAGCCTGGAGACCAATTGGAGAATGGAACTGAAAATGTGGGTGAGGATCTACTAGGGCAGGAGAGCAGTGACAACCCTGATGACCTCGAGGTGGAGCCAGCAGCTTACCTTACACCTGGACCAGGAAGCATTGGATTCTCCAGCGAAGAACCGGTGGCGAAACCTGTTCCAGCTCCTAGGAAAGGAAAAAGAGAGAAAGCGGAGGCAGGTCCACCCACACCTGCTACACGCAGGAGTAGGAGAGAAACTGCAGGGGTCCACACAAACCCATTTAATCTACCTAGGTCAGCATGCAATGCAGTATCCTTCAGTCCAGATGTACTCTCCCAGGTGTTAGCCGGTATGGTTCTCTACACCACCAAACTCAGGGGAATGGTGAATGAGCAGGGGGTCACCGAGGACGTTGACTCGTAGCAGGGGAGAATGTAGCCAAGTGAACTAATACTAGATATGGAAAGGGTTTAAAAAGAGGGGATTGTGTTTTTGACTGATTGCCTGTCTACCAGAGGTCTGTTGTAGAGTTGTCATGGTGATGACTAGACCTCGCATTTTGGGGGTATACTGTCCCTTTAAGAGACACTGTAAGCCAGAGCACGCATGCACTCAAGTTTGCGTCACACACTGAGCGCTGTGAGCGGGAGCACTGGAGAGTTAGAGACTGCAAAATATTCTGTGGCTAGCTACACAAGAGAGTTCTTAACGCGCGACGGGTGCATGTTTAATGGTCACGTGCTGTGAAAGGGACTGAAGACCGGGTTGGCGTGAGTAGTTACAGTGTCCTAACAGATTTCAAAGTTGTTAAGTTTATACTGTTATTCACTTTGCATAACTCTGTATGTTTCTGTTTGATTCAGAGGGGAGATCACTTGCTGTGTGATTCCTGCATGTGTACTTGTCCTAGCACAGTAGCTGTGTGGAGAAACCGAAGTGAGTTCATGATGTTCTCCCATAGAAATGTATGTTTAAAAGAGAGTTTACAGTGCACTTTATTGCCAGTTGACCTGTGAAGTTGTGGGATGTAAACAATGTGTTTATTTGTTTTGTTTTCTTTTTTTTGTTGTATTTGTTTCTTGACAGGTCACTACTGTTGTCTATACTGTTTGAATTTAACATGTACATATGATAGTTACTGTTGTCTCAGACCCTGAAAGGCAGTTTTAGGCTGAGCCAGTGGAATAGTTAAATTTTGCCGTTTCACTCAAAACTACAGAATTAAAACTGTGCTCCTCCGAGTACAGTCGGAGAATAAAAAAAGCCCACAAAATAGTATTTCCTGTGTCCTGTCTCATTCCCCATGACCACACACAGTTGTGAATGTACATCATATCACAACATTAAACATAATTAAAAAGATTATTGCACTTTCTGTATTTAGAAGGCAGTCTGCAGTTTTTATTGCATAAAGTACCAATCAGTCCCGTGGCTGGCTATATGCTGGAGCAAGAGGGGGCAACGCCCCCTTAAACAAATTTCCTACCCCTTAAATCAAACTTAATAAATAACAAAATAAGAAATAAAATAGATTACCCACAAACATATGAATATGGACAAAATTTACTACAGTAGCTGAAAAATCCACTAGAAAAGGCACAAATGAGATGGTTTCACATAGGGCTGCACGATTAATCGTTAGAAAAATCGCGATCTCGATTCATACTTATGTGCGATCTCATTTCCAAATGACAACGATTTTAAAAAAAATAAAAATAAAAATAAAAAAGATGACGATTGTACCGCATTTTGATCCGGGACATAATCTGCATGAAAACAAGCGCTCACGCTTCCTGCTCAACAAATGACAAGGGCGGAGCCTTATACCACGTGATACAGAAGGCATCTGGCTTGGAAAAAACAACGGAGAGCACGTGAAACTGCCCCAGGGGAGAAAACACAATGAGCGCAGAGGAAACGTTTCCTGATGGCGTTGAGAATGTCAACCCCACTGTAAAATTACTTCCAAGAAAAGGTTCTCATTCCTCCGTGTGGAAGTTTTTTGCCTTCAAAGAAGACGATGAGAGTCAAAAAAAATATCATTTGCAAGCTGTGTTTTGCCATAGTAGCAGCACCGCAAGGTAACACTACAAATCTGTATAACCACCTCAAACGTCACCATAAAGTGCAATATGACGAAGCTGTAAAGGCCAAGAAAGTGACAGGAGAAAATCCGTCCCCGTCAACCACCCAAACATTAATAACGGGAACGTTATACAGCGCTTCCCGTCGACCTCCCGCAGGCACATCACTTATCACCTGACCAAAGATATGGCTCCCATCAACACTGTGCAAAACGAGGGATTTAGGAGAATGATCAACATCCTAGACAAACGCTACACAGTGCCGTCCCACAACTATTTTAAAAATGTTGCACTACCTGCTCTATACACGCAGTGTCGAGCAACGGTTGAGACGGAATTACAAGCAGTACAACGTTTTGCGGCAACGACAAAATGTGAGACATTTATTGTTTTTATGTTTATTTATTGTTTTTATGTTCAGTCTCAACTGTTACGAAGTTGATGTGCAGTTAATAAGTGCAAGAAATATTTATATTGGAAAAGAAAATCGTGAGAGAATCGTGATCTAAATTCTAAGCAAAAAAATTGTGATTCTCATTTTATGCAAAATCGTGCAGCCCTAGTTTCACATATCGTCCACTCTTTCCCTCTGTGCTCTGTTGGTGCGCAAACTCGCACAACCCTCGGCAGAGAACCCCTACGCACCCTCCCCCCAGCTAAACATCCAATCACTGTTAGTATGCAAATGACCCGGTGTCAGGTTTCTCAGCAGGCAGGGCAGAGCAAAATGAAGCAGCAAACCTCTGTCGTAAAAATCACTTATTATCTCGTGAGATAATTAACAACTAAAAAATACAAACATATTTATACAGTCAACGATTCCATTGTTGTTTTCACAGTTTCAGTCTGGTAGAGAAGTGTATCTTTCTGTGAGCCTGTCTGCTGCACAGAGTTGCCTGAGCCCTGCCCCAGTTTTCAACTCTGCACTCAACAGTTTTCTTATTTCACATACTGATGTAATCACAGTGAATTTTATTAAAGCTTCTTCACGTTTCACCCCAGCTTCCAGCAGCTCACAAAGGGAGTGAGTGAAAAAGAATGTGAGATACATTATTTCTTCCAAGCATTTAAAAAATTCTGTGCTGCTTCTGCCTGTACCAATACCAGTAGCAATGACGCTGTTGCTGGTACATCAGAGACAACAGCTAGCATGTCTGCTCCTGTGGCATCAACAGGCGCTGCTTCTCCTGTACCTCTGCCAACAATTGCTGTCCCAAAGCAACTTGCTCAGCTACCCAGTGACTTAAATTGCAACACACCACAATATTGAGTAGTTATCTCAAATGTGTATTTGGTTGTACAACATTAAGATCAATCAATCCTGCCTGGTACCACACACAACCATGGCTGGAGTACTCTGTTGTGCAGGACGCATGCTTCTGTTTCCCCTGTTAGAAATATGGCAGCACTGTTAATGAGAAGGATGTAGTTTTTACCATAACTGGTTGTAACAAATGGAAAACAGCACCTGGTCGAGACAAGGGGCTACAGAGGCATGTGTCCAGCCACAACCATGTGCATGCTTCAGCCATCTGGTCTGAGCATAAAAGCAGAGAGGCCACAGGGGTGACTGTGGGTTCAATGTTGGTTGGTAAAACACAACGTGAAAAAAACATTGCTATGTCAAGAGTATTGGTATTGCTATAATATTTCTCTGTGTAAAGGAGTTGGGGCTTCGCGGGACTCCTGAAACCTTGAGACATGATGCAGCGGGTAATAATGATGACATTGCTTCAGGTATTTTTCTAAAACTGATGGAATATACCTTAGAGAAGGATGAGAAGCTTTTGCCTCAAAAGTGATGGGACCAGGGATAGGTGCAATGTGGAAAATGTGTCTGTGATAATACGGTTCATCAGAAATTCCATGCCAGAGGAGCATCTTACTGGGTTGCTTGACTTGCAACAACTTAATGCAGAGTACATCACCTCTGAGATACTGTTACATCTTTCTGATGCTGGCTACAATGCTGACAGTATACTTTGCCAGTTTTATGATGGGGCTTCTGTAATGAGTAGGATTAAATGTGGTGTACAAGCTTTGAGAGGATTGACAAATATGTCCCATACATCCACTGCTACAACAACCAACTGCACTTAGTGGTTGTGCATGCCATTTGAGTGAGCCATGTGCAAAAAGATTTTTTAGTCTTTCTAGTTCACTCTACAACTTTTTTCACCACCACTATGTGCTCAATAAACATGATGCACCTTGTCTAAAAAGGCTGCTTGAGATCAGATGGACAAGCCACTATGTGGTGACAAGGTGCACTGTGGAAAATCAAGAAGAAATCCTTAGTATCCTGTCTGAGATGACAGAGGATGATAATGCTGCAGTTGACCTGTGCACCGAGGCATCAGGCCTGTTATGCCAAATTAAGAGGCATCAATTCTTTGAGATTGGAAAGTTCCTACTGTGGGTGCCCGGTGTCTTAAAAACAGCAAATGCTATTCTATAGTGTCAGTGAATTGATCTGTGCAGTGCTTCTGAGGTTGTTAGTGCAGCACTTGACTTCTTAAAAAACATCTGTGAGGATGACTGCTGGGGGGTGTCATCTCCTGCTGAGGATGAGTCACATCCAACAAAGAGAAGGAAAACAATGAACAAACAAAGTGTTGCGCTCTCAACTTTGGACCATACAGACTCTGGTGACCCTATGATTCTCCCCATCAGTCTCTGAAAAGATCCCTGCTCAACATCCTTGACAGGGACTTTCAAGAATGGAAACTAGATTTTCACATAAGAATATTGAAACTTGTTTGTAACAGTCCTGCTAATTGGTGTGTCTTCAGCATCGTATGAGAGTTCCTTCTCCACTTTGTCATAGGTCTTAACCCCTATTGTCACACCATGTTACATAAAAGAAAGAGAAATTTGGTGATCTTGGCCCAATAGAAGTTCATAATGAATAACTTGGATATGGATGAAAGTTTTTGGAAAGGGAAACAGGAGACTGTTATTGTAGAGTGGATTGAGGAGAAAGGAGAGTGTTTAGTTGGAAACAAAGAGTTCTGTTTGTTGTAATAATAAAAAAAGACAAAAAAGTTAATATGTTCTGTTCTAAATCCGTTGTGTTCTACAAATTAGTTTGAGTGTTGTAGGAAGAGACATGGTGAATTGTTTGTGTGTGTGTTTTATTACTATGCAAACTCTTTCTGTTTTGTAAATATTGGCTATATTGAGAGGTCTCATTTTATTCTTACTTAATCTTGCCAATTAATTTGAGAATTAGGCCATCCAATTAAGATAAATTTTATGTTGTTGGTTGTAAAAATCCTGATGGATATTTGGTGTTCTTTATTTTTTTTTATTCTATTTTCCTACCCTTTTAGTTTTGTTAATATTGGCAATAGTGAGAAGTGTTATTGTTGGGTTCGAATATATTTGATACAGGCCATCCAATTAAGGTAAATGTCATGTTTTTAGCTTTTATAATCTGATGAGAAATATTTTATTTTTTGCTGTTTTATTTTTCAGTTTTCCCCCTGAGGGATGGCCACTTTAACGTGGTCAGGGGGTTTGCATGCCTCAGTGACCCTAAGAACTAGACCAGGAGAAGCTTAGCCTTTAGGTGGGAATGCCAGTCCAATTACATGACAAAAACAGTTATCCACAGCACCCCACCCCTTTCCCTCCTCCATTGCCACATTTCTGTCTGCCCCCTCATATATGCCTGTCTAGAACCGGCCCAGGTCAGTCCATTTTTCATAGGTTGCTGTAATTCATAAATAGAAAATGAAAAACAAAATCAGAAGGTACAAAGTTGTCTTACCTGACAATAACGTAGCACTGAATATCAAGTCCATGGTGTTGCTTCCGACGAAAGATAAAGTGTGATTTCTTTTCTTTTTTTTAAAGAGCACTACTAGTACTGGAAGTTTTGAGTCAGATTACAAATTCATGTAGACGATATCAGAAAAACTGCTTTAAAAGTGTAGCAAATGCGTACGATATGATCCACAAGCGTAAACTAAGATGTACAAATGTGTACAATGATTTGAGGACTCACAAGCTATAATCCACACCCAAATACGAAGCAACCTGGCCACACGTAAAACTATTTTACAAAATTAAATACTGACCATTAACGCGCAGCTTACTTTATTAGGTTCAGCCCCACAAATCCGATTATTTTACCTTAAAATAAAACCTGTGCGTACAAATGTCGAAAAACCCGTAACATCTCTCTCGCTCACCAACAACCCATTATATACGTGTGGACGAATCCTCTGGAACGCGAAGATCGAGGTCGTATTTCAGATGCATTGTCCCAGTGTAAAAATGACTGCAAAGGATGATCCACAGTGACGGCCCCACCCATTTGCAGCTGTGCACTAAACATTTATAGGCTACTGCTAAGTGTCTGTAATTGGTAACTCCGAGCTTTCTGATAAAGGGGTTGCGAGTTGTTCAATTTATTTAGAAAAGGGAGTTTACATGTTTTGGGAAAAAAACAAAACAAAAAAAAAAACAGATGTCCCAGTTTTACACTGGGACTTGAATGCATCTTACATTTGAAGTACAAACAACAACAAATAATACTCTAGGTTTAAAAAAATGTAAATCGTTCTTCAACCGCAAGTGACTCCTTAGTCCTTGTGTACTTTTTTCATTCTATTCTCCTAAATGGTAGTGGCACACTGTAACTATTAAATCACTACTATACTAAACTGAATCTCCTTTCTCAAATATGCTGTGAATACATGATGTTGACAGGAAAGATGTGTTATTAACATTAAAACATATGTATCAGTAAAAGATTTTACAGGAATAGGACATGCAGAAGTTGTACAAAGTCAAAAACAGGCAGTGATTACAAACAGAAAGACAATTAAACATTCTAGGACACTGAAAAGCAACGTGCCAAGGAATAAAGGGAAGCACCTGAGTATATTCACTGAATTACCATCAATTATATAACTTCAACCTTACCAAGAGGAAGACCTTTTTTTTACCTTACTTTTTTTTATCTCATACAAAACATGCTGTGCAGGTAGAATATTATAAGTGTTTGTGGTAATTCAAAAGCTGGCTAAATTACCTGAACTACTTACATATTTTATAAAGCCACTGAGGCAACAGTTTCTGAATGTTGGTTTCTTAATTGTAGTTAGATTGTGGCTGGTAAAGATGAAAATGCATACAGAATATAAACTACAGAATTTGGTTTCACTTTGTTAGTAATAAACAGCTGCAAAAGAAATAGACAAAACGCACAAACATGCATCAAAACAGTCACGGCCGTGGATGTTTACAGTCTTAATTGCGCTCACTGTCATCTTCATAATCATAATGATCAGAAGGTGACAAGTGGAGGTCCTGAGGTAGGCGTGACTGTCTCAGGTGATGTAACCATGAATGGCAGGAACAGTGTCTGGCACATGTTGGTGAAACATTGGGATGTGGGATAATTTCTTTTCCAGCTGTTTGACATGCAGGATGGGAAAAGCTGTCAAACTAGGCTCTTTTGTGTCATTGATGGCATGCTGCTGATGGAGGTACAGGATGTACTTGTCTCAGCTGCTCCAGCTCCAGCTGCTTCTTGAAATGTCCTCTTCTTCAACATTGACATTTATTTATTTATTTAGGACAGTGCATGTTAATGAACATAAATGTAAAAAGAAAAATTACATGAATGTAAACATGCCAGATTATAGCCAAAGGCTAATTTCCACCTGTTGTCCTTAAACATAAAGAAATAGACAATAATTCATAAAAAATCATCATTCATTCATAATAAAAACTCCATCACCAAACTACACATACACACCATTCTGTACCGAAATAAAACATTAAAAATATACAACTCATACATGATCACACACTTGATTTATCCATAGCCAGTTTTTAACCTTTGCTTTAAACAAATTGAATGTCGAGCATTCTCTAATAGGTTGAGGAAGACTGTTCCACAGATGGCCACCCTTAACAGAGAGGACGTTCTGCCCAAATGCTGTCCGTCTGTGGGGTATAAACAAGTCTCCTCGGATTGTAGCTCGAGTGGTCCTGTCTGAGCTTTCTTTATGCCTGATAAACTGCTTTAGTGGTGGTGGAGCAAGGGAGTGTAAGACTTTATATATTAAACACACCCTTTTAAGTTTCACTAAGTTATTGAAGTTCAGTAATTTATGTTTTTTTAATACATGACAATGGTGGTGGGAAGTCGGTTTTTTGTCGAGTAGTTTTAAACTTCTTTTATAAATGTTTTCAATAGTTTTAAGTATTGTTGGACAAGCAAGTGACCAGGACGTCAAACAATAGTCCATATGAGAGATGATCATTGAGTAAAAATAAGTTTTTGCAACATTAATATTTAAATTATTACGTATATGATTAAAATTTCGATTATTAAATTTAAGTACCTGGGACACTTTATTTATGTGACTCTTGAAGGATAATGTTGGGTCTAGAATGACCCCAAGATATTTAAATTCTGGAGCTAATTCAAGCTCTACTCCATCCAGGAATATGTTTGACTGCTTCAAGTTCAAGGGGCGTTTTGAAAAATACATACAGACAGTTTTTGAGGTGTTCAACATTAGGCATGAGTCCTCCAGCCAGCTATGCATTAACGCTAAAGCAGCTGTAAGATCTTTTGCCACCTGCTGGACACTATTTGCTTGCGTATATATAACTGCATCATCCGCATACATTTGAGCAAATATATTTGGACAGACTTCAGGTAAGTTATTGATAAAGAGAGAGAACAATAAGGGCCCAAGAACAGATCCTTGAGGAACCCCTGTATCACAGTCTAAATATGGAGATTTAACCCCATCCAACACCACACACTGTTTCCTGTGTGCGAGATATGAGGCAAACCACTGAAGAGCCTGACTGGAGATATTAAACTGAGTCAATCTGGACAACAATATCTGATGGTTTACAGAGTCGAAAGCCTTCTTCAGATCTAAAAATACAGCTCCAACACAGGGACTCCTGTCCAGCAAGCTCTTCAAGTTCTCCACTAACATACACAGGGCAGTATCTGTGGAGTGATGTGCCCGAAAGCCAAACTGCAATGGATGTAATGAGGGTTGGGTGTTTTCTAGGTGAGCAGTGAGGAGTTTAACCACCCACTTCTCAGCTATTTTAGATACGACCGGGAGTATGCTTATGGGGCGATAGTTAGCCATGTCAGTCTTCACACCTGCTTTGAAAATTGGTGTAACTGCAGCAATTTTCCAATCTGTTGGAACAATGGAATGTTCGAAAGACATATTCAAAACATGAGTTGTTGGACGTACAAGCAAATCCATATGTTCCTTTAGGAAATTTGTGTTAATACCATATACATCAAGTGCTTTTGATTGTTTTAAACCTGTAATTAGTTTAACAACTTCAGTGTCTGAAATATGGGTGATGGTGAACAAATTTTGACCAACATCATTCACATTATCAGAGCATACAACTGAGTCAAAGCTCTGACTGATCTCCTTGACAGATGAAATAAAGAAAGTGTTTAAGTTACTGGCAATAGATAGAGGCTCTCTAACAATAGAGTTATTTACATAAAGTTCAATTGTATTTTTACTTTTGCTTGAATGACGGCCAAGTAATTTATTTAAGTGTTGCCAAATAATTTTACCATTACCTTTGGCTCTTTCAATTATGTTTATAAAAAATTTTGCTTTGGCCTGTCTCAAACTTCTTGTTACTTTGTTCCTCATTGAAGTAAATCTCTGTCTATCCAGAGTTAGACCTGTTTTCAGGAACTGTTTTAGTAATTGATCTCTTGTTTTCATTAAATTCTTGCACTCTTTGTTTAACCAGGGCAAATTAGATGTTGTCTTTATTTTTTGTCGACCTCTAATGGAGTATGTTGATATAACATCCTTGACAATGTCAGTGAAGTGACTGCTGCAGAATTGTGGATCATCACTACACAATAAAGGCTCCCAGTTAACTGATGCTAATGCTTCTGCTACATTTTGTCGCTGACTTCTTGGTATAAATTCATAAAAGGATCTCCTATTAGATGAACTTTGAAAGTCATTCTTAACCCGTGATTTTATAAGTTTTCTAGAAAATAATATAAAATTGTGGTCTGAAATACCAGTGATAAAATTATAAGATTTAATAATTCGCTCAGGCTTATTACTGAAAACCAGATCTATTTTAGTTTTAGAGTGTCTCGTTATTCTTGTGGGTTGTTCAATATGTTGAGTAAAGTTCAAAGTCTCCATTATGTCCTTGAGTGTTTTTCTGTCCTTTACACAGTCCCAGTTGACATTAAAATCTCCCATTACAATTATTTCATTAGACTTATTATTTATAGTATGATATTTAAGTAATCGCTGTAGTTGTTCATAAAAAATATTCTTTGCAGAAGGAGGGCGATATAAACAGATCAACGTAAATGACATTTCTGGGGAAAGAGTGATTTTAACAGAAATATGTTCTATTTCGACATCTATTGGTGAACTAAGTAAAGAGCAGTCCAGGTATTTTTTTACATACACAAGTATTCCTCCTCCTCTTGTTCCAATTCTATCCCTTCTGAATACTGTGTACTCTGGAAAGACAACCGCAGACTCAGGAGAAGAACTTGTGAGCCAAGATTCAGAGATACCCAAAATAGAAATATTGGAATTGCTTAGAATATGTTCCAGTTGCTCATGCTTTGGTAACATACTGCGAATGTTAATGTGTCCACATAAAAGCCCCTTTGGTTTATTTTTAGTGTCCCAGATTACTTTAGCCTGATTAAATGTCTTGCAGATCTTTGTTCCTCTGTAAATTTTAATAGCAGGATTTCTTGTCCTTTTGTTGACAATGCTATGAGCATTTAATGAAGAGAAACCCTTTACCGGAGACTGTAATTTGGGTAGAGCAGGTGGGGGCCCAGGCAGCCGAGATGGGGGCCCAGGCAGCCGCGTTGGGGGCCAAGGCAGCCGGGGTGGAGGTCCGAGCAGCTGAGATGGAGGTCCGAGCAGCTGAGATGTAGGCTCAGGCAGCCAAGATTGACACCCAGTCAGCTGAGGTGGAGGCCCAGGCAGCTGAGGTGGAGGCCCAGGCAGCTGCGGTGGAGGCCCAGGCAGCTGTGGTGGAGGCCCAGGCAGCTGAGGTAGAGGCCCAGGCAGCCGAGGTGGAGGCCCAGGCAGCCGAGGTGGAGGCCCAGGCAGCCGAGGTGGAGGCCCGAGCAGCTGAGATGGAGGTCCGAGCAGCTGAGATGTAGGCTCAGGCAGCCAAGATTGAAACCCAGTCAGCTGAGGTGGCGACCCAGGCAGCTGAGGTGGAGACCCAGGCAGCTGAGGTGGAAGCCCAGGCAGCTGAGGTGGAGGCCCGAGCAGCTGAGGTGGAGGCCCAGGCAGCTGAGGTGGAGGCCCAGGAAGGTGAGGTGGAAGCCTAGGCAGCTGAGGTGGAGGCCCAGGCAGCCGAGGTGGAGGCCCAGGCAGCCGAGGTGGAGACCCAGGCAGCTGAGGTGGAGGCCCGAGCAGCTGAGGTGAAAGCCCAGGCAGCTGAGGTGGAGGCCCGAGCAGCTGAGGTGAAAGCCCAGCTAGCTGAAATGTAGGCCCAGGCAGCTGAGTTGGAGGCCCAGGAAGCCAAGATTGAAACCTAGGCAGCTGAGGTGGAGGCCCAGGCAACTGAAATGGAGGCCCTGGCAGCTGAGATGGAGGCCCAGCCAGCTGAGATGGAGGCCCAGGTAGGCCCAGGCTAACTAGGCTAATTAGTTGTAGCCAGTCCAAATCACTGTTGTTTGAATTAGGTCCAGGATTTAGTTCTATATCACCAGCCAAAAGTAGCATCAGAACAAGTTTCAGAATCTCCTGCGACAGTTGTGGTATATTAGATTGTTCATGTTTACCTGGGGGTGGTCTAGCGTGACCAAAATCCAAGAATCTTGTGAACAAAAGATGTTGACTCCATTTGGCTGGGAAAGTGGTATAATTATCCAGTTTTCTTGGACATGTCGAACTCCACAGAAGATAAAAATGTATAAAAACAAAAAGACAAGTTGATGTCAAGATCCAGGGGTTTTTAGGTGGGTTTTTTGGCAAACGCACAGGACCTGCCAAGCTGTGTGTCTGCACCCTAGCAGCCATCTTGATTTTTCCCATTGAGGGGAACAAGAAGAAATGGTGTTAGGTCAGGTTATCACATGGTTTCTAAAATGACTGGCAGGCAGTAACCTTGAAGTTAGAAAGTGCATGGCATGTGTTTAGAGAGTGAATGCTGTATGGTTACTATAGCTGGGTTACTAAAAGCAGAAGGAGACAGATCAGATCAGGGATCTGAATGTTACAGGAACACTGTCATTTGTCGTGATCACTGAATGCTGCTCTATTCTTTTGTTGAAGTTGGGTACAGTTGGACAGTCTCGGCTGTCTCAGTCCTAGTGTTCTGCAACTACAACCAACCCGACGAGGCCTGGGTTTGGCTGCGGCATCCTTATCCATCCTTCTCAGCAAGCACACATGTGGGTACCATATAACGGCTCAATCACACTTTTTCCTGAGCTTTGCTTCCTCGCAAGACCAAAGGTGACATCCTGTGTCACACAGTGTAATCATCATCCACCTAGAGAAGAAGCACTTACAGTACTCCTGGTTTTATTTTCTGTGCCTGCAAAAAGACTGAGGTCAACAAAGTTCAGAAAAAAAAAACCAAGATACACAAGGTCCAACATTCAACATTCAGTCTTCATAAATTAAAGAGGGACGAGGTTGGTCCAGTTATACTAGATATCACTATACATCACATTACTGTGTATGAATAATAACAAAGAAACTTTGAAGATGCAGAGCATGTGGTCCCATCATTAAACTATAAACAAACATAACCAAATGTCTTTGTTGGAAGAGCTAATGTGTGACCTCTGCAAATTGACTTACCTCTGCAAGCGTGAGTCTGTTCCTTCTGCACAGGGTGCTGCAAAAACCCTAAACAAAAATCTGACTCTCCAGGCACAGACAAACGACAAAGTCCAAAAGGGCAATGGAAAATGTTATCTGTGTGGAGGCTGGATGCTACTGGATGTCCCACATTGTGTTGTTCCCGCTCGCCCATGTGGACAATGACGACACAGAGCTGTGTCACACAGTTTAAATTAAGCACTGGAGCTAGAAGAACTATAGTTAATAAGAATATTTATTGAGAACATGTGGCTGAAAATGATCATTTTAGGTAACTAGTAACTTAATTGTATGTTAGTCATGACAGAGGCAAATAAACCTGATGGAATGCACTCTCACCCCCTTCTTTAAGTCTACAGGCCTGACTGGAGGGCAAGAATTGGTTGCCAGGAGAACACGCGCATTGCAGAGAGTGGCAGAAGTGTTATCTCCAAATAAAGAAATGCCCAGAAAGCTGCAGAAGAAGAAATATGAGCCAAAGTGCTGGATCTCAGCCAAATAAGGAGAACTGTGGCTTTCTTCCAACTTTTGACCAATCACCTTTGTGTCCTGTTTATCACACATAATAAAAAGTGTTTAGTGCCTGGGCACGGCAGCCTTTTGTCTCTGAGTCAGACAGAGGGTTCTAACCATTTTGATAATAAATTGTGAAAACTTATAATTGGAGCATAGTTGTCTTCTCTCGTAAAAAACCCTACATAAGCACCACAAATACAGTGAAGCATGTAATAATATAATATCATGGCCACTGATCAATGGTATCAGTGGTTGTTGATCAGTAGTCATGACAATTTGCTTATTAATGATCAAGAAACTGACCTCACAGCCCATTGTTTGTCAGTGGTGCTAGTTTCAGATATTGTGCAAGGTACTGTGTATAAGTTTGGGGAAACCTGATGTCACTTGGATGAGTGATGAAACCTTTCTCCCACTGAAAACGCTACGACCAGAGGAACAGAATCAACTTTTTGGGATTTCCTTAATGGGATGTTTGAGCTTGCATCAAGACAAATATCTACAAATGCTTTTCAAAGCTGTTATATCAGGACTCGCTGTATTACTCAACAGAACCACATTGACATTATTGAGTGCTTATTGGCACTCGCTGACTTATAATAATCACTCCAGAAATGCTATCAATTTACATCATCATACCTGTAAACACTGCCGTATCCACTGGAAGTCAGTGACAGTTGATTCTGGAGTCTTCCCATCCTCCTGTTAGTGATCGTCCATCTGAATGGATTATAACAACCTTCTGAAAGTGTATCAATAAACACTTTAGAGGCAGTGACAGCCTCTGATTTACTGACCTGAGTTTGTCTCTTGGGCCAGTGGTCATCTATGTGTGCTGCAGTAGCCGAAGGAGGCAGCTCCTTCTTCGCCTCCTCTCACCTCACCTGTGCCTTTCTAATTTCCTTTTAAAGGGGCTTCTTAGATCAGCTGTTGAAGCGTTTTAGCTAGCTAGTCACCACCAGCTCTACCTGCTTTGCAACACAGTTGCTAGTGTCCTCCATGTCCCCAATACAGTTTGTTGGACCAATCAGCCCTGATGTTAGGTTGGACCTTGTGGTGGAGTGCTCAGTTGTGACTGGTTCTTACAAGTACGGTAATTTGGTCGTGTTCCTCCCACGAAAAAACAATAAATGAAAGTGGTTGTATTTTGACAGATGAATACTTCTGCAAATGGTGTTAGAGGAGTTGTTAAAGGCAAAATGTAGAAATCATCAGTTACAATACTGACAGCACTGTCTGTTTTATAACTTCCAAAGATCCAGTAATTAATTTTTGTCCTTTGTGGAGGACATCACTCTGAGACCTCTATGCCAAGCACAATTTATTCAATGTATATGAGTACTACTTTACTGTCAAGATGACATCCTGGGCTTTCTATTGATGCCATATTTTTGGGATTTGGGCTAAAAGAACACACAGATTTTCTTTTCAAAATGTTAAGGGATTGCAGCTTCTGCATTTTGTGGCCACAAGGGAGATTGTGTGATAAGATCATGTGATTCTGTTCCCAAAAAATGAATTGTTTCTTTCATTGGAGAGTCTTAAATTTAATTTAGTTAGATTTCAGGAAGAAATCGTATCATTTATTTAGTGTCCTTTGTGGACAACAGGACTTACTAACTCACATTTTCAAACTGTGTCCATACTTCAGGAAGTAGAGGGCAGGGTGAGCTTTTGTATACATTATATAGATGCTGAAACTCACTCACAGTGCACCAGGCAAACTTTATAAGTATCATCAAGTATCAAAAGCATCACTGACATTTGTCCACTCATCTGCAAGAAACATACAGAAATGCATTCATATGCTATGATCAGTACAGTATGACATATTTCTGATTTTCTGTCATTCAGCTCCACACTCTGTCTCCCTGGAAGGATTTCACCACCTGCCTGCCCTCTTGCCTCCGGTTTCACGGGAACCTTGGAAGTCAGGCGACCCCATCGTCAGTATACTCAGCTTGCTGACCAGACCTTCATCTACCCCCTCTACGTATCAGTAAAATCACTCTTCTGTTTTACCTCGCCAAGTTAAATCACAAAGCCACGAGTCCCTTTTTGAGTTTTCCCCTTTATTTATACTTTAAGTTCTCTGCTGTCTCCGTGTTTGGTTCTGCACTGGAGTCAATCACGTACAGGCCTCTGGACCTCTTTGACACAAATAGAGTGTAGTAAATAAAGTCCACTGTGAGAAGTCATTTATTGAAATCATGTTTTAGTGTTCAGGTGTCTTTCTTTCATCTATTTTAATATTCATGAAAGAAAAAGAAATTTGAGCAGAAATCCACACAAAAATGTGAAGAATCCTACATTATCCCTCAGAATCTGCTCATTAAAAAAAAAGAAAGGAAAAATTAGCCCCATTTAAAGAAGCAAAATTTTACCTTGATAAAACCTTGCATTTTTTGTGCCACCATAACTTAAGTGGTCAATATATCTACACTAGTTAGTCTTTAACACAGCTTAAATGTGTTAAACCTGAATTAAAATGAAAAAAAATTCAGACCCAGTCAAATTTATTTTGAAGGTTATTTCAAAGTTTATAGACAATATTTTGCATGGCTTCATTAAATATGCTTGAGTTAATGTACCAAAAACATCAGGTGATTTTATGGTAGGTAGGAGGCACACTGACCTTCATGCATTTACCAAACTGCAAACCATCACAGTTCCCTATTCCATTTTGTTAATATTATTCAAGTGGAGCGCTGACCAGCACAATAAAAAATAGAAATCCAGACAATGATGTAAGACAGAGCAAACTGTCATTAAATAAACTACATATGTTTTCTATTAAAACTTATTTTCTTCTTGTTTTCTTATTGCTGTGGGGCATGATAGAGATGATAGTTCTGATTAGACAGATTAGAGAGATTGGATAAAACGTTATTATTACCTCGGGTGGGTTCCTCCAGGAAATTCTGTTTCCAGTAGCACAGCACCAATAGAAATGGAAAAAGAATGTAAGCAGCAATAGAATTATACCATATATACACATATATAAATTCAGAGACATAAATACAGAGTATATAATAGCGATAAGTAGGATAGGAATACCAGGGAATTGCACATTTCAACTATTGTGAGTCTGTTGCACCGTTGAATAAAGAAAATATTACACAGTGAAAAGGGCACTACTATTCAAATAAAGAGACAAATAAATAGCAGTAGTAATGATCAATATTGAAACAAAGTGCAGCATTTCTCACTTAGAATCAAAGAAGAATGAATAATAGCAGTTTAAAAAGGACTGTAAATTGGATGCAGTCAGTTGCTTTTTTAACCCTCTCAAGGCAGGTGTTGCCTATTTGCAGCCGTTAAAAACTAATCACCTGATTACCCCACATACATATTTTATGAGTTTTTTTTACTCAGAAGTACCACTACAGGACTTGGTTGTGCATCAGCAACAAAAAATTTAATTTGAACCTGAGAGGATTAATTGTTAAGGAGGTATGTTGTGCATGCGTTTTTGTTTTTTGTTTTTTTGACTTTTGCTGTCATGATTCCAGGTCTCTCTTGGAATTTTTACCTGGATAAATAAAGGACTAATAATAAATAATGAAACCATAGTGTTGCTTTCATTACCACTAGAGGGCAGCAAAGTCAGACATTTTTAAGTTATGTTTTCTGATATGATTACTTTGAAAATCTCAAACTGCTGTAACTGAGCATAGCAAATTCATTTTTCATTTATTTTTGTTACAGAAAGCAAGCCTTTCTTTTTGGGCAAGCTAAGATTAATCAATATGTTTTTTTTTTAATCAACTTTAATTGAATTCACTTTATCTTCCAGTTCAAGATACAAACAACAACAACAACAAACAAACAAACAAAACATAGCATGCAAAAATACTTTGTTAAATGATTTACTACTAGATTGTCAATCTCACCTGGCTGGTAGATGGATAACCCATTAACTCTGCTTATGTACATCTTCTCTTTATCACATCTAAGCTGATTTCTTCAGACTGCAATCATCAGGAAGTCACACCTTTTTCTGCAGATGACACCTGATGCTATGAAAAAACATCCAAAATGTCTGATTTGTTTGATGTCTCTTCTGTCCTACTGGAAATATGCATTGCAGTTGATGAGTGGGTGCACTGTTAATAAGCTTGTGGTGGTGGGGTGGATAAGATTAGCAAATACTATGGAACTGTCTTGGCTGAAATCTTTCTGCAAGACAGGAATCAGATGGAAGTAGGGACAGTGTCTCTGGACTGACAGACTGTAGTGGTTCCCCTTTATAAGAACAGGAGGATGGACCACAAGCACCTCTAATTTAATCAAAGCAGCCCTAATATTATATTTTTCAAATTTTGTCTATTGGAGACAGTGCATGCTGCAATGAAAACAAGTTTAAATGTCCAATGTTCTTGATGTTATAATGTGACAGTGCACTCACGCAGAGGCTTTGCATGCTTTAGTAGCATGGCGTGTTAATAAATTAGACTTGTGTTGCTGCAGCTAAAAGAAGAAGAGAAAATTCAGTGGCATAAATCAATTCTGCAGCTTCAATAAGTTGCATGCTATAAGTCTGCTATCACTAGTTGTCAGCCAAGGAGCTGAGGTAGCTTATTAGTTTTTTATTCTGGCTGAACTGGGCTTCAGAGCTTATTTACAACACAACAGAGCTCCGCCATCATACAATGCTGGTATGATGAAAAATGGTACTCGTGGCCATTGATCAGTGGTCTTTAATCAGTGGGTTTTGGTCAGTGGTTGTTGATCAATGGTCATGAGAATTTGCATAATTATGATTAAGGAACTGACCTCCCAGCCCATTGTTCCTTCAGTGGGCTGGTTTCAGTCATTATGCAAATGTACTGTTTATAAGATTGGGGAAACCTGCAGTCAGCTGAGACTGAAGAAGTCATCTGGATGAGTGATGAAACGTTTCTCCCACAAAACGCTACGTCCAGATGAACAAAATCAACTTTTGGAGGTTTGTTTGAAGATATTTAACAGTAAATTGCCTCAGTTAATTGTAACCTGACCTGCTGTCTAGACTTAATTGATTTATATGATAACTCATCATTAATGTGTCTGAAATATTTTTAGTGAGAACATGCTTGTTCTTCATTAGCTTTTAGCCAAACCTCCTTGATAACCGAAAACCATCCTTGATTGTATACGTTTGGTTGTTAGCTACTTACCAATATTTCTGTTATTGTTGTTTTCCAACTTAGAGTTGTATTTTAATTTTACACAAATTAAATTGAATATAAACACAGTAATTTTCACCTAGAAAATACATTTATTAGACCTTTTTTTTTTTTACCCAAAAGTCATCTCCCTCTGACTTTTACAACTAACGTCCGGTCGCACTCACCTCCCTCATTATGAAGTGCTTTTAACAGTTAGTCATGCATCAAATCAAAACATCCCTTTCCCCCAACCTGGATCCATTCCAGTTCCCATACCGGTCAAACTGCTCGACCGATGATGCAATCTCCACTGCTCCCCACTCAGCCCTCACACATTTGGACACTAGAGACTCATATGTTAGAATGCTGTTCATAGACTTCTGTTCAGCATTCAACACGATCATTCCTCTGCAACTCCTTCACAAACTGCATCTGCTGGGGATCAGCACCTCGCTGTATAACTGGCTGCTGGATTTCCTGACAGGAAGACAGCAGACAGTACAGGTCGGCAGCAACACCTCCAGCACAAGAACACTGAATACGGGGGCTCCCCAAGGATGTGTGCTGAGCTCCCTTCTCTTCACTCTGCTGACCCACAAATGCACACCATCAGCCAGCTCCAACCTATTTGCAGACAACACAACTTTGGTAGGTCACATCAGCAACAATGATGAGACCTACTACAGGAGTGAAGTTAGCCATCTGGCTGAGTGGTGCAGCATCAACATCCTGTCCCTGAATGTGGAGAAGACTAAGGAGATCATCATAGACTTCAGGAGAACTCACACCCTGTACACCCCAATAACCATCAATGATGATGCTGTAGACAGGGTAAGCAGCACCAAGTTCCTGGGTGTGCACATCTCAGAAGTTCTCCTGGTCAAAAAACACAGCATCACTGGTCAGTAGAGCCCAACAGCAACTCTACTTCCTCCGCAAACTGAGGAGAGCAAGAACCTCAACCCTCATTATGAGCACCTTCTACAGAAGCACCGTTGAGAGTATCCTCACCTGCTGCATCACTGTGTGGTATGGCTCCTGTACTGGGTCCTGCTGGAAAAAGTTACAATGAGTAGTGAGAGCAGCAGAGAGGATTGTGGGTACTTCTCTTCCTTCCCTACAAGCTTTATTTGCTATTTCCTTGTCAACTTAAGTAGAGTTTCAATATAATTTGTAATAGCTAGCTTTTTTGTTAACTAGAATGCAATGTTTTCTCTTAATATTAAGTGGTGTTTTAATTTACTATTTTAACACAAAACCTATGTCCAAATTGCCCCAAATTCTTCCAAGTTATCTATTAACTTACTAGCTATGGTTAATTGCATCTTTTAGATCTTATTTGGACAGATTAATATTATTGGATAATTTGCATATTTTAAAAAAAGATTTCATTTGTAGTGTGATTAATTCATAGATCTGACACTACTGAGTGACAGATTTTTAATCTCCCCCTTCAAAATGGGCACCATTAGAAAGAGTAGGCTGAGAGTACGTGGAAATTATTTTAGCTTTAATCACATGGAATACAATTGCATGTGCCATAATACGCCCAATACATGATCAGAACATTTGTTTGTTTGTCTGTTTTTTTTCTTCATCTTCAGGTAACAACCTTTACCATGAAGTGAAAATCAAAGGTGAAATTATTTTTTCAGTAAAGCCTTTGCAACTTTTCTATGTTAAAAATATACCTAACTGCTAATTTATTCTGACTTCAAAAGAGCCACTCCTAAAGTTATAGTTGGACAATAATGCTATCAGGCCTGCATGTGTATACATAGATTGTACTGACTACATTGCACAGATACCTGCTAATAACGCCCACATGTCCTTTAAACAGTACAGAGTTTCTGAGAAACTGGAGCACAGACATCTCAGAAACCTGTTTCATGTGACTGTACACATAGCATTCTGCTTAACTGCATATTTTACTTAATTAAAATGAAAATGCTCACACAAAAACATTAGACACAACTGACAGAAGCAGTTCCAAAACCGAAAACACCTAAACTGCTTTAAGTACTTCAGTAAATTTAGTTACTGAAAGTCTACTTATGTGTCATCACTCATAAATAAAACTGTACTTTTGGCATTAATCCATCCAGTCTTCATGAGGATTTGTTCTAGTCTATGTTGCTCTGGATGGAATTAGGTCAAAGTCTAAAATGGAAGCTGACAGTAACAATTAAAAGTTTAGCTTTATTTAATATTCAAGTTAATGTTCAAAGTTTATTTTTAAGTAAATTAGCTATTTCAAACACTAGAATATTATTAATTCATTTTAGTTGTTGATGATGATGATGGTTATTATTATTATTATTATTATTATTATTATTATTATTATTATTATTATTATTATTATTATTATTATTATTATTATCACTATTATTAATAATATTATTGTTATAAACAATTTGGCTTTTTACTCATTTCACATGAAGTGATTTGTAGTAGCTGCCTTTGCTGTGTGCATCTTTGTGCCCACCATTTCCTGTAAGCAGGAATCACATGTGTATTCATTCATGAACTTTGTGTCTGAAGTATTGTATAATCTCAGAAAAAAATTTTCTATCCATGGCATTCTGAATGTTAACAACCCAATGGAAATTGGCAACTATATTGAGACCTTTAGGATGACATTCATAGAAAACACTGGTGACACCAGTGATAACCAGGCTTAAAGCTTTATAAAACAATAGTGGTTACGACATTCTTTTTACATGCTGTAAGATGTGAAGATTCATATTTTTTTATGTGCTGCAGTGCTTTTTTTTTTACCGTCCTCAAGCTGCTCTCCCAGTTAGGAGCTCAGTCTGAGGTCAGTTCTCTTTTCTCCCCGTGACCCTGATGTTGTTTAATTTCATTGTTATTCTTATCATTTTACCTCTCTCCAACCTGTCCTCCCAACGAGCCATGGATGTATGGTCGGAAGGGGTCCAACCTTCGCTGCACATGACAAAAAATAAAGTTAATTTATTATTGATGCACATTGTTTATTTCCTTAATCCTTTCCTGTATTGCTTGAACATGAAGAAAACTGTGACTTCATCTTATTAAATGACAATGAAAACTATTTGTGACTGTTTCTGCAGTTTTACCACTTGGAAGTTTCGGCCATTTTAAAATGATACATTGCTGGCTGGACTCTTTCATAACTGCATTTGGTTTCCTTAACTAGGCCAAGTTGTTTAATATTTTAAGAGCTTGCTGTTCTAGTTCACAAAAAGTGCTTAAACGGAAAAAAGTGTGCAGTTTTATTCCCAGTTGGTTTAAAAGCTGTGAAGCTGCCATTGTTTTTCCCACTCTTATTTTAATCTTACAAATGTACGAATGTGTAGTGGTTAACGAGCTGTATCATCAATGAAATGTTGAAATATCAGGCCAAACAACACGCACCATTCTCACGATGCTGTTCCTGCTTTTGTAACACTGGTATTTGATGGTATTGAGATAACTGAAACCAAAGGTAAATACATTCAACATGGATACTGTAATCTTTTCTCATCACTTATAAAAGTTTCCATCTGAGATGAATTTCTTACAGATTGTAGGAAATTTAGATTGTCATTTTACAGTAAGTCTATCTGACTTAAGTGTTTAAAACCATCTGCAAAGTTAAGCATTTTAGTGACACATCCATCCATCTTCATCCGCTTTATCCGGGGCCGGGTCGCGGGGGCAGCAGCCTAAGCAGAGAAGCCCAGACCTCCTTCTGCCCAGCCACCTCCTCCAGCTTATCCGGGGGAACACCAAGGCATTACCAGGCCAGCCGAGAGATACAATCTCTCCAGCATGTCCTGGGTCTGCCCCGGGGCCTCCTCCTGCTGGGACATTTCCGGAACATCTCACCCAGGAGGCATCCTTGTCAGATGCCCGAAACACCTCAACTGGCTCCTTTCGATGTGGAGGAGCAGCGGCTCTACTCTGAGCCCCTCCCGGATGGCCGAACCTCTCACCCCATCTCTAAGGGAGAGGCCAGCCACCCTTCGGAGGAAGCTCATTTCCGCTGCTTGTATCGTTCTTTTGGTCACTACCCAGAGCTATTGGCATAGGTGAGGGTAGGGACGTAGATCGACCGGTATATTGAGAGCTTCGCTTTTACTCTCACCTCCCTCTTCACCACGACGGACCGGCGCAGCGTCCGCATCACTGCAGCCGCAGCACCAATCCGTCTGTCGATCTCCGACTCCCTTCTCCCATCACTCGCGAACAAGACCCCGAGACACTTGAACTCCTCCACTTGGGGCAGGAACTCATCCCCGACCCGGAGAGGGCACTCCATCCTTTTCCGGCTGAGAACCATGGCCTCAGATTTGGAGGTGCTGATCCTCATTCCCAGGTAGAGGATCAATGACCCTCTTGCGGACACCCCTATAGGGCTGAAAATTGGAACATTAATTCCACTTAGAACTGAAGAAGCTTCTCTGATGAGAGGTGAAACGTCTTCAAGAAAACTTGAAGTCCAGATGCTTTTCTTTCCATGCTCCTTAGACCATCCCGGACCAACATTATCATGATGATACAAAAATTTCAGCAACATATCATAATTAGATATCTCCATATAAGCACAAAACACACCTCTAGAAGGTTAATATGAATGAAAAAAAAACCCTTTTTCCAAAACAATCATTTTCTTTAATTTTGATTGTCACAACTACAACTTTGAACTTCACAACTACATAGGATTTATTTCCAAAACCCATCTCAGAAAGTAGTTTGAGTTAGTGTTTCACAAAGCTTTCTAGTTTAAAAACCTTCTGGTCATGAGAAAACATTAGCAGGGACATGCAGAGGAAAATTATCAGTCCAGCTCTAAGCAAGCTATGGACTGAAAATAGTAACATATGATATAACACATTCTTCCAATAGGTTTGACTGGTTGATTAAACAAACAAAAAAACAACAACAAAACTAGAAAAGTTGCCTGTGAATGCCAAAGTGAAAACAAACAGTGTCACAGACATT
The DNA here is from genome assembly GCF_056152115.1 of Neolamprologus brichardi. Taxonomy (NCBI): domain Eukaryota; kingdom Metazoa; phylum Chordata; class Actinopteri; order Cichliformes; family Cichlidae; genus Neolamprologus; species Neolamprologus brichardi. The sequence continues at coordinate 12,109,637 of NC_142111.1, forward strand.
GCATGTGCACAATGTGTGCTTATGTAATCATATTTTTCATTTTTCATGCAACAATGATGGAAATAAAAGAATTCACCTTTAACTTGAAAAATACTCCAGCAGAGCCAGACTCAGGGAGGAAGAAGAAGGAAGGACAAGAAGACAAACTATGGGAGAAAAAAGACAACATTTAATGACATGCAATATGTGCTGTTGTAGTCAAAAGTTGCACTCATCATGGGCAGGAGTGTCATGGTAATTTGGGGCTCTTAATGACTCTTTTGAACTGTTCTTTTTCGAGGGTGGAATCATGTACAGCATTCATCTTTAATAACCACCAACAAACGTCTGGCATAATTCTGACTGGATATTTGACCACTCTTGGCAGAATTAGTTATTAGTTATTATCTTTTAACATGATTAGTTTGAACAGAAACAGATTTCATTTCATGTATTTATTTCACTCTTGGTTCAACAGTTTCAACAGTTTATCATTTCATACACACAAACCTTTTTAGATTTTTTTTAATCTGAAAAAAAGGGGGAAAAAAAGACAGGACTTTTTTTTAAAAGTCTAAAAATGGCCGGTATTTGTATAGCGCTTTACTTAGTCCCTATGGACCCCAAAACGCTTTACACTACATTCAGTCATCCACCCATTCACACACTGGTGAACCACCAAAAGAACCTACATTGCTGATGGGACTGTCTGCACTGGACAATTGAACAATGGAAGAAGGTGACTTGAGCTGATGAATCAGGTTTTGCTTTCTAACATCCCCATCCCACCAATTATGAAATAATTATTAACACAAGGCATAACTGTGAACTGAATGGCTTTGATTAGTCTTGACAGAAGAGTGAAGCTATGACAAACAGGCTGCTGTGGTTCCTGGTTACATGTATGCAGGAAATATCAGTTCACTAAAAACCGGTTGTGGGAAATTTGAAAAACTGAAAAACAACATTCCATTTTAATGACAGCAACGACTCTCAATCAGATGCTGCTGTCTTCCTGTTACTGATTTGGATGGGTGATAACACACTCGAACTGTCTATCAATACGTCTATCGTATTGCAAAGTTTTGTGTGTTCAACCAGCTTCCCAGGATCTTTCAAGAAGAAGAAACTGTATCTTTGATCTAAGATTACTTGTTAGTATAATTACCCACATAGCATTCTGGTTAGTTGCAATGTTTGTCATTTAATTAAAACAAACATGTTGGCATTGAAAACACTATTGATGGATCTATACTCAAAACCCAAGCTGTCACCTGCACTTAACTGTCATGCATTCACACCTATCACCTTTCAAGAAAAACAAAAGAAAAAAAATTCATGCAGATCAAAGCATAAATGCTCCTGAATGATGGAAAACATGCTGTCTGTAATTATCTACTGTTGCTTCATCCAGCCAAGGCTAGAATAGGTATTGGCTACCTGGGTTTTAATAAAAACATAGCATCTAACACTGTATGACCAGTGGAGTGAAACCAAGAGTGGAAATCATCTATCATGAGACAGCCTCAATGCAAACAACCCTGTTCCAAAGAAAGTTGAAAACCAAAGAACAACTTGCTGAACAGGAGCGTGAGGTTTAAGAATGTTCCCAGGTGAGAAAATGTCAAATGTCGTTACACGCATGTAGATCCGAACAGCGTCACAAATCTTCACATTAGAAACAGACACTTTAAAAATGTCAAGAGTGTTTTCCTGTTTCTGTGTGAGCCCAGACACGCACTGCATAAAATTAAGAGTCAATAAGGCTTTTAAAGTCCTTAGCAGATGGTTTTTCAGGACAGCACACATGTATTGCAATTACCAACACACCATATTTAGGCATGATTTCAGCCAAAAGTTCAGTAAATGATGTGAGTGAAGTTGCCCCCCCACCTTCTTCAAATCCAACAAAAGTGATATCAAATGTTTGTGCTATGTTTGTGCTGGTTTGTGCTGCAAAAATTTTGTTTGTGCTGCTATCATTTTAAAGATATTCAAGAAAATTTCTAGAGGTCATCAGAGGTCAACCAGCCCCCCCCCCCCCCCCCCATTAAGCACTTTTTTTCAAAGAGAATAGAAAGCTCTCAAAAGCTCAGACAGCTCGCCCTAGTTAAGCGTAACAAATGCAGATGAGGACTCCACCCAGCTATGTAAATGGTAAATGGTAAATGGCCTGTATTTATAAAGCACCTTAAGGACCCCAAAGCGCTTTACATATTCAGTCATCCACCCATTCACACACAGGTGATGGCAAGCTACAGCCACCTGGGGCGCACTAACAGAGGCGAAGGTTGCCGGAAACTGGCGCCACCGGGCCCTCTGACCACCACCAGTAGGCAACGGGTGAAGTGTCTTGCCCAAGGACACAACGACCGAGACTGTCCAAGCCGGGGCTCGAACCAGCAACCTTCCGATTACAAGGCGAACTCCCAACTCACCTTTCACCTTTCAGGAAAAACAAAAGAAAAAAAAAATCATGCAGATCAAAGCATAAATGCTCCTGAATGATGGAAAACATGCTGTCTGTAATTATCTACTGGGTGTCTAGGAACAGTCCTACCAAGGCAAAGACTGATATGTTGTTTTAGCAGTGAGTCGCATTAAATCGTCTTATTATTCATGAATCGACACAATCACACGAAAACACAAATAGAACATGATTAAAAAAAAAAACCCGATGATAAAACAATCTCCCTCTTTGTCAAACGGTTTTCATTCTTGTTCACTGCACAGTTCCTGCTTGTGTAAAACAATAAATGAAAAAAGAGAGATCATTAATCATCACGACGCAGTATTAAGGCCACATTAAGAAAAACTTTCATTTTGATTATTTTGAGATTGAAGTCGAAACTATTTTGAAGAAAAAGTTTGCTGTACCCTTTACAAAATGCCTTGTTTGGATTAAATTTATCACACGTCTTGTTATAAAACATGCATCATATTTATTGCACGAGGCTGTAATAACCTTTACGTAACCTTTCTGTCCAAAGTTGTGTGTTTTTTCCGTCTGCCCAAGGTGTAGTTTTCTTCATATTTTCAACTTCCCTATAATGACACCCACACTTTGTGAATGTGCCAAAAGAAAAAGTATTTCCGATTATGAAATATGATTCCACTTTGTCTTGAAATAACGAGTGTAATCTATACGTCGCGACTTTTTAAAAAAATAGAATTACGACTTTAAACTAAAAATTTCGACTTTATTCTCAAAATGATCGATAATGTATTTTTTTCTCAATGTCGCATTAATACTCCGTTGTACTTCAGTGAAATTATTGCGGAGAGATAAAGACCAACTCACATGTCACATGGAGGCGGTGTCCAGCCAGCTGCAGGATGCACTGAGGGAATAAAAAGAGGGAGGGTGAGGTGAGCTGCATCTGAAAACAGGCTGAACGGAGGCACAGGTGCATCAAAGGTAAGACACTGTGCTGCTCAGGTGAAGTGGTCAGAAGCAAGAATTAGGCTACAGTTAGAACCCTGCATTTGTTGCATTCTTTTCTCTATTAACTGCAGCATTTGAAATTTTAGCATTAGTTAATTTTTAGAATTGAATGGTGAAAGTTTTTATATAGGTAAATTTGTCATTCCATACAGTAACATGTTAATTAATAAATTCATTCATTTATTTCTGTGTTTTACATTTTTTAAAAGTATTTTAATTTAATTTAATGCATTTTTTAAATATGTGCGATTCTAAACAATGTGGCGTTTTGCTCTTTTCAGATGGAGTGGTTTAAAGTTGTTGCGTTTGTTGTGTGCGTCCTACCCACCGCTCACTGCGCATCGGACGCTATAGGTGTGTATTCACTTAAGAGCTTTTTGTCTACATAAGGGAATCTGAATGTCCTGTTTTAACCCCATCTTTTTTTCATCCAGTCTGGTGTTATCACCTCCCATCCTGCAGTAAGTACCCAATATCTCCATTATCTATTCCATGTTGCCCACTGGGTGACCGCTCTCCGGTGACTTTATGTGCCCTTTCTTCTTATAGATGACAAAACCTGGCCAACAATTTCCCCCCAGTATTGCAACGGCAGCCGACAGTCACCCATTAACATCGTCTCAGCATCAGCCACACCGAACAACAACCTGACTAAATTCACTTTTGTAAAGTATGACGACACCTCCGCAATGACATCCATAGAAAATACTGGCGACACAGGTAAGCACCGGGTGTATGGCTACAAAAGTGTCATCTCGTGTTTTTTAGATAATAATAATAGTAATAATAATTTGACAAAGAAAAAAAAGACAACATGTCTTACTTGGATTTCAGCGCCCCCCTCTTCTCTACAATTAAACTGCCTTGGACCTGAACATTTCTTCTTACTTCTTTCAGGTTATGTGCAACTTCACCATGTTTTTGTTTTTCCTCCTTCTTCCAGTCAAAGTGACCTTTAAGAGCGGAGTTAAGATTTCAGGAGGGGACCTGTCCGAGCAATACGACAGCCTGCAGTTTCACTTGCACTGGGGTAACGGCTCCTCTGTGCCCGGCTCAGAGCACACAGTGGATGGAAAGCGCTATCCTATGGAGGTACAGATTTTTTTAACGTTTATTTTGTACTTTTATCTTGTACATATTAAATTGTAAAAAATAAATAAATAAAATAAACAAACAAACATCTGTATGATCTTTACGAATTTATGAATTTTCCCAGCTGCATATTGTGAACAGCAAGTCATCCTACAATGGGAATACAAGTCTAGCTGTCAAAGACTCCACCGGACTCGCTGCTCTTGGTTTCTTCATTGAGGTGAGAGAAGCCGCGCACGAGATGATTTAATGCCTGTTGTGTTATCCTGTTTTGGAATCACTGCATTGTCATTGTTGTGTGTGCCTGTGTGTGTGTGTGTGTGTGTGTGTGTGTGTGTGTGTGTGTGTGTGTGTGTGTGTGTGTGTGTGTGTGTGTGTGTGTGTTTGGGTGGGGGGGGGGTTCGTTGGTATTATGTTTACACATCTTAGATGGGTATGACAATGTAAAAGAAACTTTTTTTGCAGGTAATGCCAGGCAACTCAACTGGCCAGCCACAGAGCTGGCGCAATTTGACCTCTTACTTGGCCAACATCACACAAAAAGGTAACATTTTTGGTAACCCCCCCCCCCCCCCCCACACACACACACACCAAAACAAACAAACAAACAACCTCCTCTCCTGTTTCTGCCTCTAAATTCTGTAATTTATAGTTCCTTCATGTTGTTTCTGTCCTCAGGCCAGAAAGTTTCCATTGCTACCGGGTTTTCCCTGGACGACCTGCTCGTTGGTGTGGATCGCACTAAGTATTACCGCTACCTCGGATCCTTGACAACCCCAGCTTGTAATGAGGCGGTGGTCTGGACTGTTTTTAAGGAACCAATTAAAGTCAGTAAAGATCTGGTAGGTGTTATTTCATTTCTAACTTGTGTCTCCTAATTGTCATTGCTGCAAGCACCAATGCCCTGTTAGTGGTTCATGGAGTTAACTGGAAACAAAATATGTCTCATGACCAGATTGACCTCTTCAGCACCACACTGTACTTCAACGACAGCATGTCACAACTCATGACAAACGTCTACAGAAGCCTGCAGCCTGCACAGAAAGTCTGGACTCAGAGCATCAAGGCCTCTGCCTCCACAACCTGCTTCTCCCTGGGCCTGCTGCTTCTCAGTCTGACATTGGGCTGGAGTTGGAGCTAAAATAGAAAGAGGACATTGTCAACAAACATGCCTCCCTTCAGCACATGTGTTCTTTCCCTATTTAATTAAAACTGACTTTTGCTGATTTCTAATGTAGCTCTTTATGTTTCACATAATCACGAAAAGTGCGAAGAATAATTTATTAAGGTGAGGGCTACTTATCTCTGCTATTCTTGATTATAGCTACCTGCTACAAAGCTTTAACCTGTTTAAAGATTTGCGTCTGTTTGCGTGCACCTCATGCTTGCAAAGTTTACTTTAACCTCCTAGGACCTGGCCTCCACATATGTGAACATCACATTTTGGGTTGTCTAGACCAAAATACTAAATTTTGCTCTACAAGGGCCTGATATCCATTCATGAGGACATTATACTGCCTCTGTTTTATGAAAATTTAAAACGAATATCCTCATATGTGGCTCTCATCAAAACTGTGACTTTCCTGGTCTTATTAAATGACAATTAAAATTATTCATGATTATTTTTGCAGTTTTACTGTCTTTTTTAATTCTTGGAAGTTTCTAGAACTTTTGAAATGATACATCGAGCGATCGTGGCTCAAGAGTTGGGAGTTCGCCTTGTAATCGGAAGGTTGCTGGTTCAAGCCCCGGCTTGGACAGTCTCAGTCGTTGTGTCCTTGGGCAAGACACTTCACCCGTTGCCTACTGGTGGTGGTCAGAGGGCCCAGTGGCGCCAGTGTCCGGCAGCCTCGCCTCTGTCAGTGCACCCCAGGGTGGCTGTAGCTTGCCATCACCTGTGTGTGAATGGGTGGATGACTGAATATGTAAAGCGCTTTGGGGTCCTTAAGGCGCTATATAAATACAGGCCATTTACCATTTACCATTTACATAGCTGGGTGGAGTCCTCATCTGCATTTGTTACACTTAACTAGGGCGAGCTGTCTGAGCTTTTGAGAGCTTTCTATTCTCTTTCACAAAAAGTGCTTAATGTGGGGGGGCTGGTTGACCTCTGATGACCTCTAGAAATTTTCTTGAATATCTTTAAAATGATAGCAGCACAAACAAAATTTTTGCAGCACAAACCAGCACAAACATAGCACAAACGTTTGATATCACTTTTGTTGGATTTGAAGAAGGTGGGGGGGGCAACTTCACTCACATCATTTACTGAACTTTTGGCTGAAATCACGCCTAAATATGGTGTGTTGGTGATTGCAATACATGTGTGCTGTCCTGAAAAACCATCCGCTAAGGACTTTAAAAGCCTTATTGACTCTTAATTTTGTGCAGTGCGTGTCTGGGCTCACACAGAAACGGGGAAACACTCTTGACATTTTTAAAGTGTCTGTTTCTAATGTGAAGATTTGTGACGCTGTTCGGATCTACATGCGTGTAACGACATTTGACATTTTCTCACCTGGGAACATTCTTAAACCTCACGCTCCTGTTCAGCAAGTTGTTCTTTGGTTTTCAACTTTCTTTGAAACAGTGTCGTTTGCATTGAGGCTGTGTCATGATAGATGATTTCCGCTCTTGGTTTCACTCCACTGGTCATACAGTGTTAGATGCTATGTTTTTATTAAAACCCAGGTAGCCAATACCTATTCTAGCCTTGGCTGGATGAAACAACAAGTGCAATTAGGTGCGCGTGTACAAAAGTGGAAGAAAGCTCCATGTTTCATTTCAAATTTTAAGGAATTCTGTTATCGCCATCAGACAGATGTGAAAGATGTCCAAAGGAAATATTTCTTAAAGATTCTTTGGTCAAACTGCAATAAGCCTCATATTGTTTAATACCATAGACACTGTCCTTGGTGTTCAACAGCCTGCCTGGATTGAACCTTCATTTAAGGCATGAGAAAACTTTCAATTTCTTTGTGGATAATGTGAGAGCAGCACTGTGTATTACCAGCCACACATGTTGCGGCAGCTCCCCTCTTGATCAGTCCTCTTGAAATATGACTGAATTTGTTGTGTGTAGACCAAAATGCAGACAAACGAAGGCGGGCCTGAACTAAAAAAAAACGCGAGCCTTTGTTATGACTGATGGAAAAACACAGGCAGAAGGAAACAAAAGTGGAGCTAGCAGTAAACTACATTGGAAAAACTAAAAGTAAACCTTGGACATGGGGAACATAGAACATGACACAAGACAAACATACAACCTGACAATAAACAAAGGAAAACTCTCACAAGAAATCCACATGGGGTGACGAAGGAAGTGGAAACACACGGGGAAAACAGCTGGGCAGAATGAATATAATGGCATAGGGGTAAGCAAAACTGAACACTGGCTGCAAGACTGTCAAAATAAAACAGAGAACATGCAGACTAAGACACAGTTGACTCTGGGTCCGGGGGGAGAAACAGACATCGAAACAGAAGACATATCCATTGGGTATCCTTGTTGGCCTTCAGACAACAATTCTGACGGCTAAAGAACCAAATGGGACAGGCAAAAAAACAAAACAAAAAAAAACAAAAAAAAGAAACAGAAGACATGACTAGGACCTGGGAGATAAGGGAACGAGGGACACGGAGGGGAGAAAGGGAGCAAGTGAGAGCAAGGGACAGGGTTCCTACCTTTAAATATAGCCCCCCTTTTTCCTCTCCTGGCTTTATCTTTCTCCATCTCTGGGTGAGTTTAGCTCTCATTCTTTTCTCTTCTTATGAAATATAGCAGCTGGACCTTTAGCTAGCAACACGCTGTGTGACAAACTGCACACAAACAGTTTGTGTGCTTTCTATAGTCATGTGCAATACCACTGCTTTCCTTTCTGATAAAAAGTACAATTCAAGCAGCTATTGATGATACTGATCTGATAATGAACCATTTTAAATGTTCTACTGCCTAAATCTAGGCCAGCTGAATTTATATGAGGTGATCTCAGGAACACACATTACTCCAAGTTAAACTCATACAGCCATTTATGTCGGGGTGACCTAAAAGCTGGACACAAATGCAGCCTTCCAATGATCCAATGAATTTATTTACAGTAAATTTAAATAAGAGCTCAGAAAGCTCCAAAAAACAAATGCTGCCTTCCCATGGTCTTTCCTCCACATTCACACAGATCCCGAACAGGATTCAGAAAAGGAATCCAGCAGGCAAAGTACAAACAGTGCATTGAGGAGAACTTCCACAATAACTACCCACAAAATATGTGGAGATGCATCGGGAGCACAGCACACTGCAAACACAGCAACAGGTCAGCCATGATCCAACTTTTCCCAACACCTTGAACAGTTTCTTTGCATGCCCTGACAGCAACAGTGAGACTGTACATTGCCCCCGACTGGAGGAGCAGGGGTAGCTTCTCATTCTGCAGCTACACCAAGCGAGTTCCACTTAGGAGAATTGATATCAAAGCTGCAGGACCAGATAAGGTGTCAGGCAGGATTCTGAAGACATGCACTGACCAACTGGCAGGGTTTTTTCTGGACATCTGCAACCTGTCCCTTGCAGCATGCCACAGTCTCTGTGGACTGGCATCCTGTCCCCTTATCAGTGTTGTGGGTGGCCTCGAGCTTATCCAAGCTAACAAAGAGCAAAAGGCAGGGTACACCCTGTTCACCAACCTGTCACTGGGCTAACACAGAGGCAGACAACCATTCACAGCTATGTGAAATTTAGAATCATCAATTAACCTGACCCCACTGACTGCATGTCTTTTGACTGTGAGAGGAAGCCAGAGTCCCTGGGGAGAACACGCAAACTCCACACAGAAAGATGATGTAGGCAACAGAAATTCTTCTGTAGCCAGTTCCATCAGTATGTGTTGCAACAACAAGGCTGCAAAGGTCTTGAGAGAGCGTTTTACCCATCATACGATGTTTCTTGTGTGACACCTTGGTAATGAGACAACTCTTTATAGACCACCAATTAGGACTGAACTAGCTGAGATGAATTTGCACTAGTATCAGGATTTTTTTACAATTACTGATAGATTGCAGCTGGTGACATCATTTCCATGCCCTATTGCACCTCCCTTTGTTCATGATTTCCATTTTTTCAACTTTTTCCACTGTGTATTGTTTCATTATTACAAATTATATCAGAATAGAGGTTGTTGATTTCTCTGTCAAGCAGAAGTTCCTGATTTAAGCTTGTACATACTCACACCAAATGATCACTAGCCACCTACTGTTGAGAATTAGACAAAAGATTAATGCTGCAGAAATTCATTACTCTGCATTTTTGGTGCATAGAGTGGAAACATAAACATTTCGATTCTCTTAGTTCCAGGTCTGTGACCAAGTATTTCATGTTTTCCTGACACTTTTAGTGTTTTCTGGAATGAGGTTTAAGATCATTAGTTATTTTTGAGTGTATTATTTCATGCTTTTGAGTTTGTCCTATTCCAAGTTCTGTGTTTAGTTTAAGTTAGTTTCCTTTTGTGTACAGTATCTCCCTCTCTTTTGCTCTCTCTCTCCCTGCATTTCTGTCTCCATTTGTTGTGTCTCCTGTCTTTTTTTTTTTTTTTTTACAGTACCTCGTCTCATGTGAATTGTGCTTCAGTTTTCTTCTCCTGTCTCATAGTCTTATTTGCTCCAGCTGTGTTCCTGTGTATTTATTGTGTCCATCTCCCTTTGTTCCTGTTCTGACTTTCACCGTGTTTTGTACTTGTTCCTAGTGATCGGCAAAGCAAGGCTTCGTGAAACACCAAAATATTCAAAGCATTTGTGCTGAAATTGTTTCAAGGTGTGATACTGAATCTGAAATCCATCTCCACAGTTACACCTGCTGGCCAATTTGGCCATTGCCATATCTTGGTAATGCTCTTCTGTGAAACTGTGATACAGAAAAGCCCTGCACAATTCCAAGCAAAGTTACTTATTATGCCAGACTGTCAATAATTGTGATTAACACATGCTTGGGAGAAATCCCTGCATAAAGAAAGAAAAATATTGAGGCTGTTGTTGTCAGCAAAATCCTCCCTCTGTCAACGTTTGTGCTGGGCACAATAAATCAATTTATAAAGTAAAACATACAGAGAAAAGACTGCTGTGTTTCCTGTTATAACATCACAGTTTGGAGCATTTTTTGGGCAGGAATGTTGCACGTTCTCTCATATATATATCTTATTATATCTATATAATATCCAGTCGATTACACTTTTGATTACAATGTTTAAATCTTTGGATTATCCATGGCTCTTGGTCTTCGCAATCCACCGCAAAAAGAATAATGAAAGAGAAGTTATTATTTTCTTGTAATGCGTGTGTAAGAAATAGAAGCAGTCATATCCAAAACATTACTTCAGTCATTGCAAATGACTCTGGTTAGTAAAAAAAGTCCTGGTGCCAGCCAATGGCTACAAGCAGCGGGTACGTCACCTGCCAAATCTGGGTGGAAACACTGTGGTTTGGTCGTGGTCATGTGACCTGGGTGTTTTGAAACAAACTTCAGAGCAGTGTTTCAAAAAAGCTCTTTTGGATGCTTGGTTAATGGTTAAAATGGTTAAAATACTTCAAATGTAGTCATGTAGTAAGTATACACATGTTTCATATAAATATAGTCTATAACTTTATTTTCTTTAGCCCACATAATTAAACAAAAATTTCCAGCTTCCAAATCTGTCAAATGCTTTTTCTGCATCTAGAGACAATATTGTTCTTTCAGTGTTTTTACTACATGAGTAGCCTACCTTTTATGAAAGCGGCTTGATCAGGTTGTTTTAAGAAGGGGGTTATCTTCTCTATCTCTTTAATATCTTAAATCTCTTCTTTAATTAATAAGGGATATTGGACGATAGTTTGAGGGGAAATATAGGGTCTTTGGCTGGTTTTAGCATGAGACTGATATTGGCAGAATTCTTATTTGGTCGTAGTCTGCCATTTTCCTTGATTTCCTGCAATGTTCTGTGGAATATTCGTACCAGAATTGTCCAGAATTCTTTGTAGAATTCTGCTGGAAATCAATCTGGACATGGAGCCTTATTATTGAGGTTAGGGTTAGCAATCATGTATTAAATCTCCAGTTTTTACTTGGCAGAATGTTTTTTTATGTGTTGGTATTAAAGATACATGAGCACGATTACTGACAGCTGTAGGGTCTATCTCAGTGTCTTAAATGTCACTCAACAGTGAGCTGCTGACTAGGAAATAATCCAGATGAGAGTAGGAGTGATGGACATGTGAGAGGAAAGTATATTCTTTACGGTTGGGGTGAAGGAAGCACCATGCATCGCAAGGTCTGAAATCGCTCATGTGAGGTTTAATTATATTTGTGGATTCCCAGTTATCCTCAGTTCCTGCTGTATTGAGCATATACATTTCCTCATTTAGTCCAAAGTTGAGGTTGCCCCTAGGAACAAGTGCACAATCTAGGTGTTCAGAGAGTGCACTAAAAAAACATGGAAGTGTTCAACAACATTTGGGCCATGTACACTTACAATACATAGCTTTTTTGTTAAGTATAGATAATTTAATGATTAGGAATCTACCATCTGGATCTATAACTGTGTTGAGTACTGTAAAATATAAATAATGGAGTAATGGAGGGAAGACCCTCATTTACATTTAGGGGACAGGGGTGTAATTTTATAACACAAAGCTGAAAATATCTTTATTCCCGAATAAAACAAGCAACATTACACAATTTTAAGCATCTCAGTTGAATTTCACACATTTTCCAAAACATGATCATTTGAATGTTTTTTTTTCTGCTCAAGAAAATTGTAGTTGTCAGTTGGAACAGGTTTAATCTGAGCATGTTTCAAGTCCTGAAAAAGATTTTGCCTTTAGGTTTATTTCTGGGATCCTGTTTTGATGATCCTGACAACTAGGTAGAAACATTTTTATTTTGGTCAATTAGTCAAGGAGTGATGTAGTTTAGACACCACGAGCATTTTGGACATTTCCGGGCATCATTTTTATTAATAAAATGTAATGAAAGATTTAGAGCATCAAGACTACAAACGTGATCCTTGCTATTCAGCGGATTTTGCAGCTGCATCAGTCCCTGGACCTGGACTGTCTTCTTCATTTTCATTTATCATCCTTTTTGCTATTGCTGTATTTGCTCTTGAAAAATCCCAACTGGGAGTAAAAAAAACATAAAAATGCATCAGTCATGTGTTGCAATAAAAAGGAACGAAAATAACCAAGCTACATGAGTGAATATAATATTTTTTTTTAACTAGATGTTTTCTATACTAACTTTGTGAGGCTGTGACACTGACTGAAAAAAAAATCGAACTTACCTTATACAGGCCAGCAGTGAGTAAAGCTAGAAAAGCCAGCCCTCCCAGGAATCCTCCAATGATCTCTTTGGTGAAATTTGGCTGAGGATACACTTCTACCTCTGCTTCAATCTGACAGACAAGTTAATAGAAAGTGAATAAATTTAAACTATTATATAACTGAAACGAGAAAACAAGAGAAAGCAATTTCCAATCACCTTGCGAACAGGAGGATTACTGTTAGACCCTGATGCAAAATAGATGTACTGGTTTTTGTTGTACTCCAGAGTGGCTGTGCTGGTTAAGAGGAATTTGGCAGATTGAAGTCCAATCTAAGAAAAAAAAAAGTGAAATAAATTGGGGATAAATTAGGTGTTGCTTGATTTAACAAGGAATGATTTTATCAAAAGATTTAACAAGTTACTGCTACATAATCATCTGTAAAAATAAAAAATATTAATGAATAATTAAACATAAAATTCCTGTCAGTTACCTGCTCTATCCATCCTGAGCTGAGGTTGGCAGAGATTCCGTATGTCCTACTCTCCCGTATTCCCATGGATGTGCTGCACTTGAACAGTCTGCACTTGGCTACAGAGCAGTCCTGTGGGTCATTAAAAGAAGACTAAATGCAACACAAGTTTTGATCCAGTGTAATGTTAATTTTAACAATACACTTTGGTTAAATTTCAACAGGTAAAGGCAGAGGTATACGTACCACAACTTTATTTTTTTGTATTTCAGGAACAAAAACTTTCACAGATGGTTCTTCATCAATTCCTCTCTGACATTCTGCAATCTGAGATATATGTTTTATTTATATACGTTTGGTTTTATTTTAATTTCTCTAAACCCAATCATTCATACACAAGCATAGGTCATTTTTGAGTCTGTAACTATCAATTCTCAAACACATATTACCCTTAGACTGCTCAAATCCACCCAAATGTCTTTTTCACCAAGCTTCACTGGAACCCTGATCACCACAGTGAAATTAAGCACTCTGATATTGTTTGTAACCTAAAATTGAAAAACAAAAGTATAACCCAGCAGTATAGTTAGGTCTACATCATACAATGAACTTTTGAACTTAAGTCATATGCAGAAGTTGTATTTCACCTTGACCAATTGATGGACTGGTTTCTGCAAATCGTTCATCCCAAATGTAAAATTGTTGTAGCTGAGGGAGCTAAACAGGTATATTTGAAATATTAAATGCCATGTAAAAAAAATACACTTTTCCCCATTGCAGTTAGAAAAACACATACTTTTCAAATGTCATAAAAATGCTGTATTTCACATAAACCCATTTCATTTTGTAGAGTTCACTTGTTGTGGCATGCTCCTGATTTCCACTGAAAGAGAGAAAATAAATTATTTGTACTGTATCTATTGGACTATTGTTTTAATGAGGAGTACCTGTAGCAAAATGAACAGTACCTGCTGGCATTCACAGTGACAAAGATCTTCCTCTCAAGTTGACTGTTGGTGTCAATCCCATAGGAGACAATGAAGGAAGCCTTAATTGAATGAGAGAGATAAGAATGACTCCTATTTGTCTGTAAACTGCGTAAAAGTGAAAATAAAGGAGTGAGAAAAGATATTCTATACAGAGAAAAAGTATAAAGCTCACCTTAGTTTTGCTCTTGAAAATTGGCTTGTCAATAGTGCAGTCTGTCCTTCCTCGAAATAAACCATCTTCACTGTCCAAAGAGTTGCACTCAATTCTTCCCTTTATTAGAAACAAAATGACTGCTGGATGGATTGGAAGAGCAGCAGATCAGTGATGAACTGATACAGACTTGATCCTGGTGTCTTACCTGCTGAATGGTGAACTTCCTGTAGGAGAGTCCAGCTGGGTACGTGAGAATAACACGACTGTTGTAGGAGTTTTCTCCTCTGTTCTCCACTGTGACTGTAACATTCAAAAGCTCATCAATGCCCACTTTAACCTCTGAGGATCTGGTATTTTGAATGAGGATCAGAAGAAAGGGGGGAAAAATAAGACTGCTGCAACACAAAAGTTATTGAAGCGCCATCGTATTCAGCTTTGAGCCCAATGCTAACATGCTATTTTAAGATTTGTTTTCAGACTATTTGTCTTTATTCAGTAGCTTAACAATGAAGAGTAGACAGAAAAGAGGAAGACATGCATCAAAGGGCCACGGGTGCGATGTGGGAATATATTTTTACCTTTCGAATTTATTGATTTATGCTCAAATTTGCTGACGTAAAGAACCATTGAGGCTGTCATCAGTTTTTCTGGTTTTATTAACGGTACGTTATGGAAATTGGGGTGGGGGAGTTAAAGCTTTAACAAAGCACTTAAAATTTGTATTGAGGGGACATAAATTGGTGCAAAAGGGGATATTAAGGAGACATTCTTGTGATCTGTTTATGTAGGAAGATTCTCAGCAGATCAACTCACCTGGTGAAGTTGAAATCCACTTTCAGGTTATCAACACATTTGTTGTCAGTCCTGCAGTTAATCTCAAACCCCAACTGTGAAAGAGGACATGATGTAAAAAGCATATACTAAATATAATATTTACCGACAAAATAAAACATTGTTTAGGCGAATCAAATGTCATTTTTTTTATATTTATATTTTGAGGAAATCATCCTCATGCAGGATAGAGAATGTCTTGAGAAGGAGGATGGAACTTCCCACAGTAGTACATGGCTCTTTCTTGCTAGGTGTGGAGCTAACCCAGACCTTTTTGCTTAGCTCCTAGCTTGCCCCATTCATGAGGAACCTGGACTAGCAGCTACATCCAGGCATGGGAGGGTCAAATTCTTTCTGGCTATGGTGCCAGTAATGTGGCCTATAGTGACTATGAAGTAAAAAAGCCGCTCTCTGATCTGATACAAAGTACACATTCTTTCATTCTTTCTCACTTTTTGAGTCAAATGGAGACATTTACCACATCCTTTAGCAAGCACCAGCTAAGAGGTGTCTGGTGTTTGTTTTTTAAAGTTCACTTACTGGATAAATTGCTGTTGTTTGAGCTTGCTGGGAAAGACTTGGTCTGAGATTTGTGTTGGAGGGCAACCCATAAAACAAAAATTCAAGATAATTGGAAAGTTCATTAAGAGCATCTTCTGGACAGGCCTGCAAGCAGGGAGCAGTGTTAAGTTTAAATTCAGATTTGGTCGAGCCTTAAAAATAAAATTCATCAAACAAAATCTTTTGTTTGATGAATTGGTCAAAGTATTTTTATCTGATATTGTTGTTAGGCCTTACCTCAATAAGAAATTTTATAGTTGAACACTTTTTTCTTCTTAAGTCAATAATAACTGATCCGGACTCCTCTTGTTGTTTCCCACTGCTGTAAGCTCGGTTTTTTGGAGGCTTGCGAGTGGCATCCAGTGTTAAAGTATAATTAATCCTCACTTGAGCTGGAATAAATGAGTGTTTGATTTCAATGCTGCAAATGTACATTAATAAAAAAAATGTTAAATTGCTGGACAGTGGCTTTGTAGTTCAGAAAAAACAAGGAGAATGATGAACCTGTGTTGACTGTAGACAGTCTGCTCATAGTAAAGCAGATTTCAGCTGTGTTCTCCAATGGTTTTGAGCAGTCTACATTCTGAGTAGGAATTCGGTTTGGGCTGAATGACACGTCAGCTTCAACCAGTACTATGGGTCTTGATCTGGAGAGTAGGAAAACAAATGAGAACAAGATTTGGCTCTTTAAATAGTACCAAACTAAAAACTGCCCTTCAATTTTGGTCTTTTACCGTGAATTAGCATCAGTCAAATATTTGCTTTACCAACATTTCAAAGTTTTAGAACATTACCGCTTTTTTAAGATTATCACTCTTATGTTCCAGTGGTGCAACTTTATCATGGTAATAGCCTCACTAAATAAGAACAATTTGAAAATTATGGTCTTCTGAACTAACCGCCCTTTTTATGACATCTTCTGCTTTCGGGTAATGTATGCATTTGTTCATGTTTGTTAGGAAAAGGCTACTGTTATGCATTTCATATTTCATTTTGAGATTTGAATGAAACCCACAGGAGCTGTGCTTAATCAGCCATATTTATTGCGCCTTTAATCAGCAGAGCACTTCTTATCTTGTGGTAAGTCAATTCCAAAAATGCCAATGGTCTGTGAGGATTTTAAAACAAACCTTCATATAATGTAATAGCTGTATGTGATTAAAATTCAATAATCCCTTTTCATGAAAAACCTGATCATTTGTGACCAACTTAATATGCACTCTGCTTAGAATATTGAGCATACAAACTGACCGGAACTTTATACAATTAGTGTATTTATTAAGTTGGACCATCAACAAAGATTGTAGAATTACGACAGACAACAATAGTGCATGATTGGAGTATCTTGGACTTACCTCAGTAAGACTACCGTGCCCTTTGAACCCACCGCTAAATCAGGAAGTCCATCACCACTCTGGTCAAACGACGACTGACTGATTGACAGGCCAAAGAACTTTAGTCCCGACTCGACCTCAGAGCCAGTAATTCTCTGCATACATGGACATATTTTAATTAGCAAAAAAAAAAGCTGCAGATTGTTTAGATATTGGATTTACATGGTAGATGATATCAGTCATCTTGTGAGTTCTTTGATGCTGTGTACCTGTGAGTAAGTAGGACTGATTCTTTCGCCTCCTTCACTGTGGAATATGTAGATGCTGCCTTCACCATTATTCTCCAAAGGTGCTCCAACTGCCAAATCCCTGAATCCATCTGAGTTTAGATCAGGCAGCACAGCAAGAGAAGAGCCGAACCTTCCTTTCACAGCTGCATGTCCTCTTAGTACTAATGGATCATCAAAATTACACTCCACAATCTAAAAGGAGGAAAGTGAGAGTGTTTTTTATTAAATTAAAAAGTATACAAATAAACAGATTAATTCCATGGCAGTAGTTAAAATGCAATTTACCAAACCAGTTAATCTGCAAACATAAACTCTTCCCTCTCTATCAGGCTCCGTGTACATTGGGGCTGATATGAAGATTAGATCAGTGATGTCATCATTATTTATGTCCATGGCACACACCTCTGCCCCGAAATATTCACCAGTCTGATACTGTATAAGGAACAAATTATTAATGAAATGATTCATGTTTTCTTTAATCAAAAGTTTTTGTTTTAGGAAATAATTTATGTACAGTGTACAATGTAATTCAGATCGGTATTGCTGTAAGTACATACCTGTGATGAAAAGGGCTCAATCTTTTGGTTTTTCAAGTTTTCTCTGTTAACAGCGACCACCACTCCTCTGTGTTCATATCTTGGAGCACCAACAATTGTAAGTGTGCCATTTTTGGTTATAACAATTGCCATTGAGTAACCTAGAATTTAGGTAGTCAAAAGGGAAAGACTCCTTATTGTGCCTTTTTCCATTTTGCAAACTGACACACGTGTTTTGGTCAATTAATTGCAGTAGAGCTATACACACAAAGACAGATATATGAATTTAATTGTTAAAAACTACCAAGATAACTGTCAGGCTCCAAAGACACATCCTCATATGTTTTCACTTTCTGGCCCACTGTTGTGTATTGCACGTAGCCTCCCTTCCATTGGTTTGCACCAACAATAGACATTTGAATTCCCTACAGTGCAGACAGAAAATACATTTAAAATACAATTTACTTTGCATTTAAAATCTGGATGGTGTTCAGTTGTATAACTGTCTGTTTGCCTTTACGTCACAAAATGTGGCACACAGGAATCTCTCTTTCTATGACTAGACTGTCTAGTGAGTTTCAGGTGGTTTTAATTACCTCAGGCACATAAATTGCACTGAATCCCTCTTGAGACATTTCCATTTTCAGTGACTCTCCACTGCTTTGAGATCCTGTAACATAAAAAACAAGATGATAAAACACATAAAACAAATTTCACTTTGCAAATGTTGTAAATACAAATTCATTATACTTCAAGTAATAGTTTCAAATGTTTTTTTTTTTTTGCTATTTATTATAAACACAAAAATAAACTAGAAGGTAAAAAAGAGACACAATACAACATTTACAAGTTAATCCTTTCAATCCTTTCATTAGGTTTGAAGTGGCAATTAGTGTTCAGTTTCAATAATGTATAGTGATGAGATATTTTGCCATGACACAATAAAGTAATATAGTAAATAAAAAGGTTAATACAATGTATGTTATTTTAGTCAATCAGTAGGATAACAAACCAATAAAGGAAACAAAAATCTAGCAATAAATTCATGTTTGTACCTTCAATGGAGAAAATTTTCTCCTGCAGATTCTGTCTTATTATTTCAAGTGCGTTGAAGTTCTTCACTTGAAACACGTGTTTGTCTGAAGGAGACGATGCAATGGTGTGCAGTTCTCGTTTTGCTTCAGTTTTAGTAAATGCATTCCCCACCTAGGGTTGTTGGGAAATTATATTTGCATTGTTATGCTATGCAAAATGATTTGGTCCGTTTAATAAAATACAGTAATAAACTTAAGGTTTTCACCCCATTATAATATATCATTTACAGACAGGAATAATGCATTATTTGTTAGAAATATGTTTGGGTTCTGATTAGAGATGTACTGATCCGATATTGACATAAATTACTGGATCGGATATTGGAGAGAAATAAAAAAATATCAAAAAAGCACCTCAAAAAACTTGCAACACTGCGTAACTCGGCTCATAACCGTAGCACGGAGCAGTATGCATCATGTGATAGAGCAGCTGTGTGTATTTGTAGCCTCACTAGCAATCCGGTATTTCATCTCAGAGGAAGTTATCCCAGAGAGAAGTAAAGCAAGTGTGTAAGTTCATCTCTGAATGTTTATAAAGAATTCCCGCGTTAAGCTTAACAACCGATATATGGAGCAACTGCCTCTTCTCTCTCCCTCCCTCTCCTGCTGCTACTTCAATCATGAAACTGATCAATCATCAGCTGATCGGCTTTTCTGTCCGGAGTCCGTCTCTCTTGTTTGTTTATCGCCCACTTTGCACCAGAAAGAGGAAACCAGCGGCTGAACAACAGCAGCACGTTTAAGTTTGATAAGCTGTTGTTAGAATTTATTTAATATTACTTTCTACACCAGGATCTTTTTCTACACAGCTGACGGCTGGTAAATGTGCAGGGGCGGATCTAGCAAAGTTTAGCCAGGGGGGCCGATAGGGCATTAACAGGGAAAAGGTGGGGCACAAAGACATACTTTTCTTTCTTATTCTCATTTAAAATGTCTAGCTTTTAATAAAAAATCATCCGAATCTTACACCCAAAGTTTTAATCTGGTGTAAAATGTATAGAAGTCCATTACTGTATATAGTAACTATTAAGTCTAATATACCCTAGTAAGCTATAGTAATTTTTCCTTTGGGAAGGTACAATCTGTGCATTACATTACTTACGTTACATTTATTTAATTACTCTTGAAAAATAATAGATTTCTGTGCATTTTCTTTTCACACTGCATCAAATTAAAGTTGATTACGTCGATTAAGCATCACGAGGTGGAGGGTGGTTCCCTATTTTATTTTATTTTTTTGCTGGGAGTTTTAGAGCCCTATTAGTTAGGTTGCTTACTCTTTAAAATACCAGAATAGGGAGGATGGAGTAGGTTTAAGTTTATTAGATTGATCAGTATTGCTAAGCTATGAAATATTTTGGGTGCAGTGTATTTTTTGCATTAAGGTATAACAGAATAGCTTTAGTGTTTTTTTTTTTTTTACTTGAGTATGAACTTATACAAAAAGCAGTTTACAATTTATGTGTTATCGTGCCATCTCTAGTTCTGATACTACGCATGATTACATGCTCACTATAATTAAATACGGCTGTGCTGAGGTACATAATGCATTGGAAACCCCCTACTTACGCAATAATTTCATCTGGTAACAAAAACAGTGCATTAGAACCTTCACGGCATTGGTTCTGATGGTCAAGCAACTTCACACATTCTGCAAGCTTAAATAATGGAAGTACTTACCCCAATAGCAAATCGCACAATGTTTTTACTCTCTGCTAGCTGTGCTGCACTGTGCAGATGATTTCGATCATGGGATTGCCCATCGGTAATTACTATCAAGACCTTCTTCACATTTGGTCTGGAACCTCTTTGTGGTATGAAAACCTTTTCCCTGTTAAATGAAAAACAAAAATCTAATTTCAAAACATCTTGAGAATTATTGAGTATTATTTCAGCATGCATCATTCTTTTTCATATTACCTTTCGATGTAGATGGATTTTTGTACTAAGCAAATTTATTTATTGGAGTTGTTTTGTTTTGTTTTTTTCAAAATTAGCTTTGCAAGTATTTGAATTGAGCTTTTCTTGGGGCCATCTCACAATTAGTAGAATATCACCAAACACAAGTCTTTCATTGTCTCTTTCAAAAAGCCTGAACACATGGACCACAGTACAGAGTTGGGGAATAAATAATAATATCTTTGCATCCCTTACACAACATGTTTGATGGCCTTCGCTGTGTAAGTAGTTCCTCCTAGTTTACTAATTTCTTTGATGGTAGTATCCAGTGATGTAGATGATGAAAATTTTGTGCAGTAAAAATGAACCTGTGGTGAAGTAGAGAACTGGGAAACAGAAAACTAAAAATGAAGGGGAAAAAATATTTAAAACACGTAAAACAGCCATGTTTTGTGAAGTTAAATGGAAATAATAATGAAACTATTTTATGTGCGTGCTAGTATTTAAAGGATTACAGCACCTCACCTGTGTATCAATTGAAAGCAATGACTGGATTAGATCTTTCACAAACTTCTTCATTGTTTGAAAATCTCTAGAAGACACACTGATTGAACCATCCAACAGAAAGGCAATGTCTGCTTGGGGCGGGCACGCTTTCAAAATATAGATTCAAAATTAAATTAATTTTTAATGGGTTAATAGATGTTTTTAATGGTTTCAACATACTTTCAGTTATACAAATATAAAGTCACAATACAGTTTCAGTTGTGCTGAGATTTAGAGATTACACTATAAAATCGAATTAGTTACCAGAACTTAAAGCATTATGCAAACTTGTTTCCTCAAAAAACTAAGTAAAACCTACTTAAATAAGCTTTACTTATAGAATAGAACAGAAGAAATAGCTTTTTATTGTCATTGTACATGTATAATCCCAACTCTGCAGTTGTAAGTAAAAAAAATTGTAAAGACATCAGAAATAAATAGCAAACAGAAGAGATATACAAACTAGAGGAATATGTACAAAATAATAGAAAGGCACAAACATAAAAGATTTTGACACTATGATGAAGTATAAAATGCAAGTTGTTTTTTTTTTTAGGCAGGATTTTAATGATTTGGGGTATATTTTTCCAAGCTCCATGTACTGTTACCTTGAATAAAATCAGGTCTGGGTGTTCCAAATGTACTAGAGTGATCCATCTCAAAGCACACACCGTTGTACATGGTGATACTATTGCAGTCATTTGGAATGGTTGGCCCACACACCTGAGAGGAGAAAAAGTAAAGTTGTGATTAATACACTGAGTTGATTATTTCCATTTCCTTTAAGCAATAGTTTGCTCCATATAAAATCAACCAAATCTTAAAAAAAAAAAATACATTCAGCTTTTCACACAGCTTAAATGGTAAAAACCTGAATTACAAAAAAAAAGACCTTTAGGCCCAGTTTTATTAATTTTTATTCGTTTCAGCGTAAAGGTAAAGTTTTGTATGGCTTTATTAAATATTCTTTATTAAATATAAGTTATTGTAACTCAACCCCTCCCCACCAAAAAAATAATAAGGGAATGCCACAAACTCATGATTTATTTTCTAACTATAAGAAGACATCTGAGACGCTGAGGACAGAAGAATTTCATCCTCTGTGATTTTTAACAAAGCACTGGTAATGTCTGTAGTTCACCAACTCACCACAGTGTTTTGTGCCGTGGGATCACTTTTCATTGTTAAACCAAGCGACATGTTGACTGCAAAACCTGGTGCTGTAATGAAAGTATTCTACATTTGTTATAACACTCATAAAAAACTTTTGACAACTCTAAAGTACCACAATTAAAGAACTTTTTTCCTTTTTGACATGACAGCTATAACAACTGAAAAATTAAAAAGAATAATCTTAATAATTGGCTTTTCTTTGCTTGGTGTACTTCATCAGTAATATAATTTTTACTACATTACTGTTACATACTAAAATATTTGTTTTGGAAATCTACTCAAACTATGATTTGATTTAACCAATTTAATTCTGGGCTCGGATGTGGAAAGTCAAAGTTTCAGGACATCCTGTCAAGAGAAACAGTTACCTACCTACCTTCAAATTCAATATTTTGGCAATTTGGGGAGGAGGTGGTGCACGTATATATTTTCCCTCTTCCATTTTGTGAATACTGTTCAAGTGGTGCACTGATGAGCAAACTAAGGAAATAAATAACATAATAATGAGAATGATGTAAGTCTAGAGAGCAATAAGCTCAGAAATATTGTATGCTTGTTTAATTATTTCTGTTGGCCATAACAGAGATGTTTGTTCCAAAAATACAAAATACATAGCAGTTGCAAATCCACATTAAACATAATAATCCTTGTTCTGTCTTACTCTGATTGTCTTTGCACCACTTGGTAGCCAAAACCAGCAGCAGCACTCCTCAGGGTCTTCCAAGCCACAGGATCAATGTTGAAACAAAGTGCAGCATTTAATACTGAGAATTAAAGAAGAAAGAACGTCATAGTCTCATGTAATGGACGATTATGTAGTTATAGTTATCTATATATAAGGTATACAAGAAAATGTATACACTATGTGTCACTTTTTTTTTTTTTGTACTTCAATGGGTTTTGTTTATTTAATTTTGGATTACAACTAAAGAGCAACAAAGTCAGAAATTCTGATTTAAGTTCTGAACATAGTGAATTGGAGCAATATTCACTTAAAAAACAACCATACATACATTTGCTTTTCTAAAGAACTGAAGAAAAAAAGACAGTTAGATGTGGAATTCCATTTGCTTATAGATTTTATTTAGTGGAAACACAGCTTGCAGATTTAATTAAATGTCATTTGTATTTTCACTATTTGGAGATTATTATTAGAGAATAAAAGACTAAATCAGAAGGCACAAACCTGTCTTACCTGACAATAAAGTTGTAACACTTATTGTCCACTCCATTGTGTTACTCCCATGAAAAATAAATGACAGATGAGTGAAGTACTACTTCTGCTGAAAGCATCAGAGGAGATGAAACCAAAAATGCAGATATTATAGGGCGACTGATCAAAGCTAGGAGAGTCATTAGGAGGAAGTCTTATGTAGGAGGAGTTACAATGTTGACAGCACTGTGTTTGATAAGACAGTGCTGCTACTGTTAAGTGGTGTTACTTAATTTTGATCAAGTTCTTTAAGCATTACATTTTTCAGTAAACAACAATAATCCTTAAACAAGCCATTCTGTTTATTATATTAGTTTCTGGGCTCCCTGTTCCCTTCAACTGGAGTTGTGGAAAACTGGTTAATAGGCTGTCTTTCTTTCGGAGTGGTGAGGAAATCAGTGGAGAGATGCTGGTAGGTTTGTCTGGTCGTGGTTGGTTACCCCAGCTGTTAAGCTTAGGTTTGTCTTACAGGTAGTGTCTGTTACATGCCTCATGAGAGTTAATGGAGGAAAACTGTTCAGAAAGCACAAAGTTTTAGTAGCAAGAAGCAAGCCCTAGTTACCAACAGAGTGGCAACGTAGAGAACAATGGCACTAATCATCCAGTCAGCTCATGGGATTTGATCCTCAAATACCATAAACATGACAGGAGACAAAGTAGACGGAGAAAAAAGCAGGAACAAAACCCAAGCCTGTCCAACCATAACATAAATAACCAAATGAAACCTCCTATCTATTCGTTATCGTGAATATAGTTTCAGTTGTATGTATACAAAGCCTGACCTCCTCTGCACTCTCACTCAGTCATAAAATCTAATAATTTCCCTTTCAAAAAACCCCAAAGATGCACGTAGCATGAGTTGGTTGAATATCCCTGGATTCAATATGTGGGTACTTCATGTCTATGGGTGAAAAAGGTAAATGAAAGTAAATGTTCTATGCAGGTATCGAATGTGCACATTAAGTCAAAATTAAAGCCATTTACTTTAAATGTGTCGGCATAGCTCACTCATTGTATGCTCCAGTTTAGGATTAAGAAACAGTATTCAGTAATACTTTGAGCATCTAAAAATAATGTCAGAACCCTGCCTGGCTGCTAGATGACTAACAGTTGACTCTGCTACTTTTGACACCTTTTCATATCTGTATATGCTTACTAGTTCAAATTATGATCTTTCTCAGGAAGTCACCCTCTTTGTCTGCAAGTTCACCACCAGTAAAGTACACTTTTGTCAACATAACCTAACGCCCAATGATCCGAACACATCTGAGGTGCAAAGTTTCACTTTTTTTCAAGTCTCTCTGTGATTTCTTATGAACTGAGTGTGATAAATTGAAACAGATGTAGATTAGAGCAAGCCTGACTGTGCGAATGTATGACCTTTGCTAAGCTTGGAGTTTTACCCAATTTGAAAACACAGACTTGCAAAAGGGTCTTAGTTGACCATGGACCATGGTTATGACACTCACTAGTGTATATTACCCTTGTTTCTGGCTTTAGACAGTTACATTTACTTTATTTTATTTCCTTTTTATATTTTAAGTAATATTTTGTATTCATTTGTGACACTGAATATGTTTAAATGTTTAAACTCACACTCACCTCTTCAGATTTCATGCAATTCTTATGTCTCATTTTCTAAAACTGTGTATATAATACCTAATATATACATTTTATGACTGACTTTACTCTGCTTCTAGAAGTGGGAGCTGGCTCAGGGTTACAGTTCCCTACGCTGAACATAACCTCACTTGGAGCAGGTTGTGTTCAGATTTGCGATTTAAAATCTTCACATTTTCACTGATTTGTTTATTTACAGCATGTTTTAAGTATAATACAGATTATGTATTGTAAATTGGCTTACAATTTTTGCATAAGTAAACCACAATTTATGTATAAGTTTTTAGTACTTTATTGGTACGGCCTATAAGGTACCAATAAGCTAGACTGGAGCCACAACACCGATGCTCTTTAGAGAGAGCAGACTCTACCTGCTGAGGTGACTGAGGTCATTTGGAGTCCAGGGAGCGCTTTTAAAGACCTTCTATGACTCTGTGTTGGCATCTATCATTTTTTACAGTGTTGTATGTTGGCGCAGCAGTTTATCGGCAGCTGAGAGGATGAGGTTGGATAAACTCACTAGGAAGGCCAGCTCTATTCTGGGATGCACCCTGGACTCAGTGCAGTTGGTGGGAGACAGAAGGACTCTGGCCAAAATAACATCAGAGTCTCCCACCCCATGCATGGAAATGTTGCTGAACTGCAGAGCTCCTTCAGTGACAGACTGCTGCATCCCAGATGCATGAAGGAGCGTTTCCGCAGGTCCTTCGT
Source organism: Neolamprologus brichardi (assembly GCF_056152115.1). Lineage (NCBI taxonomy): Eukaryota > Metazoa > Chordata > Actinopteri > Cichliformes > Cichlidae > Neolamprologus > Neolamprologus brichardi. The sequence goes on from NC_142111.1 coordinate 12,135,861, forward strand.
CCCTGCAGCTGCCAGACTATACAATCAGAACTGCTCCCAACAAACATAGATGTCACATCAGCGCTGTAACTTGGCACTATTTTATCAACCAATTCACACTATAACCAGGGTTTGCCTCTTATCTGTATTTAATTTTATTTAATTTTATTTAATTTTAATAATTGTACAGTACTCTGTTTTTGGTAACCATCGTCCTTGATGCAAATATGTAAAAATTGCGTATTTCTGTTCTATGTCTTGTGTACTGTTTGTTTGTATATGTGTCTTTCTTGCTGCTGTTACAACCAAATTTCCCCTTGTGGGACAATTAAAGGATTATTCTATTCTATTAAAACTACTGAATTAAGTGCAAACTGTATGTCACATCGTCATTATTATTTTACTATTTTATTTTGTGTTATTTACAGATTTTAATAACCACATTATCATCATCCTATGACCTGAGTGTATGGAGATAGTGTGGTGTCAATTTAGACAAGAACAGCTCCAGTAAGAAGAAGAGAGCTGTCACTGGTAGGTCAGTGAGCTGGGACAGAGGGGTGCCACCTGGTGTCTGTTAGCTTAAAAGTACAAGAGTACAAGAGAACACACAGAAACTCAGCCCTAGAGGCATTTGAAAGGAAAAAGAATTTATAAGTGTTAACAGAATTACAGTGGACATGTTGTTGTGTCTGACTGTGGCACTCATAGGGATCACTTTTTGCAGAAGAAGAGTCATATGACCCATTAACTGTGAGTGTGCACAGAGCCTGAAGCAGAAAGCCAACAGAGAAAGTTGTAAACCACTATAATGATATCCTATTATCTCCAACTGAGATAATAAAAAAAAAACCTAACTGTGTTGAACTTCATTCATTGAAGAGGAAAAAATGCAAATGAAGAAATTACATCAAAGGTATTTTTAGATTATATGGGTTGACCTAATAATCACTGATCCCTGCTGATTTTGTACTGTATATTTTTTTTAATCAAAAATGTCCCTGTGCTCTGTGTATTTAGAAGACAGGTTTCAGGTCATACCAGACATTCATCAGATTGATCAGAAAGCACAAATTTATTTTGCTTTACAAGAATGATGACGCACTAATGATGGATTTCATTGTGTTACATCCATTAAAACTACATGTTTTTTTAAAAAAAATTGGGCAGAAGAGTGAGCTATTTCTTCTGCAGAAAGAAGAAGAAGTCAGAGGAGGTGCACAGGGTTACAGCTCAAAGCTAAGACAGTTGTTTAGAGAGCTCTTGTGTAGGAGGAGTTATAATGCTGAAATTGGATTTACTCAAAAACATTTAATCACTTTAAATTGAATTGTTTCCCTTAACAGTTTATATACAAACAAAGATGCCAATTTAAAAAAATGTCAACTTTTCTATTCCTACTGATACAAGAAAAATGTCAAAAACACTTATGTTATCTTTCAGATAAGCCTCTTGATGAAAGCGAAAGCTGAAAATTAAATTTTTATTTTTTCCCCTCACTCTGCACTCACCCAATCCCTGCTAGAACATTTAATTAAAAAAAATTAAAAGATTAAAAAATTTATTGTACTTTTAACATTTAAAAATATTAAATTTGTGAACTCTACATTGCTTGTCGATGACTAACTAGTTGACTATATGTGTTTTCCCTGTCACATCTGTGCATACTTATTTTTTTCACACTACAACATCTTGTCAGGAAGTCACCCTCTATTTCACAACCACTGACGAAGTGCACTTTTGCCACCACAACCTTACACCTGATGCTGTGAGCGTATCAGAGGCGCGAAGTTTCACTTTTTTTTAAGTCGTTTTTATGCTATGAGCTATCTGAGTGAGAGAAACTGAAACAGATGCAAAGTGTAGTTCAACCTGACTGTGTGAATGTGAAGTCTTTTGCTAAAGGCTTAGTAGCTGACCCGATTTGAGTAACACAGAAATAAATTCTGGGTGTTGTCATTCAGTGCCTGTATGAGATTTAAGTGTTTGATAAAAGTTGTATCATCCTGCTGAGACAATTTAATTTAAAGAGTTTTCAGGTCCTGAAGATTAGAAACTGAGGGAGAGAAACTGAAAAATAACAGAGCTCAGGACTAACTGAAACATACTTAATACATGACGTAAAAATAACCATGAACCTAAGAATCACAGAGTATTCAAAAATAATCAGCATAATGACAAACTTTCACTTGGTCACAGATCACTACCAAAGACACACTATATCATGAAAACGTTACTTAATTTTCAACCAGTATTTCAAGAACTTATTACTTATTAACTAACAATAATAACACTTATAGTAAACAGACTGTGTGTTCTATTAGTTTCTGGGCAACCAGATTAGATTGTTTTACTTATAAGTACTAATACAAATAAAAATAATCAAATAAAAGTTTCAAATATTTTCTTGTTAGCAGCTGTGAAACTAAATTCTTTAAGCTTTACTAAGATAAAGATGTTCATCACTTTCACGGGTAATTAGGAAAAATGTTTACTGAAGACAAGGATTATAGAGAGTAACTGCATAAGATATGACAGTTTCCCTGTATATGTCCTTGTGGCATTGATCGAGAATGGGCAGCATTGCCCATAAGCTCTGATACTGCTCCACCAGCAAGCCGCACAATCTACGCTGTGCTTGCCACGGTGACAGAAAATCTCCATCATTTTGCTGCATGTATTGGAGGATCTAAGCTTTCTCAGTAAATACAGCTTGCTCGTCCCCTTTTTGTATACAGCTTCTTTGTTGAGGCGTGGCTAGCCGTGAAAGCTTTCTTATACAGAAACTTGACACTTGGAATACAACAACATGAACAATAAACTATAGCAGGAATCAGGTGCTTGCAACTATGAACAGGAAATGGGCAAAGGAGTCGTGGTTTGGGGCCGGTGAATAGAATCACTGAAATGGAGAGAAGGAAACGTCAGTAGGTTCACTGGGGAGATGGCCAGTAAGTGAGCTCGAGTTTTATCTTGTCTTGTCCGCAGGCAGGTTGTGACATGGGGGCCAGGCAGATGGTGAGGTCTGGGTGAGTGCTCATTGATGAAGGGTCCAAAAAGAGTACAATGGGTGAATGCAGGGAGGCAGGCAGGTGGAGGACCAGAATGCCGGGGATGGTGGCTGTACACGGTGTGAGAGACCAGCGTCCAGGTGAGTGGGGTGGAAGGATGATCCAAGAGTACGAAATCACAGACACACAGTCAATAAAACAAGAATACTATCGCTCAACAAGAACTGCACTTAGCGGCCTGGCACTAAAGAGGGTTAATAGATAATCTGGCAAAGAGTCATTGAGAGCACTGGACTTAAATACAGCAACGGGGATTAGCAACAGGTGTGTATATTTAGACGGGTTGCTGAGGCACCACCTGTAGGCAGAGACACACACCCACTCACCTGGACCATGAGATTCTTCTTTCAATCTTCTTCCAATTCTGTTGTCAATGTGGATTTTCAGGCTACCTGTACAGTACATGCGACCATTTCAGAACAGTCAGAATGTTTCTGCAGGTGGCATGACTGAATGTACTGAAGAGATTAAGAGATGCACTGAATGTCTGATGTGCACAAAGTGAACATGAATGCAAACAGAGCAGTCACCTGTACTGCACATCATTAAATCAGACAGAGCCCTGTCCCAAACTACTGTGTAGCTGTTTTTATTGAGTTTAAAAACATGGTATCCAGTATTACTTTGTACATCCAAAAATAATTTCTGGGAAAAAACACAGTGTTTCTTACTTCATTTCATATTGATCTTTGAATTTTGAGGTTTTGGATTTTCCTTGTTAATTGGAAAATGAGTTCGGGCCCTTGCAACATTGCTGAGACCTGAATTTCTTATTTCTCGTAATAAATTGTTGCTATTTTTTTTATCCTGTTATAAAAAAATAGCCAAACAATCGAACACTGTTTGGTTCATGTTTCCATTACTACTGTGTTATTCGCGTTCTATTTCCAGTCTAGTCTTTATGGAGTTTTAGATGCCTATATCTGGCTTAGGTTATTTTTGTTCTTTTTTTAGTTAAAAAAAAATATCTTGATTTGTATTTAGTTTCAGTTCCTTCTTTGATTTATTTGTGTTTGATTCCCACAGTGTTTGTCTAATTGTTCCTTCTTCTGTTTCATCCTTCAGGTCTTTGTGTATTGTCTTCATCTTACTGCAATGTCTTCTCTTCCTCTAGAGTGTTAAAACCAAGTTTACCTATATGTGATTTTGAAAATAATCCTTAATTCTAATCAGAATATAATATACAAGTCTAATCAATATGATGAATAAGAAAATACAACCTGATGAATGAAATTATTCTAACATTTGATTAGATTCTGTGTGGAGTGGCATGTTTGTGCTAACGCTGACCTTGGGCTTAGACAGGGTCTAAGATGGGATGATGGGATGAGTGAGACACTTGAGAGGCTGAATTGTCTCAGAGGATCTCTGACTTTAACTTCTATGATTTGAAAAAGAAGCTATATTAAGTTTACTGATCATGTTGAAATCATAAATAGGCAGGCATGCATATAACAAAGATATCAGTTCAAAAAAATATAAAATAAATACCAGTGACCTATAACAGACAGTCATAAACTCACATTCAACATAATTGAATTAAATTGTATTTATATAGTGCCAAATCACAACAATCTTAAGGTGTTTTATATTGTAAAGATCTTATGTTTCTCTTGTTAAATGCGCCGGAACATATTGTAAAGGACAAGTTAGTTTGACTGTTGTGTTATGAGTGTTTTGTGTTCAGAATTGCCACTCACTTATGGCATAGTTGCTCCACACCGGCAGCAATGTGATGTACTGAGTGTCACTGAATGTGTAAAAGTGTAGAGGCCATTGGGCCTGACAATCAGATCAGCTACCTATGACAGAGAGTCTGTAGAGAGTATGGGTGGGGTTGGCTGAAAATGTGTGGTGGGTGGGTGTTAAAGAGTATTGTTGTTGGTGTGTGCAGGGAAAGGAGCGCGAGTTGGGGAAGAGAGAGAGTGGGGGTTTTGTTTTGATTCTGGAGAGAGCGTTTTCCCGGTTGTATTGGCGTTGAATACAGCCCACGGTAGCCTGTGTTACTGGTCATAGTAAACAGCCAGTAAACGGAATACTGATCATCTCTGTCTTCTGTCGGATGAACGCAACAATAATTATATTCAGAAATATTCCCATGAAAAATGGTGATAAAAATCGAACACAACATCAAAAATTCTGACATAACATTTTAAAAAAAAATGAAAACTGTAAACAGCAAAATGCTACACTGTTGCAAATCAAACAACAAATCACAATTTATGCTAGTGTGTGATACTACAAATTCTGGCATTAGTATGTTACCAAGTAAATACAGGTTTACTTCTATTTATATATATTAAAAGAGCTGCTGATACTCAGGTCAAACCGAGGAAAACTTCATATCAGCATTTTTATAGGGAATTTAAAGCAATAAGACTATAATGTGAATATACAGATTCGCAACACAAAGCTGAATAATTACATGTGCTGTTATTTATTCCTTAATAAAGCAAGTCACATTTCACAATTTTTTTCTTTGTTATTTTAGGCAAGTATATATTGTAAGTATATAAGTATATAAGTATAATAAGTATATATTGAATTCCATACGTTGCAGTACATAATGGTAAAGAAAGAAGCTTCTTTTCACCATACAACAAATTCTTTAAAAAATATGTTTGCAGAAATTTAAACACAAAAAAGGGTCTCATTATAGAGAAGCAGTTAAGAGTCTTCAAATGATAAAAAAGTCACTTTACAAAGACAAAGTTTCTACCATAATGCTTCAAAGAACATCTGCTCAAGTAGTTCACTATATTTAGTTTTGTGTGATTTATTTAAGTATACAGACTTTTTGTCTCCTTGTAATGCTTTGCCTTCATGTGCATGTCTGGGATTTAAGCAGTGGATTGGCAGTTGCATTTTTCTGTTTAGACTTACATTGCCAAGTACAATGCAAAGCATCAGATCCAATGGTATACGGCACACCACCACTGAATTCTAAAGCAATGGAGATGTGTGCTCTGGAGTGACAAGTCAAGATTGTCCATCTGGTAACCTGATGGATTGGCGGTCGCCAGGTGAATAGTATTTGTCTGACTGCATTGGGCCAAGTGTAAAGTTTGAATGGTCAAAAAATTGATTTGTGATTTTAGACACAGCCAGCTGGTTTTTCTTTCATGAATCAAATGTTCTAGCATCAACATTTCTACACACCATGTTTACTCCTAAAAATATTAGGAGGGTCTATAGCTTTCATATAGATGCAACTACCAGTGTGATTTTTATTATTCTGTTAGGGTTGCTCCTGCATCCATCTCTGGAACTGGTACCTCTTGTGGATTTTCACTTATCATCTGTTTGTATTTACTCTTGAAAAATCCACCCTGGGAATGGAAGGAAAAAAAATCAGTATTGGATATAGTAATCTCTAAAACATTTTTTTTAACTGGACACGGTCACCAAAAACATTTTAAAGCTGTGTAATTAATTGAAAAAGCGTAAAAAGTCTCTTTCACCTTATACAGGCCAGCAGTGATTAAAGCCAGAAAAGCCAGCCCTCCCAGGGCTCCTCCAACAATCGCTTTCGTGAAATCTGGCTGAGGATACACTTCTACTTCTGCCTCAATCTGAGAGATGAGGTGACAGAATGTGGATGAAATGTAAGATACTAAATAACTGGAACAAGTTAAATATGTACTCACCTTGCGTACAGGAGAATTGTTATCAGACCCCATTGAAAAGTAGATGTACTGGTTTTTGTCATACTCCAGACTGGCTGTGCTGATCAAAAGGAATTTGGCAGACTGAAGTCCAATCTAAGAAAAAGCAATTAAAAATGGAATGTGTTGAGCCTAAATTAGGCATCGTTTGATATAAGAGGAAAATTCTGTCTAAAGTTTAATCACATTACTAGTGCATATTCAGAAAGAGTTGCAAAATATATTAATAAAGCATTTAACCCAGACTTCCCATCAATTACCTGCTCTATCCATCCTGAACTGAGGTTGGCAGAAATTTCATATGTCCTACTCTGCAGTCTTCCCATAAATGTGTTGCACTTAAACACCCTGCACATGGCTACAGAGCAGTCCTGTGGGTGATTTGAAGAAGAACAAATGCAGCATAAGCTGTGATCCAGTGTAATGTGAATTTCTAATTGACAGTTAGGTTGAATGTAGACAGCTTAAATGCAAAGTTTACCACAGCTTTATTTTTTTGTATGTTTTCAACAAAATTTCTGACACCTGGTTCTTCATCATCTCCTCTCTGACAGTCTGAAATCTGAAACATATTTGATTAATTTAGCGTCCATGGTCCCAATTTTGTCACACGGGTCCGTCCATACCAAAGCCATTTTTGGAGTTGGTAGAAAAATCTTCTGACATATATATTACCTGTAGGCTGCTCAAATTCACCCAAATGTCTTTTTCACCAAGCTTCACTGGAACCTTAATCACCACAGTGAAATTAAGTGCTCTGATATCATTTGTAACCTAAATGAGAAAGCAAAAGTATAGCCAAGTATTATAGTTACGTCTAAATAATATAGTTAGCTTTTAAAAATACTGGTATATGCAGAAATTATAGCTGACCTTGACTGATTGTTGGACTGGTTTCTGCAAATCATTCATCCCAAATGTGAAATTGTTGTAACTGTGGGAGCTAAATATTAAATAAATATAAGTAAACATTTTGTCCATTTCTAAATGATCTACACACACACACACACACACACACACACACACACACACACACACACACACACATATATATATATATATATATATATTTATATTGGAAGAACACGTACCTTTCAAATGTCATAAAAATGCTGTATTTCACATCAATTGATTTCTTTTTGTAGAGGTCACTTGTAGGGGCATGATCCTGATTTCCACTAAAAAGAGTAACTGTTATTATTTATAATGTATTTGTAGGCTATTGCATAAATGATGGGTACCTGGACCAAAGGAACCGTACAACAGTACCTGGTGGCATTTGCAGTTACAAAGATCTCCCTCTCAAGTTGACTGTTGGTGTCAATCCCATAGGAGACAGTGAAGAAAGCCTTAATTGAATGAAAGAGATTAGAATGAATCCTCTTTGCCTTTAAGCTGTGCAAAACTGAGGGGGAAAAAGACACAAAAAAAATGTTCTGGACAAAAAAATAAAACAGAAATGAAACCTTAGTTTTGCTTTTGAAAATTGGCTTGTCAATAGTGCAGTCTGTCCTTCCTTGTGATAAACCATCTTCACTGTCCAAGGAGTTGCACTCAATTCTTCCCTTTATTAAGAACAAAATAACTGGTAGATACAATGGGAGAGCAGCAGATCAGTGGTGACTAACACAGACTTGTTGCTGATGCGTTACCTGCTGAATCGTAAACTTCCTGTAGGAGAGTCCAGCTGGGTACGTGAGAATAACACGACTGTTGTAGGAGTTTTCTCCTCTGTTCTCGACTGTGACTGTGACATTCAAAAGCTCATCAATGCCCACTTTAACCTCTGAGGATCTGTAAGAGGATGAGGAAGCAGAAGAATAAAAAGGGAAGAAATTAAGCCTACTCCATCCATCCATCTTCTTCTGCTTATCTGGGGCCGGGTAGCGGGGGCAGCAGCAGCCCAAGCAGAGAAGCCCAGATTTATTGCAAAGAATTGAAATTTGAAAGACTAGTTAATATAGAATAAATAATAAGCATTTTTTCATCTGTAGTCAGTTTTAGCGTGCTTTTCTTTTTTAGACATGGGACGTATATGATGATACCAGACATACAAGCAAAGCATACATGTTGTAACTGGGCCTCACCTGGTAAAGTTGAAATCCACTTTCAGGTGGTCAACACATTTGTTGTCAGAGCCACAGCTGATCTCAAACTCTAACTGTGGAATAGGGCAAAATTTATATTATACATTATTTACAGACTAAATTAAACTTTTTATAGGTTGAAAGAAATGATGTACAGAGATGGCTCATAATTCCATTACATGATAAAAGTACTGGTAAATAGTGTGTGACAATGCGTGCCAAATTTACTTTTGCCACGCATTGTCACGCATAAAATTTTACTTATTTTATGTATTTTATGACTATTGTTCCTTTTATTAATTGTGTTTTTTGCAAGGTGACCTTGGGTTTCTGAAAGGCACCCTCAAATAAAATGTATTATTATTATTATTATTATTAAATATATTTGTATTTGTATTTGTTTTGACAGATGAACAAAATACTTCCTAAAAATGCAATAATGATCAGAGATGACAACATCTACAAGATTTGTAACTGTGATAGCAAGTCCTATGGAAAAAAATTAGATCACGCATTTGGCCTTTTGTATGGATGGGTCCAACTACATGTTTAAAATGAAAACATTTGAATAAACTGATGAACTATTTCATGTCAAAATTACAGCTGTTGTCAGCAGTAGCGGTTTTAGATACAGATGCCCGGGGCGGCATCGTGGTGGGGGGCGGCATCACGGAAATCGGCAAAAAAAATTAAAAATGCTCGTACTCATGCTGCCCCGACGTCAACCAGCGCATATTGGGAATGTCACAGGCACCGATCGGCTTTCTATCGCCCATTTCCTGGGAGTAAGGGCGCCCTTCGTTTGCAAATACACCTTAGACAAAGTGAATCTGTGAATTAAGGTGTAGGTCTGTTAGGTTATGTTGTGGTGATCCTCGAGTTGGGGGATGGGTGTTCATACTGGAGTGCAAAATTAAAACCAATGGAAGATGGACAAGAAAAGTTCAAAGCCATCATGTCTTCAGTTTAGAAAAAAGAGAAAAGAAGAGGAAGAGAAACGAGCAAAAGATACAGGTCAGCAGATGTGTCAGTGGATAATGGCAGGTCATGTATCCTGAAACAATCAGAATCAGAATACTTTATTAATCCCTAAGGAAATTATGTGGGTTAGTTGCTCCAAGAAGAAATGGTAAAAATAGTAACAGTAACAGACTAAACTCCAAACAATACATTATGTTACAGATTTTAATGTTAATTAGTCATTGTCAATTGTTGATTTGTCCTGTTCTCATTGTATGACGAATTATGATGGCTGTTTGGTAGCCGTTTGCATACTATGCATACTCTCTCTCTCTTCATATGTGTATATGTGTGTGTACAACAGTTTTATGTTAATGTACAATCCTTAATATGTTTTGTGTGTGTGTGTGTGTGTGTGTGTGTGGTGGGGGGGGGGGGGGGGGGGGGGGGGGGCAGAGGGAGTGTTCGCCCAGGGCGCCAAACAGGCTAGTACCGCCTCTGGTTGTCAGTGTGAAATTGAATATTGACATGATTAGAAATTATATTATTATAAATTTCACAAGTTTCTTCCACAAAACTGTGTCTCAGTTTTTAACTCAGTTTTCAATCCTTTTCATCAAAAGGATGATGTATGATAAGGATTAATATAGCAGGAGACGTAGAATTAATTGTTAAACCTAAACATTCAAACCTCCTGTCAAGAGACACAAATTTGATATTCAAAACTATACTTAGTAGGTGATGTTTCAATCAGCTCTGTGTTACCAGTATTATCAAGCCAGGTTGCAGTTAGAAGCATAAAACCCAGTTTTGTTGTTAATTAAATCGTTATTAGCGCCAAACTCATATTTGACAAAGATAGTGATTTATTGAGTCAAGTAGAGAGACATTCATCAGGAAGCAGAAGCAGAGAGATGTCCTTTTCATTATGAGCAACATACGGAACAGCCATATTGCATGTTGTTGGAAATAATGGCCTATGCATTGGCTGAATGTCGATTGGTTGAAAAGTGAAATGGGAAGGGAGAAACAGTAAAGCTCACCAGGAAGGGAAGCAGCAGGAAAAAAACAAACAAAAAAAACCAAAACATCAGAAGTCAAAAATACAGCAGGAAAGGTTCAGACGGGGGCTGCTGTGGACACTTCTTTGTTTTTAATACTACATGCAATACTATATTTCAGCTCTTTATTTTATAACTAAATTCTTTTGTGCATTTAGCTGATGGACTAAAAAAGTACATGCAAGACTAGACTATTCCCATGTGATCTGGTTTTAAGGCATTTCACAGCAGAGAATTGTCTGTCTTAAGAGTTTTTAATTATCTTTTTTTATTTACCAACTCTGGGGAATTTGTTATTCTAGATTTTAGATCTTTGATACTGTCAATCACAGTATTCTTATTTCTTGTCTCAAGCACTGTGTGGGGGTAAAAGTCGCAGCTTTAGAGTGGTTTAGGTCATACTAACTTCTCAGAAAGATGTTTTAAGGTCACTTTCTGGGGCTCAAATTCTCGCTCTGCACCACTCCTATGTGGAGTTCGACAAGATTCTGTTCTTGAGCCGATTCTTTTCTCTTTGTGTTTACTTCATCTAGGGTGAATTCTGAAAAGATTCGATGTCTTTCCAGTTCTACGCTGATGATTCCCAAACCCATTTGCCCCTGAAAGCAAATTACTGCTTCTCATTAAAATTTGTTTGAACATTTTGATGGCATCAAAACCTGATGGCCTCACTTTTTTTTTAGTTTAATGAGAGCAAGACTAAAGCCCAGTTGTTCTGGTGTGGGAAAATGGACAGCAACTTAAAACTGGACAAACACATTAATTCTATTTTAAGTTTTTTTTTCAACTGAGGCTTGTTTCTATGGTCAAGACCTTCTTTGTTTTATGTGGAGCACTTTATATTTAATTTGGATTTGTAGGCACAACTGCAGTACAAGGCTCTCCAGAGGTACTGGTTACTGGTTGTGTGTGCATTTCACAAAGACTAGGCTCAGCTGCCCAGTTAAAAAAGTTAGTGTTCTTTTCAGGATTACTTACAGGATAAGTGGTTGTTGTTTGAGCCTGTGGTGCGAGACTTGGTCTGAGTTGTGTGTTTGAGGGTAAACAATCAAATGTAAATTTCAGCTCATTGGAAAGTGCATTGAGTGCATCTTCTGGACAGGCCTGCAAGAAGAGGGCAGTAGTAGGATCCATGTTAGAGGATTCTTAAGTTGTAGTAGTTTTTTTTGTTTTTACTGCTGGTATTTGGTTTTACCTCAATGACGAATGTGACAGTTGAGCACTGTTTGCCATTTAATTCAACAGTAAGTGAGCTGGACTCCTCTCGTTGTTTCCCATTGACGTAAGCTCGGTTGTTTGGAGGTTTACGAGTGGCATCCAGTGTTAAAGTATAATTAATCCTTGCTTGAGCATCAAAGTCTGGAAATCAAAGTTTGATATTAGAAATGTATACAACTAAAAAAATAAATATCTGATAGCTTTGGCTTTCTGGTTTAGAAAACTGAAGAAAATGATGAACCTGTGTTGACTGTAGATATTGTACTCATAGTAAAGCAGATGTTAGCTGTGTTCTTCAATGGTTTTGAGCAGTCTACATTCTGTGTAGGGATCTGGATTGGGCTGAATGACACTTCAGCTTTCACCATTACTATGGGTCTTGATCTGGAATTTAGGAAAACAAAGAAGAACCACATTTAGGTACCAAATTAACAGCTGTTTTTAGAATTTGGTTCTGACCTGAATTAAGAAAAGACTTATGTAAACTAGTTCTACCAACAACATTAGCTCTCAAAAGTCTGATATGATCAGAAATGTTGTAAATGACAATTAATTTATGGAATAAGTCTTGGTAAATCATTCAATAGAATGTTTTTTTTAAATGGAATATCTATGTAGTTTTGCAGACACCCAATTTCCGTCACCATCACTCTTGTGTTTCGGAGGTGCAAATTTACTATATTAATTGGTTGACTAAATGATAACTCTTTCATTGTGTTAACATGTCTGAAATACATACTGTTTTATAAAATCTGGGTATTGCAGGCATTTCCATTTCTGCACAGAGACCATTACTTTGAAAGAGCCTAGTGTTATGCGTTTCACATTTCATTTTGAGATTTGAATGAAACACACAGGGTTTTTCCAGGTTCTTAAAAATATATATATTTATTCCTTCTTCAGTCAGCAGAGCATTTCTCATCTGGTGGTAAAATAAGTTGGAACTAAAGTATTTTTCTAATGATCAGTAAGGCTTTAAACAAAAACTAAAATAAACCTAAAATAAACTTCCAGTTGATAGATGATAGATACCCTTTTTGCTCTATACAGTGGTCCCTTGTTATAACGCAGTTCACCTTTCGCGGACTCGCTGTTTCGCGGATTGTTTGTTTGTGCAATTTTGCATGGGTTTTTTTTAAGAGCGCATTGTGTTCTGAATCCTGATCGAGTGTAGACCATTGCCAATCAATCTCCTGTCGTGTCGTGTCTCCTATCCAGCACAGAATGCGTTTAGCTTGTCAAATTCACATAAATCTTCAATTGCTAGCAGTGTGACTCTGAAGTGCTGTACTGTGTGTTTGTAAGTTTTCTCTCCAACAAACACAACAACGTCGACGAAGCGTTTTGCACCGTCAATGGCACCTGCGGTAGCACCCAAAAGGCAGAGGAAGATGCTAACCATCACACAAAAGTTGGACTTCTGGACACACTAAAGGAAAGTGTTACCATATTTTTCGGACCATAAGGCACACCAGATTATAAGGCGACAAAAAATAAAACAGTCAGATAAGTCAAACTTATTCAACTTACTTAACTTACTCAACTCATTCTTCTTGCTTCTCCCACCTCCGGTACAATTGATTCATTAATGCTGTATTCTCTCGCAGCTGCTCTTGTTGTGGTCCTGGGTCGGCGACCCAGTGTTTTTTGAGTTTTGTACTTTTGGTTTTTGGTTTCTTCTCTTGGTGTCAACTTCTTTAGTTTTTTTAGTGTTTCTTGAGTTCTAGTTTTAGGGTTTGTTATATGGCTTCCCTGTGTTCTGCGTTTTCTGTTTTATTGTGAAGGTCTGTGTCTTATGCCAGTGTGTTCAGCTTGCATTTCCCCCATCTTGTCTTGTATTTATAGTGTGTGTTCTCTTGTGTTTGTCACTGGTTCGTCTGTGTCCTTTCCCCTGCATCTCCCTGCATCCCCGTCTAAGGCTTTTAGGTTTCAGGTTAGTTTTGTTAGTCATTCCCAGTTTAGATTATATTTAGGTTCTGTTTTTGATTGCCGTGTTTCTGTTTGTGCCACCAATGTTTAAGCTCGCTCACATCCAAGCCTGTGCCAGCATTTGGGTCCTTTCTCACACACACCATACGAATGCTGGCACAGCCGTGACAGCTCTGTTCCCTTGTTCTGGACCTGAAAACAGGGTTTGATCTTTTTGTTTCATTCTATAATACTGGACTTATTTTTCTACGAAGATTTGAGCTTTGAGAGTGTTTAAACAAGAGAGAAAAGTGTGAAAATGTTCGTGCCTGCCTGAGAAAAGTGTATAAAGTGTGTAGTGAGGGGTTTTACAGCCTTAAAGCATCTATAATAATAGTAAAAAATAAAGCTGGCTATTTCGTGGATTTCACCTATCGCGGGTTATTTTTAGAAAGTATCTCCCGCAATAAACAAAGGACCACTGTATATGTATTCAATTGAAAATCCTAAATCTCTTATCATGAATACTTTGATGGTTATATAAAACAAATGCGCTATTCATATAATAAGGACTTTTAAGCCAGTCAAAACCTTTTGCACACAAATACAATCATCAGGGTTGCACATTAATAAAAATGGTAGAAATATGATAGACAACAATACTGACTAAACTATCTTGGACTTACCTCAGTAAAACAACTCTACCCTTTGAACCCACTGCTAAGTCAGGAAGTTTATCACCGCTCTGATCAAAAGATGACTGACTGATTGATAAACCAAAGAACTTCAGTCCTGACTGGACCTCAGAGCCAGTAATTCTCTGTGTACATAGAAATATTTTATTAATCACTCTGCATAGTGTGGCTTTGCATAATAGATGCATTTAATAATCTTTGTGAGTTCTTTGATGTTGTATACCTGTGAGTAAGTAGGGCTGATTCGTCCTCCTTCACTGTGGAATATGTAGATGCTGCCGTCATTCTCCAAAGGTGCTCCAACTGCCAAATCCATGAATCCATCTGAGTTTAGATCAGGCAGTACAGCAAGAGAAGAGCCGAACCTTCCTTTCACAGCTGCATGTCCTCTTAGTACTAATGGATCATCAAAATTACACTCAACAAACTAAAAGGAGGAGAGTGAACATTTTAAGATCAGATGATTAAAACCTGGCAAATAAACTGATAAATTTAATTACAGTAAATAAAATTGTGACTTACCAAACCAATTAATCTGCAAACATAAACTCTTCCCTCTCTATCAGGCTCCATGTACATTGGAGCTGATATGAAGATTAGATCAGTGATGTCATCGTTGTTTATGTCCAAGGTACACACCTCTGCCCCGAAATATTCACCAGTCTGGTACTGTGTAAGCAACAAATTATTAAATAAAAAAAATCACAAAGGAAATCTAAGGAGCTTGGAAAGAATGTTACTGAACTTTGTGAAGTTTTGTGAAGACTTTTCACCTCTCATCCAAGAGGCATCTTCAGTTCTCAAACTAAAATGTTGAGAGCCCCAGGTATTTAAACCCTAGTTGGGGTTGTCCTATAAGAACTTATGATGCCTCTTGAATGAAATGTGAAATGTTTTCACAAAACTAAAAGAAGCCCTTTTTTTCTTCCCAGGCCCCTAGTCTACCATGACCTGGATGAATGACAATCTAAACAGATATAAAGAAAAATGACAACAGTTTTAATTTGAGAAAATAATTTATATATAGTTCACAATTTTAATTTTCAGAACATTCAGATATGTTTAGATACATACTTGTGATAACAAGGGCTCAATCTTTTGGTTTTCAAAGCTTTGTCTGTTAACAGCGACCACAACTCCTCTGTGTTTATATCTTGGAGCACCAACAATTGTCAGTGAACCAGTTTGGGTTTTAGCAGTTGCCATGGAGTAACCTAGAATTTAGTTAGTCAAAGAGAAAGACAGACTAAGATTCATCATCCGATTTAAGTTTTGTCCATTTTGCAAAAGTATGCCTGAACAGATGTGTATGAGTTAGATTGATAATAATAATAATAATAATAATAATAATAATAATAATAATAATAATAATAATAATAATAATAATAATACATTTTATTTGAAAACGCCTTTCAAAACACTCAAGCACACTGTACACAGCAGAATAATAAAAGCAACATAAAACCAAGCAGTTTACACAATAATAAAAGCATAAGACATAAAACTAATTTAAAATAGCAGAGTGGAGAGGTTATGTGGGATAAGCTATTTTGAATAAGTGAGTTGTTAGTTGGGACTTAAAGTGAGAGAAGGAAGTGATATTTTTTAAATCAGGAGGTTGGGAATTCCAGAGTCGAGGAGCAAAGCAGCTGAATGCCCTGCACCCCAAGACGGGGAGACAGGACAGAGAGAGAAAGAGAAGAAGATCTGAGATGGGATGGTGATCTGAACCAGATCAGAGAGATATGGAGGGGAGAGATGATGAATAGCCTTAAATGTATACAAGACTATTTTGAAATTGATGCGATATTTGACCGGGAGCCAATGAAGCTGCTGCAAGACAGATAAAACTGTAATATTCTTACCAAGATAACTGTCAGGCTCCAAAGACACATCCTCGTATGTTTTCAGCTTCTGGCCTCCTGTTGTGTATTGCACGTAGCCTCCCTTCCACTGGTTTGCACCAACAATAGACATCTGAATTCCCTACAGTGTAGACAGAAAATACATTTTATATACAATTTATTAAACTGATTTAACTATATAATTGTATATTTGCTTTTAGATCATAAAAAGTGGCACAAAGGCACATGTGAATCTCTCTTTCTATGACTAGACTGTCTGGTGAGTTTCAGGTAGTTTTAATTACCTCAGGCACAATAACTGCACTGAATCCCTCTTGAGACATTTCCATTTTCAGTGACTCTCCACTGCTTTGAGATCCTGTAACAGAAAAATAAATGAGAAGGTAAAAGATAGACACGATGAGTCAAATTCAATTTGAAGATTTATTTTTTTTATTATGCTTCAAGTAATTATTTAACCTCCTAGGACCTGGCGTCCACATATGTGGACATCACATTTTGGGTTATTTAGACCAAAATACTCAATTTTGCTCTACATGGGCCTGATATCCACTGACGAGGACATTATACTGCTACTGTTCTATCAAAATGTTAAACAAATATCCTCATATGTGGCTCTTATTTTTCTTAAAAACAAAAATAAGGTAAAAAAAAAAAAAATCTGGCAATTCTTTGTTTTTGCATTCATCGGGCCCCAATATGCCCAAATATCAAAGAGAAATTAAAAATGCAAGTTGTAACAATAAATTTATGTTTGTACCTTCGATTGAGAAAATTTTGTCCTGCAGATTCTGTCTTATTACTTCAAGTGCGTCAAAGTTCTCCACTTGAAAGACGTGTTTGTTTGAGGGAGACGATGCAATGGTGTCCAGTTCTCTTTTGGCATCAGGGTTAGTAAATGCACCCCCCACCTACGATTGTTGACAAACATGTTTGAGTCCTCATACTATGCAAAATTATTTGCTCACTTTATTAAAATACATTCGTTAAACTTCACTTGATTTACAAACAGGTATTAAACTCTCTAACACGGAATAGAACCTAAATCCATGATAACATTTATGTCATGCTATAAAATAGTTTTTACACATATTTTTTCCTCTACTAGCTGTATTTGTATTACACACATATCTCATGTTTCCATTAGTAATTCAGCTTTTTCATTTAAGATACTTCATTTAAATTTTACATGGTCATTGAGTTTGGCTTTGATTTAAATAAATGCACTACATGTACATTATATGGTGCATATACAAATGTGTGGCCAGCATGTAACCAAAACTCCTAATCTTTGAATTCGTGTGTTTTCAGTCATATTATTACAGGCATTAAAAAAAATGCAATCCCTTAGCCATGCAGTCTGAATTTACAAATATTTGTGAATGAGTGAGTCATTCTAAAGAGCTCACTGAATTTAAGTGTAGTACTGTAATATGATCGCACTGCTGCAACAAGTCACCAAATTTTATTTTAGTCTGCCTGTATATTCCATGATTGACTTTAAGTGGTATTATTCCAAAGTGGAAACATTTAGACAAAAACTGTGCGACGGGAATTTCATAACATTGGTTTCTATGGCCAAGCAACTTCAGGAGCTGTAGTGAGTGAGTGGTTCAGGACTTTTCTCCCTATAGTGCAGCATAATGTGACTGTAGTGTGACAACTGAATAAAACTCATTATTACTGTAAAAGTCAACATACTGCAGGTTTAAATAATGGAAGTACTTACCCCAATAGCAAATCGAACAATGTTTTTACTCTCTGCTAGCTGTGCTGCACCTCCCAGATCGGTCCGATCATGAGATTGTCCATCAGTAATTACTATCAAGACCTTCTTCACATTTTGTCTGGAACCGCTTTGTGGTGTGAAAACACTGTTCCTGTCAAATTAAAAAAAAAATCATTTCAAAATATTGTTTTACAGTTGATCTTGTAAATTATACACAATCAGGTAAACCGCATTATTATTATTATTTCTGCATGTCATTCTCTTTGGCAATTTTTTAACATTTTTGTACAAATCAATGTTATACAAGTTTGTTTGTTTGTTTTGTTTTTTCAAAACAAAAAAGTTGGGGCCATATCATCTTCTCTGTAGAAGATGACACTCTGAAGCACAAGTTTGTGTACAGTGTGTCTTTTAAAAGGCGTCCCTCAGTCATACAGTCCACACAGTGTGATCAGATTTATGGAAAAAAATCAACTGGACAATAATGTAACTGCACTTCTTCACTATCATAACTGCATTATTTACACAACATATCTGATGGCCTCGGCTGTGTAAGTAGCTCCCTCCTGTTGACTGATTCTATTGATGTCAGTCTCCACTGATCCAGATGAGGAAAATTTCTTAAAGTAAAAGTGAACCTCAGGTGAAGTAGAGAACTGGGAAACAGAAAACTGAAAAAGAGAGAAAAAAATACTTAATAGAAATAAAAATGTAGCTATTTTATGTCTTTGCTATGATTTTACTGACAGAGGGACAACAGTTGCTCACCTGTGTGTCACTTGAGAGAAATGATTCGATTAGATCTTTCACAAATTTCTTCATTGTTTGAAAATCAGTATTATATACACTGCCTGAACCATCCAACAGAAAGGCAATGTCTGCCTGTGTTCTACACTCTGTCAAAGAGATGGATTCAAAATTATATATTTTTTAAACTCATATCATGCAAGCAAAAGGATTTTGTACCTTGGTAAAGGGTCAGTGAATACCACACATTTAAACATAGTCCCTTTAAAGTGTCCCCTTAGAACATTTTAGAGGGCATCACTAACTGTAATCAGGTACCAGGAGTAATGATATACATGGTGTGTGTGTGTGTGTGTGTGTGTGTGTGTGTGTGTGTGTGTGTGTGTGTAAGAGAGAGAGAGACAGAGACAGAGAGGCAAAGAGGCATTTACTGTTACCTTGAATAGAAGAAGGTACGGGTGGTTCAAGCCTATTATAACGGTCCAACTGAAAGCACACACCGTTGTACATGGTGATACTTCTGCAGTCCTTTGGAATGGTTGGACCACACACCTGAGAGGAGACAAAGCCAAGATGCCATAATACAGCAGGTTGAGTATTTTTTGTCACTTAAACAATTATTAATTCTATATAAAATCAAACAAGAAATTCCTACACAAATCTTTAAAATCTGCTGACTTTTAGTCTGTTTAAAGGAGAGAGAGAGGGGCAGAGAGATAGAGAGATATAGGGATAGATATAGAGAGATACAATCACTGGTAATGTCTGCAGTTAAGTAACTCACCACAGTGTTTTGTGCTGTCGGATCACTTTTCATTGACAAACCAAGCGACATGTTGACTGCAAAATCTGGTGCTGTATTGAAAGCATTACAAATGTGTTAAAACACTCCTAAAATACACTTTGTATAAGGAAGAAAACAATATTCAAATTGAGAACTACAAAGTGCCACAATTCATGATAACTATAAGAAGTGGTATCGTCTAGACTGGAAACTGAGATAAACAATAGTTTTCATCTGGTATATTTTCAAAATGAAGGAATGCAAAACAAAACTCAGTTTTACTTTTCTTCGTCACTATTGTCAAAATTTAAGAATTTTTTTCTTGTTTTTATCATCAGTTGGAAAGTTTATTTCATTTTTAAGGCTGAACGTTACGTACTAAGATATCTAATATGGAAATCTACTGTAACTGTGATTTGATTTAAACAAATGTATGTGACAGGATCTATGGATATCTATTTTTATGGCAAAATACTATCTGAGTTTTAGCACATTTAGAAATGAATGGTTACCTACTTTGAAATTGTAAATCTTGGCAGTGTGGGGGAGAAGTGGTGCACCTGTATATTTTCCCTCTTCCATTTTGTGAATGCTGTTCCAGTGGAGCACTGACGAGCAAACTAACAAAATAAATCTAGTCAATCATGTAAGTCTAGAAAGCAAACTCCATATGTCCATATAGCATAACAGAGATGGTAAATAAATAAAAAATAAATAGCAGTAATGTTAAACATGCAGCTGTAAACCCGCTTTCAACATAACAATGCATGTCCTGACTTACTCTGATTGTCTCTGCACCACCTGGTAGCCAAAACCAGCAGCAGAGTTACTCAGGGTCTTCCAAGCCACGGGATCAATATTGAAACAAAGTGCAGCATTTAACACTGAGAATTAAAGAAGGAAGAACATCAATAACATTTTTAGAGCCACTGTAAAGGATGATAATGTCATTATAGCATCTCTAATTATAATTGTTTATATGCAGTATAAGAGTAAGAAGCAACTAATTCAGTCGATGAGTTGGTTTAATTCTTTTCTTAACTGTAGGTTTCTTTCATTAACACTAGGAAGCGCCAAAGTCACATATCAATATGGAAACTTAAACATTTTCTGATATGATTACTGTACAGTGAAAATCTCATACCACTGCAACCATGCATAACAAAGTCTTTGTTCAGTATAAGTTATTTATTTCTGTTAAACAAAGTCTTCCTTTTTTTAGATGTTAAAAGCAGTCAGTATGACATTGTATAATATTTATACCTCATCAGCATGAGACTCAACTTCTGTTTCTTGTTATGGCCTTAATAAGAGTTAAATAAAAGACTCTCATAGGATCCCCTCAGCATTTATTCACTCTTGCATATGCTATTTACATTAAATATAAAATATAACCACAGTAGGAAAGTTGGGTGCAGTGTCAGAATACCATGCAGTAAGTAAGCTTCACATTTTCTGTAGACCTCAACAAAACAGGCAGGTATATATAATGACTTCATAAACATAAAATGATTATTTTGGATTATTTCAGCTTGTTTTAATCAAGTTTAATAATTTGTTAATAATCAAGAATTTATTTTTTTATAATGATGACTTATGAAATACTTTTTCACTCAGTACACTTCTATAACAGAAAAACATCTTAGTAATGAAGCTATTTTTACAGTCAGAAGTTACACATACAGTCACTGAGCTGATCACACATTTCAGAGGGTAGTTTGGTTCACAGGGGATAAAATATAAGGAAATGAGCATTACAAAAGTATTTTGAGATGATATAGGTTCAATAACTAATAATCAATGTTGGATCTTAACCCTTTCACGCATAGTGGATTTCAATACACTGGACAGCTATTCCAAGGCTGTTTTCTTGTATTTGTGTCAGTGTTGATGGTTTACTTGCACATAAACCACTCTACTGGACACTGATGTGTCACTCCATACACATCAGTTGCCCATCTAAGTGAACATGTAAAAACCTCTTTGAAAAGTACATGTTTAAAAAATGAAGTTCAAAAATCTTTTTTTTTCATGCCTAAAGATAAAAATAATTTAAAAAAATCCTGATTGAAGTTGTCATGATTCATGCATGAAAAGGTTAATACTACTCATTGTACTTTTTTTAAATTTAAAATGTGTCTCTGCTGTATTTACCAGAAACACGGTTTTCATTAAAATAGCAGTCATATTTCTACTGTTTGCAGACATTGATAATTGATAATAATTGAGAATAAATCTGTAGGCACCAGTTTGTCTTACCTGACAAGAATAATGTAGCAATAATTATCGAGTCCATTTTGTCACTCCCAAGGAACGAGGGTAATGATAGATGAACATGAACCTACTTCTGCTGATAGTGTGAGCTGAAATCAAAAATGCAGAACTCATAAAGCAACCTCTCAAAGCTAACACAGTCAGTTAGAGGAACTCTTATGTAGGAGTTGCTACAGTATTAATAACACTGTGTCTTTGATGCTACACAACACTGTGGTGGTGTCGTTTACATTTTATCTAAAAAATCATCAACTTGGTTTTAATTAAACAATAAAAACAGATATAATAAACAAGATTGGAAGTTTATTACTTTTGGAGCCACAAGATGAAATTACTGTAATCATGAATAATAATTAGAATAATCAATAGCCAAAAAAAACCCCCACATTTGACCAGATTACAATATCTTTCCCACTGATCATAGTATGATTAAAAAAGCCTCTTCTTGTAAAAGAAATTAAGAAAAATGAATTACAGCACCTCCAAAATATGAAGCCATGACTTTCAGTCAGAAAGACTTGCCCCCTCCTACTTGAAGGAGGTAAGGGTATCATTGCCACTGGAACTGGGAAGTGTTGGCGAGCAATATTGAATTTGGTATGGTTGATTTTGGTATCGATCAGATACTAAGTAAATACAGGTTCAGTAGTGCATATATAAAGTACCATTAACAATATTTTTTAAACTTAACTATAGGTAAGAACATTGTGACATGATTTATGAGGTGAATCATTATCAGAAAACATCACAATGTCCCATTGTTTTTCTTTGAAGTCTTTTTTTTCTCTTTCTAATTTAAAGCCAAGTTAAGTTTTGAATATTAATCAAACAAGTTAAGCATAACTGTAATGGGGAAGGCTTTAAGACCCAGGGGACCCAAGGGAGGGTATAAAAGAGGAAGTAGCAGCAGGTGCTCTTCTTCTCTCATTTGCACTGACAAGTGGCTGTGAACAATGGTTATGTGAGAAGTTGAAGAGCCTGAGAAGTTTCCATTGTCTGCTACACAAACTGTCAGTGTAAATCTCTGCAGAGGTTCAAAGTACAGGCTGTTTTTCTTTTAGTGTTTTTTTTTTTGTTTGTTACAAGTTTGTTGACATGTATTTGATTTTTATTGTATTTCATCTTTTTAGTATTGATTTTAGAAGACCACATTCAAGTTGTGCAGCAAACATAATAGTCAGCTGGAGGTTTGTTAATTTAATATATTTGACATTAAAAGAAAGGATATTTATGCACTGCAATATTAGTTGGGCAATGTGCAATCCCTGAGCTGGGCTCTTACCTTAGGGAGATTAGGTCTCGCAGAGGTGCTCCGAGTGGATTTGCTGTGATTAAGTTTCATTAGGAGTGATTGTAGTGCTACCAATTATTGCCTGAACTAAAACAATTAATGCATGTGATAAGTGTTCTGCTGGGCTCATATTTATTTGGGGTGGGCTTGTTTCTTTTAAAGAAACAAGCATCTGGGGCTGCCCTCAGGTGATAGTTACATTGCTGGCAGGTTGAACCAATAAGAGTATATTGTGGTCATTAGCGACATTTTTATTGTGATGTTTTTGGTCTATTACAAACCCTTTGTATTTTCTTTTAAAATAATAAACTTTAATGTACCCTGGCTGATCTTGACCCTCTTGTCCCGTTTATTCTGGGCTCGTTCCTGCAAGAGCTTTGGGCGTGCACGGGTAGTACAGAGGCCCTTAGTGGTTACTTGGTGGCTTTTACTCACTACATAACATATGGTTTTTATGATGTTATTTCCTAATTCCAAATATGTACCCGCCCCCCACAAAAAAATGTGGCTATCCAGAATTGGGACCAGTCTCTCCTTCTTCCATCCTCCCCAAACCCCACCCCCTTAGAAACTGTGTCTGCTCACAGACCACCCAAAACAACAATACCGAATTGCAGTTTAAACTCGCTGGCTTCACCCTAGTCCACTGTTTAACCTGGTTTAGTGATTAGCTTTGTGTCAATAACCTTGTCTTAGACACCAACAAAACTGACACCATGACCATAACTCCTCCCAATTTATAACCTATAATTGGTCAGACTCTTACTTCCTTTTTCTCAACTGCTAAATCCAATGTTCCGAATTTACTGTAATGTTTCCTTCCTCTCCTGGTTTTGACCTGCTTAAAAAATCTACTTCTCATTCCCATTTTTCTAAATTTAAATCTAAACATTTCAGCTTTATTGCTGGATGCATATCAATACAAAACTAAACTGAGGAAAATTCTAATAATCATCATCATCATTATCATCTCGGGGAAACGCAGAGAGGTACAAAACCATGAGGGAGGATGCGACATGGAACTGAGGGAGACGTGGATATAAATACACAGGAAGATAATGAGGGACATGGAGGACACAAATAATCCTAACGAGACAGGGCAGGATCAAGCACAACATGACATACACTGACGGGAGACTATCAAAGTAAAACAGGAAGTACACAAAGACGCAGACTGGAGGGGGAGAGAGAAAACGGAGAAGCATGGAGAGCACAGACATGACGAGCAGGGGAAACATGGAAAAAAACAGGAGGGGAAGCAAGGCACAAGAATTCGCAATTAAATAAACACAGAGAGACAGAGGGAGACACAAGGGGAAATCTAATAAACTTAATCTAACAACCTAGGAACCTTAGAATAAATCCTTTAAATAACAAATGAACTTTTAACAAATTAATCTTAAAGTCAATTCTCTAACGTATTGGAAGCCAGTGTAAACGAGCAAAGACTGGAGAAATAGAGTCGCGTTTACTTCTGCCTGTCAAGAGATGGCCTGGAGCATGCTATACAAGCTGAAGACGAGAGTGCAGAGTCTGGCTGATACCAAAATAAAGACTGTTACAGTGGTCAACCTTGGATGAAATAAATGCATGAACATCTTTCTCGAATTCAGAAGATGACAAAATGTTCTTAATTTTTGCAAGGGCCCTGAGTGAAGCGAGTTAAGCGAGTGTAACCAAGCACAAATGTGTCAAATAAAATGGCAAATACATTTATAATGTATTTATTACATCAATTAAACATACATTTTCCCGTTTATTCCCAGACAGGACTTACAACACACACTAATACCCCCAGCTACACATGAGACCTACCAAACCAAAGGTGTGACAAATAACACTACACTGCAAACCGTCACACCCCGTTTAGAGACACTGCAATCACTTTACCTGTGGACACGCCCTCTAACAATTCGTGTCTAAGCACAGCTGGGAATCAGCGCTATGCATTACCTGGAATCTGGGTTGTAAAGGGAAGTGGCATAAACAAATAAACAAAACAAAAAAAAAGGCGGGGGGTGGGGGGTCCGCCCTTACAAAACTCCCCCCAAATCATAACAGCCTTTACGGCTGGACGGACTAACCAAAACAAAATTACAAATCAACCAAAATGACAAAAAAGGACAACAGAGACAGCACAAGAACAGCTGCAAAACACAAAAATTATAGAGTAAAATGTTACCCAATAAAATATCAGTTTCATTAAACCATTTAAAATCACAGATCTAAAACAAACACCCAGTATACCTACAATATTGATCATTTTCCTTAGAGTCAATCTAGAGCTTGATCAATTCCTCCATTAAAACTCCTGGTCACACTAAAAAAAGTCCAACAACATGCATTAAAAATGGGCAACCAAAATAATAATATATCCAAACAAAATGGCAAAAGTCTCTTACCGAACAATATACCCACTCGCACCATAGTGAGTTAACCGCCTCTGGAATTTCCCACAGAAGACCAGACCTCACCCCACACACCCACTACCTTTTCAGAGCTCCTCCGCCAATCACCTGACAGAAGGCAGCGAACTGCCAGGTGACACTTGTTACACGAGTCCGATTCTATATTCATTTTACATTCGTTACGTTTTTAGAATTCATTTTAATTCTTGCTCTCACATACAGCACGCTAAACAGCCAGGCTCCAGACTATTTATCCCAGCTTTTTACCAAGCACACTGTGACTCATAGACTTGGCTATGAGTCACAGGCTTAGAATCTGTTGCTTGTTCCATGTATGAGATTAAAGACGATGGGGGACAAAGCTTTTCAGTCTGTGGCACCACAACTTTGGAACATTCTCACACTACAAGGACATTTAGCTGACTCTGTGGACTACTGTAAAACCCAGCTGAAAATCTTATTGTTTAACCAGGCTTTTTGTTGATACTTTTATTAATTTCATTTATTTGCCTTTGCTATGACATTTAATTTGCTGATTTATTTTGTTCTGTGTACAAAGCTTTGTGACTAGTTGTCTGTGAAAATAAATGTTAACTTATAGAAATGCTGGTTTGAATGGGGAGGAGGCCATTTAAGTTAAAAGGGAAAAACACGAATAGGAAGAAGAAGCCTTAAAGTATATTTTTTTACATCTTACAATGCTGAGATTGCAACCATTCCCCAACATGCACCAAAATATCCGGTCAATTTTATTAGACAAATGAAGTGAGGTAATAATTCTGCTGACATAGAAAAAAAATTCAGAAGTTTTACAGTGACTTCTAAAAGCTAATTAAATTTTGCAATTAATTAACCATCTGGCAGATGGCTGCCCCTCACTGAGCCTGTGTGAGGGCAGTGAGACTGGAAGAAAGCCAATCTGTGGAAGATGGTCAAAGATTTATAACAACTAATGCTTATCTGTGGTGTATAAATGCATATAGTAAAAGTAGGTGCATGAATAAAAACAATTGCATCATGGGAAGCCCTGGCTCAGGGTTACCTGATACCTAAAACTATGTTGGATCAAAAAATAAAGTGTTATGCCTAGTCTTAAAAGTAGAGAGAGTGTCTGTCTTATAAATCCAAACAAGGTGCTGCAGAACCTGAAAGCTGAAGGTCATGCAGCTGTTTGTATTGTATTTCTGTACTGTCATCAATTGTGAATCCTGAATAAAACAAATAAACCACTCCTCTGCAGAAGATCAGTTAGCCATTTTACAACTGTTGGAGTCAAATTGTTGAATGTTGTCATTGTGTTTCTTAAATTTGTAAAGTCTTAGTTCAAGCAGCATGATCAAAGACATTCCTTTGTCTTTGACCACCTCTCCAGCCGTTCTGGTGCTGGGGGAGGTTTTATTAGGCACATCCTATCTTGTGTTGTAAGCTTCCTGCTTTTATGATCCTTTTGTTAAGCAGGAGGTCACAGAAACGCACCCCCATGACACACACACACACACGTTCTTGCACATGCATAGACATGCATACACCTGCACATACATACACACATAGTGCCTTGTCTTTTAGAACCATTGGGGGGGTTTACGGTGGGAGGTGCTTGTGTTGTGTTGTGTAAACTGTAACTGTCATGGGAATAAAAGGCTACGAGGAGGGCTACACTTTGAAGGAGTTGGGCTGGAGACAGGTGAGGAGCGTTAAGCTCCACAGCCTGGTTCTGAACTAGCCTTTCCTTGTTAGCGAGTAAAAGACTGGTTGAAGATGTTCTGTCTTGTTTTTGTTCTTCATGAGGAATAAGTATCTAAAGTAGCGGGGTCTGTGGAAGCGCAGACTCAACAACAACTACTCTTTGAACATGTTTTAGACAAAAGGGAATTTGAGATTAACTAGACAGCTGGCTCAAGTGACTGTATTTTCAGTAATAGTACTGCCAGTCCAAGTGGTATGTACCTCATTAACAGGGATAGACTGATCCCATACATTTACACATATACGTATGATCAGAGGAAGTCCTATGTAGGCTGAGCTACAATACTGACAGTATTGGCAGGTTTTTTTGTTTTGTTTTTTGGGGGGCGGGGGTGATCCCGTCCTGGATCCTATTGTGATCCAGTCCTTTTTTAAAATAAACACTAATAGCACTTTTACTCCCATATGAAGTTATTTTTAATCATAAATAATAATTTAAAAAAAATAACTAACCAACTAACTTCAGTTCTTGTTAACTGTTGTGAAAATAAATTGATAGATGGTTTTACTCAGATGATACTCCATTTTTGTCACTTTCAATTGTACATAAGAAATAATTGAATGATTGTAGAGAATCAATTTCCAGTTTATAGTATGCATATAAAAGAATATGCATGGTTTTCATTTCATGCTTGTTTGACGAAATCAGCAGATTATCCTTTAAATCAACCTCCTTACAAGAAGCCTAAAAATAAAAAGGGTAATTTTGCCTGACTTCCGTTGCACTCTCATCCAGTTTCTGTAAGTCAGAAAATCATCATCAACATTTTTTTCTCAAGTCTAAACTAATTTTGTTAATTGTGGGCATGATATTCTCTCAAGTGACAACACAAAACATAACGGAGGTTTTTATACTGTGTGTAAATTGGAAGATGACTCCTAGTCTTAACTTGAATTTAAAAGATTAGAGCATTACAAAGCACATCATTGTGCACATCATCATCTGATGTGCAAATCAGCAGTTTTGGCTAAATATAAATGTCAGTTTTTTCAGGGGGAAGTATGATGGGGAATGCTATGTTTAAAATCCCTTATGAAAGCAATTGGGAATTTTTTTAACAAAAGCATTAAAATTCATAGGTGGGCTAATAATTTTGTTTTCAACTGTATTTCATATTA
Source organism: Neolamprologus brichardi (assembly GCF_056152115.1). Taxonomy (NCBI): domain Eukaryota; kingdom Metazoa; phylum Chordata; class Actinopteri; order Cichliformes; family Cichlidae; genus Neolamprologus; species Neolamprologus brichardi. The sequence goes on from NC_142111.1 coordinate 12,164,468, forward strand.
TCCTCCCCCCTTTTTCTCCACCAAATGTGGATGAAAATAACTGATATGCTAAAGGCATGAAGAATAAGGCAGTTCTTCCATTTCCCACTCTTACAGAAATGCTTGCTCATAGGGGGTAAACTGATTGTTGTGGTTTTCTCTGTATTACTGTGGGGTCCTTACTTTACAATATCATGTGCTTTAGGCAACTGTTGTTTTGAATTCATGCTATATAAATAAAATTTAAATGAATTTATATGCATCAATTCTTTTAAAACTTTCTCTTTTGCAGTCCTTTGACTGACTAAAATGTGCAGTGATGTTTCTGCATAGTAATCTTGAGAGACAGACGTAAGCTGTAAAAGGTTGACTCTAAGTGGATTTCCTGGACCTACTGCAGAAGTTATCAGTGAGGTACAGTACAAAGACAATGTTAAGAAGCACTAACTTCAAGCTTTGGTTTATGGATGCACAGTCTGGAAATTAAAAAGCCTCTCATCAGTGGATGGAATACAGAACAAAGAGACACCTATCTGGAATTCATCAGTGTGCCAAGGTAACTTCCACTTCAGGGACTACCTTACACTTGTCCTCGCTGGATGAATCAATATTTCTATTCAGTGGCCGAGTCAGTACTGACATACTGACTTTACTTGACTCTGAGACTTTCATCTTAAGGACATTTTGGCCAATGTTCAGTCACTTTTGATTTGATACACAGTCTGAGACATAATTGAGGTGCCGTATTTACTTGCATACTTCCTGCTTATATCCAAGGATTCACTGACGAGTACGCAGTGAGAATGTTATACACTCACAAAACACAAATGTCTGTGACATACAAGAGGGCATCAGGACTGTCCTTTGTTCTTACAAAACTTGGAAAACTGTAGAATAGCTGCTGCAATCGAATACTTACTCTATACCTCCAGAGTCACCAGAATTTAAGCATACTTATGAGGGGCTATGCCTGCCTTCTTCATGGTCTTGGAGCTAGAAACAGCATATATTTAAAGAAAGTACTAAAGACTGAGAGGGATAAGTTTACTACTTCTCTACTATACACAACATTTTACAAAAAAAAAATTAGTTGATTTTTTGTTTTAATATATAAAGATGCTTTTAAAATAGATGCTTTTAGATATTATTAGTATTTCAGTTCACCGAATTCCAATCTTGTGGGACCAATGTACACAATATACAATACAATACATTCAAAGGACAAAAATCATATTTAATCAACATCAGAGGGAAAATGAAAGGCATGCAATGTGCAGTGTGACTTTTCATTTATTAGGTTGACTCACTCTGGGGAGAGGTTATGCTCTGTTTCAATAGAACCAATCTAAGGCTAGGTTCACACTGCAGGCGAAAGCGCATCCAATCAGATTTTTTTGACCCTATGCGACCTATATCCGATCATGGTATGACAGTGTGAACAGCACAAATATTCAAATCCAATCTGGGTCACTTTCGTATGTGGTACTGAATCCGATACATATCCGATGTTTTAGAAAGCGACTGCTGTTTGAACGGTCAAGTCGCATTAAATCCGTCTTTTACGTCACTGACACAAGACAGACGGCAATTATCAGCGCCAGAGAAGCGCCCGAGAAGACATCGTGAACACTTCCTGTATGGGATCAGAACGATGCCACCTTGAAATGAAACCGAAAAAAATATTGAAACCGAAAAAAAATATTGTAACTGAAATAAATGTACTGAAAAATCTGTTATTGAAACTGAAAAAAAATTGATAGTGAGAAACAATTAATTGAAACTGTAATTTTTTTGTTTTTGCTTTTTTTTTTCCAGTTTCAATACAGTTTTTTTTCGGTTTCAATCCATTTTTCGGTTTCAAACCATTTTTCGGTTTCACTCTACTGGCACCGTTTTGGCGTCCGGGGCCGCGCTGGGAGGGGGCGGGGATTCCGACCCGCATGTATTTGCATATATTATAATGCTGACCAATGACTGGAGAAAACACGGACGACGCGGCTGCGGTCACGGACAAACTTGCATGTGGCTACTTGCATGTCGCCGGTACATGTATTATGTTACTCCCCAACACTGCCTGTTGATGAGATCTTGTGCCGCTCCTAAAACTAGTGATGTGCGGATCGATCCTGAAATATCGATTCCTCCGATACCAGTCATTTATGTTCTAGAATCGATTCTCACATTAAAATATCGATATTTTAGTAATTTAGGGTAAATTTGTAGTTTACCATTAACATGAACACAGTGGAAAGTAACTATATCATTCAGATTGTCTACATTCAAAGGAACTACCTCCTCTTCCGTCTTTCATAGTCATGTGCGAAATACGGCTGTATAAATGTCTCGCAGCCCCTTGGCGCGCGCACTCACAACAATGACTGAGCGTAATTGTGCGGACGTATTTTATCTCCACAAACAGCTGAGACGTGGTTTGCGATACATGTGGCAAAAAAAGTGAGGTGTTGTGGACATACTTGCCAACCAAAACTGAAAAAGCCAAACAAAAACATTTTTAAGTTATCAAAGTGACTTATATATCATGTTTAACCTGAGTAGCGAAAGACCGCGGGGGTTTGAAAACGATGCGTCGGTCGGCTCAGATATTTGAAGTTTACACAGCTACATTCTCACCTGAAAATATGTTAAAAGGTTTTTTTTGCGACCCAGGAAGAGAAATAAGAGTGATATTAAAACTAAGTAGCTGCCGTCATTGTTGGAAACTGGAATTGGCTGGGCCGCGCTATGAATTCTGCGATATGGTTTTTCAATTTTGTTGTCCAGGTGGAAAATCGGGAGAAATTCGGGAGAATGGTGGCTCCGGGAGATTTTCGGGAGGGGCACTGAAATTCGGGATTCTCCCGTAAAAATCAGGAGGGTTGGCATGTATGGTTGTGGCAACATCACTAACCTTGTCAAACAGCTCAAAGTAAATCATATCACAGAATATGACGAGTGTATGTTGAGGCGAACTGAAGAGGAGGACAGGGACAGGTGCTGCTAGGGCGAGACAGACGTCTCTCACGGAGTCCTTTAGTGCTGCAGGCAGGCAAGGTGTTCAAATAGCGCACAACTTCAGTTTTTTTATTTCTATATGATGAACTCTGCATTATTAAGTGATAACAACAAGTAATCTGATGTCCTGTAATCATTATGATGCTATAATTTGAGATACAATAAATAAAATACGTTTTTGTACAAAGTATCGGTATCGGATCAGTATCGTCGATACCACCCTGAATATTACTTGGTATCAGATCAGAAAAGAAATCAGTGTTATCGCACATCACTACCTAAAACACCAGCCTCCAACTCCTACAGTGACACGGGTACCCCTAAATTTAGCAAATATTAGCTTCAGGCTAGCTTGCTACGACGAATAGGCTAATAACAGCATTTTACCACAACTTCACCAGATGTAGCTAAAAAAAAAACTAAACTAATGTCTAGTCCAGTGGGACAGCAAGGAAAGATGACAAAAAAAATGATTGCTTACCTGCGGTTTAGAGGGTCAAGCTGAAATTGAAGCAGCCATTGAAAGACGGGAAGAGAGAAAGATGGCAGCTTGGTCAGCACTAGTGGCCTATATAATGTATGCAAATACATGGGGGTCGGAATCCCCGCCCCCCCAGTGCGCCCCCGGATGCCAAAACAGTGCCAGCAGATTGAAACTGAAAAATGGATTGAAACTGAAAAAAAAATTGTAAGTGAAAACAAAAAAATTACAGTTTCAATTAATTGTTTGTCACTATCAATTTTTTTTCAGTTTCAATACAAGATTTTTCAGTACATTTATTTCAGTTACAATATTTTTTTTCGGTTTCAATATTTTTTTCGGTTTCATTTCAAGGTGGCATCGTTCTGATCCCATATTCCTGGCCATCCAGTGTAGATGTCAGTGAAACTGTTGGGAAGACAACGTGAACATTTTATTTGTACTGTATAATCTGCAGATTCTGACAGAAATCTGCAACTATCCTTTGAAGCACCGCTCCTCTCTAAAACAACAATAAGGATAATTATTAGGTTATTTACATTATTATGTAAATAACAAAATAACTTAAAGCAAAAATTGGGAAACGTAAAGTCCAAAGTCTTTATATTAAGGGCCATCAGTCAAACAATACTGTTTGGTCTGGGTCTAAACAGAGCGCGTTGTGAGTGACGTCTTCTTTTGCGCATGCGGGCCGCTTTGAGCGTTCACAGTAGAACGCGTTTGCTGTCACATTTTGTTTGTAGTGTGAACAAGCAGACAAAAAAAAATCGGATTTGATCAAAAAAATCGGAATTGAGCATTAAGACCTTCAGTGTGAACGTAGCCTAATTTACCTACTTGTTATACATGTTGCTAACAAATTCCAGGTATTGCAATATTCCACACACAATTCTTTATTTTTAAAAAAAGAGCATTTCTGTGAAAAATACAGCTCAGTGACTTTTGGGTAATAACATACTCTTCTTGGTTATTGTTTGTGATTTGTTTGATGTAGTTATTGGACTGAAATGTACAACTGACAGCTGTCAACACTCTTCATAAGCCTACATTCATATGTATTAAAAGAATTGTTAATACTAAAGTCAAACTGAAGAAAAACTTATCAGCACTTGCAAGGGACTGTATGCTTATGCTTATGAATATTCTATTCACATATTGCAAATAATAAACAAAATGATTTTTAAAATGCAAATTAAAAGCAGAAAGCTTAAAAATTCTATATGTTGTGATTTATTCTTGAATTTAAACAGGTTTAGTTTTTTAAGCCAGTTAAGTGCTTTTAAACATATCTATTGAGTTAAGGTACATGAAAGTTATTTTACAATGTTTGCTGGAATTGAAACAAAGTTTCATTGCAGAGGAAGTGTAAGACAACTAATGAAATATAATATAACTTTGCAAAGACAAAGTCACCAATATTTTTGGAAGGTACAATGTGAAATCTACCTTGAGCGTAAAGGGAGAGTGATTTCAGATACCATTTGCTTAACCCTCTAATGCCAACCTGTCACTGGTGTCAGGCAGGTGTTTTGCAATGTTTTGTTCAACATCTGTAACTCCCATAACTCTTGAATAATTTGCTCAATTGAAAGAATTCTAACTCATCCTGAAAGCAGTGTTTTTCTGTGAGTTAGGGTCGTTACAGTATTCAAGGGGGTGGGCAACTCCAGGCCTCGAGGGTCGGTGTCCTGCAGGTTTTAGAAATCACCCTGGGTCAACACACCAGAATCACATGATTAGTTCATTACCAGGCCTCTGGAGAACTTCAGGACAGGTTGAGGAGGTCATTTAGCCATTTGAATCAGCTGTGTTGGATCGAGGACACATCTAAAACCTGGAGGACACCAGCCCTTGAGGCCTGGAGTTGGATGCTCCTGCAGTATTCGGTAAGTAAAGACAAAGGATGGTTGAGAGCAGAGAAAGTGAGTGAGTGTGATGGAGCTCTAGAGACATATAGACGTACAGAAAACAAACATTTTATTGGGTATTTGGGTTGTTGTCACTGTTTTGCTTTTTTTTTTTTTTTGCTTTTTTCTGTCTGTCTTTGCCAAGATTTGCATGTGGCATCTTGTCTGGGTTTACCGTAATGACGCTAATATTCCTGAAAAGCACAGGGTTGCTGCTTTCACAAACAGTTCCACAAACACAACTACAAATATGATCTTTATTATTCTGCTGGGGCTGCACTCGCATCAGTCCCTGGATCATCTTCTGGATTTTCAGTTATCATCTGTTTGTATTTACTCTTGAAAAACCCAGCCTAGGAGTGCAAAAAAAAAAAAAACATACAAAAATTTACCATTTGTTGCAACAAACATGACTGAAAATAAGTGACATGAGTGAATATAATGACTTTTAAACTATTTCTTCACTGGACATGTTCTATAAAAAAAAACTTTTAAAACTGTGGAATTCATTAAAAGGTTCACCTTATACAGGCCAGCAGTAAGTAAAGCGAGAAAAGCCAACCCTCCCAGGGATCCTCCAATGATTGCCTTTGTAGAATCTGTCTCAGGATACACTTCTACTTCTGCCTCAATCTGAAAGATGAGGAAGCAGAATGTGGATGACATTCAAGCTCTTTATGACTCAAACAAGAGAAAGTAATGTGTACTCACCTTGCGAACAGGAGGATTGTTTTTAGACCCTGTTGAAAGGTAGATGTACTGGTTTTTGTCATACTCCAGACTGACTGTACTGGTCAAGAGGAATTTGGCAGATTGAAGTCCAATCTAAGAAAAATGGGATGAGCTGAGCCTGACTCAGGTGTTGTTTGATTTAACAGGGAAATTATTTTATTTAAAGATTTATAACATTTCCTCAGGAACAGCTGGGAAAAACATTAATGAAACTTTTAGCATAGACTTCCCATCAATTACCTGCTCTATCCATCCTGAACTGAGGTTGGCAGAGATTTCATATGTCCTACTCTGCAGTCTTCCCATAAATGTGCTGCACTTGAACACCCTGCACATGGCTACAGAGCAGTCCTGTGGGTGATTTAAAAACTGAATGAAACAAGTTTCTCATCCACTTTAATGTTACTTTAAGAATCTATAACATGGTTCAGTTTAAACAGGTAAGTAGCTAAAGTGCAGAAGCATACTTACCACCACTTTATCCTTTTGTATCTTTGGAACAAAATCGTTGACACTTGGTGCTTCATCATTTTCACTTTGACAGTCTGAAATCTGAAATACGTTTTATATACTGAAGTTTCATTGCTTCTAATTTAACACATGCATCCATCCTTAGCCATTTTTGGAGTAAATCTTCAGAAATGTATATTACCTGTAGGCTGCTCAAATCCACCCAAATATCTTTTTCACCAAGCTTCACTGGAACCCTAATCACCACACTAAAATGAAGTGCCCTGATATCATTTGTAACCTAAACGGATAAAGAAAAGGGCAACCAAGCATTACAGTTACGTCTAAATCACACAATGAACTTTTAAAGATACAGATGGAAGTTCAATTTTACCTTGATTGATTGTTGGACTGGTTTCTGCAAATTATTTGTTCCAAATGTGAAATTGTTGTAGCTGAGGGAGCTAATCAGACATATTTAAAACATTATATAAATATTATGCAGGGCAACGTTTGTTAATTTTTCAGTGATTTCTTTTATGTCAAATTAAAAAAGCATGCACCTTTCAAATGTCATAAAAATGCTGTATTTCACATCAATCCACTTCTTTATGTAGAGTTCACTTGTAGGGGCATGCTCCTGATTTCCACTGAAAGTTGAAATTAGTTTTATTGTTTATGTAGGGCTATGGCATAAATGAGCAATACCTGGACTAAAGGAAGAGTACCTGGTGGCATTTGCAGTGACAAAGATCTTCCTCTCAAGTTGATTGGTGGTGTCAATCCCATAGGAGACAATGAAGGAAGCCTTAATTGAGAGATATGATAATTAGTCCTCTTTGTGCTGTAAACTATAAAAAGATTATAGACCAAAAATGATAAAAGATGTTCTGTACCAATGTGATAAAGAAACAAACCTTAGTTTTGCTCTTGAAAATTGGCTTGTCAATAGTGCAGTCTGTCCTTCCTCGTGATAAACCATCTTCACTGTCCAAAGAGTTGCACTCAATTCTTCCCTTTATTATAAAATAAAATGACTGCTGGATGCACTGGGAGAGCAGCAAATCAGTGATGAACTGATACAGACTTGATCCTGCTCTCTTACCTGCTGAATGGTGAACTTCCTGTAGGAGAGTCCAGCTGGGTACGTGAGAATAACACGGCTGTTGTAGGAGTTTTCTCCTCTGTTCTCCACTGTGACTGTGACATCCAAAAGCTCATCAATGCCCACTTTAACCTCTGGGGATCTGTCAGCATATGAAGAAGGGCGAGAATAAAGTGTGTAAAAAAGCAAGACTAATACCATTTAACTTACTTCTAAGTAATCTCACAGTAATGTATAGCTTTGAGCTCATTGCTAGAATAGTAACAAAGGTTATGTTACGTGGGGTAGCATTTTTATTATAGGAATTTACTAAGTTAATATGCCAATTTGCTTATTAGCACAAAATCCAAAGAACAACTGAATGTTTCATCAGTTTTACTAATATTAGTGATGGTGTATTATTTAAATTTAAGTGAGAAGTAAATAAAACATGCCACTAACAACATGTTCTAAGAAAAGCTAATTTTTGTTTTTCTGTTCACGTCAAGGTTTATTTATCTTCAGGAACTGAAATTTGAAAGACAAGATAATATAGACTAATGAACTGTGCACACTGTAGTCAATTTTATTGTACTCTTTGACATAACAGCTCTAATTTTGTAACTGTGCCTCACCTGGTGAAGCCAAAATCTACTTTCAGCTTGTCAACACATTTGTTGTCAGTGCCACAGTTGATCTCAAACTCCAACTGTGAAAGAAAGCATGATGTAAACTTTTTATATTATTTTCAGACTAAATAGCACAATATAGGTGAAGCCACTGTCACTTTTTCTAACTATATTTTTTCTCTCCAAAAGCTATTGGTCAATCGCACAGTAGGAATATTAAAGTAAGTAAGATCAAACTAAAGCCATCTCTTTACTTCAGTTAATAAGGTGTCTATAAAGGTTACTTACAGGATAAATGGTTGTTGTTTGAGCCTGCGGGGCAAGACTTGGCCTAAGATTTGTGTTTGAGGGCAAACCATCAAGCATGAATTTAAGCTCATTGGACAGTGCATTGAGAGCATCTTCTGGACAGGTCTGCAAGAAGAAAGCAATGTTAGGTTTGTAGCAGGACTCTTAAAAACTAAATGGAAATTGAACTTTACTGGTTGTATTATTTTTTCTGTTGCTGTTATTGGGTTTTACCTCAATAAGGAATTTTACAGTTGAACACTTTTTCTTTGTTAAGTCAACAATGACTGATCCAGACTGTTCTTGTTATTTCCTGCTGACATAAGCTCGGTTGTTTGGAGGCTTGCGAGTGGTATCCACTGTTAAAGTATAATTAATCCTCGCTTCAGCTGGAATAGATCAGAGTTTGGTTTAAACTCTACAAATGTGCAAACACTAAAAATAAATGGGCAATGACTTTGTGTTACAGAAAAAGCTGATGAACCTGTGTTGACTGTAGACAGTCTGCTCAGGGTAAAGCAGACTGTAGCTGTGTTCTCCAATGGTTTTGAGCAGTTTACATAATGAGTAGGGATTTGGTTTGGGCTGAATGACACTTCCGGTTCAATCATCACTATGGGTCTTGATCTGGAAAGTAGGAAAACACGAGTGAACAAGATTTGGCTCTTTAAATAGTACCAAACTAAAAGCTGCCCTTAAATTGTATGTGCTGACCTGAATTAATAACAACACTTTCCTTTGTTCTACAAACATGTCACAGTTTACAAACCTCAAAAGCTTTGAGTTATATTTAAATATGCTTTTTGACTTGATCAGAAATGCTTTATGGAATCATTCCTCATAAATCACTTAATGAAATGTCTAGGTGTAGGTGTACAGATTTTGTGTACAACATTTTACAGATGTTGACTAAATCAGCAGCCCCTAACCTTTTTTGCACCACGGACCGGTTTACTGTCAGACAATATATTCATGGACTGGCTTTTAAGGTGTTGCGGATAAATACAACAAAATAAAATGAGATGACCAAGAAAAAAACTGTGGTATTTTGTAAATATAATAATAAACGCAAATTCACTGTGTAACTTTATTAGCAGCATCCTCCTGAAATGCGCCAACAACATTGAGAGTAACATCCTCTTTTCTCTGACCCTTAATCCTCCTTAGTCGCTATGGTAACGCATAAACATTTCTTTCAAAATAAGACACACAACTACAACATAGGAAAAGACCCAGAGAAACCGAGTTAACGATAAAAACCCTGAAAACCATAAATTTCACACCTGAGCCTCAACTCTCGGGGCCCGGTACCCAATGACTCACAAACCGGCTCGCAGGTTGGACTAAATGATAACTATTTCATCATGTTAGCAGTGTTGAATTACATAATGTTTTATGAAATCTTCAGCATTTTGGGTATTGCATGCATTTCACATTTCATTTTGAGATTTGAATCAAACTCACACAGGCTGTTATCCAAGGTGTTTAACCAACCACATTTATTGCTTCTCTAATCAGCAGGCAAGGCTCTAGAGTGCGACCAATTTGGTCGCAAATGCGAAATTGAACAGTTGGTGTGACCAACTGTTCGAGTAACAAAAAAAAAAGTCTCTGTGTGGTCAACAACAGACAAACATTATGCCCCTATCATGGTCTAAACCAATCAGAGATAGTCAGGGGTAGGACCTCTGATTAGGCGTGGTCCAGACATTCATGTAGTGCGTGTGTACGTTTGAAAGTGCAAGCGGATAGAGAGAGGTGAGTAGCTTGAATAAAGCATTTTCGATTCATTAAATCCTGAATCAACTTTTAAATATAAATGTATTTTGCCAGAATTGCCAGAATCTCAGGTTAAAGCTCACAAAACTATTTCAACAACCACCAAACACCAAACAGTAAATGGGAGAGGGTAAATGGATTCCACACAAAGACGTAAACACAGAGCGCGGACCCGACGCATCAGAATCAACTTTCTCTTTCTCGGCTTTCTTACCCGACGGCACGCAGACGAACACGCCATCGGTGAGCTGTCGGCTTTGCGTCGGGTCCGCGCTGTGTTTACGTCTTTTTTGCGCTAGATTCTGAGCTGCAGGTTTTGTCTCTCCCCAACCAAAATTCACTGAACCAGCAGCAAAAGAAGCAGCAAACTACGCTTCACATTTGATAAACATCGTCATGAACTCACTCTTACTTTTGCTGTTTTGCTTCCACCACGATAAAAATCACACTTCATGCACAGCTCTCTCTCTCTGTGTACTTCAAGAACAGTTTCCCATCTCAAATCTCTGTTTTCTGCATTATTCATCCGCTTATTACCCACCAGTCCACTGTTGTTTACAGCGCTAATATTTCTGACTGTCTGAGGCTAAATTGAATCGAATCAGGACCTTGTGAATTGGAATCAAATGGATCATAGAAATCAGTGATGATACCCAGCCCTAGTGAGTAGCCTAGGCCCAACAGAAGTGGATGTAGCTGTGGGTAATGAGAAAAGATGAAATGAACAATTGATAACTTTTTTGTTAAGTTAAGGCCTGATCCGTCTGAAATTCATAGCCAGTGCTCTGAAACGGAGCCATCAATATTTGAATGCTGAAAAAGCACAGTGTATCCAGAAAATATATTATATGTCGTAATAAATGCACTGCCCAAGTGTCTCCTCTCCCCACTGCCTTTCAGCGGCAGGCAGCAGCAAACAGGTCGTCAGAGGAGGCTGAGATGATGATTAAGTTTAACATTGTCTACAATATTGCCAAAATAGTGCCAAAGCACGAGATTGTTAGTTAATCATTTAAAATTATATATTGTCTGCATGGACAGCAATTTTCCCCCAAAAAAACTGCACATGTAAAACTGAGGTGTTAAGTAATGCGGTTGAAAAATTTGGGTGCGCCTAACTTTTGTGCTGGTGCGCCTAAGAAACAAATTTAGGCGCACCAGTGCAACCATGGCAAAAAGTTAGTCTAGAGCCCTGCCAGGGCATCTTAAATCAAGTCATAAGTAAACCGAAAAAAATATTCTTCTAATAATCAGCGAGGTTTTAACATAATTTCAAAAAATAATTTGATAAATACCTGTTTTACTCTGCATATGTTATCATTAAAAAAATCTTAAATCTCTTATCATGAATTATGACTCATTTATGATCAACTTGATATTATAATACATAAAAATATGCGTGCTGTTCTTATAATGATGACCAAAGCTTTCATTAAAGCTACACATTAACAAAAATGGTAGAATTGCCATAGACAGTAATAACAACACATTACTGGACAATCTTGGACTTACCTCAGTAAGACAACTTTACCCTTTGAACCCACTGCTAAGTCAGGAAGTCTATCACCACTATGATCAAAAGATGACTGACTGATTGATAAACCAAAGAACTTCAGTCCTGACTCGACCTCAGAGCCAGTAATTCTCTGTACATATGGAAATGTTTCCATTAATCAAGCTGCAGATTGTATAGTTACATGATAGATGAGTTTAGACATGTTGTGTACCTGTGAGTAAGTAGGGCTGATTCGTCCTCCTTCACTGTGGAATATGTAGATGCTGCCTTCACCATTATTCTCCAAAGGTGCTCCAACTGCCAAATCCCTGAATCCATCTGAGTTTAGATCAGGCAGTACAGCAAGAGAAGAGCCGAACCTTCCTTTGACAGCTGCACGTCCTCTTAGTACTAATGGATCATCAAAATTACACTCCACAAACTGAAAGGAGGAAACTGAGAGTGTTTTTATGGCCATTAAAAAGTCGACAAATAAACTGATTAATTCCGTGGCAGTACTTAAAATGCAATTTACCAAACCAGTTAATCTGCAAACATAAACTCTTCCCTCTCTATCAGGCTCCATGTACATTGGGGCTGATATGAAGATTAGATCACTGATGTCATCATTATTTATGTCCATGGTACACACCTCTGCCCCGAAATATTCACCAGTCTGATACTGTGTAAGGAACAAATTATTAATGAAAATAATTGCAAAAAGGAATATAATAAAAAAAAAAAATGTGATCAATTTTAAATCAATTATGAATAAATAGTTTACAATGTTCAGAGAATATTCTGATCTGCTTTGTTCTAAATACATACCTGTGATGAAAAGGGCTCAATCTTTTGGTTTTTAAAGGTTTGTCTATTAACAGCGACCACAACTCCTCTGTGTTTATATCTTGGAGCACCAACAATTGTCAGTGAACCACTTTGGGTTTTTGCAACTGCCATGGAATAACCTAGAATTTAGGTATTCAGAAGAGGAATATAAATTAAGACTCCTTATTCCTGCTTTTAAATTTTGTTCATTTTACCAAAATAAACAAAATTTAAAACTGTAATATTCTTACCAAGATAACTGTCAGGCTCCAAAGACACATCCTCATATGTTTTCACTTTCTGGCCCTCTGTTGTGTATTGCACGTAGCCTCCTTTCCACTGGTTTGCACCAACAATAGACATCTGAATTCCCTACAGTGCAGACAGAAAATCCATTTTATATACAATTTAGTCATAAAGCCATAAGACCTGCCACACAGGGACATGTGAATCTTTTTTTCTATGACTAGACTGTTTGTTGAATTTCAGGTAGTTTTAATTACCCCAGGCACATAAACTGCGCTGAATCCCTCTTGAGACATTTCCATTTTCAATGTGGCCCCACTGGTTTGAGATCCTGTAACATAAAAATAAATAAGAGTGTAAAAGACAGACAAAATAAAACAAATTCCACTTTGAAATTTCATCCTTTCATTATGTTTTAAGTAATTATTTTAAAAGATTTTTCGCCATTTATAATGAAACTACCTCTCAATTTATTCTTCATTTTACTAAGGTATAGTAAAGCAATGTTTAGCGTGAAGGAAAATGCAATAAGCAAGCATGACAAACAAAAAATGATAGGCATATTAAAGTAAATTAAAACAATAGAATCCACACATTAGAATAAATGAAAGCAGTAATATCACGGTCAAACTGTGTCAAAAGCCAAGGAATAAAAATGGGTTTTAAGACATGTTTTAAAAATGGAAAAAGGAAGTTTATTCCAGAGATTACAAGAAGCAATAGAGAAGGCCCTGTCCCCTCTGAGCTTCCTCTTGGACCTGGGTACCTCCAGGAGCAGCTTGTCAGCTGACCTGAGAAACCTGGGGGTTGAGTAAGGATGAAGAAGCTCAGATATGTAAAGTGGGGCAATTTAAGCGTTTAAAGACAAATATTAGAATTTTAAAATTAACTTCATGATATACAGGCAGCCAGTGGAGTGAAGCCGGGATGGGAGTTATGTGCTGTTGCGAGTTCTGGTTAAAAGTCATGCAGCGGCATTTTGAACCAGTTGCAGATGAGAGAGAAGACACTAACTCCAAAATACAGCGCATTACAGTAATCCAAACAAGATTAAATGAAAGCATGGACTACTGTTTCAGCCTGAATAAAATAGGTTTTACCTTTGCCAAGCACCTTAAATGACATGTTGAATGTGCCTTGAATGTCCAGTTTAAAATCACTGTCCATCTTAAAACCCACGTCAGTAATCACAAGTTTAAAATACTCTGCCAGGGTTCCCAAATCAATAGAGGAAGAATCACAAGGTCCACTAAGACCAAACCCAATCACCTCTGTTTGCCTTGCATTACATTTTAAAAAGTTTAGGGCCATCCAAGTTTCTATATCTTCTAGACATGCCAGAAGCAGTTCAATAGAGAAAGCATCTTTCTGCTTCAGAGGCAGATAAATCTAGCAGTTGTTAATAGTCTCATAGTTTCAGTGTCTCCATAGTGTATTGTTTTGCAAAGTTGCCTAACAAGATCATGACCTCCGTTATAGATGAAGAGAGATGACAATCTTTTCTTCTTTTGTTGTTGCATGGGAAATGGTGTCTGGTGTATAATAATCTTTTGAATAAGTGAGAAAGTAGTATTTAATACAATTTTTAATTCTTGAAAGATTTACAGGAATTTTAACAAAGTTGTAATAATAAATTTGTGTTTGTACCTTCAATGGAGAAAATTTTTTCCTGTAAAGTCTGTCTTATTATTTCAAGTGCGTTGAAATTCTCCACTTGAAACACGTGTTTGGAGGAGGGAGATGATGCAATGGTGTGCAGTTCTTTTTTTGCTTCAGATTTAGTAAATGCATTCCCCACCTACGATTGTTTAAAAAAAAATGTTTCAGTTTTCGTAGTGCAAAATTTGGTGACAGTCAATAAACTTTTTAAATCCCCATTTATACTAACATTCATACTAACACACTAACAGATGGTTATTTTACATTCTAACATTAATTATGCATACAAACTGAGCCCTGATGTGGGAGACCACAAAAAGTTACAGAGTAGGGTCACTGAGTGCTTAGCAGGTATGAGTTCACGGCATGGGTTTCCATGGATAAGCAGCTTCTGGATTACTTGTCTCGATATATCGTAGTATCATGTAACTGTAATATGGCAACTGATCAAAGCACATTATCAGTGTGAAATTCAACATTCTGCAAGTTTAAATGTTGGAAGTACTTACCCCAATAACAAATCGAACAATGTTTTTATTCTCTGCTAGCTGTGCTGTGTTTCCTAGATCATGCCGGTCATTAGATTCTCCATCAGTAATTACTATCAAGACCTTCTTTACATTTTGTCTTGACAGTCTTTGTGGTGTGAAAACAATGTTTCTGTCAATAACCAAAAAAGAAATGGAAAAATCTAATTTCAACAAACCATCATTCAACCATCAGTGCATCTTGTGGTAATAGGTGCATGTTTCATTAGTATTTAAGCATTCATATTTTGATTTATCTTTCAGAATTACAGAGATTTTTATACTTTATTTTGAATTTTATACTTAAATTCAGCTAATGCCAGTATGAATTTACCCTTCAAAACACAAGTTTGTATAGATTTCTCCTTTGAAATTCTCACACATTCTCACTATTGGTCAAAGTCTACGCAGCATTCAGTGTGACCCATTGCAAATAAAGAATTCATCATAACAGGTCAAGTGTTTCCAATGAAATAACCCTATTTATTTTTTCAGTAATATCATCACATTTCTTACACAACATGTCTGATGGCCTTAGCCGTGTAAGTATAACCTCCCAGCTGTCTGATTCCATCGATGTCAACCTTCACTGATCCGGATGAGAAAAATTCCTTAAAATAAAAATGAACCTGGGGTGATGTAGAGAACTGGGAAATAGAAAACTGCAAAAGAGAGAAAAATATTTAAAACACTGGCTTCATTAAGCTAAATTGAATTAAGAATAATTTATGTTTGTGTTATAATTTAACTGACAGAGGTAGTAGAGTGTCTCACCTGTGCTTCAACTGTAAAAAATGACTGGATTAGATTTTTCACAAACTTCTTCATTGTTTGAAAATCAAAAGTAGATACGCTGCCTGAACCATCCAACAGAAAGGCAATGTCTACTTGTGACGGACACTCTAGAAAGAGATTAATTTCAGACTGAAATTAATGTTAAAGGGTTAATTTTAACATTTTTCCTTGCACTCATTTGAGCTTTGGTAAATGGACTTTACAGTTTTTTCTGATTGCTTAAGCACATTTTTTGTAACTATTGGCTATTTTTGCAAAACTCTACACACAAATAAGAAAACCTGTCACCCAATTATCAAAACATTGTAGTTCTCTTGCAAAAGCGAACACAGCTAGATTAACTCTTCACACCTTCGTAAAAATGGTGTTTTCGTATCAAACAGTACACACAAGCCATCATCTACTAAGCACACAATGCGCTAACTGCACACTGATGGTATGAATAAAAAACACATCTGGCTTTTGCTTTCTCTGTGCACAAGGTAGGCTATGTCAGTTACAGTTTTTTCTGATTGCTTAAGCACATTTTTTGTAACTATTGGCTATTTTTGCAAAACTCTACACACAAATAAGAAAACCTGTCACCCAATTATCAAAACATTGTAGTTCTCTTGCAAAAGCGAACACAGCTAGATTAACTCTTCACACCTTCGTAAAAATGGTGTTTTCGTATCAAACAGTACACACAAGCCATCATCTACTAAGCACACAATGCGCTAACTGCACACTGATGGTATGAATAAAAAACACATCTGGCTTTTGCTTTCTCTGTGCACAAGGTAGGCTATGTCAGTTAACTTCAAGTACTATTATTCACACACATCAAAACAAACATAAGTGTTTATTTCCAAGTATAGGATTATTTGCAATCGCCATATTGACTATATGGGTTTCTTGTTCTGCAGTGAACATGCTTCCTCTGCCCCCAGCATCTGGTCGTCTAGCAATTCTGTAAAGTAACAATTTCAGTATTTTTACATCTATGGTATTGTTGTGCTACAAATCTTAGTGCAAAGTGACTGTACTAACTGATTCTCATTTCAAAATGTCCTTATGATGCTTGCTACAGAGTAGTGGCTCGAGTTAGGCTGAACCCGTCGGCCAGCTTCCCTCAGGGTCATTCCACGGTTGATTACATGGTCCACTATTGTAGCTCTGATGTCATCAGCAATTCTATTTCTTACTCTTCTTACCCTTCCTCTCCCCCCTCCTCGTCCTCCTCTCCCCCCTTCTCATCCTCCTCTTGCTCCTCCTTGTCCTTGTCGTCCTCTTCATCCTACTTCTTCACCTCCACGTCCTCTTCCTCGGCCTCCTCTACTTCTCACTCTTCCTGCTCCCTCCATTGTACTCCACACACAGAGCTTACCTGTATTATAGTGCTTAGGCTGATTGCAAAGTGAACTAATTATCTAAAAAAGTTTTCACAAGTGAAAGTGTGCCAGACAGTTGGCAAAATAGTGTTAATGATAGCCATACATGTGTATAATTTTGCTAGGAGTGTGTTGGAAATTTGGTAATTGAGTGTAAGCAGTGAGTTGTGCCTACAGTTTTGCAAAGTGTGTGTTACAAAATTGCAAACTGAGTGCAAAGCAGTGTTTGTGCTTTTAGATTTGCAAACTCAGTGAGTGGTTTTGCTATAAGTATTAATAGTTTTAGGAATTGTGCTATAAGAATCACAGTTAGGGTTTAAGCATTCAGAAAAAACTGTAACTTCAAGTACTATTATTCACACACATCAAAACAAACATAAGTGTTTATTTCCAAGTATAGGATTATTTGCAATCGCCATATTGACTATATGGGTTTCTTGTTCTGCAGTGAACATGCTTCCTCTGCCCCCAGCATCTGGTCGTCTAGCAATTCTGTAAAGTAACAATTTCAGTATTTTTACATCTATGGTATTGTTGTGCTACAAATCTTAGTGCAAAGTGACTGTACTAACTGATTCTCATTTCAAAATGTCCTTATGATGCTTGCTACAGAGTAGTGGCTCGAGTTAGGCTGAACCCGTTGGCCAGCTTCCCTCAGGGTCATTCCACGGTTGATTACATGGTCCACTATTGTAGCTCTGATGTCATCAGCAATTCTATTTCTTACTCTTCTTACCCTTCCTCTCCCCCCTCCTCGTCCTCCTCTCCCCCCTTCTCATCCTCCTCTTGCTCCTCCTTGTCCTTGTCGTCCTCTTCATCCTACTTCTTCACCTCCACGTCCTCTTCCTCGGCCTCCTCTACTTCTCACTCTTCCTGCTCCCTCCATTGTACTCCACACACAGAGCTTACCTGTATTATAGTGCTTAGGCTGATTGCAAAGTGAACTAATTATCTAAAAAAGTTTTCACAAGTGAAAGTGTGCCAGACAGTTGGCAAAATAGTGTTAATGATAGCCATACATGTGTATAATTTTGCTAGGAGTGTGTTGGAAATTTGGTAATTGAGTGTAAGCAGTGAGTTGTGCCTACAGTTTTGCAAAGTGTGTGTTACAAAATTGCAAACTGAGTGCAAAGCAGTGTTTGTGCTTTTAGATTTGCAAACTCAGTGAGTGGTTTTGCTATAAGTATTAATAGTTTTAGGAATTGTGCTATAAGAATCACAGTTAGGGTTTAAGCATTCAGAAAAAACTGTAAATACCTCATGTTTAGACCAACTTCACTTTTATGTCCTCTTGAAAGATTTCCAAGTGCATTTCATTAGTGAGTACTAAATGTAATCATAACTGAAGTTAAATAATAAGTCTCTTTTACTTCATCTTTTTGGCTTATATCTGCACACTTGTGCCCCAGTCACACAGTGATTTCAAACCCAGGATCTATTTGCTGTGAGGCAACAGTGCTAACCACCACACAAAACACCAAACTGAATTGAATTAAATTTAATTACATCCAAACTCTATTATGTGGAAGTTATTTCAATGCAATGTCCAGACTTGATGTAAGCAATCTGGTTATTTAGGGGTATTGCAGTTACTGTCATCAAATCATCCAAGTCATACATGTAGCCTGTTGTCAGACTGCTCTTCCTCATTTCTATTTACTCCATTTCTGTTTTTGACTAGCCCCTACAGTTCTTCTCAATTGCTTTGGGTTAATTCTCACAGCAGAAAGGTCTTTCTCACTACTCCTAATGCAATTTTGAAATCAGTTTTTCAATCTTCTGTTGTCCAATATGTTGAGCCCATGAAAAATGTAACCTCGGTTTCCTGTTCTTAGCTGACAGGTGTGGGTCCCAGTATGGCTTCAAGTTGAGGTGTTTTGTTTTCAGAGATGGTCTTCTGCGTTGTTAGTTTTTAATTACATGAAGTTTGTAATGACAGGCTATTTGAGTTAATGTTACCTTCCTATCAGCTGGAAGTAGTCTGGCCATTCTTCTCTGACATCAACATGGTAGTTTCACCAAGAAAAGTGCTTCTCACTAGATAGCAGGCCTAAATAGCATGCCTAAATGCTTTGAGTTGCTGCTGAAATTCAGTTTCTGATGGCACAAAGTTCTGCCCATAGAAAGGCTGGCTAGATAACTGGACTACTATAATGAGCAGTAGAACAAGTGTACCTAAGAAACTAGTTGCTGAGTATGTGTAGCATGACTTTGTTCTTTGTCTTTGCTTCGTTTCATTAATTGTAAAGTTAAAAAAAAAATTCTGTGTATTTATTTCATTCTTTCTGAAAATTCGTTACATAAGGTTTGCATTGTTGAGGAACTCTTTCCAAAGTCAGGTTTTGAAAACAAAACAAAACAAAACCCCAGTATTTTGACAACCCAGTCTTTAAAGGGTGGTAGAAGGTTTTTATCCTTTCATTGTAGAGTTGAAGGGATTGACTGACTATTCATGTTCTGAAAAATGTAAGAATAAGGTCTTGATTGTTTGAGCTGAGTCTGTCTTATGAAAACTGCCCTAACTTTTTTGATAACTGCATGAAGAGTGGCGAGAAATACTTTTCTTCTGTGAGAATTGTGCCATTTCGATTGAGACAAACTGTAAATTGTGCTGAAAATGTACCATTTCAATTGATTTGAGATTAAAAGATTGTATAAGAACAGAGGTAAAAGATTACAACACTATGTTCAAATGCAAGAACTTTCTTATTAATGTCGCACCATGACACGTTTTGTGTGTGTGTGTGTGTGTGTGTGTGTGTGTGTGTGTGTGTGTGTGTGTGTGTGTGTGTGTGCATGTGATGAATTTATCAAATTTTGCCATTATTTTGGTTTCACAAACTCCATTTACTAATACCTTGAAGAGAAGAAGGTATTGGTGATCCAAATCTATTAGAATGGTCCAACTGAAAGCACACACCATTGTACATGGTGATACTTCTGCAGTCCTTTGGAATGGATGGACCACATGCCTGAGAGGAGACAAACTCAAGCTGTCATTCATACATTATAATTATTTATATGTATTATTGTATTGCATTGTATTATTTATAAATAATGCTTAATTCCATACAAAGTCAAGCAAATCTTGTTTGTTTGGTTTTTACTTAGTCATTTTAAAGAAGCCATACAGATTTTAACCAAATTTGTATGAAGAAAGTTGGGATTAGGGGTTTTTCAAAATGTTTATTTTTAATTACTTAAAAAAAAAAAAAACATTTTTACGTACTAAATTGTTTTAATTGAAAAAAACTTAAAACTTAAAACATAAACATTACTTTATTAAATATGGTGAAGATATTGTACCTAAACTATTAGCTGATTCTGTAGGGGAAAGATGGAAGGCACACTAATTTTTCATGGAACGACCTTCATTCACTTCTAACTGTAAGAATATATTTGACACAAAGGGAGAGACAGCTTTGAGTCTACCAACTCACCACAGTCTTTTGTGCTGTGGGATCACTTTTCATTGTCAAACCAAGAGACATGTTGACTGCAGAGCCTGGCACTGGATTGAAAGCATTCAGCATTTGTTAAACATTTCTGAAAAACACTTTGTGAATGAAAGAAAAAAAGAGTGAAACTCACAACTGCAGAGCAACACATTAAAACAGGCAATTTTAACCTCATTTGTCCTTACTGTTGAACCTGTATGTTACTGGTTCAACAGTAAGGATTGTAAAACAGAATTTAATTTCACTCTTACATAATTTAAAATCTTTAAAAAGTTTGGAATATTTGAATAATTACAATGATGATTTTATATAGCCATGTCCCTGGTTATTGGACTCTTACTGTAAAGGTTTTAGGACATTGTGCCATTTTAAAATGGATGATTTCGTACCTTGAAGTTGGATATTTTGACAGTTTTGAGAAGTGGTAGTGCACCTATAAATTCTTCCTCTTCCATTTTGTGAATACTGTTCAAGTGGCGCACTGACAAGCAAACTAGGAAAATAAATCCAGACAATGATGTAAGTCTAGAGAGCAAACTGTAATGAAACGAAGTCCATTTCATTTCTGTTAAGAATTATGGTATACTTGTTAACTTACAGCTGTGGGGCATAACAGAGATAACAATGCATATTCTGACTTACTCTGATTGTCTTTGAACCACCTGGTAGCCAAAACCGGCAGCAGAGCTCCTCAGGGTCTTCCAAGCCACAGGATCAATATTGAAACAAAGGGCAACATTTAACACTGAGAATTACAGAAGAAAGAAAGAAAAACATCAGTATTGCCATTTAAATTACATCTAATTATATACATATAGAAAACTGCATAAAGTCTGAGTTACTTTCCTTCATTTTTATCATTTTACTTTACTACATTACCACTAGACAGCGCCAAAATCAGATATTTCAAAGTTTACTGAAACACTGTGGCTCAGAACAATTTCTCTCAAAATTCATAGTTTAGATTTCACTGTGAAAATTTAAATGTTTTCTCATATGAAAATGTCATTAATTAATAATGATGAATTAATGATGATCTGTACAGTGAAAATGTTATACCATTGCAACCATACATAGCAAAGTCTTTGTTCAATACAAGGCTGTACCTACTGTCCTATTATATTTTTATTTTTATTAAACGAAAGTCTTCTTTTTGGAGGAATACAGTTAATATGATCTCATAGTGTTGAGCTTGTTTATTGTATTTTTCTGCATTTTACAGTGTTCAACAATGTCATCTTAATGATCTACATTTATTTAGATTCATTTAGTTTTAGACTTAGTTTCTTCACAAATACATTGTTAACCATTAAAGAAATAAAGAAAATTTGTCATTACCTACAGCTTGATATTTATGTAGACTCTTTTGCTTAGTTTTAGCTTTCTGATTTAACTTCAATAATCACTTCGTCCAAAGCATCTACTTGTCTATTTTTTCTATATGATATGGTTTTGTATACTAATCTATAATCCCTGCTGGATATTAATAATACAAAGAAATATTTTTTGATTGAAAAATGTTGCTGTGCTGTGCATATTTACTAAAAACACAGCTTGAATTAACTGCTAGTCAAATATCCACTATTTCCACACAATGATAATACGAGAACAGAAGAAAAAATAAGAAGGCCCAACCTTGTCTTACCTGACAAGAATAGTGTAGCATTAATTGTCCAGTCCATTGTACTGCTCCCATAGAAAATAAATGACAGATGAGTGGGAAATTACTTCTGTTAATGTTCAGAGAAGGAATTGAAACAAAAAATGCAGAAAGTCATAAGGTGACTGGTAAGACAGTCATTCAGAGGAACTTGTAGGAGGAGTTATAACACTGGCACAACACTCGGTAGTATTGTTTAAATTTTGTCAATCAACCACATATTTTTTAACTGAACAGTAAAAAGACTAATGGTAAACAGAGATGATAGTTCATTCTGGGCAACAAGATCAAACCACTGTAATCATAAATAACACTTAACATAATAAATAGCCATATAGAAACTTCTATATAAGTTGAGTTTTTGTTTGCAGATGTGAAACTAAATCCTTTGGTGAAAAAATGGTTTTACTCAGATAAAACTGTCTGTGTAGTGAAATGTGAAAAACATGCAAAAGAAAAGTTAAAAAAAAAACCATGTAATTGTCCAACTCACCACAGTATTGTTTAGAAAATCCTTGTCTTGAAATCTTGAAATTGAAATCTACAAATAAAGTTACAGATTACCTAAAGTGATCATGTTATTGAATCGTTGTCATGTTGACAGCAGTACAACAGTAGCAAAAATACTAACCAGGTCTCCAAATTGCAAGAGGCTGTTGTTGTTGTACAAACAGAGATGAGGAAGGTGAAATTAAACAGATTTAGAGGCATAATTAGGAAGGGAGACATTCAAGAATTCAGGTAAAATGAATGTATACTTTGACCATGAGCCAGGGATGTACTGGCTGCACATTTTTAAGCAAACTAGGGGCTGTCGTAATTTACCCCAAAAAGCTAATTATTGACTGTGACTTTCTATTGTTTGATTTTCTTGAAGGACATTGGGCAAATCCAATAAAAATCTCTCAGCCCTCATTAAGGGGCCTGGGTCGTCGACCCAGTGTTGGGTTTGTTATATTTTTAGCTTTCTTTGTTTAATAGGTTATAGGGTTGTTCTGAGTTTAGGTTCTCTGTGTGGTTTATGTTAGAGTTTTAGTCTTTTGCTTCTGTCTGTGTTCCTTAGTTGTTGTCTCCCCTGTCTGCTGTATCCCATTGTCAAGTCTGCATCTCTGTGTTATGTTTCCTGTTTTAATTTGAAGCTGTTGCAACCAGGTTGTTGAATGCACTTCTATTTCTACGGTGTCTGGACTCGGTGGAGACCTTTAAAAATGTCTTTTAAAAAAATGTCTTCTTTCAAAATGCTTTTAATTAGACCAGGGTTTTTATGATGTATTTATAACTGTGCTATGTTTTGTTATCTTTCTTGTGAAGCACTTTGTGACATGTCTGTGAAAAGTGCTATATAAACTTTTACTTCACTTATTGCTTTTCAGTCTGTGGCACCAAAACTTTGGAACGGCCTCCCACTACAATTACAGTTAGCTGACTCTGTGGATTCTTTTAAAAACCAGCTTGGCTGGTTAATGTGAAAAGGGAAAAATATGTCTGACCCTAAGAGTTTCCTTTTTTTTTAACCATCTCACATTAATATAACTGCAGCCATTCCCTAAGTATATGAATGAAACTGAGCTTATAACCAGATGTTAGTGAATGGTTTTAATTAAGCTAGTTATGCAACTGTATAGTTTAGAACATTGGAGAAACCTCCAGTCAATTTTCATTTACTTAAAATTGGACGACTAACTATCCAGTACTTTATACGACTTTGAAAAGAAATTTATTTGACAGATGAGTGAGGTAATACTTCGGATGACAGAGAAGAATTGGAAACCAAAAATGCAGAAATTATAGGTTGACTACTCAAAGCTAAGACATTCATTTAGAGAAAGTCCTATGTAGAATGAGCTACAATGCTGACACCACTGTCTGTTCAGAAAAGCATCCTCCTTACAAGAAACCTAAAAATAAAAAGGTTAATTCCTCCTTTTTGCCTGACTTCCTCTGCACTTCCATCCAGTTCTTGTTAGTCAAAAAATATGATATATTTCCAGTTTTTATGATGCATGCAGAATAAGTTAGATCCGATATGAGGCTACTTCTACTAGTGTCTATGGCTGAAAAGTAGATGTTCTGTGAATTTACCTAATGTGCATGTGTAGCCAAAAGTAGAACTTACTTAACATATTTCCATGACTAGCTCACTGCAACTTAGGATTAAAAAAGAAACAAAAAAATGTTTTGCTATTATTTTGAGCATCTAAAAATAATTTCTATACTCTCCTTGACTAGATTACCAACAAGGTGGTTGTACTTCTTTTCACACCTTGTGGCATCTGTGGATGCTTGTTAGTTTAGACTAGAAATGCTTGTCAGTGATTCATTTTACAGTAAATCAGACTCCTCTTCTGTCAGTATCCAGTGAGAAAATGTAGTTTTGTCAGCAACTTAACACTGAATAATCTGACCACATCCGAGGTGCCAAGTTTCATATCAGTTTTTTCCTGTCGTTTTTTAGTTATTTTTAGTTATTTAGTCTGTGTTTTCTTATGAGCTGTCTGATTAAGAGAAATTGAAACTGATGCATAGTGTAGTAAACCTGACTCTGTGAATGTATAATCTTTCCCAAGGTTTAATCAACACAATGACTCATAAATGTAAAATGGTCTTGATACCTTAGAATGAAAGCACCAACAATTTCCAGTGAAGACTGGATGACATTTTCTCCTTGCTAAAAGCGCTAATCACCAACCTTGTGTTGTCTTTGGGACATTTTTGTCCCCAAAAGAAGAAAAGTTATTCAGTAGTATGCTATGCATGTTTGGAATAAGTTTTAAGTAATTAGATTTATTTATGGGGTTTTTATTAGATTTTATAACACCTGATGTCCTCGGGGACAAAAATGTACAAAGTGTTGCAAAGGGCCATATTTTCACACCACACTGCTTTCAGATATCTTGGATCTTGGATCACTGATGTGTGGGGTCAAGCAATGGTCATAACAACAACAACAGGCAGCACAATGAGGAGACAGGCGCTCTACATTCAATTTAATTTTATTTATACAGCGCCAAATCACAACAACAGGTGCTTTATATTGTAAGGTAGACCCTACAATAATACATAGACAAAGTATGCTCATAAGCCTCCAGTACAATGGAGGCTTGTGAGATCATTTTTTACCATGTTGTGGAAAGGAATGACCAGTAGAACAATGCATATATTGTCATTTAGTATAATGAGGAGGAAGAATCAATGTTCAGGAAGAACATATTATCAATATTTAGATCACATGATACCCTTTCTCTAAAAAAGCACATCACCCTTCCGCAGAGGTGGAAGAAGACTATAAAGTGAAGGAAAGTGATGAAGAATCTGAACTATGTTCAAGTAGGTTCTCAGGCATCCAGGACGTGGTAGTCTAAGGAGCTTGGAAAGAAAGTGACTGGGCTTCTTGAAGTTTCTTGAATTTTCAAAATGTGAAACTGAAATAGAAGATGTGTCAGAGGACTACACATCTTCCATTTCAATTATGATGAGGATCAAGCAAGAAAGACATAGAAAGCAGACAGCAGAGACATAGAAATATTTGCAGTAATGTGAAGAAACATTGATCTGGTCTTCTATCCTTCCCAGTGACAGACGATGCATGACTCGTACATTTTAACTTTCAAATGCCAATGGATGCATCAGAGACCAACTTGCCCAAGGACACTTTGGTAAGAACTCAAGACTACAGCACACAGAGATTGAACCAACAACCATCCAATTAGCAGATGACCTGCTCTACAGCCAACTAAATGACAAACAAGGAGGGACAACAAGACCGGAAGAAAAATGGATCGAATGCAGCTGTAGGCATATGTAGGTATGTGGTTCTTACTGCTGTGCATCCAGTAAAGTCGCTACGGCCAGTTTATGACATCCTGAGTCTGGTAGGGAAGTTTTCATGGTACCGTGATTGACACAAGATTAATCATAGAATCGCAAAAAGGACATGATTTCATGATAAAGACACAATACATGATTGTCGTTCATGGTACAATTATTGATGTGTATGGAACAAGTGTGTGTTTCTCCTGCTGTTGATGTATGATCCAGGTACTGAAGTGACTGTGTATGAGCGCCTAGTCCCCTTCAGAGGACTCTGTCCATTCCAACAGAACATCCCAAGTAACCAGGTAACTATGAGATAAAAACATGGGCAGTATGTGATGCTAGGTCCAGCTGTACATGGAACATGCTAGTGTACAATGGCAAACCGTCTGGCCTGCAGTCAGGGCACGCAAGTTGTCCCTAACATTAAAGAAGGTTTCCAAAAGAAAACAATTACGTGTAACAACTTGTTTACTTTATATGCCCTTGGCCTGCAACTGCAGAAAAGAAAGCTGTCCATGATGGGACCAGTACAGAGGAATAAACCTGAGCTTCCTCCTGCACGTGTGTCAAATATGGACACGCCTTTGTTCTTATGAAAGTTTGTCTTCACTAAGACCCATGCCCTGGTGTCCTACCATGTCAAAATATAGAAAAATGTCAGGTAATGAGTTGGAATAAAGTTGAATGAAACCTTGAAACACAGAGATGGATGATCTTTTATACTTATTGCTTTATAAATAGTCATTTTTGAGCCCAAAGGACAACAGATGTGATTATTTGCTGCCAGTAAAAAACTAGAAGTAGTTAAAAAACGCTTCCTAAATTAACTTTGAAATATACCCGTCTGTGATAATCTGTTAAAATAACCAACTCTGGTTGTGAAAGGATAATCACAATGTCTGATGATTTAATTAATTTTTTTTACCCCAAAATAAAGAAACATTTCATTTAAATTAGATTTTATCAGACATAAATTTGAAATGGAATAAAGAAATAGTGTCAAAATGTTTGAATTAAGTTTTAAATAAAAGTGGGGGGAAAATGCAGTTCATATTAATTACGTATCAATCAAACCAGATGGGGACATTTTTGTCCCCTGAGGATCACAGGTATTATTATGTGCTGCCATTTAAAAATGTAGAATGCTTCAAAAAAAAAAAACATTCTCACTAAAGTTCAACATACAACACTTTGTGGTTAGTCAAATAGCCAAAATAATCTAAACATTTAGGCTGTCACAGAGCAGCTGTTTTTGTACTGACATTAGATTACACACGGGTGCACTCTATTTAGTCATTAATACTCATCAGGCAATGTCTCAATGTCTATGGGCAACTGACTGCACTCAGACCTGTGGTCTTCAGAGGACAAAAATGTCCTCACTTCATTTGAGTGTTTTTTAATATAAAAGTATAAAATATAAATTGTCAATCAATTCAGTGTTAAACCTTAGTTTTACTTAAGACCAACATACAGTGGATTGCAGAAGTATTCGGCCCCCTTGAACTTTTCCACATTTTGTCACATTACAGCCACAAACATGAATCAATTTTATTGGAATTCCACGTGAAAGACCAATACAAAGTGGTGTTCACGTGAGAAGTGGAACGAAAATCATACATGATTCCAAACTTTTTTTACAAATAAATAACTGAAAAGTGGGGTGTGCGTAATTATTCAGCCCCCTGAGTCAATACTTTGTAGAACCACCCTTTGCTGCAATTACAGCTGCCAGTCTTTTAGGGTATGTCTCTACCAGCTTTGCACATCTAGAGACTGAAATTCTTGCCCATTCTTCTTTGCAAAACAGCTCCAGCTCAGTCAGATCAGATGAACAACGTTTGTGAAGAGCAGTTTTCAGATCTTGCCACAGATTCTCGACTGGATTTAGATGGAACACATGGATATGTTTTGTTTTAAACCATTCCAGTGTTGCCCTGGCTTTATGTTTAAGGTCGTTGTCCTACTGGAAAGTAAACCTCCGCCCCAGTCTCAAGTCTTTTGCAGACTCCAAGAGGTTTTCTTCCAAGATTGCCCTGTATTTGGCTCCATCCATCTTCCCATCAACTCTGACCAGCTTCCCTGTCCCTGCTGAAGAGGAGCACCCCCAGAGCATGATGCTGCCACCACCATATTTGACAGTGGGGATGATGTGTTCAGAGTGATGTGCAGTGTTAGTTTTCCGCCACACATAGCGTTTTGCATTTTGGCCAAAAAGTTCCATTTTGGTCTCATTTGACCAGAGCACCTTCCTCCACATGTTTGCTGTGTCCTCCACATGGCTTGTGGCAAACTGCAAACGGGACTTCTTATTGTTTTCTGTTAACAATGGCTTTTTTCTTGCCACTCTTCCGTAAAGGCCAACTTTGTGCAGTGCACGAGTAATAGTTGTCCTATGGACAGTTTCCCCCACCTGAGCTGTAGATCTCTGCAGCTCGTCCAGAGTCACCATGGGCCTCTTGGCTGCATTTCTGATCAGCGCTCTCCTTGTTCGGCCTGTGAGTTTAGGTGGACGGCCTTGTCTTGGTAGGTTTACAGTTGTGTCATACTCCTTCCATTTCTGAATGATTGCTTGAACAGTGCTCCGTGGGATGTTCAAGGCTTGGGAAATCAGGCCCAAGCCTGCTTTAAATTTCTCAATAACTTCATACCCTGACCTGTCTGGTGTGTTCTTTCGACTTCATGGTGTTGTTGCTCCCAATATTCTCTTAGATAACCTCTGAGGCCGTCACAGAGCAGCTGTATTTGTACTGACATTAGCACTCATCAGGCAATGTCTATGGGCAACTGACTGCACTCAGACCCAAGGAGGCTGAATAATTACACACACACCACTTTTCAGTTATTTATTTGTAAAAAATGTTTGGGATCATGTATGATTTTTGTTCCACTTCTCACGTGAACACCACTTTGTATTGGTCTTTCACGTGGAATTCCAATAAAATTGATTCATGTTTGTGGCTGTAATGTGACAAAATGTGGGAAAGTTCAAGGGGGCCAAATACTTTTGCAAGCCACTGTATTTAAGTTTAAAGTTTACTGATGTTATAAAAACACAATTGTAGAACTAGACATAAGTATCAAATAAACAGTAAACATACAGACAATGCCACAACAGACTAAGGATTGAGGCCCAATGCATGTGGATTGGTGGCAGCCATGTATAACTTCCTTAAAACGTCCTTTCTTCCACTTCCAGCTATGCCACTATGTGTCAAAACTATTCACAAAATTACCTAATGGTGGTGCTAAAGGGACAGTTCCACCAACACTATCAGCACAAAACTACAAACACTAACGAGAATTTGCATGTATCACACTGCACTAAAGACAGAGACATTTAGACCTACTTGACAGTACATCTAAATGTACAAGTTGTGTAAAGCACTTTGAGTTCTCAGATTAGAAAAGTGCTATATAATAACCAGTCTATTTACCATCATCAGAAAGAGACAAAGAAGCTGAAAATGTAAGACAAAAACCACCAAAACCCACAAAACACAAGCCATAAGCGCTACACCATTTTTTGTATATCCAACGATGACCATTCCACATCCCTGAAATTCTAGTGTAATTTCATTTAAGCAATTTTAAGCTAAAAGGATTAAAAGGTTTAAAAGGTTTCCTTCTTGCCTTCGCCTTGGTTCTCACTCAGCTGTAACTAAGACATTCTTAAGCACTTCCAAATGCCTTTACATTTAAATCAATTGGACTGGATTATGTTGTATAATGATAATTTGATGTATAAATAAACAGATTAAACAAGTATATGCTTATTCTATACACTACAGTGCTGTTATCTTCTGGCTACATACTGCAAATAGTAAACACTGACATATGAAATAAATGTCTTTTTTTCATATAAATTAAAAACACAAAGTTGAAAAATTGTATATGCTGTCATTTATTCCTGAATCAAGTTAGTCAAATGTCACAAGGTTAGTTTTTTTTTAAGAAACCAAAGTGTTTTTAGCTAAATACTGAATTTCATGCATTTTACAGTACACATGGCATGAAATTTCTTTTTACATGCAATGAATTTTAAACAATCACTGTACAATGTTTGCAAAAAGTTTATCTCAAAAAGATTCATTGTAGAGCAAAAAAGTAAAGTCACTTTGAAAAGACAAAACTTCCATAATACTTCAGAGTACTGTGAAGTACAGCTCAAATCACTCCCATCTGCTCAGGTAGTTCACTACATTTAGTCTCATCCATATTATTTGAAAATCTAAACTGTGTCCACTGTGTTGCATTGCCCTCATGAATGTGTAACATTTTGGCATTTGTATTTTGAACTATTTCCTGGTTCTGAAGAAGACTATGAAAGATGATAGGAAACAGATAGGAAACTCTGTTATAGGTAATAGTGAATAAGTGAGGGAGGGAGTGATTTCAGCTGTTTGTGTTTAACGAATCAAACGTGGTAGCACTGACATTTATGCGCACAATATTCATTCCTAAAAATATCAAGAAGGTATATTCACAGATGTCTAAGGAGCTTGGAAAGAAAAGCGTCGGGACTTGTTCAAGTTGCTTGAAGATGTTACACTTAACAATGTGGTGTATGCTGTACAGTGCAGCAAGGAATGCCCAGACCTCTACATTGGAGAGACCAAACAGCCACTTCACAAGCGCATGGCACAACATAGAAGAGCCACCTCCACGGGACAAGACTCAGCTGTCCATCTGCATCTAAAGGACAAAGGTCACTCTTTCGAGGATGCCAATGTTCACATTTTGGACAGAGAGGACAGATGGTTTGAAAGAGGAGTGAAAGAAGCCATTTATGTCCACTGTGAGCGACCATCTTTGAACAGAGGCGCTGGTTTACGACACCAACTGTCTGCCATCTATAATCCAGTTTTGAGATCCCTTCCCAGACGCCTTAACGCCCACTCACACCCTGGGCCATCTGACCTCAGGAAATCACATGATAGGGTGGGGCCAGGTTTCAAAATGAACTCACCCGAAACCCTGGCTGATTGTGACCCACACCCATTTTCACACCTCTGCTCATGTGATTAGATAGAGGATCATCAGGGAGTCCCTCTTTGGGGGGTAACTCCCACTGGGTTTAAATGTGGGACTCTCCACCATTTGACCTTTAGAACTGAAGAAGCTTCTCAGATGAGAGGTGAAACGTCTTCAAGCAACTTAAACAAGTCCAGACGCTTTTCTTTCCAAGCTCCTTAGACTACGATGAGCTGGATGACTGAGAACCTTCACAGATATATTCACAGATATTCATCCTATTAATTTAGTTTACACCGAAAACTAAAAAATCTGATCTTTGTTATTCTGCTGTTGCATCAGTCCCTGGACCTGGAACATCTGCTGGATTTTCATTTATCATCTGTTTGTATTTGCTCTTGAAAAATCCAGCCTAGGAGTGTAAGGGGAAAAAAAATCAAGCAATCGTGAATTTCAGTTGCAGTAAAAATGAAAATAAATAACCAAGCTACATGAATGAATATTGTAACCTCTAAATTATTTTTTAACTGGACATCTTCACTAAAAACTTTTGAAACCTTTGTAATTATTGAAAAAGTGTAAGAAGTGTCTTTCACCTTGTACAGGCCAGCAGTGAGTAAAGCCAGAAAAGCCAACCCTCCCAGACATCCTCCAATAATTTCTTTGGTGAAATTTGGCTCAGGATACACTTCTACCACAACTTCAATCTGAGAGAAAACAGGATGTCGATGCCAAAGAAGCTCTTAATAACTCAAACAATAGACAAGAATGTGTACTCACCTTGCGAACAGGAGGGTTGTCAGAACCTGTTGAAAAGTAGATGTACTGGTTTTTGTCGTACTCAAGACTGACTGTGCTGGTTAAGAGGAATTTGGCAGATTGAAGTCCAATCTAAGAAAAAAAAATAGAATGAGCTGGCCATAAATTAGATTATTTCATTTACCAAGTTACTCATACATATACAGGAACAATGTGTGTTCACCTCTCGCCTCTGTGGACAGTCTTTATCCTTCGAGCTCGGGTCTGCTACCAGAGACCTGGGAGCTTGAGGGTCCTGCTGGTCCCTTTGCTGTTCCAAGAACTGCATTCTTCTGCACAGATATTTCCTGGGATTGGCTGGAGCCACTCACCTAGCTTGGGAGTCACTGCATTTAGTGCTCTGATTACCACTGGGACCACTGTTACCTTCACCCTCCACATCTTCTCAAGCGCTTCTCTGAGCCCTTGGTACTTCTCCAGGTTGTCAAGTTCCTTCTTCCTAATGTTGCTGCCATTTGGTATCACTACGTCTATCACTACAGCCGTCTTCCTCTGCTTGTCCAGAGGAAGACGGCTGTCTTGTTGGTTAGCCATCACCATTTTGTCTGTCTGTGGAAGTCCCACAGGATCTTTGCTCGGTCATTCTTGACCACCCTAGGGGGTGTCTCCTATTTTGACCTCGGGACTTCCAGGCCATACTTGACACAGATGTTTCTGTATACCAGTGTTTCCAAAACGTCTTTTGCTAGGCACGCCAAGTCCAGCCTCAGGATGCTGGAAACCCTCCATGCATGGTCAGGCGCTTCCTCGTCTTGATATCAGTGGCTTCTCCTCCTTTGGCAAGATTATTACCCCAGTAGGGTAGCCAGTGTTGGGGAGTAACAGAATAGATGTACCGGCATTACGTATTAAAAATACTAAATATGAGTAACTGTATTCTGTTACAGTTACCATTTAGATGGGTGAAAATTAGAATGCCATTGTTACCATCTGACTACACTACTCAAATCTGAATGAGCTTCGAATTAGGGATGAGTTTAAAAAATAGATTTCCAGATTCAAATCAGTCTTAGTTTTAATAAGCCAATATCGATTCATTAAATCCTGATCGATTTTTAAATATAAATGTATTTTGCCAGAAACATCAGAATCTCAGGTTAAAGGTCACGAAACTATTTCAACAACCGCCAAACAGCGAAAAAAGCAAATGAGAGCAGGTAAACAGATTCCGCAAAAAGATATAAACACAAAGAGCGGATCGTTAACCCGACAGCACATACATGTACACGCTGCGTGTGCTGGAAGCCAACACCTCACAAATTCTGAAGCTGCAGGTTTCGTCACTCGTGCCCAACAGTGCATAACCTTGGTAGATCCCCCACTTGATGGTGACTTGTGCGATGGTGTTGAAGTTAGCTTCTAGAATTGTACGCCCATTCAGTTCATGATGAAGGCTCCTAGAGTCCTGTTGATCTTTTACAGCTCTAGACATTCCAGCATCCAGGTGTGGGGCATCGAGTCATAGGCCTTCTTGTAGTCAATCCAGGCAGCACACAGGTTGGTCACCCTAGTGTTGCAGTCTTGGCTGACTGCTCTGTCTACCAGTAGCTAGCATTTTGCGCCTAGGATTCTTGCCAATTCCCTTCTGTGCCCTGCTTATGTATTGAGTAATGTTCATGTTCATTTTAGCCAGACAGGAGCTTCCATGTGGTACTGAGGGTGGTTATTGGCTGGTAGTTGGATGTGACTGGAATCTCTGGGAACTCTTTCAATACTGTTGGAAAACCATTTCAGGTGACTACATCACAAAGCTCAGCGAGAGAATGTCAAGAGTATGCAAAGCAGTAATCAAAGCAAAGGGTGGCTGTTTTGAAGAATCTAAAATATATGTTTTGAGTTATTTCAAACATTTTTTTCTACATAATTCCATATGTGTTCATTCATAGTTTTGAAGTGTGTCCAAACATAATGCTAGGAAAGTACCTGCAGCGGGTCAGGGAAGTCCAGAGGGGTGAGCTGAACGGTAAGAACAACGGTAAGCTATCAACACCTACACCCTGCCCATGATCAGGTACCCTGCTGGAATAATAAGCTTGCCAAAGGAGGAGATAGAAGTCATTTAGATCAAGATGAGGAAGCTCCTGACCTTGCATGCATCCTGCTGCTGTATGCTAAGTGCAAGAAAGGAGGCCGGGGACTGGTGAGTGTCAGAACCACATTCCAGGATGAGACAAAGAACATTCATGAATGCATAATGAAAGTGGCCCCAACCAACCACTTGCTCAGTGAATACCCCAGGCAGCAGAAACCCAAGAATGAGGAGCAAGAGGAGGAACCATCATGGAAGGACAGGCCCCTGCACGGTATGTACCACTGTCAGATAGAGGAAGTGGCTGACATCCAGAAAGATCCTGTGGGACTTTCACATACAGATGGACAAAATGGTGATGGCTAACCAACCGGACACAGTAGTGTTAGACAAGCAGAAGAAGATGGCTGTAGTGATAGATGTAGCAATCCTTAATGACAGCAACATCAGGAAGAAGGAAAATGAGAAGCTGGAGAAGTACCAAGGGCTCAGAGAAGAGCTTGAGAAGATGCAGAGGGTGAAGGTAACAGTGGTAATCAGAGCACTAGATGCAGTGACTCCCAAGCTAGGCAAGTGGCTCCAGCAGATTCCAGGAACAACATCTGAGATCTCTGTCCAGAAGAGCGCAGTCCTATGAACAACAAGGATACTGCACAGGACCCTCAAGCTCCCAGGCCTGAGGTAGAGGACAGTCACTTGAAGGCTAGACCGCCCGCAGGGGCGAGAGGGGAATTTTTTTTATATACAGTATATATATATATATATATATATATATATATATATATATATATATATATATAAATGAAACATGTAACACAAATTTCCCTTCAACTACCTGCTCTATCCATCCTGAACTGAGGTTGGCAAATATTTCATATGTCCTCTTCATCCGTCTTTCCAGGAATGTGTTGCACTTGAACACTCTGCACCTGGCTACAGAGCAGTCCTGTTGGTGATTTAAAGAAGACTGAATGGAACACTTGTCTTGACCCAGTGCAATTTGAATTTTAAAATCTACTGTGATTTTACATTTCAGTAGCTAATGTGCAGAGGTGTACTTACAACTACTTTATTTGTCAGTATTTGAGGAACAACATTTTTGAAAGGTGGTTCTTCATCATTTCCTCTCTGACAGTCTGTGATCTGGAATACATTTAAGTGCCAGTGTGATTGGTCCTCACATACATCTGTCCCACAGCTAAGCTTGAGCCATTTTGGGGTCAGCAGCTAAATCTTCTGGCATATAAATTACCTGTAGATTGCTCAAATCTACCCAAATGTCTTTTTCACCAAGCTTCACTGGAACCCTGATCACCACAGTGAAATTAAGTGCTCTGATATCATTTGTAATCTAAACAAGAAAAGAAAAATATTACAAGCTTTATAGCTAGGTTTATATCACACAATACATTTTAAAAAATAAAGATCTATGGAGAAGGTATATTTCACCGTGACTGACTGTTGAACTGGTTTCTGCAAACTATTCATCCCAAAGGTGAAATTGTTGTAACTGAGGGAGCTAAACAGATATATTTTAAGGTTAAATACAAAGAAAAACAATTATAGATAGATAGATAGATAGATAGATAGATAGATAGATAGATAGATAGATAGATAGATAGATAGATAGATAGATAGATAGATAGATAGATTTAAATAGAACAGCACATACTTTTCAAATGTCATGAAAATGCTATATTTCACATCAATCCATTTCTTTTTGTAAAGTTCACTTGTAGTGGCATGCTCCTGATTTCCACTGAAAGAGAGAATTGAAAATATTTGTATTGTGTCTGGGATATTGCTTTAATGAGGAGTACATGTACCAAAATGACAGTACCTGCTGGCATTCACAGTGACAAAGATCTTCTTCTCAAGTTGACTGTTGTTGTCAATTCCATAGGAAACAATGAAGAAAACCTTAATTGAATGAGAGAGATAAGACTGAGTAATAATTTTTGCTAAATTATGCAGAACTTAGAACATACTTTATGTATAAAGAAAACAAACAAACCTTAGTTTTGCTCTTGAAAATTGGCTTGTCAATAGTGCAGTCTGTCCTTCCTTGTGATAAACCATCTTCACTGTCCAAGGGGCTGCACTCAATTCTTCCCTTTATTAGAAAATAAAATGACTGCTAGATGGATTGGGAGAGCAGCAGATCAGTGATGAATTGATACAGACTTGATCCTGATACCTTACCTGCTGACTCGTGAACTTCCTGTAGGAGAGTCCAGCTGGGTACATGAGAATAATATGACTGTTGTAGGAGTTTTCACCTCTGTTCTCCACTGTGACTGTGACATTCAAAAGCTCATCAATGCCCACTTTAACCTCTAAGGATCTGGCAGAGTATAAAGGAGGATGAGAACAAAGGAAAAGGAAAGCAGCCACAAGCAAAGCTTAAGTCTTGTAATTCTGCCACACCTGGTGAAGTTGAAATCCACTTTCAGGTTATCAACACACTTGTTGTCATTGCCACAGTTGATCTCAAACCCTAACTGTGGAAGAGAGCATAATGGAAAAAAGTATTTATATGACGTTTTATTTACGGATTGCAATTTGAACATTGTATAGCCAAATCCAATGACCAATTTTTGTGTGCTGCCATTTAGTGGAGGCTTTGTGTTGTTGTTACAGGAAACAAAATAATTTCTGTTAACATTCTTGATCCACTTATGGAAGACATCTTGGTCCTCTGGACGCTCAGGGAAACAATTTAAAGTGTATAATCTAAGACACAAACTATAATTTTAAGGTAAAGAACTATGTAGAGTAGGACTCATTTTTCCAAAAACTGATGCCTAGCAGCTTGTAGACAAAAGAATTAAAATTCAGGGTGTGGAGCAAGTTGTTTTGTTAATAGACTTACAGGATGAATGGTTGTTCTTTTAGCCTGTGGGGACAGACTTGGTTTGGGATCTGTGTTGGAAGATAAACCATCAAATGTGAATTTGAGCTCATTGGAGAGCACATTGAGAGAGTCTTCAGGACAGGCCTGCAAGAAGAGGGATGAATGGTTTAGATTCAGTGTTAAAGGACTCTTTGCATTGAAGTTCTATTGATTGTGTTGTTTATGTTTTGTTTTGTTTTTTTTCCAGATATTGTTAGATTTTACCTCAATATAGAATTTTACAGTTGAACACTGTCTGTTTTTTAAGTCTATAGTAAATGATCCAGACTGCTCTTGTTGTTTCCCACTGATGTATGCTCGGTTGTTTGGAGGTTTCCGAGTGGCATCCACTGTTAAAGTATAATGAATCCTTGCTTGAGCTGGAATAAATCACAAATGGATTTCAATGCTATGAACTTATATAAATAAAAAAACATTAAGCTGATGGGCAGTGACTTTGTAGTTTAGAAAAGGAGAGGAGAATGATGAACCTGTGTTGACTGTAGACACTCTGCTCATGGTAAAGCAGAGTTCAGCTGTGTTTTCGAGTGGTTTTGAGCAGTCTACATTCTGAGTAAGGATTTGCTTTGGGCTGAATGAAACGTCAGTTTTCACGATTACTATGGGCCTTGATCTGGAAAGTAGTAATATACATGTGAACTACTTTTACCTTCATAATTAATAACATACTAACATTGGGTATCATTAGTGGTGTTCTCACATGAATTAGTAACACGATTTTACAAAAGTAAGCACAACACATTTTATAAACCACTACTTCTTAAAGGTTTTTGGTCACTTAATAGTATTTTTAAGATGGCAGAAACATTGCCAACAATAACACATGGCTGGACTGTCTTGGACTTACCTCAATAAAACAACTTTACCCTTTGAACCCACCGCTAAGTCAGGCAGTCCATCACCACTCTGGTCAAAAGATGACTGACTGATTGACACGCCAAAGAACTTCAGTCCTGACTCGACCTCAGAGCCAGTAATTCTCTGTGTACATGGAAATATTTTATCTAATCAAGTTGCAGATTTTGTCAATATTGCGATTACATGATAGATGAGTTTAGACATCATTGTGAGCTCTCTGATGCTGTGCACCTGTGAGTAAGTAGGACTGATTCTTCCTCCTCCTTCACTGTGAAATATGTAGATGCTGCCTTCACCATTATTCTCCAAAGGTGCTCCAACTGCCAAATCCCTGAATCCATCTGAGTTTAGATCAGGCAGCACAGCAAGAGAAGAGCCGAACCTTCCTTTGACAGCTGCATGTCCTCTTAGTACTAACGGCTCATCGAAATTACACTCCACAAACTAAAAGGAAGAGAGTTAATATTTTATGATAATTAAGAAAGTTGGCAAATAAACTGATTAATTTAACTGTAGTACAAAAAATATTATAAATATTATAAATATATTTACCGAACCAGTTAATCTGCAAACATAAACTCTTCCCTCTCTATCAGGCTCCATGTACATTGGGGCTGATATAAAGATTAGATCAGTGATGTCATCCTTATTTATGTCCATGGCACACACCTCTGCCCCAAAATATTCACCAGTCTGATACTGTGTAAGGAACAAATTATTAAATAAAAAAACATCAGATACATAAAAATAATACAGGTTTTGATTATAGTTTATTTTTCATGTCCGTCTTATACTGTAAAGCTGTACCTGCCACGGAAACGGCTCTATTGTTTGTTTCATAAAGCTTTGTCTGTTAGCAGTTGAGAACTGTAAACTCCATCTCACAGCAAGCACTGTTCCTCTGTGTTTGAACCTTGGAGCACCAATAACTGTCAGTGAGCCACGCTGGGTTTTAGCAATTGCCATGGAGTAACCTACAATTTAACAGTCAAACAGTCAAAGTCATTAGTTAAAATAATCAAATGTGGCTAACATAGACAAATTGTATAGATTTTTCTAAAGTACCTCTGCAGGGAGCAAAGTTTGAAATTACATATTTCAACAACTGTCTAATATACCAGATTAAAACAAAAAAAAAGAAACTTACTATAATTCAGCCATCATTTGCAGTAAGAAGCCTTCTATTTCACCATACCCCTTTCTTGCCTTAAGCCTACTGCATGTTGCAGATGTCTGTCTTCACCTGATTTTATTCTGAATCTATTTGTTAAAGTGATTACAGTTTCTATACTCTGAATTACAAAGGAACCCCCAACATACTTACTAGTGAGCATATCCATCCAACCATACATTCATCCATTTGTCCATCATCTTACTATTGAGGGCAGTTTTTGGTCATTTAAACCTAAATTTATTTGTTATTGTTGTCTTTTCTTATTCCAGTCTTCTGGGTTTTCCAGGTTTTTTATTTATTGTTTTTATTATTTTAATTGTAGCCATTTATTTCATATTTTATGTTAAGTAACAGACAATCAAAACAATGTGACTGATATTAAAATGCTTTTAGCATATACACCTTCAGCATTTTTAATATTTTTTTCAGTTTTTATATTTCGTCCAATAATAATTACAGCATAGCTATGTTTACAGTTAGTTTGTTGTCAGTGTAATATTCTCACCAAGATAACTGTCAGGCTCCAATGGCATCTCGTATGTTTTCACCCTGTCATACCCAGTTGTAAATTGAGTATAGCCTCCCGTCCACTGGTTGGCACCAACAATAGACATTTGAATTCCCTGCAGTGTAGATAGATATATATTGAATTCATAGAAATTAATTTAAAATCTGAAGTTTGTTTGGCTGCCCTTTTTTTATATATCACTTGACTGTCTGGTTAGTTTTAAGTGGTTTTAATTACCTCAGGCACATAAGCTACATTGAATCCCTCTTGAGCCATTTCCATTCTCAGTGACTCCCCACTGGTTTGAGATCCTGAAACACAAAAATAAACACAAATTTAAAAGACTGTAATAAATTCCGATTTGCTCATTCGTGCTATTATTATGGCTTAATGGTATAATTCTAAATAATGACTTGCTGTTTATTGAAAGCGTGTCAGAGCGTATTTTGGTCATTTTACAAATGGACAAAGACAAAATTATCAACTTCAGATGGAAGAATTTCTATAAATTTTAAATACAGTTAGGATCACGAGTTTCTGGACAATGACTCAAGCTGTGCACATTTTCAGCTTTGATTCAAGTTGTTTGAAATAAAAACAATAGCCATATTCATAAAGGTAAATAACAACTGAAACAGCAAAAAAAGCAGAGACATGCGTAACAGACATGTCTGTAGACATGTAAGAGAGGGGGAAAGACACAGCACCAAAACACTGATGAGAATACTACAGAGAGTATTAAAATTTAATCAGAACTGGAGATCTCAAGTACTAGGGATATCTGAGAAGCCAAAAACAAACAATGGAATAATGAAAACAGAGGATTCCTAATATTATAAATTAATTTATTAATCAGAAACTTCCAAAAATAAAGTAATTTAGAAATAAATTCCACCAGTCACCAAATTCCTTTTTCCCCATTGTAATGCTCTACCAGGCCTTTACTCCAGAAAATGTCAACAAAGCAAGTTTACGTTTGTACCTTCGATAGAGATTTTTTTCTCTAAGTTCTGTCTTATTATTTCAAGTGCGTTGAAGTCCCTAACTTGAAACACGTGTTTGTCTGAGGGAAAAGATGCAATGGTGTCCAGTTCTTGTTTTGCCTCAGGTTTATTAAACGCATCCCCCACCTAGAGGGGAAAACACACACACACACACACACACACATTGAAGTTATTATATTGTGTGGATTTGTTTCCCTATTAAATCAAAGGGATCCAAGTATATTTGCATTTGCAATGAGTACTGAGTTTGTATACTGTACTTTCATAATTTCCCCAAAATAACAAAACGGTCTTATAGATGCTAACATCTAAATACATTATAATAGCCGTTTTTACAAGTCTATCACCCATAGCAATCAGTTTCCTATCAATGTTTGTACTTTTTAAATTGTATAAGAAAATTAGTAAGTAAGTAAGTAAAAATTTATTTATATAGCACCTTTCAAGATAAAAGTGCTTCACAGAAGCTAAAACCTAAAAATAAAAGTCAACCAAAAGCAAGTTTAAAAAGATGAGATTTTAAAAGCGACCACGGAGTCCACAGATCTCAGGCTCAAAGGGAGAGAGTTCCATAATCTGGGGGCCACAGTTACAAAAGCTCTGTCGCCTTTTGTTTTCAGCCTTGCGTGTTGGACAACCAGCAAGCCCTGGTCACATGACCTCAGGGACCTGCTGGGAATGTATAAATTAGGTTAACTTTACAGGCTCAATGAACAGGTACTTACCCCAATAGCAAATCGAACTATTTTTTTACTCTCAGCTAGCTGTGCTGCATATGGTAAGCGATTTGAGTTTTGCGATTCTCCATCAGTTATAACTATTAGCACCTTCTTTGCATTTGATCTGGATCCTCTTTGTGGTGTAAAAACATTTTGGCTGTTGAATGAAGAAAATAGAGTTTCAGTTCATCTTTCATCTTGTTGTCTTAGAGGTTAAGTAAAATAACCTCTTAAATAACAATCATACCCTGCTTTTTAACAGTATCTTCTTCTAACATAACAGGGAATTTAGATTTCAGTTAAATATAGCTCTACAAGTACAGTTTTTATATCTAATATTTGACTTGCTCCATTAACTGTATAGACATCCACAAACACTAGACTCTTTTGAAAAAAGTTACATCAGTGTTTTGGATAAAAAGATCACACAATAAACATGCAACATCTTGGCAGCACTTACACAGCGTGTTCGATGGCCTTAGCTGTGTAAGTTCCTCCACGTAGTTGTTTAATTCTATCAATGTTAGATTCCCATGATCCAGATGAGAAAAAATTATTAAAGTAGTAATGGACCTTTGGTGAATAAGAAAACTGGGAAACAGAAAACTGAAGAAAAAACATTCAAAGAAAAATAAGTGGAAAGTGGAAATAAGTGGAAAACATAAAAAAAAACATATTTTATGGAAATTTAAAAAAGCTGCATGTACTTGTAATGTCTATGTCTAACTGAGAATAGCAGTGCAGTTCCTCACCTTTGTATCACTTGAGAGAAATGACCCAACGAGGTTTTTCACAAAGGTCTTCATTTTTTGAAAATCTTGACGATTTACACTCCCTGAACCATCCAACAGAAAGGCAATGTCTGTTCCAATCAGGCATTCTGTCAAGGAGATGGACAAGGAATGCTCTTTTAGTGTTTCTGAACTGCTCTCTGTGCCCTTTTTTGTGAAAAAGACTGAATTTCTTGGTATTCTGGAAGAATAATATTAACATCATTGTTTTCCCTTTAAATCTCCTTTTCACTTCTTTTTTGGACCCAATTTAACTTGAAATTGAGTCCTGTGTTTGAATGTTTAACACCACTTAAGACTTAGCACAACTCGCATAACAAAATAAAACAACTATCTTTGTGGTCTGCAGTGAATTTGAAACAAAACTTTCACTTCTTAATTTCAAATTTCATTTGTTAAAAAATTACTTTTTTATTAGTTACACTAGTTTTTGCAGTTATTTGTATTTCTTTCTGGAAGCTATAAGAAATCGCAAACAAAGAAAAGGAAACATGTCACTCTTAGACTGTCACAGCTGAGCAGCTGGTGTGTTTCAGATGTTAGACAAGACACAAACTTGCCATTGCCAGTGTGTGAATGTGTGTGTGAATGGGTGAATGACTGAATGTAGCGTAAAGCGCTTTGGGGTCCTTAGGGACTGAGTAAAGCGCTATACAAATGCAGGCAATTTACCATTTACAAACGCAGAAACCAAGGAGACAATCATAAATAATGGCTGACTTTAACCTCAACTGAAAGCTAAATAGGAATAACACATTAACTATAATCACAAATCTAACATGAGACGAATAAAAAAATATACTCAGAGCGCTGGTTCAGAGACCCAGCCTGTGACACCAGGCCATGGTTGTTTAAGTTGACTAAAACTAAACAAAGAAAAATAAAAAAATAAAAAACTATTTTGTAATTAATCCAATCAAATTCAAACTAGTAGCATGTAGTTACAATTAATAAAAAAAACCTAAAATGTACAAATTTTGTCCTATTTGCCAACTCAACCAGTCTGCTGAATACAAGCACTGTTTCTCTTCTTAAGGGGCGTGGGGGTTCAAATGTACATGTATGGTTTGCAGTTCTTGATGAAGAGACACTGTAATTCTATTATATGTGGCACATGCAATGACAATAGGTATTATACTCTGTTTTATGTTGTCTCAACTAAACTCCTCTATGTATCAATCAAAGCTTACATTGCAAAAAAAAAGAAAGTAATTAGATTTTGTTCATTCTGTGACCCCCACTGCCCATGTTGTATGTGTGGGCATGCGTGAAACATAAGTATATTTTCAAATCATATAAGTATGCTGTTACCGTCAATAGAAGAAGGGTTTGGAGGTCCAAATCTATTGTACTGGTCTATCTGAAAACACACACCATTGTACATGGTGTAGCTTTTGCAGTCCTTTGGAATAGTTGGACCACATGCCTGAAAAGAAAAAAAATTCTGATTAGAGTTAACTGATTATTTTCCTGTGCCAGTGTATTTGCAGTTCACCAACTCACCACAGTGTTTTGGGTTCCAGGATCATTTTTCATTGTCAAACCAAGGGACATGTTGATTGCAAAATCTGGCTCTGGATTGGAAGCATTCATTAGATGTTAAAACAATCATGAAATACATTTTGTGATCACTAGAAAAAAAAAGTTGAATATGATTTAATGAATACTGGAAAAATGTTGTCAGAGTTTCAGGACATTACTGTTGAGACATTAAGAAACTACCTACCTTGAAATTGTATATTTTGGCAGTTTTCTCCAGAGGTGGTACACCTATATATTTTCCCTTTTCTGTTTTGCGAATACTGTTCCAGTGGGGCACTGACAAGCAAGCTAACAAGAGAAAACCAAACATAAGATACAAGTTTGGTGGATGAAGTGGAGTGAAAAAGCTCCCATTGTTTTAATAAGGATTAAATGATTCAATATTTCTTTGACAAAAAAGCAAAAGTATTAGTGGTAATTATAAACAATTGCAAACCCACATTTAACCTAAAAATCCATGCTCTGACTTACTCTGATTGTCTTTGAACCACCTGGTAGC
This sequence comes from Neolamprologus brichardi, assembly GCF_056152115.1. Lineage (NCBI taxonomy): Eukaryota > Metazoa > Chordata > Actinopteri > Cichliformes > Cichlidae > Neolamprologus > Neolamprologus brichardi. The sequence goes on from NC_142111.1 coordinate 12,208,494, forward strand.
CAAAACCAGCAGCAGAGCTCCTCAGGGTCTTCCAAGCCGCAGGATCGATATTGAAACAAAGTGCAGCATTTAAGACTGAGAATTAAAGAAAAACATTATTGAAGCTGATTATGGAATAATAATGTGATTTTATTAGCAGTATCTATAATCACTTATAGAAACAGTATACAGTCTTTGTTAGTTTCGTTGTATTTCTTGAATGCAGCCACAATGTTTCTTTTATGACCACTAGAGAGCACCAAAGTCCAACATTTTAAAGCTCTGAATTTTGTTACTCAGAACAGTTATTGAGTTAAAAAACATTTTTAATATTTTAATTTGGAATCAGTTTTGTGTCTTTGATTGTTGTATTTTAATCCATCAGTCCAAGAGTAAGTGCTGAAACATAAACTTTAAAGAAAAGATATTGTAGTACTTTTTAAAGCTCCAGATATTTATCAGGTACACCACAGTATCAAAACATATCATTACTATACTGTATAATTTGCTTATTTACAGTATTGAAAAAATGCAGCTAAATAGACAATCACACCTGTGTGCACATACATCCTGCTCTCCTGAACTATGTCAGATTCATCAAGTTATGACACAAACAAACACACACACACACACACACACACACACACTTACAAACAAAAAACCCACACACATAAGACAGAAAATGTCTGAGATAAGTAAGGTTTGTATAGCATTTCTATAAATCCCAAAAATAAATTGAAATCAGCAAACTGTGATTACTAACTTTGATATTCAAAAAATACATAGACGCAAATATTTTCTCAGATGAAAACCATAAAATTAAAATCTAATTTTACATTGCAAATTGAATGTCCTGTAGAAGGCTTCCCCCTGAAATGACCGGCCTTATTTTTGCCTTCATTTTTTGGGCATTAGCTTTACACAGCTTTCTGAAATAACCAGTATATCATATAGTGCCTGTTCTCCATAATGTACATGTATTTGAAAAATATACCTCATCGTTATTATATGCACTCATTTTTTTTTCTTGTCACCATGACTCAGCCATATTAATATGATCATTATTGTTTCAACAATAGTTAAAAACTATCAGTCCGCTTAGAATTTGTTTGATTTTTCATGTTATTTACATTTCTGCTCAATTGTTATACAGACATGAATAAACATGATATTAAACATGTCAGAATAAACTGGACAGATACATATGATGTGACATTAATGTAAAAAGCCTCAGGTTTGGTTTAGCCCTGTATGGGCAGGTACATAACAGTCAGATATGTATGTATAACGATTGCATGGACTTATTACAGTTTTTGAACCTGTTTTAGTTTTATGATTGAAAAACACAGTTTTCATCAAAACGCCAGTCATAATTTTACTGTTTGCTGACCTTCATAATTAGAAAATAATAGATAAAATCACAATGCACAAACTTGTTTTACCTGACAGGAATAGTGCAGCACTAGATATCCAGTCCATTGTGTGAGATGTTACATCTGCTGATAGTGTCAGAGAGGAGTTGAAACCAGAAATACAAAAATGATACAGTGCTTCCTCAAAGATAAGACAGTCATTTAAAGGAATTATTATGTAGGAGGAGTTACATCATTGTTTTATGACACACTATAGACTGTGGTGGTATTGCTTAAATTTTATCCAGTGATTCAAGCACTTGATTTTTATAACAACTGAAATGTTTATTAGTTTCTAGGCAACACACTCAACTCATGTAAATAATAATTAAAGGTTTTACTTGGCTATTTATTATTCTAACTTCAGTTTTTGTTGCCAATAGATTGGTACAGCATCTGCAGTGGTGTGGAGACTGTACCAGTCTGTCATGGTAAACAGAGAGCCGACAATGAAAGCAAAGCTCTCGATCTATTGATCAATCTGTGTTTCTAAGATCATCTATGAGCAAATCAATTATTAGTGACTGAAAGATTGTGTTTATGGATGTATACAATGGAAATAACTTCCTCTGAGATATGGTTGAGGAGATCAGTCATTTGGGAGAGCTGTTGCATCTCCACATCAAAACGGGGGTGAGCGGTGATGAGGGGTCATGGGTGCAAATATACCTCTACTTTAGACAACGCCCTTTCAGTTCCAGTGTGTTGACCAAACATTCATGGATTACCACTAATGCTTCACAGCACGTCACTGTGACTCAATACTGACTCAAATCATGCAGTGTAAAAACAACAAAATTATTCAAGGTGAAGAAATGTAATATTCTTCAATGGCCAAAAATATGTTAATGTCCAAAAACGAACTATTTGTTATAACTAGAACATTTACAGGAATTTGTTTTTAATCTTGAATGGATTAAATGTTATCCTGAAAAGAGTGCTTTATTATTTTGAGTATGTTGTACATCCTGACTTGGAACACATTTGTCAGAAGAAGATGTCATGGTGTCCATTTCCTGTTTTGAGCATATTTCAGCTGCCGTAGGGCGAGAGGTGGGGTACACATCACCACTCTGTCATAGGACTAACACAGAGAGACAGACAACCGTTTGTACTCACAAGTAATAGTAGTAGTAGTAATATAATACAAATATAGCTAGATGACATGGTCTCATTCAAAACAATAATCTGTTGAACACAATTTAATCATGGGAAAATTTTCCAGGTAATTAAATCAAGTTAACAAAGGTTTTGTTAATTCACAGAAAATGTTCAATTTTTGTTCTTACTTTTTACTCTAGACTCCTTGTATTTCATTACTGTTATTTAGTATGAATAGTTTTTGAATCGTATTAATTCATTGCTGTTTTAATACTGAAAAGTGGGCTTGTTTATAGATTCTATTAGTTTTTTTGATTTCCCCGTGTGTGAGTTTTTCTGTTTTCTCTAATATCTTCTTCAGTATATCATATCATGTTTATATTATGTTATGTTGTTTGATGTTTTCTTCTTGTGCCCTTTATTCTGTGTTTTTGGAAAGGATGCAGCAGTGCATCAGCTTTTGATGGCTTGGTGCCTTGAAAGCGGCTAGTGAAGTGCTACTCCTACTTTGGTTATTGTTTGGATTTGTTGTAAAGTTATGTTCACCTGTCTCTCCATGTGCACAGGATTTGGAAATTGCGAGCTGTTGAGTGGTGTGTGACTCTGGTGTGGACTCTGGGATAATATTGACATGAGTCTGGGTCTATGCAAAAGCCTTGTGGAGACTGGGCCTTCCAATTGCTTTGAACTTTTTGAGTCCTGTCTCTAAAAAGGTCTTGCTGATATTTGCAGGTTGTGTGTGTGTGTGTGTGTGTGTGTGTGTGTGTGTGTGTGTGTGTGTGTTTATCTGTAGGAAAATCTTTAACACTTTTAACTGTATATATGTATTTTATAAGTCTAAAATGTATGCCCTCTTTTTCAAGTTGTCCAGTGGGCAGGATTAAAGTCTTTGTCAGGCCAACACTAATCCCAAGGCCTTATGTTTGACACCCCTAATTTATAAGGTTGTTGAAATCTGCAGACAGCTGAGACTGAAAAACTCACTTAGATGAGTTTATGAATGTTTCTTCCACTAAAAACGCTACAAACAGATAAACAGAATCAACTTTTTAGGATGTTGTTACAAGAATGATTGTGCATGCATCACACTAAACAGTCCATTGTGTTACATCCATGAAAGTAGTTTGAGAAATGAGTGACGTATTGATTCTGCTGACAAAGTCAGAGTTGAAAACCAAAATGCAGACGTTACAGGGTGACTGTTCAGAGTTACGTCAGTGATTTAGAGGAAGCCCTGTGTACACCGAGCTACAATACTGACAGCACTATGTTTTAAACAGCACATGACACTGTATTGGGATTATTTTTGTTTTTGATCATATAAACAATATACATACAGATGATGCCAGAAAGGTCTAAGGATTAATGGCTGATGCATGTGGATTGGTTGCAGTCATGTGTAGCTTCCTTAAAAATTCCTACTTCTTTCCACTTCCTGCAGTGTCACTATGTGTCAAAACTATTCACAAAATCACCTATTGGTGGTGCTAAAGAGACAGTTGCGCCAAAACTATCAGCACAAAACTACAAAAACTAACAAGAATTTGCATGTATCGCACTGCACTAAGCACAAAAATTCTAATTCACTGTACAATATTTGCAATTTAAACTCAGAAATATTCATTTTATAGTAAAGTGTAAAGTGTTGAATGAGTGGGTGAAAGAATAATGTCAGATATAGCAAGCTGTTTTTGGTTTAATTAATCCAATGTGGTAGCATTGACATTTTTACACAAAATGTTGACTTCTAAAATTATAAGGAGGATCTATAGCTTTCATATAGTTTAAACATGCAACTACAAATGTGATCTTTATTTTTCTGCCGTGGATGGACTTCCATCAGTCCCTGGATCTGGACCGTCCTCTGCATTGTCATTTATCATCTGCTTGTACTTACTCTCAAAAAATCCAGCCTAGAATTGCAAGAAAAAACATAAAAATGCACCAGTCATCCATTAAAAAGATTAGTGAAAAAAACAAAGCTATATGAGTGAATATACTAGCCTTTAAACTATTTTAACTGAACATGTTATCTAAAAACTTTATAGTTGTGCAAGTAATTGAAAAAAAAGCCTAAATACCCTTCCTCTCGACCTCCGCACATCTGATTCCATTGCACTGTTCAAATCACGACTAAAAACCCACTTATTCAATCTTGCCTTGCCTCTAGTTAATATTTCTTTTATGATTTTATATTATGCACTTTTATGCTCATTTAAATTCTTGTTTGCTCTTTACCTGTTGCTTTCCTATGTATCAGTGACAGCTACCTGCTTGCATACTTAGCACTTGCTTTGGTCCTATTTCTATTATCCACCTCCTATTCTCTATCTTACAGGGCCGTGCAGAGAGGTTTAAAGGGACGGGTGCTCAAAGTTAAAAAGGGGCACATTGAACCAGGCTGAATAACAACAACACACATTCATTAAGAATCTAATATGGGAAGGGCAGGGCTGTGTTGATCTGAGACTGTAGACAGTAAAAAGTCCATAGGAGAGATGGTAGCTGATTAAACAAGTGTCATGAGATAATAACAAAATGCAAAGATTGGTGACAGCACTTGGAACCATAAGGACACAAAAAAACTGTGAGAAATAATTTAGGCTCTGCCTGTGAATCACTCTTTGTTTCTCTTCTTCCTTCCATCCCATCATTTCATATATCACTCTCCACTTGCTGTCTATCTGAGAACAAGGCACAACTTGCTATTGCAATAAACTATAATCTAATTATCCACACCTAACAACTCTTGCACTTAATCTATAATAAAATGATGACAGAAAAATGTTATAGCCCTGCCTTTAGTAGCCTCACACAGCTCTACTGTTTCCTCCTCATGTCCTTACCAGGCATGTCTGGACAATGTTATATCATGAGTAATATATATATTTTTAATCCATCTAAATAAAACACACACATGCACGCACACACAGTGACATTTTAGACCTTCTTCAGAATACTGTATATACTATGGGCATCACTGTGCTGATCCAGAATCCTTACATTATTATTTATTACTAGAGCTACAATAATAAAGCAATGAGGAGGGGGAAGTAATAAATATGAAATAATGTATTTATGATGATTCCATTTGTTTCACTATCCACTCTGTGCAGGGCAAAGCTTATTACATTTTTAAACTGTAGAGATACAATAATTTTACTGCTGTAAAATCCAAATTTTGTCTTATTTAAAATATAAATCTAATATAATCTGCTTCTTAATGTATGTTCTTTAAAATACAGCGTGTGTTTTTTAATATATTATAATAATGCATAATTATGTGGACATGCATATTAGATCGTTTTTAGTGAAATATAATCCCTCCAGAAAGGCAGGAAAAGCCCTGTAACTTACTTTAAAACTAAATATGTTCCCTAAAACGGTGACAGAGCTACAGACCCATGACAGCCTTACACAGGTAGCCAGCAGCTATGACCAGCACTACTTGTGCAGTTAATAAAAGGACAGGTAATGTTTGTCGCGCTGTTGCACACACAGCACGCTCGTTTGTTTCAGTTCGTCAGTTGCAACAAGACAACTTACCAACGTGTACGTAATAAGCCAATACTCCTGTGTGCTATACACTACAGTGTACGCTGTACACCTACTTACTGGTTTTGTCGCATCAGTCTGTGTCTCTGAGTTAACTTGTGTTTCTCCTACAGCTCCGGACCGCAAAAAATTGCGCGTGCTCTTTGTGAGCTCGTTCCCGGCTCGTAACCAGCGCGTCCTGCCGTCAGGGGCGATCATTGGTTAAATGTGATCATGTGACTGATGCAAGCCAGATCCTTTTATTTAGCAAAACTGTGATTAATAGTTAAATATTATTGCTGAGGGGCACAGACAGGACTCCGCACACACACACATTAAAAAATAAATAAATATTTTTTTTTAAAAAGTTGCCTCAACAAAAGGGCACTTTGGGCACCCATCAGGAAAGGGGCGGGTGCTCAAGCCCCTCTAGCCCCCCCCTCTGCACGTGCCTGCTATCTTACTTGTTAAGCACCTTGGCATACCCTTTGTGTGCTTTATAAATAAAGTTTATTATTATTATTATTATTATTATTATTATTATTAATAATATTAAAAAAATGTATTTTACCTTATACAGACCAGCAGTGAGTAAAGCCAGAAAAGCCAACCCTCCCAGACATCCTCCTATGATCTCTTTGGTGAAATTTGCCTCAGAATATACTTCAACCACTGCTTCAAGCTGAGAGATAATAGAATATGGATTATATTCAAGCTCTTTCATAACTCAGACAAGAGAAAAAAAGATGTAATCACCTTGTGAACAGGAGGATTGTTGTTAGACACTGTTGAAAAGTAGATGTATTGGCTTTGGTCATACTCCACAGTGGCTGTACTGGTCAAGAGGAATTTGGTAGATTGCAGTCCAATCTAAGAAAAAATAGAACACAATGAGCCAAAATTGGGTGTTTTTTGATTTAATAGGAAACATACTTATCTTAAAACAAGTTATTAGTACATACTCAGGAACAAATCTTAATGAGACAACACAAACTTCTCTTCAACTACCTGCTCTATCCATCGTGAACTAATGTTGGCAGAGATTTCGTATGTCCTACTCTGCAGTCTTTTCAAGAACAAGTTGCACTTGAACACTCTGCACATGGCTACAGAGCAGTCCTGAGGGTGAGAAAATGCAACATAAGCTGTGATCCAGTGTAATGTGATTTCTTTTTAAATCTACAATTAGGGTAAATATGAACAGTTAAGTACCGAGGCATACTTACCACCACTTTATTCTTTTGTATTTTTGGAACAAAATCTCTGACACTTGGTTCTTCATCATTTCCTCTCTGACAATCTGAAATCTGTGTTTGATTTATTAAATAAAAAACAGTTTGATAGTTTTATTAGTTCTAATTTCACTACATGCATCCATCCATATCAACATTTAAGCCATTTGTGGAGTCAAAAACTAAGACTTCTGACAAATGTAATACCTGTAGACTGCTCAAATCCACCCAAATGTCTTTTTCACCAAGCTTCACTGGAACTTTGATCACCACAATGAAATTAAGCTCTCTGATATCGTTTGTAACCTAAACAAGTAAAGAAAAGGACAATCAACCATTAAATTTAGGTCTAAATCATACAATGGACTCATACAATGGAAAAATATAGATACAGTGTTGGGAAAAAGTGATTTCCTATTTTTTTTTTTTTTTTGGTATGTTTGTCACACCTAAATGTTTTAGACCATCAAACAACGTTAAATATTAGACAAAAATAACAAGTAAATACAAACGGCAGTTTCTAAATGAAGGTGTTTATGTTTGAGAGGAAATAATATCCAAACCTATATGGGCCCATTCATTGTTGCAGAATTGTTGTAATTCAGACACAATGGAGGGTTTTTGAGAATTAAAACCACCTTTGTAATGTCATATCACAGCATCTCTTTGGGATTCAGGTCAGGACTTGGACTAGGTGTGCTTGCTGGTGTGTTTTGCATCCTTGTCCTGCTCCTGAACCCAAGTGTGCTTCAGCTTCAGGTCATAAACAGATGGCCCAACATTCTCCTTCATGATGTTTTGGTATGTTTGTCTCATCAGTCCACAAAGTATATTCCCCAAAGTCCTCGGGATCGGTAAGATGTTTTCTGACAAAACTGAAACAATCCTTTATTGTTCTCTTTGCTCAGCAGTTGTTTTCATCTTGGAGCTCTGTCATGCAGGCCATTTTTGCCCAGACTCTTTCTTATGTTGGAGTCATGAACTCTGACCCTAACTGAGGTAAGTGGTGGGAGATCTCAATTGCTTTGTTTCTTGTTGGTTCTGGATTTTCCTTGAAACGCAGCATGATGTCTGTCTGTTGAGGATCTTTTAGTTTAGTTTAGTTTTTGTCAGGCAGGTCCCATTTAAGTGAATTAAGAAACAATATTGCAGTAATCAGGCCTGGGTGCGGCTAGAGAAATTGTACAACTTTCCAAAAATGTGATACACCACAGTTAAGTTATGCTATAAAATTAACATAAATGATTTTTTGTATTATCTTGGTCTAATAATAAAATTTTTTTTGATTATCTGATAAACATTTAAGTGTGACAGACATATACAAAAAAACTGTAACTCTGGAAAGAGGCAAAAACTTTTTCACACCACCGTAGAAGTTTAAATGTACCTTAACTGATTGTTGGACTGGTTTCTTCAAATCATTCTTCCCAAATGTGAAATTGTTGTAGCTTAGTGAGCTAAACAGATAATGTATATTTAATGTTTAAAATATATATAATACTTATTTGTTATTTGTTATTTACTACATGTAATTCTTTCTTTAGTTACAAACAAAACAACACGTACCTCGCAAATGTCATAAAAATGCTGTATTTTACATTAATTGATTTCCTTTTGTAAAGTTCACTTGTAGGGGCATGCTCCTGATTTCCACTGAAAGAGAGAAGTGAACATATTTGTAATGTATACATGGGGCTGTTACTTAAATGAAGAAGAAACATTACCTGGTGGCATTTGCAGTGATAAAGATCTCCTTCTCAAATTGACTGTTGGTCTCAATCCCGTAGGAGACAATGAAAGAAGCCTTAATTGAATGAGAAAGATGAGTGACTTCTCTTTGCCTTTAAATTGCGCAAAAGTCAGAAAAAAAGAATTGATAAAAAATGTTATTTACAAAAAAACACCTTAGTTTGGCTCTTGAAAATTGGCTTGTCAATAGTACAGTCTGTCCTTCCCCGGGATAAACCATCTTCACTGTCCAAGGAGTTGCACTCAATTCTTCCCTTTATTAAAAAACAAAATGATTCCTGGATGCATTTGAACAACAACAGTGATCCTGATGCCTTACCTGCTGACTCGTGAACTTCCTGTAGGAGAGTCCAGCTGGGTACATGAGAATAACACGGCTGTTGTAGGAGTTTTCTCCTCTGTTCTCCACTGTGACTGTGACATTCAGAAATTCATCAATGCCCACTTTAACCACTGAGGATCTGGTAGCACATGGAGAAAGTTGAGAAAAAGAGAGAGGAAACAAGGCTACAGGCATACTAATGCAACAGTGCATCAAATATAATGTACTTTGAGCTCTGATAAACCATGTTATTTTTCAGTTCAAACAATATGGCAACAATAGCTGTGCTCACACAAGCAAGCCTCACCTGGTGAAGCCGAAATCCACTTTAAGGTTATCAACACATCTGTTGTCAGTACCACAGTTGATCTCAAACCCCAACTGTGAAAGAGAGCAATATGGAAACGTAAATAAAGTATATATTATTTGCTTTATGAACTAGTAGATTATAAACTGAACTGGGAGCCAATTACGTGACTTCAGTACCAGGTTAATATGTTCAAATTTACATGTACATGTAAGGTCTGTGGCTGATATATTCCGAAAAAGTTGAAGTAATAATACGGATTGTCTGGAAAATCCTGTAAATAAAACATTACACTAGTCTTACCTGCTTAAGCACAGACTAATTTCTCTGAGTCAGTTTTAGCTGAGAATTATTTAATTTTTGATAAATATCTTTAAGTGATTAAAAAAAGAACTATCTGTGGCCTTATTAATATTCTTATCAAAACTGAGAACACTTTCCAAAATTATGCCCAGATTCCAGATGTGTTTCCAAAAAATAGTATTGATATGAACAGAATTTTTGTTTCTGACCTTTTGGACCAAAAACAAAACCCTAACACTGGGAAGAGCATCACTAGGGCAGGGGGGTAAATTGAATGCTACTTGGCCACAGTGATGAGGTTGGTCCCAGAAAAGTTGGTCAAGAAGGGAGATGGACACCTGCCAGATGGAGGCAACTACAGAAGGCCACTTACTGTCTTGCACCAACTGTGACCGCATCGTTTTTTAGTCTGTTTATTAAAGGATTCTGATTCGGCACCCCACAGATGGAGTATGATTGTAGTTATCACCAGCAGCGTGGAAATCATCCTAATTCAGGATAGAGAATTAGGCTCAGATTTTTTGGCAAGACATGGAGCTAGCCTAGGCATTTGGCTTAGTTCCCAGCTTGTTCAAAAGGTGAAATGCCAGGTGGCAGCTACATCCAGGCATGGGAAGTTTGAAGTTAGTTTCTCATCTGCAACGGTGACTATGGAGCCAAGGAGCCGCTCAACACGTCTGATCTGGTACCAAGTAGATATTCTTCCTTCCAACTCTGCAGTTTTTGTAAGTCAAACGGAGACAATTGCCACATCCATTAGGAAGCAACGCTGAGATCTTTAACATGACCAATATGAAGAAGAGACCCGTCACCTTTCAACTGAAAAAAAAAAAGGTCTGGAGGACATAATGCAACCACCAAGAGAGTGAAGCACATGCAAGCAAGTGTCCAAGACATACTTTTATCTCCTTATGCAGACTCCAAAAACAGTATCAGAAGTTTTGGCAGTTTGCAAGTCGGTAGACCACTTTGGTGGTTTTCAACCACTGCAAATGTGCTCCTGTGCAGCCCTCCACAATCCCAACTGCATATCGCTAGACAAAATGACCTATGCATCAGTCGAATGCTGATTTGTTGACAAGTGCTCCAGAATAGGGAAAGGGGAAACAGTAGAGTTCACCAGGAATAGATCAATGATGCAAAAAAAGAGAAAAAAAAGTCATAAAAGGTCAAAAATAGATTGTGCAAAGTACACACAGTGGCTGCCATGGACACTTGACATTGTTTTTAACACTTGGTTTCACTTCAGCTCTTTGGATGTCATAACTTCACTTTTCTCAGTAGTTGACTGATGGACTATCAACAGCACGCAAGATTAGCCTAAAGACTGGACGTATCATGTGTTTCTGACGCTGTCCTCATCTGACAACAAACAATGTCTGCAGGCAGACTCTCAAGCAAAAAATAAGCATAATTTGGTCATTTGCACCACAAATTGCAATATATTTAAGTACATATTGTTCTTCTTCTTGAAGAATATTTCTTCACAAAGCACAAGCTTGCATGTATTGTAGGGGTACACCACTGGAGTAAATATAACCCATTTACTTCCAGTACTTCAGTAGAAGTGTCTCCAATAGGTATAAGTCAATTACATGCCAATAATACAAGGCATTTGAAAATGAAAGTGCAAAACTAAAACTGTTTCTTAACTTTGACTAGGCTCAGTTATCCAGTCAAATATTCTTTGGGTTTGTTTTTTCGTTGGTTGGTATTTTTTTTCTTGGGTTACTTACAGGAAAAATAGTTGCTGTTTGACTCTGTGGGGCAAGACTTGGCCTGAGGTTTGTGTTTAATGGCAACCCATCAAATATGAATTTGAGTTCATTGGAAAGCACATTAAGAGCATCCTCTGGACAGGCCTGCAAGAAGAGAACAACGTTAAGTTTAGAGAACTCTGAAAAAACAATCTTTTGTTTAATGACTTGAATCTCTCTTGGTTTTAGTACTTTTTCAGATGTTTAGATTTTACCTCGATAATGAATTTTACAGTTGAACATTGTCGGTTTCGTAAGTCAACAGTAACTGATCCAGACTGCTCTTGTTGTTTCCCACTGACGTAAGCCCGGTTGGTTGGAGATTTGTGAGAAGCATCCAGTGTTAAAGTGTAATCAATCCTTGCTTGAGCTGGAACAAATACATTTTGATTTAAATGTTACAAATGTTTAGACATTAAAATAATGGACAGTGGCTTTTTTGTTTTACAAAAAGTGAGGTGAATGATGAACCTGCGTTGACTGTAGACACTCTGCTCATGGTAAAACAGATTGCAGCTGTGTTCTCCAATGGTTTTGAGCAGTCTACATTCTGAGTAGGAATTTGGTTTGGGCTGAATAACACCTCAGCTTTTACCATTACTATAGGTCTTGATCTGGAAAGTAGGGGGAAAAAACATGTAATTTACATTTGGGGTTTTAATTAGTACCAAACTTAAAGCTACAGAATTTTGAGTCACCTAAAAATGTCCTTTTTCAAGCTGAAATGTTGTAAATGACAATTAATTATTTATGCAACAAATCTTAAATGAACATTTAAGGAAACACTTTTTGATTGAATTTTCATGACTCTAGAACAATAGTGTTTCAGTTAAGTAACTTTATCATACCAATTGGCTTACTAAATGATAATTATTTCATAATGTTAACATGACTTTACTACACACTATTTTATTAAATCCTCTGTTTTGGGGTAATGCATGCATTTCAATTTCTGAATGGAAATCATTTGTTACAACAAGACTGAACACAGACTATAATTCTAGATCCTTAACCAACCACATTTATTGCTTCTTTAACCAGTAGAGCATTTTCAATCAAGTGTTAAGATAACTAGAAAAAGGAAATCCATTCATTAGTTACGTTTTGAAAATTATAAACTTTTATTAATATAATTTGACCTTTGAAAAATAAATATGTTTTACCCTGTTCTATATTTCAAACTGATGTAAACTTTTATACATTAGTGAATTCATTAAAGTTCACCATCAACAAAAATGATAGAATTATCATAAACGACAGTAAAGTATGATTACACTATCTTGGACTTACCTCAGTAAGACAACTCTACCCTTTGAACCCACCGCTAAGTCAGGCAGTCTATCACCACTATGATCAAAAGATGACTGACTGATTGTGAGGCCAAAGAACTTCAGTCCTGACTCGACCTCAGAGCCAGTAATTCTCTGTGTACATGGAAATATTTTAATCAGATTATATAGTCCAACTGTAGATTGTACAGATATTGGAATTATGTGGTAGATGATTTTAGTCATCATTGTGAGTTCTTTGATGTCATGTACCTGTGAGTAAGTAGGACTGATTCTTCCTCTTCCTTCACCATTAAATATGTAGATGCTGCCTTCACCATTATTCTCCAAAGGTGCTCCAACTGCCAAATCCCTGAATCCATCTGAGTTTAGATCAGGCAGTACAGCAAGAGAAGAGCCGAACCTTCCCTTGACAGCTCTATGTCCTCTTAGTACTAACGGATCATCAAAATTACACTCCACAATCTAAAAGGAGGAGAGTGAATATTTTATGATCATTAAATTATAGACAAACAAACTCATTAATTTAACTGTAATAGATAAAACTGATTTACCAAATCAATTAATCTGCAAACATAAACTCTTCCCTCTCTATCAGGCTCCATGTACATTGGGGCAGATATGAAGATTAGATCAGTGATGTCATCATTATTTATGTCCATGGTACACACCTCTGCCCCAAAATATTCACCAGTCTGATAATGTTAAAGCAACAAAATTATTAATTAGAAAAACTGTGTAATTGAAACAGCTTTTATTTTCGAGAAAATAATTTTACAATTTGATTCAGGTTTGTCTTTCTGCAAAAACATACCTGTGACGAAAAGGACTCAATCTTTTGGTTTTTCAAGTTTTCTCTGTTAACAGCGACCACAGCTCCACTGTGTTTATATCTTGGAGCGCCAACAACTGTCAGAGAGCCACGCTGGGTTTGAGCAACTGCCATAGAGTAACCTAGAATTTAGGTATTCAAAGGGGGAAGAAAGATTAAGATGCCTCCATTTAAATTTGTCACGGTCCTGGGTCAGTGACCCAGTGTTTTGCATTATTATTGAACTTTGATTCTGTCAGTATTTATCATTTCTAGTCTTTTGGTTTTGGTGTTAGCTTTCTTAGTATTCTGTTTTTTGTCTCTGTGTTCCATGGTTGCTTTGTCTCCCCTTTCAGCTCTATCCCTTTGTTAAGCCTGCGTTTATGTGTTATGTTTCCTGCTTTACTTTGTAAATCTGTCTCATGGTAGTGTATCTAGTTTGGCTTCCCCTTGTCTTGTTGTGTTTGATTACTCCCAGGTGTGTATCCTCCTGTGTCCTATTCCCTTGTTATCCCTCCATGTATTGTAGCCCTGTGTTTCTCTCAGTCAGCGTTGCATCGTCCCCTCATGCTTGTGGGTTTCTCCTGTTGTGCTCCCAGAGATTGCAATCCTGAGTTTCCCAGTGTTTTGTTTTTAGTTGCCAGTTTCTGGGTTTTGGTTTGGTTTTATAAGTGTTTTTTGTGTAAGTTTTGCCACTGCAATAAAGCAGCCTCCTTCAGTTCATCCCTGTGTTTTGAGTTCTGCATTTGGGTCCTTTCTCCTGCCTGACACAGCAGTTTCATGACAAAATTGTGTCCGTTTTGCAAACTCATTAGTGTTTCTGGGTGAAAGAACTGGAGCAGAGCTGTGTATATACATGATTACGTGTGTATTAGTTAGATAGGTAAAGCTGTAATATTCTTACCAAGATAACTGTCGGGCTCCAAAGACACATCCTCATATGTTTTCACCTTCTGGCTTCCTGTTGTGTATTGCACGTAGCCTCCCTTCCACTGGTTTGCACCAACAATAGACATCTGAATTCCCTACAGTGTAGAAAGAAAATAAATTTTATATATAATTTATTAAACTGATTTAACTGTATAAATGTTTATTTGCCTATAGGTCATAAAAACTGCCGGACAGGCACATGTGAATCTTTCTTTCTATGACTCGGCTGTCTGGTGAGTTTCAGGTAGTTTTAATTACCTCAGGCACATAAACTGCACTGAATCCCTCTTGAGACATTTCCATTTCCAGTGACTCTCCACTGCTTTGAGATCCTGTAACAGAAAAATAAATGAGAAGGTAAAAGAGAGACACAATACAACACATTCATTCATACAGGTTCATTCTCTCACTATGCTTCATTATGCTAAGTACAATTTTCAAATAATTTGTTTACTAAAAAAGTATCTGAAAATGGATTCTTCCTTTCAAAACGTTATAGTAATAGCATGCTTAGCATGAAATTTAGCATTATTATTAATAATTAATATAATAAATAATTTCAAATGATTTTTTTACTGTTTATTATAACAGCATTTGTTGTTCATTTCTCTAATGTAAAGTTACAGGATGTTCAATTTAAAATGTGAATCTAATGAATACAATATAATAAAGTTGATACAATGTGGTGATTTTAGTTGCTTCATAGTGTAGCAGTTTACACAACAAATGAAAGTTCACTGCTTCAATTCCAGTAAAACACACAGATTATCATCATGTTAGGAATGACATCTGATGTGAAAAAACTCTTATGAATAGGTAGGCAGAAATAATATTTAACATAATGTAATTATTTGAATTTTTGAAACATTTACAGGAATTTTAACAAAGTTGAAACAATAAATTCATGTTCATACCTTCGATGGAGAAAATTTTGTCCTGCAGATTCTGTCTTATTACTTCAAGTGCATCGAAGTTCTCCACCTCAAACACATATGAGGGAGTGGATGCAATGGTGCGCAGTTCTTTTCTTGCATCAGGGAGCCTAAATGCGCTGCCCACCTAAGATTTTACAGATATGTCTGAGTCCTCATATTAAGCAAGATTATTTGCTCACTTTAGTAAAATACAGTCCGTATACTTCACCTAATTTACAGTAAAATTTACACACATCACTAAGCCATTACTTAGCCTTAACAAATATTTGAGACAGAATTAGTCATTTTAAAGACCTTAGCTTATATGAGTGTGGTACTGTAATATGATCTCACTGCTGCAACAAGTCATTTTTTGAAATTTAATCCCTCCTGTATATTCCATGATTGACTATAAATGGTATTATTTCAAAGTGGAAGCCTTTAGAGCCATGCCAACTCAGTGTAAAAGTTGAAAACACTTTTAACCTCCTGTGGCATTAACGCAGCACAAAGATTGTGAGCTTCATAGACCGGGTCTATATGACAAAGCAGCTTCTGAAGGTGTAGTGAGTGAGTTGCTCAGGACCTATCTCCCTATAGTGCAGCATAATGGGACTGTAGTGTGACAAGTGAACAAAACCAAGTACTAGTATAAAACGCAACATTCTGCAAGCTTAAATAATGCAAGTACTTACCCCAATAGCAAATCGAACAATGTTTTTACTCTCTGCTCGCTTTGTTGCATCTCGTAGATCATACCGGTCAGTAGATTGTCCATCAGTAATTACTATCAAGACCTTCTTCACATTTGGTCTGGAACCTCTTTGTGGTGTGAAAACGTTGTTCCTGTCAAATAAAAAAAATCTAATTTCTAAAGATTGTTTTGTTTTACAGTTCCATCCATTCACTTCCGCTTATCCTTTTCAGGGTCGCGGGGGGCGCTGGAGCCTATCCCAGCTGTCATAGGGCGAGAGGCGGGGTACACCCTGGACAGGTCGCCAGTCTGTCGCAGGGCCAACACACAGGGACAGACAACCATTCACACTCACATTCACTCACACCTCGTGGCAATTTGGATTATCCAATTAACCTATCCCCACAAGCTGCATGTCTTTGGACGGTGGGAGGAAGCCGGAGTACCCGGAGGGAACCCACGCAAACACGGGGAGAACATGCAAACTCCACACAGAAAGACCTGATGGTGGAATTGAACTCAGGACCGTCTTGCTGTGCGGCAACAGTGCTAACCACCGTGCCACCGTGCTGCCCTACTGGTGTTGGCCAGAAGGGCAGATGGCGCGATATGGCAGCCTCGCTTCTGTCAGTCTGCCCCAGGGCAGCTGTGGCTACAACTGTAGCTTGCCTCCACCAGTGTGTGAATGTGAGAGTGTTTTACAGTTGATCTTGTAAATTATGTACTATCAGGTAAACTGCATGATTGTTATTTAAGCATACATCATTCTGTTTTGCTTTTTTTTTTTTTTTACTTTTGTACAAATCAATGTAATACAAGTTTGTTTTTTGTTTGTTTTTTTAATTTAAATCTGCAAACATTTGAATTTAGCCTTTTTTGGTGCCATGACTCTGGTGAAGATACTTTAAACCCCAAGTCTGAGTACAGTGTCCCATTTAAAAGGCTTCCTGCAGACACAGTCAGATTAGTGTGGTCAGATTCAAAGAAAAAAAGTCATCTGGACAGGAAGTCCAAACAATGAGGTAACTGCAGTGCTTCAGTAATATCATTGTATTACTTACACAACATGTGTGATGGCCTTAGCTGTGTAAGTAGATCCCCCCTGCTGTCTGATTCCATTGATGTCAGTCTCCACTGATCCAGATGAGGAAAATTTCTTAAAGTTAAAGTGAACCTCTGGATAAGTGGAGAACTGGGAAACAGAAAACTGAAAAGGCAGAAATGAAAACATGTAAAACATTATTTTTATGGGACTTAATAATAGAAGAAATAACAATGGAATTATTTTATATTTGTGCCATGGTTTTACTGACAGAGCGACAACAGCTGCTCACCTGTGTTTCACTTGAAAGAAATGATTGAATTATCTCTTTCACAAATCTCTTCATTGTTTGAAAATCAGGCTGAGACACGCTGCCTGAACCATCCAACAGAAAGGCAATGTCTGTTTGCAGTGGGCACCCTATCAAAGAGATTAATTTCAGAATGAAATACATTTTAAAGGGTTAATTTTAACATTTTCCTCACACTCATATTATATAAACAATAGAATTGAATAGAAAAAAATAACCCTTTGTTGCACATTGTACATCTACAATGAAACTATGGCTGCTCACACCAAAGGTGCAGGAAATATAAATACTAAGACAACAAAAATAAATAACAAAGAAGAGGAAGGCACACATTAAAAGGAGAAGTTGCTTGAAGTGCTTGAATGCAGTACAAGACTTGGGACTTTGTGGGTGGGGGTTACCACAAGCTTCTCTTTAATGTAAATTCTTAATAAAGTTGATGTAAAATATCCAACTTTAACTCTAAATAGACTATCTAAAGTATGCATTCAAAAAGGAAAATAATTATTTACAAAACCTAATTTGTGATGTGGAAATGATTTCTAGTGAACGAATACTAAAAGGATTTAGATGGTGTGCATACGATACAGATTTTAAACCAAATGAAAGTGATAAAAGATTTCAGTCTTGGATAGAGAGTGGACTAACAATATTTGATTCCTTCACACATAAAGGGACAATACGGAGTTTTCAGTCTTTACAAATAAGAAATGGCCTAAGACATGTAGATTTCTTCAGGTTTCTTCAAATGCAGGATTATTTTAACAAACATTGCAATATCCCAAACCCAAACTCGGTTGAGTCAGGAATTTTTAAGATAGTTAAATTAGCATATGTTGTTTCTCTGAGAAAGGCAATCTCCAAACTATATAATGTGCTTCTTCGGGCAAGGAAGGATACTACTCAAAACATTAAGACCAAATGGGAATTGGAATATCTAAACTTGATTTAGGTTTTTCTCTTGCAAGTTTTTTAGGAGTGTGGCTTCAGATTTGGCCTTGACTGTCATCTCTTTTTTACACCAAATCATACAAGTCATACATGTAGCCTGGTGTCCCTTCTACCTTTGCAGCAATCTCATCTTCCAAAAAAGTATTTTTTTATTTGCTCCACTGCTTTTTCTGATCAGCCTTAATTTATGCTGACATGTATAAGAGAGTATGTGTTAAAAAGTGTCTCTTTGCCAAACTCCTTTTACTGTTACCTTGAATAGAAGAAGGTACAGGTGGTCCAAGCCTATTATAACGGTCCAACTGAAAGCACACCCCATTGTACATGGTGATGCTTTTGCAGTCCTTTGCAATGGTTGGACCACACACCTGAGAGGAGACAAAGCCAAGATGTGATTAAACAATGGTTTATTGTTTGAGATCAACCAATTTGACAACAAACAAATTCTTATATGACTGTTCAGAATTGGTGATTTAAAAAAAAAAAAAAAAAAACCAACTTTAGCCTTTTTAAGAAGTTGTGCAAATTTTTTACCTTGATATGATTAATAATTTCTACGTTAAGGGACAAATTTGAACATTTTAAAACATGATTTATATTTTTTCATTAGTTAATTTTACAGCACTTTAGAGCCTTCACAACTTATTAAGTACTTTTTTTTTCATTTTCATTTCATTTATTTATTCATTTCAGGCACAACAAAATACATATATTGAACATAAAGTGCACGAAACAAAAAACAAAAATTACCTGAAAAGGAGTGGGACGAGGAAAACTTATTAAATCCCACCCCTATACTCACTCATCAACAAAAAAGCAAGCAAGCATCTCAACAGCAGCTCGCAACAACAATTAGAACCATCATAACTAAATACAGAATATATAATAATTATAAATTGCGTTACCACAGGTAACAGGCAATAATAATTACATAGTGACAAACACACATACATACATATATATCTACACACACATATACATACATACGCACACACTTTATGAATTGACCTTCATGCATTTTGAGATTATAACAAAAAATCTGACACACAGAGGACAGAAGATTTTGATCCTTAGAGAATGTAACAAAGCACTGGTAATGTCTGCAGTTCAGTAACTCACCACAGTGCTTTGTGCTCTTTGATTGCTTTTCATTGTCAAACCAAGCGACATGTTGACTGCGAAACCTGGTGCTGTAGTGAAAACATTACATTTTTATTGGGTTTTTTAAACAAAGCATAAAATACACTGTAAAAGTAAGAGCACAAGGGTGAAAGTAACAAATTGAAAGAAAAACAGAATAAAATTTCACTATTATGTCATTTTATAATGTTGAAAATAATAGAAAAGAAAAACCTTTTTTTCTTTGCCTATTTAATTTTATTAACTGGTAAATCAATATTGTTTTTGAAGAGTGAATGTTACCTACTAAGATACCTAGATATATGTACTCTGTGAACCGATTTAACGAGTTCCTGTGCCTGGATTTGTGCAAAATTTCTTTGACAGCAAAATATTTACTGTCAGAGTTTTAGGACATTTAGAAATGAACAGTTACCTACCTTCAAATTGTATATCTTGGCAGGTTTGGGATGATGTGGTGCACCTATATATTCTCCCTCTTTCATTTTGTGAATACTGTTCAAGTGGAGCACTGACCAGCAGACTGAGGAAATAAATTCAGTCAATGATGTAAGTTAAACTACAAAACTACAAGTGTTTTATATGTTTATTTTTTGCTCTGGTGCATAACAGAGATGGTAATTCAAAATCAATACATAAATAGCAATAATCTTAAACACACGGATGGAAACCAATGTTCACTTACTCTGATTGTCTTTGAACTACCTGGTAACCAAAACCAGCAGCAGAGCTCCTCAGGGTCCTCCAAGCCACGGGCTCAATATTGAAACAAAGTGTGGCATTTAACACTGAAAATTTAAGAAGAAAGAAGAATATCAGAAGTTTTATTTAAAGCCTTCATAAGAATGAAAATGTGGTTATAGTGCCTCTAATTACAAATCACATTGAGAAAAGTAGGCTGTGGGTTTTTTTTTTAACCCTTTCATTAGCACAAGTGACTAAAAAGCTCAGAATATTGTGCTCAAAGCAGTTACTTGCTTGGAAGTTATTAGATTTCATTGTGGAAGCTTAAATGTTTTTGATTTGATTACCATACAGTGAAAATTTCATAACACAACATCCATACGTAACAAAGTCAAAGGGCTATGCTGTAGTCATGCAAGACCAAACAAGAATCTCAGCAGCACTGAGCGTGTGCAGTTGAGCTAAATTGCTAATTGCAAACATTCCACTAATTTTCTCTGCCAGTTTACACCTAGAAAGTTTTAAAAGTCATAAAAAATGAGAGCTATAGCTATATTTTAATCAACTTCAGCACTCTAGAGGACTGCAAATTACATCTGGACAGTTCAGACTTATATTTATGAGTGTTTCAGTGCATTGTTATCAGGAACCCAAACACACTGACTTGCTCAAGCAGCAAACCAGTATCATCCATGAAGAGATTTCACTCTGAAGATTCCCTGTACCTCTCCACAGACCGGTGACATGGTGGGCATTTTGAAGTCAATAAGCACAAAACTGCAGCTGTGATTTACGCCTGGCCCTTTTGGCAATCCTTCAAAAAGACTTTCAAGTGCTGCATGAGTCAGTGGAATTCAGACAGCAGCTGCTGGCTGCAAACACTTGCTGCTGTAAACACTATCCTCAGAGAGTCGGTGAAATCCATCGAGAAGGAATGACCCGAGAAAACTGAAAGGTCAAAGACACTATTATTGAGCTCCTGGCTCACAGCATGATGAACAGCTTGGTGTTTTCAGGAATACCAGAGATGGCAGAAGAGGATCCAGAAACAACGGTGAGTTATGGCATCCAGACTTATCTGAAACTCTAGATGGATGTAGTTAAAAACATCAGCTTACACCGTGCTCATTGTTTTGAAGGTAAATGAGCAGATGGATGCAGATACCGATCATTTGTGGACAAATTCAAACGCTGGTGCAAGACTGCAGCTGGGAGCTGAGAGGAACAGACTTGCATGTTTGCAGTTTCCCAAGGAAATGCTGGAGTGATGCAAGTTCCTGTTCTCTATCCAAAAAAGGCTCATTCAAGGAGGCTCCCAGGCTGTCATCGTGGTCAATAAGCTGTATGTCAAAGGGCAACTTTATCATGACCAAAACACCACACAATGGCTGTACTGATCCTAGTTAGTACTAGGATAGGTTATACATGACCACACTGAGATTTGGCATGCATGGGGAGTTGGTTTGAAGTAAAAGAGGCTTAAAATTTCTAACCTATTAAGTGGCAAACATTGTCTTTCTGCAATTTGGACTTATTGGTCCAAAAAATCTGTGCACACACTTTTCCACAGTTTCCTCACACATTCTGATTTTGTTACAACTCAAAAAACAGAGGTGTAGCCGTATTAATTAGCAGAAGAATAAACTTACTGTTAGCAGCTGTTATTACAGATCCAGAAGGTAGATTTGTAAAACTTAGATCCACTTAGATCCATGCTCAATATTTATGTATTGCCAGCATCTAGGAATCAAATGCTGATAACCCTTTTTTTTTCATAACACCTTCACTTTAATTACTTATTACTCTGATCACTCTGGCACCACACTTATAATAGGTATTTAATCCTGAAATTGACAGGCTCAGTACAGCAGTGAGTCAAAGGAATGGGCAGTCCACAGACATTCTTAAACAATAGATGAGTGATTTTGGTCTTTGCAATGCTTGGCATTAACATCACCCCACTCTCAGGGATTACACCTTCTTATAACCAGTACACTACTCCAGTACTCACACTCTCGCATAGACTAGTTTTTAGTTAGCAGCTTCATTATATCACTATTAGAGATCATGCACCAGTGCCAGTCTCTCTGGCACAGCCCCAAATCCAGATGGGTTTCTAGCTGAGTGTTACAAAGAACTTTGGCCTGTGATAGCACCTACTTTTTTTTTTTGGTATATGTTAACTCAGATTCAGAGTGATCTCCAAACATACCGCCCAATTTCAGTCATAAATGTTGACCTTAAAATACTTCGCAAAGTCCTTGTCAGAAGATTAGAATAAAATCACTTGATTCATAATAAATCCTGATCAAAAAGGGTAAACACTCCACCACTAAAAAAAACACACAGACTAATAAATATAATATAAATATAATATATTATTGCTCCATCAATAAATTAGAAACCGCAGTTGTCTTTTTAGCTACAGAGAAAGTCTTTGACTGGGTAAACTCTAAATTTTTATTAGCCGCTCTATAAAAAATTTGGATTTTTGGTACATTCTTCGTAAACTGAATCTATACAGCTCTCCAAATGCATGTGTTAGGACTAAGTACTTCCCAAAACAGATCACGAGCTCACATCTGGTCCACTGCTTGTTAATGGGTGGATATGTGTGAGCGAGTAAGTGAATGGCTTGGGTGTGTGCGCGAGTGTGTGTGTGCCTGGGTGTGTGCCTACACGGCTGTATCTGGGTCTGAAGCTTGCTGAGCTTTGCCACTGAGGGACATGGTCATGGAAAATGGATGTATACACAAGAAGGAATAAGCATATTGGATTTTATGTCCAGTTCTACAGTTCGTTTTGGGTTGTGAGTAAGAATTTACTTTTGTTATGTTTGACTATTCAATAAATAAACTCATAAACATTTTAGTAATTAAATTATTTATACAGTCAGAAGTTAACTGAGTTGATTGCAGAGATAGAGGAGAAAAATGCAAATAAGGAAATGGCCATTACAAAAGTATTTATAAATGATTTGCTTTCCCTTCCTAATCTGTAGTCCCTACTTGTTTTTAATTCCACAAGAAATATATTTTTAAAGACACTTTGTCACTGTGCTGTGTGTATTTAGTAGAAAAACGTACTTACATATTTTTACTGTTTGCAGACATTTATTATTAATGAATAAAAGACAAACACAGAATGCGCAAGCTTGTCTTACCTGACAAGAGTAGTGTAGCACTAATTATCCAGTCCATTCTGTCACTCCCAAGGAAAACGTAAACAACACAGGAGTTCAGTATTACTTCTCTTGAAAGTTTCAGAGGAGGAGATGAAATCAAAATGAGTTCCTCAAAGGTAAGAGGTTAATTCAGAGGAACTGTTATGTAGGAGGAGCTACAATACTGACAGCACTGTCTGTTTGATGCCAAACTACACTGTGGTGGTGTTGTTTAATGTGAATCAAACACTTATTTTTTAAGTAAACAATACTGACACTTACAGTAAACACATTGGATAGTTTATTAGTTTCTGAGCCACAAGATAAAATCACTGTGATTGTGAATATGAAGATAAGAAATAGCAAAACAAAAACCTTCAATCTAAGGTTCTATCAGTCTATTTGCTGATGTGAAAATGGGTAAAAAGTTGGTCTTAATCAGATTTAAAAGCAATTGTTTAATTGTAATTAAGAAAAAGAAATCTAAAAATACAAATTTAGTTTCTGCTTTTCATGTGACTTCCTCTGAACATCTATGAGTGAGAAAATTTGATATCGTGGCAGTTTTGCAAGCGACATAGAGGCCTGGATTTATTATGTTCCTACTTCATGTGTGTGGTTGACTGTTCATACCCTAATAACCCTAATCTTGAACAGTGTAGATCTTTTGTGAGCACATTATGCTGATATGCACATAAAGTGAATACATTTTCAGTACTTAGCATCACTTTGAACATATAAAAATAGTTCATTTTAGAGCCTCGCCTCACTGGTAGATGACTAACCAGCTGACTCTTGCTCTATGAGGAACTCTACAAGAAGTCCCCTTCCCCTAACCCGTACAACACCAGTGTTAAAGTATATTCTGACACTACAAACTTACACGTGATGCTCTGAGCATATCCAAGGTGCAACATTTCACATGTTTTTAAATGTGTGTTTTGTTTCATAAGCTATTTGAATGAAAGAAACTGAAAGCGATGCAATGCGTAGTAAAACCTGACGATGTGAATGTGTAACCTGATCTTGATAAACACAGACTGATTAATGGAAGATGGTGTCCTGTAGTGACTTCAGTGGACAGTGTGGAAAGAGTACTTCAAGGAAATCCTTAATCCTACTGACATACCTTAGATAGAAGAAGTAGAGCCTGGTGTTAAACTGAATAATGTCAATGAGGGAAATAACTTCCTTGTGTGGTGATGGCTGAATCAGGTATGACTTTCCTCCTGGTAATGGAACATTTTTGCAATATCTAACTAAAACGAATACCCAAATCCCAAATATTTATTGAAATGATCTACATGTGATTGTGAACATTTTTGCTTTTGTATATATTATTTTACATAACCTAACATTACCATTATCACATCATAATGTACCTAAAAAGCTTCTGTGTTATTTACAGTGAGATGTGTCCATAACAGAGACAACATAAGCATGGTTATTTTGCTGGCTTCAATCAGTTTTTGTGATGTAGGGCTTATATGCATCAAACTTTTAAATTACCTTTTTTTTTTTTTGCAGTGGTAACAACCCCTGCTTTTTGCCCTCTATGCAGGCATCTATGCAGGCATTGTGTGTGATCACACAACTGAAGCTGAACTATATTTTCATAGTATATCTTAATTTTTTTCTTTGTTTTATTTATTTAATTGAGACACAGCTTGTAGCTTTAATTGAAATGCCTGTCAATTTTTCCCTCTTATCAGATTTTTATAATAGACTTGTAGTCAGGACCACCTAAACCAAGACCAAGAATCTCCCGACCACTATGTCGATCTGAGACAGCGAGACCGAGACAGCGAGACCAAGACAAGACGAAGACCAAAGTCCATCGAGACCAAGACGAGACCAGGTAAAAGTAGTCTCGAGACATCCAACTCTAGTTTATAATTAGTGAATAAAACTTGTTGTACCTGACAAGAACAATGTAGCACTAAATATGCAGTCCACTATGCAGTGGACATAGAGGATGAGCACAATGTGCACATGCTGGATAAGCTCTTGGACCAAGATTGCACCTGTGCTTGGCTCTATATTGTCTTTTAAGCCTCACCTTGGGATCAACCATCTTTAGCAAACACTACCGCCGTATCTTCCACCTCATCGCCCCTATGATTGCGGTGTAGATTACAGTCTCTCTAAACCAGAGAGGGAGGCTAAAGAGAAGTATATCATGGATTCCTTAGCTGTTAGTATAATCAGTCTCTCCACTTCTACACTCCGGGGCCGGATATTTCTTTGTGGAGAAAAAGGACAAGTCTCTCCATCACTGTATTATTTGATTACCGAGGCCTGAATAAGATAAACAAGTATCCCCTTCCTCTGTTGCCATGCACATCCAATCTTTTCTAAACTGGATTTGAGTAATGCTTACCATCTTGTCAGGATCAGGAAAGGAGACGAGTGGAAGACATCCTGGTGAGATGTCATTCATGCAGCGGTCGTTCTGGTGACCAGCCTTGGCCAGAGATGTCCAGGAATTTGTCTCTGTTTGCCCCACCTGGGCAAAGAATAAGACTTCAAGCTCACCTCCCACCAGACTCCTAAGACCACTTCCCACTCCTGGCAGACCGTGGTCCCATATTGCTTTACCTCCTTTCTTAGGTAATATTACCATTCTCACCATTGTTGACTGTTTCTTCAAGGCTGCCCAGTTTGTCCCTCTCCCAAAATTCCCCACAGCCTTTGAAACAGCACAGTTACTTACCAACCATGGCTTCACGACATCTCCAAGGACACTGTATCGGACCAAGGTCCTCAGGTCACTTCCCGAGTTTGGAAGTGTCTGTCCATTTAAACCTGCCTTGAAACTTGAAAATTCATACATCTCTCTCATTTGAAACCTTTTGTCTTTGAAGTCCTGCATTTGGGTTCTGCTTTTATGACAGACCTGACACCTTGTCCTAAATGCAAACAAAACTAGCACCATGATCATAGCTCTTCCTGATTTATATTCTAAAATTAGGCTCTTAGTTTATTCAAATGCTAAACTCTTATACTCATGTAGCATCTACTTTTCGTTCCTGTTTTTTAATTTAAGGGACATTTCTAAATTGCGACATATTGTCTCTTTAGGAGAAATGGAGAAAATTATTCATGCTTTTTTGTTATTATTATATTAATCTAATGCCTTGTTTAATGGCTTAGATTATTAAACAAAAAAAGATCTAGATTATCATACAAAATGCTACGGCCAGAATATTAACATGATCCAGCAAGCGAGCTCACAAGGGTCCCATTCTATATTCTTTACGTTG
Organism: Neolamprologus brichardi; assembly: GCF_056152115.1. NCBI lineage: Eukaryota > Metazoa > Chordata > Actinopteri > Cichliformes > Cichlidae > Neolamprologus > Neolamprologus brichardi. The sequence goes on from NC_142111.1 coordinate 12,235,381, forward strand.
GTTTCCAGTACATTTAAAACTTTGTTTTAATTGTTGTTCTCACAAACAGAGCACTAAACATGCAGGCTCCAGACTATTTATCCCAGCTTTTTATCAAGATCTTTGCTGCTCATAGAATTGGTTCAGAGGCTGAGAATCGGGTACTTGTTCACATATTAGATTCAAGGCTAAGGAGGGCCTAAGCTTTTCAGTCTGTGACACCGTGACTTTGGAACAGTCATCCACTGCATTTAGATTTAGCTCAGTTTTTTTTTTAGTTTATTATTATATTTTACTATAGACCCCTTCTTAAAAACAAAACAAAACAAACAACAACAAAAATCCCTGCAAGTTCTGTAGTGGTGATTGTAATTTACATTAGATAGATAGATAGATAGATAGATAGATAGATAGATAGATAGATAGATAGATAGTAGGGGTGCAACGATACTCGTATCGATATCGAACCGTTCGATACAGTGCTTTCGGTTCGGTACGCATATGTATCGAACGATACAACATTTTTAATTTATTTTATCAACTTTCCTTCTGACGATGCTGTCTGTGTTGAGCGCTCAGTGGATCTGCGCTCGACAGTGCAGCCTAGGCGGAGTAGTCGAACACAGATTCACTGAGCGCAGGGCAAGCTAGCTAGACAGAAGTTAAGCTCGTTGCAACATGGCAAATTGAACCTCCCCCACCCTCATTCAGATCTGGCGTTTGGAACTATTTTGGTTTTCATGTGACGTATGACCCTGAAGGTAAGCGTGTCATGGACAAAAGTAAAACAGTATGTTGGATGTGCCAGCAATGCTCAATTGGTGGGAACTAGTGTGTTAGCTCAGTTAGCTCGTTAATGTGTTGACGTCTTCCAGCCCCACTCATGAGGCGATCCGCGGTAGCTCGTTAACGGAGATTTGCCGTGTTGTGACCTTAACGTCATTTCAGATTAAGGCTGACAGCACTAGTGGGAACACAACCAATATGACTGCACATTTACTCCGACATCATCCTAGTGCAAAGACAAGTGGAAGCAGACAAAAACAAGCACGCATGCTACAAACTTTACCCGAGTCATTTAGACAGCCGTTAGCACATGATTCTCCTTATGGGGACCTGATATGTTTAATATGCTGCTGAGAATATAGCCCAGAAGAAGCGTATAGTATAGCTTTTATTTTGGAAAGAGACATTTCTCCATAATAAACTCTCTTTTCCAAAGATGAGTGATTCCTCAATCAGATACAGGGCTCGCAAAATCGCTAGCCCGACGTCCTGGGGCTTTTTTCCAGTCGGGCTACCAAAATCTATCTCTGCCCTGCCCGTCGGCATATTGTAGGAAGGAAAAATATATGTCAATGCTTTTGCATTCTTTCGGAAATGTAGCTGGGTAATTATGTCATTGGCATCGGCCACTGTCAATATGTGACATACTGAAATCGCGTTTGAATTTGCGCTTGTTTTTTGCTTTCACTTTGCAATCGCGTGAACTGTGTATAGAAAGCGACAGTACTGATTGGTGAGTGATGATAATTTGCGCACCAATTCCTCTGACATCGTCTTATCAATCGTTAGCTTACTATGCAAACATGACAAGTGAAATCTCCTGCAGCTTAAACATGTGAGAGGTTGATCGCGCAGAGAATCGCTGAGCGTTATGTTAGTGCGTGTGTAAAAGCAGCAGGATATATATTTTAGTTCTGCTGAGCCAAATAAGACAGGTCAGGGTGAAGAAGTGACAAAACGGAAAGGTTATGACAAATCAGACTATAAGGCAAAAAGAAAGTGCAGCTTTATGGTTTCATGGACAAAAGAATTTCTGTGGCTGCAATATGACGAGCTAAATAACCAGGGCTGCACATAAGTGGTCCGCAGGTGCGCATTCGCTGTCAAAATAAAAACCGGCACAAGATAAGAAGTTGCAACGCGTGTTTGCGTACATAAGATTTTCAGGAGGAGGACAGACATTTGTTTAGAACTTTTAAAGATGTCGAAGAAGCTCCTTTAAACAATTACTGTGATGTTCCTCCACCTCCAAAGAAATGTCAGAAGGAGTCCGAACCACAAAAGAAGCGTGTATTCTCGGAAAAGTGGTTGCAGGAGGTGAGCTGGCTTCAAACAAATGATGAACGCACAGAGATGTGGTGCAGAATGTGCCGTGAAAATTTAATAAATGACAAATTAATAAAAAGGCATGAACATTTTTTTTGTATCGAAAAAATATCGAACCGTGACACCAAAGTATCAAACCGAACCGAACCGTGAATTTTGTTGTATCGTTGCACCCCTAATAGATAGATAGATAGATAGATAGATAGATAGATATTGATATAGATGCGCTTGACTTTCTCTGCACTTTCATCCAGTTCTTGTGAGCCAGAAAATCTGATAATTTGGCTTTTTTTTTTTAATGACGCATACAGCGTGAGTTATTCAGATTAGTCAGAATTGGATGAGAGTCAGTGGCACTAGCTTGGAGCCTGGGGGAGGAAGCAGATGGATCCTCCCTTCCTCTGTAACACTATATATAAACAAAGAAAAGTAAAACGGAAGTTAGTTAAAACCAGCAAAACTAAGACTGACATTGTGTAAGTGAGAAGTGCAAATTCTATTCCTAAATAACATGTATATTTTAAACCAAAGAGAAATAGCAAAATTAAAGTATGATGCGAAAATATTTTTGGCAGCCTTATACTTGACAGTCGTGTTCACCTGGCACAGAGTTGTAATAAAGCTTTATAGATAAAAAGTATAAAAGTATAGCATTTCCACACCTTCGCCATAAAAAAGTATGGAGAAGGCGTGGAACAGCTCATGATCCAAAGCATACCACATCATCTGTAAAACACAGCAGAGACAGTGTGAACAGACTGTGGAGTCTTGGCCTAACGAGTTAGCTCTTCTGTACTGTGCCATCCGCTTCGCGAAAGGTTTTTTAATGTATGTATATATGATACAATGTATAAATCATGGCAATCCTCCTATATTACTCTACTTTGTGCCGGAGGACCCGATCCTAGGGGTAGACCCTATTTTGGCGCTGCATGTTTTAGGGTTTAAAACCCACAGAGATGCAGTGTTTAGAGAAAATGCATCTCAACTGTTGTATTATTGTAGGGTCTACTTTAGAATATAAATCTCCCTGAGGCGACTGTGTTGTGATTTAGCGCTGTATAAATAAAATTTAACTGAATTGATATTCCTGACACTAAGGGTTTTCACTTAAACAGCAGTTGTCCTTCTTCTCTCCTGGATCACCTGGAGCTTTCTTTAGGTGCTTTCCCAGCTTTGACAAATGTACAGCTGGGATAAGCACATTTACTCAGGGCCTTCTTGATATGATGTTCTTCAGCTTCCCTGGCCGCTGTGTCTGTGGACATCTGTGTTCGCTCTGTGTTGTGGCATCCTAATGACACCCATTGTGCTCCAGTTGATGATGAGAGTCAAACTTTAAAAATACTGATCACTATGCATTGCTTTATGGTACACATCAACTTTTAAAAGTCCCCCTTACTGACAGTTCAAAGAGCAATCACACTTGGTCCCTGCTGAGATTGGTCCTGTTGCTGAATTTGGGGTCATCCTGTAATCTCTTTCGAACGCTTCCGTGAAAAGAGATGTAACATCATACAAGACCATTGTTTCATCTGCCTCCATAATGACCTCTCATCTTCTCAACAAAATCCAAGGTGAGTGCCTTCCTCTCTTCCATGCTGATGTTGGATGCTGGGTGCTTTGCATTGCTAAGACAGGCGGAAACTTTTGTCCACAGTTGATCTGCTTCCACGTCTGCAATGTTGTTGTTTCGAATTGCTGTTTCTGTGTATCAGGGGCTGGGTCTGCGACACAGTATTTTGAGTTCATTTTGTATTTTTAATTTCTTATATTATATTGAAAATATGTTAGTCTTGTGTTGGTATTATCAGTTAGGATATAGCTGAGTGCTATTCTAGTTTAGGTTTTCATCTATGCCCCTTTGTGAGAGTCTGTTCTTGTCCTCTGTGTCAGTATGACTTGTATTTCTTGTCTGTGTGTTTCATGTTATCAAGCCCGTGTTGTCATGTCTACGTCTCTCCATGTTTTCTGTAAGTATTTCCTTGACCGCGCATCAAAGACAACATGACAATATGTTGTCTAAAAATGATTTTTTTAATAAACTTATGATACGAGTATATGGTTAATCTAAACTGCTGTTATCTTTCTAATTGTAACTTAATCATATGAAACCAAAAAGAAATTTTTTTTTTACATATTGCAAATAACAAACACTGGCGTATGAGAAATATTTTTTATACAAAGTCACATCACAGAGCTAAAACATTGCATACCCTGTCCATTCTTTCTCAACAAAGCAAGTCACATTTCACAAGTTCAGTTTTTTAAAGCAAGCAAAGTGTTTTTTAACTATATCTATTGAATTTGATAAGTTTTACAGTACATAATGGCATGACAATTAGTTTCACTGTACAATGTTTGCAGTAATTTAAATTGAAAGGTGAGCAGAAGGATGCCTCAAAAAATATAGTATTGTGACCCTGTTTTCAGGGTCTTGACCTCAAGTGAGGAAACTGAATGAGTGATATTTGACACAGCAAGCTGTTTATTATTTGATCAATCAAATGTAGTAGAATGGACATTTGTACCTACCATGTTCACTCCTAAAACTATCTAGAGGGTCTATAGATTTCATATAAATTAAATGTACAACTACATTTGTGATCTTTTTTACTCTGCTAGGGTTGCGCCTGCATCAGTCCCAGGACTTGGACCATCTGCAGCATTTTCATTTATCATCTGTTTGTATTTGCTCTTGAAGAATCCAGCCTAGGAGTAAAAAAAAAACCCCACACATAAATGTAACAATCATGCATTAAAAATGAATGAAAATAACCAAGGTATATGAGTAAATATAATAACCTTTAAACTATTTTCAACAGGATATGTTCTCTAAAACCTTTATAACTGATTAGTTGAAAAAGTGTAAGAAGAGTCTTTCACCTTATACAGGCCAGCTGTGAGTAAGGCCAGAAAAGCCAACCCTCCCAGACATCCTCCAACGATCTCTTTGGTGAAATCTGGCTCAGGGTAAACTTCCACCTCTGCCTCAATCTGAGAGATGAAGTGACAGGATGTTGATACCAATGAAACTCTTAATAACTCAAACTAGGGAAAATAATGTGTACACACCTTGCGAACAGGAGAACTGTTGTCAGACCCTGTTGAAAAGTAGATGTACTGGGTTTTGTCGTACTCCAGACTGGCTGTGCTGGTCAAGAGGTATTTAGCAGATTGAAGTCCAATCTAAGAAAAAATGTAAAGCTTAAAGATTTAACAGTTGTAAAAAAAATAATCTTTCATTTAACCCCAAAACCCCTCCAGTTACCTGCTGTATCCATCGTGAACTAATGTTGGCAGAGATTTTGTACGTCATACTCTGCAGTCTTTCCAGGAATATGTTGCACTTGAACACTCTGCACGTGGCTACAGAGCAGTCCTGTGATTTTAAGAAGAGAAGATGCAACACAAGCTGTGAGCCAGTGTAATGTGATTTTTGTTTGTTTGTTTAAATCTACAATTAGGTTAAATTTGAACAGGTAAAGTGCAGATGCATACTTACCACCACTTTATCCTTTTGTATCTTTGTAACAAAATCTCTGAGGCTTGGTTCTTCGTCATTTCCTTTCTGACAATCTGGAATCTGAAATACCTTTGATTTAAGTTTTATTGGTCTTAATTTTACCATATGCATCCATTCACAATAAAGTTTAAGCTATTTGTAGTTTCAGCAGCTAAAATATATATTACATAAATATTACCTGTAGGCTGCTCAAATCCACCCAAATGTCTTTTTCACCAAGCTTCACTGGAACCCTGATCACCACAGTGAAATTAAGCGCTCTGATATCATTTGTTACCTAAATGAATGAAGAAAAGGACAAAATGAATTAGAGTTAGGTCTAAATCATACAATAAACTTTTAAAGAGGATAGAAGTTATAGTCTAAGGATCTTGGAAAGAAAAGAGTCTGGACTTCTTTGAGTTGCTTGAAGACGTTTCACCTCTCATCCAAGAAGCTTCTTCAGTTCCAAGGTCAAAAGGTGGGGAGTCCCAGATTTAAAACCCGTGGGAGTTTCCCCCCAAAGAGGGACAAAGGACCCCCTGATGATCCTGTACCTAATCACATGAGCCAAGGTGTGAAAGCGGGTGTGGGTCACAATCAGCCAGGGTTTCGGGTGAGCTCATTGTGAAACCTGGCCCCAACCTATCATGTGATTTCCTGAGGTCAGATGGCCCAGGATGTGAGTGGGCGTTAAGGCATCTGGGAAGGGATCTCAAAACTGCATTATAGATGGCAGACAGTTGGTGTCGTAAACCACCGCCTCTGTTCAAAGATGGTCGCTCACAGTGGATATAAATGGCTTCTTTCACTCCTCTTTCAAACCATCTGTCCTCTCTGTCCAAAATGTGAACGTTGGCATCCTCGAAAGAGTGACCTTTGTCCTTTAGATGCAGATGGACAGCACAACATAAAAGAGCCACCTCCACGGGACAAGACTCAGCAGTCCAGCTGCATCTAAAGGACAAAGGTCACATGATAGGGTGGGGCCAGGTTTCACAATGAGCTCACCCGAAACCCTGGCCGATTGTGACCCACACCCGCTTTCACACCTTGTGATCATCAGGGGGTCCTTTGTCCCTCTTTGGGGGGAAACTCCCACGGGGTTTAAATCTGGGACTCTCCACCTTTTGACCTTAGAACGGAAGAAGCTTCTCGGATGAGAGGTGAAACGTCTTCAAGCAGCTCAAAGAAGTCCAGACACTTTTCTTTCCAAGCTCCTTAGACTACGATGACCTGGATGACTGAGAACCTTCATAGACAGATAGAAGTTATATTTTACCTTAACTGACTGTTGGACTGGTTTCTTCAAATCATTCTTCCCAAATGTGAAATTGTTATAGCTGAGTGAGCTAAACAGACATATTTTGAGGTTTAAATATACATTATGTAATAGAACATTTGTTACTGTGTGATTTCTTTTGTTACAAACATAACAACAAATACCTTTCAAATGTCATAAAAATGCTGTATTTTACATCAATCGATTTCTTTTTATAGAGTTCACTTGTAGTGGCATGCTCCTGATTTCCACTGAAAGAGAAAAGAAAAAAAAATCTGTTCTGTATCTGTGGTGCTGTTGCATAAATTAAGAGTAACTATACCAAAGCAACAGTACCTGGTGGCATTTGCAGTGACAAAGATCTTCCTCTCAAGTTGACTATTCGTTTCAATCCCATAGGAGACAATTAAGGAAGCCTTAATTGAATGAGAGAAATGAGTGACTTCCCTTTGTCTTTAAATTGTGCAAAAGTCAGAAAAAAGAAAGAGATAAAAGATGTTCTGTACAAATACAATTTAAAACAAGAAACAAACCCCAGTTTTGCTCTTGAAAATTGGCTTGTCAATAGTGCAGTCTGTCCATCCCCGGGATAAACCATCTTCACTGTCCACGGAGTTGCACTCAATTCGTCCCTTTATTAGGAATAAAATGACTGCTGAATGGATTGGGAGAGCAGCAGATCAGTGATGAACTAAAACAGACTTGATCCTGATGCCTTACCTGCTGACCCGTGAACTTCCTGTAGGAGAGTCCAGCTGGGTACGTGAGAATAACACGGCTGTTGTAGGAGTTTTCTCCTCTGTTCTCCACTGTGACTGTGACATTCAAAAGCTCTTCAATACCCACTTTAACCTCTGAGGATCTGACAGAGTACAAAGCCCAATGAGAACAAGGCAAAACAAGACAAGACTAGAAGCATACTAATGTCAAAGTATTCCAAATGTAATGCACTTTGAGCTTTGATAAACCATGTTATTTTTCAGCTCAAACAGTAAGGTAAATGGCTTTGTTAAGATACTGATGCTAAAAGTGAAAAAAAAAAAAACATTCGTCCCTTCTTACTGAGTTAACATTCTAATACTTGCTGGTTCCCATATGGAGAAGAAATAGAAAAATACTTATGAAAGACTTTCATCAGATGTGGCCTACTTCATATAGTGAATCATAAAAGGCTTATATGATTTACTCATGAAAGTGGACACTTTCATATATTGTTTTAGTAAGTATCCAAAACATACAAGTTTCATTTATATAATTTTTCTAGGGATCTTTCACTCTTGTATGCTTTTCATACAAGTTTCACACAAGACAGATATAAATTGTATAAGATTTATATACATTCTCAGTGACCGTCTTATTGCTGTCCGTCCTCCCGAATCCACCCCATATGGAAAAGGTATATATAAATCTCATACATTTGTATCTGTCTTGTGTGAAACTTGTATGAAAAGCATACAAGAGTGAAAACAGATATAAGATCCCTAGAAAATTATATAAACGAAACTTGTATGTTTTGGATACTTACTAAAACAATATATGAAAGTAATGAGAAAGTGGCCACTTTCATGAGTAAATCATATAAGCCTTATATGATTCACTATATGAAGTACGCCGCATCTTATGCAAGTCTTTTATAAGTTTTTTTCTATTTCTTTTCCATATGGGTAGCACAAAAAACAACAGTGTCATCAGTTTCAAAAATATTAATAATGGTTGTATAAGGACAAGTTAAGTGACATTAAGTACAACTTGCAAATAACAACACATTTGAAGAAAACAAGACGCACAAGCAAAGCTTAAGTTTTGTACAGTGGGATGCAAAAGTTTGGGCAACCTTGTTAATAGTCATTATTTTCCTGTATAAATCGTTGGTTGTTACAATAAAAAATGTCAGTTAAATATATCATATAGGAGACACAAACAGTGATATTTGAGAAGTGAAATGAAGTTTATTGGATTTACAGAAAGTGTGCAATAATTGTTTAAACAAAATCAGGCAGGTGTATACATTTGGGCACTGTTGTCATTTTATTGATTCCAAAACCTTTGAGACTAATTATTGGAACTCAACTTGGCTTGGTAAGCTCAGTGACCCCTGACCTACATACACAGGTGAATCCAATAATGAGAAAGCGTATTAAGGGGGTCAATTGTAAGTTTCCCTCCTCTTTTAATTTTCTCTGAAGAGTAGCAACATGGGGGTCTCAAAACAACTCTCAAATGACCTGAAGACAAAGATTGTTCACCATCATGGTTTAGGGCAGTGGTTCCCAAACTTTTTTTGCTGGGCCCCACTTGTTTTACAAGAAAAATGTTCGCGCCCCCCTCGCGCGCGCGCGCACGCACGCACGCACGAACACATCCTCCAACCACACACACCCATATTTTGCTCCATTGCGGTGTATTTCACACCTCAAATATTTAGTAAACAATTAAGCAAATACAAGTAATCTGCAATAAATGACAGGTAGTAAGGAAATAAACTACTAAGTCTTTTACGCTACGTCCACACCTACACGAGTATTTTTGAAAACGCAGCTGTTTCGTCCACACGTAAACGGCGTTTCGAATCACCGAGAACGGAGATTTTTTAAAACTCCTTTTTTGCGTTTACCACGAGGAATACAGAGTTCCTCAGGCAACGTCAAAGGTATGTGCATTTTTTCACGTCACACTGCGCGCCACGTTATTGTTTACATGAGATGAATTGCAGAATGGCAGATAGAGACAAAATACTGTTAATCTGACTATCTGCAGGTTTTACAGGCTTACATATACAAGCAGTTACTGTCCCTCCATTTAGAAAGGCAGAGGCGTCATGGTGTAATTATTTTACATGTAGTTGTTTTTTTTCCTGTGTAATAATATTCAACATTGCTATAAATACATTTTTCAAAAAATCCCTCTGCAAAATGGTTCAAAAACATAAACAACTGTTGGATGCTGTTTGTCCGTGATTTGAACCGGGGGAACAAATTGTGGCAGGATCAGCCTGACGTTATTTGTATCCCACTGTAACATTACTGTATAAAGAGCTAACATCTCCAAAATGTCAGGAGTAGTTAGTCCTTACAGCAAGTGTTTGTGAACTACAAATCAAGAATGTGGGATACTGTTTGTCCATGATTTAAATATCCCAGCACTGCTTCCAAGGAAGGGAAACCCAATCCTGCAGGGAGACCTACCTCGGCACTTGTGCAGGTGAAACCAAAGGGAAGATATGCTTCACCATATTTTCTAGTCTTTGGCTTAGAATGAAGTTGGTTTGGAAACATATTCAGCGATGCTTCATCTCCTGCTTTGCGTTTCTGTGGGCGCCCCGTGCTAGCAGTGTCCAAGCATTGTTTTGTTTTTTTTTCTCTTTTCATGCCCCCCCTGCAATGGCTCTGCGCCCCCCCTAGGGGGCGGGCCCCACACTTTGGGAACGTCTGGTTTAGGGGAAGGATACAGAAAGCTGTCTCAGAGAGTTAAGCTGTCTGTTTCCACAGTTAGGAACAGTTGAGAAAATTGAAGACCACAGGCTCAGTTCAAGTTAAGGCTCGAAGTGCAGACCAAGAAAACTCTCGGATAGACAGAAGTAACGAATGGTGAGAACAGTCAGAGTCAACCCACAGACCAGCATCAAAGAGCTACAACATCATCTTGCAGCAGATGGAGTCACTGTGCATCGTTCAAGCATTCGGCGCACTTTACACAAGGAGATGCTGTATGCGAGAGTGATGCAGAGTAAGCCTTTTCTCCGCCCACAGCACAAACAGAGCCGCTTGAGGTTTGCTAAAGCACAGTTGGACAAGCCAGCTTCATTCTGGAATAAGGTGCTGTGGACTGATGAAACGAAAATTGAGTTATTTGGGCATAACAAGGGGTGTTATGCATGGAGGAAAAAGTACACAGCAGAAAAACACCTGCTACCTACAGTAAAATATGGTGGTGGTTCCATCATGCTGTGGGGCTGTGTGGCCAGTGCAGGGACTGGGAATCTTGTCAAAGTTGAGGGACACATGGATTCCACTCAGTATCAGCAGATTCTGGAGACCAATGTCCAGGAATCAGTGACAAAGCTGAAGCTGCGCCGGGGCTGGATCTTTCAACAAGACAACGACCCGAAACACTGCTCAAAATCCACTAAGGCATTATTCATGCAGAAGAACAAGTAATCCAAGTTCCGGTTGCGCCGTAAGATGGCCGCACCGACGAGAGCTCCCAGTCATCTCATCAAAAAACTGAAGTATAACGTTCTGGAACGGCCATCTCAGTCCCCAGACCTGAATATTATTGAAAATCTGTGGTGTGAGTTAAAGAGTGCTGTCCATGCACGAAAGCCATCAAACCTGAATGAACTAGAGATGTTTTGTAAAGAGGAATGGTCCAAAATACCTTCAACCATAATCCAGACTCTCATTGGAACCTACAGGAAGCGTTTAGAGGCTGTAATTTCTGCAAAAGGCTGATCTACTAAATGTTGATTTAATTTCTTTTTTTTTTTTGTGGTGCCCAAATTTATGATTTTTTTTAAACAATTATTGCACACTTTCTGTAAATCCAATAAACTTCCTTTCACTTCTCAAATATCACTGTGTGTGTCTCCTATATGATATATTTAACTGACATTTTTATTGTAACAACCAACGATTTATACAGGAAAATAATGACTATTAACAAGGTTGCCCAAACCTTTGCATCCCCCTGTAACAGTGACTCACCTGGTGAAGTTGAAATCCACTTTCAGGTTATCAACGCATTTGTTGTCAGTGCCGCAGTTGATCTCAAACCCTAACTGTGGAAGAGCATGATGGAAAAGTACACATTATAAATTATTTAAAGACTAAATAAGTGGTTTTATGGTGATCCAATGTGCTACCACATGTAGGTCTACAGGCAAAAAAAACAACAAAATAAAACTTTACAAAGACAGAAAATAGAAGTTAATATATACACACAAAAAACACAGTTAATAACTGCAACCCTGCACAAATTAAAAGGACTTTGAGTCTGTTTGAATGTAAACACAGAGCCATAGTAACAGAAATCCCCTTTAGCACACTTCTAATCTAATTGTGGGAACAGTTCAAGAAGCTGCACTTGATCTGATGTGAGGTTTTTTGAGAGACTGGGGAAGCAGTTATACTGGAGGATAAAAAAACGAGAGTTTTATGAGCCAAAAGAAGGATTTTTATTTTTATTTCTATTTATAAAGAATGAGAGCATGATGGTAAAGTGTAAAATGCATCATGGACAGAAACAACTGCATTATGCTGCTAACACAACTTCAGCTCTTTGCAATCACCTGCACAGACAACATGCTGACGCTAAGCTAGCCAAGTACTCAGAGTGATGTTAGCTGAGTGAATGTTGACCTCAGGCCAGCAGCCAGACCCTGAAGTTCAACATGTAACAAACTGATAAGGTGTCAGTCTGTATCCCCTGCTTCTACCTGTTCATGTTTCTAAAGTAGAATCACCGTGGCAATCGCTTGAAAGTCTCTTTTTGCAGGGTTTCATATTTGCTTTTTGCTGTCAGCTTTGTATTCATACATAAATACTAAGAGGAAAGTCATATGTGTGACTCAAAAACACATTTTTTTCTATTTGATATTTATTTCTGAACAGGCAGAAGGTCTTCATGGGCTCAGCTTTAAACATGCCGTCACTGCACTAATGGTGACTCATTTACTTCAAGTACTTGCGCAGAAGTCGCTCAAAGAAGTATCAGTCAGTTGCATGCCTACAATAAAATTGATTCAGTAAAGGTAAGGGCAAACCTAAAAGTTTCTCATAACTTCATAAAGACTAGCCTCAGTTGGTCAGCTAATAGGGTTTACTAAAGTTTACTTACAGGATGAATGGTTGTTGTTTGGGCCTGCGGGGCAAGACTTGGACTGAGGTTGGTGTTTGAGGCCAAACTATTAAACGTGAATTTGAGCTCATTGGAAAGTTGGTTGAGAAAGTCATCGGGGCAAGCCTGCAAGAAGAGGTTTAGATTCAATGTTGGAGGAGTCTTAAAAGTAAAATTAATTAAACAAAATCTTAAGTTTAATGACTTTTAAGGATTTTAAGATTGTTATTAGATCTTACCTCAATGAGGAATTTTACAGTTGAACATTTTTTTATTCCTAAGTCAACATCAACTGATCCAGACTGCTCTTGTTGCTTCTCACTGGTGTAAGCTCGGTTGTTTGGAGGCTTCCGAGTGGCATCCAGTGTTATAGTGTAATCAATCCTCGCTCGAGCTAAAATAGAGAAATAGAATTTGATTTTAATGTTGCAAGTTTAAATACATTAAAAATAAAATGATGTGCAGTAATTGAGAAAAAGAGAGAAGGATGATTAACCTGTGTCGACTGTAGACACTCTGCTCATAGTAAAGCAGATTCGAGCTGTGTTCTCCGATGGTTTTGAGCAGTTTACATTCTGTGTAGGGATTTTGTTTGGGCTAAACGACACCTCAGCTCTCACCATTACTATGGGTCTTGATCTGGAAAGTAAGGAAATACATGTGAACGGCATGGCAGATGGCTGCCCCTGCCTGAGCCGTGTTCACACAGAGGTTTCTTACTCTTAAAGGGGAGAATTTCCGTTTTGAAAGAGAACTTTTGATTTTATCTAATTCTCAGGGTTAAGCTGTGTGAAAGGGAAAATATGGACCTGAGAAATGATATCTAAACTGAAAAGGCAGCTTTAATGCTGAATACTTTCAAAAAAAAAAAAAAAGCAAGGGATTCAAAACCAGAAATCATAGGATTTATTTAGAGGGAACAGAAGGAGACTCAGACAGTATGAAACATCAGATAATGATGGAGATAGGAAACAATGAAACAAAACACAACTGAAAATAATAAACTAATAAATAAGTAGAGAGGTAAGAGAGGTAAGTATGAGTATAAACGGAAACACTGGGGCGCACTAGAAAGTCAGAAACTAAAAACTTAATAAAAATTGAAGAAGGTCTAAATCATACCCCAAACCCCCCAAAAAAGAAATGCTGTAAATTATTGTTAATGATTTGTGTAATAATTGAACATAAATCATTAAAGCTTTTAATAAAATATATTTGTAAATGTGCCAGACTTATAATATTTAACTTTAGAATGTACCTAAATATTTGACCATTACCTGGACTTACCTCAGTAAGGCAACTGTGCCCTTTGAACCCACCGCTAAGTCAAGCAGTCCATCACCACTCTGATCAAAAGATGACTGACTGATTGTCAGGCCAAAGAACTTCAGTCCTGACTGGACCTCAGAGCCAGTAATTCTCTGAAATATTTTAATTAATCAGATTTCATAAAATATTGACTTTACTTGATAGTTGAGGTTAGTCATCATTGTGAGTTCTTTGATGTTGTGTACCTGTGAGTAAGTAGGACTGATTCTTCCTCTTCCTTCGCCATTAAATATGTAGATGCTGCCTTCACCATTATTCTCCAAAGGTGCTCCAACTGCCAAATCCCTGAATCCATCTGAGTTTAGATCAGGCAGCACAGCAAGAGAAGAGCCGAACCTTCCTTTGACAGCTGCACGTCCTCTTAGTACTAATGGATCATCAAAATTACACTCCACAATCTAAAAGGAGGAGAGTGAATATTTTATGATCCTTAAGAAAGTTGACAAGTAAACTCATTAATTTAACTGCAGTAAATAAAACCGTGATTTACCAAACCAGTTAGTCTGCAAACATAAACTCTTCCCTCTCTATCAGGCTCCATGTACATTGGGGCTGATATGAAGATTAGATCAGTGATGTCATCGTTATTTATGCCCATGGTACACACCTCTGCCCCGAAATATTCACCAGTCTGATACTGTGTAAGGAAGATATTATTATTTTTGTATCTGAGATAATAATTTCTATGGAAATTATAATTTAATTCATATCTGTCTTGCTACAAATGCATACTTGTGATGAAAAGGGCTCAATCTTTTGTTTTTTCAAGTTTTCTCTGTTAACAGCAACCACAACTCCTCTGTGTTTATATCTTGGAGCACCAACAACTGTCAGAGAGCCATACCAGGATTTAGCAATCGCCATGGAGTAACCTAGAATTTAGGTTTTCAAAAGGAGAAGACAGATTAAGATTCCTGATTAATCCTTTTAAATTATGTCTGTTTTGCAAACTATTCTCACCAAGATAACTGTCAGGCTCCAAAGACACATCCTCATATGTTTTCAGCTTCTGGCCTCTTGTTGTGTATTGCACGTAGCCTCCCTTCCACTGGTTTGCACCAACAATAGACATCTGAATTCCCTACAGTGTAGACAGAAAATACATTTTATATACAATTTATTTTTCATTTAAAATCTGGAGTGTGTTTAACCTGTATTTGCCATTAGAACTTAAAAACTGCCACAAAGGCACATGTGAATCTTTCTTTCTATGACTAGACTGTCTGGTGAGTTTCAGGTAGTTTTAATTACCTCAGGCACAATAACTGCACTGAATCCCTCTTGAGACATTTCCATTTCCAGTGACTCTCCACTGCTTTGAGATCCTGTAACAGAAAAATAAATGAGAAGGTAAAAGATAGACACGATGAGTCAAATTGAATTTGAAGGTTCATTTTTTTATTATGCTTCAAGTAATTATTAAAAAAAAATATTACAGTTTATTTTAAAACTACTCAACATTTATTGCTCATTTCACAAAATGTAAAGTTACATTTGATTTTACATGTGACTTTATTGAATACAGTACAATAAAGTTAATACAATGTACTAATTTTAGTTTTTTCTTATTGTAGCAGTTTACACAACAAATGAAAGTTAACTGCTTCAATTCCAGAAGGACACAGATCCTCATAATGAATGTGAAAAAAATCCCTTGTGAATAAGTGAGCGGCTGAAAGTAGCATTTATTACAGTGCAATTATTTTAATTTTTGAAAAATTTACAGGAATTTTAACAAAGTTGTAACAATAAATCTATGTTTGTACCTTCGATTGAGAAAATTTTGTCCTGCAGATTCTGTCTTATTACTTCAAGTGCATTGAAGTTTTCCACTTGAAAGACGTGTTTGTTTGAGGGAGACGATGCAATGGTGTCCAGTTCTCTTCTGGCATCAGGTTTATTAAATGCATTCCCCACCTACGATTGTTGACAAACATGTTT
Organism: Neolamprologus brichardi; assembly: GCF_056152115.1. NCBI lineage: Eukaryota > Metazoa > Chordata > Actinopteri > Cichliformes > Cichlidae > Neolamprologus > Neolamprologus brichardi. The sequence goes on from NC_142111.1 coordinate 12,251,364, forward strand.
GAGTCCTCATACTATGCAAAATTATTTGCTCACTTTATTAAAATACATTCGTTAAACTTCACTTGATTTACAAACAGGTATTAAACTCTCTAACACTGAATAGAACCTAAATCCATGATAACATTTATGTCATGCTATAAAATAGTTTTTACACATATTTTTTCCTCTACTAGCTGTATTTGTATTACACACATATCTCATGTTTCCATTAGTAATTCAGCTTTTATTTAAGAGACTTCATTTAAATTTTACATGGTCAGTGAGTTTGGCTTTGATTTAAATAAATGCACTACATGTACATTATATGGTGCATATACAAATGTGTGGCCAGCATGTAACTAAATCTCTTAATCTTTGAATTCGGGTGTTTTCAGTCATATTATTACAGGCATAAAAAATTCAATCCCTTAGCCATGCAGTCTGAATTTACAAATATTTGTGAATGAGTGAGTCATTCTAAAGAGCTCACTGAATTTAAGTGTAGTACTGTAATATGATCGCACTGCTGCAACAAGTCACCAAATTTTATTTGGTCTGCCTGTATATTCCATGATTGACTTTAAGTGGTATTATTCCAAAGTGGAAACATTTAGACAAAAACTGTGAGACGGGAATTTCATAACATTGGTTTCTATGGCCAAGCAACTTCAGGAGCTGTAGTGAGTGAGTGGTTCAGGACTTTTCTCCCTATAGTGCAGCATAATGTGACTGTAGTGTGACAACTGAATAAAACTCATTATTACTATAAAACTCAACATACTGCAGGTTTAAATAATGGAAGTACTTACCCCAATAGCAAATCGAACAATGTTTTTACTCTCTGCTAGCTGTGCTGCACCTCCCAGATTGGCCCGATCATGAGATTGTCCATCAGTAATTACTATCAAGACCTTCTTCACATTTTGTCTGGAACCACTTTGTGGTGTGAAAACATTGTTCCTGTCAAATTAAAAAAAAAATCTCATTTTAAAATATTGTTTTACAATTGATCTTGTAAATTATACACAATCAGGTAAACCGCATTATTATTATTTCTGCATGTCATTCTCTTTGGCAATTTTTTAAACTTTTGCACAGATCAACGTTATACAAGTTTGTTTATTTGCTTGTTTGCTTGTTTGGGATTTTTTTTGCTTGTTTTTTCAAATTAAACTCAGCAAATATTTGAATTTAGCCTTAGTTGAGGCCATATCATCTTCTCAGTAGAAGATGACACTCTGAAGCACAAGTTTGTGTACAGTGTGTCTTTTAAAAGGCTTCCCTCAGTCATACAGTCCACACAGTACTTAATGTGATCAGATTTATGGAAAAAAATCAACTGGACAATAATGTAACTGCACTTCTTCACTATTATAACTGCATTATTTACACAACATGTCTGATGGCCTTGGCGGTGTAAGTTTCTTCTCTCTGTTGACTGATTCTATTGATGTCAGTCTCCACTGATCTAGATGAGGAAAATTTCTTAAAGTAAAAGTGAACCTCAGGTGAAGTAGAGAACTGGGAAACAGAAAACTGAAAAAGAGAGAAAAAATACTTAATAGAAATAAAAATGTAGCTATTTTATGTCTTTGTCATGATTTTACTGACAGAGGGACAACAGTTGCTCACCTGTGTGTCACTTGAGAGAAATGATTTGATTAGATCTTTCACAAATTTCTTCATTGTTTGAAAATCAGTATTATATACACTGCCTGAACCATCCAACAGAAAGGCGATGTCTGCTTGTGTTCTACACTCTGTCAAAGAGATGGATTCAGAATTATGTTTTTTTAAACTCATATCATGCAAGCAAAAGGATTTTGTACCTTGGTAAAGGGTCAGTGAATACCACACATTTAAACATAGTCCCTTTAAAGTGTCCCCTTAGAACATTTTAGAGGGCATCACTAACTGTAATCACGCACCAGGAGTAATGGTGTGTGCGTGTGTGTGTGCGTGTGTGTGTGTGTGTGTGTGTGTGTGTTTAAGAGAGAGACAGACAGAGACAGAGAGGCAAAGACCATTTACTGTTACCTGGAGGAGAAGAAGGTATGGGTGGTCCAAGCCTATTATAACGGTCCAACTGAAAGCACACACCGTTGTACATGGTGATACTTCTGCAGTCCTTTGGAATGGTTGGACCACACACCTGAGAGGAGACAAAGCCAAGATGCCATAATACAGCAGGTTGAGTATTTTTTGTCACTTAAACAATTATTATTAGAAGTTCCTACACAACTCTTTAAAATCTGCTGACTTTTAGTCTGTTTAAAGAAGAGAGAGAGAGGCAGAGAGATAGAGAGATATAGGGATAGATATAGAGAGATACAATCACTGGTAATGTCTGCAGTTAAGTAACTCACCACACTGTTTTGTGCTGTCGGATCACTTTTCATTGTCAAACCAAGCGACATGTTGACTGCAAAATATGGTGCTGTATTGAAAGCATTACAAATGTGTTAAAACACTCCTAAAATACACTTTGTGGAAGGAAGAAAACAATATTCAAATTGAGAACTACAAAGTGCCACAATTCATGATTTGGCATGATAACTATTTTCAAAATGAAGGAAGGCAAAACAAAACTCAGTTTTACTTTTCTTCGTCACTATTGTCAAAATTTAAGAATTTTTTTCTTGTTTTTATCATCAGTTGGAAAGTTTATTTCATTTTTAAGGCTGAACGTTACATACTAAGATATCTAATATGGAAATCTACTGTAACTGTGATTTGATTTAAACAAATGTATGCGACAGGATCTATGGATATCTATTTTTATGGCAAAATACTATCTGAGTTTTAGCACATTTAGAAATGAATGGTTACCTACTTTGAAATTGTAAATCTTGGCAGTTTTGGGGAGAAGTGGTGCAACTGTATATATTCCCTTTTCCATTTTGTGAATGCTGTTCCAGTGGAGCACTGACGAGCAAACTAACAAAATAAATCCAGTCAATCATGTAAGTCTAGAAAGCAAACTCCATATGTCCATATAGCATAACAGAGATGGTAAATAAATAAAAAATAAATAGCAGTAATGTTAAACATGCAGCTGTAAACCGGCTATCAACATAACAATGCATGTCCTGACTTACTCTGATTGTCTTTGCACCACCTGGTAGCCAAAACCAGCAGCAGAGTTACTCAGGGTCTTCCAAGCCACGGGATCAATATTGAAACAAAGTGCAGCATTTAACACTGAGAATTAAAGAATTAAGAAGGACATTAGTAATTTTATTTAAAGCCACTGTAAAGGATGATAATGTGGTTATAGGCCTCTAATTATCATCACACATAGGAAACTGTAAATAGTATATGAGTATACATGTATAATATATCAGTTTCCAAAAGTTGATTCTGTTCATCTGGACGTAGCGTTTTCTGGGAGAAACGTTTCGTCACTCATCCAAGTGACTTCTTCAGTCAAGCTCAGGTCTGAGAGTATTACAAGCTACATGCGTATATATACATACATATATATATATACAGTGGGGCAAAAAAGTATTTAGTCAGCCACCGATTGTGCAAGTTCCCCCACTTAAAATGATGACAGAGGTCAGTAATTTGCACCAGAGGTACACTTCAACTGTGAGAGACAGAATGTGAAAAAAAAATCCATGAATTCACATGGTAGGATTTGTAAAGAATTTATTCGTAAATCAGGGTGGAAAATAAGTATTTGGTCAATAACAAAAATACAACTCAATACTTTGTAACATAACCTTTGTTGGCAATAACAGAGGTCAAACGTTTACTATAGGTCTTTACCAGGTTTGCACACACAGTAGCTGGTATTTTGGCCCATTCCTCCATGCAGATCTTCTCAAGAGCAGTGATGTTTTGGGGCTGTCGCCGAGCAACACGGACTTTCAACTCCCGCCACAGATTTTCTATGGGGTTGAGGTCTGGAGACTGGCTAGGCCATTCCAGGACTTTCAAATGCTTCTTACGGAGCCACTCCTTTGTTGCCCGGGCGGTGTGTTTTGGATCATTGTCATGTTGGAAGACCCAGCCTCGTTTCATCTTCAAAGTTCTCACTGATGGAAGGAGGTTTTGGCTCAAAATCTCACGATACTTGGCCCCATTCATTCTGTCCTTAACACGGATCAGTCGTCCTGTCCCCTTGGCAGAAAAACAGCCCCATAGCATGATGTTTCCACCCCCATGCTTCACAGTAGGTATGGTGTTCTTGGGATGCAACTCAGTATTCTTCTTCCTCCAAACACGACGAGTTGAGTTTATACCAAAAAGTTCTACTTTGGTTTCATCTGACCACATGACATTCTCCCAATCCTCTGCTGTATCATCCATGTGCTCTCTGGCAAACTTCAGACGGGCCTGGACATGCACTGGCTTCAGCAGCGGAACACGTCTGGCACTGCGGGATTTGATTCCCTGCCGTTGTAGTGTGTTACTGATGGTGACCTTTGTTACTTTGGTCCCAGCTCTCTGCAGGTCATTCACCAGGTCCCCCCGTGTGGTTCTGGGATCTTTGCTCACCGTTCTCATGATCATTTTGACCCCACGGGATGAGATCTTGCGTGGAGCCCCAGATCGAGGGAGATTATCAGTGGTCTTGTATGTCTTCCATTTTCTGATGATTGCTCCCACAGTTGATTTTTTCAAACCAAGCTGCTTGCCTATTGTAGATTCACTCTTCCCAGTCTGGTGCAGGTCTACAATTCTTTTCCTGGTGTCCTTCGAAAGCTCTTTGGCCTTGGCCATGGCGGCGTTTGGAGTCTGACTGGTTGAGGCTGTGGACAGGTGTCTTTTATACAGATGATGAGGTCAAACAGGTGCCATTCATACAGGTAACGAGTGGGGGACAGAAAAGCTTCTTACAGAAGACGTTACAGGTCTGTGAGAGCCAGGGATTTTCCTTGTTTGAGGTGACCAAATACTTATTTTCCACCCTGATTTACGAATAAATTCTTTACAAATCCTACCATGTGAATTCATGGATTTTTTTTCCACATTCTGTCTCTCACAGTTGAAGTGTACCTCTGGTGCAAATTACTGACCTCTGTCATCATTTTAAGTGGGGGAACTTGCACAATCGGTGGCTGACTAAATACTTTTTTGCCCCACTGTATGATATACGTCACACACACAATTTCGATCAAAACACTCTGCTTAGTTTCACTTTCTGTCTGCGCGCTTCCTGTTCTCTGCAAAAGCATGCAGTTTCCTGTCAGTACTTTTGGCTCAGATTCTACTCAGAGTTGGCCCTTTTTAGACTGGAAGCAAACTATATTAAAAACAAGTAACAATAAACACTAAATAAGCACAAACAATATATTAATTTCGTGACATTGCGTTCATTTGTATCTATTTTTATAACCATAAGTTTATGTTGTTACCACTAGAGAGCACCAAAGCCAGACATTTTAAAATTCTGCACACTGTGGCTCAGAACAAATTTCCCCATAAAAATTTACATTTAAATTTCGCTGTAGTTAAATATTTTCTGACATAATCATTCTATAGTGAAAATCTACAACCACACATAACAAAGTCTTTGTTTAAAAAAAAGGAACACCTAAACTGTCCTGTTGTTTATATTTGTTACAAAAACAAAGCCTTCCTTTTTTGGGCATGATAAGAACAGTCAGTATGACATCATGTAGCACTGTTGCTTGTTCAACAATGACAGCTTCATAATGTCTTAGTTTCCAGAAATATAAAGTTATCTAATACTCTACCTCATCAGCATGACACACTCAACTTGTTTTTTGTGGCTTTCAAAGGAATAAAGAAAAAACTTGTGATATACACTACTATTCAAAAGTCTGGACACACCTTGTCATTTAGTGGTTTGTCTTTATTTTTTGGTCCTTTCTACACTGTAGATACATACTGAAGACATCAAATACAGTAAGTAAGGCATATGGAATTATGTAGCAAAGAAAAAAATATATAACTCTAAATATATCTTATTTTTTAGATTCCTGAAAGCAGCCACCCTTTGCTTTGTTGACAGCACTGCAAACACTTGGCCTTCCCTTAATGAGCTTCATGATGAAGTCACCTGAAATGGTTTTCACTTCCCAGCTGTGCCTTTTCAGGATCACTTGTTGAATTTCTTGCATGCTTAATGAGGTTGGGACCATCAGTTGTGTTGTGCAGAAGTCAGGTTAGCACAGAGCTGACAGCTCTATCTGACAACTGTTAAAATTCATATTATTGCAAGAACCAATCAGCTAAGTAAAGAGAAGCGGCAGTCCATCATTACTTTAAGAACTGAAGGTCAGACAGTCTGGAAAATTGCTAAAACTTTGAAGGTGTCCCCAAGTCACCTCTGCTGCTGAGGATATGTCACACAGTGGAAATTTATATTTATCTTGTATATTGTTTTTATTATGATTTTTAGTGTTTATTTATGAGTGTCGTTTTATTTGCATGTTTTTATTTTGTGGCCTATCAGCTGTGTAAAGACCTTTTAAAAGCAGGCTAGCTGAGCACTGAAGGAAAGAGGCCCCAGACTGGAAGGTTAATGCTAGATGGCCAGCGGGACACGGCGACCCAGTCCTGACCTCATGGAACGGCAACAGTAGGAGACAACGCGTGTGATTGGCAGCAGGGCAGAGGTTTACCTCTGCCTGCATTTGTGAGTAGGGTCTCTATTGTTGTTTACTGGGTGCAGCTGGGTTGGGAGAGGGTCGCCATGGCCATGAGCCAGGGCCGCTTCTGGGACCATTGTTCTGGCCCCTATTTGTTATTTTACAGGACACCGACGCAAGGAGAGCTGTGGCGGTGATCACATGATGGATTCGGGTGCAGAACGCAAGCTGGGCTGGGATGTGATGGGCCAGTGGAAGGACAAGAAGATGGGAGGCTCTTCCTTGTCTGCCGAAGACAAGGCTGGCGTGGACTCTGCTCTAAAGAAGGAATTCCTGGCCTGCTGATGGACCCATAATGAACATGTGGCATAATTATAGCAGAGGGTTTTTAGTGAATGTAGAAAATGGTAGTTTTACGGGTTTTAGAATTGTTTTATTTAGTTTTAGTAGACTGACAACGTTTAATTACGTACATTTTAAGGGTGTTTTTATTTGTGCTCCCTGGCTTAGTAATAAACTGTTTCTGATCAGACCTGCTTCATCTCTGTGCCCGTAGTATCTGACTCGCTTGCTCCCCCTTGTATTTTAAAGAATCTTTCTTTTTAGCACGACATTCTGGCACGGCCGCTTTAGTGTCCCCATTTGTTGCAGATACAGACATCCAAATCACCAGCCTCAGAAATTGCAAGTGAACAGCACATCAGATTAGAGCCCAGATAAATGCCACACAGAGTTCCAGTAGCAGAAACATCTCTACATCAACTGTTCAGAGGACACTGTGTGAATCAGGCTTTTATGGTCAAATATCTGCTAAGAAACCATGACTAAGGAAAAGCAACAAGCAGAAGAGATTTGTTTGAGCCAAGAAACACAAGGAATGAACATAGTGGAAATCTGTGCTTTGGTCAGAGTCCAAATTTGAGATCTTTGGTTTCATCTGCTGTGTCTTTGTGCAACACAGAAAAGTTAAACGGATGGTCTCTACATGCATGGTTCTCACCATGAAGTGTAGAGGAGGAGGTTTGATGGTATGGGGATGTTTTGCTGTGATATTGTTGGGGATTTATTCGAAATTGAAGGCACATTGAACTAGCATGGCTACCAAAGCATCCTACAGCAACGTGCCATCCCATTTGGTTTGCATTTAGTTGGATCATTTTTTTTTCAACAGGTCAATGACCCCAAACACACCTCCAGGCTGTGTAACATCTATTTGACCAAGAAGAGTGATGGAGTGCTCCACCCGATAGCCTGGCGAGATGGTTTGGGATGAGATGGACCGCAGAGTGAAGGCAAAAGAACCAACAAGTGCTCAGCATATCTGGGAACTCTTTCAAGACTGTTGGAAAACCATTTCAGGTGACGACCTCATGAAGCTCATCAAGAGAATGCCAAGAGTGTGCAAAGTAGTAATGAAAGCAAAGTGTGGTTGTTTTGAACAATCTAAACTATAAAACACGTTTTGAGTTATTTCACACTTTTTTGTTAACCACATGATTCCATTTGTGTTCATTCATAGTTTTGATGACTTCATTGAGAATCTACAATGTAAACAGTCATTAATATAAAGTAAAACCATTAAATGAGAAGGTGTGTCCACACTTTTGACTCATAGTGTTTTTCCCTCAGCCTTTGCTCTTTTTTCTTTTTTTTATTAACATTTCTTCTTAATTTTTGCACAGAGATGAATTTATATTCTGTCATAAAATAAACAATAGCCAAAAATAACAAAGGTGGATGCAGTGACAGAATATAAAAATATAAGAACATAAATCAAAGTATGATGTGACACTTATGTGAAAAGCTTCCAATTCTGTGTAGCACTGAATAAAACAATCAGATATGTAAAATGAACACATGAAATCATGTCCAGTTCTACTGTTTGCTTTTGATAAATAATGAAGAAGTTACTTTCTTCAGTATGACTATTTAGGAAACACTTTTTTCACTCAGTAAACATCAACAACAGAAAAACAAAACATTTTAGTTTTGAAGGTATTTTTACAGTCAAACTAAGCTGATTGTAGAGTTCGGCAGGTAGTTTGATTCAGCAGTAATGAAATGTAAGTAAGGACATGATCCTTGCCAATGTAATTCTAAATGATATCTTTTCCCTTCTAATATGTCGTACCTGCTTTTTAATACCATAAAAAAATATATAGTGTTTTTACTGAAAAATGTCACTGTGCTTTATTTAGTAGAAACACTAAAGTCATATTTTCACTTTTTGCATAAACTTATAATTAGAGGAAAAAAAGACAAATTCAAAATGCACAAAGTTGTCTTACCTGACGAGAATAGTGTAGCACTAATTATCCAGTTCATTGTGTTACTCCCATGAAAAACATAAATGACACATGAGTTCAGTATTACTTCTGCTGATAGTGTCAGAGAAGGAGATGAAAGCAAAATGCAGAAATCATGAGACAGTTGCTCCAATGTAAGAGGTTCATTTAGAGGAACTCTTAAGTAGGAGGAGCTACACTGACAGCACTGTCTGTGTGTTGCTACACCACACTGTGGTGGTATGGTTTAATGTGAATTAATCTCTTAATTTCAAATAAACAATAATAAAACTCACAGTAAACAGATTAGAGAGTTTATTAGTTTCTGGGTAACACAATATTTAGTGTAATTGTGAATATTATTTAAAATAAGAAATAGCAAAATAAAAACTCTCATATCTGTTCCTTTTTGCTGATGTGAAACTAAAGGTTTTGGTTAAAAAATGTTTATTGAGATTACAGTGTCAACTTCTTTTCATAGTACTCTGGTGAAAATTTAAAAAACATTTAAATTGAGTGTCTGTCCAACGCACCAATGGTTCAGAAAACCTTCTTCTTGAAAAGAAAGAATCTAAAAATAGAAAGTCCATTTCTCCTTTTCATCCGACTTCCTCTGAACTGTTTCATACTATCTGTGAGAAAATTTGCTAATGTGCCACTTTTGTAAGAGGCATGAGCTGGTCTCCAGGCCTGGATTAAATATGTACTCCTGAGCCAGTTGGCAATTGGCAGTTTGTCTTGTAATCGGAAGGTTGCCGGCAGCCCCGCCTCCGACAGTCTCGGTCGTTGTGTCCTTGGGCAAGAAAACTTCACCCGTTGCCTACTGGTGGTGGTCAGAGGGCCCGGTGGCGCCAGTGTCCGGTAGCCTCGCCTCTGTCAGTGCGCCCCAGGGTGGCTGTGGCTACAATGTAGCTTGCCATCACCAGTGTGTGAATGGGTGGATGACTGAATGTAGTGTAAAGCGCGTTGGGGTCCTTAGGGACTAAGTAAAGCGCTATACAAGTACAGGCCATTTACCATGTTCCCCCACCTCGCTGATGTGCACACATAACCAAAAGTGAAGCAATTTTAAATTACAATTTTATGTTCAGCACTACTTTGAGTATCTAAAAATAATGAATTTCTAAAGCCTCACCTAAATGGTAGAGGAATAACCAGCTGTCTCTGGTAGTATGCTGAGGTGATCAGACTACAATCTACATGAAGTCATCCTCATTTGCGCCAACTTCCCACCAGTGTTAACATATCCAAGGTGCAATATTTCACATCTTTTCAAATGTTTGTTTTCTTTCATAAGCTATTTGAATGAGAGAAACTGAAACTGATGTGTGCACTAAAGCCTGACTCTGTGAATGTGCAACCTTTGCTAAGCCTGATGGTTAACCTGATTCTGATAAACAGAGACTGACAGATGCAAGATGGTCTCCTGTTCACACTGTATACAGTGGGCATGTAGTGACTAGGGGTGGGTTTTTATAATCGATTTATCGATTAAAATCGATTCTGGCTTGGATTACGTATAATCGATTCATTAAAATCCTGAATCGATTTTTTAATATAAATTTATTATGCCCGAAATGCCAGAATCTCACAAAATTTCAACAACCACCAAACAGCTAAGACAGTAAATGAGAGCAGGAACACGGATTCTGCACAAAGACTTAAACACACAGCGGACATCAGTTAGATGTCGCCTTTCTCACGGGGCTGAAAGCCGACAGCTTGCTGATTCTGATCTGTCTGTGGTCTGCGCTTTGTGTTCACGCCCCTTATGCGCTGATTCTAAAGCTGTTAGTTTGATCTCTCTCCAAACAATATTGACCGAACCAGCAGCAAAAGAAGATCCAAACTACGCTTCACATAAACATCGTCATGAATTCCCTCTGACTTTTACTGTTTTGCTTCGACCACGATGCACAGCTCTCTCTCTCTCTCTCTGTACTGTTTTCTTCATTATTGCTTACTTGTTATGCACAAGTCTACCGTTGTTTACAGCGCTGTTGGCTGACGTTTTTTTTCTTTTTCGTTTTACATACTTCCGAAAAGAAAACCTAATTTCTGCTGTTCAATACTGAACAAATTTAAACTTTTTAAAATTATGCAAAATGCAAAACGCTTAGCCATGTCTCTAATAAAACCGCTGTAACATCAGAGGTAATGTTCATATGTTGATTAATGGTTTTCTTTCGTTTTTGATGTACTGCAGAATATTTTTATAAAATCCCAGGCCAGGAAAATCGCCTTCATGTTTTTCTGTGTTTTATCTTCAGCTACTTTGACACAAAGGCATCTGCTGTGATGCTCACACCTTTGATAAAATCTTGCATGTGTCAGCTTCCTTTTTATAGATACAAAAATATGTAAATGTACTGATCTGAATTATAATATATCTGACTGTCAAAATTTCCCAGATTCAAATCGAAGTGAATCGAATCGAATTAAATCGAATTAAATCAAATTAAATCGAATCGTGGATCAAATCGATTCGGGACCTTGTGAATCGGAATTGAATCATTCTAGAAATCAGTGACGATACCCAGCCCTAGTAGTGAAGTGAAGGGCATTATCACCCCTTAAACCCACTCACACACCTCCCAAACAGGAAGTGAGGTGAACGACCAATCACTGTGGGCGAGGTAAGTCGAGGTCAGTGAGGTATGTCTTCGTGTGGTGGATGATATTTGCCCTGAGTTTCTCAAGGTTGTAGATGTTGTGGGGTTGCCTTGGTTAACAACCCTCTATACCAGCGGACTGAAGGTGTTGACTCCCTCTGTGAGACAAACCTTGGGTCTATGAGATATAGTTTGATTATCCTCCTGGTGCACTGGACCAGCTCTTTATCCTGTCAAGGATATTAAAGTGTGCATGGGACTGTGCTGGGTGCTACTGGATTTGCAGCCTCAGGGTCATCTCTTTACTTTTTATGGACGATGTGATTCATCAGGTTTCTTCAGGCAGAGCCCTCCAGGACGGCTTTCAGCTGAGTGTGAAGCACAGTGAGATTTAACAGCTCCAAAGTACGAGGCTATAGTTCTCAGTCAGAAACAAGTGAAGTGCCCACTCCGAGTCAGGAAGGAGTTGCTGCACCTGACGCAGTTCTATAAGAATCTTGTCATCTTTGCTAGAAATTGACAGACTGGTTGGTACAACAGTACCATACCACTTTGTTAGATGAAGAGAGAGCTGAACACAAAAGCATCTGCATTTTTAATATCAACTATGGCCACAAGCAGTGGGTAGTGACTGAAATTTTGAGATCACCGATACATACAGAGAAAAAGAGCTTCCTCTATAGGGTGTCTCGACTCTCTCTTAGAGATATGGTCTCCATAGTGAAAGGAGGGCTGAGACACCTGGGGCGATTGTGGCTCAATAGTTGGGAGTTCGCCTTGTAATCGGAAGGTTGCCGGTTCGAGCCCCGGCTTGGACGGTCTCGGTCGTTGTGTCCTTGGGCAAGACACTTCACCCGTTGCCTGGTGGCGCCAGTGTCCGGCAGCCTCACCTCTGTCAGTGCCAGGGTGTGGCTACAATGTAGCATTCATACAATGTGTGAATGTGTGTGTGAATGGGTGGATGACTGGTTGTGTAAAGTGCTTTGGGGTCCTTAGGGACTAGAAAAGCGCTATACAAATACAGGCCATTTACCATCTGGATGCATTCTGAATGCTTCCTTGGCAAGGTGGGCATTTCCTATCAGGAGGATGCCTCAGGATCATGTCCTGTGTCTGATTTGAGTCGTTTGACTGCAGTGAACTTGTTTTCATGTTCCAGGAGCCATTTTAAAATCTTTTGGACTTTGTGATGTGGTGCTTCCTTCTGGAAGCAGCCATCAGAAGATCGGTATATTGTCATCATAAACAAATGGACTCAGGTAGATTGTAACATCAGTCAATCAAAGTAACAAAGTACAAATCCTTCATTACAGTACTCGAGCAGAATTTTCAGGTTTCTGTAGTTTCAGTTACTTTTACTCCCTATATTTTAACACAAATGTAGTTTCTACTTCTTACTTTTTCAAGCTTGTTGCTTTTAGTTTACGACTCTTTATGGCAGTTATTGTTGCTCAAAACTGATTTGAAAATCATTTCAGTTTCAAAAGTCAAACTGATTTTCAGGAAAGAAGCACTGATGATGGATACACTAATGATGTATTCATCATTAATTATTATAGAGATAAAAGAAGCCAAAAACATTTATGCATTATTTACAACATTGGTTAACACTGCTCTACAGGGTAAAATTGTCAGGAAGTTGAGGTTGTGGTGCTTTTATATCTAGCTGGTATATCTAGGGCTTAGCTTTTGTTTAAGTTTCAGGTCATTTTAGATGTAATTTTGAAAACAGCCCAATAAACATGTAAATGGAGAGTCCTCTTCACACACTGAGGTTAATTATGGAGTTCCACAGGGTTCAGTGCTAGGACCAATTCTGTTTACATTATACATGCTTCCCCTAGGCAGCATCATTAGAAGACATAGCATACATTTTCACTGCTATGCAGATGACACCCAGCTCTATCTGTCCATAAAGCCAGATAACACACACCAATTAGTTAAACTGCAGGAATGTCTTAAAGACATAAAGACTTGGATGGCCACTAACTTTCTGCTTCTTAACTCAGATAAAACTGAGGTCATTGTACTCGGCGCTGAAAAGCTTAGAAATATGGTATCTAACCAGATTCTTACTCTGGATGGCATTACCTTGGCCTCCAGTAACACTGTGAGGAACCTTGGAGTCATTTTTGATCAGGATATGTCCTTCAACGCACATATTAAACAAATATGTAAGACTGCGTTCTTCCATTTGCGCAACATCTCTAAAATTAGAAATATCCTGTCTCAGAGTGATGCTGAAAAACTAGTTCATGCATTTATTACTTCCAGGCTGGACTACTGCAATTCATTATTATCAGGATGTCCAAAAAACTCACTGAAAAGCCTTCAGTTAATCCAAAATGCTGCAGCAAGAGTATTGACAGGGACTAGAAAGAGAGAGCATATTTCTCCTGTTTTGGCTTCCCTTCATTGGCTTCCTGTTAAATCCAGAATTGAATTCAAAATCCTGCTCCTCACATACAAGGTCTTAAATAATCAGGCCCCATCTTATCTTAATGACCTTGTAGTACCATATTACCCTATTAGAGCACTTCGCTCCCACTCTGCAGGCCTACTTGTTGTTCCTAGAGTATTTAAAAGTAGAATGGGAGGGAGAGCCTTCAGTTTTCAGGCCCCTCTTCTGTGGAACCAGCTTCCAGTTTGGATTCGGGAGACAGACACTATCTCTACTTTTAAGATTAGGCTTAAAACTTTCCTTTTTGCTAAAGCATATAGTTAGGGCTGGACCAGGTGACCCTGAATCCTCCCTTAGTTATGCTGCAATAGATGTAGGCTGCCGGGGGATTCCCATGATGCATTGAGTTTTTCCTTTCCAGTCACCTTTCTCACTCACTATGTGTTAATAGACCTCTCTGTATTGAATCATGTCTGTTATTAATCTCTGTCTCTCTTACACAGCATGTCTTTTATCCTGTCTTCCTTCTCTCACCCCAACCGGTCGCAGCAGATGGCCGCCCCTCCCTGAGCCTGGTTCTGCCGGAGGTTTCTTCCTGTTAAAAGGGAGTTTTTCCTTCCCACTGTCGCCAAAGTGCTTGCTCATAGGGGGTCATATGATTGTTGGGCTTTTCTCTGTATCTATGAAGCGCCTTGAGGCGACATTTGTTGTGATTTGGCGCTATATAAATAAAATTGAATTGAATTGAATTAAACATCAGTAATCACACAAACTTTCTGTGCAGTTTGCTGCACAGTCACACTCCTCAGCTGGCTAAGGCTGCAGCTGCTGCGTTTAATGAGAAGAGAAAAAAATGTGTGATAACTTCAGTCAGAGATGGAGAAAGAGAGGAAGAAGAGGCATCAGCAGCAGACCATATGATTTGGGCGGGCAACCAACTTTGACGATTCAATTCTGCTCTGTTCAATTCTTTCCATTAAATTTTTTTTAATTGCTTGTATTGCTGTGCCCCTGCTCAATGTGTGAGTGCAAGCGCTTATACATGCTATACATAATTACAAATATACTATCTTGGTTCTGGGTCGGTCACCCAGTGTTGCCTTTATTACTATTTAGAATTCCTAGTCTCTTGGTTTCTGTGCTCTTCCGGTGATCCATGTTCCCTCTGTCTCCTCTGTCAGCCATGTCTCCTTGTTTCAGTGTGAAGTCTATGTCTCTGTGCCTGTCTTACGTTTCCTGTTATACTTTGATAGTCCCGTGTTGTTTGTTAATGTTTCCAGTTTTGCTTCCCATAAGTCTCGTCATGTTTGATTTGTCCCAACCGTGCTTTCCTTGTATGTCTTATTCCCATGTTATCCCTCTGTTTAATATTTAAGTTCTGTGTCTTCCTCTGTGTGTTCATCTGCGTTTCATCCATGTCATTTCTCCAAGTTCCTTGTCTCAGGCTTTTCTGTCCCCTGGTCAACACTCCTCTGAGGTTTTTGGTTCCTTTGTATTAGTTTCTGTAGTTGCCTCCCAGTTTAGGTCTTTGTTTAGTTTAGTTTTGCCATGTTCTGCTTCTGTTTGTATCTCATCCACTGTAGATAAAGCTCACTCGCAGTAAAGTCAGTGCCTGCACTTGGGGCCTTCTCTCACCACCCCACACGTCTGCCGCCGCAGCCGTGACACATATACACATAGTAGACTCTCAGATAAATGTAGCCACATTTATAAATATACAAAAATATAAAATCTGTATTAAACTGCAGAAACAAAGCATGAAATGTATAGGAGAGATATTTTCTGTAGCCGGAGATGTCAATCGGTGAACTTACCACACGCATATTTCTATTTGTTTTACAGTGTTCGAGTAGGGTCATGCTTTAAAATAAACTGCGCAGACTGATGAATGACCCCTTATTAGTTTCAAAGAGAAATGAGGGGTACAGTACTTCTCAAAGCCAGCAAAATCTTCTCTATGATATGTTTACTTACCTTTTTCATTACCAAAATGACTAAGTTCATGTAACCTACACTTCTATAGAATTCAGGCTGGTAAAGAGCAGCTGTGGTGAAGAAGGTCAGTGTAACAAGTAACAGACACACATTTAAATTTAGCTGATGATTCACTCACTCACTTCCACCTTCATGCAAGCTTTATACCGTGTAGGAGTTGAAATATAACATCTTCTTTTATCTTTTTGAATTCATTTGGCTAAATCTACAAAGAGCAGCAGCACAATCAGCTAACCATAGCCTGTAAATACAAGCAAAGAAAATTAATAAATAGAGTAATACATAAATAAATCTACTGGACTTCACAAGAGAAATTATCTTGACTTGTTTCTAAGACTATTCTTTTTCCCACACTGCACCACAACGACCAGTCTTAGTGGTCACACCCCTGCTGACCTTAACTCATTTTCCTGTGTAGGTGTAGAGGGAAGTGAAGTCATTTAAAACGTGTTATGGTAAAAAAAACCTGTGATTCTCCAATACTTTGAACACGTTGTCATCTAGATTTTCAAAACTGCAAAAAATGAGTAAACAACTGAATGATAAAAACATAATTGATCCACAAAGTGACCTCTGGTAACAAAAACTACAAAAAAAAGTTGTGACCCATGCACTTCTGACACTGGTTCACAAGTGACACTGCTGCATGCACTTTTTCACACCTTACCAGATGACACACATCAAATTTAGCTCCAACAGTAACCCATCTGCAATGTAGGCAACAGCAAATAGATCTATTTTTTAATTATTGTTATTTTTCTCTGCTTGTGTACACTTATTAGAATTTATCGTGAAGAAGAGTCTGTAATTTTATTATGGTTATAAGAGATTCTGTTAGAACTGCACAAAAATTGCAAAATATCCAAGCAATATCCATAGAGTTACTTTTTAATTTGTGCTTTGAGTACATTTCATAGTTACTTGCTTGTTTTACTTTTGATTGGATAAAAAAACTTTTACGAGAGTTTTTAAACACAAGTATCTGTTCTACGATGACCTGGATGACTGAGAACCTTCACAGACACAAGTATCTGTTTTTTTTGTGTTTTTTTGAAGTGATGTGTGTACTGATGTGACACCTCTTCTTTAGTATGTAGCATCAGTGTGCATATCAATACTCAGCAACACCAAGGAGCTTGAAAGACCACAGAGTACAACAATTTGTTGTACATGTACAGTGACAATAAAGGGTTATTCTATTCTACTCTATATAGGTGACTGCAAATTCATTCCTTTATTAACCCTTACGAGACCCTCGTGAAAAAAGGAACCCAAACGGGTCTTGTAAGGGTTAAAAAAACAACGTCTTCAGCAGGATGGGTTCAATATAACAGGCCTGGATTCCTTATATGGCTTCTTCATGTCTGTGGTTTAAAAAGAGAACTCAAAGTAGATGTTCTGTTGTGGTACATAATGTGAAAACGCAGCCCAAAGGAAAATCATGTACTTTACAAATGTTGCTATAGCTCACTCAATGTATTATCCAGTTTAGGATTACAAAACAAGTTTTTCAGTAATTCGTTGTGCAACTTAAAATAATTTCTGAACCCTGCCTGGCTGCCACATGACTAACCAGCTAACTCTAGTTTATTTGAAGCTTCATCACATCTTTGCAAACTACAACTGGTTTTCAGGAAGTCACTTCTTTTGCAAGTGTCCACCACTGATAAAAATGTAGCACTTTTGTCAACCCACATCCGAGGTGAAGGTTTCATGTCAGTTTTTTTTAAGTATTCCTCTCTCTCTCTCTCTCTCTCTCTCTCTCTCTCTGTGTGTGTGTGTGTGTTCTTAATGCGATATCTAAGAGATAGAAATGTAATAAAATGCTACGCTCTGTGGTTGATCGAGTTTTAACAATGCAAAGACTCATCATTTTTAAAAAAAAGTAAAACAAGGCATAATATCAATTACCCTGAACACTTTTAAGCCTGAAGTACGAGGATGATGACTAAAACCTAACATTACAGACAATGCCTGGATTTGAAAGTTTGAAAAAAGTATCAAAATTCAATTTTTGGCCTTAATCGTCTTTCATAGATACAGACACGTGTAGACATAGTATTTTTCCCCTAACTACCCTGACAGTCTCATAGTGAAGGATGGTAGACCTGACTGTTTCCAGGTGAAGTCAGCTGCAGGGGCTTCTCTGCTTAGTTTGTGCTTTGGATGTTAAGTGAAAAGTGACTGAAGAGAATTTATGTGTTTAAACATATTTGTAAGTTTCTGTCATAATATTCAGGAAAAGAGGAGACAAAAAAGTGGGTCTTTATTATGGCAGTAAAAAGATCTTGAATGCAAATAAATAAAATAGGAAAGGCACTGGAGGAAAAGCAAACTAGGAGGAATGCACAGGAACACAGTATGACCCAATAAAAAAACACAAGCAAACTGAGGCTTTCAGTGCACACAAGAGGTGAGGAGGAACAGTGGAAACAAGACAAGAACTGGGAGGAAGTAAAACACTACTAAGTATAACAAAACTTCCTGTTTTATTTTGTGAGACAGGGTACTCGGAAAATAAAACAGGAAGTAAAAACAGGAAAACACTGAACACGGAGGCAAGGACTGAATAAATAAACTATTATGCAAGAAACACTTAAGAGCTAAACTCAAATAGCAACCTACAAAAAGCCTGACAGGAACTTACATACTGAAGTAAACAAACCGTCTAAAGATCATCAAAACACAAAAAGAAACTGACCACACTTAGAAGTTATACACCACTAGTCAAAGGAGCTTGCAAAGAAAAGCGTCTGGACTTCTTTAAAACTTTAAAGCTTCTGGACTTAAAGAAGTTTCTTTGCAAACTCCTTTGACTATAATGACCTGGATGACTGAGAACCTTCACAGACTTATACACCACTACAACAAACCCCACAAAACTCAACAAGCCACCAGAGCTTCAGTGTGTGTGGTATGCCAAAAGTAGACAGTAAACATGTCCCTAGAATTATAACCACTTTGTGATTGACAAAACACCATAATTTTATTTAAGTTCCTTTATGTTATAACAGCTAAAAGGGTTCCCTTGCTGTCGTGGTGCCATGGGTCATACCCACCACAACTCATGTTCATGACCTTGCTTAGATATTCGCAAGTAGTAGCCAACCTTCTCCAATCTTAACCCAGACTGAAAAACTTAAATCCAATCCCCACCTTACCACCACAATGCTTTGGAGGTGACAGTTACTCCTTATTCACATTTACTCATATGTGACAAATTTGCTGTGTGTGTTCTGTTTTACAGACATTCATCAACTTCATTCATCATTTATGGATAATTTATTTTTCTGTTATTTACAACTCAGTCCCTAACTTGTATCGGATGCATAGCCACCTTTAAGTTATCTTCTCTCACACATTAACTTTAGTTAGATCACAAAGTGAAGAACTTCTGTGAGTCATTTGGTACCGGGCTGCGAGAGTTGAGTCTCGGGTGTGAAATTTATGTTTTTTTAGGGTTTTTGATCTGTTTTTGTCATTTTTTAAAATCTTTTTTATTGTTAACTTGGTTTCCCTAGGTCTTTTCCCGTGTGTTATTAATAAATTGGTACTGGTTTTATTTTGTTGTATTTATTCGCGACACTTTAAAGGCCGGTCCATGAAAATATTGTCAGGAATAAACCGGTCCATGGTGCAAAAAAGGTTGGGGACCACTGCTCTACAATATTTTAAGAGTTTATGCTTAATTAATGCTTTATTTCAACATCATTTCAATACTGCGCTGAATTCCTTACACACATGCGTGTGTACGTGTGTGTATGCATGCGTGTGTGTGTTTAAACATGTGTGCTATTATTGTATATAACACATACTTATCTACCTCCACAAACTATTTTTATTTCATAATACTTGCTCACATCATGCTCTTCTTAGTCAGTAATTGTTATTGTGGGCATTTGATGTAATTCATCATTGCACTGAAATGTGAAAGGGACTGAGACATTAACACTCTTAATAAGCCTCCACATTGATGTATTAACAGAGCTGTTTATTGTCGGTTAAAACTGGAGAAACTATATTAGCAATTTCGAAGCACTTCACATTTATAATAATAAAGCTGCTTTATTTTTCCTATATATAATATATATAATCCTTATTCTAAAAAGCTAATTATACAAGAATGTGTATGTTCAATACATTATACTGCTGTCATCTTATCATTGTGTTTTTATTCTTTTTAAAAGTGAAATAATATCATATGCGAAAAAATGGCATATAATTCTGCTCACATATACTGTAAATAATAAACACTGAAGAAGAAAAAAAAACTTTTTTTTGTTACAAATTCACAACAGAAAGCTGAAAAATTACACATCTTTTCACCAGTCTTTTCACCAATCATGTGAAGGTGTGTGGCAGGCAGAGAGAGGCTCCAAAATGCAGACACAGACTAACTGAACTCAAACAGCTTCACTGCTGAAGCTGGAGAACAAACTCAAAACAACAAGAAAAGCTAACACAACCAAGACAAGAGATTATCACGATAAAACAGGAAACAGACGGAGAGCGAGGGACAGAGAGGGCGAGAGAAACCTGACAGGCACATAGAGATATGACTGAGGAAACGGACAGCTAAACATAGAGACAAGACGGGCACACATAACTAACACAGGAGATGCTGGGGAGGACACACAGTGACAGACACAAAAAGGGAACAGACTATACTCTTAAGCCCCAAGGGGGTTTCTGAGCTTCCTGCTCGAAAATGTAATGCCCAAATTTAATTGATTATTTCTCTGCAATTACAAACTCTGTCCTTACAATTTTGGTATCAAAATAAAGCTAACACTTGGGAAATTTCATCAGAGGTGTAAATAGTTAAGCAGATATTACTGTGTCAAAGTTACTGAGACTGGAACACAGAAAAAGTAAGTAGATTTTATCCTTGCCTAATTTTTTTTAAATGTTTTTTAGCATATAACCCTTTTAAAAATATGCCTCAGATCACATTTGGTTCCAGAAATTCAGTAACCAACATATAAGCATCATCTGTGCAAAGATTTATGTTTCTAAAGTGAAACAGTGAAAAATTACAGCCCTGTCAATACATGAATATCCAGACGTTGTACAGAAATGTCCAATTTTGGCACACAATTGGACACCATGCCAGTTGATTTTTTTAGGTATTAAAGAGGAGAAATTAATAATTTTAATTAACAGTCCTAAAATGCTTTTTTTAAAAATATATTTTTGAAGAATTAACCACACATTTACATGGTAATGGCCCTTTTCTGCAGTGTGCATAGAGCGTTTGATTGGCCTCTGGCCCTTTAAACTCTGAGGGGCTGTAACTTTGGTTTCTTTTGGTCAATTTGCGTGATTGACACCTCTTTTTAATCGTTTGAGCCAATAGATTCACTGTAATGATGCCACGTTCACGTCACTTCAACCAATCAGAAGTTGTAATGCCAAAACCCACGTGGGCCCAAATTTACTGCATGTGGCGTCTGTCCAGTCACGTGTCTGTAGGTGGGTCTAAAATGGAGGTTGTTGACAGAAAACGGCTCTGATGTGGCTAGGTAGGCATGGTAACTACTGGTAATCACGGGGCTACCGGCTACCGGCGAAAAATAATGGAGGAAATCAGGACGGTAAGCCAATTTCTGTCTTAGCGCATTTGCGCCGCTGTGTGTTTTTGTGGTCTTCTTTTGCGGGTCATTCAGTGAATTTTGGTCTGATCGTGCTGAAACTTGGTGTGTGGAGTCAGTGATAGCTCTGGAAGCTAACCAGCTTGTCTTTAGCCGGTTACATGAAGTCTGTAGAATTTCTGGTTCGGTTTTGTTTGTTTAGCGGACTTCTGCGCATTTACGTAACTGCTCGTTTAATCACGGCTTGTTTTCGGTGTGTTTGGTGGTTGTAGAAATGGTTTATATGACATTTTAGCTGAGATTCTGAGGCTTCTGTGGATACCACACATGTCTGGACTTATATTTCTCAACCCGCGTTATAACCGATTAAACGTAATCTCCTCCTTTTTGCCCCCGGTACCGGGGGCATGGGGCTTAAGTGGCTAAATAAACAAGTAATTAAGAACTAGAAATTCAAATGATAAAACTAGAAAGCACAAGGAAACTAAATAATATGAAATATAGACTAAGAAAAATAAATCACCACAATAAAAAGCAAGGTCCAAGAGACCAAAAACACAAAGACAATGGGCAAACGACCCAGGTAGCATGACCTAAAGCAGCATGAATGAATCAAGTCACCTTCTACAGTTTAACAAAAATAGCTTTTTTTTAGTACTTTTCAGCATATATGTTGATTTTCATACATTTTGCAGTAGTCTACATGATGGCATGGAAGGTTTTTTATTAACTTTACAATATAGAGCACCCTGATCTAAATTGACTGTTGTTGTGACATGGTGCTACATAAATAAAATTGAATTGAATGGAACCATTAAATACAGTTTACATGATTAACATATAGTGTTTGCATACATTCAAACATGGAAACTTTCAGTAAGATTCTTCAAAAAACATAGGGTCACTTGGAAAAGACACTTCCTACCATAATGCATGGCAGGACTTTGCCAAAAATTCACTCCATCTGCTCAGGTAGGTCACTACATTTAATATTGTCCATTTTATTTGAGTATCCAAACTTTGTGTCTGCTCAGATGGTTTAATTTCAACAATTATTTGGTCTTGAAGAAGTTATAGGTTATAGGGAATGAGTGATCTTTTGTTTGCTTAAAGCACAGGTGTTGAACTCCAGGCCTTAGGGGCCGGTGTCCTGCATGTTTTAGATGTGTCATGGTCCAACACAGCTGATTTAAATGGCTAAATTACCTCTTCAACATGTCTTAAAGTTCTCCACAACCCTGTTAATGAACTAATCATTTGATTCAGGTCTGTTGAAACAGGGTGATATCTAAAACCTGCAGGACACCGGCCCTCGAGGCCTGGAGTTCGACACCCCTGGGTTAAAGAATCAAATGTGGTAGCATGGACACTGCTGCACACCATATTCATTCCTTAAAATATCAGGCAGGTCTTTCATATATACTTAATACAAAAAAAGTATGGAAGTTTTTGTTTTAACCTCCTAAGACCTGAACTCTTCCATGGCATGCATTTTTAATTTTTCTTTGATATTTGGGCTGATTGGGACCCGATGAAAGTAAAAACAAAGAATTGGCAGATTTTTTTTTTTTTACCTAATCTTTGTTTCTAAGAAAAATGAGAGCCATATATGAGGATATTCATATGAAATTTCGATAGAACAGTAGCAGTATAATGTCCTCGTAAGTGGATATCAGTGTTAGGATGCCTGGGTCATTGACCCAGGGTTTTGAGTTTATTATATTATTTATCATTTCTAGTCTTTGGTTTCTTTGTTAGAGTTCTTTCTTATGGTTTATGTCTCTGTGTAATCCTTAGTTGCTGTCTCCCCTGTCTGCTATATCCCCATGTCCAGTCAGTGTCTGTGTCTGCCCTGAACCCACATCTCTGTTCCCTCTGTTGTAGTGCCTGCCTGTGAGTCTGTGTCTGTAAGTTCAGTCTGTGTTATGTTTCCTGTTTTATTTTGAAGGTCAATGTCTTATGTTAATGTATCTGGTTTTGCTTCCCCTGTTTCGTTAGGCCTGATTTGCTCCAGCTTTGTTTCCCTCCTGTTGCCCATTCCCTGATTGCTCCCTCTATGTATTTAAACCCTGTGTTTCAGTTTGTCGGTGTCGTGATCTACCCTTGTTTTACTGTGTGTTCTGGCTGTGTAAAGTTTACCTTGGAGTCTCAGTTTTGTTACTTTTTTGAAGTTCAGCATTAAAGCTGTATTTGAGTGCACATTTTGTTTCCGTGAGTCTGCATTTTGGGTCCTTCATATCACCACTCCTGCCTGCACACAGCCTTCTCATAACAATCAGGCCCTTGTAGAGCAAAATTGAGTATCTTGGTCTAAATAACCCAAAATGTGATGTCCACATATGTGGACGCCAGGTCCTAGGAGGTTATAAATGCGTTTTGGTAATAAATCTTATACTACTGAAAAGCCTGTTTATTTCCCCAGAAATAGTGCCATTTGTTGAGTATGTAGGTTGCGCCGATGAAAAACTTGCCAAATCGTGCTCACCAGGTTGGTCACACACTACTGTGCCATCCCGTTCTTTAACCAGCACTTGTTGCAAGTCAGCCAGTATGGTTATGTTGGTCACTCTGGCACGAACAGGACTCCCATGCAAATCTCACAAGTGTTCACTGGAATTGAGGTCTAGACTGCAGCCAGGCTACTACATCCTTTCCGCTCCCAAATGTCAAAAGTACCCACTCTGTAGAGGTGAGGATTGTCGTCTTGAGGCTAGAATTTGGTCAGTCTTTGGAGATATGGGACTACCACTGGTTGACGAATCTCATCTTGATATTTCTCTGCACTGAAATGACCTCCAGTGATGACAAGCACTGCTTTTTCCAGTGAGGGAGATGCTGCACCACGCTATCACACTGCCTCCAACAGCAATCAGCACAGTGTTCTCATAGCGTTGTCGAAATCTTTTCCATACTTTGATCCTAAGATCCAACTGGTGTAGGCAGAATTTGGACTCATTGCTGAAAACTACGTCCCTCCACGTTTTGATTCTAGTGCACATGTTGCAGATACCAGTGCAAACAGGGCTGATAACTAAGTGCAGGCATGGTATGCCATGAGACTAGCTGTGTGCAATCCCTTCCAGATTGTCTGTGTTGGGAGCCATTGACCAAGTTGTCCTGCAAACCTTGATTGCAGAGGTGTAGATTACTGTCTACAGTTCCTGGCAGGGTGAGAAAATTGTCTTCTTGTGATGTTTTCTTCTTTGCAGCCAGTCTCTGACCTCCCCCACTATATGGAACTTGGCCTTCAAATTGGAGATGGTACTGGGGCTCACTCAAAATATTGATGTAGCTTAGTTATGCGGAAAACTAGGTTGCCCTAAAGCTCTATCCAGATCAGTCAAATGTGGTATGCTTGGAGCAGACACCAGAAGACCGTTCCAGCTATAAAAATGCTTTCCCACACTATAAGATTTTTTACCAAGAAGAACTGTTACAACAAAGGGATAATCAACCAAACACAAATTTCCTTACTTGTTTAATGTTTGTTTTAACTTTACAGTAAATGTACAACAACAAATATGAGCTTTGTTATTCTGTTTGGGATTCATTTCCATCAGTCCCCGGTTCCTGATCGGTCTCTGCGTTTTCATTCATCATCTGTGAATATTTACTCTTGAAAAACCCAGCCTAGGAGTGCAAGGGGAAAAAATGAAAGTGCAGAGATCATGCATTAGACTTACATTCAAAATTAAAGCAAATAACTACATGAGTAAATATAAACTCTTGAACTTTGTTAAAAAAAATTAGACATATTCTCTAAAAAACTTTCACAGCTGTGTGGTGAGTTGAAAAAGTGTAAGAAGAGTCTTTCACCTTATACAGACCAGCAGTGAGTAAAGCCAGAAAAGCCAACCCTCCCAGGGATCCTCCTATAATCTCTTTGGTGAAATTTGTCTGAGGATATACTTCTACCTCGACTATAATCTGAGAGATAAGGTAACAGAATGTGGATGATATTCAAGCGCTTGTCTAACTCAAACAACAGAAAGTAATGCTAAATCACCTTGCGAACAGGAGGATTGTTGTTAGACACTGTTGAAAAGTAGATGTATTGGCTTTGGTCATAATCCACAGTGGCTGTACTGGTCAGGAAGAATTTGGCAGATTGAAGTCCAATCTTAGAAAACATGAAATGAGTTAAGCCTAAATTAGGTATTGTTTGATTTAACTGTAAAATGGTTATATCTGAAGATTTAACCAAGGTATTCATACATACTCAGGACAAGTTCTAAAAACAAATATTAATGAAACAATTTTAAAAAACTATTCTTTAATTACCTGCTCTATCCATCCTGAACTGAGATTGCCAGAGATTTCGTATGTCCTACTCTGCAGTCTTCCCATGAATGTGTTGCACTTGAACACTCTGCACATGGCTACAGAGCAGTCCTGTGGGTGATTTAAAGAAGACAGAATGAAACCAATCTGTGATTCAGTACAATGTTATGTTTTGAATCTGTACCATGGTTCAGTTTTAACAGGTAGGTAGCAAAAGTACGGATACTTACCACCACTTTATCCTTTTGTATCTTTGGAACAAAATCTTTGACACTTGGTTCTTCATCATTTTCTGTCTGACAGTCTACAATCTGAAATACATTTAAAATAATGTCAGGGTGATTGGTCCTATTTTTACCTCATTTACCCATCACGCAGCTAAATCTGACCCATTTTTAGGTCTTCTGACACATATATTACCTGTAGGCTGCTCAATACCCAAATCTCTTTTTCACCAAGCTTCACTGGAACCTTGATCACCACAGTGAAATTAAACGCTCTGATATCATTTGTAACCTAAAACACGGGGAGTAAAGAAAAAGCAGTCAAACACTATCATGGTTAGGTCTAATTCACACAGTCATATTTATTATATTTTATTACATTTTACCTTGATTAATTGTTGGACTGGTATCTGCAAATTATTCATCCCAAAAGTGAAATTGCTGTAACTGAAGGAGCTAAACAGATATATTTTAAACATTAAATACCTACTGTGTAAAAAATTTTTGTTACTTTGAAAATTATTTATTTTATAAAGAACAGAACAACACATACTTTTTAAATGTCATGAAAATGCTGTATTTCACATCAATCCATTTCTTTTTGTAGATTTCACTTGTTGTAGCGTTCTCCTGATTTCCACTGAAAGAAAGAAGTGAAATGATTTGTACTGTGTCTGTGGGGTTATTGCTTAAATGAGAAGGACCTCTACTAAATGAACAGTACCTGGTGGCATTAGCAGTGATAAAGATCTTCCTCTCTAGTTGAGTGTTTGTTTCGATACCATATGAGACAATGAAGAAAGCCTTGATTGAATTGAAGAAGAGAGATCAGAGTGATTGCTCATTTTGTTAAACTGTGTAGAAAGTGAACAGACAAAATCATACCACAATAACAAACCTTAGTTTTGCTCTTGAAAATTGGCTTGTCAATAGTACAGTCTGTCCTTCCACGGGATAAACCATCTTCACTGTCCAAGGAATTGCACTCAATTCTTCCCTTTATTAGAAAATAAAATGACTGCCGGATGCATTGGGAGAGCAGCAAATCAATGATTAACTGACACAGACTCAATCCTGACGCATTACCTGCTGAATGGTCAACTTCCTGTAGGAGAGTCCAGCTGGGTATGTGAGAATAACACGGCTGTTGTAGGAGTTTTCCCCTCTGTTCTCCACTGAGACTGTGACATTCAAAAGCTCATCAATGCCCACTTTAACCTCTAAGGATCTGACAGAGGACAAGAATAAAGGAAGAAGAAAACAAGACTGCACTGTGATGCTGAACTTGTAGGAGGCTAAATATAGTATAGCTCTGTGTTGAATACTAACATATTAATATTTAAATCCAAATCCAATTTATTTATATAGCACATTTAAAAACAAAAGGTTTGCCCAACGTGCTGTACAAAAACACAGTGTAAAACACAAGATAAAACCACTGACACTTACATAAAACATAATAAAACACATAAACTATCAATGTCAACACAACACACACAAATATCAACTCACGCCAGTCTGAACGCTATCGAAAAAAGGTGTGTTTTCAAAAGCGCTTTAAAAACAGGAAACCAAGATGCCTGTCTAATATTTAAAGGCAGCGTATTCCAAAGTTTTGGGGCCATAATTGAAAAGGCTTGCTCTCCTCTGCATTTGAGCTTTGATTTTGGGACAACCAACAGCAGCTGGTCAGCTGATCTGAGGGCCCGTGAAAGAATATAAGGCTGAAGTAACTCGGAAAGGTATGGGGGAGCAAGACCATTAAGGCATTTATAAACCAGTGTTAGGACTTTGAAATTAATTCTCTGAAGACGAGTGAGAGACCCTTGGCTGACTCCAACATAAAGTGCATTGCAATAGTCAAGCCGTGTTGAAATAAAGGCATGTATTACCTTCTCCATGTCACGTCTTGACAAAACTGGCTTCAGCTTTGCTATTTGCCTCAGGTGGAAAAAGCTTTTTTGCAACACCGAATTAATATGTTTGTTCAATTTAAAAAATGAGTCCATAATGACTCCCAAGTTTGTCACATGCTGCTTGATATAAGACCCTAGCCAACCATAATTTACAAGCGGGTTGCATGAAATATTATTAGGTCTAAATACAATCACCTCCGTTTTACTCTCATTGAAACTCAAAGTTCAGAGCCATCCAAGCTTTGACATCTTCAATGCAGTTTAAAAGGATTTGGATGGAGCCTGGGTCATTTGGTGCTAAAGGCAAATAAATTTGGCAGTCGTCTGCGTAACAGTGAAAGGATATTTCATGTTTTCTATAAATTGACCCCAAAGGGAGCAGGTATAATGAAAAAAGAAGAGCGCCAAGGATTGAGCCCTGGGGCACCCCACAAGACAGGGGTGAAATTTTCAACTTTAACACTTTTCAACTTTTAATGGGGCCATAATGTTTAGGGTCTCAGTACAGGTTTCTTGGAACTGCAAAAGCAGCTCATCCAGACTAAGTCCTAAATTTCAGGGTCAATAAAAGCATTTTTTTTCTATAAAAGTTGAGGAGAAGAGCGCAGCAGTGGAAGAATTAAAGATTCGGCAGCGCCTGGGTGGAGCGCGAGCTTTAAACTCATGCACAAGAGAAATGTCAAATAAAACAGGTTTGTGATCAGAAAACACAGAATCCCCAATTTCCAAATTATAAACAGATAAACCACACGATAACACCAGGTCAAGAGTGTGCCCCTGCTGGTGTGTAGGGCCTTGTACAGACTGTACAAAGTTAAAAGACTGAATAAGATTTAAAAACTCCTGAGCAAGCAGACCATCAGAGCAACAGACATGAATATTAAAATCACCAACTATTAAAATCTGATCATATTTAGGCACAATGTCAGCCAAGAAACATGAAAAGTCATTTAAAAAGTCTTTGTTAAACTTCGGTGGTCGGTAGATTACCGCACACACAACCGGTTGAAGACGTCCCAGTTCAAACATCAACAGTTCAAAACTGGAGGGGGGAACCGGTACATGGAGTTGCTTGCAATTAAAGTTATTTTTAAAAACTGTCAATATTCCTCCTCCTCTACCCGATATCCTTGGAGCATTGAAAAATGAGCAGTCGGAGGGCAATAGTTCAGAAATGAAGCTAGACTCACCAATTTTCATCCATGTCTCAGTCACAAAAAGGAGATCCAAACCATTTGAAGAAAATAAATAGTTTATGACAAAGGTTTTACTTGCTATGGACCGGGCATTTATTAAAGCCATCGTCGTTGGAACTGGAGTCTGGGAAGAAGTTGTCTGTGAAGCCCAAGTTAATGACCGCAAAGTTTATTCCACGACGCCCAAGACGTGAAAAACATTGGCGAGCAGGCTCACGTCCACCCGAGCCTACGACAGGAACCAGACAAGGGGCAACATGATCCAGGAGACGCCTTGGGATGTGATGGAACAGACTATAATCCACTGGAGCAGCCGCTAGAGAAAAAGCAAGGCAGGCTTTAAGCTTCACTAGCCGACTGGCACGTTTACCGTGGCGTCTGCGACGATGCATCAGAGCAGGAGGAAGTGCTCCGCGTAGCAGGTAAGCAGGAACATCAGCCAGGGATGGTGGATACCCTGTTGTTTGTCCTTGCTGATTAGTCAGAAAATATTGAAGATCAAAAAGTTTTTGGCGTTACCATATACCAGTCGCGAGTTGATTTGGGTGGCACAAATTGTAAAAAACAAAACAAACAAAAACAAAATTGACAGAGACGGATGGCAAGCTGCACACACCGGCGCCATCATGCATCAATATTGGCAGTGAGGAAGCTCCCTATATCATTTTAATTTGCTGTCATTTGCTGGTGATCATAAAACACAAAAAATAACTGATGATGCATTATGAAAAAAGGTATTACCGTTAGGGCTGGGTATCGTCACTGATTTCTAGAATCGATTCGATTCTGATTCACAAGGTCCCGAATCGATTTGATCCACGATTCGATTCAATTCAATTTGAGTATGGGAAATTTTGCCTCAGACAGTCAGAAATATTGTAATTCAGATCAGAACATTTACATATTTTTGTATCTATAATAAGAAAGCTGAGACTCGCAAGACTTTATCAAAGGTGTAAGCATCACAGCAGATGCCTTTGTGTCAAAGTAGCTGAAGATAAAACACAGAAAAACATGAAGGTGATTTTCCTGGCCTGGGATTTTATACAAATATTCTGCAGTACATCAAAAATGAAAGAAAACCATTAATCAACATATGAACATTACCTCTGAAGTTACAGTGGTTTTATTAGAGACACTGCTGAGTGTTTTGCATTTTGCATAATTGTAAAAGTTTAAATTTGTTCAGTAGCCTGTTGAACGGCAGAAATTAGGTTTTCTTCTCGGAAGTAACTAAAAGGGAAAAAAAACAGCGGCTGACAGCGCTGTAAACAACGGTAGACTTGTGCGTAACAAGCAAGCGAATAATGCAGAAAACAGAGATTTAGATGGGAAACTGTTCTTGGAGTACAGAGAGAGAGGGGGGGAGTGAGCGAGCTGTGCATGAAGTGTGATTTTATCGTGGTGGAAGCAAAACAGCAAAAGTAAGAGTGAATTCATGACGATGTTTATGTGAAGTGTAGTTTGGATCTTCTTTCTCTGCTGGTTCAGTCAATATTGTTTGGTGAGTGATGAAACCTGCAGCTTCAGAATCAGCGCAAAAAGGGCGTAAACACAAAGCGCGGAGCCGCCGACGGATCAGAATCGGTGAGCTGTCGGCTTTCAGCCCCGACCCTGCCCGTGCAGTCAGGTGAGAAAAGCGACATCTCACTGCTTCTGATCCGTCGGCGGGTCCACGCTTTGTGTTCAGGTTTGGATCATGGAGGCCTCTGTCTAGGCAGAAATGCCCTGAGTTCTTTCTCTCAGCCAGCTCCTTTAGCTCATCCAGTGGGACATCAAAGCATTCCCAGGTCAAATAAGCGCTCTCTAGTAATCTCTAGTAATCAGAATGGATGTCTCTAGGTGTCTTAGTCAGATGCTGACCCACCTCAACTGGTTCTTTTCAGTGGAGAGGAGTAGCAGCTCTACTCTGATATCCTCTCAAATGACTCTGCAGAAGTCATTCTCTTTTAGAGAAAGCTAATTTCTGCCATATCCTTTTGGGCAATTCCCAGACCTCACAGCCATAGGTGATGGGTGGGAAATAGATTTTTTGCTACAACAGACCAGTACAGCATCCACATCACTGCAGTTGCCATGTCAATCCGCCTGTCAATATCCCTCTCCACTCTCCCATTACTTGCCCCTAACACAAAGTGAGCACACCCCCACTGTTTCAGCTGAGGCCCATGGTCTCAGACTTCTGATGTTGATTCTCATTTCATCTGCTTCACACTCAACTGCAAACCACCATAGTGTACACTGGAGGTCATCACCTGATGAGGTCATAAAAGTTGTGAACAGAATTGGTAGCAAAGGACAGTCCTAGAAGAGCTCAATGCTCACCAGGAACCGGTCTGGCATACTACTCTTATGGTTGTACAGGGACTGAATGGCCTGTAGCAGTAGCAGCCAAACCAAACCCCCATAAGATTCCCCAAGGGATGCGCATCAATGCCTTCTCCAATAGTTCTCCAAAGCATATGTAGACTGGTTGGACCCATTGGTCCCATTACACTTTCACACAACCTCACTTGGGTCAAGAGCTGGTCCGGTGTTCCATGATTATGAGAACAACAGCATTTTTTTTTTCCTGGATCCACAGTTTAACTAATAGATGAGCTCTACTTTCCACCTTCCAGGGGAAGCTGAAGAGTGTGGTCCCTTGGAGCATACCCTTCAGCATTAGTTGGTTAGTCCCCAGGAGAGGCATCTTCAACCACCCCATACAGGGACTTCAAGAAAGCTGCGTACACTGACAGTGAGATGTGTTTTCAAACCCAGTGGTGTAGGAAAGCAACCCTCTCATCTAGTTGGGAAAACCAAACCACGGTCATACAAGTATACCCAGCCTTGCTCGTTGCCTTTCACTGATTTCATGTTTCTTTAATAACTGTCAATAAACCAACTTCTCAATGATTTGAGTCATGTTTCTGTCTCTCATGGTTTGTGGGAGCATTGCGCTGGATGTTTCTGGATGGCTCTTCGGTTACACCCTTGGGCAGGGCCACCAGCATCGCACTTGAATTCCATCCACAGGCAATCACAGGAGGACTACATCAACCAGTACGGCCTGCTGCTCCGTTCAGCCACTCTCAGTGGTCCTACCTGCCTGCCCTGCACGCTGGATAACAGTCTCTGTAACTTCATCCCTCTAGATTCTCTCACAAACGTTTTCCCCCTTCGAGCTCCGCGGTCTGGCTCTGACAGTAAGCACGCAGCATCATTATCCTGCTTTGCTCTCTCTCCTCTGCTTCCCTGCAGCTAAGTAATTGTTTCCTCTTCTGTTTCAGGTTTCCCAAGGTCCCAATCACAGCTTCTCTCCGCACTCACCTCCATATTTGCTCCTGTTTCCTCAGGCCTGAGTTTAACTTTCACTTTAAGAGTTTGCTATTGTTTTCTCACAAAAGAAATAAAATGTATATAGTTCGCTGCTAAATTTGTGTTGAGTCTGCTTCTGGGTCCAGTATTCATGACCCTGTCCAAGGTTTAGAGAACCTCAATGCCTTCTTGGGGATTGGTATAATTTTGAAATAAATATTCCCTGCCATTGTTGGGTTTGTTTCTTTAATCTTAATATGTCGTGGTAATCTCTCAATCACATACTACCACCATTGTGTGTGTGTGTGTGTGTGTGTGTGTTATCATTGTTGTCTCTTTTATAAAATTATGGAGACTGTCAAACCCAAAATATCTATGTGCTTCAAACTTGAAGTTTTAAGTGTGTTTCGAGTGTACAACTTATGAAACCTAGCAAGTGACTAAAAACACAAGCAAAGCTAAACAAAGTTTTGTAATTCTGCCTCACCTGGTGAAGTTGAAATCCACTTTCAGGTTATCAACACATTTGTTGTCAGTTCCACAGTTGATCTCAAACCCTAACTGTGGAAGAGAGTGTGATGTCAAAAACATTTATATTACACATTATTCACAGAATAAATGTAAACGTTTTTCAGATGCATCTAGCAAACAATTTGTGTGTTCTACCCAATGCCGGGTGCAACATAAAGGAAAAAGTAGCCTTGTATTTTTCAGTAATGCAATAATGTGATGTGCTACAGTACTGAATTTAATTACACTTCAGTTACAATTATATTGTTACTAGTGTTGCAAAGTTTCCTTTAGTTATCTGCTGGTTGGTTGGATAAAAAGGGAAAAATCTCAAAGAAAATTGGTTTTCTTTGCCCAGCCCAGCTGCCAGAGCCCAGTCAGGTAAGAAAGGAAGTGATTAGCAGTCGAGCTTGAAGCCTCCATTTCTATCCATTAATGTTTATAAAGGAGAGTCACTGTGGCAACCATTTCAAAATCTCTTGTGTTTATATGTAAACACTAAAGGAGAGATCATATGTGTTTTCTCATTGGGATAGGGATTGCATTGGTGTGTCAGACTGTAGCCTAAGATTTATATTATTTACTTATAATTATGAGACAATGCATTTTGGGTCATTTCATGGAGTAACAAGAAAATAATGTAATGATCAGTGTAATAAACTTAGTAATTTTGTAGCATATTGGATTACTTTTAAGAAAAATAACAATTAATTTCTAATATGCAACTTTTTTTGAGTGATGACCCCAAATATGTAGCTGTGCCTGCTGTTGGTACTGGGAATAAAATTCCTAATAATATTCTGGAAAGCAGCTTGCATTTATTGCAGTGGGATTCCACTGCAGTGATGTTGATGCATGTACTTCTAGTACTTCAATTGAAATCTCCCCAGAAGGTATTCTTCAAGTGCATGCCAATAAAAAACACAATTGAGGAAAATAATTTTATAAAGACTGCCCTCAGATATCTGGTTAATAAAGTACCTATAAAGGTTACTTACAGGATGAATGGTTGCTGTTTGAGCCTGCTGGGCAAGGCTTGGTCTGAGATTTGTGTTTGAGGGCAAACCATCAAACTTGAATTTGAGCTCATTGGAAAGTGAATTGAGAGCATCTTCTGGACAGGCCTGCAAGAAGAGATGAGTGCTGAGTTTAGATTCAGTGTTGGATGACTCTTAAAAACAAAATTTCTGATGTTTATTATTTGGTTTTACCTCAACAAGGAACTTCACAGTTGAGCAATTTTTTCTTATTAAGTCCACAGTAAGTGATCCTGACTGCTCTCGTTTCCCACCAACATATGCCCGGTTGCTTGGAGGTTTGCGAGTGGCATCCAGTGTTAAAGTGTAATTAATCCTTGCTTGGGCTGGAATAAATCAGTGTTTAATTTCAATGCTGCAATTTACATACATTTAGAAAACATTAAATTGATGGGCAGTGGCTTTGTAGTTCAGAAAAACCCAGAATGATGAACCTGTGTTGACTGTAGACACTCTGCTCATGGTAAAGCAAATTTCAGCTGTGTTCTCCAGTGGTTTTGAGCAGTCTACATTCTGAGTAGGGATTTGGATTGGGCTGAATGACACCTCAACTTCAACCATTACTATGGGTCTTGATCTAGAAAGTAGGAAAACACGTGTGAACAAGATTTGACTTTTTGTTCTGACCTGAATTAGTAACAAGACTTCACTCTAATCTTTCCTTTGCCCTAACATTTCATATGAACAACTACAGCTCAAACATTTTGAGACATTTAACACCTAATAGTCCTGAAATCTTTTAAATGATAGATGATGATTTATGGAATAATGAATTATAAATCAGGAATGCTTTTTAATGTAATATTTATGTAGGTGTACATCAACATAGACCTATTTCCCATCACCATCCCTCTTGTGTGCCAGTGGTGTAACTTCATAGTATTAATGGGTGGAGTAAATGATACCTATTTGATCATGTCAGCAGTGCTGAAACACATGGTATTGTATGAAAACATTTTTGATATTGCATGCATTTCCATTTCTGTATGAACAAAGTTACCGTTTCACACATTTATTGCTTTTTTTAAATCAGCAGAGCATTTTTCATCATGTGGTAAAATAATTTGAAAAAAATGTCTAATCCTTTTTACTCCATAAACTTTTTGCCATGATCCTGTGTTTATGTATTTGGACATTTTGATTCTATCTTATTTAATATTCTACAGTTCAGTTTACGTTCCTGGTTTTGGCTGTTTTAGTTTTGTTTCTGCTTTGTGTAATATTTGTATTTTGTGGTCTTAGTTTTGTCGTCTAGTCTTTAGGTACCTCTTACCATGTTTGTTTATCTTTTGTCCCTGTGTTTTATGTTCCCTCCTGTTACCCTGGTCTGTTGTGTCCCCTTGCCAGGTTACTCCCAATCCTAATTTCAAGTTCATGCATCTTAGTCTGTTTCTCAGTGTTGTTACTTCCCCTTTTATTTTGACAGTCTCTTGTCCTGTATACTTCTCATGTGCTGGTAGTGTGTAAGTAGTTTCAGCTGTTCTTCCATCTGTTGCGCATCCTCTCATAAACGCATGTATTTAAGTCCTCAGTCTCCCTTCGATCTTTGTCATCTCATCTCCATCTGCTGTGTCTGCTCTTTTCTTTTCTTTTGTTCCATGTTCACTCCTAGTCGTTAATTCCAAGTTTCTTAGTCCTAGCTTATCCTTAGCCTATCTTTTGCTTGTTTCTAATACTTCTAGACAACAGTTTTACCCTCAATCTGTATTTCTTAAAAAATCATAAATCCCTTATAATGAATGACTCATTCATTTATAATAAATTTATTGATATATAACCAATGTGCAGTTCTTATTATGGTGACCTTTCAAATTTGCCTAAGATTTGTTAAGATTGCAAATTAACAACAATGGTGGAATTACCACAGATAACTATAATGCATGACTGGACTATCTGGACTGTGACTTACCTCAGTAAAACAACTTTACCCTTTGAACCCACCGCTAAGTCAGGCAGTTCATCACCGCTCTGGTCAAAAGACGACTGACTGATTGACAGGCCAAAGAACTTCAGTCCTGACTGGACCTCAGAGCCAGTAATTCTCTGTGTACATGAAAACATTTTAATTAGTTAAGCTGCAAATTGTATATTGATAAATACGTTTAGTCATCTTTGTGAATTCCTCGATGTTGTGTACCTGTGAGTAAGTAGGACTGATTCTTCCTCCTCCTTCACTGTGGAATATGTAGATGCTGCCTTCACCATTATTCTCCAAAGGTGCTCCAACTGACAAATCCATGAATCCATCTGAGTTTAGATCAGGCAGCACAGCAAGAGAAGAGCCGAACCTTCCTTTGACAGCTGCATGTCCTCTTAGTACTAATGGATCATCAAAATTACACTCCACAAACTAAAAGCAGGAGAGTGAATATTATATGATCATTAGGGAAGTTGACAAATAAACTAATTCATCTAATTGAAGTGGATAAAACTTTTATTTACCAAAACAGTTAGTCTGCAAACATAAACTCTTCCCTCTCTATCAGACTCCGTGTACATTGGGGCTGATATAAAGATTAGATCAGTGATGTCATCATTATTAATGTCCATGGCACACACCTCTGCCCCGAAATATTCACCAGTCTGATACTGTGTAAGAAACACATTATTGATGAAAATAATCGCATAAAGCCAAATGAAAACAATTTGTATTTAAGAAAGTATTTACTACCAGTTTATAATCCCATTCAGTTTTGTCTTCTTGTAAATACATACCTGTGATGCCAACGGCTCAATCTTTTGATTTTCAAAGCTTTCTCTGTTAACAGCGACCACAGCTCCTCTGTGTTTATATCTTGGAGCACCAACAATTGTCAGGGAACCACTCTGGGTTTTAGCAGCTGCCATGGAGTAACCTAGAATTTAGGTAGGCAAAAAGAGAAGATAGATATAAAATCTTATATACGTATTTGTGTGAAAGAATTACAGCAGAGCTGTGTATATACATGATTACATGTGTATGAGTTAGATTGTTAAAGCTGTAATATTCTTACCAAGATAACTGTCAGGCTCCAAAGACACATCCTCATATGTTTTCAGCTTCTCCCCTCCAGTTGTGTATTGCACGTAGCCTCCCTTCCACTGGTTTGCACCAACAATAGACATTTGAATTCCCTACAATGTAGACAGAAAATACATTTTATATACAATTTATTTTACCTTTAAAATCTGGACTCTTGTTTTTATAAAAAAGTGTGTGAATCTCTCTTTCTATGACTAGACTGTCTGGTGAGTTTCAGGTAGTTTTAATTACCTCGGGCACAATAACTGCACTGAATCCCTCTTGAGACATTTCCATTTTCAGTGAGTCTCCACCGGTTTGAGATCCTGTAAAAATATAAAATATATAAAGGTTTATTGATAGACACAACACAACACGTTACACCAGTAATTTACTGTAATGATATCTGTTTATTATAAAGGTGCCTCAATAGTTATTTTTCATTTCACTAATACTTCGTGAAATCGACCTTCAGCCTCAAGCAATGATACAATAATGCAATGTAACATTTACAGAAATTTTATCAAAGCTTGCTAAATGTTAAATACATGATTTACCTTCAATGGAAAAAATTTTGTCCTGCAAACTCTGCCGGATTATTTCAAGTGCGTTGAAGTTCTGCACTTGAAACACATGATTGTCTGAGGGAGACGATGCAATGGTGCGTAGTTCTTTTTTTGCTTCAGGCTGAATAAATGCATTCCCCACCTAGGGTTGTTTAAAACATGTGTTTACATTTTCATGCAAAATTATTTACTGATTTTATTAAAACTTTAATACAGTTTAATACAAAGATTAATACAGTCCATGTTTCCATTATTAATTTAGCTTTTTATTTATTGAAATTTGAGCATGGTACTGTAATTAGATACCACTCCTGCATATTCAATGATCAGCTGGAAATGCTGGGAGTGTAAATGCAGCTCCTCGTCCAGTTCAATTCAATTTAATTTTATTTATACAGCGCCAAATCATAACAGCCATCGCCTCAAGGCGCTTTATATTGTAAGGAAGACCCTACAATAATACATACAGAGAAAAAACCAACAACCATATGACCCCCGATGAGCAAGCACTTTGGGAAGGAAAAACTCCCTTTTAACAGGAAGAAATCTCCAGCAGAACCAGGATCAGGAAGGGACAGCTGTCTGCCATGCAGATGCAGAGATGTCTATTAACACATAGTGAGTGAGAAAGGTGACTGAAAAAGAAATAATCAATGCATCATGGGAATCCCCAGCAGCCTACATCTATAGCAGCATAACGAAGGGAGGATCCAGGGTCACCTGGTCCAGCCCTAACTATATGCTTTACCAAAGAGGAAAGTTTTAAGCCTAATCTTCAAAGTAGAGATAGTGTCTGTCTCCCGAATCCAAACTGGAAGCTGGTTCCACAGAAGAGGGGCCTAAAAACTGAAGGCTCTCCCTCCCATTCTACTTCTCCCAATCTAGGAAGAACAAGTAGGCCTGCAGTGCGAGAGCAAAGTTCTCCAATGGGGTGATATGGTACTATAAGGTCATTAAGATAAGATGGAGCCTGATTATTTAAGACCTTGTTTGTGAGGAGCAGAATTTTGAATTCAATCCTGGATTTTACAGGAAGCCAGTGAAGAAACCCAATAGAGGAGAAATTAACATTAACAATAGTGTAAAAACAGTGTAATGGTATGGCCCAGATTTCCATGGTTTCTGTGTAGGTGGCTCATTACTTTGCTCCATATACTGTAGGATCATGTGACTGTAGTCTAATAAATAACCAAAACACATTATTAGTATAAATTTTAAACATTATGCAGGTTTAAATAATGGAAGTACTTACCCCAATCGCAAATCGAATAATGTTTTGATTCCCTGCTAGCTGTGCTGCATTTCCCAGGTCATACCGGTCATTAGATTGTCCATCAGTAATTACTATCAAGACTTTCTTCACATCTGGTCTGGAACCTCTTTGTGGTGTGAAAACATTGTTTCTGTCAAATTAAAAATAAACAAATCTAATTTCAACATAAAACATGTTTTTGCAGTGCACGTTTTGATCATAGAGTAAATTGCATGAATGATTATTATTTTGGCATGCATCCATCTGTTTTGTATTATTGCTCATGGACATTTTAGTATTTTTGCAATTCTTGCATCACTCAATACAGTTTTTAGTATGGTCAGTCTCAAAAAGAAATTATCTGCACAGGAAGTCTGCCCAGATGATTTAACTGTAGTGCTTCAGTAATATCATTGCAACCCTTACACAACATGTCTGATGGCTCTAGCTGTATGAGTTGATCCCCCCAGCTGTGTGATTCCATTGATGTCAGTCTTTAGTGATCCAGATGAGGAAAATTTCTTGAAATAAAAATGAACCCGAGGTAACGAGGAAAACTGGGAAACAGAAAACTGAAGAAAGGGAGAAACAATATTCAAAAAATATAAAATAGCCCTGTTTTATGGAGATAAATGATAAGCAGGTGAAACTATTTGTGTCTGTAATACGATATGACTGACAGGTAAGTACAGTGTCTTACCTGTGCATCAACTGACAGAAATGACTGGATTAAATCTTCCACAAACTTCGTCATTGTTTGAAAATCAGAGATAGATACGCTGCCTGAACCATCCAACAGAAAAGCAATG
The DNA here is from genome assembly GCF_056152115.1 of Neolamprologus brichardi. Classification (NCBI taxonomy): domain Eukaryota; kingdom Metazoa; phylum Chordata; class Actinopteri; order Cichliformes; family Cichlidae; genus Neolamprologus; species Neolamprologus brichardi. The sequence continues at coordinate 12,290,882 of NC_142111.1, forward strand.
TCTACTTGTGTCGGGCACACTATCAAAGAGATGAATTGAAATTGATTATTTTAGGTGAATTTTAACATTTTAGCAAATCGACTATGAATACCCACATATTTAGACAATTAGTCTTTTAGAAGAAGAAAGAAAAGAAGAAATTAAGATTAAGAGATTAAATTAGTTTAAATGAGTCTTAAAAATGCTTATAGAAGCCTAATTTTGTTATTAAGCTAATTTAGTTATTTGTAGCCTTGATTTTTGCATTCAGTTCTAATTACTTTAATTTTCTTCCTGTATTACAGTCATAGAAACAGCATTGTGTTCAAACTTACAACACAAAAAGAAAGACCCTCTGCACTGTATGTTCTTGTTAGGGTTGGAATTTGTGTTAGTGTGAGCGACAGTAGCCTCATGTTTACGTTGTTCTTATGTAACAGGAATACACCGTAATGTAACACACAGCAACACAAATTATTTTCTCCAGGAAAACCATAATACATTACTTATTTGCATACGGAGCTTTAAAGAAGTCATAAGTAGCTTTAGAGGGAAGTAAACTTCTCGGTCTCCTTCTGATTTCTTTCTGTCTGTAGTAGTCTTCTTGCATTTTGTCATGCATTGCATAACCCAAAAACCAGGCTTAGTTTCATTTTTGTAATGAATTTGAAATCAAACGGGCGGGGGCGGGGGCGGGGTTGTATTTGTTTTTCAAATAACACTTTCATTTTACATGCAGATATGGTTATTTCATTCTGATTTTTTGAAGGGACCTTCTCAAAAAAATTCTGATCATTAGAATTAAATACATTTTTATGCTGTAGATTTAATCTTGGCTAGCTCAAATTTTACCAGCATTTATTTCAGTGTTGATAGATTCAGGGCAAATCAGTCCAGAAAGGCTCTTTGGATAAAACTACAATACAATTAATCCAAACAGACAATCTGAAATAAGGCTTAGAGGGGAAAACTGTAGACAAACAAAAAAATAATCAACAAATCATACAACTTATACATTCATCCATGAGTGATCACATCCCACACAAACGTAACTTTCTATTTACTGTTTCTGATTAACCCTTAATTGCTGGAATATATAAGGGAAGTCTTGAGACAGTTTCAGTTGATTTGAGATTATACAAGCACAAATATAAATGATTGTAAGACTATGTTCAAGTAAAAATGCAAGAGATTTTTATTAAGGAGGCACCGGGACTCTAATTATTAAGGGCACGTTTTCACAAACTCCATTTATTGTTACCGTCTGGAGAAGAAGGTACAGGTAGTCCAAATCTATTGGATCGGTCCATGTGAAAGCACACACCGTTGTACATGGTGATACTTTTGCAGTCCCTTGGAATGGTTGGACCACACACCTGAGAGGAGACAAAGTCAAGTTCCCATAAAGTCCCATAAACATCGGTTCATTCCTTATAAAATCAACCAAAACTGAAAAAAAAGTCTCCCACGACCCAGCAGAATATGTAGATTTTAAAAAATAACTTCAGTCTATTTAAAGCCATTCAAATGTGTCCCTTAATGCTATTACCAAAGTATATGGGGTGTGTAAAAAATTCTTTGTGCATATATGTTTTTAAATAACATTTTTCCTCAAACCTTTTTAAGTTTTCGGGCTTATAAACACATTTAGTTTTTAATGCAGCTTAAATATGTAAAACTTGAATTAAAAAGAAACACATATTCAAATTAAAGAGACAAAATTTTGCATTGACTTCTACTTCATTGAATATGCTGAAGTTATTGTAAACCCTGATTCTGTGAAGGACAGATGGGAGGCAAACTGGTTTTTCATGGGATGACCTTCATGCAACAATAACAAGGCATATAAGGACAGAGGATGTTGCTCCTCAGTGCTTTTAACAAAGTTCTCATAGTGTCTGCAGTTCAGTAACTCACCACAGTGTGTTGGTTCGTGGGATCACTTTTCATTGTCAGACCAAGAGACATGTTTACTGCAAAATCTGGTGCTGTATTGAAAGTGTATTGAAAATTTAAATACTAATAAAAGGCAATTGAAAGGAAGAAAACAAGACTTAAATCGATGACTGCAAAAAACCATGACTGAAACACTTCCCCATTTGATATGACAAGTGTTAGACATCGAAACTTCTCTCCACTGTAAACCAGGATGTAAAGCAGGCAGCTACCAATGCAAATAGGATTCAGTTTCACTATTGCTTCATTTTAAAGTTTTAAATAATTACAAAAGAAACATTTTAACAACAACATTATTAATAACATTGACTTCTTTGCTTATTTTACTTCATCAAGTCTCAATGTTACTTACTAAGATATTTACTTATTGTGATTTGAGTTAAACAAGTTTCTGTGCTAGCGAATTTCTTTGATGTCAACATGGTTACTGTCAGAGTTTCATCACATTTGGTTACCTACCTTCAATTTGGATATTTTGGCAGTTTGGGGAAGACATGGTGCAGCTATATACTTTCCCTCTTCCATTTTGTGAATACTGTTCAAGGGGAGCACTGACGAGCAAACTGAGGAAATAAATTCAGACAGTGATGAAGTCTAAAGTGCAAACTGTGGTTAAATAAACCCCATATGTTTCCTGTTAAGAAGTATTATATCCTTGTTTGCCTATTACTGTGGGCCTTAACAGAAATGATTGTTAAACCTGCAGTTATAGATCGACATCCAACATAACAATGTATATTGTGACTTACTCTGATTGTCTTTGAACCACCTGGTACCCAAAACCAGCAGCAGAGTTATTCAGGGCCTTCCAAGCCACGGGATCAATATTGAAACAAAGTGCAGCATTTAACACTGAGGATTAAAGAAGAAGGAAGAACATCTGTAGTTTTATTTAAAGTCTCTGTAAAAGATGATAACGTGGTTATATTATCTCTAATTCTAATCACATATGAGGAACTCCATACAGTCTTTGTGTTACTTTCCACCTCTTGAATCCAGTCACAGCTTTCCTTAGTTACCACTAGAGAGCACCAAAGTCAGATACTAGATTTGAACATACTGGCAGGTAATTATTCACTTGAAAAACATACTTAAGATTTTATTATGGAATTCGTTTTGTGTCTTTGATTCTTATATCTTACTCCATCTGTCAAAAGCAAAATACTGACACTTAACTTAAAGACGTTAAAGATGTCGCTGCTATACTATAGTATGAAAAACTATTAATATACTGTGTACATTTGCTTCTTTTACAGTACTAAAAATTGAACTGTGTAGAGAATTTCACTGGTGTGCATATTTCTCTTTCCTCCTGAACTGTCAGATTCATCAATACGTGCCACACCCATTCACAAGTAACAAAAAAAGTCTCTGTGGAAGTTGATACTGCGAATGTAAATGCCCAAAGAAGAAATTAAAGTCATTAGCATGTGATTGCTTTGGATACTAAAAATACTACAGAGAACCTAAATTGATCCATGCTATGACTACTGTCCAGTAAAATCTTGTATTGTTGCGATCCTACAGCTGTCCGGTTGTTTATTTTTGCCACACAAATAAAGCCTTCCTTTTATGGACATGCTAAGAGCAGTCAATACGTCACATAGTGCTAACGATTTTTTGTTTCCTGCTTCATGTCACAGTATTCAACAATGACAGTGTCATGATTTCGAAGTTTTGCGAAACCTATTTTGAAATACATTTCGTAACAGTGGTACGCCCTCCAGTTCTGCTTTTCCTTATTGTCACAAGTTTTTATATTTTTAACATCAGTTAAAGAAAAAATGTACTTCTTCACTTGTTTGCTTTTTTTCATATGTGCATTTATATTTTTCAGGTGTATTTTTACATGGATGTGAAGGTATATTAGCGCTCAATTAAAAAATAAAATAAAACAAACATTAAAAAATAAAAATAAAGAATTTAAAAAATAACCACCTGTAGCAAAGGTGAGTGCAGGGTCATGAATACTTGGATGGATGAAGTATGACGTCACAGTGGTGCAAAAAGTCCTGATTTTTGTAGCCCTGCACAAGGTAGTCAGGCAGATATGATAAATTTATTATCTATGTATCTTAAATTCAGTTTCACCATTTTTTAAATGGTTTATAATCGAGCGTTTAATTTGTTTCAGTAAAACTATTTATGAAAGACTTTTTCAATCAGTGAATTTCAACAACAAAAAAATGATGCTATTTACAGCTAGAAGCTAACTGAGCTAATCGCACATTTAATTTGTGTTAGCAGAGGCTAAAACGCAAATACAGTAACGACCATCACTAAAGTGTTTCTGGATGATATTATTTCACTACATGATTTATAGTCCTTGCTGGTTTTTAATACTACAGTTTTTTCATTAAAAATGTTGCTGTCTTGTGTGTATTTAGTAGGAACACTTATAGCTTTAATTTACTTTTCGTTTGTTCAAACGCCTGTAATGTTTTCAATATTTGCACACACTTATTATTACAGAGTGAAAAATCAGAAGGCACAAAACTTGTCTTACCTGATGAGAACAGTGTAGCATGAATTATCCAGTCCATTGTGTTAGTCCCATAAAAAATAATTCAAGCGTTTGTTTGGGGGGTTTGTTTTTTGTTGAGAACACACTGAGCAGTTGAGTGTTCTGCTGAAAGTATCACAGCAGTTGCTGAAACCAAAATGCAGAAATCATAGGGTGTGATAACAAAGGTAAGGCAACCATTTAAAGCAATTCTTTGGCAGGAGGAGTCACAATGATGACAGCACTGTCAGTAGTAGACAAAGGTGGCAAAAGTACCGACGTTCCTTGCTTAAATAGAAGTACAGATACTAGTGTTACAAATAGTCCAGACTTAAATAAAAGTGAAAAAGTACTGGCTCTGAAATGTACTCAAAGTAGAAAAGTAAAAGTAGCTCCTTGAAGAACATTTCTACCACCTCTTTTTACTGAAATATTGCTAACCGAACCTTATACTGCATTAATGTGATAGAACAGAAACTTTATTTGAGTCTAAAATTTAATTCTAATAAAGGAATTATATTTCACAATAATTTCAGTTGAGAGGGTCAGTAGATTTTCTCAGTGTCCCAGCTGTGATCAGGCTGTGACCTTTTGCTCTTTGTGGATTTACACAACTGAATTCAACAAGACGTCAGCAGATGTTTTATGAGTTGTCCTGGTTGGTTTTCATCCTCTACACTAACACCATTTATACTGTCTTTATATTATACACTATCGGCCCAAGTCTTGCCTTAATCATGTGTCGTGCATCTTGTAGCATGGGGTAACGAGAAGCGATTAACACCTCACGACCAGCTCCCGATCATCAACAGTATGGTCACAAGAAAATCAAACCTGTTTGAAATCCTGTTGCCCCTCATGAGGGTATCAATGCAACCTCTCAGACTGCGCACGCACAAACACAGAATGGAAGTGAAACAGACGGAGTAGCACGGCAGTGCAGCGTGTGATCTGGACACAAGCGATGGAGGCACAACTTGTAGAACATTGGCAAGTTCATCCGAGCCTTTTCGATGTGGCCTCACAAAATTATCACGGCCGCAACAACCGTGAAAAGAGATGGACATTGCTGCTCAATTGCAGCTGCCTGGTCAATGTTTTTCAAAGTTGATGGTGGTGGTGTGTGTGTCTGTGTGAGTGAAAGACAGAGAAGGAGAGCAAAAGACAGATTTTGTGTTATAAACTTCATATTATCACTTCATGTTATAGTGTGAGCACACAGGTCGCATCAGAGCATCGGGCTGTATAGTGTGAGACCCTGCATCATGACCAATGAACGTCTAACCCCTGCAATTCAATCGTACAGTTTGAGCAGGAGCTGAATAATACATCTGAAATAATATCATACAGTGTATGCCCAGCTTAACTCTGACCTTTCATTTGTTCCTGTTTAGGCTCAAATCGCTTTGATGTGTCAAGGCTTACAGTGACGTGAAATAATAACTCTCCTCAAATGTATCAAACCTAAAGTAACGAGCCCGCTTTGACGTAAGGAGTAGAAAGTACAGATATTTGTTTAAAAATGTCAGGAGTGAAAGTCAAAAGTTGTCAGAAAAATAAATACTCAAGTAGAAATACCTGTAAATTCTACTCAAGTACAGAAATGAATTATCTGTACTTCATTATTTCCCACCTCTAGTAGTAGATAATATGCTGCATGTTTTAAAAGGTGATTAATTTAATACTGTCTAGGTTTCAAAATTTTCTTAATACTCAAGATTTTGGAAAATTGTAATTTCATTCTTTAGGATGATATTCCAGGCTCTGATGCTTTAAGAATAAAGATATATAATACAAGACTTGTCACTGGATCTGTGTTTTGTAATACAAGTTGAGAAAGAGCACAGAGGTTGAAGAGGCCACTACCCTCTTACACATCTAGACCGTTCTTCCTTCTTTTTTCTAGTCTTGTAAGATGTATCAGTCTAACCTGGCTGCTAAGACTTGTGATGGCCAGGTCAAATATTTTTAGCATATTATTTCTCAATTGTAAGATTGCAATTGCTGAACCACACCTTTCTTTGAGTACAGCTAGTTTGATATTCTAGCAAACATTTTTTTTTAAATACATGTGCATAAAATGTTTTGATATTAGGTTAAAATGTTACATTTAAGCCAAAAGAAGCACAATCTCATTTTTGACATTTATTTTGTTACTGACACAGATGGTGTGGATATTTAAAGCTGTCCTTGTTTTTCCTTAAACCCAGCAGCTATATAATATCTCCACGTGAAAACCCACTCCAGACTTTAGAGGGCATTTGAACAATAATAAGTTTGTTTATCAACTGAAAAATATTGGCAAATTCGTTGAAGATGCATCAGTTTAACCTGGCTGCTAAGACTTGTGATGCCCAGGTCAAATGTGCAGGTCAAATATTTTTAGCATATTATTTCTCAATGTAAGATTGCAATTGCTGAACCACACCTTTCTTTGAGTACAGCTAGTTTGATATTCTAGCAAACATTTCTTTTTTAAAAAATACATGTGCATGATATTTTTTGATATTAGGTTAAAATGTTACATTTAAGCAAAAAGCAGCACAATCTCATTTTTGGCATTTATTTTGTTACTGACACAGATGGTGTGGATATTTAAAGCTGTAAAGTCTTTTACTTCTATTGTCACGGTCCTGGGCCTGTGGCCCAGGGTTTTCATTATATATTATTGTTTATTGGGTCCTGTTTTGCTTTTCTAGATTTCTTGTCCTTCTGGGTTGGGATTTCTAGCTCTTAGGTTTAGTTCTACCCTCACTTTCCTCCTGTTTCCTCTGTACTGTGTTAGCATTGTCTCTGAATCTTGCCTGCTGTTTTTCCAGCAATAAAGCTGTGCTTTTCGAGTTTGTCCCCCGTGTCCCCGTGAGTTTGCGTTTGGGTCCAATCCCTGCCTGCCACACAGCCGAAACATGACAGTAGAACGCGACCATTACACGGACCCAGAAAACCGCTCCCAGCTGCGTGAGCATCAGGATGCTGCCTTTACCCAGCTGGAGGAGGAGCTCCGCTGGAGGCCGTGGTGCACTTCTGACTACGGGCGGATTTTCCGAGGAACTCGGCTGGCTTTTGGAGGTCCCCAAAGTTGCCAAAAGCCTCCACCTGTTGCCCCGCTCGCACCCAAGCCTCGGCCGCTTCAGGTGGGAGTGCTCAGTTTTTCTTCTGATGCTCACGCGCCAGCCTCTGCATTGCTGTCCTGCACGTCAGAGGCTCAGCTGTACAGCCCGTCAGATTCCTCACCTCAGAGGAAGCGACGCTCACGCCGCCGTCACTTTTCACCTGCTGAGCAACTCTCGGTGGTGAGTCATAATGACTGCCTTTCACACATTCCACCTGAAGCCATAACTGAGAAGAACAATAAACTCACCTCTGATCCATGGGGAACTTCCCTTATGGATGATGACAATGACTGGGAAAATTATTTTCATTCAGCTCCCTGGGAGGGGGGATTAATTAAGGACAAGTCAAACACTTCAAACCCTACTCTACTAAAACAAAGACTGTAAAGCGTGGTGGAAAAAGTGCAAAATTCATTTTTGATAAGTCTGTTTTTGCTGACCCGGTACATTTAAACCCTGAGCCTGCCCATTCTAAGACTGTTTTTTCTGAGCCCGCTCCTTTGCCTACTTGTGTTCCTGCTCCCAGGGAAGCTCAGGCCCAGCGTACCCCTGCACCCGTATCAGTTCCTCGGGTGTGGGAGGCTGGGGCCCAGTCGGTCCCTGCTCTGGTTTCCAGGCCGGCTGAGGCTCTGTCAGTTTCTGCACCCGTACCTATTCCTCGGGTGGGAGCGGCTAGTGTCCGGCAGGTGCCTGCACCCGTTCTTGTTTCTGCTGAAGGCTCAGGCAAGCCCGCCCAGCAGTCCTCCCTGTGTTCCAGAGGCTCAGGAGAATTAAGTCCACAACCATCATCACCACCATCCCTACTGCATGCATTTCAGTCTATAGCTCAGTCATTGGCTGTATCCCAATTCAAGGTCTGCAGCCTTAAAGTACGCAGCCTTAACGGTCCACAAGGGCTGTTTGTTTCTACATGAGCTTTGATCATTCTCTGTAAGATTAAGGTCAGTTATTGAACGGCGTATATTTTAAAGTAAAGGCTTTAAAACCAAGTTAGTACAAACGTCACTATCGTCACATAACTTTGCCGACATGTGGCCAACAGTAATGTTTTAATGATCTTTGTTATTAAACATTTGCACATAAGTGACATAATATTCAGTACTTACTTAAAGTTTACTCTTCGGGCGCCCCTAATCCGCTGTTTTTTCCGGCAAAATTATCCACACCCACCGCCGCGCTATGCATTCTGGGATATGTTGGGCCACGAAGTCTACACCGCCACATCCTTAAAATTCAGGGAAATGAAGGACGCATTTGAGGGCCGCATTTCGAGCAGCCTTCGAATTGGGACAGCCTTCGTCGCGTCGCTGTGACGTAATCGGCTTTAAAATGCGGCCTTTAAGGCTGCAGACCCTGAATTGAGATACAGCCATTAGCTCTGTTGGCAGCCCAATCCATAGTTCAATTTCCTGTGTTACTGTTAGCTCACCCCTTAGCCCACTGTGCAGCTCAGCCATCTCCCCAGTGTTCAACTCAGTCATTTGTTCCACCACCTGCTCAGCCTTCTGTTCAGCCAATGGTCTCTGGCCCTACTGGTCATGCCACGTCAGCTGGGGGGCCCGAGGAGCCCGTCCAGCCACCACCTGGGGCTGCCACGCCGTGGCCTGCAGCGCCTACGCCGTCACCTGGTCCAGCTTCAACTTCTGCATCAGCCTCAGCTTCTGCATCAGCCTCGCCTGGTCCTGCGGCTGCCACGCCGCCGCCCAAGCCACATTCTGCACCTCGGAATCGCCGGCCTATTTCCAGGCCACCAGCTGGACGTTATCGCCGTCGAGGTCGGCCTCCAGAAGTGTTTCCCTGTTGCCGCCCGCACGGTCGGCCCCCACAACTTTTTCCTCATTGCCGCCCGCACGGTCGGCCCCCTGAGTTATTGGTGAACTGTACGCCAGTGGGGTTTTTTTGTTTTTTTTGTTCCATTGAATTTATCCCCCGTGTCCCCGTGAGTTTGCGCTTGGGTCCAATCCCTGCCTGCCACACAGCCGAAACATGATATATAACATCTATAGCATTGTTTTGTAAAATGATGGTCCTTTTGCCAATACATAAATTATGCAAGAATATGCTGATGTTATCTTTCTGTTAAAAGTGAGATAATAAGTCAAATAAGAATGAAAAAAGGACGCATAGTTGTGTTTACATGCTGCACAGGATAGACACTGATGATTAGTAAAAAATTCACAACACAAAGCTGACAAAACATCTTTTATTGTTGATCAGATTAGAGAGTAAAATTCTTCACCAAGGAAAAAGTCACCCTGAAAAGACACTTCCAACCATAATCCATCACAGGACTTTCACAGACTAAATATAATCTCATCTAATTTATTTGAGAATGCAGACTTTGTGTCTCCTTTGTCCTCGGGTGTCTAAAGTTTAAGGCATTGATTGACAGTTGTATTTTTCTACTTGGATGATTTAATTTCAGCAGTTTCTGCTCCTGAAGGTAGTGGAAGGACACAGCTAGGAGCCTCTATATTAGATAATAGTAAATGAGCAAGCAAAGGAGTGATTTCAAACACAGCAAGCTATCTTTTGTTGAATGAATCAAATGTGGTAGTATGGACATTGCTACACACACTGGGCCTTAAATTTTTCATATAGAGTAAATGTACAACTACAAATGTGATTTTCTTATTCTGCTGTGAGTGCACTTGCATCATTCCCTGGACCATCTTCTGTACTGTCTTTCATCATCTGTTTGTATTTGCTCTTGAAAAACCCAGCCTAGAAGTCCAAGGAAGAAACATAAAAAGGCAGAAATTGTGTATTACAGTTGCAAACAAAATGAATGAAAATAACTATATGAGTGACTATAAAAACCTTTGACCTTTGTTTAACTGGTCATGATCTCTAAAAATCTTAAAGTAATGAATTGAAAAAGTGTAAGAAGAGTCTTTCACCTTATACAGGCCAGCAGTGAGTAAAGCCAGAATAGCCAACCCTCCCAGGCATCCTCCAATGATGGCTTTAGTGAAATCTGGCTTAGGGTAAACTTCTACCTCTGCTACAATCTGAGAGATGAAGAGACACAATGTGGATGACATTTAAGCTCTTGTACATCTCAAACAAAAGAAAGTAATGGTAAATCACCTTGCGAACAGGAGGATTGTTGTAAGACCCTGTTGAAAAGTAGATGTATTGTTCTTTGTCATACTCCACAGTGGCTGTACTGGTCAGGAGGAATTTAGCAGATTGAATTCCAATCTATGGAAAAAAAAATAGTCTAGGATGAGGCTGAATTAAAAATATTGTTCAATTTAAGGGAAAAATTGTTATCATATTCAAGTACATAGGACCACCTATAATCCAAATATGTATAAATCATTTATAAAAACTACCATTTAATTACCTGCTCTATCCATCCTGAACTGAGATTGGCAGATATTTCATATGTCCTACTCTGCAGTCTTCCCATGAATGTGTTGCACTTGAACACTCTGCACATGGCTACAGAGCAGTCCTGCGGGTAATTTAAAGAAGACTGAATGAAACAAATCTGTGATTCAGTACAATGTTATGTTTTGAATCTGTACCATGGTTCAGTTTTAACAGGTAGGTAGCAAAAGTGCAGAGGCATACTTACCACCACTTTATCCTTTTGTATCTTTGAAACAAAATCTGTGACATTTGGTGCTTCATCATTTCCTCTCTGACAGTCTGCAATCTGAAATACACTTATTTCCTAATTTTAGCAAATTCACCCATCCCACAGCTAATTGTGACCCATTTTTGTATCTTTTCTATTACCTGTAGGCTGCTCAAATTCACCCAAATCTCTTTTTCACCAAGCTTCACTGGAACCTTGATCACCACAGCGAAATTAAGTGCTCTGATATCATTTGTTACCTAAAACATGGGGAGTAAAGAAAAAGCAGTCAAACACTATTATGGTTAGGTCTAATTCACACAGTCATATTTATTATATTTTATTACATTTTACCTTGACTGATTGTCGAACCGGTTTCTGCAAATTATTTATCCCAAAAGTAAAATTGCTGTAGCTGAGGGTGCTAGAAAGATTTTAAACATTATATAAATAATGTGTAAGACAAAAGAATGTTGGCTTGCAAATAATTTCCTTTGTTACAAATACAAACACGTACTTTTCAAATGTCATGAAAATGCTGTATTTCACAGCAATCTCTTTCATTTCGTAGATTTCACTTGTAGTAGTGTTCTCTTGATTTCCACTGAAAGAGAGAAGTGAAATGGTTGTACTGTATCTGTGGGGTTATTAAACAAGGAGTACCTAAATGACTAAATGAACAGTACCTGGTGGCATTTGCAGTGACAAAGATCTTTCTCGCAAGTTGACTGTTGGTGTCAATCCCATAGGAGACAATGAAGAAAGCCTTAATTGAAATAAAGGAGAGAAATCTTGATTCCCTCACATCTTTTTACTAAACTGTGCAGAAGTGAGAAGAGAAAATTGCATCAAAAAAACAAACCTCAGTTTTGCTCTTGAAAATTGGCTTGTCAATAGTGCAGTCTGTCCTTCCTCGGGATAAACCATCTTCACTGTCCAAGGATTTGCACTCAATTCTTCCCTTTATTAGTAAATAAAATGACTTCTGATGTATTGGAAGAGCAGCAGATCAGTGATGAACTGATACAGACTTGATCCTGATGCCTTACCTGCTGAATGGTGAACTTCCTGTAGGAGAGTCCAGCTGGGTATGTGAGAATAACACGGCTGTTGTAGGAGTTTTCTCCTCTGTTCTCCACTGTGACTGTGACATTCAAAAGCTCATCAATGCCCACTTTAACCTCTGAGGATCTGTCAGAGTATTAAGGAGGATGAGAATAAAGGGAGAGGAAAACAGATTGCACTGTGTTGGTGAACTTTCCATAAGCTAAATATAGCACATGTTTGTGTTGAATTCTAACATACTATGTTAGAATTCAAAATATGTAGCATGTAACATATATGCTGTGCTTCAATGCTGATGCTGTTTTATTATATTTTGTGTTTTGGTCAAATCTTTGAGCCCTTTTAATGTATGACACTTATGTATGTGTAACTTTTTGAAATATGAATGACTTTTGTATTTTGTTTTATTAAGAACCTGAGGGCCTGAAGTGGAGGTGTCTGGGTGCCTTTGGTGGGGGCATTTGCGCTGTGTTTTTTTTTTTATGCAACCCTGGTTTAACTTGCAGATTAGTGTGAAGGTGTGTAGAGAAGAGATATGTGTGAATTGGCAATTTTTTGATACTCTTTTCATCTAGGAGCCCATTTGCCCACTGGTGAGCTGATATGCTGTTGATTAACTTTGTGCAAGTGGATTGATGGCTCTTTTGTTCCGTGTTTCTTGAATAATTTTCAAAAAAACAGCTTCTTGAGTATTTGAACCATGTCTCTGTGTAAAGAATAATGGACCATGATGCTTTCTTGGTGAATTGTAAAGTTCTCGACAAAATATATAATATAATATAATATAATATAATATAATATAATATAATATAATATAATATAATATAATATAATATAATAACCTGGTGAAGTTGAAGTCCACTTTTAGATCATCAACACATTTGTTGTCAGTGCCGCAGTTGATCTCAAACCCTAACTATGGAACACAGCATGATGTGAAAAGTATGTATATTACACATTATTTACATAATAAATGAAACATAGGTGAATCCAACGAATAATCTGTTTGTTCTGCCATCTAACTGTACTTTTACATTTTTGTTAATCTGAACAAATTGAATATTCTTGATATGCTTTTGGAAAACAGCAAAGTCCTTTTCACACCCAAGAATTCTTCAGTAGAAGTAGTGTTAGTCAATTTTATGGCAACAAAAAGTTAATTCAGAAAAATAAGGTCAAAACTAATGCTGTGTTCTTCAGTTCATGTCCAGCTAGTACATTTTTAAAGGTATTTACAGGATAAATTATTGTTGTTTGAGCCTGCTGAGCAAGACTTGGTCTGAGATTTGTTTTGGAAGGAAAACCGTCAAATGTGAATTTGAGCTCATTGGAAAGTTGATTGAGAGCATCGTCTGGGCAGGCCTGCAAAAAGACAGCAGTGTTAGATTTAGGTTCCGTGTTGGAAGACTCTTAAAAGCAAAATGGAAATCAAAATTTTCTGTTCACCAAATTGAACTTGATTATTGGTTATATTAGTTTTTCTCTGATGTTGTTTTACCTCAATAAAGAAGTTTACAGTTGAACAGTTTGGTGTACTTAAGTCAACAATGACCGATCGAGACTCCTCTCGTTGTTTCCCACTGATGTAAGCTCGGTTGTTTGGAGGTTTGCGAGTGGCATCGAGTGTAAAAGTATAATTAATTCTAGCTTGAGCTGGAATAAATCAGTTTAAAATGTTACAAATGTACATACACTAAAAAATGAAAATGGATGGGCAGTGCCATTTTGATTTTGAAAAAGTGAGGAGAATAAAGAACCTCGATCAACTGTAGACACTCTGCTCATGGTAAAGCAGACTGTAGCTGTGTTCTGCAGTGGTTTTGAGCAGCTTACAGTCTGAGTAGGGATTTGGTTTGGGCTGAATGACACCTCAACTTCAACCATTACAATAGGTCTTGATCTGGAAAAAAGGAAAAACACATATGAACAACATTTGGTTTTTCAATTAGTACAGCAGCTTTCTGGGTAATGTAGTCATTTCCATTTCCGCTTGGAAATCATTTTTTAGAACAACAAGGCTACTGTTATAAATTACGCATTTTATTTTGAGACTTGAGTCTCAAAATAAAACCCACAGAAGCTGTTTTTCCAGGTGCTTAACCAACCACATTTATTCCACCTTTAATCACCAGAGCACTTCTCATTATGCAACCCAATATCATGGCAAAACGTGTAATAGACACCAGACCACCATTTTTATTTCACGCTTCTGCAAAACATGAAGTGGACATGCATGCAGTTGCATTTCTGCATGCAAAAGTTGTATTACCAGCACAGGGAGATAACATATGTAAAGACAAATCAATAGTGAACACAGAACGTATAAAGAACATTTCAAGGTCCTTAATTATCAAAAAAGTTTAAGCTAGGTGTCTAATATGTATAAACATGTAAATGTGTTAATAATGTCTGCTAAAACGCTTTCCTGTGATAATGTTCACATCAGATTGAAATAAAATAGCTCCCTCTGCTTTTACTGCAGCTTACTGCAACTTCTGCATGTATGTCATGTTTTGCCATTTTCCTGGGTTCCATCATGTCGCAAGGAAAAAAATTTTATCTCATGATCAGAAAGGCTTTTGACATGATAAACTTTAAGTCATATAACGTGACTTCTGGGAGAAAAATATAGATGCCTGTTTTATCCTGCATATGTATTCCATTAAAGATCAAAAATGACTTTTCATGAATCATTTTATCATTGATGATGATTTATGATCAATAAATCATCATCAATGATGATTTATCAGTGTGGACGGAAAACAAACGGAAACCCAGTGCATCCCGAATAATTAAAGCTCGACTGTACATAAAAACTCAGATAGTCTCTCTTTCGTGCTGCAGTGTATGATTAAGAAACACTGAGATGAACCAGGAAGCTGAACTGACCTATTTTAGAAACTCCCTGTGGAGGCTAATGAAAGCTTGAGTGGTAAAACAATCACCAGCATAAAACCAATGCACAGGTCTTCAAACAGACCTAAACGTTTGACAGTTGGCGCATTCATTTGACATTGACAAAGTTGGTAGACATACCACAGACAATAATAACACATGACTGGAGTATCTTGGACGTACCTCAGTAAGACAACCGTGCCCTTTGAACCCACCGCTAAGTCAGGTAGTTTATCACCACTCTGGTCAAAAGACGACTGACTGATTGTCACTCCAAAGAACTTCAGTCCTGACTCGACCTCAGAGACAGTAATTCTCTGTGTATGTGAAATATTTGAATTAATCAAACTTCATTGTATAGATATGGGCCTTAAATGATAACTGTGTTAATATATCCTCGTGAGTTCTTTGATGTTGTGTACCTGTGAGTAAGTAGGGCTGATTCGTCCTCCTTCACTGTGGAATATGTAGATGCTGCCTTCACCATTATTCTCCAAAGGTGCTCCAACTGCCAAATCCCTGAATCCATCTGAGTTTAGATCAGGCAGCACAGCAAGAGAAGAGCCGAACCTTCCTTTGACAGCTGCATCTCCTCTTAGTACTAATGGATCATCAAAATTACACTCCACAAACTAAAAGCAGGAGAGTGAATATTTTATGGTTATTAAGAAAATTGAAAAATAACTGATTCATTTAATTGCAGTACATAAAATTGTGATTTACCAAACCAGTTAGTCTGCAAACATAAACTCTTCCCTCTCTATCAGGCTCCATGTACATTGGAGCTGATATGAAGATTAGATCAGTGATGTCATCATTATTTATGTCCATGGTACACACCTCTGCCCCGAAATATTCACCAGTCTGATACTGTGAAAGGAACAAATTCGTAATGAAAGGATTCATGTTTAGGGAAAAAAAACAACAGCTTTTATTTAAGAAAATAATTCATATATAGTTTACAATTCCATTCAGATCTGTCTTGCTGTTAATTCATACCTGTGATGAAAAGGGCTCGATCTTTTGGTTTTCAAAGCTTTGTCTGTTAACAGCGACCACAACTCCTCTGTGTTTATATCTTGGAGCACCAACAATTGTTAGTGAGCCACTTCGGGTTTTAGCAGTTGCCATGGAGTAACCTAGAGGTTAGGTATTCAAAAAGGGGAAGATTCCTTATTCCTCCTTTTAAAATGTGTCGATTTTGCAAACACATTAGTGTGTTTGTGTGAAAGAATTACAGCAGAGCTGTGTAATACATGATTATATATGTATGAGTTAGATTGTTAAAGCTGTAATATTCTTACCAAGATAACTGTCAGGCTCCAAAGACACATCCTCATATGTTTTCACCTTCTGGCCTCCTGTTGTGTATTGCACGTAGCCTCCTTTCCACTGGTTTGCACCAACAATAGACATCTGAATTCCCTACAGTGCAGACAGAAAATAAATTTTATATGCAATTGATTTTACATTTCAAACCTGGAGTATGTTTAACTGGATAACTGTCTGCTTGCTTTTGGGTTATTATAAATGTGTGAATCTCTCTTTATATGACTAGACTGTCTAGTGAGTTTCAGGTGGGTTTTAATTACCTCAGGCACATAAACTGCACTGAATCCCTCTTGAGACATTTCCATTTTCAATGACTCTCCACTGGTTTGAGATCCTGTAACAGAAAAATAAATGAGAAGGTAAAAGACACACTACAACAAATTTCACTTTAAAAGAAGTTTGTTTTTTGTTTTTTTAATTATTCTAAGTTAAGTAGCAGCTCCAAATTATTTTTTTCTCTTGATTACAAAAGAGAGATTGAAATGAGATTGATTGGTCAAAACTAAATGAAAAGTAATACCATGTATGTCACTTTAATTGTAAAAAAGCTATAACAATACATTTATCTTTGTACCTTCGATGGAGAAGATTTTGTCCTGCAGACTCTGTCTTATTAATTCAAGTGCATTGAAGTTCTGCACTTGAAACACGCATTTGACTGAGGGAGACGATGCAATGGTGTCCAGTTCTTGTTTTGCTCCATAGTTCGTAAATGCACTCCCCACCTAGTGTTATAAAATATATGTTTGAGTTGTTATACTATGCAGCAGGATTTGCTCAGTACAGATTATGGTCCATAACTATAAACTGACTATAAACTGACTTTCCCCCAGTTTATAGACAGGTATTGTGCACTCACTGAATATGACCCACATTCATGATAACAGTTACGTAATTCTGCAAAATATCTTTCACATAAATTTCATTATGAACAGTTTATGTTCCCATCAAAAATTCTGCCTTTTCATTAATTTAAGAAATTCTATTTTAAGTTTATGTGATCAGTGAAATGGGCTTTGATTTCACTACGTTAGTCTTAGCCTTCAGGTGTTTTTTGCATCCCATTGTCACAGATATAAATAAACAAACTACCAGTGTAGGCCTTCTTTACAAACATTTATGAAAGAATGGGTTGTTCTAAAGAGCTCACTGAATTTGAGTGTGGTACTGTAATATGATACCACAGTTACAACAAGTCAATTTGTGAATTTTCTTCCCTCCTGTGTACTCCATCATCTACTGTTATAGTTGTGTATATAGTGTTATATCTTGTGAGTTTTGTCTGATAGTTGACTGAAACACACCGTGAGTAATAAAAATACTAATAATAATAATGGAAGTACTTACCCCAATAGCAAATCGAATAATGTTTTTACTCTCTGCCAGCTGTGCTGCACCTCCCAGATCAGAACGATCATCGGATTGTCCATCAGTAATTACTATCAAGACCTTCTTTACATTTGGTCTGGAACCTGTCTGTGGTGTGAAAACATTGTTCCTGCCAAGTGAAAAAAAATCTATTTTTAACACAAAACAACTTTTCAAAGTGCATCTTATGGTCATGACTAAATTGCATGTGTTATTATTGTCTCGATATGCATCATTTTTGTATTATCTTTTAGTATTGCAGATATTTTTGCACTTTGCAAATCCAGCTAATGCAAGTATTTGAATTTAGCCTTGGTTATGCTCATCTCATCAAATCTGTGGGAAATAATTCTTCAAAACCCAAGTCTGTCTTTTTACAGGCTTTCAAACACATAGTACTTAGTGTGGTGAGATGCACCAGAAAAAAATAATCTGGTCAGGAAGTCTAGACAATAAGTTCACTGTAGTGCTTTAGTAATATTATTGCATCACTGACACAACATGTCTGATGGCCTTAGCTGTGTAAGTCAATCTCCTCAGCTGACTGATTCCATCTATTTCAATCCATGGTCCAGATGAGGTAAATTTCTTAAAATAAAAATGAATTTGAGGGTCTGTGGAGAACTGGGAAACAGAAAACTGCAAAAAAAGAAAAGAAAAAGAAATTGTCATGCTTTATGAAGATAAATAGAAATAAAGATAAAACAATTTTATGTGCCATGATTTAAATTACAGAGTGACTGCAGGGCCTCACCTGTGCATCATTTGAGAGAAATGACTGAATTAGCGCTTTCACAAATGTCTTCATTGTTTGAAAGTCTGTATTAGATACGCTGCCTGAACCATCCAACAGAAAAGCAATGTCTACTTGCGGCGGGCATGCTATCAAAGAGATTAATTTCAAAATGAATTTAATTTCAAAGGGTTAAAGTTAACAGTACCACACAGTACCACATGCTGAAATAAACTTCTCGTTAATGGCCCTTTGAGTTCATTTACGTAGTAAATACTAAATGTAATCTGATTTGACAGACAAAACATTAAGAATAAAAGATTAAATTAGTTTGATCTAAAACTAATTTTAGACGTTCAAATAAAAAGAATCTACCTCTGGCCACAATCAGCACACTGAAAGAGAGACTGTGTCCTAACTAGGATAGGGGTTTGTGTCAGCGTGTGGGATTTTAGCCTAAGGTTAAAACCTACTTACCAATAGGAGTAAATTGACAACTTAAAACAATTTTATTGTTTTTTTGGGGGGTTTTAGGTAACAACTTCCTATTGGTTATTTTGTGGTATGGCAGTTTTGGATGCATCTATCCATCCAAGCTTAGATCTTGAGGTTTGGTCTCATCTGTAATCTTAGACCACCAAATCATACAAGTCATACACAAAACCTGGCATCAATCCCTTTTTTTTAAATTTACTCCACTTCTGTTTTGACTAAACCTTATTTTTTGCTCACATGTATAAACAGAAGTCTCAATATAGTTTCAGTTGATCTGAGATTTAGAGATTGTACAAGCACCAAAATAAGTCATTAGAACTCTACGTTCAAGTATAAAATCCAAAAGCTTATTTTTTTAATTAGTGAGGCACCAGGACTCTAAGCATTATGGGTATATCATCACAAATTTTATTTACTGTTACCTTGAAGAGAAGAAGGTATAGGTCCAAATGTATTAGAACGGTCCATGTGGAAGCACACGCCGTTGTACATGGTGATACTTTTGCAGTCCTTTGGGATGGTTGGACCACACACCTGAGAGAAGACAGTGTCAATTTTCCATTAATACAGTAGGCTGATTACTTCCCTGTCCTTCATACAATGATTACTTTGATATAACATCAAACATACCTGAAATTAATCTGAAATTTGCTCTCTTTTTTTTGACAACTTTAACATATTTAAAGAAGCCACACTAAATTCTACCATGGAACATTTCCAAGCTAGAAGTCCTTAAAGTATTGGGGTTGGTTCAAAATTTAAGCGATTTATAATTCTTACATCTTTTTAAATAACTTTTTTTCAACATTTTTCAGTCTTCCAAACTTCTTGTTTATGTATGTGATATATCCGCATTAACATTTCAGGACTGAAAAAATACATTTAGTTTTTCACAGAGCTTGAATATGTTAAACAAGTGAACTAAAATAAGCAGACCCAGTCCTATATACCTGTCCTATGTCTTAAGTGTTTCTAAGTGTTTTTCAGTAAACAAGGTAAAATTTTGAATGGCTTCATTAAATATGCCAAACGTATTGTACCCAAAACATCAGCTGATTTTATGGGGTGTTGGTGGAAGGCACACTAAGGCTACGTTCACACTGCAGGCGAAAGCGCATGAAATCCGATTTTTTTGACCCATATCCGATCATGGTATGACAGTGTGAACGGCACAAATCCGATATTTTCAAATCCAATCTGGGTCACTTTCGTATGTGGTACTGAATCTGATAAATATCCAATGTTTTAGAAAGCGACTGCTGTTTGAATGGTCAAGTCGCATTAAATCCGTCTTTTACGTCACTGACACAAGACAGACGCCAATTATCAGCTCCGGAGAAGACATCGCAAATGCTTCCTGGCCATCCAGCAGTGAAACCTGTGTCAGTGAAACTGTTGGGAAGACAACGTTGGAGAAACGTGAACATGTTATTTATAACTGTATAATCTGTAGATTCTGACAGAAATCTGCAACTATCCTTTGAAGCAAACAGCAATAAGGATAATTATTAGGTTATTTACATATTTACATTTATATTATCTAAATAACAAAATAACTTAAAGCAAAAATTGGGAAACGTAAAGTCCGAAGTCTTTATATTAACCCTCTTGAGGTAGGCGTTGCCGATTTGTAACAGTTAAAAACTAACAACCTGAGTACCCCACATACATATTTTATAAGTTTTTTTTTACTCAGAAGTACCACTGCAGGACTTGGTTGTGCATTAGCAACAAAAAACTTAATTTGAGCCTGAGAGGGTTAAGGGCCATCAGTCAAACAATATTGTTTGCTCTGGGTCTAAACAGAGCGCGTTGTGTGTGACGTCTTCTTTTGCGTATGCGGGCCACTTTGAGGGTTCACACTAGAGCACGTTTGCTGTCGCATTTTATTTGTAGTGTGAACAAGCAAACAAAAAAATCTGAATTGAGCATTAAGACCTGCAGTGTGAACGTAGCCTAAGTTGTCATGAAATGGCCTTCATGCATTTTCTAACTATAACTGTCATGGTCCAGAGTCTGTGGACTCCATGTTTATGTTTAAGTTTATTATTATTATTATTATTCTGTGGTTTTGTTTATTTTGGGTTGTTTTTTATGATTATCCCTAGTGTTTTGTGTCCTTTGTACTCTCCTGTTCCATGTTTCACGTTCCTATGTTCTGTCTCCCCAGTCTGTGTTAAGTTTGCGTGTGTAGAGTTCAGTCGGTGTATTTCCTGTTTTATTTTGAAGGTCCGTGTCTCTTGTCAGTGTTTCTAGTTTCGCTTCCCCTTGTCTCGTTATGTCCAATTAATCCCAGCCGTGTCTCCCATTCCCTGATTGCCCTGTGTGTATTTAAGCCCTGTGTTTTCTTGTGTGTGTTGCTGGCTCATCTGTGTATTTCCCTGAGTCTCCCTGCATCTCTGTTTCTGGTTTGTTTCAGTTAGTTTTCCCAGTTTAGGTTTTGCTTAGTTTCCATGCTCACCTTCGCCGTATCTGTTTGTGTCACCCTGTATTACTCTTGGGTCCTAATTATCCACCTCCACACGTCTGCCACAGTGGACGTGACAATAACAAGAGATTTTGACAATGTACTGGTAATGTCTGCAGTTCACCAACTCACCACAGTGTTTTGTGTTGTGGGATCACTTTTCATTGTCAGACCAAGCGACATGTTGACTGCAAAATCTGGTGCTGTATTAAAAGCAAGCAATATTTTTTTAAATACTCATAAAAGGCAATTGAAAGGAAGAAAACAAGACTTAAATCAATGACTCCAAAGCAGCATGACTGAAATACTTCCCATTGGAACTTCTCTCAACTGCAAACCAGGATGTAAACCAGGCCGCTTTAATATCATATAATTTAGTTTCACTTAAAGAATTATCTTAACATTAACATTACTAATGCCATTGACTTTTTCCTTGCTTATTTTAGCAAGATATTATTAGTTTTGAAAGCTCAGTGTTACAAACTAAGATATTTCCTAATCTAATTATGTTTCTGTGCAGCTCACAATAATTTATTTGATGGCAAAACACTTGCTGTTAGAGTTCCATCACATCTTGTCAATACATTCAATAATGAATGATTACTTACCTTCAAACGGGATATTTTGGCAGTTTTGGGAAGAGGTGGTGCAGCTATAAATTTTCCCCCTTCGATTTTGTGAATATTGTTCTATTGGGGCACTGACGAGCACACTAAAGAAATAAATCCAGTCAATGTCCAGACAGTGAATTGAAGGTAAATAACAATAATCTCTATGAACAGTTCCAGTCTGGTTTTTGCCCTTGCAACAGCAGAGAAACAGCCCTTATAAAAATAATCAACGATCTGCTTATGGCAGCTGACTCCTGTTTACTCTTCATTCCTATTATCCTCAACTGAGTGTAGCTTTTGACACTATTTCTCACTCTATTCTCCTTAACAGGTTAGTTTCCATTGGTCCATTGGTCTTTCCCATATTCCACTAGCTTGGTTTAAATCATACTTGTCTGATCACACTCAGTTTATTTAACTTAAATCCTTTACTTCTGAGCCCTTTCCTCTGATTACTGGTGTGCCCCAGGGATCTGTCCTCGGGCCCCCTTCTCTTTCGTTATTTACCTTCTTCCGCTTAGACACATTTTTTGTAAATATAATGTCCAGTTTTACTGTTATGCTGACGACACCCAGCTTTATTTGTCTTCTAAACCTGATTCTACTCTTCCTCCATCCTCACTCACCTTCTGCTTAGCTGAACTTAATTGATGGTTTTCTTCCAATTTTCTTAAACTCAACAGTAACAAACCAGAGCTTCTTCTTGTAGGCTCTAAATCAACACTATCTAGAACTAATAGTTTCTCTATTACTATCAATAACCTCTGTTTCTTCTTCTGTGAAAAGTTTGGGTGTCATCCTTGACAGTACTTTATCCTTTAACTCACACATCAATGATGTCCCTTGCTCTGCATATTTCCAATTGCGTAACATTAATCATCTCTGTCCTTTTCTCACCCCACATGCCAATGCCATTCTTGTTCATAGCCTTGTTACTTCTCAGATCAATTACTGTAATTCACTTCTTTTCAGTCTGACTCAAAAATCCATCAATAAGCTTCAACGTGTCCAGAACTCTGCTGCCCGAATTAACACTAGGATTCCCTCTATTCACCACATCACCACTGTCCTGAAGCAGCTTCATTGGCTTCTGGTCAAACATCGCATCAATTTTAAAATACTTCTGTATACATTCAAGACTATTCATCTTCTCTCCCCTCCATATCTCTCTAATTTGGTTCAGATCACCATTCCATCTCGGTGCCTCAGATCCTCTTCTCTTTCTCTCTCTGTTCCTTCCCAGTGTCTGCCTTACCACCACATATTTCAAATACAATGAGGGTTTCTACAGACAAAAACATGGCTGTGCCATGGGCTCCCCGGTGTCACCCATTGTAGCCAACCTTTACATGGAGGAATTAGAAAGAAAGGCTCTTGGCTCTTTTAAAAAGGAGAGTACCCACACACACAAGCCCACACACACAAACCAGTACCTCCTCTTTGACTCCCACCACCCTCTGGAACACAAAATTGGAGTAATTAGGACCCTACACTACCGGGCAGAACATGTTCCCTCTAAGCTTGAAGGGAAAAAGAAGGAACGCACACATGTAAAGGAAGCTCTTAAAACATGCGGCTATCCTAAATGGGCTTTCATCAAGTCAGCAAAGATGCACAGAAAAGAAGATCAGACACCAGCTAGGTAGGATAAGAAAGACAGACGCAACAACATTGTCATCCCCTATATACCCGGTGTATCAGAAAAACTCGGGAGAGTTTTCTCCAAGCACGACATTGCAATTTACTTCAGACCCAGCAACACACAGAAACTGGTTCATCCCCAAGACAAAACTCCTAAACACAAACTCAACAATGTAGTGTATGCTGTACAGTGTAGTGAGGAATGCTCAGACCTCTACATTGGAGAGAACAAACAGCCACTTCATAAACGCATGGCACAACATAGAAGAGCCACCTTCACGGGACAAAACTCGGCAGCCCATCTGCATTTAAAGGACAAAGGTCACTCTTTCGAGGATGCCATTTTACACATTTTGGACAGAGAACGTCCACTCACATCCTGGGCCATCTGACCTCAGGAAATCACATGATAGGGTGGGGCTAGGTTTCACAATGAGCTCACCTGAAACCTTGGCTGATTGTGACCTACACCCATTTTCACACCTTGGTTCATATGATTAGGTAGAGGATCATTAGGGGGTCCATTGTCCCTCTCGGGGGATACTCCCACAGGGCTTAAAATCCAGGACTCTCCACCATTTGACACAAGACCGGAAGAAGCTTCTCGGATGAGAGGTGAAACGTCTTCAAGCAACTTAAAGAAGTCTAGAAGCTTTTCTTTCCAAGCTCCTTAGACTACGATGACCTGGATGACTGAGAACCTTCACAGACATATTCCCACTGTCTTGTCACTATGGAGGGCAGGCCCTTCAGTTGCTATGCTCCTTAACTTTGGAATTCACTACTTCCTGATATGAGAAATATCATCTCATTTTCTCTTTTTAAGTCTAGACTCAAAACTCACCTGTTCAAAATAGCTTATTCCACATAACCTTTCCACTTTGCTAACTTTTAATCTGTTCGTTCTATTATGTTTCTCATTATTGTGTATATTCCCTGCTTTTATGCCTGCTTTTACTACTTTGCTCTTCACAGTGTCCTTGAGTGTTCTGAAAGGCACTTTTGAAATAAAATGTATTATTATTATTATTATTATTATTATTATTATTATTATTATTAAATACACTGTATGTTTTCTGTTAAGAAGTATTGTTTAATTATTACTGTAAGGCATAACAGAGAGGCCAGTTCAAAAAATGCGAAATCTGTAAAATAATCTTAACCACGCAGGTGCAGACCCACATCCAACATAAAAATGCATGTCCTGACTTACTCTGATTGTCTTTGAACCACCTGGTAGCCAAAACCAGCAGCAGAGTTACTCAGGGTCTTCCAAGCCACAGGATCAATATTGAAACAAAGTGCAGCATTTAACACTGAGAAATGTTTTTTAAACAAAAGCAGAAGAAAAAAAGAAAAAGAAAGAATGACATCAATAATCTTACTTAAGGTAATCTAATAATGTAATTATAGCCTTTATCAATGTAATCACATTTAGGAAATTATATGCAGTCTGTTTTATTTTCATACTATGTCTAGACTACCACTATAGCAGAGATGTCAAAGTCACTTCACACTAGGACCACATACAGCTCGTAGTACAACTACACACTCCCTGAGATAGCTAAATATAAGAAAAAAAGAGTGCAATTTAAAGAGTATGTCTCAGTTTGTATATATGATAAAGAAATTTTGCTGTAGTAAATGAAGAACATTTTGTCAGCATGACCCTTTGGGCTTAAATTTTAGATAATCAATGTGTAAAACAACAAAGTTGTATTAGATCATTGCAGACTGTCCTGTAATTATACAAGAGAACCTTTTGTTAATTCACATAAATAATCCTTTCTTTGTTTTCTTTCACTGGACCCATTGTAATAAAAAAAAATAGAGATTTAGAGAAAATACTAAAAAAACAGGAACTTTTCTGTCATTTCATTGTTCATCTATTACTTATTTACTTTGGTGTGGTGCAATTCTCTATCTTTATCAGGAGGAAATGCTGTAAAACCTATGAAAATATATTTAAAAGTCTTATTAAAGTTATGCCCTTTTTCAGTTGATCCAAAGCCATCCAGTGGGTCTTATTGGAGTCTTTGCCAGGCATATTTTAGCTCTCTGGCCTTATGTTTGACACCCCTGCGCTACAGTGATTCTGTCATTACCACTACAGTGCTCTAAAGCCAGATATTTTATAAAGCTAAAAAACATATTGAAGATTAAAATTTAAACCAGATTCTGTCTTTTGCTTCTTATATCTTACATATAAAATATAGACATTTAAAGCTTTAAAGGATGAAAATCAATGCTTAACTCTACAATTAGTTTCAGTATATTCCACAGTATAAAAATAGACAACCTTTTTGTATGCATGTGCTTACTTACAGTGCTAAAAAAATAAAATAGAATGGAGATTGCTGCTTGCGTGCACATTCTCGTCCTCCCTAACAGTCAGACTCATCAATATGTACCACACCCACATGCAAGTAAAGGAAATGAAGTCTCTGAGGGAAGTAAGTTTGATCACAAATGTACATCCCCAAAGAAGAAAATCTAAATCAGTAGCGTGCACTTTAGATAATAAAAACAGTATAGAGGCATGGAAATTGTATTGTTATATGGTTGCCATAAAGTGAAACTCTGATATTGTTGCAATACTACATAGCCCTTGTTCTATATAAGGCTAGACCTGAATGTTTGTGCCAATTACTTACATTTATCACATTTCCTTTTTTTGAGTCATGCTATGAACAATCAATATATTTTTCTGTTCAATAATGAAAGCTTAATTTGATAGTTTTGCAAAAACTAGATATATTTAGACATAGATATTTTATAATACTGACACCCTCTCAAGTTCCTCTTATCACCACTGTCTCTTTAGATTACTGTAATGTTTTGTATTTAAAGATTTTCAATACATGGAGACATGGTACATGGTACATAGTTGGAAGGAAGAATATGGTGTGTCATGGTCGTAAAAAGTTTCCAGTTTTGTGTAGCCCTGCATAAAACAAGGAGGCATATATAATGACTGCATAAACTACTAAATCATTTGGGTTCATAAATCCAGTTCTACAGGTTTTGTGGGGTTAATAATTAAGAATGTATTACTTTGTGAAATTTTCACACTGCATTTCTACGACAGAAAGGATCAAAACATTTTAGTTATAAAGTTATTTTTAGAGTCAGAAGTTGATTGAACTCATGACACATTTCAGCAGGTAGTTTGATTCACAGAGGATAAAGTGCAAATAAGGAAAGGGCCATCACAAAAATATGTCAAGGTCATATGGTTTCACTTTATATTTTACCGTCAATTTATTTGTGGGTTTTTAATACTAAAAGAAATATTTTTTAAATAGAAAAATGTGGCTGTGCATACTTACAGTCATTTTGCCACAGGTTGTACTCATTCATAATTAAAGAACTAAAGACAAAATCAGAAGGCACAAACTTGTCTTACCAGATGAAAATAGTGTAACACAAATTATCCAATCCATTGTGTTGCTTCCATGAAAAAAAACCCTAATTTGTCTGATACAGCAGTTGTGGTATTACTTCTGCTCTGTGTCACAGGAGTTGTTTAATCCAAAATACAACAGTCATAGGGTGACTGATGAAAGGTAAGGCAGGTAACGTTTTCATGGGAGGAGCTACAGTATTGACAGCACTGTCTGTTTTATAAGACACACTGCTGTGGTGGTGGTGTTTAATCTCGATCCATTTGTTCAAGTATTTTTTTCTAAGCGAAAAAATGTAAATCAATATAAACTGTTAATGATTAAATAAACTGAATCGTGTTTAGAAGAAAAAATGCCTGTGTTCATGAGAAGCTTAGTATCACACTGGAGGGGAAACTGTGGGACAGCAGGTTGAATGAAACACATGCTTTTTGTGAAAGGAAGGAAAATGTTAGGATTGAAAATGTTTGATTTCTTTTTGATTTCTTTTACTACAATAAGTGATTATAATCATTTTCATACACACATTGCAAAGGTGCTCATGAGATTTGGCACTCAGTCTTCTGACAGTCATAAGCTTCGTTCGGCGTGACTGTCCGGACTGATATATTGTAGGAAATGACTTAAATTGCAGAGGGGTAACTGCAAACACGCTTACACACATAGATCAGAGGGTCCCGGACATGATATTCTAAACCAATTTTGAATCACTAGAATCACTGGCTTCAAGTCTGCGAACAGACTTGAAGCCACATATTTTGCTGAGACATTGGCTTTACTCAGTTACTGACTTTTGTTTTCAGATGGATCTACTTTAAATTAAAAAATGGGGATTGCTGATTCACGTTATCTTCTAGTTTAAGATCTAAATAAAATCCGTCTAAAAATAATTCATTTATGTGCCTTGCCTTAGAGTATTTGTTGCTGCATTTAATTAATTCTAGTTGGGGGGTTTTTTTGGTAGTCTTTGTCTCTTGTTCATTGTATTTACTTTCACTTCCCTTGTCTAATTTTGTAGTATTAGTTATAGCTGAATTCCCCAAATGTTTCCTCTTTCATCACTTCTAGTATTTATCTTGGTTTCCCCTTGTCCTTTGACAAGTTCTCCTACATAACTGTGTTTTTCCTAGTCCTGGTTTCTCTTGTGGTTTCTAGTGCTTCCCAGGGCTTCCTGGATACTTGTATTCCCTGTGTTTGCGTTCTTTATGTCTCATTCACTTGCTTTACTCCTCGTTTTTTTTTTTTTTAGCTTTGTCTCCATTTGGGATTCAAAAGCATTAAAGCCTTGCCTTTTATTTGCTGCCATTTCCTCCAACACTTTAGCTCAGAGGGTATAAGCACTGTCAGCAGATGTGGAGAGACAGCTGGATTTGGACATGAACAGGTGCTCCTTGTATTCAGTTCAGTGTGATGAGTCTGTGGACTGCAGTGATACGGCACAGCTAGCTGTTTTCGCACGCATGGTGTCTGATGACTTTTCCACAAAAGAGGAGTTTTTGACGTTACTGTCACTGAAAACCACCACCAAGGGAGTTGACATTTACAATGCGGTGAAGTGGTACTCTTTGGAAAAAAAGAAAAAAATCCACTTGGGATTTATTGGACATTGCAAAGCAAACCCAGACTTTCCTAAAGTACTGAAACAGATAAACATTTAAATGCCTCCATTGGTGTGAACCTCAGTGGAAACATTTCTGCATAAAGCTCTCAGGTTGAATCTATGCAGTGCCACTGACAGAAACTGTGCAACTCATTAGCATTAATAAAAGATGGTGGATTTATGAGCTCAGAAATCTGCACTGTTTGTTGTTAATTTGTTTTGATAAATTGTGAATTTAGAGAAGTTCAAGTCCTCCAAATATGCTGGATCACATAACTCACAGAACAAAAAAGGTTGGAGACCCCTGCTCTGTCCTATAATTAACAATATAAATCATTAAATGCTGTGTTGATGGTTCTGAACGATAAACTTGTAATGTTTAGAGTCCTAAGCTTTTAATCATAAAAAGAGAGAGAATATATAACTAGTTATGCATTCAACAATATGTTGTTTTTCTAATAAAAGAAACTGGATGATTATTTATGTATGAAAAATGAAATGAATTTTATTCGCATACTACATATAATGAATGATAATGATGAAGCAAAAACTTTATCTTTTATAAATATTACACATTTTACAATTTATTGAACAACGGCATTCACATTGTTATTGGCACTTTGCACATCTACAGCAGTTAAGTGCTTTTAAGCATATAAAATATATTAAATTTCATTCATTATCCATTACAGGGAGACATGAAAAGTTTTTTACTGTACAATAATGTCTACAAACATACAGTTTGTAAAAATATAAATACAGAGATATTTCATGGTGGACAATTATTATTATTCTTTAAAAAAAATAGTACAGTCACTCTAAAAACGTTCATACCATAATTCTTTACAGGACTGTTTCAGAATCACTCTACATCTCCTCAGGTACTTCACTATATTCAACCTCAACCATTTTATTTGAGTATCCTTTTTCTATATTGTGCATTAAATTTAACTTGAAAGCAAATGACTGTATAGCAGACACTTACTACTATAAGTGTCTGTTATACAGGATAGTAATTCACAACCTTTTATAGTGTGGCCTCTCAAAACACTGTCTTCAGGTGGTCTTCAGGTGCTTGTGTTAAATGTAAGTACAGTTTAATTTGAACAATTTTATTTACTTTTTGGGTCCAGAAAAAGAGAATAAACAATTTCAGATTTACTTTTCAGATCTCTTCAGTTCATTTCATGTTCCCATTGCGAGGGTCCTACATAGCAGACAGGTCTGGCCCAGATCTGGTGTCAAGCCGGCACTGCTGGCTGACCTCTGGAATGGTAAGTGGTATGTCATCTAGATATGGGCCAGGCCTGGCGTAGATGGCACTGTTTATGTGATAGCATGCCACATCTGGCCCGATTGTGGTTTGGTTTATGTGGCCCAGGCTCATAGAAAACAGGTCTGGCCCGGATCCGGCATCAAGCTGGCACTTCTGACTGACTGGTGTCATGGCAGGGTGTATGTCAACCAGATGTGGGCCAGGTCTGGCAATGATGGCACTATTTATGTTCCTATTTTCCTATTTTAGTTAGTAGACCCAAATGCCATGTTGCGATACTATACTGCTATGGTAGCCAACTTTATCCAAAACCTAGTGAGGGTTTACTCATGTTTACCACTGGGTGGTTGTAGCTCAGGCGGTAGAGCAGGTCACTTACTGATCAGAAGGTTAGTGGTTTGATCCCTGGCTCCTCCACTCTGCATGTCAAGAGTTTTAATGTGTATGAATGTGGTTAGGAAGCACTCAGTTTGGAGAAAGTGTGTGATTGGCTGAATGTGGCATGTCGTATAGAGCACTTTGAGTAATCTCTGATAGTAGAAAAGCACTATATAAGAATCAGTCCATTCGCTGTCCGAACAGAGTTTGTCATGTTACCTTTGCACTACTATGTTCCAGCACATGTTGTTATTACATGGCTTGATTAAGGTACACATTAGGCTGACATCTGGGGCCAGAGCTGAAACTGTTCTGGGCCAGCACTGGCCTTGTGTTGGCCCATGTGTGGGCCACCTCTGGCAAACCAGATCTGGGCCACCAAAGAGCCGTCATTCTTTGCGGTATGTGGGCCATGTGTAAGCACACTGTGTGGGCCAGATCCGGGCCATACCGATTTTGCTATGTCAGGTCCTGCCCACCAGGTAGGAACTTCTATTGTAAGTAAATGGGCGAGCAGGGGAGGGATTTCAGACCTTCTTTGAAGATTAGATAGAGATCTACAAATATGAACCTTTGTTTTTATCCTGTGGGTACGTCTCCACCTGCACCATCTTCCGGTTCTTCAGTGTTTACCTTGCTATATTTACTCTTGAAAAATCCAGCCTGGAAGTGCAAGGAAAAACATAAAATTCAAGTAACTGTGCATAAAAATTATATTAATGAAAAGAAAATTTAATTATTTGTCCACGTTCTCTAATAGCTTTTCTTATGAAAAAAATTAATTGAAAAAGTGTGATCAGCATCTCACCTTATACAGGACAACTGTGAGTAAAATCAAAAAAAACAACCCTCCCAGACATCCTCCAATGATCTCTTTGATAAAATCTGGCTCAGGGTACACTTCTACTTCTGCCTCAATCTGAAAGATGAAGTGACAGTTTGTGAATAAAATGGAAACTACTATTATTATTATTGTTATTATTACATCAAGATTACATTATATACTATATATATTACAAGTGCTCACCTTGTGAACAGGAGAATTGTAGTCAGACCCTGTTGAAAAGTAGACGTACTTGCTTCGGTCGTACTTCAGACTGACTTGGCTGGTCAAGAGGAATTTAGCAGACTGAAGTCCAATCTAAGAAAAAATCAAGAGGGATGAGCTGAATTTGAAAATGAAAATAAATATATATAGGAAAATATATATGAGTTAGTAGTACCAAATAAGGAAGAAGTGTGACATGAAAAAAAAACCTAATGTAGCACTTAACATAAACTTCCCATCAGTTACCTGCTCTATCCACTGTGAAGTGAGGTTTCCAGAGATTTCATACGTCCTCTTCTCCTGCCTTTCCAGAGATGTCTTGCACTCAAACACTCTACACATGGCCACAGAGCAGTCCTTTGGATCATTTAAAGAAGACTAAATGCAACAAAAGTTGATCCATTGTAATGTTAAATCTTCAATGTTTAGACTAATACTTACCACTACTTTATTTTTTTGGATCTGAGGAACAAAGTCTTTAACATGTGGTTCTTCATAACTTCCTTTCTTACAGTCTGCAATCTATAATACATTTGATTTATGGTCCCAGTGTTACCACATGCATGTTTTACACTGCTAAGCATGAGCCATTTTTGTAGTCAATACCTAAAACAACATACAATACTGTGTACAAGCCTTGAGCCACCATCATTTCTCTATGTTTTGCAGGGAAAATGGAAAATAGTTGCAACAATTCACTGAAAAATGCAAACATACATCGATATATAGTAAATAAGACACAGTGTGTAGACTTTGGCTTGAAAGTCAATATTTGGTATGACCTCCTCCTTTAATATTCAACACAGCAAAACCTTTAGAAAGCCTGAAGAACTATTATTCAAGACCACTTACATTTATCTTTGATAGCAAAATATAAAGAAATGAAGGGTGACTTAAGACTTTTGCACAGTACTACATATATATTACCTGTAGGTTGTTCGGATGCACCCAAATGTCTTTTCCCCCAAGCTTCACTGGAACCTTGATCCACACAGTGAAATTATGAAGTGCTCTGATATCATTTGTTAGCTAAACAAGAAAAGAAAACAAGAGCTAAGCATAATAGTTGGATCTAAATCATAGAATTACCTTTACAAAATACAGATATATACACATGTTCATGTTCTACCGTGATTGATTGCTGGACTGGTTTCTGCAAATCATTCTTCCCAAATGTGAAATTGTTGTAGCTGGGGGAGCTAAACAGACATATTTTAAAGATTGATTAAATACCATGTATTAGAACAGTTGTCACTTTCTATTTTTTTGTTTCCTTTTCTGTTACAAAGAGAACAACGCATACCCTTTAATTGTCATAAAAATGCTGTATTTTACATCAATCAATTTCTTTTTGTAGAGTTCACTTGTAGGTGCATGCTCCTGATTTCCACTGAAAGAGAGAAGTGAACATATTTATACTGTATCTGTGGGTCTACTGCTTAAATGAAAAGTACATGTACCAGAGAAACAGTACCTGGTGGCATTTGCAGTGACAAAGATCTTCCTCTCAAATTGACTATTGGTGTCAATCCCATAGAAGACAATGAAGGAAGCCTTAATGTAATGTAATGAGAGAGATGAGTGACTTCTCTTTGTCCGTAAGTTGTGCAAAAGTCAGAAAAAACAAATTGATAAAAGACTTTTTGTACAAATAAAATTAAAAAACAAACCTTAGTTTGGCTCTTGAAAATGGGCTTGTCAATAGTACAGTCTGTCCTTCCTCGTGATAAACCATCTTCACTGTCCAAGGACTTGCACTCAATTCTTCCCTTTTATTAGGAAAAAAAAGATTCTAGATGCTTTTGAAGAGCAGCAGATCAGTGATGAACTGATACAGACTTGATCCTGATGCCTTACCTGCTGACTCGTGAACTTCCTGTAGGAGAGTCCAGCTGGGTACGTGAGAATAACACGGCTTTTGTAGGAGTTTTCTCCTCTGTTCTCCACTGTGACTGTGACATTCAAAAGCTCATCAATGCCCACTTTAACCTCTGAGGATCTGTGGAGTATGAAGCCAGATGAGAATAAAAGGAGAGGAAAACAAGACGACAGCTGAGCTAAAAGCACAAAATGCTAAATTTATGGTAGTTTTCAATTGAATGTTAAAATGGTAACAACTTACAGATCCTAAGGGATGTAGTATATTTACCAAGTTAACTTATTGCATTAACATGTTAGCATCTACTGATTAGCCATCCACTCACTTTCTACTGCTATCACAGCTAACATTGGGCAAGGGCCAGCAGTATACCCTGGACAGATTGCCAGTCTGACACAGGGTAGGATAATGCTTAAAACTCGGCATTAGGAGGCAACATGGTGTTTATAAAATTGTACAATATTTCAGCTTATGACCTAGTAAAATTGGAAATAAAATATATAAAACGAGTTCAAATAGAGAAAAGTTAATTTTTATTTACATTGGGAGGTTTCTTAGCAGATAATCTCAGCCATCATGAGTGATTCTCTGATCAGTTATATTTCATTATATTGCAGTCTTTTAAATAGCCATGCTTTATTGTGCACCACAACATGATGAAATAGCATAAAAACTCAACCTGACATTTGTACAGTCATCCCACTAACAGGGGAAAGACAGACTGCACTGAGTATTGGTTATTTAATCATCGTAGCAAGCAGAAAAATAATTTTACACATGGAGTCTCCAAATAGACATGAAAGAGTATTAGGGCCACATTACAAAAAATATATATTATTCATTATTAAAAAATTAAGTCTAAATTTCGAGAAACAGTTGAAATACTATTTGGGGAAAAACAGTTTAAATGTGCAAATAGCAGTTGTTGCTACAGATGCTATACCCTCTACAAGATGCCTTGAGTAGATGAATTAGTGAACCATCGATATCTTTACATCTGTCCATTACCTGCCTTTTCATTTTTTACTAATCCACTCTTCCTCTTGGTTCAAGGACTTTTGGACTCCTTTGTGCCTCTTTGTTTCATCATTTGTGTTTCTTGTTCCTAGTGTCCTATTCATTTAGTCTGTTTCCTTTTGTGTTCTGTTTGGCGTAGTGTTACTTCTGTATGTCCTCCCCAATTAGGCGAGTGATGTCGTCATGTTGTGTATCTGCCGGTTTCTCTAGTGATGTCTATGCATGTCTGTTTGTTTGCTCTCTCGCCCTCTTTCCTCCCTTGCTTTCTCTCTCCTCCCTCTCTTGCTTGGGTTCCATCATTTTGGGTCCCAGTGTTTGTGTTCCTTGTACTTCCTGTTTTACTTGGATAGTTTTCTGTCTCATGTGCCTCATATTCAGTTTTGCTTCCACCTGTCCCGTCTATTTGATTGTTGCCAGCCATGTTCCCAAGGTGTTTCCTCTCTGCCCTGATTCCCTTGTGTATTTAACCCTCTCAAGGCAGGCGTTGCAGATTTGCAACAAGTAAAAGCTAACAACCTGATTACCCCACATACATATTTTATGAGTTTGTTTTACTCAGAAGTACCACTGCAGGTATTTTTTTTGTGCATTAGCAACAAAAACTTAATTTGAGCCTGAGAGTGTTAATGTCTGCGTCTGCCTCTGTCTGGGGTCGTGTTCTCCCTCATTCCCCACTCCCTCATTGGGTCCCCCAATTCTACCTGCTTTACACAGTGCATGACACGATTCTGAAATACGATTTCATTGACTCAGAGGGGACAGTAGCCATGGCAGTTTGTCTTGAAACAACACTTGTAATCTCCACGTTTTGAATTTTCTCAAAATAATAAATAACATTTTTTCTTCTGTGTCCCTCATACGCCATCGTAAACAGATTTACTATTTGTGTTAGTGTTTTTCTCATCTTTTTTATTTTTGTTTCTTTATTTCTCTTTCCAGCTTTGTTGTGACTTATTAATCATAAGGAAGGAAAATTTTGACAGAGTGGCTTTAAATTTTATTCAAATGTTTCAGTAGAACAGTGTTTTTATACTTCATGTACAAGCAATTAAAAGTAGCACATTTCCAGGCACACAACTTGTCAAATTCTGGGGTTTTTTTGTGAATTTGAGTTTAATCATAAATATGTCTGAGTTAGATTTTCAGCGGATGTTTTAATACTTATATTTTTAATTTTGGATTATTGTTTTGGTTTTATTTTGGTGTCCAGTCTTGGTTTTATTATTCTTGGAATGCTTTTAAGTTTTGTGACATAATTGTCTTTTTGGTTTTGGCTCTAGGTTATTCTCATTCTTGCCTCCCCAGCGTTTCCCCGAGTGTGGTTTTTTCTTCTTTCTGTATTTCGTTGCACTCTGTTGTTATTTCCTCAAAGAGATTTTTCCATTCCCTTGTGTTTTGGGATTTGGTCTTTTTTAGGAATGTGTTATAATTTTTAACTTAGCTATTACCATTAAATTAGGCTTTTTGTTGATCGTGTCTGCTTGCTATGTTCTACATGCTGGGTCCTTTCAAATCCATGAGCCACACGGTCGCCTGACTGTGACACAAGTAAAGCTTAACTTTAGTAACTGGGCCTCACCTGGTGAAGTTGAAATCCACCTTCAGGTTATCATTGCAATTCTTGTCAGTGCCACAGTTGATCTCAAAATTTAACTGTGGAAGAAAGCATGGTGTATTTACATTATACATTTCACTCATTATAATTTCATTTTATTTTAAAACTATAAAGAAACTATTTTATTCTACTTAAAGACTCCACCAATTTCTGTCATTTAGCAATGCTGCCATGCTCGTGGTCTTAAGATATAGCAGCGGTCTCTATGCTGCCTGCTAGCAGTGACAGTGGCATTGGCGGAACTTAATACTTTACACACAGTTTCTGTCACCGATGCCTTATATGGATGGAGATATCAGCACAACAACTGTCCCAGCTATAAAGTTTTACATTTGCATTTGAGTCAATGGTTTTGTAATTATACCTCTGTACACCACTAAAGTCAGTGTTAAATCAAACAATGTGTGACTGAAGTGCAGATGTTTAGCTTTAATTCAAAGGGTTAAACAAATGTCTGCATTCATGGTTTAGAAATAACAGATCATTTTTGTACAGTTTCAGAGGCTGAACAGTAAATGTAATACCTATGGACCTTACTATGTATTACTATGTATTCCACAGCAACAATGAGTTTGTTAATGTATTCGCTTTTATAAGTTAGGTGAGTAGTGTTAGCTGGTTATGTCACCAAGCTAAGCAGCTGCATGCTTATTACTGTGAAATGGACTAACATTAACCAAAACTTTCTGTACTGAAGATAAAATTCTTTCTAACGATATTCTTGATCCACTTCTAAAAAGGATCTTGTTCCTCTGTAGATGCAAGGACTCTAGTTAGAAAGGCTTGAATATTTTTAATTCAGTGTTTTCAGTTAGAGTTTGTCACTACTCTTTGAAGACCTGACAAATGCACAGGTTCTTCTCACTGCCAGAGTTACATAAAAAGTAAAGGCAAAAGTATTAACTGTACACTTATAGTGCACATTTCTTACGGGATAATTAGTTGCTGTTGGAGCATGCGGGGAAAGACTTGGCGTGAGATTTTCGTCAGAAGGCAAACCATAAAAACTGAATTTAATCTCATTAGAAAGAGGACTGAGAGCATCTTCTGGACAGGCCTGCAAGAAGAGAGCAATGTCAGTGTTGTAGGACTACAAGACTAAAATTAAAATATTTTGTTTACTGACTTGAACATCTGTTGGTTCATTTGATAATTGTGATGTTATTAATAGAATTTACCTCAATAAAAAATGTTACATTTGAACACTTTTTCCCCAAGGTGGCAATAATTGATCCAGACCGCTCTTGTTCTTTCTCACTGAAGTAAGCTCGTTTTTTCGAAGGTTTGCGAGTGGTATCCAATGTTAACATATAATCAATCCTTGCTTGAGCTGGAATAGATCAGAGTTTGACTTAAATGTTACAAATGCACATGCATACATAAAGTAAACTGATGAATGGTTTAGTGATTTAGAAACAGATAAGAATAATAAACCTGCGCGTTGCTCTTTCGTAGACAAGCTGCTCATGGTAAAGCAGACTGTAACTGTGTTCTCCAATGGTTTTGAGCAGTCTACATTCTGAGTAGAGATTTGGTTTGGGCTGAATGACACCTCAGACTTTACCTCTACAATGGGTCTTGATCTGGAAATGGACATAATAGGGAAAGGAGATGATGAACTAGACATGTGAATGACTATTACCTTTGTAATTAATACTAAGCTGACAGCTAATCTTCATTGTAGATGTTCTGATCAAGACTTCACAACTGTGTACACTTTTCTTTGATTTACTCGCACTGCACATTTTATAAACCACTATGTCTACTTGTTTCTATCAATATCTCTGCTACTAAAAGTTTGGGGTCAGTGAGAGATGTTAATTTTCTAAGTAAAGAACATTTTCTCTTATTATATGGCACCAACCAGATATGTTTTAAATGAAATTTAATGATTTAAGGAAGCATTAATTATAAATCTGTAATGCTTTCTAAAGAAGTATCTACAACTGGGATGGACCCTCCTTTGCTTTAAACAGAATGGCCTTAATTGTTAGTTGCATAAATTCAATTAGGTGTTGTAGTCCTGTTCAACCACATCCCAAAGGTGCTATTGGACTGAGATCTGCTGACTGTGGATACCATTGTTGTTAGAGACCAGACTCATCAGTGTTTTTCCAATCTTCTGTTGTCCATTTTTGGTGAGTCCTATGCCCTTATGCATACCTTGGAAGTAACAAGGTATGCATAAGGTATGCATGTCACTTGGTGTTCGCTCGCTCTGTGGTATAGTATCGCTTCCTGTTCCTGCTCAAACACAGTGGTGTTTCTGAGTAGCTTATTTGCTTAGCAGTTTAATTAACAACTTTTAAATACATTCTTTTTTCACAGTATAATCTTCACGTGCTTCATCCGAAGCACACTTTCTGTATACTCACTACCTAATTTATAGCCAAAGTATTCACTCGCTGTCTCTGTACTGTTTCGCTAGCTTAGCTCGTAGCCGACCCGTTAGCACCATGGCTACTTCACCTGTCCCTTCTGCACTTTCTTGCTCATTGTGTCAGATGTTGAGTTACTCCTCGGCCTCCTTTAGTAGTAATGATATCTGTAACAAATGTAGCATATTTGCAGCTCTGGAGGCCAGAATTACTGAACTGGAGACTCGGCTTTGCACCCTGCTCTCACCCTTAGCTAGCCAGGCCCCTGTAGCTGGTGCAGCCGAAGATAGCGTAGGCCCCGCTAGCTGTTCCCCGGCAGATCCCAAGCAGCTGGGGAAAGACGGCTGGG
Source organism: Neolamprologus brichardi (assembly GCF_056152115.1). NCBI lineage: Eukaryota > Metazoa > Chordata > Actinopteri > Cichliformes > Cichlidae > Neolamprologus > Neolamprologus brichardi. Next base: position 12,329,570 of record NC_142111.1, read on the forward strand.
TAACGGTGAGGAGGAAGCGTAGTCCTAAACAGAAGCCCCAGGTACACCACCAACCCGTTCATGTGTCTAACCGTTTTTCCCCACTCGGTGACACACCCGCTGGGGGTCAAACTCTGGTAATTGGTGATTCTGTTCTCAGACATGTGAAGCTAGAGACACCGGCAACCATAGTCAATTGTCTTCCAGGGGCCAGAGCAGGCGACATTGAAGGAAATTTAAAACTGCTGGCTAAGGGTAAACGTAAATTCAATAAAATCATAATTCACATCGGCAGTAATGACACCCGGTTACGCCAATCGGAGGTCACTAAAATCAATATTGAATCGGTGTGCAACTTTGCCAAAACAATGTCGGACTCTGTAGTTTTCTCTGGTCCCCTCCCCAATCAGACCAGGAGTGACATGTTTAGCCGCATGTTCTCCTTAAATTGCTGGCTGTCTGAGTGGTGTCCCAGAAACGATGTGGGCTTCATAGATAATTGGCAAACCTTCTGGAGGAAACCTGGTCTTGTTAGGAGAGATGGCATCCACCCCACTTTGGATGGAGCAGCTCTCATTTCTAGAAGTATCGACAAATTTATTAAACCCCTCAAAACATGACTATCCAGAGTTGGGACCAGGAAGCAGAGTTGCAGTCTTACACGCCTCTCTGCAGCTTCTCTCCTCCTGCTACCCCCCCAAAAACCCATCTCCATAGAGACTGTGTCAGCTCCCAAAAAGACAAAAAACAAACTAAAAACCAGCAACAAACAACTTAAACATTTACAAAGAAAGAACAATACAGTATCCACATCTGAACCAAAGAGTAAAACAGTGAAATGTGGATTATTAAATATTAGGTCTCTCTCCTCCAAGTCTCTGTTAGTACATGACTTAATAATTGATCAACAAATTGATTTACTCTGCCTTACAGAAACCTGGTTGCAGCAGGATGACTATGTTAGTTTAAATGAATCAACACCCCCGAGTCATTCTAACTATCAGAAATCTCGAAGCACAGGTCGAGGGGGCGGTGTGGCAGCAATTTTTCACATCAGTCTATTAATTAATGAAAGACCAAGACAGACTGTTAATTCATTTGAAAGCCTGATGCTTAGCATTGTCCACCCCAGCTGTGAAACTCAGAAACCAGTCTTACTTGTTATCATCTATCGTCCACCCGGGCCTTACACAGAGTTTATGTCTGATTTCTCAGACTTTATATCTAATTTAGTTCTGAGCTCAGATAAAATAATTATTGTGGGTGATTTTAACATCCATGTTGATGCTAAAAATGACAGCCTCAACATGGCATTTAATCTGTTGTTAGACTCAATTGGTTTCTCTCAAAATGTAAAAGAACCCACCCACCACTTTAATCACACTCTAGATCTTGTTTTAACATATGGCATAGAAACTGAACATTTAACAGTGTTTCCTGAAAACCCTCTCCTGTCTGATCATTTCTTGATAACATTTACATTTACAATAATTGATTACGCAGCAGTGGAGAGTGGACTTTATCAAAGTAGATGTCTTTCTGAAAGCGCTGTAACTAAGTTTAAGAATATAATCCAGCCACTGTTATCATCGTCAATGCCCTGTACCAACACAGAGCAGAGCAGCTATCTGAACGCTACCCCAACAGAGGTCGATTATCTTGTTAATAATTTCACCTCCTCACTACGTACGACTCTGGATACTGTAGCTCCAGTGAAAACTAAGGTCTCTAATCAGAAGTACCTGACCCCGTGGTATAATTCTCAAACACGTACCCTAAAGCAGATGACTCGTAATCTGGAGAGGAAATGGCGTGTCACAAATTTAGAGGATCATCATTTAGCCTGGAGAAATAGTTTGTTGCTTTATAAGAAAGCCCTCCGCAAAGCCAGAACAGCTTACTACTCATCACTGATTGAAGAAAATAAGAACAACCCCAGGTTTCTCTTCAGCACTGTAGCCAGGCTGACAAAAAGTCAGAGCTCTTTTGAGCCAACCATCCCTTTAACGTTAACTAGTGATGACTTCATGAACTTCTTCACAAATAAAATTTTTATCATTAGAGAAAAAATTACCAATAATCATCCCACAGATGTAATATTATCTACAGCTACTCTTAGTTCCATTGATGTTAAGTTAGACTCTTTTTTTCCAATCGATCTTTCTGAGTTAACTTCAATAATTACTTCCTCCAAACCATCAACGTGTCTTTTAGACCCCATTCCTACAAAACTGCTCAAAGAAGTCCTGCCATTGATTAATTATTCGATCTTATATATGATCAACCTATCTCTAATAATCGGCTATGTACCACAGGCCTTCAAGGTGGCTGCAGTTAAACCTTTACTCAAAAAGCCATCTCTAGACCCAGCAGTCTTAGCTAATTATAGGCCAATCTCCAACCTTCCTTTCATATCAAAAATCCTTGAAAGAGTAGTTGTCAAACAGCTAACAGATCATCTGCAGAGGAATGGTTTATTTGAAGAGTTTCAGTCAGGTTTCAGAGTTCATCACAGCACAGAAACAGCTTTAGTGAAGGTTACAAATGATCTTCTTATGGCCTCTGACAGTGGACTCATCTCTGTGCTTGTCCTTCTTGACCTTAGTGCAGCATTCGATACTGTTGACCATAATATCCTATTAGAGCGATTAGAACATGCTGTAGGTATTACAGGTATAGCACTGCAGTGGTTTGTATCATATCTATCTAATAGACTCCAATTTGTGCATGTAAATGGAGAGTCCTCTTCACACACTGAGGTTAATTATGGAGTTCCACAGGGTTCAGTGCTAGGACCAATTCTGTTTACATTATACATGCTTCCCCTAGGCAGCATCATTAGAAGACATAGCATACATTTTCACTGCTATGCAGATGACACCCAGCTCTATCTGTCCATGAAGCCAGATAACACACACCAATTAGTTAAACTGCAGGAATGTCTTAAAGACATAAAGACTTGGATGGCCACTAACTTTCTGCTTCTTAACTCAGATAAAACTGAGGTCATTGTACTCGGCGCTGAAAAGCTTAGAAATATGGTATCTAACCAGATTCTTACTCTGGATGGCATTACCTTGGCCTCCAGTAACACTGTGAGGAACCTTGGAGACATTTTTGACCAGGATATGTCCTTCAACGCACATATTAAACAAATATGTAAGACTGCGTTCTTCCATTTGCGCAACATCTCTAAAATTAGAAATATCCTGTCTCAGAGTGACGCTGAAAAACTAGTTCATGCATTTATTACTTCCAGGCTGGACTACTGCAATTCATTATTATCAGGATGTCCAAAAAACTCACTGAAAAGCCTTCAGTTAATCCAAAATGCTACAGCAAGAGTACTGACAGGGACTAGAAAGAGAGAGCATATTTCTCCTGTTTTGGCTTCCCTTCATTGGCTTCCTGTTAAATCCAGAATTGAATTCAAAATCCTGCTCCTCACATACAAGGTCTTAAATAATCAGGCCCCATCTTATCTTAATGACCTTGTAGTACCATATCACCCTATTAGAGCACTTCGCTCCCGCTCTGCAGGCCTACTTGTTCTTCCTAGAGTATTTAAAAGTAGAATGGGAGGGAGAGCCTTCAGTTTTCAGGCCCCTCTTCTGTGGAACCAGCTTCCAGTTTGGATTCGGGAGACAGACACTATCTCTACTTTTAAGATTAGGCTTAAAACTTTCCTTTTTGCTAAAGCATATAGTTAGGGCTGGACCAGGTGACCCTGAATCCTCCCTTAGTTATGCTGCAATAGATGTAGGCTGCCGGGGGATTCCCATGATGCATTGAGTTTTTCCTTTCCAGTCACCTTTCTCACTCACTATGTGTTAACAGACCTCTCTGTATTGAATCGTATCTGTTATTAATCTCTGTCTCTCTTCCACAGCATGTCTTTTATCCTGTCTTCCTTCTCTCACCCCAACCGGTCGCAGCAGATGGCCGCCCCTCCCTGAGCGTGGTTCTGCCGGAGGTTTCTTCCTGTTAAAAGGGAGTTTTTCCTTCCCACTGTCGCCAAAGTGCTTGCTCATAGGGGGTCATATGATTGTTGGGCTTTTCTCTGTATCTTTGAAGCGCCTTGAGGCGACATTTGTTGTGATTTGGCGCTATATAAATAAAATTGAATTGAACAAGTGGTTATGTGAGCTACTGCTGATTTTCGGTCTGTTCAATTTAGCTTGGCTAATCCCTATGTGTAGCTGCATGTGTGCATCACCCTTTTTTCTTTGCAAAAAAATGCATTTTCCTGTATTTTCCTGTACATTTTGAAGTAAATTGTGTTCTGCAAACGTAATTTCTAATTACATTAATGTGCCTTTTTTATAATTAGAAAATTTTACATTTACACTAATTTTTTAGCAGTATTCTATTCATTACAATTGAACCTTCACAAAAAAGTACCAGTGACAACAATAACACATGGCTGGACTATCTTTGACTTACCTCAGCAAGACAACTTTACCCTTTGAACCCACCGCTAAGTCAAGCAGTCCATCACCACTCTGGTCAAAAGCCGACTGACTGATTGACAGGCCAAAGAACTTCAGTCCTGACTGGACCTCAGAGCCAGTAATTCTCTGTGTGAATGAACATATTTTAATTAATAAAGCTGCAGGTTGTATAGATACACTTTTACATCACAGATAAGTTTAATAATCATTGTGAGTACTTTGATGTTGTGTACCTGTGAGTAAGTAGGGCTGATTCGTCCTCCTTCACTGTGGAATATGTAGATGCTGCCTTCACCACCATTCTCCAAAGGTGCTCCAACTGCCAAATCATTGAAACCATCTCCGTTTAGATCAGGCAGTACAGCAAGAGAAGAGCCGAACCTTCCTTTGACACCTGCATGTCCTCTTAGTATTAATGGATCATGAAAATTACACTCCACAAACTGAAAGCAGGAGAGTGAATATTATATGATCATTAGGGAAGTTGACAAATAAAATAATTCATTTAATTGAAGTGGATAAAACTTTGATTTACCAAACCAGTTAATGTGCAAACATAAACTCTTCCCTCTCTGTCAGGCTCCGTGTACATTGGGGCAGATATGAAGATTAGCTCAGTGATGTCATCATTATTTATGTCCATGGTACACACCTCTGCCCCGAAATATTCACCAGTCTGATACTGTGTAAGCAAAAAAATATACATTTTTATTTGAAAAAATAATTTATATATAATTTAGATGAGATGAGATGAGATGAGATGGCCTTTATTTGTCAGTTGCAGGTCTTTTGCCCACAACCGAGATGACAGACCTTGCCGACCGTACATACAATACACAAACATCACATTGGGGAGACAGGTCAGGCTAGGTAGCGAGGAAAAAAACATCAAAATGTGAAACACAAAAGGATAATACAGGAATGCACAGATATCAACACACCATACACAATAAACACAGACAAGCAACATGGGAAAGAGTTCCAGTGTGTACATCTGAACTGGGACCGCTGCAATCTTCGACTGCGCCTCCAGCTGACCCGATGTCCACATCAGAGGGGAGGTAAGCGTTGGAGGTGGCGTTGGATCCGGGGTAGGGAGGGTGATGGGTCAGTGAGTGCTTATCAGTATCAGTATATGTATGTGTGTGCGTGTCCATAATTCAGCTGAGACAGTGTCCTTCACCCTGCCAGGCTAAGTAAACAGTCTTCCAGCCAACCCAGGTGGCTTTGCATGGAATGGGAAGGAACAGACTAAACACAGTCGTTATCAGGGTGTTTTGTTCAGCTCCAGCCTTGAGCCCACAGCTGGCGCCGAAGGGGCAGCCGGATTATGATGGTAATTTTTCTTTTTACAAGGTCATTCAGATCTGTCTTGCTGTAAATTCATACCTGTGATGCCAAGGGCTCAATCGTTTGGTTTTCAAAGTTTTCTCTGTTAACAGAGACCACAACTCCTCTGTGTTTATATCTTGGAGCACCAAGAACTGTCAGAGAACCACTTTGGGCCTTAGCAATTGCCATGGAGTAACCTAGAATTTGGTAATCAAAAAAGGAAAGACAACTTATTTCTCCTTTAAAATTTTGTTCATGTGCAAATTGATCCAATTGTTTGTGTAAAAGAATTACAGCAGAGCTGTGTATATACATGATCACATGTGTATGAGTTAGACTGTTAAAGCTGTAATATTCTTACCAAGATAACTGTCAGGCTCAAAAGACACATCCTCATATGTTTTCACCTTCTGGCCTCCTGTTGTGTATTGCACGTAGCCTCCCCTCCACTGGTTTGCACCAACAATAGACATCTGAATTCCCTACAGTGTCGACAGAAAATAAATTTAATATACAATACATTTTTTTATTTAAAATGTGGACTGTGTTTAATTATCTGGTTGCCTTCAAGCTACAAAAGGTGGCACATGTGAATCTCTCTTTCTCATCAGACTAGACTGTCTGATGAGTTTCATGTAGTTTTAATTACCTCAGGTGCATAAACTGTACTAAATCCCTCTTGAGACATTTCCATTTTCAGTGACTCTCCACTGCTTTCTGTGACAGAAAAAGAAACAAGACAAATTTTTAATTATACTTAAAGTAAAGAATTCAAATGACTTTTTGTTGTTTATTATAAATGTGCTGAGTATTTATTGCTCTTTTCATAAAGCAACAAGCTGTTTAACTTAAAATGAGACAAAATTTGTAACATGCATTAAAAAGAATACAATGTAATTATTTTAATTTTCTACATTTACAGGAATTTTAACAAAGCTTTAATGTTGAATGTATATTTGTACCTTCAATGGGAAAAATTTTGTCTTGTAGATTCTGTCTTATTTCTTCAAGTGCGTTGAAGTTCTTCACTTCAAACACATGTTTTTCTGAGGGAGATGATGCAATGGTGTGCAGTTCTTGTTTTGCTTCAGGTTTATCAAATGCACCCCCGACCTGGAGATTTGAAAAACTATGATTACGTTTGTTTTCATACTATTCAAGATCATTTGCTGACTTTGGTAAAATACAGTCCTTAAACCTCACCTGATTAATATTCAAATTTACACACAGATATTATACTCTCTAACACTGAAAAGAACTCAAATCAACCATAACAGTTGTTTCTGGTTGACTGAATGAATTCATAGCATGTCTGACAAGTGACACCATCATCAATCAATGTGAAACTCAATATTCTACAAGTTTAAATAACTGACTGTGCTTACCCCAATAACAAATCGAGCAATCGATTTATTTTTTGCTTGCTCTACTGCACCTTCCAGGTTCTCACGGTCATTAGATGCTCCATCAGTAATTACAATCAAGACCTTCTTCACATTTGGTCTGGAGCCTTTCTGTGGGCTGAAAACCTTTTCCCTATCAAATAAAAAAAAGAATAAAATGTAATTTCAACACAAAGTATTTTTAAAAGTGCACCTTGTGGTCATACATATTTCAGTGTCATTCATTTTTTTCATAATTTTTCCAAAATACAGATATTTTTGTACTTTGCAGATGCAGCATTAGATCTGCAAGTATTTCAAATTGGCCTTGGTTTGTGCCATCTTGTCCACTTTGTAGAACATAATTCTGAACATGCACGGTATTACTGTGGTCAGATTCACTGAAAAATGCAATGCTTCAGTAATATCTTTGCATTACTTACACAACTTCTTTGATGGCCTTAGCCGTGTAAGTCGGTCCCACATGTTGCTGAATTTTATTCATTTCATCCTCCATTTCAGGTAAGTTAAATTTTTTAAAGTTAAAATGAACCTCTGGGGCACTGGAGAACTGGGAAACAGAAAACTGAAAGAAAGAAAAAATGTGAAACATGTTTTAGATTATATTTTATGGTGTTAAATGCAGACAAAGATGTAATCTATGTCATGATTTGCTGTTATTTAAGGGACAACAGTGTCTCACCTGTGTGTCACTTGAGAGAAATGATACAATTAGATCTCTCACAAACTTCTTCATTGTTCGAAAATCAGGAGCAGATACGCTGCCTGAACCATCCAAAAGAAAGGCAAGGTCGACTTGTGTTTCACAGTCTGTCAAAGAAATGGATTCAAAATTAGATTTAGTTTTATGGGGTGATTTTTATATTTTTTCACTCACATAAAAAGCAAAGCAAAAGAATTTTGCACGTCGGTAAAGGCATTATGAATAACACAAAGACAATCTATGTTGTATGCATTTGCTAGTTAATCACTAAATGTACGTATGCTTGTCTATTTAGTGGCATAGCTCAGTCGCTGTTGTCTATGTTAGTTTAACAAGAGAGACAAGAAGATTAACGGATTAAATGAGTTTGGTCCAAAAATGCTTATCAGGGTTTTACCAAAGTTAATGTATAAGATCTCCAACCACAATTATTCTTAGTCTCATTGTTTACATTTATTTTTATTTCTTTAAGAAAATACAGAAAAGCTTAAATTATTTGAAATCCCAGAAGGTTGATTGTGCTCATGTGGATGCAGTGTTTACGGTGGGTTTCATCACTCATCCAAGTGTCTTTCTCAGTCTCAGGTGACTACAGGATTTTCCAACCTTCTAAACATCCAGATGAACAGAATCAACTCTGTCACTTAGAAGCAAGACAAAACATCTCAGTTTATTACACAAACGTCTTATGAGTTAAAAATATTTGTATAAAATGACTCAAAACAATTAGTACAGACTACTAGACCTGTTCAATCAAGAAATAACTTAAGTAGAACCTGTATGACAAACTGAAGCATGCTAAAGATCTCAAAAAGCAATGCATCATGCCACGATCTAAAGAAACTCAAGAAGAAATGTGAAATATATCTTTGACATCTATAAGTCATTTCTTAGTTTTCTGGACTCAAGCAAACCATGGTGAGAGCCACTATCTACAAATGGAAAAACTAAGAACAACTAAGAACAGGTGAACCTTCTCAGGAGTGGCCAGCCTACCAAAATTACTCCAAGAGCACATCAGCGATTCATCAAGAAGGTCACAGCCATACCCAGACCAGCATCTAAAGAACTGCAGGCCTCACTTGTCCCAGTTAAGGTCAGAGTTCATGATTCAACAATAGAAAAGAGACTGGGTAAAAATGGCATACAAATAGAGAGTTCGAGGAGAAAAATCACCAAAAAAGCACAAAAACTCATCTCACATTTGCCAAAAAATATCTTGAAGATTTTGGGGAAATATTCTGTAGACTGAAACAAAACCTGAACTTTTTTAATTGTTTGAGTCCGGTTAAATCTGGAGTAAAACCAACACAGCATTTTATTAAAAAAGCATCACACCAACAATCAAACATGGTGATTGCAGTGTGTCTAGGGCTGATTTTGCTGCTTCCTGATGATTTGGCGTAATGGATGGATCTATGAATTATGTTCTCGACCAGAAAATCCAAAATGACCATGTCAAAAGCTCAAGCACATTTGGGTTATGCAACAGGAGAATGATCTAAAATAACCAGCAAGTTGAACTCAAGTTGAGAGAATAAAGGTTTTGAAGTTGCCTAGTCAAAGTCTGGACCTAACGCAGATTAACATGACATTAAAAAGGGCATTCACAGTCTAAAACCCACCGGCGGGCTGAATTAAAACACTTTAAAAAAGTGTGCTGTGGAGGTATAGTAAAGACAAAACAGAAGCTCTAACTTTCCACTCCGATTTTATTCATCACAACACATAAACTGAACACGTCGCGCCACAACTCGACAAAACCCGTCCTCCCTACTTGGGTGTGAGTGGAGCCCTCTAGTGGGCCGCCACAGGGCCAAAATTTCTCCACAGCCACGTGACACACTCATTGACATTTTTTCCTTAATAAATGGAATCATCATTTAAAATCTTTTTTTTCTCAAATACATTATTCATTGTAGGTACATTTTCACAAACTCTGCTTACTATTACCGTCAAGAGAAGATGGTATCGGTGGTCCAAATGAATTAGAACTGTCTATCTGAAAGCACACACCGTTGTACATGGTGATACTTTTGCAGTGCTTTGGGATGGATGGACAACACACCTAAAAACAGACAAAGACAAGTTCTGATTAGGCTGATTATTTCCTGTCCCTGTTTCCTTCATTTCATATAAAAATCAATCAGATCTGAAAAAATAAATTCCCACATAAATCTTCAGTATCAGCTAATGTTTTTTTTTTTAATAATTTCTGATTCTGCTCTCTTTCAGGCACATGTGTGTGAATATGTGACAGGTTACTACACCTGTGGGAACTCTGGAGGTGTGGTACTCAATCCAGGCTACAGAGCTCACTCAAAATACAAACCTCACTTCTATTCCTTTGTCATCTTTCTACATTCAGAGAGACCTGCTTTTCCTCTCTATCTACACCACACTGAACATTATCTGTAACAGTAAATCGTAGAAGGTCTCAGTCTTATGTAGCACTTTTCTTATACAACCTCACTCATTCACACCCACTCAAACAAATGATTTTTTTCTATCCTTTTCCTATGTAAGTGCTTTCTATCTAACATCTACATACATTTATAGTCTGACAGATGCATCAGAGTGCAGCTTAGGGTTAGTATCTTGCCCAAGTATATGTGGCATGCATTCTGGTGCAGATGGGACCACAGTCACCCAGTAACATTAAGCTAATATGTAAAATGTGTTGTTGTTGTTTTTTTTAATTAGCTGATTCTGTGGAGAACCACTGGGAGGTTCAGTGATTTTTCACAATGCAATTTTTAACACAAGACATTTTACATACATAAGACAGTTGAGTTGGATCATCAGTGATTTTAAAAAGTACTTAACATAAGGTCTGGAGCTAGCAACTCACCACAGTGTTTTCTGCAGAGGGATCACTTGCCATTGACATACCAAGGGACACATTAGCTGTCAAATCTGGAGCTGTATTGAAAGAATTCTATATTTGTTAAAACACAAAAATCTCCTTGATAATGGAAGAAACAGTGAAGCCGAAGACTACAAAGCACCTCAATTAATACACTTACATTTACACGGCACATTTACAACAGAAAGGAATGCAACACAGAATTCAAGTTCACTATAACTTCATTTCATAGCTGTAAAAATTTAAAAAGTAAGCTGATCTCAGTTTTGAAGGCTCAGTATTAAATACAAAGATATCTACTTTAGAAATCTACTATAGCTATGATTTGATTTAACCAAGTTTCTGTGCCAGGGTCTGAGCAGAATTTTTGCAAAGGTAAAATAGTTACTGTTGAAGTTTTAAGACATTTACAAATTAATGGTTACCTACCTTCTAGTTTTATATCTTGACATTTTGGAGGAGAAGTGGTGCAGCTATATATTCCCCCATTCTCCTGTTCAAGTGGGGCACTGACGATCAAACTATGGAGATAAATCCAGACCACAATGTAAGTCTAAAGAGCAAACTGTGGTTAAATACACTACATATCTTTTCTGTTAAGAAATATTGCATGTTTGTTCATTTATTACTAACCTATTATGATGTTTGTTAGAAGAAAATTAGTAATAAATAGCAATATTCTTAAAAAGCAAATAGTCCAATTGCAAGCATACATTTAACAAACATGTATGTGTGTGTACGTGTGATACACTAACATACACACACTTTATCAATGTGTCTTGTGACTTACTCTGATTTTCTTTGAATCACCTTGTACCCAAAACCAGGAGCAGAGCTACTCAGGGTCTTCCAAGCCCCAGGATCAATATTGAAAGAAAGCGCAGGATTTAACACTGAGAATTAAAGAAGCAAAAAAAACAAACATTGGTTTTACTATAAACAACTTTATATAGTAATAGAGGTACTCTAATGTGATTATAGCACCTCTGTTGAATACCACATACAGAAAATTGTATAGAGTCTGTGTTTCTCTTTAATTGTGTTGGAGTGTAGCAGTTTGAACTGAGGTCTGCCTCACTTTTATTACAACTAGAGAGCACATAAGCTAGATATTTTTAAATTCTAAGAACTAAGAGCAATTATTGTCTTGTAAAACACACTCAAGACTTCAATTTGGAGTCAATTTTATGTCTTAAATTCCATATATACAGTCAGAAGTTTGGACACATCTTCTTATTTAATAGTTTTTCTTTATTTTTAGTACTTTCAACATTGTAAAGACATACTAAAGACATCAAATATATACATGATATGTGGAATTATATAGCAAAGAAAACATATAAATAACTCTAAATATGTATTATATTTTACATTCCTGAAAGTAGCCACCCTTTGCTTTGCTGACAGTGCTGCAAACCCTTGGCCTTCCCTTAATGAGCTTCATAATGTGGTCACCTGAAATGGTTTTCACTTCACGCCTGTGCCTTGTCAGGTGTCATTTGGGGAAATGCTTGCCTTCTTGATGAGATTGGGACCATCAGTCAGTGTTTTGTGCAGGAGTCAGGTTGATACACAGCTGACAGTCGTATTTGACAACTGTTAGAATTCATATTATGGCAACCAATCAGCTAAGTAAAGAGAATTGACAGTCCATCATTACTTTAAGAACTGAAGACAGTAATTCCGAAAAATTGCTAAAATTTTGAATGTATCCCCAAGTGCAGTCGCACAAAACATCAGGCACTGGATGAAACTGGCTCACATGAGGGCAGTCCCAGGAAAGGAAGACCAAGAGTCTCTGGTGCTGCAGAGGATACAGTCATTTGAATTACCAGCCTCAGACATCGCAAGTTAACAGCACCTCAGATTCGAGCCTAGATAAATGCCACACAGAGTTCCAGTAGCAGACACATCTCTACATCAACTGTTCAGAGGAGATTGTGCGAATCAGGCCTTTATGGTCAAATATCTGCTAAGAAACCACAACTAAGGAAAAGAAACAAGGAGAAGAGATGTTTTTGAGCCAAGAAAGACTATGATTGGACATTGGACCAGTGGTAAGCTGTGCTTTGGTCTAATGAGTCCAAATTTGAGAACTTTGGTTCCACCTGCTGAGTCTTTGGTGAGTGTGAACGGATGGTCTCTACATGCATGGCTTCCACCGTGAAACAGGGAGAAGGAGGTGTGATGGTATGGGAGAGGCTTTGCTGGTGACACTGTTGGGGATTCATTCAAAATTTAAGGCACACTAAACCAGCATGGCTACCAAAGCATTCTGTAGCGACATGCCATCCTATTCAGTTTGCATTTAGTTGGACCATCATTTGTTTGTAAACAGGACAATGACCCCAAACACACCTCCAGCTTTGTAAGGGCTATTTGACCAAGAAAGAGATTGATGGAGTGCCGCGCCAGATGGCCTGTCCTCCACAGTCACCTGACCTAAACCCAGTTGAGATGGTTTGGAATGAGATGGACCGCAGAGTGAAGGCAAAAGGGCCAACAAGTGCTCAACATATCTGGGAACTCCTCCAAGAATGTTGGAAAACCATTTCAGGTGACGACCTCATAAAGCTCATCAAGAGAATGCCAAGAGTGTGCAAAGCAGTAATCAAAGTAAAGGGTGGCGATTTTTGAAGAATCTAAACTATAAAACATGTTTTTGATTCCATATGTGCTCATTTATAGTTTTGATGCCTTCAGTGAGAATCTAATGTAAATAGTGATGAATATAAAGAAAAAACATTAAATGGTTTCATAACCCCCTGAAAAGTAAATTTATTAAAACATTTTATTACAATGCCATGCCCTCAAGTTTAATTCTTGTCAACACAGTGTTAGTTAAATTATTCATCACAGGATCAAAAAGTACAATGTGACACTGGTAACAGGCCTCAAATATGTGATGATTGCATTAGCACAGAATTATTTGTGATTTAGCATTTACATATTTATTATGGATTAATAATCAAGAATTACATTTTGCAAAATTATTTATGAAAGGGTTTTTTCACTCAGTGCATGCTAGAGGTGAAATGCAATCAAAATATTGTACTCATTAAGCTATTTTTACACTCTGAAACTGGGCTGATCACACGTCTCAGTAAGTTTGATTCACAGAGAAAAAAAAAGGAAATGAGCACAACAGACATACTGCTCCATAATATTTTACTTAAAATGAAGGCATAACTAGACAATAGAAAGATAAAAGGCACAAACTGCCTTACCTGACAAGAATATTGTAGCACTAATTATCCAGTTCATTGTGTTACTCCCATGGGAAATAATTGAAACTGTGATATTTGGTTTTATTTTTAATTTTCACTGCTGAGCAAGGTGCCACTTCTGCTGAAAGCATGCAAGAAGGAGCCAAAAAGCAGAAATAATCAGGTGACTGATCAAAGCTGAGGCATCTGTGGAGGAACTCAATGAAGGAGGAGTTTCAATAGCGGCAGCGCTGTGTTAAATAAGACAGACTGTGGTGGTGGGTGGCCAACTTTTAATTTAGTTTAAGCTCTAATTTTCTTAAACAATAGTATAACAGTAAACCGACTGGATAGTTTACTGACATGTGGACAACCAGATGAAATTATTTTAAATATAATTAAAATGTTAACATTTAAATAAAACCATCTGCCTCATTAGCAGGTCTAAGATAAATTTTTTGCTGAAAATTTGAGGTCAGTTCAATAAAATTCTTTTTGTTTATCACGTTAAATTGTAAATAAGAAAAGGGAATGTTGAGCATCTAACATTATGACTATTACTTTCCCTGTAGTTGACTAGCAAGTTGAATTTGCTTCTTCAGATTTCTACTTAACACATCTATTCCTGTTGCATTGTTCAGCCCGCAAGCCCTCCTGTCAGGAAGTTGGCCTCTTTTACGATAAGTGCGTGCCACTAAAAAAAGTGTAGTGTGCGCTACAAAACCCAAAGTCTGAAACTGTGAGAACATCCGAGTTGCAAAATTTTATGTCTTTTCATGTGTCTGTTTTGTGCTTTCCAATGAGCTGAGTGACACAGAAACAGATGCAAAGTGCAATGTGCCCCAAAAATATGAACCTGCAACCTTTCCCTAGCTTGGCGGTTGACCTCTTCCTGCAGAGCACAGACGATCAAGAAAGGTCGAGAAAAGGTCAAGGATCAGTGTGCTGTGTTGCTGCGTCTGGTTTGGATTTCTAAGGGCAGGTTGGCAATGTTGCAACATGTTCAACCCTCTCTCACTCTCACTCTGTTTCTCTGTGTGTCTGTGTGCACGCAGACACACACATTTAGTGCATTCTACATATACCCCCAAATTTATCTTCCTTCACATACTATTTCAAATGACCTCTGGATATTAGATGTTCTTCTTTGGTGAGGCAGCACATTTTAAAATAACTGCAGCTAAATAAAATGTTTAATATAAGACAGAATGTAAAGGGTGTGCTTGGAAGATGCATAATTTCGTTTAAGGAGAGTGTAAGAAACACTTACATTGTAGGCCATTCTTCCCTGCACATTTCTGGATAATATCGTCTACTCAACCCTTTCTATCTGGACTTCACCTAAACCCTAACTGCCTGTTATTCCATCGCATTTTGTGCCGTTCACTGAAACACTCTTTGCCCTTTGAGTGGCTGCTTGCTAGCACGTTACTCCAGCCCCAGTCCTGCTGAATGTCACAAGCCATCTCTGGTTGCATCCTGTTCTTTTTATAGTTGGGCAGCTGAAATGTGAGGGGTCACAATGGGAGGATAAATACAAGGTCCAGCAGGCTTGCAGGGGTGTCGCAGACGAAGGCCGGATCTTCTCCCTTCTTCTCTCTTCTCTCAGCTCTCCTCGCAACCTCAAAGGTAAAAGATTGAATTCATGCCCATAAAGAAAACAGCATTTGAAGTGGATTTGTTGGTTAGCTATTGAATGTTATGTTATAAAGCCTTGGCATAATGAGAGGCTAATGACCTGTATACCAGAGATAAAATAAAAACAGTGTTATGCATCTTCTTGTAGCTTTCACAACTGTGTGGTTAACATGACTAGCTCGAACTATATCAGTGTAACCCGCAGGTTCATGTCTGTTGGTTAAATGCAAGTGTGCGTCTTTTTTTTTTGGTACTTCAACCTCAATGAACCAGATGCTAGACCGATGAAAATATCTCATCACTTTCTATAGTATAACAACACTAAATAATGATTGTGATGCACTGTGAGAATGATTCTCCCTTGATATTAAACAAAGCTGATCATTTTTGGTAAACTTCAGTCACCTACCTTTATCTGATGCAAAGTTTCCATTGAATCGTTGGTCAGTGGTGACTCAATAGTCTGACTAATTTCTTGCTTTACTAGATAAATTCATCTAGACTGCCTTCTGCAATCTGGCATGCCTCATCAACAGCGGGGTGGAACCCTGCACATTTTCTTTTATGCAGCCCATTAATGCTACATGAGCTACAGTGCACTCACTGCCTCATGCAAGTAGTATACTGGGTACACTGGGTATATTTAGTCTAACGTATTGATAGTGGCAACAGGGTGACAGTTGGAGGAGGTATGCGATAGAGGCCAGTCAAGAGGAATGGTGAGGGAAGGGGGGCTGTGGAGGGGAATGGAAAGGTCAGGGATAAGAGGCTAGAAAATGGAATAGGTCACGGACGTGCACACAATTTTTTAAGGGTGGTCAGATGCATGGAGGGTGGGGCATGTGGTGGTGGTGGAGGGGGATCTGTGGGATTTCTCTGACACTGGATCCTCTGTGAGGCTACATATTGTGCCTGGGGAATAGTGTGAAACCAGTGCACAAGCTGCTGCAGCAGTTAAAGCTTAAACAGCTGCTGTCGCATGTAGGACACAAGCTGGTCTGGGTTGTTTTAGCAAAAGATAGTCTGACAGGAAAACATAAAACCATGAGCCAGACGTTTTTTGTTTTTTTTACCACTTCCTTCACACAATGAACCCGATGTTCTGTTCTCCTTTCATCAAGCAGTTTCCCACACATATACCCTGAAACTGTTACACTCAAAAGCAGATTTGCAGTGCAGTATAACCTTTCGCCTTGGCGCACTGTAAAAATGTATAACCCCTGTGTCATGTTCATTATTAATTTCTCAAATTTTTGTCTTCCCTCTATTTATATCAAGAGTCAGGATGCCTCACGCATACCCTTTCCTCACTCCTGAGCAAAAGAAGGAGCTCAATGATATTGCTCTGAAGATTGTGGCTCCAGGCAAAGGAATCCTTGCTGCAGATGAGTCAACTGGTAAGAAAATGAACCTATATTATATACTAACAATCGGTTCTTTGGGACAGTCAACTCAACAGTTGCCAAAAACTATGGCTTAAAGGATTGCAGTTAGGCTACAGTTGAAGCTGGTTTCACTGTGTGTGTTTTCTCAGACCTGAACTGAAACATTTCTGCAAACGTGCAGACAGACTGTGGCTTCCAACACCTAATAATATACTATGTTTTTATAGTCAGTCTGATTTTATCTGTTTCTATAACCTCCAGGCAGTGTGGCCAAGCGCTTCCAGAGCATCAATGCTGAGAACACTGAGGAGAACAGGAGGCTGTACCGCCAGCTCCTCTTCACTGCTGACGACCGCATCAATCCCTGTATTGGTGGCGTTATCCTCTTCCACGAGACCATGTACCAGAAGACCGACGATGGCAAGCCATTCACTCAATACCTCAAAGAAAGAGGCATGGTGGTAGGTATCAAGGTCGACAAAGGTGTTGTCCCCCTGGCAGGAACCAATGGCGAGACAACCACCCAGGGTGAGCACAGAAAAGTTTCAGACATCATCAGTATTACATAATCATCTTTTAATATCTTTATCAAACGTATCGTGTATGTTTTTCCTTCCTAACAGGTCTCGATGGGCTTTATGAGCGTTGCGCCCAGTACAAGAAGGATGGTGCTGACTTCGCCAAGTGGCGTTGTGTTCTGAAGATCACCCCCACCACGCCCTCAAGACTGGCTATCATAGAGAATGCCAATGTCCTGGCTCGCTATGCCAGCATCTGCCAGATGGTAAGACACAACAGACAGATAACCCAGTTTAACTGAATTTTACAAGATCTATTATTGGGTCTAATTAACAAAAAAAGAAAAAAAAAACAATTAAAATATTTTTGCTGTTTTTGCTTGTACATTTGATATGATTATGTCACACACATACTTCCTGCATGGGTAGAAACACACAATGAGGAAACCTCATAATGTGTAAACAAGCTCAAAAAACTTTTCTCCAAATTAATACTATGTCATAGTATTATCAAGGCAGCATAACATTACATTTTTAAAGTCTTCACTTTTGGATTTCAGGTCTTGCCTTCTTAACCCTGGAGAATCCATGGGGTCAAATTTGACCCCATGGTTTCCCTAGAAGACCAATGGGGTCAGCTCTGACCCCATGGGTTCTCCAGGGTTAATGTGAGCTCCTATTTTACCCTGTCTTTGTGTCCTTGCCTTTCCTAGCACGGTATTGTCCCCATTGTTGAGCCTGAGATTCTTCCTGATGGTGACCATGACCTGAAGCGTTGTCAGTACGTCACTGAGAAGGTCCTGGCTGCCGTCTACAAGGCCCTGTCCGACCACCACGTCTACCTGGAGGGTACCCTGCTCAAACCCAACATGGTTACCGCTGGACACTCTTGCTCGCACAAGTACACCAACCAGGAGATTGCCATGGCAACTGTTACTGCCCTGCGCCGCACCGTTCCCCCTGCAGTTCCTGGTAAGAAAGTACATCACACGCTTGCTGATATGCACACTTTTACACTTTTTTAGACATAATCTTTTATGACTAATCTGCATTAGATTTGCAATCTGGGTTGCTAAACTCTACCTGCTTTGCAGGTATTACCTTCCTGTCTGGTGGTCAGAGTGAGGAGGAGGCCTCTGTCAACCTGAACGCCATGAACCAGTGCCCCCTGCACAAGGCCTGGGCCCTCACCTTCTCATATGGCCGTGCACTGCAGGCCTCTGCCCTGAAAGCCTGGGGTGGGAAGAAGGAGAACGGAAAGGCATGCCAAGAAGAGTTTGTAAAGAGAGCTCTGGTATGTCTGAATATGAACTGTCTAACTAAAATATAAAGCTATATGAAAGAGTTGTATTATTATTATTAACATTAAACTTATGCTCTAGAGTCCTCTTGTGCATTAAATAATATCATATTTTCTATCTTACAGGCTAACAGCCAGGCCAGTGTGGGCAAATATGTTTCCTCTGGAGCCAGCGCTGCTGGTGGAGAGTCACTGTATGTGGCTAATCATGCTTATTAAGCATAACCACCCTTTTACCACCCCTACCCCTCCATTATTACATCATCACGGAAAAGGACACGTCCCTTAAGGCACCACCTATGAAATTCACACTCTACTATTAAACGCTACAACAGAAACAGCAGCACTTTAACATCTCAGTAGAAAGCAAAAGAGAAAGAAGGAAAAAAGCTTTGAGTGGTTGCTGCAACTAGAAGACTAAAACACGTTCTTCCTCCATTCCCTTAGCTTTTATTTTTAAACACCTTTTTTCAGGTGAAGATTCCCACACTGTTTTTACACAACTTGTACTATTTTCCTTGGTCTGCTTCCAGTAAGTTCAGTATATGATTTATACTGTTACCATGGAATAAAGTATTTACCGTAGCGTGATGCTTTCCTTCCTTTTTCTGGTTTTACTTTGTGTTTTACTTCTCACTGCTCAACATTTAAGTTCCCATGAAACTAACACTGTCAGTTGCCATAATAATTGCACTTCAAGCAGAAGTAGCCTTACGCGGTTTACTGATCTAGCTTTATTTTTATTAGCAAATGCAGTTTGCTGATGGGACTGTAAGGTAGCAAATTACCAAACAGAAGTAAAATATGTCCTTGTTACTGTTATTCTAAAACCTCTGTTCTTACTGTTTCGGATCCCCAGAGGATTGATTCTTTGTTACAAGTTGAACTGTTTGCACATAAAAAGTAGAAGCATTAAGAAAAACAGTCAACGCGGAAACCTTTCCCTTATAGTCAAGGGAATTCAGTAGTACTTTGAAAAAGTACATAATAACCAACTTCAACTGCAAGAGATGGAATAAATCCTAAATAATAAATAAATAAAATAATACATTTTATACTGGGGCTTTATGGAGGCCCAATTTAATCCTCAGCTGTCTTCTGACTGGCTGCCCCTCATATATAAAAGGTTTGAATAGGAGTTTGTCTTTGTAGGTTTTCACTAATCCAGGTCATGATAGTCCAAGGAGCTTTGATAGAAGCTTTTGATAGACTTTGATAGACTCCTTTGGGTCCATGAAGAGGTTTCACCTCTCACCTAAGAATCTTTTTCAGTTCTGAAACCAAATGGTGGAGAGTCCCAGCTATTTAAACATTAACGGGGGTTGTCATAGAGCAGCTGCTCAAATAAGTCCTATCATTAATTAATGTTTGAATTTTAAACATGATCAAATTGTCTGTATTATCTGGCTATGTACTTTTGTATTAGAAATCCTTGAGTAATTTTAAAACAACTGATCATCTGCAGAGCAATGGTTTATTTGAAGATTTTCAGTCAGGATTCAGAGCTCGTCACAGTAAAGAAGCATCTTTAGTGCAGGTTACAAACATCTTGGAGTTGTTGATCCAAAATGTTCCAGCACGAGTACTGACAGGGACTACAAAGAGACATCATCTTTCTGCTATACTGGCTTCCCTTCATTGGCTCCCTGTTAAATCCTGAATTGAATTTAAAATCCTGCTCCTCACATCTTATCTTCAAGACCTTTAAAAGTAGAATGGGAGGCAGAGCCTTCAGACCCCCTCTCTGCTTTTAAGATTAGGCTTAAAACATTCCTTTTTGATAAAAGCACATACTTATGGTTGGATAAGGTGATCCTGAATCCTCCCTTAGTTATGCTGCAACAGGTGTAGACTGCTGCGGGATTCCCATGAGTGTTTCTTCTTCAGTCACCTTTTTCAATCACTATGTTTTATACACCTCTCTAAATTTAATTATAAGTTATTATTAAACTCTGGCTCTCTTCCACAGCATGTCTTTGTCCTGTCCTCCTCTCATCTCCCTACCCGTCACCCCTTCCTCAGCCTGGTTCTCCTGGAGGTTTATTCCTGTTAAAAGGAAGTTTTTTTATTCCCACTGTCGCCAAAGCGCTGGCTCATAGGGAGTCAGTATGATTGTTGGGGTTTACTATGTTTTCTTTGTAGTATTGCAGGGTCTTTACCTTACAACATAAAGTGCCACGAGACAATTGTTGTTGAGATTTGGCGCTATGAGTATCTGATGAGTAGCTAATAATGTAACAGGACATACATCAAACATAACAGGAGAAAAGCCACTTTAACGATCCTTGATACATCCAGTTTTATTTAAGAAGCCCGAGTTTAAAATATTGTTTTTTTTAATATATAATTTCCATTTTCTCTGATTAGATGGGAGCATCGCATAAGAGGAAGAGCTACATGTCAAATTTAAAGGTGTCAGCCGTTCTCTTGGACAAAAGCATCAGTTGCAGTTTCAGATCAAGCCTTTGACCATAAAGTACGGTTTCAAAGAGCATAACTGGTGACAGCTCACAAGCCCGAGACAGAAGTCATCGTGACCACATCCATCAGTGTATCAATGCAGAACCTCTCTTAAAAATTGCTTCCCCAAATGTTCCCACCCACAATTTCCCTGTCTCCTCAAATACTCAGATCACTAAAATAAAACTCATATTTCAGAGTTCTGGGAAGGTTTAAAATGACATGAGCAGCCTCTGAAATTAAAAATCTATAACAGGAAGAAAAAAAAGCCAAAACCAAAAATCTAGTAGATGTTGTACGTTACGTCCAAACATACACAACTGAGCATATTTATATATTCATATATCTTCTGCATATCTCTTCCAGTCTTGTACATAATGTTCAGTAACACCAGCAAATCAGAATTAGAACCTTTAATTTTAGCTTGTTTCCATATCCAAGGTACACTAGTTTAGCTGAAAACACAAATTGATTTATAAAGTGATTAACAAAAGAAAAAATATTGATGTAGTGAGTGTAGTGAAAGAAAAGAAAAGAAAAGCTGATCCACCCGAGCTACAGTGCAGTTATGTCAAACTTGACTCTAATGTTTTTTAAAATCAAAATACTTTAAAAAACAATTAACAATTTACTAAGTATTTTTTAAGATTATATAATAGAAAAACACTTTGTTGTACTAAATATACATTGATTAGTGTGCCATTACATCTAACAAATTCATGCATTATCATGAACCTCATTCATTCAGTTATTAAAACTGTACCTTTAAAGACACCGTTAAAGACAAGAAGAGCAGAAGAGGAGATATTTTTAGTGTTAAACTAAAATGCGGTCCAGCAACATTTTCACTAAGAAGATAAAAAATCCAAGCTCAGGCGCAAACTTGGCTGAATTTCCAGAGTTAGGGCTGCCAGTTGAGTTGTTGCTGCGACACACAAAGCTGCTGTCTGTGTTGGTGCCACTAGAAGTAAAGCTCACAAAGCCCACATTCGCCCCCGCTACTTTATTTGTGATCCAAGTCTGGAATTCAGACACTCGAGCGTAGACCTCAGGGAAACCTGCCTGGGCACAAGGTATTCCAAAACTGGCAATACCAGCCTGGATCCACTTGGAACCCTGTTTGCACTGCAAGGGTCCACCTGAGTCCCCCTGAAAAGAGTAGGATAAAACACAAACATTAAGAAGGGGACTGAAACAGCATATTCTCAAAACTAAAAAAGTCTATATTTACATTATAGGGCTGAAATTGCAAAAAAAATAAATAAATAAATAAACTTGTTTTTCTGTAAGGGAGAATACATATTACAACAATTTGCTTTTGTTTTAACCTGGCATGCTCCTTTGTTTTGTTGCCCCGCACAAATCATTTGCTGAGTGATGTTCGCATCTTTTACTTGGATATAATTGCAGCTGCACTGTTTGTTTCCAATAACAGGAATCTGAACTTCTTGGAGGGGTGCATTAGCTGGCAAAGTGTCTGTGAAAGGCAAAGCATGAAATGAGTCCAGTCTCACGAATTCAAAAGTAGTAGTAGTAGTTATGCGAATATGTGAACTGCACACCTTGCAGGGTGAAAAACTTTAATAGCAACAACTTTTAAAGGAAGTAACAAAGAGCGTGTTGTGTGTGACGTCTTCTTTTGGGCATGCGGGACACTTTGGGGGCCACTTCAGGGGAAGTGGAAACACATGGAGAAACAACTGACTGTAATAGACATAATGACACCACGGGGGAAGTCGAACAAAACACATTGAACATGGAAAATCCTGGCTTTTCAAAATAAAACAGGAAACACTGAGAGACATGACAAAACAAGCTTGACAATAAGAAACACACTGGGTCACAGACCCAGCCCCTGACAGTTGACATGCAAATACAAATTTAAGTGGCAAAGCGAGACTAGAAAAAACCTGATATGATGCTTCCACCTCCACCAGCTACACAGATTGAATAAAAATCTCACCATTCTTACTGAGTTTCCCCCAGCCAGTGGACCAGCAGGATGTGGAGTTGTAGAACTGACTGGAGCTACTTGCCAGGCAGATAGGTCTGATGTAGTCAGTGAAGTTGACAGGGCTGCTGAGCTTCATCAGGGCAATGTCGTTGTTCAAGTAAGAATTGTTGTAGTTAGGGTGGACAATGACCTGCGACACACTCTGTTTCACCTCATGAGTGTTAGGCCCAGCCTGAGTCTCTCTCCCGAAGTAGAGCGTCCATGCACTGAGTGAGTTTCTGTATTAAATGAATAATAATGAAATCAATCCATGGATTTAGAATATTTTCTCAAACCTGTCATGACCTATTTTGTTGGCAATTGGTTTTTATTGTATTTAACCACTAGTGGAAACATACATCCATTATCTCATCCAATTCAGAGTCACATGAGCTTAACCCAGCTGTCATGGGGCAAAAGGCAGGGAACGCCGTGGGCAGGACAACCATTCACATGTACAGCCAAATTATAATGACCAATTAATCTAACTTCATGTATGTTTCTGAGCTGAAGGTAGACCCAAGTACCACACAGACGGAGGCAGATGAGGCAGACTCCACACAGAAAGGCTTGAACCTGATTTGAGCCCATGAGCTTCTCGGTGAATGGTGACAGCGGCAACACCGCAACTCCATGCTGCCCGATAGAAACATTTGTGCGAATTTACTAAACAAAACAAAACAAGGTGTGACGACAGAAGCTTGTGCCCAATCAAAGTCAATCAAACCCAAGTGATGAACTAGATAAACAGTGTGTTTATGGGTCACCCTGACTTATACTAACTTCACAAACCACAGGGTCAGAAGCTAACTGTTAAAAAAAACTTTCTACCTATGTAATCAAAACTTATATATATAATATGCATATAAAACATCAATATTTCCCCAACTGAATTTGTATGTGTTGTGCAAACAAATAGAACTGCCACAGACCTTCCATAACCACTACTGAGTTAAATTATCTAACAAACACATTAATACAAAGTTATGAAACAGAAAAGTAGCTTATATGGGTGGTAATTTTGTGCAAAAAAAAAAAAAAACTTTCTTTGCATGTATACACTGGTACATAGGGCCCAACGTAGTTCTCCAGAGGCCTGGTAATGAACTAATCATTGGATTCAGGTGTGTTGACCCAGGCTGAGATCTAAAACCTGCAGGACACCGGCCCTCAAGGCCTGGAGTTCAACTCCCCTGGTATAGAGTATAGAGCCCTGTCGTCCTTTTTGTTGTTGCATTTTTTTCTATATTCTTGTTGCCCGTACTCCTTTATTCCTTCCTGGACTTTTGGATTTGTACTTTTGCTTATTTTAACCAGGTTTTACATTTTTGTCAGCTTTTAAAGTTCATTTTTTCACTGACTTATTTGGCTTCGAGTTCGCTGCTGGGCTCTCTCTAGAACACAAGTGTCGAACTCCAGGCCTCGAGTGCCAGTGTCCAATTTGGCCCAAATTGAAAGATCCAAACACAACACAACATAATCTTTGCATCATCCCTTTCAAATTTGGTGTTCTTGCAATTGTATAATTAAAACCAGCCCACACAGGGACAGTAACTTGTTATTTAAATTATTTACTGTCTATACTTGGCCACGTCTTGGTTTGAACATGAGACTTATATTTATAGAAGTCTATGTATGAGATCTATGTAGAGTGCATTGAGCTCTCTTTAGACTGTAGATGTATCATGCAAGTTTAAAATGAAGAAACGCTTCATTTATGAGACAGTGTGTTATCAAAGTGTGTTACAACAAAACAAAGTTACAAAGTAAAAGGTTAAAAAGTAATGCATCCCACTTATTACAGCATCATTACAGCTGTGCAAAACATACTGTGGTCACATTCTGTAATACATTAATGTAGCACATTAGTGCACTGAACTGACTAATCGGGTTACAGTTATAATTATGTGTTTAGTTGTGTTACCCAAGTTGCTCAGTTATCTGCATAATGTAGCCTAAGGTATATATTGGTTATTATGTGAAAATGTATATTGGGTCATGTTATGGAGCGATGCTGAAGGAATGTAACAAGTAGTGTGACAATTTCTTTTCAAGGGAGTAGTTAAGTAGTGTAATGCATTAGCTTTTTTAAAAAGTAATGAGTAATGTCTAATAGATTGCTTTTTTGAGTAACAACCAAAATATTGGCTGTAAGAAACGGTCATAGACATGGTAGTAAATCTGTAAATTTCAGTTCTTCAAATAAATAAATTGGCTCTATTGTATAATAATTTCTACCTCATGGAAGCAGATACCATTCACGACTCACTTCCCCACTGTGGCATAACTTTTCAGCATATCCTTCTGCTTCCCTGCTTCTCGCTGACTTTCAAGTAAAGCCAAAAATGCTTTTACATAAGTAAGAATAAACAATAAAACATAAAATTAAAAGCCTTTATCTTGCAGTATGCTCATATATCACCAAGACTGGAAAGACTCGAAGCATATAAATAAGGCATTAGGAGACCTTTATTTCGGTCATTACAAACAGTGTATTGGGTGAATCTTCTTGTGTGAGTGAGTGAAAGCCTTGTATTTGACCTACTTATCTACCAAGACTCACTTCCTTTACCACTTGACTTTAGTATGTGCATTGTAGCAAACACTGTGACAGAACTTACAGCGTGAAGGAACTGAAATAGATCGTGTAAGTTCCTGCCTCATAATACCCAGCAGTATTTACATAACAGCAAAGTCCATCCAGGAAAAAAGAGCGTTTTTTACAGGACTCTGCGCAGTCCTGTAAAACTTAGCACATCCCACTGACTGGATAGGAATTACAAGGATCAGGAGCAATAGGTGCTTATCTGATCATCAGGAGTTCTGATGTTCTGGCAGTTTGCTGGTCTGGAGCATTCAGGTGTGCGTTCACACGATGGCACAATCTATCCAGGATTGGATGTCCCAGCAAATGTTCACTTTAAAAAAGGGTTAGATCTCAGGGTACAGAGGCCTGGGTAGCGTGCTAAATGTTAGAGCTCATCACGGTACAATTAAAAAAAGACTGAAGAAAGAAGAAAGAGCTGCCAGGAGAAAGCGTCTTCTTTCTAAGAAAGAAACAAAACAAAACATGGAAACATTGTTCATGTTTGCAAAGTTTCATTTGAACAAACCACAAAACCTTTGCAACAGTTTCCTTTGAATTGATAAGATCAAAATGGAGAAAATGTGTCCACTGTGTACACTGCCATGTACGGTAAAAACAAACACAGCATGTCAGCACACACACTTCATACCACCAGTCAATCATGTGGTGTAGGTGTGACGATTTTAACACCCACAGGACCACAGCACAGCACCTTGCAGTCAGCCATGAAGTATTCTGTACATATACATGCTTCAACAAGCTACTGAACTAGATTAATTAGGTCAATTTACCCTCACAGCATCAGGTTTAACTTATCATGTTATTGTCACTAAAGTCAGGGTGACTAGTCTGAATGTGTGACCTTTAAATGTACTGTGTATGACACGAAATTAAACAGGAAGACATGCTAAGAGGATATTTCTTCATCCGTTGGCAGACGCCTGTCATGGTACAAAATTGTTATCACACAGGTTGACTATTGTGCAACAAGCAAAAATTCAAGTTACAAGAAAAACATCTTAAGCGTGAAATTCTTGTTTATCAATCAGATGTCAAAGCAAAGCAGTGAAACATCACCAGGTTTGAGGATTAGATGTAAAGGAAAGAGCCACTTCTTGACAAAATCTTTTTTACTGATTACATCTACCAAAGGTAGTAATAGGTGCTAACACTGCTATCAGTGTTGACACCTTATCATTCTGTCTCAGGAACAAGTCTTTAGTCACACTTAGACACACACTTCCTTCTGCGCAGTGATGGTTTGTGGCGGCAAGTTTGTAGAAAGAAAGTAGATCCTATATAAAGCACAAATTGGGGGTTTTTTTCGCATCAGTTCATTACTATTGTTTCCTTGCCTGTTCAACAGTTTAAGCACCAGAAGACGAGTGCCACTTAGCAACATTGTATTCAAGATAACATACAGGAAATAACTCATTTCAAAATTTAGAAGTACAAATAGCACTGAAGGCCAGACTTAATTATGTTAATTTGATTTTGTATAGCCGTTCTTTTAATCGTTTTTTAACACAAATATTTGTTCTGATGAGCTGGAATCACCATTATTCACTGAAGAAACACCTTCTGCACAATAGTGAACTGGTTGAACTTGTATGTTAGTTATGCTCGTTATCTGTCACCAACAAATATTGATTTGTATCAACTAACTTTATTAAAACTGCTCTGTGAACACGTCTATCAGGATATTTTACTCAACTTTTAATTCACATGCTTCACTTGTTTTTTGAGTCTCTCACTGATGTTTGGTTTCTTTGAGGTCTGCTGGGCAATACAGTGGGGCAAAAAAGTATTTAGTCAGCCACCGATTGTGCAAGTTCCCCCACTTAAAATGATGACAGAGGTCAGTAATTTGCACCAGAGGTACACTTCAACTGTGAGAGACAGAATGTGAAAAAAAAATCCATGAATTCACATGGTAGGATTTGTAAAGAATTTATTCGTAAATCAGGGTGGAAAATAAGTATTTGGTCAATAACAAAAATACAACTCAATACTTTGTAACATAACCTTTGTTGGCAATAACAGAGGTCAAACGTTTACTATAGGTCTTTACCAGGTTTGCACACACAGTAGCTGGTATTTTGGCCCATTCCTCCATGCAGATCTTCTCAAGAGCAGTGATGTTTTGGGGCTGTCGCCGAGCAACACGGACTTTCAACTCCCGCCACAGATTTTCTATGGGGTTGAGGTCTGGAGACTGGCTAGGCCACTCCAGGACTTTCAAATGCTTCTTACGGAGCCACTCCTTTGTTGCCCGGGCGGTGTGTTTTGGATCATTGTCATGTTGGAAGACCCAGCCTCGTTTCATCTTCAAAGTTCTCACTGATGGAAGGAGGTTTTGGCTCAAAATCTCACGATACTTGGCCCCATTCATTCTGTCCTTAACACGGATCAGTCGTCCTGTCCCCTTGGCAGAAAAACAGCCCCATAGCATGATGTTTCCACCCCCATGCTTCACAGTAGGTATGGTGTTCTTGGGATGCAACTCAGTATTCTTCTTCCTCCAAACACGACGAGTTGAGTTTATACCAAAGAGTTCTACTTTGGTTTCATCTGACCACATGACATTCTCCCAATCCTCTGCTGTATCATCCATGTGCTCTCTGGCAAACTTCAGACGGGCCTGGACATGCACTGGCTTCAGCAGCGGAACACGTCTGGCACTGCGGGATTTGATTCCCTGCCGTTGTAGTGTGTTACTGATGGTGACCTTTGTTACTTTGGTCCCAGCTCTCTGCAGGTCATTCACCAGGTCCCCCCGTGTGGTTCTGGGATCTTTGCTCACCGTTCTCATGATCATTTTGACCCCACGGGATGAGATCTTGCGTGGAGCCCCAGATCGAGGGAGATTATCAGTGGTCTTGTATGTCTTCCATTTTCTGATGATTGCTCCCACAGTTGATTTTTTCACACCAAGCTGCTTGCCTATTGTAGATTCACTCTTCCCAGTCTGGTGCAGGTCTACAATTCTTTTCCTGGTGTCCTTCGAAAGCTCTTTGGTCTTGGCCATGGCGGAGTTTGGAGTCTGACTGGTTGAGGCTGTGGACAGGTGTCTTTTATACAGATGATGAGGTCAAACAGGTGCCATTCATACAGGTAACGAGTGGGGGACAGAAAAGCTTCTTATAGAAGACGTTACAGGTCTGTGAGAGCCAGGGATTTTCCTTGTTTGAGGTGACCAAATACTTATTTTCCACCCTGATTTACGAATAAATTCTTTACAAATCCTACCATGTGAATTCATGGATTTTTTTTTCACATTCTGTCTCTCACAGTTGAAGTGTACCTCTGGTGCAAATTACTGACCTCTGTCATCATTTTAAGTGGGGGAACTTGCACAATCGGTGGCTGACTAAATACTTTTTTGCCCCACTGTATAAATAATCTGACGGCTTTTTTGGTCTCTAAAATACTGAATTTGAACACAATGTTCCCACATAGGCTTCCGGTAAAAACGTGCAATACAGAATGAAACAAAGAGTATATCTTACGTTTTAATGCAGTGGGCTGCTGTGAGCACCCACTGGTCACTGATGAGGGTGCCTCCACAGATGTGAGATGATTGATAGTGTACGCTCACCTGCCAGGGCCATGACCCAGCTGGGGCATTCTGACCACCGACTATTCTTGTATTGAGAGGTGCCACCCCACAATCTGACAGAGCAAAGACAGCTGGGTGTCAGCTGATATGCAATAGAATTTCTCATGCTTGATTCTAGTCACACTGGAATATGAACGTTCAGAGTATTTACACAGTTGTATGGTATATATGAAATGTGATGTGCTCACCCTGAGCCTTTGAGCCTGTAAGAATAAGAGAAGAAGTTACAAGAAATTATAACCTTTGTGAATGTTGCCATAAGTGTGTAACAACAGCCACATGGGGACACTAGAGTTACAGCTTTTTTTCCTTACTTTACCTTACTTTCCTTAACTTTTCCGTAACTGTAAATACAGCTAAGTGGCAAATAGTACTGTGATTTCTTAGATCACATTTTACTCGCATTATTTCAAGTCAACAAATTTGACTTGATGCAGGCCGCACTGTATTTCTGTTGAATACATGAAAAACTTTCTGCATTGTGATGTTACATTGTGGTTTGTTCTGACACACTGAAGACTTGTCGTTACTAAGTTACTAAGCAAAAGGTTAACAAAAATAGTTTAAGCATCGCTGATAACCAACAGTAAGACTGTTTAATGAAACAGTATTGCTGTAATTCCTGTTTTCATAAAGTTCATACTGACAGCAGAGGGTTTGTTTTGCTTTACTTTCTCTTACATTTTTTACACAATACACTTCAATACAAAACCATCATTACCCAGATTCTCAAACATTATACAAAATAGCTCTAACAAAACCAAAAAAGCTGTTAAAGATTAGGGCTCGCCTTGCAGAGTGATGAGCGCACACACCAAGAGGATCCGGGCTGCCATCCTGTGCGTTCACAGTAAAGATGTATTTACAATAGGCAGAGGTGTCATTGGGATATTTTTCTTTCACTCCCTATTTTAACCGGTTTCTCAACATTCCAGCATAACTTAAGTGTCACGATCCTGGGTTTTGTACCCAGCGTTTTATATTTGGGGACTCTGTTTTCTGTTTGATAGTTTCCATTTCACTTTGTTATAGTTTTCAGTTTAAACTTTACCTTTGCTTTGCTTGGGTTTTTATTCTGATTTTGCATTCATCATATTCTTTGTTATTCTTTTTCCAGCCCTCCTACGTTGCCGATGCCAAGTCTGTGTTTCTGTGTTTCTTCCATGTTTTGTCTTTGTGTTTACTTTGGCCTGTCAGGTTCACGTGTGTTAGCCTCAGTCTCAGTGTTACCTGTTATAGTTTGATAGTCTCTTCTCCTGTGTGGGTTGTTTTTCAGTTTTGCTTCTTTCTTGCTCATTAATTGATTCTGTTCACCTGTGCCTTCTTTTCCCCCAGCTGTGTCTCTTAATCATGTCTATTTAAGTCCTCAGTTTCCCTCTGTTCTTTGTCACACCATTGTCATTCCCACCTTGTATGTGTGCCCTGTCTGCTCAGTAATCAGTAAGTTCTAATCACATGACAGAACGACATGACCATAACATGATAATAAAATGCTGAAATGGCTTCCCAGCCCACATGCTTTCACTTGGTTTCAATCGCTTTTGCCATAATTAATAATTGATACTGTTTGAAATGTTAAGGACATTTTAGAAGGCATCCTCTATTTTTAAGCTGGCTATTTGATCTGAGTGCTTCAGATGAGGTTGAGTTTTGTGTTCCACAGTTGTGTCGGTTTGAATCTGTTTTTGAGCCAGCTTTCCCGGAAACTGTTTGTGCTGTCCCGCCTTCATCTATAGAAACGTTTTGTAATGTTCGACCAGTCGTCAACAAGACTGTTCATGCCTCCCAACCTGTGGCTGTGAAGACTGTTCGTCTTCCTGTGATCATCCCCGAGCATACCTGTCCACCTGTTCCTGTTCCCAAGGCGGCTATGGTCCAGCCATTTCCTGCACCCAAACCAGTTCCTCGGGTGGGGACAGCTGATGTCCAGCCGTCACTTGGTTCGTCTGCCCTAACCTGGGCAGGTTTATATTATTGCTCAGGATGTCGGACGTTACCTATGTTAATAAAAACAAAATGTATACAGTTTTATATGCAAGGCAAGATGGTGAACAAACAATCCAGTTGGACTTCCACTAGGCTACTTAACCCTCTCAGGCTCAAATTAAGTTTTTTGTTGCTAATGCAAGTCCTGCAGTGGTACTTCTGAGTAAAAAAAACTCATAAAATATGTATGTGGGGTACTCAGGTTGTTAGTTTTTAACTGTTGCAAATCGGCAACACCTGCCTTGAGAGGGTTAATAATGTAATGGTGTATGGTATTGATGTGGGTATGGAATAAGACTGGGCTGACTATTAAAACCACATCACTTTAAAAAATGAATGTATAAAACCTGTCATGAAAGTGAAGCAGAGTGATTCCCATGTTGCAGGTGGTTACTCACCATCCTGTGTACTCATATTTTATCTTCATGCTGCACAGGGTACGTGCCACAAGATGGGCACAACAGACTTCAGTCTTGCTAGTAGCAGTGAACTTGATTAGGTGATGTGCAAAAAGAACTAGAGTCACATATAGTATTTTCTTGCTGAGGACTTTTCTGCACCCACACAACCACAAATATAAAATGTAATTACCTTATGAACTTTATCCACAAAACAAATGTACAACTTTCAATCAAGAAATTGTTACATCTAAGTTCTTGTGGGTTACTTATACACAGCAGTCATGTCTGCATAAGCCTGAGTGAGAGCAGGAAGACAAAGACTATAATTTGCAGAACAAATAAAAGGAAGACATAAACAAGGGGTCGGTGTCTGTAGTTAAGACTTGCTGTACACACCGCTGAGGTTAACTGGTTATAGTTTTCATATGTCCACAAGTCCACAATGGCCTGTTTTGGTCTACGTAATGTAAATTTTGCCAACCTAGCCACAAACCTATCTGAAACCCTACGCCTTAGCTTACGCCATAATCTATCGTACTGTTTGCTAGAAATGTAACCACACACATTGCAGACACAGCATGTAATGACTATTATTGGCACGTTCAGTACCTTCATTTCCTCCTATGCATTCCTCCTTCAAATTGACAAGAAGAGAATAGATCTAATGGAAAAAAACACTTGCTGTGTGCATTTGGAAGCAGTGCTCTAATTTTGTCCTGGGTTAAAAAATGCAGCACACCTGTTTCTTTACACTGCTGCACTTTCACCCTGAGACCGCCCACAATTGAAGTCGCAACACCAGTTTCAGGCCTAAAACACTCAGTAGTCTTTCCTAAACAGGTTTCTGAATAACTGAATAACTTTATTAATCTAGGATATTATTGATCTACAACAAACTGACAGGCAAATATTGCCTTTTTAAGTCCAGATCATGCCAGTTTTTACCACCATTTTAAGAATAATCCTGCACAGAAGCTCAGAGATGTACAAACACACAGAGTGAGATGTTGCATCTGTTTAGGAGCTTGAGTTTGTGGAAAGAAATTTGCAAAACAACACATGACACTTAACAAAGTCTTGGCTTCTGGTTTTAACTTCTTATGTTCCCTATTAGCACGTTTTCTCCACTATTGACTAAATGGCGACCCCTATCGTTTAGGACAATACTGCAGCGGCTTCTTACACCTTGGATGACAGCATCTGTGTGGCGACAGCGAGGCTCTGAGCGAAGCGACCACTGCAGAGGGTATATTTGAAGCTTCAGGCTGTTTTCTTGAAACAGAAGAAATGGTTGCTGAGATACCCAGAAACAAACAAATCATTGTATCATTGAGTATGTCTTGATAATGATTCTTAATTATAGAAGTTCTGACAAGCTGGGAATGTGTGTTGTTTTAATAATCACACACAAACCATAAAAGTCTTTATAAAGCTGACATTTTTTTATTTACCTTGTATTCAAATCATAAACTTATTTTCCTCATACTTCAGCTTCAAAGGTTTTTGCTGACGTCATGGTCACATATTGAATAAGAGCATCAATGAGACAAAAGCAAAATGTTCACAATAGTTAAATAACTTCATTCCTTCGATCAGCTGGCCCAGATTCACATGCCCCTCCTCTTCACTCAATCTTCCAGCCTGATGAAAGCAGCGAGCGTGTCAAGAAGAGAAAACACAAAGTTCAGTCACAAAGAGTTGGATGTGAGCACAGGTTCAAGACAAACAAGGATTTGGGACACATTAATCACACTTTCAGTTCTTGCTTTTGTTTCCTCCTCATTCAAAGTACAGCAGAAAAATACTGACTGACTACTTCAGCTCAGTGACGCAGATCCCCTCTGGATCAGAAATTAACCCTTGACTGATGTGCGTGTTAAGACCAATTAAAGTCCAAAGTCAAACAATTTAAACTCCTAATCAAGTTAATGACTGTTAAGAGGGGGGATTGACCAGATAACACCTTTTCTT
This sequence comes from Neolamprologus brichardi, assembly GCF_056152115.1. NCBI lineage: Eukaryota > Metazoa > Chordata > Actinopteri > Cichliformes > Cichlidae > Neolamprologus > Neolamprologus brichardi. The sequence goes on from NC_142111.1 coordinate 12,363,368, forward strand.
CTCTTCAGACATCAAGCGCTTGTTCTGGTTAAATATTATCAGAGGAGCTGACTGAAGAGACAGGGGGGCTTGTACAGAGGGGCATAAAAGAACCTCCTTTTCTCCGCAAAATGCATCGGCACCCTAACCCTCCCACAGACAGAAAAGAGTTGTAGTCTCGCCTGAGTGTTTGCCCACATAAACTCAGTGGGATTAGTCACTCTGTTTGTTCGTGACAACACTGCACCAATGTAAAGTAGCCCCGAAACCTTGGCCTGAGGCCCGTCTGAATTTTAAGTGACCAGTTTCCCCACTTGTGCGTCCCTGCACATCTCCCTCCTTTTTTCCTCTCTCCCGTTTCCACCCTGTTGCTCTTCAGGCCTTGCTTGTTTCTGGAGGAACGTACACATATCAAGGGCCTCCTTTCACTCCCGAGGTCCAGGAACGATATTTCTTATTTCACCAACTTGCAGGACAATCCCGCCCACTGTCACCTCGTAGCTCTATATAAGACAGGGAAAAGGACCTGATGATAAGAAGTCGGTCTCAAGACAAGCCCAGCCATGCAGTGTAAAGTCCTCGCCTATGTTGTCCTCCTGACTCTGATAAAGCATGGTGAGTATTATGGATGTTTACAGAGGCGGCACTGATCTTACTCTGGCTGATGACAAGGTATGAGGTGGGCTACCTCAGGTGGGCTATATGTGAATCTTTTAGTATGGATGGTGCACATTAAAGACAGAAAGAAGTGTTAGACATTGTGAGCATCCACCTGACCTTTATGTTGTGTTGATTCCTGGATTAAGTTACAGTGTATGTAACGGAGCGATATGACAGTATGTGAAGTGAGACATGAGTGATTTTTAATATTCATGTAGCTTTTGTTGTTTTCTTTATAGGCCAGTGTGGCCAGTCCTGCCTAATTTGGCTGTTGGGTTTATAATGTCTGGTGAAGTTCAGCCGCTTATTAAGTGGAAGTGGCACAGTATTAACAGCCCATCAGACACAATGCATCACAGCTTAACTTCTAGAAAATATGTAATATAAACCTGGTAATGCAGTATAAGTCTCTCTCCACCATGTGGAACTTGAAGTGACATCAGTGAGTATAAACGAAAAATAACCTCTTCCTCTTTAGTGCATCAGCACGAAGTTTGCTATTAACTGATTCGATGTGCTTTTCAAAAATAGGCTGTCAAAAGCGTCAACAGTACAGTTTGACCTCCATTCTTAGGTTTCTTGTTAATCTGCTTTGATCGACCCGTCATTTAGCGAGAAGCGTAAATAAGCGCTTCATGCTGATGGAAATTTTTCCACCGCTTTGTGTTACACCTGCCAAGAAGTGTTTATTGTACTAGTTACTAATTAAGCTGATTGGATGGCCGGACCTGTCTTAAAGGCCTTGTATTTGCACTGAATCAATAAAGTGTAGTCAGATTACTGATTTACTCTCAGGGATGAAAAGAAAGAATGTATTCACTGTTCATTCAATTTAAATCAACAAACTGGACAAGTGTTATTTGTCCAGCCTTAGACAGCTATTTGCTTTACGGTTTTACTTTGTTCTCACAGCTTTCTAATGACATTTATTACATAATTAAGTCAAACACATTAGAAAGACAATTTTGTATCTTCCACATGTTTGTGCCCTGGGTTATTTTTGCTTTTAAAAGACCTCAAATGGTTCTGTTTTGCATCAGCAAAAACAGGAAAATGCCATAAGGTCATGTAACCGGTTCGTCAGTCAGTTTCGTGGCAACGTTTCCAGTTGTAAGAGGAAGATTGTGATATTTCTTCTTTCTAAAGAAGAAGTTGTTTCACAAATGTTACACGACAAGAGTTAAACAAAAAAACAACCCAATAACTCAAGAAGTCACGGCACTTCTTACCAAGTGCACTGGAAACCTTTATTGAATATGTAACAACTTTTGATCATAACATAGTTTTTTTTTGGTGGTGGGGGGGGGGGGGGGGGGGGGGGGGTCCTGAAATGCAGACCCAACCACACAAAAAAGGGCACATTGCATCTTACAAGCCCTCATTTGACAGTTGAAGTAAGGAGCCTTAATGAGTTCTATTCGTTTTTTTCCGTCCATCTCTTTCTACTTTCAGTGTCTTCGAGTGAAATTCAGGCCAGTCCAAATACAAACGCAACCCTCCCCTGCAACGTGACGCTCTCTGCTGAGGGGGACAACATAAACCAGTCTCTGATCGCAGTCAGCTGGATAAAAAATGGCTCTGAAATTGCCTCATTTGGAAAAGCAGCAACGCAAATAAAGGAAGGCTTCAGCTGGGACAACGCTGACTTCGTCAATGGGGACTTCTCGCTGGTCGTCCTCAAAGCCAGTCTTGACCTGCAGGGGATGTATGAATGCACCATCAGCTACAACTTTACTATTCTGCACAACAGTAACGTTACATTTAGTATCGTCGGTACGTCTTGTTTCTGTTCTCGTGGTTTTGATTCCTTTTTCTCACCTATGATCACATCTGAATCTAAAAATTAAGCTCAACTCCATTTCTTCTTCTCCCCCCACCCCCTTCAGCATCTCCCACTCTCTCAGTTCCTCATCAGTGGGTGGTGCTGGAAACTAAGACCCAGCTTAAATGCCATGCAGACGGTTTCTACCCTCCTCCTGTCTCTTTTTCCTGGACCAGAGCGGGAGAAGTGATTCAACCTCCCTACCAGGTTGAGGTTGAACTGACCCCAGATGGGTACTACAGGGCTGTGGGCAACCTGACCTTCTATCCTTCCCATGAGGACCAGAATGTGACCTTTGGTTGCAAAGTCTCACACAGTGGAAACTATCAAGAGCTGGATTTTCAGCTCAGTATCACCCGTGAGTCACTGAGAGTCACTGTTTCCATATTAGTGGCCTTACTGCCTCATGGCCTGTCAGTATTTCTCACAGTACTTCTAATATTACATCCTCTATCACTCCATAACGTCACTTCTGTTCTTTAAATCCTTTAATCTGATGAAGCCTGTGACAAAGCCACAAGCTTTTTTAAAAATACTTTCTTCGCCCTTCTTCAGGTCCTTCCACTCTTAGGCTTTCTGTCCTGCCGACAACCTCCAAAAACTCTCCTCTTACTCTTTACTGTGACGTGGAGAGTTTCTACCCAGAGGAAGTGTCTGTGTCCTGGTATCAAAATGGCACAACCCTCCCTGACCTGCCTGTCACTGAGCAGAAACCAGATGGGAGTTACAGAACCAGACGCTACTATACTTTAAGCCCCGAGCAGAGGGCACAGCGTGGCAAGGTGGAGTGTGCCATGAACCAGCCTGGTTTAGTGAATCCCGTCAGTAGCTCAGCATACCTGGACAAGCTGGATCCTCAGAGTATGACCCAGTTTTTGATTGTGCAATTCACAAGATCATAATGAAGTAACACAATGCTTTGACTAAAAAAAGGTACCAGAGAAACAACTCTGGCTGCCTAAGAAAAGGATTGCTTGGATTATTTTCTTACTGCCAGTCCTTCTTTGAATCATCTGATAAATATCTCTCTCTGCTTCCTCTTAGATGAGGCCCCAGTGCTGAATAAATCGGCCAAAGCAGCCGTGGCTATGATGTGCATCTCTATAGTGCTGGTCTTCCTGCTTTGCTTTGGCTTTTCTTGGAGGAGAAGAGATGGTGAGTCAGAGCTCACCACGCATCAACTGCAGCAGGAGATTTGTGATACTCATTTTTGTCCTTTGTGACTAAGAAGGAACTAAGTTTGTACAAAACCTTTAGAGAGGAGGAAGTTGTAGTTTTTTTATTCTCGGAAAATACACATACTCGAGAAAAGCCTTGAAAAAGTTCTGAATAATAAGAGCGTGACTTCACGTTTGTCATTTTCTCCCACTGTAGTTTCCATGTAAGCTTCATCTTTACAGAAAAGCTAAAATCGTTACAACACAACAGCGCCCCCTATTGAATTCTGATTTTTATCAAAAGAGGTCTACCGACACCAAAGAGTTGAATCTGTTGATCTGAATGCTGTGTTTTCACCACTCATCCAAATTTCTGGGATTTCCTTACGCGAATGATTGTGCTTGCATGAAGACATGTTAATCCACTGATGTTCACTATGGCATTATTCACCTTACTCCAAGTGTGGAGCTGTGGATAAGGAATTTAAAGGCATATTTGTATGTGAATATATCACCTTCTCTCTCTCTCTCTCTCTCTCAGTGTCTCTTATTTTATAATTGCTTGTGACCCTGCTCAGAGAAACAGAAATCGCTCAGCGTGTCGGGGATCATCCTCCCTCCCCGAGTGATAGTAGGTCAAAAGGGGAGGGTGTCGCTGAGCATTGAAGGCAGGAGGGTGGACCGGGTGCAGACCGCATGGTTTCTCAATGACACCCCTATTTTTGACAACTCCCTTGCAGGTAGGATGCGTCGCATTCTCCTTTTTGTTCTGTGATCCAGCTGTTACACTTATTGTTTGAATGAAGGAATTAATTTACACATATTTAAAGCACAGCAGAATCAATCTTTAAAGCAATTTTTGGTGATGGAAGCTGGTTGTTTAGGGAACCGGGGAAATGAAATGCAAGTGTTGGTGCTACACATGTTGGATTTTTCTCGCAAACACCCTTTAACGTCCTCTGTTTCCCCCTCTTTAACACGCTGATTCTGCTAACAATTGACCACCTGACACTCACAGGGACTTCCAAAGCTAACTTTAACTGCCTCTGTAACCCCCTAATCACCATCCATCTACCCTATGGTCTAACTCTCACCTCCCCAGTGTCAGAGAAAGGTCCTCTGCTGCCCTCCAGAGGTGAAATGGGTTACTACAAGCTGCACACTCAGGGGCCGCTGCACTCGTCCAAAAACGGCACTCAACAGCTGATCTCCTCGCTCACCTTCATCCCCAAGATTTCAATCCACAAGGGTGCTGTGTTTAAGTGCCAGGTGTCCTACATAGGCAAGGACAAGATCGTGGAGGAGAGGGTGTCGGAGAAGTTCACTGTTCTGTGTAAGAACATGTTTTTTTTTCTATTATTCAGTTTATTTTGTAATTCCTGCAGCTGAATCTCTTGTATGTTTTGTTGCCCAGCTCCTCCTGAGGTGTCAGAAATACAGCTGGCAGAAACACAAAGAGACTCGGGTAATTCAAGAATACTATCCTTTTGTATTCCATATTTAAAGTTAACCTGTTTGCAGGAGGCTACCATTGATGACATTTCCATCTTCCAGATGTCATCAGCCTGACAGTCCGAGCGTCCCATTTCCATCCAGACGTCATCACTTTCCGGTGGTTCTGCCAGGGCGGTGAGCTCAGCCCCGTGGCGTCCCAGGCATCGTCCTCCCCTCGGCCCAATTCAGAGGGATTCTTTTCAGCCTACAGCCAGTGTAAACTTCCCCGCACTGAACTGGAGAAAGGAGCAACTAAAGTGTGGGTTAGCATCCACCACATTGCCCTGAAGCAGCCCATCACCCGGGAGACCAGAGGTAAGAATGAGGGATGAGGAGGGAATGGGGGAAATGTTGAAAAATCAAAGATTAATTTTTTATTTTGATCCCAAACAGGATTCATCAGGAGGCCGTGCGTGTCTGAAATTGTCAGCTCCACCATTTCGCAAGATCAAACTCTGGGATGTGAAATCACAGATTTCTACCCTCCGAACATTTCAGTGACTTGGCTTAGATTCAGGGAGGGAGAGCAAGATGATGGAGAGGAGGAGGTGTTAGAGGGAGGAGAGATATGGGGCCCCATACAGACTGAACCCAGACGCTACAGGGCGACAGCCACTCTGAAGAGAAGGGCAACAAATCAGGAGAAAATCGACAAAAGAGGAGGGATTATTTGTAGAGTGAGGCACTGTTCCCTACAGGATCCTGTTGAGAAACACTGGAGAAATGCTGACATTGGTAGGACTGACTGATGCACTTTTACCTGCTTTTTAAACTGCACGATTAAAGTCTCAAGGATGTTCCAACGGTAACTATCTGTATCCCTTGTTCCTCAGTCGCTCCATCCATTCCTCCATCAATCTCAGTCTGCTGGAGCAGCGAAGGCATTGGTGTGTTCTCCCTCTTGTTGAAGGGAGGTCACCCAAAGGCCAAGTTACAGTGGTCAGCAGGTGGACCCACACTCTTGCCACTGGTGTCCAATGAGACGGAGGAGATCGGAGATGACGGACAAAGAGAAATGAAAAGCGTGTGTGCCCTGGAGATGTCCACAAGCCTACCGAGTCAGACAAACGAACCGCTGAAGAGACAAACAAATGGATATGCAATAAGTACTGAGATACATAAATATCTACACGTAAAAGGAGATAGATAGATAGATAGATAGATAGATAGATAGATAGATAGATAGATAGATAGATAGATAGATAGATAGATAGATAGATAGATAGATAGATAGATAGGACAAATTCAGTTGTAACCTTTCTTAGAGTCAAAGATGGTATAAAATACAGATGGAACCCACTGGTTTCTGATGGTTTTCAGTTTAAAACTACACCCACACTGGCTAATGATCTGGGACTGACAGCTCATTAGACAATGAGCTTTTCATATCATAGATAATCCTCCATATTGTGACCAAAATATACGAAACAGACTCAATTTTATTCTTTTTGCCATGCAACTGTCGCCATCTGCTGGCCGTCGGATAGAATGCAGTTTACATACACCTGGAAAGCTGAGAGTCTGAATGCTTTCTACTGTCTATGGTCTTGTAGACTAAACGTGGAATGCTATCCCCTAGGATTGTTTTTAAAGGAAAATAAACACTTAAGGAAATCTTTCTTTGGTGTGCATTAAAATGTCCACTTTCATTTTACAAGCGAGGGTGATTGTAAGAGAGCAAAAATATACAGCTCTGTATGTGTTTTTTTTTTTTAACTTTCATCACTTTTCAGAAACAAAAGCGGCAGTCACAGACCCCGACATCGAAGGAATACAGTACATCGACGAAAACGTGGATGAGGAGAATAACGCCATAGACAGGGACGAGGACTCGACGTCAGACGTGGTCGAGGACGGAGAGAAGGACGGAGAGGGCGACCCGAGCGCGCTGCACATCAATAAGGTCAACTTGAGCAGGGTTGTCAAAGAAAACGAGACGGCACGTCTGAGAGTCTGCGTGGAGATCACGCACCCTGCTCTCAAGCTTCCTGTTTACCGGACATGGACAGGTGAACACTTAAGCCCTCCTCCTGTTGAAGTAACCCCAGTAAGGCCAGAAAATCACTTATCGAGTACTTGCTGTTATCTATCCGTGCAGGAAAAGGCTAATTCGATCACATGGAGTAGGGGAGAGTTTTTCTCATGTTTTGCTCTTTTCCTCTTCCAGAGCCCAATGAGGAGAATTCATCCACTGCATGAAAGTCCTGCACCAGTCTATTTCTATTATAATGTATCTAACATTTATTCCCTCAGGAAATATGAACTATTACTGATGTTTTTAGGATATCCAACAGTTTATGATGTGATCGTGCATTTATTTATGTTCTTAGTCTATTCTTACTCTGACATCCTTTTATTTTTTTCCTTCCTGCTTATTTTTACAATTTTTTTTTTTTACAAATAATGTTACAACAGTAATTGATTGGCTTTAATCTGCGTTTTGAAATAAAAGCTAAATATTCTAGTCTTTCAAGGCTCTCGTGATAATGAGTTATTAGAAAAGGTTACTGCAGCAAGCCTTATGCAAAGGAGATATCTGTTGTTGGTCAACCGACGTAACGGAAATTACTTCTCGTTTTAAAAGGCACTTCTGCTTTTGACGCTGGGGTTTTCTTTTTTGTTTTTTTACTCTCCACTCTTGACCACAGGAGCACCGCCTCCGCAGTGCTGCGAGGAGGAGGTGTTGCGCGGCTGAGCCCAATAAATATATGACTTCTTATTTCTTTAGCTTGCAGCTTCTGCCTTTCAGTTCATAGAGCAGCTACTTCTGCTATAAATATGTTAACAACCTCCCCGTAGATACTGCAGCGCACCGTTTGAGTTCTTTGATTGTAAAAATAACGGTTATCTTACTTCCACCTCTTCCATGTTGTAGAAATTGCATATTATTTCCTACATATAAAAACATAAACAGCTGCTTAACTACCATGAGAAATTGTTCTATATAAAAATAACAGAGCCCTAAAATTTGCCCCAGAGTTACAAACCAAATGAAAAGTGACAATAATTGTGACTTTGTGAGCATTTGATTCGATGGTGACAGTATGAAGGGCTAAAAACATTTTCACTAAGAGATATCTGCTTAATAATGGAACTTAGAGGTGAGTCACGTCCAATGGCTCAATGACGTCACTGGAAATAAGGTATTTTTTAAGAAGCTAAAATCAGATGAAACCAAATTTGGGACATGCTATTTTTTAATGCCAATGTGACTCATTCGTGCTCAGTTGACCTGACTCTACAGTGTGTCATGAGGGGGGGAGGTGGGGGGGGGGGGGGGGGGGGGGCTGGTGGTTTGGAACAGGCCACCTTCACACCCCCAGATGTTTTTTTGTTGGTTTTTCAGCTGACTCATGTCGCATCAGCTGGGGCTATTTCTGAAACTTTGCACAGCTCTCTATGTACCCATAAAAGGCATTGTATTATTATCCTTCATATGCAGCAGCACTCAGCAACAACTGGCTGGTGAAGTCGATGCACAAAAAGAAGATTCATAAAGTCAAGAAGCTATCTTCAGAAATATTTTATTGCTCGTGCATATGCCTTATGATTTTTTTTTGTAACTTGTGAAAATAATAACGCTGTCTTGGTTTATGGGTCTCTTTGAATTGTTTCTAATTCAGTCAAAAAGTATCCTCTGTGTTCCATTTCATTAATGTATTCATGCAAACAATAAAGATGTGCTTATTTATGTGGCGGTCTCAGTCATTTAATCATGAATGCGTGTTCTCAGGTGGATCCTGGCAGCGCCGTTTCAGAGCAGCGCTTCGGTATCTGTCACAAAGTTTTACGAACTTTTTTTTTCCTGTAGCCATGCTCATTATTCACATCCGCAAAGTCTGCAACGCGTCTTCTTGTGTCAACGTGTGAATGTGTGTTTTAATCTGTCTCTTCCTCATTATCATACCCCGGACATATGTCAGTTCTAGGGGGAGGAAGTGAACGGCCACTAACAGCTGATGTGTTTCCATCCTGGACGCGCTTGGCTGCAACTTTTTGTTGACTTTCTGCCTGGTTGCAAAGACCGCTTAGGGGGAGAAAACTAAAGTGACACGGTGCTTTGGTTTGTCCATGATTTTTTTTTTTTTAATAACGAGAACGTCACGTCAGATGGTCAGAGAGTGACCGAGGAGGAAGCGTAAGGATGGACCCTGAAAGTCCCGTGTCCCGCATGGAGAGAACTTTGTGGACAGTCTGGGTGAGAAGCCGTCATCATTTCAATCCAAACCTGTAACGAAAGGAAAGATTTGTGTTTTAAACTTTTAAGTCCGTCAAACGTGGATGTAAATAGTCTCTCTTCCTGTGTGTCAGTGGGTCTCTCTCTCTCCACGCATATCCGCCTACGTTATAGCAATGTCTCTGCTTACCCCCTCCCTTTTTCGGGGAGAGGGAGAGAGAGAGGGGGAGGGAGAGAGGTGATGTCTATGAATCAGTGGCATGTTCACGTCCAAGACAAAGAAGTCTTCTCCATGTTTTATTTGAACCTGGACAGGTTCAAATAAACCTGGACAGGTTGGAACAGCTTCTCTGTTTTAGACAGAAGCCTTTATTAACTGCTGAAACCTTTTCTTTCAAAGTGCACATTAACCTGCTGGATGCTGACTGAGAGATTATGATTATAAATCACAGCAGACGTTTGAGATCTGATTGCTCTGTTGGTCATCAGCTGGAGACTGTCTGCAGTTCTTTCTGAGAAATGATCCTTGTAATATGTGCGCTCCTTGCAGTTGCAGCATTAGTGAGATTCCTCACAGTGCATCCCAGAGCGCAATGACTGTTTGAGACTGTTATTACACAGGAGTCAGTCTGACAAACAGGAAACGCAGGTGTACCATTTACTGGGTTTAAATTTCAGAGTCCTGCTGTTATTGTTGTTCACTTCTGCTTAGGGTGCACTGATTTATGTTTCCTGTTTGGGGATTTTGTTTGTTTGGGGTTTTTTTGGTTTTTTTTCATCTATCACAGCCATAGACTTTGGAATGAGCTGTCTCCCCATGTTAGGATGTCCCGCTGGTTGCCTGTTTTTTTAAAACACATGTTGAAACTAATTTAAACTACTTGGCTTTTAACCCACAATGATAGTGCTGTGTTCTTACTTTGTCTTCATCACTGTTTTTTATTGTTTTATTGCTGTGTCATGCTTTGCTGCTTCATACAGCACTTCATGAAACTCCTTTTGTTTTTTTTAAGTTAGATTAAAATATAATTGGATTGGATGTTTAATTATTTCACATTTCTGGTAGTGATGAACCCACTTCAACTAATTACAGTTCCCATGACATCCACAAACAAATTCAGCTCCATTCGTCTCTTTATTTTGGACTCACATCTGCTTTTAAACCACTCTCACTTCTCGCCTCAACCTGCTTTTCAGACTTGGCAGGTAGTTATTGTCACAGTTTAGTCGCCTGACAGCTGGTCTCAATAGCCAGTGTCACACTTAGTGATATACAATGAAAACAAACAGTTTCAAAGCCTGTTTCACCAGTTCGAGCAGGTGACCCATATTCTGGAGGCTCGAGTCTCCTTTCTGGTGCTTGGGTTTGAGTCTGCTTACTCACACTCCTTCTCCCCACTTCTGAGTGTATTGTGTGCACTTCTGTGTCCAATAAAGGACAAGATGCCCACAAACAAATCTTAATACAATCAAACTACTTGCTGGTGAACAGTGTGTTCACCAGCAAGTAGTTGGTGAACAGTGTGCACCAGCTACAACGGACAAATATGGGGAAGTTGGAGATAAAAGAAACAGCTAAACAAAGAAAATATCCAACTTGAGATCATCAAAAATAGTTGAAATAAATGCAGATGTTTCTCAGCGTAAACTAAATGCTTTATGTTTGCCATGTTGTATTTATAAAATGTTTGTGTTTTGGTCAATCCTGTAAAGAATGGACCATGATTTTTATTTTATTATTTTAACAGGAGTGTTTGTTGGACATCTTAACAAATGAAACAAAAATAATACAAATAATTCTTATTCTCATTTTTATGCAATTCCTTCATTTGTTTGTTTGTTTGTTTGTTTGTTTGTTTGTTTGTTTGTTTGTTTGTTTGTTTGTTTGTTTGTTTGTTTTTTGGGGGTGGGCACAGACAGGGTTAAAGTCTATTACATTGAATTTTTTTTTTACTTTAATACATCAGAAGCTAATGTAACTTATAATTAATGAAGTCAGGATTCCATGGAGGCCGGTCAGGTTCTTCCTGTTTATTGCTGTGTTTTGTGCATGGGAGTATTGTGGTGCTGAAACAGGAAAAGACTTCCCTGAAGTTTCTACAAAGCTGGAAAGATAAATAGCCAATGTGTAAATAGCCTTGAATGCAGTGACACTAAGAGTCTTTAAATGCTACTTGTGCATCTTTAAAAAAAAACAAAAAAACATGGGCTATACAAACTGCCTGGAATGACTGAAAATAAATCAATGCGGGAAAACAAATATACTCACACTTTTGTCTTTTGTTGGATTTTATTGATGCTGCAAAATAAAGTGTTACATAATGCAAATTTCTTTTTCTTTCCTTTTTTTTTCTCAGTACTACATAACTGGAGCTGTAAACAGATTCATCAGGCCACAGCCCACTGACACTGTCAACAATGACCCAAACACAAATCAGGAATCTGCAGCTGAAATCAAGCACCCTCCCTCTGACTCAACAGAGGGTGACAGTAGCAGAGAAGGTGTCGAGGAGGAGCAGCTTGTCGCAACATCCTCTCTGCTGAGCTCGTCTCGCCCCGTTGTCGAATGGGAACTTTGCACCACAGAAATCGAGTTAGGGGTTGAAGAAGAAAACATGCAGTACAAATCCCAGCTGAGAAAAGTCGACGAGAGCAAAGAGGATGGTGAGGGCAAGAGAGAGGACAAGACAGGAAATGATTCAAGAGCAAAAGAAGACAAACGACAGACGATGGAGATCGAAAAAATGCCCACTTGTGCAGGACTTGCAGGGCCTGGAAATGATGAACATGAACATGCCGCTTCTGGACCCCAAAATTTTTCCGAGGTTGCAACATGCCAAGAAACAACTGAGGAGGAGACTGATGCTGAGAATCCAACGGTGAGATTAGGGTTGCCCGGTGATCATCCAACAAAGGAGGAAAAAATAAAAGAAACCCAAGTAAAAGGAGAAAAGGATCAAACGCATAATAAAGAGAAGGAAGACCTTGAAGCAGAAGACTCTGAGAGAAAAGAAGAAGATGATGATAAACTGTGCAGTGAAGATGAGCGAGAGTTAAAAGCAGAAAACACTGAGGTAAAAGCATGCATAGCTGCAGGTATAAGTCCAGATGATATGGATCACATGCAGAAAGGAGAGTTAGAGGTACAGGAGCATGATGCAGTGTTATTGGATGATCATTCAGGAAGGGAGGAACTTGTTAAAGAAACCCGACTGAAGGAAGAAAATGCTAAACCAGATCATGAAAAGGAACAAGATTCAGTAGCAGAAGCCACTGAAGTAACAGAGGAATATAACAACATGCACTGTGATGATGACAATTTGGTAGCAGAAAACAATGCGTTCAAAGTATCCATGACAAAAAGTCCAAAAGAGGAGGATTACGTACACGAAGGGGAAGAAGAGGTACAAAAGATTGATGCGGTGACACCAGATCATCAGCCAAGAGAGGACCAAATTATCAAAGACACCCAAATAAAGGAAGAAGATGATACACTTCATCATGAAGAAGAGCAAGATTTAGAAGCAGACACAGAGATAAACATGTGCAGTATCAAAGATATAAGTCCAGAAGATCAGGCTCATACGTACGAAGGAGAGGCAGAGGTACAGAAGAATGATGCAGTGACACTGGATGATCATCCAAAAGAGGATAAAATTACTGAAGAAACTCGATTAGAAGAAGAAGATGATAAAATGCAGCATGAAGATGAACAAGATTTGGAAGCAGAAGACACTGAGATAAAAGTGTGCATAACTACAGATATTAGTCCAGTAGTGGATGATCACAAGCAGGAAACAGAAGCAGATTTACAGAAAACTGATAAAGCGACACTGGATGAACATCCAAGAGAGGATGAAAGCAAAGAAACTCAATTAGAGGAAGAAGATGATGAACTGCAGCATGAAGATGAACAAGATTTAGGGCCAGAAACCGTTGAGGCAGCAGAGGACAATGATAAAACCGACACTGAGGTGAAAGTGTGCATAGGTACAGATATAAGTCCAGAAGAGGAGGCAGCGGTACAGAAAAATGATGTAATGACACTGGAAGATCATCCAATGACAGATAACATTAAAGAAACTGAGTTAAAGGAAGAAGATGATAAAATGCAGCATGAAGATGAACAATGTTTGGAAGCAGAAGACACTGAGATAAAAGTGTGCATAACTACAGATATTAGTCCAGTACTGGATGATCACAAGCAGGAAACAGAAGCAGATTTACACAAAACTGATAAAGCGACACTGGATGAACATCCAAGAGAGGATGAAACTAAAGACACTCAATTAGAGGAAGAAGATGATAAACTGCAGCATGAAGATGAACAAGATTTGGAAGCAGAAGACACTGAAGTACCAGAAGAAGATGAAAAAACAGACTATGATGAACAGCAGTTAGGAGCAGAGGGCACTGAGGTCCAACTGTGCAAAACTACAGATATAAGTCCAGTACTGGATGATCACAAGCAGGAAACAGAGGCTGAGTTACAGAAACCTGATACAGCGACACTGGATGATCATCCAATAGAAGATGAAATGTTCAAAGAAGACAACTTAAAGGGAGAAGATGAAAAAACAGATCATGCAGATTTGGAAGCAGAAGACACTGAGATAAAAGCGTGCATTAGCACAAGTTTAAGTCCCGATGATGATGATGATAACCATCGCCTGCAGGAAATAGAGTCTGAAGAACAGCCGAATGAAGCAGTGACACTGGATGAACATCCAAGAGAGGATGAAACCAAAGAAACCCAGTTAGAGGAAGAGGATGATAAACTACAGCATGAAGATGAACAAGATTTAGAAGCAGAAGACACTGAAGTACCAGAAGAAGATGATAAAACAGACTATGAAGATGAACAGCAGTTAGGAGCAGAGGGCACTGAGGTGGAACTGTGCATAACTACAGATATAAGTCCAGTACTGGATGATCACAAGCAGGAAACAGAGGCTGAGTTACAGAAAACTGATGCAGCGACACTGGATGATCATCCAAGAGAGGATGAAAGCAAAGAAACTCAATTAGAGGAAGAAGATGATGAACTGCAGCATGAAGATGAACAAGATTTGGAAGCAGAAGACACTGAGATAAAAGCGTGCATTAGCACAAGTTTAAGTCCCGATGATGATGATGATAACCATCGCCTGCAGGAAATAGAGTCTGAAGAACAGCAGAATGATGCAGTGACACTGGATGAACATACAAGAGAGGATGAAAACAAAGAAACTCAATTAGAGGAAGAAGATGATGAACTGCAGCATGAAGATGAACAAGATTTAGAAGCAGAAGACACTGAAGTACCAGAAGAAGATGATAAAACAGACTATGAAGATGACCAGCAGTTAGGAGCCGAGGGCACTGAGGTGGAACTTTGCATAACTACAGATATAAGTCCAGTACTGGATGACCACAAGCAGGAAACGGAGGCTGAGTTACAGAAAAGTGATACAGCGACACTGGATGATCATCCAAGAGAGGATGAAAGCAAAGAAACTCAATTAGAGGAAGAAGATGATGAACTGCAGCATGAAGATGAACAAGATTTAGGGCCAGAAACCGTTGAGGCCGCAGAGGACAATGATAAAACCGACACTGAGGTGAAAGTGTGCATAGGTACAGATATAAGTCCAGAAGAGGAGGCAGCGGTACAGAAAAATTATGTAATGACACTGGAAGATCATCCAATGACAGATAACATTAAAGAAACTGAGTTAAAGGAAGAAGATGATAAAAGGCAGCATGAAGATAATCAAGTTTTAGAATCAGAAGCCTGTGATGTTATGCTACAGCTGGACTCCCAAAATGTAATCAAGTCAGAGGAGAAAACAAGTCAAGCTGAAAATCAGCTCTCAGCTTTTGGAGACAAGCCAGATACATCAGTGGATATGCTCACTGTTATCACAAAATCTTATGCAATGACTCATAGCAGTGAAAATGATAACGGTGAGAAAGAGAAGTGGGTTGAGACAGAGCGGCCTGCCGTCAACGAGACAACAGAAGTGCCAGAAGACACTGAAGGAGAAAATCTTTTAACTGAATATGATTTATCCGGTAAAGAAGCTGCACTGAAGACTGCTTCACAGCTGCACACAGCTGGATTCACAGATAAATACGAGGAGGATATGAGAGTCCCAGGAGTGCAGACCAAAACTAGGCAGACCGGTGTGACAGTAACAGATATTTCAGCAGAAGAGAGACTCATTGATCAAGACCAAGAAAAAGAGGAGAGCGTCTCCAGTGAATCCTACACCGGAGAATTTTACAACGAAATTATAGATTCAAGCACCTCAGTTACAGTAAAGCCCAAAGGCGAGACGACGCAGGAAACGGACGAAGAATTTAAAAACACTCTCCCAGGGATCAGTGAAGGCCAGTGTGCCGTGCTGCAGGAACTAAATACTCCAACGTGTGAGGAAATTCAAGAGGGAGTTTCCAAATATAACAATGAGCTTCAGGGGGCCGGTGAAAATACAACACAAAGGTTCCTGGAAGCAGGAGATTGTGAGGAAATCCCGGCAACTCAATTACCAGAAGAGGTGGAGAGCAGAGATCAGGAGAGCCTTGAAAACAGTGGCTGCAGGACTGGAGCTGACTATTTACTGCTGAAGGAGTCCATGGAAGAGAAACAAGAAAGCAAAGAAGAGACTGAGACGAGCTTTGGTTTGTTTGTGGAGGAGCACGAAGGAACACCGGACCTTGAACTAGAGGCAGAGAGAAAGCTTGTTGAAGGAGTAATTCAAGAATCGGGACTTGACAAAGAAGAAGGAAAATTACTGACAAGTTCAATGAAGACAGAGGTGACTGGAACACATGTTGGTTTAGTGGACGAGACTGAAAGGAGATCAGAAGGGCTGCATGATGGTGGCAGAGGATCTACAGGAGGTGAAACAAGAGAAGCGGTTGCAGCAGCAGAAGTGGTTGGATTCGTCATTCAGGAGTCAGTAGCAGCCATAAAGTTGGATCAAAGCATCAGCAGGCCGTTAAGTTTACAAGAAGACACGAGTGAGTATGGGTTTGTGAGACCCTTAGCTGAAACTGAGCCTATATCAGTTGATGATAGCTCTGTTGAAATGCAAGATAAAGCCACTGAAAGAGAAGGAAGGGGTTGTGAAGATGAAGAGGAGGAAGCAGAAAATGGAATCCAGACCTTAAATGAAATGGATCTACAGATAACTAAAGAAACTGCAGGTGAGCTAATCACAGAAATAGGAGACAAAGAGATTCCTCTGAATGCAGAATTGGAAATATCTCAACACTCTGAGACTCAGGAGATAAACAATCAGTCGCCACACAGAGCACTTGAGATAAGTGAGACACAAATAATAGTAGCTGAAACAACTGACGAGCCCAGACCAGAGGATTTGCCAGTGACGTCATCAGAGGGAAAAGGTGGTTCAGTCAGTGGACATCAAGACGTAATTGATGAAGAAATCCTTGACTTGTGGATTGAGGCGGTGATGTCAGAGGACACTGATGAGATTAAACAAGAAGAGCCCAAGCCAGGGCAGCTATTGGACACCAAAACAGACACTTTAAATGAGGGTGAAATATCAACAGAGAATGAGAAAGTGTCACTAGCAGAGGCCATTAGTAGGGAATCTGAGGCAGTAAGTGACACAGAAATGTCTTCATCAACTGTGGAGTCTGGATTTTTGGACCAGTTTCTCAGCGAATCGTGTATTCAGAGTAGTGAGACTCAGCTGCTGAAATCAACGAGCACTGACTCACTCCAGGGGATCCATGAGCTGGTGGCTAGCGTGTCCACAGACATCTTTGGTGTTATCGCACAGCCTCAAACTCAGGACTTACTGACAGAGGAATCAGCCGAGACAGAGAAAGAATCGGTCGCTGATATAGAAGCTCAATCACATCTGAACCAGGAATCTCAAGAAAAAGCAGAAGAAAGAGCTGAAACATTAGAGAATGAAAGTGGATCAGAGAAAGCGTATGAGGATGTTGAAGAAGCAGATGTAACAACAATGACAACACAGAGCTCTCCTTCGCATGACAAGAAGGTAGAAGCTGAGGAGGAGCATCTTGAGGTAACCGCGTCTGATTCTTCAGATGAACTCAAACCCGCTGAGTCTGAAGAATCTGAAAGCGACTCACAAAGTGAACCTGAGAAGGACACACTGAACTTGTCCTCACTGAATAGACCACAGCCTGCACATTCTTTCTTATTCCCTGTGCTAAACGAGGCCCAGGTAGCCGAAGAGCCAACAATCAAATATGAGAATAAGGTATTGTTTCTATATGGCATAAAAAAAAAATTTCATTAAAATCAAACAATGTTCATAACAGACATTTGGGGCATTACAGGTGGATGGCCCTGTGCTGGACTTTGCTGTGCAAAGGTCACGAATTGCTGTTAAGAACCCTCGTGTAAGACCACCTAAAAATCCCCGCTCCCTGCTCCATATGCCCTCGGAGGAACCCACACCCACAACTACACCATCTTCACGTTTGCCGGTCAAACTCCCTGGAGGTGTGCCTTTAGGAGGCATAGGTATTGGAATAAAACTCCCTGGTAGGTCACTCATGATACATGAATCACAGTATCTTAGTCTTGATAGTCTATTAAGACTTTCTCTGGTCTTTATATCCTGTTATTTTCACAACTTCCAAATAATTTCACACGTTTGCTTTTCTTAGGGCTCGGTGCTGGATTTCCTGTTTTAAAAAAGACACAGCGGGCAGTGAGAGATGAAAATACCCAGGAAACAGTGTCACAGGTACTGCTAAGAGTGTTTAAATACCTTTTTTTCCCTCTTAAGTTAAGATATATATACATGTGTGTGTCATTAAAATGACGGAATTACCACAGGAACCTGAAACAAAGCCAGAGGAGAAGAACGACGCTCCCCCACAGGAGGAGGAGGAGGCACCGAAGAAGCCTAAATGGATGCCACCAAAACATCCCGGGTAAGGATGGTAACAGGGGGGGGCAGTCACCAGAAAAGACATGTCCTGTTTCTGACTTTTTAAAAATTTATTTATTTATTTTTCTTCTGTGTCCACAGAGGATTTGGAAATCCCCTGATGGCAGAGCTAAAGACCAAACTGAAGAAAACACCAAAGGAGTGAGAAGTTCAATGGTTGCGTGCAAATACCTGAATGTAATATACATATGGTTTTATTTTTGTGTACCGAGAAATTGTTCTTTATGTCCCCTACTTGTTCAGTGTAATTTGTAAAATAAAGATAAACTTTCTTGCATGAAAACAGTGTTGATACCATTAATCTCAATTAAAAAAAACAAAAACAAAACAAAGAAACACGAGTTCCCTTGTATGAGCAGTCAAGAAAACATTTCTTCTCCAAACTGTTCAACCTGAGTTGCCATTCTAATAAACTCATTTCTAACCCCCACTCTATTTGTTTTCCTAAATGTCTATTCAAACATGGTAGAACAGTTTGAATTGACATACCTATTATGCACGGTGTAGAAAACTAAAGGGGAATCTAAAAAGAAACCAATCAGAGAGCTGTGCATAAACCTCCTGGAGCAGTGGTATCAAACATAATGTCTGGAAGCCAAAATCGCCACAACAAAGACTTCAATGCAGCCCACTGGATGACTTTTATTAAGTTGTACAACTTTTCCTACTGATAAAGAGCTTCCTCCGCAGTATTACACTAAAGTAATCAGGTGATACATTTAATCGTTTAAATGACAGGGAAGTTCCTTATACTATAAAAATGTATGTGTTTTTACAGTGTGTCCATGGTTAAAAAGGAATTAAATGACAGAAGCAGTTAAATGCTATTATATAATCATACAGACATTTCTGTTTTTTGTTTTTGTTTTTTTGTTTGTTTGTTTGTTTTTTTTTGGGGGGGGGGGGGGTGTTTTTTGGTTTTTTTTACAGTGGTGCCAGTGAGCTTTTTCTATAATTTTACATATGTATTTCTTCTCGTTTAAGCCCAAATAGTCATACTGGCACATTTCTTTCATTTGCTATAGCTGCATTTTTTCTATGATGTAGAAAAACTGAGACATACTGTTGAAATTGCATAAAGATGGATTACATGTGTAGTCAACCTTATTTACACACTGATTGAAAGGAATGTTTCACTGGCCCAGCCCACTTAAGCACACTTTAAAGGTCACGAAATGTTTTCAAAACAACGTTAGATGGCACTGTAGCGCTATCGTCTGTGCATGAACGCTAATTCACGATTAAACACAGAAGAAGAATCCTTGCGTTATGATTGGTGTAAATCATCCAATGAGCGTGAAGGAAACTGACATTTTGAACTAGAGAGGGCTTCGGTGGTTAACAAGATAAAAGTTTCAGACTTTATGCTGATACTTATTTTGTAGTATCCGTGTTTGTCTTATCAAACCAGAATCTCGTTGAGACTAAAACAGGTTCACATCTGTAAACATCCGCTAAGAAGTTCGTGTTTACAGGTAAGCAGAGCTGGTTCCGTCCTTCTAACAAACGTTACAAGGTTTTAGCTTAACCTATGCTCGTTCAAGATGATCTCATGTCCCGAGCATTACATGAATGAAATAACTATTTATCGTAAATATGACATAGTAAACAATTGGAGAGTAACGTTTTCCAACCTAAAACCGCCGTAATCTCTACGTTACAAACCAAATCTGTGTTTCTAAGCTATGATGTTGCTGTATGCGTTACCTAATATCTAGTTTTACCGGTTTAAAATAAATTGACATGGGTTTTGTTTTTTTGGGGGGTGGGGGGTGTAACATTAGAAACTCAGCACAAGTAGAGATTACATGGTCGTCCGTTACTGTCAGTGCTAAATTGCATTTTGATTTTGCTGTTTTAATATCTAGTTTGTATAAATAAAATAGCTGTAAAAGAATTCAGCAGTGAGACTTTTTCATTCAGTTGTCTACATAAGCCAATGAAGTCAAGCTCTGTTTTCTTATTTTAGGCACAGGGAGTCTGAGACAGCTGATAATATGTGTGGAGTCTGAGTATTGTCCTCTGTTTTAAATAAGAAGCCCTTCATTTATTCTGTGGGAGAAGAAGCATCACCATCCATGGCCAACAAACCAACTGGGCGAGGCTTATACATTCGGGAAAATCCAGATGCCGATGAGTGCTGTGAAAACATTCCACCCGGGGGCACTGTTAAAGCTGGGACTTCTAAACTCAAATGGCCCCATGAAGAAAACAAGCCTCTTTCTGACACCTGCACCTTTTCAACCCCTGCTCCAACAGGCAGCAAGCCAAAGTCACGGATTTCTTTCCAGTCTGCTCTGACACCAATTTTAAAATACTTAAATATTGGCAACAAATCTCCAGAAAGTTCAACACATGAAAATAATCGTCGTCAGACACTTTCTCTTTTCTCCTTTGGTGCAGCCACAGCAGATTGTCAAAAATCAACAAAAGGTTCTGTCCAACAGTTAAACTCAGATCCCCCTAGTAGCTATTCTGGGCAATTATTCAGTGACATGGATGGTCCTGTGTCCTTTCTAGGTGACGAATGCTTGCCAGAAGTGACCCTATTTGATTCTATATGTGATTCTACCATACAGCTTACTAGAAATGACTCCCCTGCTCCTGACTGCACACCTGCAACTTCTGCGAGCACAAGCCCTAAAATAAATATTCCTGAAATTCATCCTCCTGATCTTTCACAACATATGGCAACAACAGAGATTACAGACCCAGATGTCAAAATGATTGATGCCTCTCAGAACAAGCATGCTCCGGTCCCCTGGCTGATACTTGACAAATTCTTGCCAGAAATTACTCTCCTTGATGTTACACGTGATTCACCATTATCACCAGGAGAACAGACATTCTCCATGGATGTGACTCAGGCTCTTCCGCCGCTTGATTTGAAACGTGACAGGTCTTTTAACGGAATGGAAAATGGAAAAATTGCGGCACAGCCTAGCAGTTCAGATGTCATCTCGGGCGAAAAGTTGCCAAGTACAAGTGTACAATCCGACAAGTGTGTGGGGGAAAGCACAGCAAAAACCTCTTTGGATGTAACTCAGGATATTACTATGGGAAGTGTTTTGGAAAATAGCAAGTCTTCATCAGAGCCCAGTGAATGTAATATAGAGACGAGTCAAGCATCAGCAGGGGATACACTTGGGAAAAATCCTGCTAATGTTACTCGAGAAATAATATCTTCTAGTGACATATCTGCAGACTCTAATGTGGAGTGCAGCGCTAATCAAAATGTTACCTCAGAGATCCGGGAAGAACCTGTGGAGTTTTCTGGTAAACTTGAAGCTATCATTAAAGAGCTGATTGCCAGCCATGAAGCAAAGTCAGCCAGCAAGCCCAGTGGACAAAATATGAAGATGAGCTCAACATCACCTGATGATACATTTAGCAGTCAACCAGCTAATGTTACACATGACACAACCTCGTCCAATAACACATCAGCTCAGAGTGTAAGGTCTACATCGAATATGGAGTGTAGTAGTCAAAAGAACGTCCCCTCAGAACTTGTCGAATCTTGTCACAAAGTAAACGATGAGGACACTGAGTTGAAAAACTACGCGACACAGCCAAACCCAAAAGCATCAGCCTCCGGGAATGGGACATTTAATGTCGTGCAGGCCGCTGATCTGAGCGTGTCTACTGATTTAAATACTACTGCTTCAGTTTCCCACTCTCAGAATAAGACACTGGATCTTCCTCCATTTAATGTAAGCTGCACCAAAGATGGGACAGGAACTTCAGGTCAGGCAGGTTTTGGCACCACTGAAACATCCCCCATCACAAATCAAAATTGCTCATCTGTAAAGCAATGTGCTCCGTTTGCTGTGCAGAACACCACATTTGAAAAGCATTCTCTGCATAAAAGCAGTGGCAGCACAGTATTAGGGGAAGACCTCAAGAACAACACCTTTGATTCTCAACCACCTTCCAAGAAGAGCGACACAGTAACTTTGTTGGAAACGGTCCAGAGTGACAGTAGCCAAATTGCTTCAAAGCCTAATAGCACAATAACACTGACAGAAATGAGCTCATGTGACGGTCACCAAAGTGCTTCCAAGCCAAATGGAACAATAACTTTATCAGAGGTGAACCCGAGTGACGATCACCACAATACCTCCAGGCCCAATGGCACCATAACTTTGTCAGAAACAAGCTCATGCGACATTCGCCCGAGGTCTTCAGAGAAGCCCTCCACACCTGAAGTCGGTAATCTAACCACCAGCCCAAAAGACAACAATATTGACATTGCCCCTGATCTATCAAAGCATAATGTTACGACAGATGCTAAGGACCATAGTGCCAAGGAGGTTGAAACCCACGATGACGCTTCTGAAGGTGGTAGCTGTGAGACTAAAGATCTTTCAGGTCTGCCTGTGGTGGGCAGGCTCTCCGATTCTTTAAACCGTCAAAGCTTTGGTGCAGTGAACCTCAAAGCCAAGTCTTTCAATTTGGATGACACCCTGGATTTAAAGGCAGACTGCTTGATTACTTCAACACCAATGACTAACTGTAAAATGTTCAACTTGAACACTGAGCAAGTTGAGGGCTTACACATAGGAGTACAGAAGAAGCTGTACACAGATGGTCCCGGGAAGCCAGCTGATCAGGTGCCATCAGACCCTCCATCAAACCTTGTCTGTGACCGTAAAACATTCTTGAAACTGCCAGCTGCTAAATCCCTTTGCCCTCCCCCGAAAGCTGGAGCTCAGCTGATGAAATCAAAGTCACATTCCTCAATTCCAGCCAGGTTGAATACAGTGGCATCCAACTTACCTACGAAAAGACAAAGAACCCAAGCTGAAGCTTCAAGAAACACTGCTGCCACTGCCCCTGATGCACCCCAGGGGGTATGACTTAAATATTTGCAAAATGTTGATATTACCATCTGAGAACATGAACACAGGTTGAACCTATTTGTTATTATTTGTTACATTTTATTTTGTACTGATTAAAAGCTGTACATCCATGTACTTGACAGTCTGTCGTTAACGTCCTCTTTTCGTGTGTGTGTGTATTTAAGACCACAGGAGTAACATCCTGCTACAACCTGCGTGCTACAGCAACAGGTAGGAAGTGTATACCTTTGTTTTTAGAAAGGTTTGCATAGGTCCCAGTTTTGTTATTCCCATAATCATGTGTTTAATAACCTCAGTGTAACTATGTACTGTATCTGTGTGTTCGCACGGTGCGTCCGGGGCATCTCTGTCTTCCCCTTTGTACCAATACCAGGATCCAAGCTGCCCGCTTGTGGCTCACAAAGATCGCAGTTTAGTGGAATCCCATCAGGGATCCAGAGAGCTACTATGTGTCTTAGGCCACCTTTAACAAGAAGCAGTACAGCAATTTCTTCAAGTACCGACAAGCTCTGTGGACCTACAGGTACTCACACATTTGTCAAACTGTATCTGTACATTAGAAAGTTTCAATTTGCCCTCACTTCAGATACACAGTAAAGTTGCCTTTCTTCTGATACTCGAAGGGGAAAAAAATTGATAAAAATGCAGTTGATTCCAAACTTCTAGGTGTTGTCTGGTTTAATATTGCCTTCTTGTTCTTGAGTGTAACTAGTGGTTTTACACCTCGTTGTAAACTCTCTGTATTTCCATTTATAAATGGCTTCTCTTGAATGGAGGTCTTGACAATGATACCTCTACTTCCTCCTGCGTGTTGTTGACTTTGGTAGATGTTGTGAAGTTGTTTTGTTTTTAACCATGGAAATAATTCTGTGATCATCTGCTTTAGTTGTCTTCTGTGGTCTTTCAGGCTTTTTATAGAGAAGGAAATTACTGTAGAAATGTATCTGATTTTTGTGAAAGATGTGTTCATTTAATTTTCTGTAACAGTTTCTCCTTTTTGTCTACATAGCAACTAACCCTGTGACCAAGACTTCACAAGCAAAGAAGCACCCTCTAACCAGAGCTGAAAGTTTGCTAGTGTCAAAGAGGAAGAAAATGGGTAAATAAATAAGAAAAGCATGCTCTAGTATTGCAGCCTTTTTAACAGCTTTGTTTGGTATTTTTGGTATTTGCATGAAACTTATGCAGCTTGAAACCTAAGTGTAAGTGTACAGTCGTGTAGATTTTTCTTTTTTCCACCCTTTGCAGATGCTTCCGATCCATGCAATAGTGTCGAAGCTCCAGTATCTGCCTGTGATGCTACAAACAAAGCGACAATCTTCAAGCAGCCCAGTAAGAGAGCTTTGCCTGCCAAAGCTCAAGGACAAGGTATGTTGGAACTTGACTGGAATTTCTGCACTTGAAACTTGTGACATGGTCTGAACTTTATCTAAGTTGCAGGTATAGAACGGTACCTCACTGTGTTTTCTAAAGATAAACTAATCAGTGCAGATTTCCTGATATGCTAAAGGGTTTGTTGGCTTTTTCCACTAACTGTTGGGCAGTTGGCCAAAGTTTGATGTGATTTATGCTGCTGAACAGCTTCACGAGCGCAGTAACCTGTAGTGAACTCCTGTGGTGCTTTCATGCTTTAAGAGGCTGCAGTGCCAGCATGTATGAGTGAACCCTCAAAAGCGTGTAATGCTCCCAACAGAGCCAGGCCCCTGAAACAGCCTGGAATCAGCAATAAAGCACTACTACCTAAAACCCAAATCCACAGTAAGTTGAGAGTGCTGAGGAGACAAGTCTCAGCTGTGTAATTTCTAGTGGACTGTTGGTACTCAGAACCAATTTGGTTGTTTTGTGTTTATTAAAATCACGTGTTCATGTTGTCTGAAGGTTACTTTTATTCTGTGTTGTTATTATTACTTGTTAGTTGGATTTTAATTTCATGTCATACAATTGTGAACATTAAACGACAACAACAACTAACACAAGATTGTTAAGTCCTATGTATTCATACAATGTCCCAGTATATCAATTGCTATTTAAAGACAGGGCATGCATTAAGACAACGGTGAAAATAATTAGCATAGACTGAAAATTGTGGGCGTTACAATTTCCCATTTGTCCTCTTTAATTAATGATGCAAACTGTTTTTCAGGTTGTGCAAAATGTGCTGAGCTTGAAGAACAACTTAAACTGATATCAGAAGAAAACACAAGGCTGAAAGAAGGTATCACATGGCCTGTTACTGTGGTTTAATTTGTAGAAATTATTAAGAAGTCAGGAGTCATTACAACATTACAACTTGAAGAATTTGGACTTTACTCAATCAAATCATATCATATACTCAGTATTATCAAGTGATCCTCTTTTTTTTTCCTTTTTGGTTATGTTATTTATGTTACACAAGCAATCTTTTATTGTAGGAACATAATTAAGTTTTCCTCTTTTTCTCTTCTAGAGTTGCTGAAATACACTAAACGAGATGTCCCAGTGAAATCCCAGTGTTAATACTTTAAAGCATATCTGCTGTTTTTTAATGTTTATAATTACATAAAATAATTTACTCACTGAAGTAGAAATGTTTTTTCTATTTTGCAGTGAGGATGAGATTTTGTCTGTTTGTGTGTTTAACATTACGCTGTTTTTTTTGTTTTCATCTCTAATAAATTTAATAATATGTGTCGGCCTTTCATTTGGTTGGTCTAACACTTTGGTGCTCTGCTAGCACAATACATTTGAAAACCTTTTTTCAGTTTACAGTATTTAGAAATTTCAGTCTTTGCCATTTAGAATTACTGCACTCATTGTCAAGCTGCCGGGTATAAATAAAACATCAGCATATTCAACACGCATAGCTACTGGCATTCCACCACTGAAATTAAATATTGTATAATAGATTAATATTCTATTGTTAAAAATATTGAATTTCCAGTGAAACCTTGTGACTTTGGATATCTTTATCTCAGGTTATTCAACACACTGGTATATCTCCATAAATACAAGAATACTGTGTAGGCAAATATTTACCATGCACTGCGATTTAAAAGCAAGGTTTTCCAATACAATATTATATAAAGGTAGAGTTGTTAAAACTTTACCCGTATGTAATGGTTTCACTGTTACTTTTGTCCAGCTTTGCTGGTGTAATCCCTTTCCTCGGAACCAGTGGTGAACCAGCTAAGGAAAAAGTGGAGACTAACGATTCGGATTTTTCTACAAACTCCCGTGAGAACAACAGAATGGGATTTTTTAAATACACTGTTTTGGCCGCTAAGTGGCGCTGTGAGCGGAGAGCCTTCAGTGCTGCGGACTATTCACGTTTTGTTGGTCGTCGGAGTACTTCCTGTTCTGACGAAATTGCCCGGTAAGAGTGCCGCACGCATTTTCTGTGCCTTCTACAGCAAAACTGGATTTTTAAACAGGTCAAACTAAACACCGCGGAATAACTTTTACCAGGTCGTAGGTGAGTTTAATTCAATAAGAGTGTGTCACTAAGTGTTTGACTTTTTTGTATTTTCGTTTATTTGGCGTGAAAGCATTCTGGGCAAGGCGTGTAAGCCCAACTGCAACTTGGTTTTCATTTCTTTTGTCGACTGTAATCCAGTCTGTTTGCTAGCATTAGGCTAATATTCTGCGATATAGACGCATTTATGTGTCAGCACTAAGGCCGGTCGACGTTTTTCTGGAAAATAATTAAAACATTGAAGTTTAAAAACTGCTTATATTTAAACTGCTATAAATAACTTGTTGGTCTATAATATGTGAAACATATATCAAATGTATCACTCATGAATGATATCAAGACATCTTGAGCAGCAAACAACATTCCTCTAACAAGGTAGAAATCGCAATCAGTTTTTGGCAGTGACTTTTATATATCCTTTATTTTCGCAGTTAAAAAAATTTCTTGTTGACTTTAAAAATGCCTCCTTTAAGAGTAATCTGGCCAAGAGGACAGCTGAAATGGCAACAAATACAACAATAGTTCTGTAAACATATTTTAAGTGGACAAAAGGGACCTGATTCATTATAATGTAAGTACAATAACACAGTTATAATAATACTTGAGAAACAGGTATTTTTTAAATTTTATATATAACTCCTTTGTAATACCTGTTCACCAAAGTCTTTTTTAGCAACATACCTAACAATATTACACATAAAAAATACACGGAAACATTGGAAATCACTTTTTGGCAGGCAATCACTTTTTGGCACAACACCGGTGTTTCAAATTGACTGGTGATGGTCAAACAGATGTGTGGCAAACTTGCTTTTCAGGAGCCGCTACCGATAAACCAGCAAAAGCATCAAACTCTGGGAATGGGACATTTAATGTCGTGCAAACTGCTGATCTGAGCGTGCCTAATGATTTAAATACTACTGCTTCAGTTTCCTACTCTCAGAATAAGACACCTGATCTTCCTCCATTTAATGTAAGCTGCACCAAAGATGGGACAGGAACTTCAGGTCAGGCAGGTTTTGGCACCACTGAAACATCCCACATCAAAATTGCTCATCTGTAAATCAATGTGCTCCGTTTGCTGTGCAGAACACCACATTTGAAAAGCATCCTCTGCATAAAAGCAGTGGCAGCACAATATTAGGGGAAGACCTCAAGAACAACACCTTTGATTCTCAACCACCTTCCAAGAAGAGCGACACAGTAACTTTGTTGGAAACGGTCCAGAGTAAAAGTAGCCAAATTGCTTCAAAGCCTAATAGCACAATAACTCTGACAGAAATGAGCTCATGTGACGGTCACCAAAGTGCTTCCAAGCCAAATGGAACAATAACTTTATCAGAGGTGAACCCGAGTGACGATCACCACAATACCTCCAGGCCCAATGGCACCATAACTTTGTCAGAAACAAGCTCATGCAACATCCGCCCGAGGTCTTCAGACAAGCCCCCCACACCCGAAGTCAGTAATCTAACCACCAGCCCAAAAGACAACAATTCTGAAGTCGTCCCCGATCTATCAAAGCATAATGTGACACAGATGCTAAGGATCATAGTGCCAAGGAGGTTGAAACCCATGATGATGCTTCTGGCAGTGGTAGCTGAGGACTAAAGATCTTTCAGGTCTGCCTGTGGTAGGCGGGCTCTCCGATTCTTTAAACCGTCAAAGCTTTGGTACAGTGAACCTCAAAGCCAAGTCTTTCAATTTGGATGACACCCTGGATTTAAAGGCAGACTGCTTGATTACTTCAACACCAATAACTAAATGTACAATGTTCAACTTGAACACTAAGAAAGTTGAGGGCTTACACATAGGAGCACAGAAAAAGCTGAGGATGCAGAACACATTGAGCAATCCACAGCCAAGGAAAAGCCTTATCTGCAGTAACTTCATTCAGCAACCTGACTTTAGATAAATTACTCTGACAACATAGTTTTTCTTTCAGATTGAATGCACCTGCTGTGGAGAGTGGTACCGCACAGTGTGTGTTGACTTTCCTTGTGCAGAGAGCGATTACAGATGTAATCTGGTTGTAGGCTATGGCAGTTGGCCACAGGTGGCAGCAGTGAGCTGTTCTCCATTTGAGACCGCTCCAGCTACTATGTGATACGTCAGTGGATCCAGCTACAGAATAGAGGTCATATGCAATTTGGGGAAATTAAATTATGAATATTCTTAACTTAGAAAGTTGATGTTTTAAAACAAACTCACCTAAAAACTCCAAAACACATGACACACCAACTGGCACACAAGAGTAACTCACTTTCACAAGGTCTACTTAATCACACTGACTCTATTGCTTACTAATTATTGTCTAACTGCTGTACATTTACTGTAAGTCCTATCTCCTCACAAATGTTTGTTAAATTAACCAAACAGTTCTGGCTAGCTGTGCTAATCAGTTATCCCATCATTTCAAACGTTTTTCAGAGAAAACACTATGAGACTATGATAACAGGATGTGATGTTGCAACACTAGTCAAGGATTAATGTGTAATGTTTGCTGGAGACATATTTCTTTGTTATGGAAAAAAATATTAAAATCATTATGAACAATAGGAGTGGTAATTTAATTTTGGCACCATTTTATTTAGTTTAAAGGTTTATTTGCAAGACCCACAAGAACAAAAAAACAGTGAAATTTACAATTATATTGTGCATAAAACTATAATTCAAACATGGTAATAGAGGCAGGTGCAGATGTGTCAGAAGTTGATCTGACTGTAGGCTATGGCATTTGGCCACAAGTGATGCTAGTTGGCTCGACTCCATTTGAGTGCACACAAAGCAAACTTCATGCTTTATTTATGGTGCGAAAATGCTGAAATCGGAATAATTAAATGTACAAGGGGAACAACAACAAAGACAAGATTCCCCAGATCATTGATTCTTGTCCTGTAAACAGCATCTGCGTGGTGACGTTTATTTGTTTGCCGTTTTCGCAGTCGCCTCGTGAGAATATCACCAGGTAAACTCAAGACAGTTAATGTTTTATTGTTGAAGAGCAAGAAGACTTTGTGTTTAAGGTAACCTCACAAATGTCAAGGACGAAATATTCAGTGTGTATTTGCTGGTTTGTTGGTAGCGGCTCCTGAAAAACAAGTTTGGCACACATCTGTTTGACAGTGATTATCTTTGTCAGCCGAATGTGTGCTGATATACCACACGTAGAATCTGGAGCTGCATCTCTGTAATACCACTCATTACTTTGTATTTCTCTACAGATTGGCAGCATCCTTCAGCAATGTCTCGATTCTTTGCCAGGTCTGACAGTGAGTCAGAGGAGTCCTCATCTGACGATGAGATCACTGATAAAGCACCCGGAGCCACTTTCAAGCAGTAAGTGAAACTTGGAATAAATCTCATCACAAGCTCATCACACACATTGTTCTTCTTGTAAAGATCTGACTTGTGCACTTGGTTTTCACAGGTCGCTGCTTCTTAGCGACGATGAGGAGGACACAAAAAGAGTGGTGCGCAGCGCCAAAGATAAAAGGTTGGTGTGGTATTTTTAAAAGGTCACAACTTTAAAGTCTGTACAAAATTTTGCCTATTTTTTTTCTTTCTTTTGACTGAATTTATTCTTGAATCTTAGGTTTGAAGAGTTGACGAACCTCATAAAGACTATCCGCAACGCTATGAAGATTCGAGACATGTCCAAATGTCTGGAGGAGTTTGAGCAGCTTTGTCGAGCCTTCCTTAAAAGCAAGAATATAGTGGATAAAGAGGGTATTCCTCCCTTCTATATCCGCCTTCTGGCTGACTTGGAGGACTATTTGAACCAGGTTAGTAGCTTAGACAAAAAATTAAACTGCAATTTAATGATTTAATTGTTTTTGTCCTAATCAAATACTTAACATTATTTTTACAGCTTTGGGAGGATAAAGAGGGGAAGAAGAAGATGAACAAAAACAATGCAAAAGCTCTCAGCACCCTGCGTCAGAAGATCCGCAAGTACAACAGAGACTTTGAGTCAGAAATAGCAGCATACAAGGAGGTAAAGTCAAAGACTAAATCTTCATGTTTATTTTCTATGAATTGTATGAATCTCTGGGGGGGTGTAAACTTAGGTCTCATCAGATCTGTTCTGTGGTCAAAAGACTGTGAATGTGCTGAGCAGCTTCCTTCTGGTGTTATTTAATCTGGTGTATTAGAATTTATACGAATTTCAGCCTTAAAAAAAGCAGTTATCAGAATGTCTTGTCTCTCTCTCCCTGCTAGAATCCACAGGAGTCTGCAGATGAGGAGGAGGAGGAGAAGGAGCCAGAGGACTCTGGTGAGCTGGTTGTTTATACAGGTTATGTGTAAAGGATTCAAACCAGAAAACATAGGATTTAATAGGGGCATAGGTGAAATGTGTCTATGTGTAGTGCACGTGTCAAGTCTCATCATGAGTGATCAACCATTCTTGTACATCAACCTGTAGGCTGCCAGTGAAAATGGGCTTATTAAAAAGGACTGTTGAAGGTCCAGCTCCATTATATATTATACATATATTACACATATATTACACAGAATCTGAAGTTTAACTGCAAAAAATAAACAGATTTTAAAAGTTTGTTCGGTTGAAACATTTGACTGTTTTTAATCTACTCAGAAGAAACTCTAGCAGCAGATTAATCAGCTATAACTGGTGAAGTTGAGAACTTTTTGCATTTTATTACTTAAAAACTCAATTTGAGTTTTTTTGCCCCCTTTCATTACTTCATTCTGTGTTTCAGTCAATCACATTTTCATGTGCTGTACAAAGATTAGCTGCAAATGATGAGATGATCAATGTGTGTTGGTGCTGAAGGGAAAGGAGCCAGCATCGTCTGATATTTGTCTTTTTGTTCCACAAGGCTCGTCCTCTGACAGTGAAGGAGAGGTGTCATCCAAGTCCTTCTTGAAGAAGAAGCCTGAGGCGCCTTCAGAAGCCACCGACCGTTCTCAGACTGCCAAGGAATCTGAGGTAAGAGGTCATTTAACTAAACTACAGCAAGAGATCTGGTAGGGAAGACAAAATACTTGCACAGTTTATTTGAGAGGATGCCTGAGCTAAGATTTTGAATTTTTCCCTTCTCACAAAAGGATAAGTCCTCTTCTTCTGATGAAGATGATGATGATGATGATGGAGACTGGAGCCCAAGCGACTCAGACAGCAGGAGTGAAACCTCTGATAAGGAAGAAGAAAATGCCTTAAAGAGGAAGCGTCTTGTGACCTTCCTCAAAGTTAAAAGGTCTAAATACTTTGAATATCTGTTCAGACACTTTTTTAGATTTTAATTCAAATTTTACCGCAGAGAGAGTCATGTAGAGTGAATGTGTTGTTACCAAACACTGCGTCTGTCCTCAGAGCCCAGGACACTGAAAAGCCCGGTGTCAGGAAGGAGGAGAGGAAGAAGAAGCCCAAACCGAAAGAACAAATTGAGGAAGAGGCTGAGGAGGAAGGAGGTTGGGAGAAGGTTAACAGAGGAGTACCTCTGGTTAAGGTAAAGAACAGATGGTAATATAAAACTGTTTCGACTTGATGCCGGCCGGACAGAACAATAGATGCACTGGTGCTGCTTCTTATTTTAGTTTAGCTTTTTTGTGTTTCAGTGCCGACGACAGTAACAATAGTAACATATGACAGTAGTAACGACAGTGATAAAATCATCATGCAATTGTCTGGCTAATTTAACAAAATCAATGACTGTAAAAAGAAAAACTTGCCTCTAAGAGTTTATTCAACAAATAAGTTGTATTTTTTGTTTGTTTTTTTCCCCATTGCGACCATTCAGGAGAAACCCAAAATGTTTGCTAAAGGCACCGAGATCAACACAGCGGTGGTGGTGAAGAAGCTGAATGAGATCCTGCAAGCAAGAGGCAAAAAAGGAACAGACAGGTACGACTGCATTTGTCACTAAAGCTTAAAAATAGATATTTTTAAAAAGTTACATATTCACACGACTGTTGATATCCAGTCAATGTAAAACCAGGCGTGTCATGTGGAAGTATGTCCAGTATATGAATTTCAGAGAAATTCTTCTCCTGAACAAATCCTGACTCCTTTTTTTTTTCTTCTTTTTTCTCCTCCCTCACTGACAGGGCGGCTCAAATTGAGCTATTTCATGCTCTGGCAGCCATCGCTGCAGAGAATAACTTGGGCCAAGGTATCCTGGTCAAGATCAAGTTCAACATTATTGCCTCCTTGTACGACTACAACCCCAACCTGGCAGCCTTCATGAAAGTGAGTGACACTGCTTTTAATTCTTACAGTATCAACAAAACCAAAAGGGTTCCTGTGATTTACTGTAGTGTTTCATGTTACATGAAATATCTTAAAATTGCAAGTCATCACAAAAATGATTTGTGCTGTTTAACATTTTGGATTGAAAAGAATGAGTTCCTGAGTCATGGTTCTTCTGGCATGTCTCCTTTTTTAGCCTGACATGTGGAAGAAGTGTCTGGATTGTATAGATGAGCTGCTGGACATTCTCTTTGAGTACAACAACATCTTCATCGGAGAGAACATCGCAGAGGACAGCGAGAATCTGGCCGTCTCCGATCAGGTGATCCCGCTCATCCACCCCAAGCAATCTGTAGACTTAAAGAAAGAGAGCAGTTTAGACTAATGAAACACTCACATAGCTGTTGAACTGTCTGCATTTGTATCAACTGTCTTGTGAACTATGGGCTGTTATTAATTTCTTTGTGTGTATTTGTTAGCCTTTCAGGGTGCGCGGATGCATCTTAACCCTGGTAGAAAGGATGGATGAAGAATTTACAAAGATCATGCAGAACACTGATCCCCACTCTCAGGGTGAGTGGTGCCAAAACCTGACTGACGGTTATTAACTGCTGTGAGGGTGAATGTCTTAGGACTGTAAATGTGGATTAACCGGTTTGCAATATAAAATGTGGGATTTACATCACCCTTGAAATTTGTATTGCTGTATTTGCTGCTCATATGGATGTATTTTGCTTATTCTTTCCTCTTTTTTTTTTTAAATTTCCTTCAGAATACGTTGACAATCTCAAAGACGAGGGCAGGGTTTGTGGCATCGTTGACCGGCTGCTCACCTACTTGGAGAACAAAGGCTCCACAGAAGAAATTTGCCGTGTCTACCTGCGCAGAATCATGCACACCTACTACAAGTTTGACTACAAAGCTCACAGACGCAGCCTGGGCCTGCAGGGAGAGACCAAGGTGAGAGACGGCACTGTGCAGAATCAGAACTTTCTTCTCTTGACAAACATCTGCATCATGATGCTATTTTTATGATGTTTCATAAAATGTTATGCATAAGGTGTAAAATGGTGTGCTGAAGTGTTTTTCTGTTGTGTAGTCCGAGCAGGACCAGGAGGAGAGCAAGGAGGAGAGCAAGGAGGAGAGCAAGGAGGAGAGCAAGGAGGAGAGCGAGGGGGAAGACAGCGCTGTGATCATGGACCGCCTCTGCAAGTTCATCTACGCCAAGGATCGCACCGACCGTATCCGTACCTGTGCTATCCTCTGCCACATATATCACCATGCTCTGCACTCACGCTGGTACCAGGCACGTGACCTGATGCTGATGAGTCACCTGCAGGACAACATCCAACACGCTGACCCACCTGTACAGGTAGGCACTTGCAGCCATTATTTCTTCATATCATCGTCATCATCATAGTTTATTTATATAGCACTTTAAAAACACACAAGGCTGACCAAAGTGCTGAACAATAGAAATATAAGAGATACAATAAGAATAAATACGATAAAATAATAAACATAGCTATATATAAGTAAATACAAGTCAGTTAACCACTGAGTCAAAAGCCAGCGAATATGTCGATTATTAATATAATAATAATAATAATATAATATAATAATAATCTTCGAGGAAGATTATTCCAACACTTTGGAGCCACGATAGAGACGCTCGGTCTCCTCTCAGTTTCAGCTGTGATTTGGGGACTGAGAGCAACGGCTGCTCAGCTGACCGGAGCAAACGAGTGGGGACATAGGGCTTCAGCAAATCAGACAAATGCAGGTGCCAGACCATTTAAGAATTTAAAAACCAATAAAAGACATTTAAAATGAATCCTAAATTCAATTGGAAGCCAGTGCAGGGAAGCCCGAACCGGAGTAATGTGCTCAAATTTCCTTCTACCAGATAAAACCATGCCGCAGCACTCTGTACTAGTTGCAGGCGTGTCAGAGTACCCAGTCCAACCCCTATTATTAGGTTATAAAAGCATGGATAACAGTCTCCAAATCACGCCTTGAAAGAAAAGGTTTAACCTTCGACAGACGCCTGAGTTGATAGAATGATGATTTCACCACCCCATTCACGTGGCAATCAAAAGTAAGTGCAGAGTCGATTTTTAACCCAAGATTGGTAATCGAGCTCTTCAGGTGAGGGGTCAGAGCAGCAAGGTCAACATCAGGGATATCAAAGGAACGATTCGGGCCAAACAGAATCGCTTCCGTTTTACATTCATTAAAATTTTAAAAGTTTAGAGCCATCCATGAGTTAACATCGCTAAGGCAATCAAGCAGGAGTCTAATTGGGGAGCTATCAGAATGCATGAAAGGAAAATAAAGCTGGCAATCATCAGCATATAGATGAAATGAGACTTTGTGTTTACGAAAGATTGCAGCCAGTGGCAGGAGATACAACGAAAACAGTAATGGCCCAAGAATAGATCCCTGTGGTACACCCCATGGCAGAGGGGACACAAAGGACGATGACGAACCCAACTTAACACAGAAGCTCCTGTTTGAGCGATATGATTTTATCCACAGGAGTGCCAAGCCAGAAATGCCCACACAATGCTGTAATCGAGAGATCAGCAGGTCGTGATCCACTGTGTCAAATGCAGCAGTCATATCTAGAAGTATAAGCACTACGTGTTTACCACAGTCCGTCGCTTCCAGAATATCGTTCATAACCTTTATGAGAGCTGTCTCTGTGTTATGAAACGGCTTAAAGCCGGACTGAAAAACTTCAAACATTTGAGAGTTATTTAGATAATATGAACGTGTTCTAACTGAAACTATTAGTTGTACATACAGATCATCTGTTTTTACCGTTTCCCCCTCCTACCAGATCCTGTACAACAGAACAATGGTCCAACTTGGCATTTGTGCATTTAGGCAGGGCATGATTAAAGATGCCCACAATGCACTGCTGGACATTCAGTCCTCTGGCCGTGCCAAGGAGCTGCTGGGTCAAGGTTTGCTCATGAGGAACATGCAGGAGAGGAATGCAGAGCAGGAGAAGATTGAAAAGCGAAGACAAGTAAGTGCTGTCTGACCAGAGCAGTTAACTCTAACTAACATGTTGGTTTCCTGGTTACCTGGATTTACTCCGTGAGTGAATTTTTAGGCCTCTCTCTCACTCAGTCCACACTAAAGTTTGTCCACAGCTGCAGGACAGATTTCCAGAAGATTTCATACAGTTGTTCATGTGCTCATGACGACAGTTCTAGTTACTTTTGTGTTTTCCCTAAATGGGCCTTGACCTCACATTAATGTACCAACTATTCCATGGTGTCTCCAGCTGCCTGTGTCCACAATAGTGTGATACACACATGCATCGTGACGTTTATCCTCCCTAATAGGTGCCGTTCCACATGCACATCAACCTGGAGCTGCTGGAGTGTGTGTACCTGGTGTCAGCTATGCTGCTGGAAATACCCTACATGGCCGCCCATGAGTTTGATGCCCGCCGCCGGATGATCAGCAAGCAGTTCCACCACCAGCTCAGGGTCGGGGAGAGACAGCCCCTGCTAGGTACGAAACGCATCACGAGAGCTCTTTGTAGCAGGATGTTTCATCCACAGAGAGGATAACCACATCTTTATTTGTCCTCCAGGACCCCCAGAGAGCATGAGGGAGCACGTGGTGGCAGCCAGCAAAGCCATGAAGATGGGAGACTGGCGTACCTGCCACTCTTTCATCATCAATGAGAAGATGAACAGTAAGGTTTGGGACCTGTTCCCTGAGATCCAGAAAGTACGCGAGATGCTCGTCAGGTTAGCATACACTGCCCCTGTTCATCACTTGGTTCATTCACCAGTGTAATAATCCCACTTAGACGTCCTTATGTTTTGTTTTTTGTTTTTTTTAATAGGAAAATCCAAGAAGAGTCACTGAGGACCTATCTGTTCACCTACAGCAGTGTATACGACTCCATCAGGTGAGCACAGATGTAATAGTTTCATCAGTCTTTACTAAACCACAGATTTCTGTAGACCAGTGTCTCTGCAGCTTCCCTACAGAGATTGTAGACATTGTTCTGCCAAACCTTAATTTTACTACGCTTGTCTGTCCTTCAGCATGGCAACGCTGTCTGAGATGTTTGAATTGGAGATGCCCACAGTCCACAGCATAATCAGCAAGATGATCATCAACGAGGAGCTGATGGTAGGACTCGACGTTTCTGTTCTGTAGACTGAAAATATAGACACAGCAGTTTCATCGGGGGCTTTTATATTTGAGAGTGTTTATATTTGTGGTTACTTTTTATATGCCTTTAATTTGGATACGCCCATTTTTCTCTTCCCAACAGGCGTCACTCGACCAGCCCACACAGACGGTGATGATGCACCGCACTGAGCCAACGTCTCTGCAGAACATGGCTCTGAAGCTGGCAGAGAAACTGGGCAACTTGGTGGAGAACAACGAGCGTGTATCTGACCTGAAACAGGGCATCTATGGCGGTTATTTCAACAGAGGTAAATTCATCTTGTTCTCACAGTACTTTGGGAACTTATTTCTAACCTTTCTGAACTATTTATTTTCCGACTTTTGCTATTCACAGGCAAATCTTGCTATTAGATGATAATTAGCTTTCATTTGTATTACAGATCAGAAAGGTGGCTACCAACAGAAGCAATCCTATCAGAGAGGTATGTTAAATTTCACTGAGGTCATTTCCTGTTTTATGTCAATGAGGTAGATGTGGGTTGGGTTCTGTTTTCAGGAGTAGATGCTATTTTAAATTCATCCATCAGTATTACACCTTTGTGTTTTGATTTGTTTTCAGGTTTGTTTTTTTCTTCTTTTCTTGTAATTTAATGAATTTGTGTGAACACTAATGAGATGATTGTTGTCTTTGTACAACCGCAGATCAGAAATCTTACCAGCAGAAGCAGTCGGGTTACCAGAGAGGCGGTTACAGGAATCAAAATCAAGGAAATTACTGAGCTTGAAGTTTGTGGATTTCAGTTTTTCCAGTAGAGCTGTTCTTCATTCCAAAACAACATCAGTACCTCATTTTGTGAGCTTGGCTCTTGGTCATGCTCCCTCAATGAAACTGTTTTGCTCTCTGCTTCTATGTCAGTTAGCATTGCTTTGTGTCAGCAATGGCAGATGTGATATTCCACTTCTGTCAGTTGCTTGGAATAAATCTGGAGTTTTATTATTTTTAACAGAATATTAATAAATAAATATTAAACAGTGTTGTGTTTTGTTTGG
Organism: Neolamprologus brichardi; assembly: GCF_056152115.1. NCBI lineage: Eukaryota > Metazoa > Chordata > Actinopteri > Cichliformes > Cichlidae > Neolamprologus > Neolamprologus brichardi. Next base: position 12,401,334 of record NC_142111.1, read on the forward strand.
GGTTTTTTTGCAGTGATAATATAAATTCAGTACATGTATGGAAAACTAAAAGCATATCATTAAAATCAGTCTCAGTCCACCTGCTTTAAGATGCTTATCAGTGGGTTGAGGGTGAATTAAAAAGTGGTACATCTTTTGTTGCCTACATACAAGTCATTGCATTTTGTACAATGCTTTGATTCATAAGAAAAGACATGCAGTCTGTCTGCTAAGTAAAGCTACAGAGGCTCTATAAAGAGGACGGTGTGTGTGTGTGAAATTATATTATATTATATAAAAACAGGAAAAAAGCATTTCGATTATGCTTTAAAAAAAAAAATCTTGCAAAAGCAGCTTAGTCTGTAGAGAAGTTTGGATCTGTTGCTTAAGTCTAGTTTTATAAATCCTCACCTGTAGGTTACAGAAAATTCTGAGCATCATGTTTTCGTTTTTTGTGAAATTTGATAAGCATTTCATACATTAAAGTACATGAAAGCAATCTTTTGATTTTCTGTACATCAAATACCACCTCGATTACGTTGCTGTCTCAGCGTGTCACAGCTCGTCTCACTGACTGCTCGTGAGTGGCCACTATGATCCTGTACCACTCAGGTTCCTGCGACATGACATCCAGCATCACATCAAGGAATCCGTTATAACTGTTCAAGCAGATGTGAAATCTATCAAGAGTCGAATAAAGATAAAAAATGATTGGTGATTGTTATACTCGGGAGGTTTTCCTTCTGTCTAACCAACCTGTCATCGGTGTCCTCCCAGCTCTGATGGATGGGGTCCTGATGACCCTCTTTCCTCGCTAGTTTTCTCTCTTTGTCCATGTAGGCTCCTCTCACCAGCTTGACACCCAAACAGAAACCCTCATTCTTGGATAGAGACAGCGTGTCTAAGAGGAGAGACCTGGAGTCCTGATAACCACAGAATTTAACCACAGACACGAAGAGAATTATAATTAAAGCCATTAACTGCCAGTGAAAGTAACGTAAAGTGTCTGATATTTGATGATAAAATGAGAAGAGAAATAGAGATAGTTGCCTTCAGGTAACATTGATATATGTTCCAGATCCAGAGACCATCTTTGTTAAAAAGAATCACTTTTTATTTAAAAAAAAAAAAAAAAAAATTGCATCTACACTCATTAAATTTGCTTCATGTAGTCAAGGTTGTGCTTCTCTCAGTTTTCTCCATAAATATTCAATTACAGTTGTGCCTGTTTTTAAAATAATGTAATCCCTAACTATGTTTTTCTATACAAACTGACATCACTTTGGTATGTTCTCCCTTTTATAATCACCTCAGGCACAATCAGAGCTACAGTTTTGACCCTGACTGAGGAGTTGGAGTTTACAAGCGCCAAAAAAGAAATCTTTTTTTTTGCTGTATAAAAATAATTGTTTTTCTTTTTCAATCACTCATCTTAGCAGTAGAATATACATGAAAAGAGAAACACATTAAGTTTGAGTGAAAATGTACATTTTTTGCACTCTCTTGCAACTGACTCAGTGACTCAAAAAACTCTATTCACTTTGGTGTGACTCATTCAAACTCGATTCAGTAAAAAGAATCAGTTACCATCACTAACCGAGACAGCGGGGACGCAAATCTGAAGGCTAGCACTTCCAGCTTTCGAAGGACCCGGCCCAGGTAGACCGTGAAGGCCGGGTCCTCCTTTTGCGTGATGACGTCAGCACACTTCCTGTCCTCACGCGAGTAACAGTTGTGCTGCACGCTTTTTCTGTGCCTGCTCATACAGCAAAACTGGATTTTAAAACAGCTTAAACGAAACACCACTTTCACCAGGTCGTAGGTGAGTTTGGCTCAGTAAGATTTGAGATAAGAGTGTGTGACTAAGCGATGCTTATTTACCGGCTGCACAAACGAGCTTGTTAGGGTGTGTGCTAGCGTTAGCTTAGCAACAACCCCGCGGCACGTTTGTGTTCCGTTATCTGATATGATACAGTTAACTTGTACCCTTGTTAGCTGCTGTGTATTTTTTGTATTTTGTTTTATTTGTAAAGCATTTTGGGTACGGCGTGTAACCTATACTGCAATTTTTTTTTCATTTGCTTATTTCACTTTAATCGAGTCTTTTTAGCCTGTATGCTAGCATTAGCCAAATAGTCTGCGGTATAGACGCATGTAAGCGTCAGCACTAAGGCTGGTGGACGTTTTTTTCTGGAAAATAATTAAAACATCATACACACTACAGTTGGAAAAGAAAAGAAGTCAGTTGGATGAGTGACGAAACGTTTCTCCCATCGAAAACGCTACGTCCAAAAGAACAGAATCAACTTTTGGAGAAACGCCGGTTCCTTGTTTGCCGGTTGCTGCATCAATAACTGTCTAATACTGGCCAACCAGATAGCAGCTGGGGTGAAATGAAAGGCTTTAGCACTGTTATAGGCCATCACGTTAGCAACTTTTAGTGGAATCTACAGTATTATTTGTCACAGCTTTATTATTATTATATTATTATTACTACTACTACTATTTTATTCTTGGCGGGTGTTTAACGCCGTCCAAGTAACAAAACACCCTCTATATGGAGCCAGAAAATGTTATTTATGTGTTTGAGTATTTTGAATGGATTTACCATTTACAAATGTGGAGTTGCATAGTAGACCAGTGTTTCCCAACCGGTGGGCCGTGGAAGATCGTCTGGTTCCACCTGATTAGTAGCTGGGTCAACACACCTGAATCAAATGATTAGTTCATTACCAGGCCTCTGGAGAATTTAAAGACATGTTGATGAGGTAATTCAGCTATTTAAATCAGCTGTGTTGGATCAATGACACATCTAAAACCTGCAGGACATCGGCCCTTGAGGCCTGGAATTGGGACACCCCTGCTCTAAGCGATTGGCTAACGGGCAGAACAATTACATTCTCTTCCACTAGCGGGCAGTACAACTACCTGCTCTAATTAAATGGGTTGCCAACTGCCAATAAAACAGGAGAAGAAATGTCTTGCTGTGATTAATCATAATTATGCAAATTCTCATGATCAATGGTCATGAGAATTTGCATAATTATGATTAAGGAACTGACCTCACAGCCCATTGTTCCTTCAGTGGGCTGGTTTCAGTCATTATGCAAATGTACTGTTTATAATATTGGGGAAACCTGCAGTCAGCTGAGACTGAAGAAGTCACTTGGATGAGTGACGAAACGTTTCTCCCAGAATCATCTGTTCATCCAGATGAACAGAATCAACTTTTGGAGACTCGGGACTAGGGCTGTTCGATACAACGATATATATCGGATGGCGATATAAAAACATCTATCGTTTCATTTTAAGCTATCGTTTGTTTCGTGGTGTAGCAAAATGAACTGTTGATCCTGTTGAGACTTTTCAAAACAAACTGAATCACGTGAAAGAGTTTGCAGAGCATTTACAGATGAGAAGCCAAAAAGAGCCATTCAGGTGCTAAAAAATAAACCTTAGAGTCAAACATTAGAACAGGCTTTTCCCCGCAGCACGCTGTGTAATAAATACTCACAAAGAAAACACTCCACTCCAGGTACACGACGCCCAGCTGGAAACACTTCACGCAAGTCGAGCTGCCCGCGATTCACAGAATTTACAGAAAATGTTACGTTTTTGTGATTTATATAATTATCGGGACCATAGATGTCTTATATCGGGATATGAGATTTTGGTCATATCGCACAGGGGACAAACACTATACCTGGTGCGTGGGGGAAAATTACCAATGTGCTTTTTGTGACACTTTTGTGTGGTACCGTGTGATTTTCTTTTTTCTAATGTGAAATATGTGCCAAGGTTGGGAAACCCTGTAGCAGATTATGTGTGGTTCTAGTTTAATGAACAAAAGATCCCTGATCACTAATAAGAATGGACACAAATTCCTTTCAGGATGCATAAGGAAGGGAATACAGTCTTTTTCTTCTTCTTTTTTTAATCTCCCAAACTACAGTGTGGTGACCCCCTTTGTGATTAAGGGACACAAACAGCTTCACTGTTTATGTTATGCTAACATAGCATAGCATACTGCCTAGCCCAACTTCAGTAACCCTACAAACGTCACTGCTGTTTAATTTCCTGTCTTCATTTATGTTGGAAGTGATAACAGAGCAGTACGTTTGAATTTTTTCAGAAATTTCTCAGTCAGAACATGCTATATCATGCTTAGGTAACTAGCGAAACTAGCGAGCTAACTTCCTGCTAACTTCTAACTCCGTTAAATGTAATAAATTCTGTTTTCATGGATGCCTGGATGATAAACTTCATAATTACACCTGGTAAAGCAGCAATGCTGATCGTTTTATTAAAGTTGAAAGAATTTAGACAGTTTTTAACTGTCAGTGATGCTGCAGTGTTTGTTTGACTTTGGGACCTGAAGAGACGGAGTTTAGGACCCAGATTACTTCCAGATTTACGAGCACCTTAGTCCGACAAATACAGGAATAACAACGGCCGCTTGCATGTTCTACAAAAAAAATGTGCTTTGTGTGTATGTGACAGACAAACACCAAACCAGTTCCACATCACTGAAGTTGCACCATTTTTACAATCCAATTCTGGTTCATCCGTTTCACTCAACAATCCGCTTTCCCCCTTCTCATTCTCCGTTGTCGCCGTGCTTTTCCGGCCATGTCTATATGAAAACAAAGGCACTGCGCATGCGTGTTTTACCCATATTCTACTGCGATATTTCATTTTCTTATAGTTGCCTAACATTGTACCGGTATTACCGTGAACGGTATAATATGGCCCAGCCCTAGATGCACAGTGATTATCTTTGTCAGCTGAATGTGTGCTGATAGAACACATGTAGACTCTGGAGCTGCATCTTTGTAATACCACTCATTACTTTCTGTACAGATTGGCAACATCCTTCAGCAATGTCTCGATTTTTTGCCACTGGGTCTGACAGTGAGTCAGAGGAGTCCTCATCTGCCGATGAGATCACCCCTAAGGCACCCGGAGCCACTTTCAAGCAGTAAGTGAAACTTGGAATAAATCTCATCACAAGCTCATCACACACATTGTTCTTCTTGTAAAGATCTGACTTGTGCACTTGGTTTTCACAGGTCGCTGCTTCTTAGCGATGATGAGGAGGACACAAAGAGAGTGGTGCGCAGCGCCAAAGATAAAAGGTTGGTGTGGTATTTTTTTAAGGTCACAACATTAAAGTCTGTACAAAATTTTGCCTATTTTTTTCTTTCTTTTGACTGAATTTATTCTTGAATCTTAGGTTTGAAGAGTTGACGAACCTCATAAAGACTATCCGCAACGCTATGAAGATTCGAGACATGTCCAAATGTCTGGAGGAGTTTGAGCAGCTTTGTCGAGCCTTCCTTAAAAGCAAGAATATAGTGGATAAAGAGGGTATTCCTCCCTTCTATATCCGCCTTCTGGCTGACTTGGAGGACTATTTGAACCAGGTTAGTAGCTTAGACAAAAAATTAAACTACAATTTAATGATTTAATTGTTTTTGTCCTAATCAAATACTTAACATTATTTTTACAGCTTTGGGAGGATAAAGAGGGGAAGAAGAAGATGAACAAAAACAATGCAAAAGCTCTCAGCACCCTGCGTCAGAAGATCCGCAAGTACAACAGAGACTTTGAGTCAGAAATAGCAGCATACAAGGAGGTAAAGTCAAAGACTAAATCTTCATGTTTATTTTCTATGAATTGTATGAATCTCTGGGGGGGTGTAAACTTAGGTCTCATCAGATCTGTTCTGTGGTCAAAAGACTGTGAATGTGCTGAGCAGCTTCCTTCTGGTGTTATTTAATCTGGTGTATTAGAATTTATACGAATTTCAGCCTTAAAAAAAGCAGTTATCAGAATGTCTTGTCTCTCTCTCCCTGCTAGAATCCACAGGAGTCTGCAGATGAGGAGGAGGAGGAGGAGAAGGAGCCAGAGGACTCTGGTGAGCTGGTTGTTTATACAGGTTATGTGTAAAGGATTCAAACCAGAAAACATAGGATTTAATAGGGGCATAGGTGAAATGTGTCTATGTGTAGTGCACGTGTCAAGTCTCATCATGAGTGATCAACCATTCTTGTACATCAACCTGTAGGCTGCCAGTGAAAATGGGCTTATTAAAAAGGACTGTTGAAGGTCCAGCTCCATTATATATTAAACATATATTACACAGAATCTGAAGTTTAACTGCAAAAAATAAACAGATTTTAAAAGTTTGTTCGGTTGAAACATTTGACTGTTTTTAATCTACTCCGAAGAAACTCTAGCAGCAGATTAATCAGTTATAACTAATGAAGTTTAGAATGTTTTACGTAAATTATGAAGTTTACTTTGTACATTATTACTTAAAAACTCAGTTCAAGAGTTTTTTTGCCCCCTTTCATTACTTCATTCTGTGTTTCAGTCAGTCACATTTTCACGTGCTGTACAAAGATTAGCTGCAAATGATGAGATGATCAATGTGTGTTGGTGCTGAGGGGAAAGGAGCCAGCATCGTCTGATATTTGTCTTTTTGTTCCACAAGGCTCGTCCTCTGACAGTGAAGGAGAGGTGTCATCCAAGTCCTTCTTGAAGAAGAAGCCTGAGGCGCCTTCAGAAGCCACCAAGTTTCTTAAGACTGCCAAGGGATCTGGGGTAAGAGGTCATTTAACTAAACTACAACAAGAAAAGCGGAAGATCTGGTGGGAAAGACACAATACTTGTACAGTTACTTGAGCTAAGAGTTTTTCCCTCTTCTTGAAAGGATGAGTCTTCTTCCTCTGATGAAGATGATGACGATGATGATGATGAAGACTGGGGCTCAGACCAGTCAGGCAGCAGCGGTGAAACCTCTGATAAGGAAGAAGGAAAGACCTCATCCATGTCTGTGCTCTTCCTCAAGAAGTGAGTTTTTCTCCATTTTGTGTTGCACAAAAAAAAATGTATGCAAGTTCTAAATACTTCAAAAATCTTTTGAAACACTTTTTTAGATTTTAAGTCAAATTTTACCGCAGAGAGAGTCATGTAGAGCAGCGGTCCCCAACCTTTTTTGCACCACGGACCGGTTTATGCCCGACAATATTTTCACGGACCGGCCTTTAAGGTGTCGCGGATAAATACAACAAAATAAAACTAGTACCGGTACCGAAAAAAAGATTTATTCATAACACACGTGAAAAGACCCAGGAAAACCAAGTTAACGATAAAAACGATAACAAAATAACGCTGAAAACCAATTAAAAACCCTGAAAATCATACATTTCACACCTGAGCCTCAATTCTCGCGGCCCGTTACCAAACCATTCACAGACCGGTACCGGTCCGAGGCCCGGGGGTTGGGGACCGCTGATGTAGAGTGAATGTGTTGTTACCAAACACTGCGTCTGTCCTCAGAGCCCAGGACACTGAAAAGCCCGGTGTCAGGAAGGAGGAGAGGAAGAAGAAGCCCAAACAGAAAGAACGAATTGAGGAGGAGGCTGAGGAGGAAGGAGGCGAGGAGGCCGGGGGAGGCTGGGAGAAGGTTAAGGGAGGAGTACCTCTGGTTAAGGTAAAGAACAGATGGTAATATAAAACTGTTTCGACTTGATGCCGGCCGGACAGAACAATAGATGCACTGGTGCTGCTTCTTATTTTAGTTTAGCTTTTTTGTGTTTCAGTGCCGACGACAGTAACAATAGTAACATATGACAGTAGTAACGACAGTGATAAAATCATCATGCAATTGTCTGGCTAATTTAACAAAATCAATGACTGTAAAAAGAAAAACTTGCCTCTAAGAGTTTATTCAACAAATAAGTTGTATTTTTTGTTTGTTTTTTTCCCCATTGCGACCATTCAGGAGAAACCCAAAATGTTTGCTAAAGGCACCGAGATCAACACAGCGGTGGTGGTGAAGAAGCTGAATGAGATCCTGCAAGCAAGAGGCAAAAAAGGAACAGACAGGTACGACTGCATTTGTCACTAAAGCTTAAAAATAGATATTTTTAAAAAGTTACATATTCACACGACTGTTGATATCCAGTCAATGTAAAACCAGGCGTGTCATGTGGAAGTATGTCCAGTATATGAATTTCAGAGAAATTCTTCTCCTGAACAAATCCTGACTCCTTTTTTTTTTTTTTTTTTTTTTCTCCTCCCTCACTGACAGGGCGGCTCAAATTGAGCTATTTCATGCTCTGGCAGCCATCGCTGCAGAGAATAACTTGGGCCAAGGTATCCTGGTCAAGATCAAGTTCAACATTATTGCCTCCTTGTACGACTACAACCCCAACCTGGCAGCCTTCATGAAAGTGAGTGACACTGCTTTTAATTCTTACAGTATCAACAAAACCAAAAGGGTTCCTGTGATTTACTGTAGTGTTTCATGTTACATGAAATATCTTAAAATTGCAAGTCATCACAAAAATGATTTGTGCTGTTTAACATTTTGGATTGAAAAGAATGAGTTCCTGAGTCATGGTTCTTTGGCTTGTCTCCTTTTTTAGCCTGACATGTGGAAGAAGTGTCTGGATTGTATAGATGAGCTGCTGGACATTCTCTTTGAGTACAACAACATCTTCATCGGAGAGAACATCGCAGAGGACAGCGAGAATCTGGCCGTCTCCGATCAGGTGATCCCGCTCATCCACCCCAAGCAATCTGTAGACTTAAAGAAAGAGAGCAGTTTAGACTAATGAAACACTCACATAGCTGTTGAACTGTCTGCATTTGTATCAACTGTCTTGTGAATTATGGGCTGTTATTAATTTCTTTGTGTGTATTTGTTAGCCTTTCAGGGTGCGCGGATGCATCTTAACCCTGGTAGAAAGGATGGATGAAGAATTTACAAAGATCATGCAGAACACTGATCCCCACTCTCAGGGTGAGTGGTGCCAAAACCTGACTGACGGTTATTAACTGCTGTGAGGGTGAATGTCTTAGGACTGTAAATGTGGATTAACCGGTTTGCAATATAAAATGTGGGATTTACATCACCCTTGAAATTTGTATTGCTGTATTTGCTGCTCATATGGATGTATTTTGCTTATTCTTTCCTCTTTTTTTTTAAATTTTCCTTCAGAATACGTTGACAATCTCAAAGACGAGGGCAGGGTTTGTGGCATCGTTGACCGGCTGCTCACCTACTTGGAGAACAAAGGCTCCACAGAAGAAATTTGCCGTGTCTACCTGCGCAGAATCATGCACACCTACTACAAGTTTGACTACAAAGCTCACAGACGCAGCCTGGGCCTGCAGGGAGAGACCAAGGTGAGAGACGGCACTGTGCAGAATCAGAACTTTCTTCTCTTGACAAACATCTGCATCATGATGCTATTTTTATGATGTTTCATAAAATGTTATGCATAAGGTGTAAAGTGGTGTGCTGAAGTGTTTTTCTGTTGTGTAGTCCGAGCAGGACCAGGAGGAGAGCGAGGGGGAGGACAGCGCTGTGATCATGGACCGCCTCTGCAAGTTCATCTACGCCAAGGATCGCACCGACCGTATCCGTACCTGTGCTATCCTCTGCCACATATATCACCATGCTCTGCACTCACGCTGGTACCAGGCACGTGACCTGATGCTGATGAGTCACCTGCAGGACAACATCCAACACGCTGACCCACCTGTACAGGTTGGCACTCGCAGTCATTATTTCTTCATATGAACGTGTTCTAACTGAAACTATTAGTTGTACATACAGATCGCCTGTTTTAACCGTTTCCCCCCTCCTACCAGATCCTGTACAACAGAACAATGGTCCAACTTGGCATTTGTGCATTTAGGCAGGGCATGATTAAAGATGCCCACAATGCACTGCTGGACATTCAGTCCTCTGGCCGTGCCAAGGAGCTGCTGGGTCAAGGTTTGCTCATGAGGAACATGCAGGAGAGGAATGCAGAGCAGGAGAAGATTGAAAAGCGAAGACAAGTAAGTGCTGTCTGACCAGAGCAGTTAACTCTAACTAACATGTTGGTTTCTCTTGACGATGACCTGCTTGTAACCTGGATTTACTCCGTGAGTGAATTTTTGGGCCTCTCTCTCACAGCTGCAGTTCATGTGCACTTGGTGACTAGTTACTTTTGTGTTTTCCCTAATTGGGCCTTGACATTTGTGACCTCATGTTATTGTGCCAACTATTCCATGGTGTCTCCAGCTGCCTGTGTCCACAATAGTGTGAAATCAAGGATGTAATGAAACGACAAATGTTTGGGTCTTTATTTTTAAAACACTGATGTGTCAGACATCCATTACATGATACACACATGCATCGTGACGTTTATCCTCCCTAATAGGTGCCATTCCACATGCACATCAACCTGGAGCTGCTGGAGTGTGTGTACCTGGTGTCAGCTATGCTGCTGGAAATACCCTACATGGCCGCCCATGAGTTTGATGCCCGCCGCCGGATGATCAGCAAGCAGTTCCACCACCAGCTCAGGGTCGGGGAGAGACAGCCCCTGCTAGGTACGAAACGCATCACGAGAGCTCTTTGTAGCAGGAAGTTTCATCCACAGAGAGGATAACCACATCTTTATTTGTCCTCCAGGACCCCCAGAGAGCATGAGGGAGCACGTGGTGGCAGCCAGCAAAGCCATGAAGATGGGAGACTGGCGTACCTGCCACTCTTTCATCATCAATGAGAAAATGAACAGTAAGGTTTGGGACCTGTTCCCCGAGGCGCAGAGAGTACGCGAGATGCTCGTCAGGTTAGCATACACTGCCCCTGTTCATCACTTGGTTCATTCACCAGTGTGATAATCCCACTTACTCACCGTAGACATCCTTATGCTTTTTTTAATAGGAAAATCCAAGAAGAGTCACTGAGGACCTATCTGTTCACCTACAGCAGTGTATACGACTCCATCAGGTGAGCACAGATGTAATAGTTTCATCAGTCTTTACTAAACCACAGATTTCTGTAGACCAGTGTCTCTGCAGCTTCCCTACAGAGATTGTAGACATTGTTCTGCCAAACCTTAATTTTACTACGCTTGTCTGTCCTTCAGCATGGCAACGCTGTCTGAGATGTTTGAATTGGAGATGCCCACAGTCCACAGCATAATCAGCAAGATGATCATCAACGAGGAGCTGATGGTAGGACTCGACGTTTCTGTTCTGTGGACTGAAAATATAGACACAGCAGTCTCATCGGGGGCTTTTATATTTGAGAGTGTTTATATTTGTGATTACCGTATTTCCCGGACTACAAAGCGCACCTGAATATTAGCCGCACAAGCTAAAATCAGGGGAAAATCCTGTTTTGTACATACATTAGCCGCACCTGACTAAAAGCCGCAGGCGTTTCAATGTTGACTTATAATATGTAAGAGAATATGCACAAAGGGAATTGTCAGCAAAGAGATGGCTGTTTGGAGACACACCCCTTTTATTAATATTTTGAAAAACAAGTTATGGGTACATATTTGCATAACTTTTTAGGTATATGTACAAGTAGCGGTAATTACAAGTACGAAACATGTACTGTGCTTCACAAATGAGTAACAAATGCAGTACATAACAATAACCTACAGCACACCAGAAAAATAGATTCGGACTACCTTTTAGGCTCAGGTGCAGTGACACGGCTTTAACAAGAAAAAAGCCAGTCATTCACCACCATCTTTCTCTTCTTCTTGCGCACTAAAACCACCAAAGTCCTCTTCTCCAGTGTCGGATACGAACAGGCTCAGGATGGCTTCGTCATTCACTCTCAGCTTCTTTCCTTCGTTGTCACTTTCAAAACCAAACAAATCCTTGTTGTCAGTGTCAGAGTCGAACACCCTCAGAAGGGCCGTGGCGGTGTCCTGCTCTCCATCATGCAGCAGTCCAGCCCTTCGAAATCCGTTGGTGATCATGGATGTTTTCACACTTTTCCACGCTGTCAGATTCCACCGGTGGAGTTGAGCATAACTTGCTTTTTGCAAGTTTATCGCCGCTTGTCATCCACGCCTCCCGCTGAATGCGTAGCGCTACTTTGAAGTTTGTTTTTTGCGCTACTTGTACGGCACTATGTTGCCTGGCGGATGGACATGTGACCAACATACCACTCTTGAACCCCGATACTGTGTGTCTGATCACATGCCCTTCCGCCAGGCAACGTAGTGCCGTACAACAGCGGAACAAACAAAACAAATCGTCTTACGATATGACAAAAATCATGGACAATCCATAGAAAAGCCACACCTGACTAAAAGCCGTAGGGTTCAAAGCTTGTGCAAAAAGTAGCGGCTTATAGCCCGACAATTACGGTACTTTTTATATGCCTTTAATTTGGATCCCCCCATTTTTCTCTTCCCAACAGGCGTCACTCGACCAGCCCACACAGACGGTGGTGATGCACCGCACTGAGCCAACGTCTCTGCAGAACATGGCTCTGCAGCTGGCAGAGAAACTGGGCAACTTGGTGGAGAACAACGAGCGCGTCTTTGACCTCAAACAGGGCGTCTATGGAGGTTACTTCAACAGAGGTAAGTTCATCTTGTTCTCACAGTACTCTGGGAACTTATTTCTAACCTTTCTGAACCATTTCTTTGTCTACTTTTGTTATTATAGGCTAATTTTGCTATTAGATAATGATCTTTTATTTGTATTACAGATCAGAAAGGTGGCTACCAACAGAAGCAATCCTACCAGAGAGGTATGTTAAATTTCACTGAGGTTGTTTCCTGTTTCATATGTTAATGAGGTTGGGTTATGTTTTCAGCAATAGATGCTATTTTAAATTCGTGCAATTCCTAGAAAACATGCAAAGTCCTTCAGTGTAACACCTTTGTGTTTTGATTTGTTTTCAGGTTTGTTTTTTTTCTTCTTTTGTTGTAATTTAATGAATTTGTGTGAACACTAATGAGATGATTGTTGTCTTTGTACAACCGCAGATCAGAAATCTTACCAGCAGAAGCAGTCGGGTTACCAGAGAGGCGGTTACAGGAATCAAAATCAAGGAAATTATTGAGCTTGAAGTTTGTGGATTCCAGTTTTTCCAGTAGAGCTGGTCTTCATTTCAAAACAAGATCAACACCCCATGTTTGTGTGCTTGGCTCTTGGCCGTGCTCCCTCAATAAAACTGTTTTGCTGCTACTCCAATGTCTGCTAGTGTTGCTTTGTCTCAGCAACTGCAGAGTGTAATTTTCCACTTCCAATAAATATGAAGTTTTATTATTTCTAACAGAAATTACTGACGTTACAGTGTGGCAGTACAGTTAAGGGATAAAAATGTGTTATTGACTAATATTTATCAAATAAATAATAAAGTGTGTTTTGGTGCTTGTTTTTTTTTGTTTTGTTTTTTTTTTTAAAGCATGGAACAAATTTTTTTAAAAATGTGTGGAAAACTGAGTCCTCCCCACACATTCAAAATCATTAACGTCTATGGTTATCAGGGTCGTGGGTTAATTACAAAGTGTTACATCTTTTGTGGCATACATACAAGCCTTAGTGCTTTGGTAAACTTGGGTAAATACTAACCATGGAACAGTCACTGTGTAACTACCGCTGACATTTATTACTGATTAATCAATGCTTCACAGAAACTTGAATCACATTCTGGCGAAACAGTGGAAAGTTGTTTATTAAATTCCCAAAAAATCTTGCAACAGCAGCTTAGTCTGTAGAGAAGTTTGAATCTGTTTCTTCTGTCTAGTTTTATAAATCCTCCTTTCTGAGCATCATGTTCTTTTGTTTAATTACATTTCATAAGCATTTCATACATTAAAGTACACAAAAGCAATCTTTTGATACCCTGTCCATCAAATACAGTGTTCTCTCATGATCAGATCTTTATTCAGTTCACCCACACGTGTTAACACGATCATATCATTGTCAATTAAAGGTTTTATGCTTAATTCAGTTTACCTTCTGTTGCTAAATAACAGGCCCAGTAGTAGTTTTCAGGAGCTTTCTGGATATTACACCTTCAAGAGATATGAAAATGTATTTAACAACAGTGCTCTTTTCCACACCACCTCCTGGTTTCAAACTTTAATATAAAACTGCAGAGTTCAGTGTTGGTTGATTTTTAGCTGCCTCCCCTTAAACTCAGCCGGAGTCTCCGATTGAGCTCCTTCCTCAGTAGGTCTCTTTCTTTCCGGATTCCCTGCAACACCGTGCGGTTCTCCTGAGCTCTGCGCACCAGGTAGGGCAGCGTTTCGTCCACTGAGCCATAGGGCACTGACTTGTACACTGAGTAACCCTCCTTAGCTGGAAGGGAGAGGGGAGATGGGATGCTGTGATTATCAGACAAGTCAAAACCATAGCTTCCTTTCTCAACCCACTCAGGCAGTGATTGTGCATAGGTTTATCAGTTTTGGTGATGAAAGCGTGGACAGTCATTTAATAGTTATGTTAAGTGCATCAGTCAAGCTGTGATGTGACGAAAATCAGCTCACCCAGTGTAAGGGAGACGTGGTCACACATGCCCAGCAGCTGACCGAAACACACTGAGCCTCCATCTCTGTCTATCCCCAACTCCTCCATTCTGATGAGCATGTGCACAACATTTATATATTAAATGGCAGTGATTCCCAACCTTTAGGGGTCATAAATACATTTGAGGGGTTGTACCTTTCTCACCAATAAACATCTATCTATAAACCTCTATCACATAAGACCAAAGGAACACCCCTAAGCTTAATTTTATCCTTATTGTATTTGCTCTGCAAGACAGTTGAAAGTATCGTAAATTCTGCAAAAAAAGTAATTGTTTGTGATTATTTCTTGGATGTAACAATGCTACTTGGAAAAACAATCTTATACTGTTGGAAAGCATTTGGTGGTTGAGCAGCAGTTGAGTATCTGAGTTAGCCCATGAAAAACTTCAATCCAGTAACATTTGTTGTATTTTTATATTTAAAGTAGTTATGAAAACATTTGCTGATTTGTCAACTTTATCTCTCTAGTATGGATTTTACATTGGCTCACCTATAACTGCACTTCCATTATGCATATGTTACACACATACCACCTCGATTACGTCGTTGTGGATTCTCACCGTTTCACAGCTCGTCTCACTGACTCCTCGTTGTGAGTGGCCACTATGATCCTGTACCGCTCAGGTTCCTGGGATATGACGTCCAGCATCACATCAAGGCATCCGTTATAACTGTTCAAGAAGACGTGAAATCTATCAAGAGTCGAATCAAGATAAACAAAAATGATAGTTGACTGTTGCACTCAGGACATTTTCCTTCTGTCTAACCAACCTGTCATTGGTGTCCTCCCAGCTCTGATGGATGGGGTCCTGGTGACCCTCTTTCATCGCTAGTTTTCTCTCTTTGTCCATGTAGGCTCCTCTCACCAGCTTGACACCCAAACAGAAACCCTCATTCTTGGATAGAGACAGCGCGTCTAAGAGGAGAGACCTGGAGTTCTGATAACCACAGAATTTAACCACAGACACAAAGAGAATTAAAACCATTAACTGTCTCAGTGCAAGTGACATAAAGTGTGTGATATTTGATGATAATATGAGAAGAGAAATAAAGATAAAGATAGTTGCCTTCAGGTAACATTGATATGTGTTCCAAATCCAGGTACCATCTTTGTTAAATTTCTTCATCATTGCCATGGTGACAAGAGAGAGGGCGGGGTTCATGTAGGTGTACTCAGCATCAACCAGGACTCTGACTTTGTTCACACTTGCCTAAAAAAGTTTTATTCATTTCATTCATTTGCATCTATTTTCTTTAATAAATATTCAATTACAGTCGTGCATGATTTTAAAATAATATAATCCCCAACTATTTTTTGTATACTTGTGCCGAACTGACATCACTTTGAAATGGTCTCCAATTTGTATAGCCACCTCAGGCACAGTCAGAGCTACAGTTTTGGCCCTGACTGAGGAGGAGGTGGAGTTTACAACCACCAAGTTCTGGTTGTGGAAGTCAGGAGAGGGGCAGCCAATCAGAACAAAGTGGGCTTCTAGGCAGAGGGCATTACAGAGACAAGCATTAATAGACCGTCTAAATGCCAATATTTGCATGAATTACATATTTAAAATTGTTTTTATTTGTTAAAACAGTGAATACTCTTGGTACATCTCAGAATAAAAGTGTGTGAACATAACAGGTCCCACCTATGGGAGCATTTGTTAAGTGTTTGATTGTCTCTCCCCTACCTCAGCTATCTTGTTGAGTCTCAGTAGGCCAGATTGTAAGTGGGCAGCTTCCTTTTCATCTAAACCGGGGAAGCTGATTGGCTGAAAGAGACGATTTTAGGCAAAACTTGTTTATATGGGAACTGAAAGGTGACACCTAAGAAACTGGATCACTTGTTGAATTGTGGACTCACCTCACCATCCATTGATCTGATGAGGAGATTCAGATCGTATGGCTGTTGCCTGATGATGTTCGTGAGTTTTACCTTTAATACAACATTTTCAGGAAATAAACAGTGTCAAAATTGAAAAAAAAAGAGAGGCAAGGCAGATAGATAGGGGGAGCTGGGTTTGCACATTCAAGAACAACCTGGAACAGCTGTGGATACACCAAACTCTGAAATGTGTGTCCTTATCTTTTTTCCCACATATTTGAAGCCTCTGATGTTAACACCCCAGTTCCCATACATCCAGAATACTCAGAAATGCCTCCACCTACCCACCCACTCAAAAAAAAAAAGTTTAAAGTCCCCTCGAGCATCTGTTCTAAAAAATAAGAATAATAAGGACTGGGGATTTGGAAGCCTTACACACAGCTCTGGGCTGAGCAGCGCTGTGATCTTCAGCTGCATCATCGGGTCTTTGCTCCAAGCGTTGCTGTGGGACATTCGCACACACTCCAGCATGGTGTCCATGTTGTCGTCATATCTTTTCTCACTGCAGGCAATAAACCATAAACCGTAACAGGAGAACCACAAAGAGTGGACTTCACACCCAAGTGTAACAGCTGTGCACAGTTGTGTGTGTTGTGGGTTGGAGCTGAGTGTGAGGTCCTTTAACTTTTGTCCTCATACGCTTGAGATGCAGAGGCAGGCAGGAGGTGGGCTGGGACCTATACTGCAGACTTCAGACAGTCTACAAGCCACAATTCATAGAAAAATACATAAACAAAAAAACGTATGAAATGTCTGAAATTATGTACAAATTAATGCAAACCTGTTGAGAAGAGATTTTAAGAAATTTCAAGATTTCAAGAAAAAAATCCATCAATCTACGAGCAGTCTCAGCTTCCACAGAGGAAAAACAGCTTCTATCAGACTCGCAGTGTGTATTGGATTCCCGTTGACCAAATTCAGAACATATATGAATATTTGACACTCTTTTCTTTGCCTATTTTTATCAAAATAAATAAATACCACAAACATTTTATTTTATTTCATGTGGTAGGTGCAAGACAAATATTAAAGACATTGTTTGTAGCTGCACAAGAGTGAGCTATTGAGTTTGTAAGGCTGGCTTTGAGAGGAGCAATCTCTCCCACACAACTGCTCTTTAAGCAAAAAACATCTGCATCAGATTTTTCTCACATTTGTGATTTGTGATGTGTTTCTTTCATGGTTGTGTGCAGTTAAATGAGTTTTTCTGTCTCTAGCAAAATTAGAAATGTATTTATTTGTTCTTGTATTTCCGAATCACATCATTGTTCAATTAAGTTAAGTTAATAAGTGTCCCGAAAAACCTAAACGTCCACATGCATTGATCTAAAGTGTAGTGAAGGCTAAAATCTGCCCAGCAGCTACGAAACTTCCAAGTAATAGGATTGCATTGAGTGGAAATTAAAAGTGTCTTTTGAAGCAGCCTTTCAGCGACTTCTTAGACTCAGTCATACCCGGTGCTTTCTCCGAGGTCCTCCTCGATCGGCACGGCCAGCATGGGTCTCATTCCCTGCAGGCTCATCTTCTGCATAGACTGCGAGATTTCAGTCTCATTTTCTCCAGCCACAAACTGGGCATACACAGTGGGCCTCAGCAGCAAGGAAAACCCCCTTTTCCCCAGGAGCGTGCGTGCCACCGACATCAACTGAAATTAGCAGAAGAGGAAAGTGGAGCAAACGTAGTGAATGGATTGAATGCCAGATGTCAATTTGTATATTTCTAAGCTTTTCTGACAAACCGCAGTCTCACCTTTCCACAGTTATTAACCAGCACTGGGAAGGAGCAGAGGCGGAAAACACCCAGAGCACGAAGCAGCTCACCCAGACTCTTCACCTTGAAGGCACGGGGATCCTCAAAGGCCAGAGTGTCTGAGAGCAGTTCATGCTGTTTCGCCGCTGCCACCCTGGAGGCCGCAGAACTCAGGAGCCTCACCGGCAAAATGTGAGGGAGAGAGAGACGTAAATAAGAGCACAGCATGGTCCCGGGAGAAGTGTGCAGTGTGTGACTGATGCAGCTTGTAGATAAAGCTTTTTCTTTTCTTTGTTTCCTCTCAAATGCAGCAGTGTGTTAAAAAAAAACAGACTCCGAGTGATCGTCTCAGGAAGAGTTTTTCCCTGTTGAAAGAAGAACGTGTCTGTACAGTTAGTCGGCCTTACTCCAAGAACGGTGAGTCACAATCATGATGACTCAGAAGCAGCGTCTGTTACTATCCGTTGCAGTAATAAAACTGTATAAACAAACACCTTACCGTCCATCGTAACAGTGGCACTCGGAGGAGCTAAACAATGAAAAGCCAAAGCTTTGACAGTCCAAGTGTGAGCCGGTAGAACTTATCATATTTGGTTAACTCGCTGGTTAATAAATGACAACTTGGAAATTTGAGTAAACATCAGGTTGACCCTGAGAATGAAAATCAAACGAATGGACAAGAAAAGCTCACCTGTGTATAGATATAATGTATAAGATATATAATCATGTTGAATCTAGTCTTTTTTTATTGTTTCCTAGAAGTTTTAAAATAGATTTGTCTGCAGAGTGCAATTCACGGCAGGAACCATGCATGGGTTCAGATGGTAGTCCCATTAATGTGGATCAAATTCAATCAAATAGTTGATTAAAGAACTGTGTAGTTTGTGGCCCATGTGATGTTACAGTAATGAACAGGAGAGAAAATTGTACACTTAACAAATGCTGAAAGCTCCATTATATCTAGAGAAGGGTTGAGCTCAAACATCTGTTTCCCCAAAAGCCACGAAAAGCAGCCAAGAGAGGAAATGATTAACTGCTGCCTGCTGACGTCCGCGTCAAGTACCTTTGACTTGTTAGTCTAAAAATTCTGTTAATCCCCCACAATCTCTGCTCTCCCAGCCATAAAAGTACTCATAGCTGTCCACAAAATGACCGCACTGTGGCAGAGATCAGTGACAGAGCTTTAACTGCTTCTAATCTTCTAGATTAGGGGTGTCAAACTCATCATCAAAGCTAAAACTTTTGCATAGCAAATTATAAGATAGAGTCATTTTCTGAGTAAAACTCAATGGAAAGAAGTAAAATTAAATTCTAAAAACTTTAACATATAAACCATCTATTTACAAAATAGATTTTCACATTTGATTGAATGAATGGGGTGGAGCTTACTAGACATTCAATCCTGACCCATGTCTGAATATAGAAAATCAGATGTTTCCTGTTTAGTCTTCCTTGTAATTTGCATAACAGCAATTATGAGGTACACTTATATGAGAAAAATAAAGCTTTCAGTGTAGTTCTGAAACTGGTTATCGGCAAGTGTGAGCAACTCTGTAAATGCAGAAGGTTTGATAGTTTAGTTCTGGGATGTTCAAGTCTGTGTTAACACAATACAATGATACGATTGTTAGTGCCCATCAGTCTGGAAAGTTCATGACAGTACACTCAGCAAAAGACTGAAAAAGTATGGCTTGTTTGGAAGGGTTCCAAGACCAAAGTTGCATCTGAACAAACCACAAGACTTCAGGAACAATGTCCCTTACTTCCAATAAGACCAAAAGTGGAAGTGAGAAAGTGAGAAATCCAAGCGCAGGCATAACAGCAGAAACACCTCATACCAACTGTTGAACACAGTGGAGGAGGGGTGATGATTTGGGCTTGTTTTGCAGCTACAGAACCTGGCAGTGCTGACATCTTTGATTGCTAACTCGGGGTATGTCTGCCTTTCTGAGTTGAGGCAGGATTCCACAAAAGACATTTCTGACTAGGAAGTCGGAATTTTCTTTTGACTTTTTGAGGAACACACCATAAGTGACATCATGGTGGCAGCGTCCATCCTTTTTATACAGTCTATGCTTTCATTCAACATTGATGAGAGTGGTAAGTTACACTGATTGTTTGGGGCTAATATGCATAGATTTTCCAACCAGTCCAACAGTCAAATTTAAGAAGATGATTTAAGGCAGAAATTCACTCAAGAGTGCTCGATTTTTTATTTTTTACATTGTATCTTTAGTTTCCAGCCTTTACTTAAACTAGTCATACCTTCTCAGTAACTCCCCTCAGCTGGAAAGTCTCAGCTGGATATCTGACAAATCCTTCAAGCTACATACAAATATTACAGTCTTTGTCAGCAAAATATTTCAGTCGAAAAGGATTGAGTCACAAAAGCTTGAAAAAACAATATTTTATTTTCACACTGGAATGAATATAGAAAAGAAAATCTTCAACAAGTATATACAAACGAGGCCCAGTTTCATCAGTCTGTCAGCTGAACTGCTGAGAAGACACACAAACACTGTGCACAACACTGTGCTTAAGCTAATTCTACACATCATTGATTCCCCTAAAAGTTCATCCATATGAAAATACCATATTTCAAAACATTGGTCTTGTGCTCATTTCCAGGTAGGACCCCTGTGAGAGTGAGTGGCCATGTTGTTGCCTGTACAAGTGCCTGAATGGGATTGAGAGGGAGGGGTGAGGGTCCTGACATAGCCGGAGAGGGTAGGATTTAAAGGTGGGGTAGAGGGCTGGGTTAGGGGCAGAAGGGGGAAGTGATGGATCCAGCTGTGGGAGAAGAGATGGGTGGTGCCGTACCATCTCTGGACGATAAGGTGGTGCAGGATTGAAGGGAGGCACTGCACCAATTTCAACAGCAGGATATGAGGGCGTCGAAGATGATGTACAAGGATTGTGTGCTACTGGCGGCAGTGTGGCAGCAGGAGTGACCGACTGCTGGAAAGAAGAAGCAACAGCCAAGCAAGAGGAGGGTTGAAAAGGAGGATGAGGAAGGGTGGATGGTGGGTAAGGGAAAGAAGAGGGAGGAAATGCAGTAGCTGGAGCAAGTGAGGGAGGTTGAGCTTGGTGGGTCAGATTTGGGAGGTGGAGGGCAGGGTGGGCCGGGCTGGGAGATACATGGGGAAAAGGCAGATTTTGCATCTGTGGGGGAACAGATGGAGGAGCAAAAGATGTGGAAGAAGCATGCATGGGTAAGGAGCAAGACAGAGCTGGAACTGTTGGTTGGTTTTGACAGGGGAAAGGCTGAGCAGTGCTCAGAGTGGGGCTGGGATTTGTTGGCACAATATTTTGATACATAAACGCTGCAGAGCTTTGATCACTGGGTGAATCAGTGGCGAGAGGTCCGGCCTGTAGCTGCTGGCCAGGCTGGGTGAGCAGAGAATGAACAGCTACTTGGTCCTGGAGATCTGACGGACATGTGGTGGACGACGGGGCATGAAAAGAGGCATCAGTAGAAGTGTGGGGGCTGATGGTGTCTGGGACTGTATGGTAGTTGTTTGAGGAGGAGGAAGGGGAGGATGATGACGAAAGGAGTGATTGTGGGGAGGTAGAGCTGGAAGGGGGCGGAGTGGGGAAGGTGAAGGAGGTCTGCTGCAGCGAGGGAGTGTTGGAGGTGGAAGAGAGCGCGGGGGAAGATGACAGAAGGGAGGGATAGTTGATAGGAGGGATGGAGGGCTGAGGATCGGATCTGTCCGAGGGGTCAGAGGCCGGATGGGAGGGGAAGGAGGAGGATGACTGAGGGAGCGGAGCAGAGGGGAAAGAGGAGGAGCTGGCTTGAGCAGCAGGGAAGCTGGAGGTGTAGGCTGCCTCAGCCATTGTGTCTGATCTGTGGAGGAGAAAGGAAATGAGAGCTTGAATCAATTTAGTGTCGTAATTTCTGAAAATATTAATAATCAGCCATTAGAGATGTGTGTAAACCACACATCTCCTAGCAGTAAGACTGAACCAGAAATTTTGACATGGCTAGGTTAGGTAATGTAAAGAAGAATTTAGACTAAAAATATAAAACATTATTCTTTGTATAGTCTATGTGAATCATGCTAATATCAATCTACATTCCTCTGCCTCCTACCTTTCAATCATACTATTTGCCCTCTCGCTTCCTGGCAGCTCTTGAATGCCACTGGCCAATGTGATGCTGATGTCAGACATCTGGGATGCCATAAACTCCTGGCCGAGGTCCAGTGACTGCTCCGGGACCAAAGTGTCCTGATAGGAGGTGTCCCCTGGTCTGAACCCACAGGAGGTTTCGGGCAGTGCAGGCAGAGAGGCCAGAGCGAGGGCCTGCAGGTCTGCACCGGTTACTGGGGGCTGCTGCAGGAGCTCAGTGGAGTCGCATGGATCACAGTTCACTGATGGCAGACAAGTGGAAATGTTTTAAAATGAGAACTACATTACATTCATTTTTAAATTAAGTTACTTAACGTGCCATAAATCTGGTTTTCCCCCTTACCTATATCTAAAGTTTCTGTCAAGACGGCAATTTTGCGTTTCTGTCTCGCATCTCTTTGTCTATAAAGAAAAAAGGCATTTAGATCCTGCACAACAACAGATGAATGTAGACTGTGAGTTTTTTGCTGCTTGTGTTGGGAATTACTTTTTGCTGTTCATGCCGTCTTCACGGAAGCCTTTAGCAAAGGGGTTGGAGTTGATCTTAAGCTCAGTGATCTGAAAGTAAACACAAAACACATTTAATATTACATTACATGTGTTGTTTGAAATCATGTTCTTAATGTTGCAAAGAATGTCTTATATGTCAAATGAATGAGTGTCTCTGTGAGTCTGTTGCTTGGTAACACAAAACTCACAGTCAGAGCAGAAAATAACGGTACCTTGCTGTTCTGGTAGGCGGTGACGGTGATAAACTGGGTCTCGGGGAAAACAAAGGAGTGCTGCCCTCCACCCCACCTCAGTACATCCCGGGCTTCTATCACATGAATTCTGGGCTGGTATCGATGCAGAGAGTGTAGGATGATCTTTGAATAGAAGAAAAAGGATTAACTCAACATGCACCACTGAAGGTTATGTGCTGTATCTCCGCTAGGCCTGTTCATGTGCAGTACGTACATGTCCCTTTGTGTCCAGGGTGTTGTTTGTGAGCTTGGCGTAGTGAAATGAGATGGTGCGGCTCTGCCAGTGGGCACCTGTGGCAGGAGAATCTGGGTGGATGAACACCCGGTCTGGTAGCCTCGCCTCTGCAGCTCCAACAGCTTGCCACCCGCCACCTTGGAAACGATAACGGGAGTTGTCAACGGGAACAATATCCAGGAGGAGGATGTAACGGAGTGATGGATTCAGGCCCGACAGCTTCAACTTCAAACCAGGAAACATCCGTCTAAAAAAACAAAATGAAATAGGTTCAGGACACCAAAGGTCACAGAAAACAGTAAATGAGAAGGAATTAGGGAAGAACTAAAACTGATGAAGGCAAGATGGGATGAAAACATTAAAAACAGAGGAGTATAAAGTTAGAAGACTGTAGACTGTTACGACCCATTTAGGAGGCCACGACTTAACATAAAGTGATTTTATTTCCCCAAGATGGGTCGTGATATGACTTTGGGGCTTGTCTGGGATAAATTGCTACACCCCACAAATAAGGGCTAGGGGATAAGGGGAGTAATACAGATGAAAAAAATAAACTGGAAGTATAATTGCAGATGACTCGAAGGTCAAGGGTCAGTGGTCGTACATACAGCATGTACACTTCTACAGTAATCTCTCACCTGCCCTTCTTTGTGATGATCATCTCTGTCCCCACCGAGCTGAATTGCTTCCATAAAGACGAGTTCTCCAGCTCCATCTTCACCTCATCTTTCGGGGTTGTGGTTGCAGCCTCACTGGAGACGGGAGCAGGAGGAGGAGGAGCCAGCAGCCTTGGAGGCAGAGCTTTGGCGGCTGCTTCGCATGCTGGAGGGAACAGCGGTATATGCACAGGTGCCTCCCGCTCTGTGGGAAAGAACAAATCCAAGAAAAAAAAACTTTATTTAACTGGTGAAAGTGAAGCAAATATGGAGTCATATTTTAATTGTATACTTGTAAATTAAATATATTTAATTACTTGTACAAACTCACTAAGTGTTCATTCAATCTTTTCCATCTGATCTAAAACCACTTTCATGTATTTTCAGGTGTACAAAAAAAAGGTTTAAAGAGTAAATTGTGTCTTCAGCACTTAACTGGAACTTTCAGTGCAAACGTTTTTTAATGTAGTATTTTTGGTTTGGCTGCAAAAAAAAATGCCCCATCATGCCTTTGTCTTTGCTGTAGGGCATTAATATATTTGTTTTGTCATTTTCTAAGGACCTAAAAAGTGAGAAATTAAAAAGGTTCTGATTTACAAAAACATTTATTCCTTAATGTACAATTAATTGTATAAAATAAGACATCTGTTTATGTTTATTGCTTAAACATGAATGCATTCAGTCCCTCTCACCTCTGTAAAAGCAGTCTCCAATCCTTTGTGGTCCCAGAGTCAAACCAGGGAACATCTCCATGCTCAGCATAGTCCTTCTTGTCTGTCTTTGTCTCTTTATTCGTCCTCTTCACCGGATCCAAATTAACATTTCTTCAGCTCCTTTTGCTCTCTCCTGTTCCTCGTACAGATTTTCCTCTGCTTTCTATAACAAAAACGTAGCTGCAACTAGAGAGCTTTTCTTAAAATTTTCACTCAACTTCTGACTCGTGTTCTTAACCATCGGCTGTCCTTTTTCCGTCAGAGCCCACAGGGCTGACGTGCTCTCTTAAATAGGTGAGTGGGACTTCACACCTATGGCCAAATGGGCCCATTTTCACATAGAGTTTTATTTGCCTCCCTGTCTCTCCTCCCTTTACCCTCAATTCTCATTTCTGTTCCAACAAAGAAAACAAACAACACTCGTCACATTGGAGGAAATCAGGGTTTATCTCAATATCTGAAAACACTGATTGTGATTTACTTTCCTTTATTCTTTTACTTACTCAGTGCACTGAAGATCATTATTTTACACGCAAATTGGTAAACTATCTAACTATAGATGCATGGAAGGTCAAATATGCTAAATCACAACCATCAACAAGAACATGCATTAATGCATCAAGCACAGTCCAATACAGCAGTCTACCCCTTCTTTATATTTTGTTGGGAAAATGGGAAATAGATCCAGCAATTGATTAAAACATACAAACATCCATGAAAATGTAGTATATAAGAAAAAAACAGAATTTTGACAATTCTATAATCAGTTTGAAAGCTGATATTTGGTATGACCACCTTTATTCTTTAACACAGACTGAATTGTCTTGGGAAGCCTTCTTGTCATTCCTTGACGTACTCTTCAGGAATACTTCTCAAGGCTTTTTGAAGAAAATTCGGAGCGCTTCTTTGGATGATGGCTGCCTTATGTTCTCTTCTCTGTTAAGATGATCCCTCACTGCTTCAGTAATCTATGGCCAATCTATGGCTAATTATTATAACATCTTCATCTTACAATATTACATATTTTGAGGAAACTGCTGTTGTGATTTGGCACTATATAAATAATACTGAACTGAATTGAACTGATAGTGTTCCTTTATATGTTTGTTTCTGTCCAAGCATGTTTTTACTGCATTGTCAGTGTATTTGAGGTTGTTGTCATGCTGAAAAACACAGATACTGCCAATCAGATGCAGTCCAGATGGTTTTGCACTGTCGCTCATAATCTCACTGTACTTTTTTGCAGTGCCATTAATTTTTAAAAGATCTCCAACACCACTGATGGAAATGCAGCCCCAAACCATGACAGATCCTCCACCTTGTTTTGCAGATGTCTGTAGACGCTCACTGCTGTTCCTCTCTCCTCACATATTCATCAAGATTTGAACCAAAACTTTCAAATTTGGGTTCATCACTCCATAACTGCTTCCCTTCCTTAAGAATAGCTTCTTGATAGCAAATCTTTCACTGAGACCATTTTTGTTAAGGCTTCATTAACAATAACCTGAATGAAGCATCTCTCAGGTGCTGTGTCAAGTCTTTTTTGGATATTTTATTCCCTATTCCTTAAGGACATGACTTTCAGATACTGTTTGTCTGCTATATGTTTTTTAGACATGTCCCATCTTCTTTTGTCCTCCACCTGTCCAATTTCCTTAATTATTTTAAGGAAACACTGCACACCTTGCTAAGATATGCCAAGGTTTTGGCTAATAGCTCTTTAGACGCCTTTTTTTGTATGCTTAAACAATTCATTAATCAGTGTAAAGAGGCATTCCTCTGAATATGGTCAGGTACAAGGACTGGACGAAAAATGACCCCAAAAAAGCCAAAGTGCAAAGAAAAGACTTTCAGAGAGCCTCAACACCAATTTAAAACCTACATGGAAGTCTGGTGGTTCAAGGCATTTGCACAGTAATGCATGCAGGAGAAAATAAATAAATTTTTATTTTATTATAATTAGTAACTATTTACTTTTGTTGTTTTTTGCATTTATTGATGTAAATGCAGAATAATTTATACATAGTTATCATCTAGCTATTTTTTTTTACCTTTCTTCATTTTCTCTAATGAATAGTTCTTGGAAATGCAAAACTTCTTATACATTAAAGAAGTTTATTGCTTGGTCCCCTGGGGCTTTCTGATGACTTGATGACATGTTTCTTCCTCCCAGCAGGCTGCCTGTTAGGCTGTCTCAGCAGGGAGTCAGACCCTGAGTTTAGGTGGAGGAGGACGACAGTTTGGCCAGCGGCTGCAGTTTGGCCACTAGACAAGTGTGACTGTCTAAGTGTTTATATGCAAGTTTGTATTTAGGGATTATGTGACCAAAACAATGGACCCGTTCAAACTGATTCACAGTTTCCTGATTTTTTTGTGACTGACATATGTTAAGCAGGCATGTAAATGTAGCTGCACCACAGGGTCAATACACTCATTTGCAAGCAAAAGTAAATGTGTTTGGATTAAATAATCATTAATAGGAATGGTCTGCACAGGATTTAAGGAGTAAAAAATGGAGTAACCATAATTTGTTTAATAATTTTTGTAGTCTTGCATCTGAACACCACTGCAGACGAGTTTAAATGATTAAAATGTGACTTTCAGCTTTCAAGTTTTGCATTAACTGTTTAGGAGTTATAGTCATTTTTATAGACAGCCCTTCATTTTCAAATGGTCAAAATCAGACAATTGATTGATAAGCTGTTTCATGACCAGGTGAGGCCCTTTTCCTTGAAATTTAAACACAAAAAATAATTATAGCTGATGTGGATTCAAAATTTTTGAATTTTTTTAGCTTTTCGTTGTAATTTTAAAGCTGAGCCCCAAAGAGATGTCGGTGGAGCCCGTCATTAGATTGGAAAAACAATATTATTTATCAGAGCAGCAAAAACATGAGGAGTGGAGGAATCTTAAGAAAAGCAACTTGACAACAAGTAAATGAACACCAAGTCAAGGACACTCTGGAGAAGAGAAGCCTTCATGAACTTGTGCCAGAATAATGGGAACATTTAACAGCTGATGATCTGAAGCATACCGCATTAGCTGTCAAACATGCTGGAGGCAGTATTATGGCATTATTATTATTATGGTATTGGTATAATTTGACTGCCAGTAGAACCAGGTCACCGGTGTTTCTTGACGATATGACTGCTGTTTGGAATAGCAGGATAAATTAAGAAGTGTACAGGGCTGCAGTCTGCTCAGATTCAGCCACATGCTGCAGACCTGATGAACAGCACTTCAAAGACCCAAAGCGAACTGCTAAAGCAAACCAAGAGATCTTTGAGACAAAGAAATGGGATATTCCTCAGCGCTCAAGTCAATCACCTGATCTCAAACCAACCCATCATGCTTTTCACTCCCACAAACAAGCAGCAACTGAAGACTGAAAAGGCCTCAAAACGTCTCAAGTGAGTGAATAATAATCTTTAAATTTAACAGTATATCATTTTGTCCAATTACTTATGAGTCTCTGAAAAATGAAGGAGTGTTTTTTTTTTTCATCATAATTTCGAAACAGTTAATGCTCATTTTAAGCCCATCATCTAAAGATGTCTGCACTTAAGTCACTCCACTGTGACAGTGTGCAGAAGCAAAGTATAAAAGTGAAATATTTTACTCTAAATTTTACTTTAAAGTAAAAATACATTATCATTTTATATCAGCATTTTTTTCTTGCGTGCAGCAGTCCTCATTCTGCTTTTCCTGAATCAGTTTCAACTCCCTGACTTGGTAAAGATCACAGAAAGTTGTCATAAGAAACTTTAGTTCAACAGGCTGCTGCTGAGTTTCATTAGACTTATTAACCAACAGTTTCCTCAACAGACTTTCAAATATAAATCAAATAGATACTTTAAAGCACATTACACTCTGCAGCTTTGCCTCACTGTGGATGATGCCCTGCAGTATATTTATCCACCTCGTAGGGCTCAGTGGGAGAAGGAAACTTTCAAGCTGACAGGCCTCAGACCTACCTGCTTGCACTATAAAAGTGACAGCTGGAGTCGGTTTACAGGAACGAAGTATACGCGTTGTTCTAGCTGTTTTCCTTCTCCATTTGTGTGTTGTTAGGGATAAAAGCTGCTGAGGACTGAAAGGAAGCGGAGGTGTGAACACCACACTGAGAGAAAAGCCACTACCCTGATGGGGGGGCAGCGAGGTGTGTGATGTCTCCTAATGTTTTTATGAAAGAACAGGTGTGTCATAGGCGGTGCAGGCGTAAGACTCTGTAAAAGTCAATAATGAGGACTGTTACTAGTTTTGTTTTTGTTTTTAAGCCTCAGCAGTGGGGCAGGAGTACGTGCACTGAAGCAATACCAAAGGCCTGCTCTTTGACATGTATGTGCTAAATCGTTTGATTTCCATCCATGTTTGTTCAGAGGTTAAAAGGTCATCTTGTTGAGAAGAACCTGTCACTTTCATTTATCTTTCACAAGTTATGAGATACATTAAAAAAAAAAATCCTTGTATTGCAGCTTTGAATCTTCATAGCTGGCTCAGGCTGGTGCTGATGTCTCCTGTGGAGCAGGTGGGGTCCAATATCCACGTTTATACAGCAACAGCAAACACTTTAATCCGATGAGGATTACCTTCTCTCTGTGCAGGAAGCAGAAACTATTCATTTTAGGAAAAAAAAACTTGCAGATGCTGAAATTCCTCTCGGCATGGAAGCAAAGGTCACATCATCGGGATTAAAACACACGATGTGTCGTCTGCATGTAGGATCTGCATGCATTAAGATTACAGATTATCTTCGACTCGCACTGCATCTGTTAGCTGATGATATTTTGTCTTATTCCACACGCCAACAGCACATTTTGATCAACCACAGCCCATTTTATTAAGACCCTTCCAGAGAGACATGATAAATACAACAACATTTAACAATATTTTCAAGGCACAGCCAGTGATAGCCTTACGTAAAGAGCCTGTATGGCAGGGTTGCCAAAATGTCACACATATCTGTAGTAAAAAGTCATCTTTCAGAAAAACTACTGTAACTTCCAATCAAGAGTCAGTCAAACGACCTCCAGAGGGTCTCTGTCAGCCTTCGACAGGACCACTGTTACGCTATCGGGCAGGCGCACGGCTAGTCTCTCCCTGAACACAGCCAAGTAACCCCGCTCGCTGTTGCTGTGGTCACTGAGGATCACGCTGGTTCCTTTTGCCACAGCATCCAGCACTTCATGGTGGGACATCTCCCCTGAAAAAGGGGCATAATTATGTCTGCAAGCGTTGTGATATGAAGACGTTTTAGTGATATTTAAACTAATAAAATTAAATGTTTGTTACCTGTGACATAGAGGTCCGCCTTGACTCCATTCAGTACTGAGGCCCCTGACCCAGCACATACAGCCACAGTGCACACAGAGGACTCTGGGGAAGGAAGGAAAAAAAAAACAGGGACATGACTTTTCTTCTTTCTGTGTGGAGTTTGCATGCTCTCTCTGTTCCTCTGGGTGCTCCAGCTTGTTGTTCTGCTCATTCAGATTATCAGTGAATTTAAATTTTCTGTGCATGTGAGCGTTAACGACTGTGAAAGACTCCCAAACTGACCAGAGTGAACTCTGCCTCCGTACCAGTGTTTATGAACTCATGTCCTCCATGACCTTCTACTGCAGGGATGTCCAACTAATTTGACATCATGGGCCAC
Source organism: Neolamprologus brichardi (assembly GCF_056152115.1). Lineage (NCBI taxonomy): Eukaryota > Metazoa > Chordata > Actinopteri > Cichliformes > Cichlidae > Neolamprologus > Neolamprologus brichardi. Next base: position 12,431,432 of record NC_142111.1, read on the forward strand.
ATGCGGCCCACTTTGATCTTAAGTGGACCGAACGAGCGAAACTGCCCTTTCTGTCAGTGTAATGATATTGAACTACACGTTTAATCCCACTTAATATAAGAAAAAAAGAGTGCAGAGCTAATGGATGGAAATTCTTGATTCTCTACCCTTACTGCACCAGTGGTAGAAATTAAATTTGAGCGTGTTATAATTGAACTATTCTAATTTAGTGACAGATTCGTGTGTGTCCACTCGTCTCTCACCCGGCGTCTGCCCCCAGCCCAGAGCCAAACGGAGGTGACTCAAACCCAGGTGAGACTTCAGTTTTTGGACGGCTGCTCTGACAGTCACTGGCTGGTCCAAAACGCTGCAACGGCCTTGGCCGTGGCCCAGGAGAGGGGGCTAAAGAAAAGATGAAGTGTTACTAATACGAACAGAACAAGTTAATCATAACAATAGTCAGGAACTTTTTCTTCAGATTCCTGTAACAGCCCGCACCTTTTCTAACTTTACGATGGTGAGAGACTGGCTGGGAGTGCCGTGTCCTAACAGAGCCTGGACACTCGGGGTCAGCGCTGAGTCACAACAGGTTACGCTGACATGGATACCACTGCTGTCTGGTCTAATATGAAGAGACATGAACTGTTATTTACCAGTACAAAGAAACAAAAGACTTAATAACATCAAGTGTACGATTTACATCCATTACATAACTGTCATGTCGCGATAACTGAGACATGAATTTTGAAAACATTGGTTTCTGACTGTGCTGAGGTTCTTTCAGACTCTTTGTTCCATGTTTAATCCATGATTTACAACTACAGAAAAGCTTCTTTCCCAACTTAAAAGGCACTTTGAGTGATGTAAGTGTACTGTGATTGGTCCGGGTGTGAGTGTCAAACACATAAATCGAACGACCACTAAACAAAGGTGACATTAACATCAGTAAAGCATTAGCCACGCAAACAACAGCTGTTAAAGCAAGGCTTAAAAAGAAGAGGAAAAAAAACACAAAGAAAAATCTGCAAATATATGCAAGGAGGAAGAAGAGAAATTCATCATTAAGTTTGGATATATTATTATTTCTAAAACAAGAAAAAAAGATTTCGATTTTGAATATGGTGTCTTATATAGGGGGGGGGGGGAAAATCACACTAAAGTTGGATCAAAATGTTGTTCATTTTTCTTTTTTTCCATATTCAAACTTTAGTATGTGTAAAATTATTCACCCGACTTAGTTTTAAAAGGATATTATGTGCTTTATGCATGAGAAACTGTAGATAAAGTATCCGTCCTCTACAGTTTCTACAGTCTTAGAAATATGCTTTCAGTGATAGAATATCCAATTATTTTAAGGCCTTCAAGCATCCATACTCGTAGTGCCATACTACCTAATGTTTACTATAATAATGACATTTTGGTTTTAGTTGGGAAAAGGGGCTAAAGACAGCCTTACTTTCAACCCCTCAGAAATAAAATGTATAATATATACATTTGAAGTTTCTGTAAGTGGTCCGAAAGCAGACTGAAACAAATCTTTGGTAATAGTTACAGTCCAAAAGCAGCTTTGGATTACCTGTGATGGCTTCAAGTGTCTGCGGGTGATTTCCAGCTTTGATTAAAGCTAAACGCAAATTACAATAATGTGTGTTTGGAAGAAATAAATCAAAAGTAACACATATATGACAAAACTACCAAAATGGTTTTAATTTAAAGCTTGTTGCTAATCGGTGATGTCTAAACACAACCTGCTGCCTGAATGCTGTAGGGTCGTTCCACCGTCACAAGCCTTCAGCTCCTCCATGATCATGTTTAGTTCCTCTGCGCTTCTGACCGTGAATTCCAGTTTGTGACCGTGGGAGGCGGCGCCGAGAACCTGACTCAACACCGACACCTGACCGCTGCCTGATGCGACAAAGAAAAAAAGCAGTGGGGATGAAATGAAGGTCAGTGAATAAGCATCATGTTCATATCTAATGATTTAAGTGCGAGCATCACATTTTACATTCAGAGAGACTTCTCACCAAGTCCTCCAACCAGCCAGTCGTTCACGCCTCCTTTCACGCAATCCCATGAAGTGTGAGGGGAAAAGACCGCTATGCCGGCCTCCACGGCCCGCACAGCCAGCCGCTGCTTCCAGTCTTTCTGAACCAGACGCTTGATTGGCCGAAACAACGGCGGGTGATACGAAATAATGAGATCGCAGCTCACAGCCACTGCTTCCTCCATGACGGCATCTGTGAGGTCGTTGGTTAGCAGAATGGTCTTAACGGGCCGAGGTTTGCTCGGCTCCACCAGCAAGCCGACATTATCCCAAGACTCGGCAAGCGACAGTGGAGCAAGCTGCTCCAAAACCTGCAGAACTTCCTTTAATTCCATCAGACCGGACGAATGAGCTGAGGAGAAATTAACAGACAGAGGAAGGCGAGCTGAGCTTTGTCTGCTAGGCAGGATGTGATGACTGTGGGTAGATGAAGGAAGAGAATGAAGGACAGATGAAAAGGCTGAAGAGCACAGAGCAGCTCGGGACTTAAAACTCTGTCTAGTCCAAAGCCTTCTACTGGTGAGCGAGAAAAATGTCCAAGAGAGATTTCTACATCCAGTCAACATCAGGGGAGATCTGTGTGGACAAAAAGAAATAACTAAATAATCATAAATGTCAGACATTCACAGATTCATATGTGACTGCAGGTTTTTGTACAAGACAAACTAACAACTGCTGAGCTATCATCTTCTTCGTTCCACTGTCCTCTTTAGGCGTTCACCACAGTGGATCATCTGCCTCCATCTCACCCTATCTCTAAAATCCTCATCTACATGACCTCCTTCACTACATCCATGAATCTTCTCTGTGGTCTTCCTCTTCTCCTACTGCCTGGCAGCTGCATCTTCTATATTTTTTGTCTAATATATCTACATATGTACCTCCGCTTCTGGCAGCTTCACTATCACACAGTGTTCTTCTTAATCTAGCTTCAAAAACTTTTTCTCACGTCTTCTTTATCCCTCTGTGTCCCTCTTTGTAATCTCTATACCTCCACAGGTAGGCCATGGGGATTCTAACGATTTCCTCTTCAACTTATTAGATGTCCTGTCTATGCTGAGCCTATTCTCAGTCCCAGCCTGTCCTGCTCACACTGACAGCTTCAGATCTCACATGCACTGAATGTCTGACATTTTTAAAGGGAAAATTAACTTAAATAATTAGATTAATTAACTTAATCCAGTGATCGGTTTTGTATGGTTTTATACGCATTTCCACCTATCCATTTCCATTTCCACATGTTGTTTCTGCCTCGCTTAAAGACTCCATCCAAAGTTAAACACTAATCAGAACAGTTAGCAACAAATGCAAACAGACGGCTACAACTCTTAAGCGTACATTTTTTTAGTCCGGAGATAATCATTTAGTAAAAGCCACATACCTGCACTTTATGATTATTATAAACTTTATTTATAGACTTAAAACCAGCAGCTGTGAGTTGTGACAGCTGCCAAGCGTGCAGCTAACAGCAGAGCTAGTTAGCTGCCATTAGCTGCCACAGTAAACCGTCCTTTAACGTCAACACACCAGCATGTAATTACATGCACGACTCAACTTACCGTCGCTTGTTTCTGACGGATGAAAACTAATAACGCTAGGGTTTTCAGTTTTTAGCTAAATATATTCTGGTGTAGTGGCAGAGGCTGTACTTACTGCAGAACTGGCAAGATGTCCCTTTTCGGCTTCCGTCCGCAACAATTTTTTTTTTTTACTTAATGAATGACTTTATTTATTTATTTATTTATTTATTTATTTATTTATGGGGTCAAGTTATGTCTTTCGTCTTGACCATGAGGACATATACATATAACTTATAAACTAAGTAGTATAAATTACTTATAGTAAGTATTATAAAGTAAGTTTTATTTAACATATATGGTTACTTTCTTCTTCTTTTTTATTTATCACCCAAAAACTAGCCATCGAGCCATCGACACAGAAACTACAACTTAAATATAGAAAGGACTGAGCGCATGTGCAACAATACAAAGAGGAAAATAGAGAATAACAATGAATGATATTAACATAATTACAAGTGATATTAATTCAGCCCAAATGAAATAAATAAATTTAAAAAAAAAAATAGAAACAGAGCTTTGTAAATGTTCTTTTTTTTTTTTTTTTTTTTTACTTTTTAAAGTTTCACATATCCTTCATAAAATTTGGAGAAAGGTGGTTTTAATATTTAGGAATCTGCATCGATGAATAAAATAAACAGTATTATCAAGACTTTGTTGAACTCCAGCTTGGGAAAATTTGGTTATATATTTGGTTTGGTTCGGATTTTGTGGGAAAGAGTGACTGGTGTACGTTTTACTCCCCTTTTTATTGTCCTCTGTTTGGCACTTGTGTACATCTCTTCTATAATTGGTTTCAGTGCTGCAGAGATTGTCGGATGCTGATAGAAAAGACCTCCTGTGTCATCTTTAGTTCACCCCCAGGTCTTATTGGTCTACACCTAAAGGCGCTCTGGTGTGACTCTGATGCAAGATTAGAGGCCGTGTCCTTTATGCTGACAAGTTTCCTCAGCACTGAGAGGACAGAAGGTGATTTCCTTAAGACGGTCTTAAGGAAATCAGCTGTGGTGTCCAAGTACGCTTCAGCATAAAAAAATATGACGCTGGCCACCAAAGAGTAAGAAAACAACAGACGCATTGAAAGATTCACAAGTGGCTCACTGTTCAGCTACAGTATTCATTTAAAGGAACACAACTTGTGCACATTTTTCAAACAGAGGCCAAAAGGAAGTTAATTAGCTGAAGGTGAAGCAGCTTACTGATCTCTTTATTACAGGTCGCACATCAGCAAGACTGAGACGCACAGAATTCCCTCATCACTCACTTCTCCTGTCCCACTCAGTCCTTTCTTTTTCCATTAAGGTAGTGCAAATAGCAACAGATTTGTAGAAGTATTTGTAGCAGTGAAATAATGAAATAACAACATTTCATTGGTATTTAATTATTCAAATCCCAAATCTTTGGGATTTGAGCATCCTAAAGAATCAGTTAAGAAAAACAATATTTCTCAAGTCGTTACAGTTCGGCTTAGTGTTTTTCAACAACGAGCTTTCCGGAGTTTATAGCGCTGGTGTTATGCAATATTGTCTGTACTCAATGTTACAAAACAAATTCACAGATTAATGTGAGCAAGCAACAACTGAATGACTTTGATAAGCTGTATTTACTCTCACAGGGCAGGTGCTCCAGCAGCAGATACCCCGCAGTGCATCCGACTCTTCTCAGAAAGATTAAAGCTAACCAAATGAAATCTGCCTGGGGAAGGGACTATCAGTGCAATAAGTTAAAATGGTAAGGGTTGGGGTTTTTTTTATGTGTCTGGCTGAGAAGAAGTCATTGGGTATAGAGGCTACATCAGAGTTGAGTCTGAGAGCAACCAAGAGAGATTACTGAGGATTAATGCAATAAAGGTTGATGCTGGATGTTAGAGGGATCAGGAAGGATCAGGGCAAAGGCCAGCCAGTGAGCATTACATCATCGGATTCTTCCTCTGGACTCATCAACCCTCGCTTGGCACTACATACGTAAGGTTAAATGTGCCCCCCACCCTCCTCTTTAAACACCCTCACTTACATTAGTGTGCCATTAATAGCAGTGAAATCTTATCACTTTTTTTGTTTCAGTGTCTGAGTCCCAATCCACATAAAAGAACAATCATTTCAAAATAAAAGTAATAATAATAATAGTAATAAAAGACCAGATATTTTGTTACTTATCCATTAAGCATACCAGCAGAGCGAACACTCTCTCCGTGGAGCACCAGTCACAGATGTGTGTTTAGTAATTAGGTTCACTTTTGTTCATTGGCAGCATAAGTCCTCAAGCCCCATCTGTCTGTCTGTTTGATGCCGTGCCCAGTTTGTCGTGCAGCAACATCTGCCTGGCTGGTGTTCCCCAAATGTGACAGTACAGCGTGTCCCGTGGCACATCCCTGAATTCAGCCCCAATATTTAATCCCAGCCGCGCACAATGTGGATCGGTATGACACAATTACTGATCACCAACTGCAGTCCACAGTCCACAGGTAAAAAAAAAAAAGAAAGTGTTCACGTGCCTCAAATTTCACTCAACCTTTCTTTTCCTTTCTTTTTTTAATGCATATGGGGTTATAATACTCTTTAATACTTTTAAGCTCCTCTCTGTGTTTTATGTCCATATTTCCGTGAAGTTCCCAACTTACAGAGAGTATTAACCTCAAATAATGGCTCAGACTGTCTCTCTAAAAGGACACATTCTGGGACATGAACCTCTTTTTTTGTTTCGGGGGAGGGTTTTTTTGCTCTTAATACCTTTAAATCTGTTATGCATCAGTCACAAAATCCCACATTTCTGCCTCATTTCAGTGACACAGTTTCTTATTGTCCTTCCAAAGTTTTTACTCAATCCTAGTAGAGCAGACTCCCTAAACTTTTTCATGTTTAAATCATTTCTTTCTGGCGTGAAATGACTGCACATTACTGGAATGCAAGAAGTCACAAGGACAATATGTTCTACGCTTAAATGAGTCTGTGGGTTCCTTTCAGGCAGACACGTTTCTTTCTTGTTCCACAGATACTCCTGAATCCTTTTCAGATGTTCAGATCAGATGTTTTATTTTGTGCTTTGCCAAAGAAAAGGCAGATCCATGTTACTGCTTCACTTGTTGGAAGTTAGTTACAGATTACCTAATACAACCAGCTCAGGTTAATAATGTACAGTACAGTAGTGACTTAACTTTACATCCTGCTTTGTTGTAACATTGTTTAAATGGTAAGAATAATTTAATAACAATACAAATATAAAAACAATTCCATTTCAACAAACATCCACTGTATACAGTCTATATCAGGGTTGTCAAACATGAGGCCCAGGGGCCAGAGTGGGCCTGGCAAAGATTACAATCTGGTCCACGAGATGCCTTTCGAAGATATGCATACATTTTTGGACTTTTAATGTATTGTTAAGTTTTGGAGTTTTTTCCTGCTGATGAAGAAATAGAAGTTTCAGTTTTAAGTCCACAAAAAAGGTGTGAAGTAACAGGAACTTTCTGATTTTTTCTGTAATCTTACACAGTTATTTCTCACAATCTAAGCCTATGCTAAGGGTTTATTTTATTTACTAGAGCATTATTTCTTTATCATGTGAAAAAACTGAGACATACTTGGACTTCTTTTTCTTATATTAAGATATTTCAGTGATTAAATATATACTTAGACTTCTTTCCACTGCCCACTAGGATCAAAGTGAACTAAATGAGTTTGACATGCCTGGTATATATGATGAAACATAACAACGGAGTTTGGGTTTTTTTTAGCACTCTTATGCTTGAAAAATCATTACAAATTGTAATTCTTTGCATAGCTATAAAATCTGCTCTGAGATCAGTCTGATATTGCTTGTTTTGAGCATCTAATTTTAACATTTGCATGCCCAGAAAAGAACAGCATCAGTGTTAGTGCGTGTTTGTAGAGGTGCAAATGAATGTTCCTGACTGGCCTTGTCCTCGACTGTCATTGATGGGACATCATTCTGACAAATTCTGCAAAGGAGAAGAAGACGTGGATCAGTTGCTTCACTTCACTGCACTGTTACTCTTTACTGATGTAGGCGAAAGACAGTCTGTACCTTCAAAATCTACTGTGCCATCCCCGTTGTCATCGGCCTCTTTCACTATGGCATCGATTTCTCTCCGGCTCATGTGCTCTCCCATCAGCTTCATCATGGCTGATCGCAGCTCCTCCGTTGTGATCTCTCCATCTCCATCCATGTCAAACTAACAAGAGGCAGCAAACAGCAGAGAGCAGCTTTTAATCACAGCTGTGATGATAATGATCGCCATCTGGCAGTCTAGAACGCAGGTGGCTGGAAAGTTTCAGAAAAAGCTCTTTACTCTCACCTCTTTGAAGGCGTCTTTCAGCTCCTTCATACCGATCATTCCAGACGTCTCTGCCAGCAGTTTCGGGGCCATCAACTCCACAAAGTCGTCAAAGTCGACTCTGCCACCGACTAGAGGGGGAAAAAAAGTTTGACATGTCTGTGAGCTTTTCTGTCTCTCATCAAATCTAGATTAAAGCAATAAAAACAGCCGCTAACTATGGGATTCCTCAACGAATTCAACTTTTAAACAAACACTTTTTTTAAGGACTCACGGTTCATGTTGATATTTTGACTCAGCTCGATCAGCTCCATCTCAGTGGGCATATAACCCATTGTCCTCATCAGGTTGCCCAGGTCCTTACAGCTGATCAGCCCGTCCTTGTCTTTATCAAACTCATTGAATGCATCACGCAACTCTGCAGAGGTTTAAAGTAAAAAAATCTAATCAAAAAGTGAAATGTGCAAAGTGTACAAATGTAGGTAAAAAACAATGACGTAGTCATAAAAATGAGAAAACAAAAAATATTACCATCAATCTCATCATCAGCCAGCTGTCTTGTCTGCACAAAGAAATAATAATTGCTTAACTTCAGTATAATATGAACATTAAGAAGAAACACGGTGCTTTCTAACGACTTATGAATGCAGCAGTTATCACAATCACACAATCACAATCACAATAGCATTTTCCAGCACAAAATCCATCAAAACAATAATTAAATTCCTGCAGCTTATACTTACAATGTTTTTCCCTCCCCGCAAGAAAATACACGCTGCCCCCAAGCTCATTTCTGCAAGAGGAAATACAGATGTACTTTTATGAAATGTCAGGAAATCACTGACACACGATGTAGAGCTTGGTGGGTTTTGCTATGAAAACACTACTGCTGAAAAAAAGCTCTATTCACACAATAATTAGTCCAATAAACTCTCGCAATATTATAAACATGTCATTTATATATACTGTTATAATTTCTTAAAAACTTTACAGGTTATTGACATCTTCTAAATAAAAAGGTTTTAAAGAGATGTTACCTTCCTCAGATGAATTCGTTTGTCAGCCAAACGCATCACACATAAGCTCTCTGGAGCTGAGGACCTGCAGCTGACCTGTGCAGTGCAAAAACTACCCTGCCTTCCTCCTCTTGCTTAGTCTTCTCAGTGTGAGCGCTGTCTCTGATTAACCGCAACAGCTTGTGCCTCTCAGTGTGTCGCGACCCTTTGTGCCCAGACTGCCAGGATGCTTGGAAATTGTATGAGGGTGTGTTTGGATGCATCCAGACTTGTGGGGAGGAGTCAGCGGTGTGACCGGAGGAAAGCAGGATCAGGGATGAAAGAGATGATGCCCTGGTTTCCTGCTGAGTGGTGACATCACAAACTTTACTGCTATCTGAGCCCAGAGCCGACCGAAAATATGCGATATGATGAAGTCAGCTAAGAGGTGCTTTTCTATGCATTGAAGTAATTACAGTGTCCTTCTCCTACTCACTCATGTTTTATGTAGGAGATGCAACACGAGCCTATCATTGTGAATAACTGTTTCAAGTGCAGTATAAAAGAACCAGGGCTATCACTCACATCACCACTTTATAGCCGTTTATTTGTCAGATACTCATAATTAATGATTTATTATTAGTTTAAAAATTTGATGAACCTGAAGTAACATCTACAATTTGCTTTTCTGAGTTGAAAAATGCTGGTGACAAATCTACGTTTGAAATCAGCAAAAGTTTCATTTTTAATCAGAACAGTTTGTTCAACTGATTAATAAAGAGGCTCAGAAATACAAAGCACCAAACTTTTTTCATTAATTTCTATTTTAAATGCTTCTCAAGTTTTTATATTTGCATATCTATTTATTTATTTATTAGTTGGTTTATTTTGCTTATTGCCCTTTTCTGTGTGTTTAACTGTCACAGTGGTCTCTCACCTCTGTGTGAATAACAGGCTCATAAAAACACCACATAATAATGTAGTAATCTCTTTTAATTTGTAATCATTTCAGAATCTAAAGTATTTCTTAAAATTCCTGTAACACTTTAAATGTTTTACATTTAACAGGATTTTGCTTTTCAGTGTTCTTAGTGTAACTTTGGGGGAAATGTCATAATTGAAACAGAACTACAAACATGTCTTTGGACAAACTGATATCTGAAAGTAAAAAAAAAGTTATATACTGCAAAATCTTCTCATCAGGACACTAACAGGTAATTTATATGAAGTTAGCAGCAAAAGTCAGTGTTCATCAAAGACTACAAATAAAGTTACATGTTTATGATCATTTATTGTTTCTGGATTGTGTGGCTTTATTTATATTTTGTGCTGCAGAACACGTGACAGTAACACAATAAAAGAATAGATGGTCATTTGGCTCATCGCTCTGTTGTTCCAGCCCTGATTATTTTCAAAGACATCAGAGTGAAACAGATTTTTGAAGTATTAAAGAGTCACAGGCTGATTACAGCTATTATCCCACTGTGTGATAATCTGCACGACTATTTGTTACATTTGAATGAAGAAAGGGATTTACGGCTGTGTTTGAGGTTAATAGTCAACACAGAGGTTTAAAATAGCATTTTATTTTATGTTCATTTTATGTGTGTGTGTGTGTGTGTGTCTTCATTTTTTGCCAGTTTGACAGGCAGAGTTTTTACATCACATGCACATCCTGATACAACCCCAAACGGATTTGTGTGTCCTTCTGGGATTGAACCAGAGATCTTTTCTTTGTTAGGGAAATGTGAAAACCAGTTAACTGTAAAGCCTAGTATAGAGGCTTTTCTTTAAATTATAAAATGCCTCTGTCAGTGCGCCCCAGGGCAGCTGTGGCTACAATGTAGCTTGCCATCACCAGTGTGTGAATGTGTGTGTGAATGACTGAATGTAATGTAAAGCACTTTGGGGTCCTTAGGGACTGAGTAAAGTGTTATACAAATGCAGGCCATTTACCATTTAAATTATAAGTTTAGTTATGTGCAGATCTCATAACAACATCATTCGTTTCTTTTTGCTTTTCTTTGTTCTTTTATTGTTGAAGAAATCTGTTTTTCCCTGTCAATCACAAGATACTCCAACAACAAAGCATATCCTGCTTCATCCTCCGTTTAACAGGGACCAACATTTACTAAATAAATATCACGTTGTGTTCATGAACACCAACCCCAACCGAGGTCATAAGCCCATCAGGAAAAAATCTGCTTTTATTACAAACAATATGCTTGAAATGTGTTTAGCACATTAAACACACTGTAATTAGCAGTAAAGCTACACTGCTGTTGCAGGTTTAATATTCTTAAACTTACAATAATATTTGTTATGCTGCAAAAGAAAATCACAAATACTGTAAAACAGAAAAATACACTGTATAAGCAAAGCTGAGTAATGGGCTGCCAGAGTTACTGCTGCTGCTCAGAGCATTTTCCTCTGTGTTGAACTTGCTTCACATGTCCCATAAATGACTTTAATTGTGATTTAACAGTGTTCACGACATCTTCAGGTTGCGTGTGGGGAGAATTTTGCTTCTTGTTCTTCTTTTTTTTTAAATAGAATATTAAATTCCACATATGAGTAATTTGTATAATCTACATCAGGTATGTTTTTTTCCAATTTACTTTGGTTCTTCGGGGGAAGAAAAATCACACTGATTATATAGAAGTCTCAAGAACCCACAAAACCTTGTGTATCAAACATGATACACTAGCTTTAATGGTTAAAATGTCACCATAAGTGACAAATATGGCTGGATAGTTTGTTTGCTGAAGCTCTTTATCTAAACAGCTTGGGGGGGTGGGGGGGGGAGTGTTCCACAAAAACCATGTAAATGTTTAGTCTGATATTTTTAGATGAGCTGAAACACTAAACGGACTCGGTGGCGTGTGTGTCCTCTTCTCCTGACCGTTTTCTCTTTGCATGCCTTCCTGTTATGTAAATTTACCAGAAATCTGTTTGCATAAGAAGCATAATCTGCTGGGCAATGCAACAGGAACCAATAATGATTTATCATTCTTTTTTTACCCTCTCCTCTGTCGTTGCAGTGGTGGGCCAGCTGAGGGGTTATGCAAGATCACATCCACGGCTGCTGAAAGATGTCTGTGGAGGGCAGGAGGTATATGGGCGAAGAGAGCCTGATTTAGAAAAAACTATAGAAGGGGGGGAAACTTCACATTAGCTGTAGGCTGATGAAAAATATGTTATTTGATTAATAAGTAGACCAAGACATTTGTAATAGCAATGGCAATTTTATTTGTATATTACATTTCATTACATGAAACTCAATGTGCTCAACAAAGGATAACATAAAAACCAGAGCAGGTTGACGATGCCTAAAGGCAGTAAAAACAGCAAAAACTAAATTGTGAATCCTACAAGTGTGACTTCCTCAGCTGTGTTAGCCTTTCATAAGAAAGTTCTTTGTTGGTGTTACAGCCTGACCAGCCTCTGAGAATCATAACATACATAAAGGTTGAGGGGAAAATATTTCTGTGTGTGTGTGTGTGTGTGTGTGTGTACCATCTGAAAATGCACAACACAGATTATACTGAGTGGATTAAGACAGCAAATGCCGTGCCAAACAAGCCATATGTGTGATTGCGATGACGTGTCGCTGCGTGCAGACATCATCTGAAATCAAATCAGGTTGAATGAAGGAAAACAACAAAATCCATTTAGGTGAAAAGGGATTTGGGGGGGGGAAAAATCCCATTTAATAGTCGCTGAATAAGCTCTACCCCTACACACTGGTAACAAATACCTGAAACATTGTAGCCCACGTACTGGTCTTGATTTTAAATGATGGCTGACTGATGCTGGTAGGTCACTGCTAGACATGTCTGTCGGTCTGTTAGGTTATGCAACAGCATCACTATATAGCATTTTTAATTCTCAGTAAGGATTATATAGTAGTTTTGGAAAAATCCCGCAATCTCATCACGCTATAGCATCAGAATTTCTCCGTAAAGATTGCATAATGATCTGTCATCCCAAATGCTGGCCACTATGATAAGGAAAGAATAAACAACTTTATTAATATGCACTGAGCTAAGCTTTAAATACTTACATCACTATGTATGATGTAATTATTAAGAGAGCTTAATTATTGTTATCTGAATCAAATCCTAAGGGCACGGTGGCACAGTGGTTAGCACTGTTGCCGCACAGCAAGAAGGTCCTGAGTTCAATTCCAACATCAGGCCGGGGTCTTTCTGTGTGGAGTTTGCATGTTCTCCCCGTGTTTGCGTGGGTTCTCTCCGGGTACTCCGGCTTCCTCCCACCGTCCAAAGACATGCAGCTTGTGGGGATAGGTTAATTGGAAAAATCCAAATTGCCATTAGGTGTGAATGTGAGTGCGAATGGTTGTCTGTCCCTGTGTGTTGGCCCTGCGACAGACTGGCGACCTGTCCAGGGTGTACCCCGCCTCTCGCCCTATGACAGCTGGGATAGGCTCCAGCGCCCCCCGCAACCCTGAAAAGGATAAGCGGAAGCGAATGGATGGATGGATGGATGAATCAAATCCTCTCATTTATTTATTATTTTTTCTCACCTTCACAAAGGAGCATATCGAACAGGACACGCAATCCACTGTGTAATCTATTTATGAGGCTGGCCTGCAGATGTTTAAGGACATAATGTAGGCCAATATAAAAACACATGCACCAAAGGTGTTTTCTCGTACTTGCTGTGTCTGTTTTAGGCAATGCTGACAATCAGTCAGCATGAGTTGATGGTTGATTTATAGCAACAGTGGACTTTTATGTGATTTTGCAATGCATTTTTTCAGAAATAACATTTTCTGGACGCAGATGATTATTTGTGTTATTACAAATCATTAATACATGCCAATATTAAAACATTTTATCTATATTTGTAAGACCAACTTTACAAAATTGGTCTTACATAGGTTTTTATTTGGTTTAGATCTAAAAACCAAACTCTGGAGACACATTGCCTCAAACGGCATAAACTGTTGAGCAAATTAGTCTCATTTCAGATTGGTTTAGCAGAAGAAACCCTACATATAATATGAACTTTTATCTTTAGATTTCTACAGTGTCTGTCTGATTAATAAAGATTTCATTCATTCATTCGTTTGTTTTGTATCCCATATGGTACACGTGCTGTTTACAGGATGACTGCAGAAAGATTAGCATTAAAACAACTGAAATTACTACTGAAACTACTGAAAAAGTCCAAGTAGTTTAAGAAGGGAAAACTTACCAAACTCTCACAGTTAAATTGCATACAATGAATGTTGAGAGTCTATTATCAATGGGATAGGCCCCAGAGCCCTTGCAATCCTGATTTAAAGTAAGTGAAAGGAGATGGATAGATGGATAGATGGATGGATGGATGGATGGATGGAGTTCAGAATAGTTACTACAATGCAAACAGTACTTTGAAGCAATTTTACTTCCAGTCTTAAAGATATAACTTGATTTTATTTAGTCTTGTTTTTGTTTTTTTGTTGTGGGACATTACTAAGAGATTTTTATACCGCTTGATGCGTTGTGGAATCATTTAGTCCTCTAGAATCAGTAGAGGAGGATGTTAGCCGAAGCTAATGTCCATTACGAACAAGACATCTCACCCCTGTATGAGCATGTGGAGGCCATGAGTGGCTCCTTCAGCAGTAGACGGTTACAGCCACTGTGTAGGACCAAGTACCAACACAGGTCCTTCGTCCTGGAAGCAATCCGACTGTTCAATATGCACATAAATACCTGAGAAATCACTCACACTGCACTTTATGTACATATAATTACTGTGACATGTCTTTTAGTGTATATATTAGCCTATATTTTATTTTTGCTTTATTTTATTTTGTCTTTTATTTACTTCTGCGTTTTTAGCGGTTTTAGCATTTTTGCGCCTTATTTTTTTCATTGTTTTCTAATATATCCCCAATTCTCTTGTTATTTCTGACCGTTTTGCGGCCGTAGCAAGTGAATTACCCCAGTGTAGATTAATAAAGTCCCTTTCTATCTGTCTAATTCTGAGATTCCTAATCTGAAATTTTGAGATAGCTGTCCTAAATTTAAATTATTTAAATTATGGTCATAGTTTTGTTTTGTTGTTGTTTTATTTATTTTGACTGAAATACGCTTCCACATTAGTTAACTATACGAACCCTGATAAATAATGCGAAGCTGCTCTTACCAGTTCAGTTATGTTTTTGCGAACCTCCTCGGCCACGTGAGGATACTATTTACACCTCACGTGTTCGTTTGAAAGGCGTCGAAGAAGAGCAACTTCCGTTTTCCGCTCGGCTCCCGCCCCGCTCCGCCATCATGAAGTCCTGAACAAAAACGGATGAGAGTCGAGCAAAATGGGGATAACACGAACTGTTGATGAAATCCGCCGACAGCATTATCGTAATGACAGTGCACAGTGCTGAGCGGAGCGGAGCTGTCCATTTGAATGCACCAGCCTCCCACTGAAAGCGTCCCCGGCAGCTCCTGGCGTTGCGTTATTTAGTTAGCGCTGGTGCTAACAGCAGCCAGAGCTAGCCGCTGATTTTCTCTGGACGACGACGCTGCTGCTGCTAGGTTAGCTGGCAGGCGTCGGTCTAGCTAGCTGTCACTTAAACTGACTGCCACTTGACTCATGTCAAGTCGCACACGCCTGCTAGCTGTCCAATTGACTGGGGGCATCAGGATGGAGAGGGGTTTAAGTAAAAGCATCGACAGGCAGAATGTGGTTTATTGGTGTTGAATAGACACCAGCACCGAGGAAAGAGGAGTGAAGACCACTATTTTCCAGCCAGGCCGGTTAGCTAGCTTCAGAGCTAGCTACAGTGGATCCCAAAAGCCACGGTAAGACGTGCTATAAATCATTCAACATGCGGGGCTGTGAGCGCATCCCACCCCGTTTGCAGGGGAGACACCGGCTAGCATGATTAGCTGCCTGATTTTCAGATCTTGGGGAGTTTGACATTGACGTGGAAGCTTGTTGTTGGCCTGCACCTTGAACATTCTTGAGTTGTTGTCAAGCTGCTGTTGAATACATGTGGATTTCTATACAGAGCAGGAGCGTGGGTAGCCTAATTGAGCAGCCGAGTGAAAAAAGCCGTCTAGCTCGCTCAGCTGATGCTGATGGCAAGCACATATATGGATAATTGCTTATGTGCCTGACCAGTCAAACACAGTAGACATGTTTTGCACAATAGGTCTGTGCTTCTCTGATGTTGTAAAATGCATGTATGTTAAAGAGAGAATCATTGGTGAAACCATGTAATTGTGGCAGACGTTGTGGTGTTAACGTGACATGGATGGTTTAGTTAAAATGATTACAAGCTTCCTTTTGCCTTAGTTACAGTCGTCAGAGAACTTCCCATTTTTAAAGGGAACCTAATGCTTCCCGTTTGTCAGAATCGAAATGGCCAAGTGAGTCTTGGTATTTTCATGTTCAAGGGTTTGGGAAAAACTTGAGCTTGATTGGTGACTGTGAACTTAAAAAATTGCAAAAGCTGCCAATGCCCATTTATCAAGGGTTTAACCTTTGATAAAATCTTAATGACTCATGATGACCCAACTTGTTCCAAGCTGCTAACTTTGACACACTGTGCATCACACAGGGAGAAGTTGTTATCTGCACTGCAGCTACACAAAAACATTCACCATTGTAATGTGCATGTGAGTGTATCATCAGTTGGCTTTTCCAATCTTTTTCCTTTGGTAAAGATATAACAGCTATATTGATTCAGCTTTTCCAAAAAATATCTTTTCCATAACCACACTTGGGGGGGGGGGGGAGATTGGTTCACATATAAGAATGCGTTGATTTTGACCTTCAGAAAACATCTGATGGTTCTTGCTAGAATTCAGAGACAGACATCACGTTTCATCTTTGTTATTTCAAGGTTTATAGTCTAATATCAGCTCTCTCAGTAGGACATACTAAAAACTGAGGAGTAATTGCTCGCATATTTAAACGTGGTCTTCCGCACTCATTTAGCCATATCATTATGTTTGCTCATGATAGCTCTCCAAAACATAGTGGTTACATGTTGTTTCACTTAAAACTGGTAAATTTTGTCATGTTGTTCCCACACAGGAAGCAAAACATGGGGCTGCTAAACTGGTTGGCAGTTTTTATGTGGAATTTGGCCTGATGTTGTCTGGTGGTTTTCAACATTTCAAAAGCTGTATGGAAAGTCAGACAGGTCCAAGTTAATGCTACAAAATGTAGTCCTCAATTTGCTTGTTGGTCACAGTTCATTAGGAAGAAAGATAGAAACGGCTTAGGGGGGGAAAGAGATCCTGTCAATATATTGCAGTTGGTCTTTTGAAGTTCTTGGCTGTTGGTATCGGCCTCAGAAATCCAGTCTCACTGATGCTCTGCAATGCACTACACAGTCAGTTTAATGCCTGCTTCTCCTTATAATCATATGAACTTTAATTCATGTATTTCTATAAGGCCTATCAGAATACTGTGCAAGTGTGTACAAATGCAAATCAAACCAAGTGTGAGTCACTATCTTAACATTTTGATAGGGAAAAAAAAGCAATCCAGCCCACCTGGTTGTTCAACCTCACCCGTCTGTGTTTTGTTCTTCAGTTTTAACAGAAGCACACCTTTTATCATGTCGCAGTTGCTGTGTGGTTTTGTGCGCGGGCTGCTGAAGGACCAATGACAACATCATTGTATGAGAGCAGTCTTTTGTTCAGCATTGAGAAAGAAAATGATATGAAATAGTCTTGTTTTTTTGGGTTTTTTTTTTTAAATCATAGTTTCATGTGTCAGGGAGATTAAAGAAGCCATTAAAGAAAGAATAGCTTGAGGAAAAAGATGTTGCATCTACCATTTTAAGATCATTTTGGATCTTTAAAATGGATTATGTGCTTCAAAAATGGTGTTTGTTTCCCTGTACTGAAGCTAAAGCCGTATATTCTGTGTTTGGTGAAAATATAGCAATTAAAAAAATGTATATCTTATTGCAGTGTTAGAAAGCTGCTTTCAGCTTCTCCCTTATTCACATGGTGACCGCCACAGTGGCTACCTCCACTTCTTTGATTAGGCGATCCCAAATTGATTTCTCTCTCTTCCTGGGATCGAACCAGAGATCTTTTGCTTGTTAGACAGATGTATAAAACACTTCATTATGTGTCACAAATTTCAGTGTTAAACAAAAAAAAAAGTCATACAGTGGTAAGTGTGGCCAGCCATGTTCACCCTAAATATAGAGACAGACAGTAGCCTCAGTAGCCTGTAGAGCCACCTTTGGCAGCAATAACTTGAAGTAATGGTTTTATGTATGACTTTATCAGTCTCTCACATGATTGTGGAGAAATTCTTGCCCACACGTTGCTGCTGTGCTTGGGATCACTGTCTTGTTGCATGACTTAATGTCAGCCAAGCTTTAGCGGTCAGACAGATGGTCTCACATTTGACTCTAGAATACTTTGGTATACAGAGGAGTGCATGGTTGACTCATTGACTGCAGTGTGCCCAGATCCTGTGCAAAACAAGCCCATATCATCACACCTCCTCAACCGCGCTTTATCGTCGATATGAGGTGTTAGTGCTGATATGCCGCCTGGTTTTCTCCTCACGTCGCAAAACATCTCCACTTTGGTCCCGTCTGTCTAAAGCACATTGCTCCAGAAGTCTTGTGGTTTGTTCACATGCTGCTTTGAAAGCTATGAGCTTCTTTTTAGAGAGAGGAAGCTTTCTCCTGCCAACTCTTCCAAACAAGCCAATGTGCTGTCATGAACTTTAACATTTAAAATGCTAACTGGGGCCTGTAGAGTTCTTGTTTTTGTTCTTCTGAACATTTAATGGTCTGATCTTGAATTTGTTGGGACATTCCCTGCTGGGAAGATTGTGGCATTGTGTTAACACACATCTGAATGCTCCAGACCAGCAAACTGTCAAAACTTCTGCTTTTTTAGAGTGCATTTAATCGGTGGCTGCTGAGTCCGATGAGCTCTTTTCACATATATGCACATTGATGAGCCACAAGATTAAAACCATAAAAGTCACTTTTGTGCCACCAAGAAATAAAAGATCCCACCTGTCATGACATGATCAAGGGGGCGTCTTTGGTGTGGCAGCAGATCCTTTGAGTCCTGGTGGTTACAGGATGGGGCCTTCACGTGAATATGTTATAGGATCAGCATTGGTTAATCAGTATATGAGGGTTTCTACTCTACTTTATAAGTATAAACCAAAGTGGGTTGCTCCTAAGAAGCAGAACAGCAAATAATGGATGGATCAGCAGAGCAGTGTGTTGGTCACATTGGTGGGAAAGTTGGCGCATCCTCATGTGAAGTGAAAAATATCTTTCAGCTGATGTTTGTTTTTGTTTTTTTGTCTGTGTTTTTTTTCCATTTGTGTGTCCACTACAGAAGACATTAACAAATAGGCCGGGTCTCAGGAGGCTATGATTGCATGATGATGGATTGCAATTGAATATTGCTGTTCTCGCTGGCCTGCAACTGAAAAACTAGTATTTTACAATGTATAATTTAATGCTAGTTAACTGTTGGATCTAAGATGTTACACAGCCACACATTAGTAGCCAGGACTGCAGCTCTGGCAGACGGCTTGACTCCTCTCTGTGTGATGGGAAGTTGTGAACAAGAAGTGTGGATGGCAGCGCTGCCTAGCCGGTGCAGTTCTGCAGTATTGTGATCGCGAGAAAAAGGATGTATGTAGGTTGTGTCACAGTAAACTAGTATTTAAGAGCTGTGCTGTAGCAATGCAAAAGCACATTCTGTTCAAGTGTGTGGACGTTACCCCACGAGGAGAGAAAGCTAACACTGCTTATGTTAGCCACACGTCTATGTGTGCAGTGTTCTGCTCAGTGCAGCGTGCCACATATTTTAGAAACATTAAAAAGATGTTCCAGATCTTCAAGAAATTCATCAGTATTGTTGCCAGGACCATCCTTTGATATAGTGCTGCATCTCTGCAAGCCTCATACGTACATTACAAGACAGTCTTCTGCAATACATGACAGTATATGTGTGGGAGAAGAAGAAAAAGCATTAATAAGGTTTAAAAAACATATTTCATAAGACTGATATAAAATTGTAGATGATATGTAAGAGAAACTGTATTTCCTTAAAAAAAGAAAGAAAAGAAATAACATGGGTGTAAGCCCAGATTTGTGCTTTGTACTGCTTTCCCCTTTCATCTTTGGTTGAGAACAATATATTTTTTAAATGGCATGAGTGACATCAGTGTCAACAATTTCCACCACAGAGATCTAAGTGTGTCGACTTCATGTGACAGACTAGATCGTGTTTCCGAGGCAACTCTTGCTTTCAGCACAAATGTTGGTATCCTTTCCAAATAACAGATGCTCACCCAGTGTGTCTCTTCCACGCTCACCAGGCGCTGGCCATGCCGTCGAGTGTGCGGGCCGGGAGCCTGAAGGACCCGGAGGTGGCTGAGCTCTTCTCGAGGGAGGATCCCGAGAAGTTCTTCACGGACCTGAGGGAGATCGGCCATGGGAGCTTCGGAGCAGTGTACTTTGTAAGTTAGTTTTCTTAGGGTTTGGCTCTTTAATAGAAATGTGATAGAGTGCACACAAGAGCCCTTAAGTGTGCTTTCCCCTGAGTGCAGGCTTAAACGTGAAGGCCTGTTACTTAATATGATTTCAGATACTTGTGTTCATTTATCGGTTTGAATTGTGTGCTTGATCTTTGTCAGCTCTGCAACAGAGTTGTAGGTGTGTAGTTATGTTCGTTTGAATTCAGTAGTAGGAAAATGTTCAGGTATGTGGTTTTAACATGCAGCTTACCTGAAGGCATATAAACATGGGGACAGGCTACGGACAAATAACGTTGACTGACTACGCTGAAAATCGGTTCTTGAATTCTGGAGTTTGGATGATATTTTAGTTTTCAGTCACACACTGACTCAGTCATCTGGCAAACTTAAAAAAGTGCTCTGCTTGTTATAAATTTAAGACTGCAGTCTCTGAGTAGTTAGCACGGTGTTCATAATGTTGTATACAGCTGTTCTTCACTGAATTTATATAATGTAAGCATGAGAATGCAGGTGAAATGAAAATCATTACCTTTGTGTATATATATTATTGTCTTATTAATGTCTAATTATTTCTCTGGCTTTGTTTTTCTTCTTATGTAAGTTGATCAGTGTTTTGGCACCATAGACAACAGTGTAGGCTCAGTTCTTCCTGCATATAAACCATTTCAGCGCCCACCTGAGAGGTTATTACTTCCCTCATAGGAAGTTACTATAAATAACAGATCTTACTAAGTAAGGTAATATGACTCATTACCTAAACTACATGCAGGCCAGTCGTGCTTATGTGCATAGGCGCATTTTAAACAACAAAAACCTTGACAGGCAAAATTTTCATAGCGTAATTAAAAAATTCTTTCATACTTTGATTTTTGCATTGTTTTTTGGGGGGATTTCACTTGGTTCAAATGTAATTACTGCTATAAATCTTGCTGAAGTCGGCGTGATTGATGCTAAGAAAAGCTAAGCGCAGCAAAGAAGAATAGCTGACAGATGGTGGTACTTCCATTAAGAGCACAAGCTGGATAAACCTGTCGACTGAAGATGAAAGGTGGCGGGTCAGAGAAGGAAAAAGTAAAAACACAGTGCGAGTCAGGGAAGGAGAACAACTTTTCAGAGCAGGATAAAAGTCCCTGTTTAATGAAGGGTGAAAAGCAGCCAGTCGTGGATGAAGGGATGATAGGAGGGCAGAGGAGAAGAGGGAAGGAAGCTCTGCAGAAATGCTCGTTTTATGTAATGGCCATTTCTTTGTTGTATTTAATGTGAGGAGCATCGATGGATGTGTCTCAAGTGCTTTGTGGAATAAATGCTGCACTGATGCTCTCAGCCAGTTTTAAGCGTTTGAGTTTTGCTTGCAATTAACTTTGTGTGGAGGGGAAAGAAAACAAGGCGAAGGCGTCTGTGCTATTTAAAGAAATGGTGACAAAGATGGGTCGAGCAGCATCCAAAGCTTCAAAAAATTTACTGCATGTTGTCCTTAAATTTTCCCCACTAGGCCCACGACATCCGCACAAATGAGGTGGTGGCCATCAAGAAGATGTCCTATAGTGGCAAACAGTCCAATGAGGTAAGACCTGGCGACTCTCTAATGGCTGATCTGCTGCAGATGTAATATCTAATGGATAGAGTGATGAAGGCTCTGCTCGTATCCTAGAAATGGCAGGATATCATCAAGGAAGTGAAGTTCCTCCAGAAACTGCGCCACCCCAACACTGTGGAGTACCGTGGCTGCTACCTGAGAGAGCACACAGCCTGGGTGAGTGTGTGCAAAAGCTGTGCACTCATCAGTGTTGTGTTAATCAAATGAATGATTTTAAAAGTGACTTGCTTAGGAGGTTGTTAAAGATGTTAACATTCCCAGTACCACACATTTAGAAAATAAAACAAAGAATATAGTTGGGGATATTTCAGCATCCACTTTAAACACATTTCTTTTTTATGCACATATTTGGGCCACCAACGGCCTGTAAAAATACACCCAGAACTTTGTCCCCTCTGCAGCATTCCTGTGTTCATTTTCACTATATTTGAAAAATGTCAAAGATGAGTAAAAGCAGTGCTGTGATTGATAGATAAATA
This sequence comes from Neolamprologus brichardi, assembly GCF_056152115.1. Lineage (NCBI taxonomy): Eukaryota > Metazoa > Chordata > Actinopteri > Cichliformes > Cichlidae > Neolamprologus > Neolamprologus brichardi. The sequence continues at coordinate 12,453,896 of NC_142111.1, forward strand.
CTCAGTTTACCGTTTTATTTTTATTTCAACTTGAGATAATAACAACCATCAAATTTGGTTCTCTCGCCCCTCGACTTACTCTCCCCCCCTTAGCTCCGTCTTTCACATTCTCTCTCTCTCTCGGTCAGGAAGAGAACAGCAGACCCTGCCGTGTGTTTCAGTGTGAATAAAAACATGAAACGTTGACCATTTGTTCTAATATTGAAACTGGTTTCTGGTACTTCCTCCTTTTTTCTGTGCAGCTTGAGGCAAGTTGCAGTTGCCACAGAGTCTGTTTGTTTCACCGTGACTGCAGGAATTAAATATAGTCTCTGGTTTCTGCAGCCAAAATGCAGTTTTTCGTTCCAGATATCCTCAAAAGGCTCTCAGTCCCCGGAGAAAGTTGATGTGGCAAAAAACAAAAAAGCTCTAAAAATGACATCATTGTAATTAACTGGTGTGTTTTGTGTTTTTTAACAAAACATATTAGTGCATTTCAGAAAATTAGAACGAAGTGAAAGTTTTGGGTTTTTGTTTTTTTTACATATTCATCCAAAAATTAAAGTATTAAAAGCCTTTTTTGTGTGAGTATGCCTTGTAGTGCATGGAAATGAGCAGCCCTTGTAATAAAACTACAATATTTTAGTATATTAGTGTTTGAAGAGTGGCAATTGAGTGCGTCTCTCTATATAGTTGAATACATGTATAGAGACGACTGGACTGTTCTCCAGATGATCTCTGATACACTCCACAAGGAGGGGAAGCCACAGGATGTTGTTGCTGAAAGTCTGGCTGTTTGCAGAGTGCTCGATCACAGCATATTAATGGAATTGCTGCAGCCTCGATGGTATTGTCAAGAAAATCAATTCAAGAACTTGGGCGACTTTACAAAGAGTGGACTGAGGCTGGTGTCAGTACGTCTCCAGGAAAGCAGCTACAACTTTAGCATTCCTAATATCGAGTCACTCCTGAACCGAAGACGACATCAAAAAGAACTGGACAGCTGCTCAGTGCTTCTCTTTCCACATAAAAGTAAAATTTAAGGTCCTAAAGACTAGAGGAAGAGTAGAGAGGCACAAAATCCAGGATGCTTGAAGTCCAGTGTAAAGTTTCTGCAGTGCCATGTCATCTCCTCGTGTTGGTGTCAGTTGATCCACTGTGTTATCAAGTCTACAGTCAACAAAGCCACCCACCTGGAAATTTGGAGCACTTTGTGCTTTAATCTGCTGACAAACTTTATGGAGAGAGATGGTGATTTCCTTTTCCAGCAGGATTTAGCCCCTGCTCGCAGTACGGAAACTACTAGCAAATGGTTTGCTGGCCACAGTATTGCTGTGCCTCATTGACCAGCCAGCTCATCTGACCTGAACCCCAGAGTGTCTGTGTTGTTATTGTCAAAATGAAGATGAGAAACACAGGACCCAAAAATACAGACAGAATGAAAGCAGCTATCAGAGCAGCCTGGGCTTCCTGTACACCATGCTGCATTAATGCAGTGATTCATGGTAACGGAGCTCCAACCACGTATAAAAATATTCTGTATGTCTGATTTTCACAAGGTATAAGTCATGATCATCAAAATTAAAACAAAAAAGGCTTAAAATGTTTCACTTTTAAGGTGTGCTGTTATCTATAGACACCTAAATAATGTTAGATTATGCGGGATGGTTAGCTTTTACATCTCATGCATACTTTGGCTCTCAGAGCTCCATTGTGAGGTGGACATGAGAACACTTTCCCGGACTCCACCTTAGTGTGACAGCAGTGTTAAAACTTTGATAAATGGGTCGAAGTCTCTGGTACAAAAAAAGCTCTTTCCACCTAGGTCAAGTGTGACAACGTTTTTAACACCAAGTGTACTCTTGGTTTAACACTCCCCGTCTCTCTTCTAGCTGGTGATGGAGTACTGCTTGGGTTCAGCTTCTGACCTTTTAGAAGGTAAGTAAGACAAATTAGTAATGACAAAACCATGTTTTACCCGTTTGAGTTTACGTTCACATAAACAATGTCTGATATTCCCAAATCTCTCTCTTCACTCAGTCCACAAGAAACCGCTGCAGGAAGTGGAGATAGCTGCCATAACCCATGGTGCATTGCAGGGATTGGTGTATCTTCACTCTCACAACATGATTCACAGGTAACCCCTATTCATTTCTCACTTATCTGGATCTATTCTGCTCTCCTCCCCCACACTTCTGACAAGAGACTAAACAAATAGAGGGGAGAAAGCACAAACTGTGCTGCCTGAGATAAGCTTATGCAATGGTGCTTGTGCTTACACACTGTGCATCATGCTGCTCCCCAGCCTCCAACGATGCATTTTCTCTCAAACTGTTTTGTCTCCGTCGTGTTTTTCCTGACCCGTCATTTCCTCCTGTCTGATCGTTTCTCTCTCAGGGATGTGAAGGCCGGAAACATCTTGTTGACAGAGCCAGGTCAGGTCAAACTGGGAGACTTTGGCTCAGCCTCTATTGTCGCTCCAGCCAACTCCTTCGTGGGAACACCTTACTGGTAAAACATCAAACCAGTGTCTCACTTGCCTACTCATTGTGGATTCTCAAAGAAGCCTCAAAAACTAACCAAAATCGTGCGTATCAAATATGATACACTAGGCTTTAAGGGGTTAAAACATACCTGTGATGTTTTGCCGTATTTTCCTTGCCTTTCTATTCTGTTACAATCATAGAAGCTCATGTTAAAGTTCAAATACTGAGGTCAGTGTATGTATAAGTAATCTCAGGCTCTGAGCTCTCCATTTCACTCTGTTTTTTTTTTCTACTCCTAGCTTTGTGTGATGTCAAAGAAAGAGGATATCCCTAAGACGATGATGTCATGTCTGTGCAGGCGAAATGAGCTTTTCAGACTGTTAGCATGGCTGTTATATGGCGTCTATTTTGTCCACTGAGTGTAAAGACGAGCAAGAAGCAGCAGCACTCTTAAATGAGCTTGTTTGCACATTGTAGATGTTTCGTACATGTAAATATAGTCGAAATCTTTAAATGTTGTCATTAACTTGCATGTGTTGATTTTTAGTTGTGCAGTTGTAAAATCAGATACATTTCCTCCGATCTTGACAATTTATTATTCATTAATATCTAGCGTACTGCTGGTGTCTAGATAAAGTGTAGTCTCTAATCATGCGGATGATGTGCTTTAATTTGCATTGAACCTAAGATAGCTGACTAAACGCTGCCGTCTCTGCTTCATTTATGCTCACATTTGTGAAGCAAGGTGTGGCTACCCAAATGTCACATTCAAATTCATTCAAAGCAGGCAGAGTACAGTTCACACCGGGAAAAACTTTGATCTGTAGAATGAGCATGTGTTTAATTTTAAGTTGTTAATTTAAAAAAAAAAGAAAAAGGTTATTCTGCCACCGAATCTTTCCTTTCCAATCCTGGTTAAATCACCAAGTGGTTTACTCCCACCTCTCACCGTTCAGCAGCCAGAATTATTTGTTGTTACTCTACATGAGCATAAAGCTAACGCTGCCTGTTTAGGTGGGGCAGATGCTGGAAACAACAGTGAGCCACCAGGTGCCATTGTGTGCTGGATCAAAGGGAGAGGGCTGGAAATGGCTGAATTACTGCTGATGTGTTGTTGTTGTTGTTTCCTCCACCCAGGATGGCCCCTGAGGTGATCTTAGCCATGGATGAGGGTCAGTACGACGGGAAGGTGGATGTGTGGTCACTTGGCATCACCTGCATAGAGCTGGGTAAGAGATGGCCATACAGTGCTTTTTGTGTTCACAAAGCTGAAAGTGTCCGGCCATTTACTTTTTTCTTTTTTTTTTCCTTGTTCTTTGTCTGCCTCTCCTTCTCTGTCACGCTATGTCGTGCTTTGTGATTCTGCAGCGGAAAGGAAGCCTCCTCTGTTCAACATGAATGCTATGAGTGCCTTATACCACATCGCCCAGAATGAGAGCCCTGTGTTGCAGTCTAATCACTGGTGAGAGACGAAGCTTTGCAACCGACCTGTGTCTTTCTGTAATTTATTTCACAATTAGTTTTGTGTTTGTGTGTGTACACATAAAAAAAATAGGTTTCATAAAAATGACTTGTTATTAAGGCTTTTTGAACATGGGGATGAACTCACACTTTGAGTTTGCTGCCATGCTCTTATAGATCAGTGTTTAAATTGTTACATTATTTGAATCATCTGAGGTAACTGTGGACAAACCCTTCAGTATTTCTCATGAGACACTTACTGCTGTTTTTTAACCAGTTTGTCTCCACATCAGGACATTTTTAATGCTTTCTGAGTTTTAATTGAGCCAACAAATCTCTCAAGCTGCTTTAACGGACTATAACATAATTAAGATTATTATATGTGTAATAATGCAGTATGCATTGCTTAAATTATATGTATAATCATGACGTTTTGGCAATATTTAGGTCGGATTATTTCCGCAATTTCGTGGACTCCTGTTTGCAGAAGATCGCCCAGGACAGACCTACCTCTGATGTGCTGCTCAAGGTACAAACAGCCATGTGATTAATTTTTAACTGAGAGAATAGAATGAAAAATATTTTCTTCTATTTCTAGCAGTTTTTTTTCAGGTTGTTGTTTTTGGACAAATAATGAAATTTGTGCTTTAAATTCAAAACAGATTTTTAGGCTTGAAGGAAAACACTGAGTGAAGGTTCAGTGTGCAAGCAAATAATCACCAAGGAGGTTTTTTCTGTTGTTGTTGTTGTTGTTGTTGTTGTTTTTTTGTTTTGTTTTTTTAATGAAAAACAAGGATTTTATTTTACTTGGATGTATAATTTTGTGTCAGCAGTGATGGGCATGTCTATGTATTTTTAACTGTCAGACTGAGGTATTTCATCCTGTCACTGTCCATCTCACCCCTTCTTTCAACCCTCCATCCACCCAGCACCATTTCCTATGCAGAGAGCGTCCCATGACAGTTGTGATGGACCTAATTGCACGGACCAAGGATGCTGTTCGTGAGCTGGACAACCTTCAGTACCGGAAGATGAAGAAAATCCTCTTTCATGAGGCGCACAATGGTCCCGCACCTGAAGGAGGCGACGAGGAAGAGGTAAGAAAGGGTGATGACGTATCAACCCTGTAATGCTTTTATCCTATTTAATTTAAACAAGCCTCTAATATTGATCAGTGGACAGTTTTCTTTTCTTATTAGCGAAACCACAAAAAGAGTTTGCACCCAGAAATGGCTAATGACATCAGACAGACACATAACATGAGAACAGCTGCTTCATATGTGAAAGGGGATTAAGAAAGCTGAAACATGAAAGTACAATTAACAAATACCAAACAGCACTCTTTGGGGTCATTTCTTAATTTAAGCTCGCTTTAAATATTTGAGTTCCTCTCCTGATTTTTATTTATTTATTTTTTTTTTGTAAAACTAAGAAAGAAAGCGCTTCTGTCAAGGGACATGTGATGATGTTTTGTTTTGGATTTGCTTCATATAAACTGCTGCGGTTTATATTGCATTGCAATTGTAAATAAAGCCAGAACCCAATGGTAATTATTTAATCCACAAATGAGAAAATAGGGGAAATGGTGATGATATTTTGCGGTTTTATTTATTTATTTATTATTTAAATATAATCTCATAGAAACAGGATTGGCCCAGCATAACGCAGTAATGTTGACAGAGCAAATAAGAGTCTTGAAACATGAACAATTGTACTCATGAACACAAAGCGCATGAATGTGTCTGCTTCTACTGAAAACCTGCTTTAAAGGCCTATTCTTGTCTGCAGTTGAGGTAAATAAAGGCACTGGTTACTATAAGAATAAAGATGTAAGGTAAATAAGACCCTTTTGTCCTCATACAAAAACTTTTTTTACCTATTTAATTCTTTGACGGCTGTTTAAACAAAAGTAAATGAAAGAATAGCGACTGTGGTTCAATCTATCAGACCTGCATTTTTTTTGGGATGTTTAAATATGTTTTTTTCTTTAATACTGTCCCACTGAGCAAATAACCCTCAATCACAGACTCTATTTGTTCTTCTTTTTTTTTTTTTTTTTTTTTTTTTTTTTAGAGCTTTGTCATTATTTTAGCATAAACTTGCTTTATTTTTTCCCCTCCAGGATGTGGAGCAGTACATGCTGCGCACCGGCACAGTCAACAGCATGGAGAGCTCCCACTCTCTGCCATCCATGTCCATCAGCGCCAGCTCCCAGAGTAGCTCGGTCAACAGTCTGGCAGACGGCTCCGATGACAGTGGGGAGATGGCCATGATGCAGGAAGGAGAGCACACCGTCACCTCCAATAGCTCCGTCCTGCACAAGCCGCTGGTCAGTCCACGTGTTAACACGTCTGTGGGTGGATGTGTTGTTTAACAGTCTAACTCCTCAATCACTGCCGTGACTCACCTGGATAAGCAGGTGACCAAGGGTACTTGGGGCTTGTTTGGGTTTGGGGCCCCCCCAAACTCAGGCTTGCAGTGTTAAGTGTGAGTCTGGTGTGTATCTGCTGAGAGACTTGTGACTTTCGGGCTAAAAGCATCGAGTGGTACTTATAGTTGGGCTATTTTACCTTTTTATTGTAGTTTGGATGAGCCAAAGCAGAAGCTGTTCTGTTGTTTCCCCTTGACCAGTTTTATAAGCGCAATCTGGTGCCACCTACAGGAAAAGGAAGGCAAAAGCAGAACCAGATGCACAGCAGATTGGCAATGTGGCACCTACAAAACAAATGCCTGGTAGCAGACTTGCTAAGCGAGCAGCCTCCTGGGAGCTTTTGCATTGGCAATAATTAGTTTCATTTATTTGAAGCAGTAGGATGACATTGAGTTGAGATAAAACTTTGCATTTGTAGCCACCTTTAATTGCTCTAATTTTCTCCACCTTGTAGAGCCATGACAACATCTATGACGATCCCTATCAGCCAGAGGTTGATTCTCAGCGAGAAGCTGCATCTGCTGGTGGTGGTGGAGGAGGAGGGGGAGGGGGCAGACGTCGACGAGGCCGAGACCATTTTGCCACAATCAGGACCGCCTCACTGGTCACCCGTCAGATCCAGGAACACGAGCAGGGCTCTGCACTGAGAGAGCAGATGTCCGGGTGAGGTCACAGTCGTGAATTGTTGATGGTGTTACGGGACAATCAAAACGAGTGTATTTGCACATTTTTTTTTTGAACTTTATACAAATAAAAGAAAACAAAGGGCTTCAAATGCTTAGTTAAGTAATGCTTGCTGATTATTAGCCATTCGGTAACCGTGTTTCTCCTCACAGGTATAAGCGAATGCGGCGTCAGCACCAGAAGCAGCTGATGGGCCTGGAGAACAAGCTGAAGGCCGAGATGGATGAACATCAGCTGAGATTGGACAAAGAGCTGGAGAATTTGAGGAACAGCTTCTCAGTGGAAGGAGAAAAACTCACCAAGAAGCACCAGGGTATCCTGGAGAAAGAGGTGAGCGAGGATCACAGAGAAATATAATAAATTCAAATATATGTGATGAATGTCAAACAACAGTGTGTGGTTCTGATACTCACTGTGTTGTTAGTCTTGCTAATATTAGTCAATACTTTCACATTGCTCAGTGTACACATGCCTGCTTCATATGAAGTTGATGATCTTTCCAAAGTTTAGCAGCCATTGTGAAGTTTTCATTCTCTCACCAGCATACAGAGAGTTGTCTCAGTAAGAGCACTGATAAGACTCAATATCGATAAAATAATCACTAATTGTAAATGTTTTTGGGCTTTTATCCTCCAGGGAAAGGCGGTCGTGTCGGAGGAGAAGAAGTTCCAGCAGCACATTCTGACGCAGCAAAAGAAGGAGCTGACCGGCCTGCTGGATTCCCAGAAACGACAGTATCGCCAGCGCAAAGAGCAGCTCAAAGAGGTGCTTCTGAGTTTTGTCGCATTATGTTTCAACAAATATACGAGTGTCTTATTTTTCATGACTCCACCTGCAATCAGTTCATTTTGATGGGTAAGTATAATGCTGCACAAACGGCGAGCCGAGCTAAACGCTGCTGTTATTCCTCTCAAGGAACTGAACGAGAATCAGTCAACGCCAAAGCGGGAGAAACAGGAGTGGTTGGTGCATCAGAAGGAGTGCCTGCAGCAGCGGCAGGCTGAGGAAGAGGCGGGTCTGTTGCGGAGGCAGAGGCAGTATTATGAGGTGCAGTGTCGCCAGTACAAGAGGAAGATGCTGCTGTCACGCCACAACCTGGAGCAGGATCTGCTCAGAGAGGTACTGTTCTTAGTCCTTTGAAGCACATTAATATCATTTTTATTTTGATATTGTTTTATAATATTTATAAATGTTAAGACTTTTGCAATTTATTTTATTGTCATCTATGTGTAACAGTAATGCACAAGCAAAATATTAATGGCTTGGAAAATTGGAAAAGTTTTGCATACAGTGGTTTTTTATTTGGGAACACTAGGGTTTCTACCTAATATCTAGAGAAGGGTTTATTTTTCCAAAAAAAAAAAAAAAAAAAATATATATATATATATATATATATATATATATATATATATATATGTATGTATATATATATATATATATATATATATATATATATATGTATGTATATATATGTATGTATATATATATATATATATATATATATATATATATATATATATATATATATATATATATATGTATGTATGTATATGTATGTATATATATATATATATATATATATATATATATATATGTATGTATATATATGTATGTATATATATGTATGTATATATATATATATATATATATATATATATATATATATATATATATGTATATATATATATATATATATATATATATATATATATATGTGAATATGAGTGCAGGGGTAAAGTAAAATGGGTAAAGTAGCACCCGGGTGCCGCTAATCAAATACACGTGATTAACTGAGCAAGTGTGAGCACATCTAAAAAGTTTTGTTAGTTTGCTGAAGCATTCAGATGTTTGACACAATGCCACAAGTAGGAAACACAACAATCTTAAAGAAGTAAATGTTGCTGCCATTATTCTGGGAAGGGTTAGAAGGGAATCTCCCAACAACCTGCATCCATCGTTCTACAGTGAGTGAAAAACATTGTTCCCAGGACTGGACGTCCCAATAAATTCATCACAAAGCCAAACTGCAGTATTTAGAGGGAGTGCAAAAAACCATCTCAGACTCTTCAGGTCTCAATTAGTATCAAGTATTAAGTTCATGACAGTACACTTAGAAAAAGAGATTTGGAAGAGATTTCAGGAGAAAGCTTCTTCTCTCTAAAAAGAACATGGCAGCAAAGCTTTGGCTTGAAAAGCAGCATCAGAATAAACTACAAGACTTCTGGAAAGTGAGACTAAAGTGGACGTGTTTTGCACAGCACTACATTTGGAGAAAAGCAAACGGCACAAAAACACTTCATACTAGGATATGATTTGGACTCGTTTTGCAGCGACAGGATCTCAGTACCTTGCAGTCACTGGGTCATGAACTCCTGTGTATCTCTAAGTATTCTAGAGTCAGATGAGTCCGTCTGTCTGAAACTGGTTCATGCAACAGGACAATGATCCCAAGCGCAGCAGCAAATCTACAACAGTATGGCTGAAAAAGAAAATAATTTGTTTGTTTTTTAATAAATGACCCATAAATTCATACTTTTTAGTAATTGTAGCTTGATACAAGATATCCTTTGGTGGCTATTGCAGGTTTCTGTCCTCTCAGTATTACAAATCACCTTCTGCATCTTTTGTTTTTTTTCTTCTCCTTCTTCTTCAGGATCTGAACAAAAAGCAGACTCTGAAGGACTTGGAGTGTGCCATGCTGCTGCGTCACCACGAATCCACCCAGGAGCTGGAGTTCCGCCAGCTGAGTTTGGTGCAGCGTACGCGGGCCGAGCTGATCCGCACGCAACACCAGACGGAGCTCACCAACCAGATGGAGTATAACAAGAGGCGTGAGCAAGAGCTGCGTCAGAAACACGCCATGGAGGTCCGCCAACAGCCCAAGAGCCTCAAAGTGAGTGACAGCACCCAGAGCCAGGGGTCTCCCGAGGAGGGAAAGAGCAAGCCGACAGAGGGGCCGAGCGGCAGCTGGGACAGCGAGGGAGGGGGGGAGGAGCTAGAGGAAGAAAAGGAGAGCGAGGTGGCGGCGAAGGAGATTTATGATGTTGGGGATGAGCTTGATGGAGTAGTAGATGATGAAGATGAAGTTTTTGGCAGAGGGGTAGATGTGGTGGAGGGTGTGCGTGTCGCTGTGGCTGAAGGGAAGGATGAGGTAGACGAGGAGGGAAGTAAATCAGAAGATGTAGTTGAGTGGAAAGAAGAGGAGACAGAAGTCAGGGAAGTAGAAGGAGTGCAGTGGGAGTACGAAGAGGATCATGGGAAATCTGCACACATAGAGACCAATGAAGAAGAAGAGGGCAGGGGTGTAGCTGACGGTTGTCCGTCGGAGCTCATCTTGTCCTCGTCCCCAGAAAAGAGGCGGCTGCGTGAGCGAGACATCGATGAGCTGTCAGAGTTTTACTTCCCTGACGCCTCTGAGGAGCTGGAGCCCATACCCGTCTCACCCCCACCCGCGCCCCCTGCCCAGACTTCTCTCCCCTCACTCTTCTCTCACGGCATCTGCCTCCTCCTCTCCCTCTCTGTCGCTGCACAGCCTTCCAACCTCACTTTGCTGCTGCTCTCCATCTTCCTCCTCTCCCTCCGCCGCTCTCCACCCCTGCCCTCGGTGGCATCCGTTCTCCTCTCTGCTGAGCTTGCCTTCTTGGCGCTCTTCTTCTCGTACCTTTTCCTTCGTTCCTGCTGTTCTCTGTCGCTTTCCACCTACCTGACTCTCAGCCTCTGGGCCAATGGCCTCTTCAGTTTAGGACTCTCCATCAGTTTGGGGATTTATTACATCCCCATTATTTTCATCTCAGCCTCCTTCCTCAGCTCTCCCTCCATTTTCCTTTCCCTCTATTTGGTCGTGGTCCTGATTGTCAGGCCAGCCCGTGATTTCTTCCAGCACGCGCCCCGCAAAGTCAACCGCCTCTGCATGCGCGTCCTCTTCCGCCTGCCTCGGCCACTGTTTGCCATGTGCCAGTCGGTGCTGGGCGGTATGGCTGAGCGTAACCTTTATGAGATGTTTCCTAAAGCAGGCCGCAACTGGGGCGTTCGCCAGTCCAAAATCCCAGTTCCACTAAAGAGCCTGGCCTTGGAGTATCAGGCTCAATGCAGGAGCACCTCTCTTGTAGCCAAGGGCCTGCTGTGGGTGAAGCGTTTCGGCAGACGCCCCCTCGGCGTCTTGGCAGATCTAGCTAACTCTGTAGTGCTAAAACTAGCCCGGCAGGTCGTTAAAAAGCTGCCGCTCAGGGTCAGAATAAAACTCCAAACCCTTGGCATCTTGAAAAAAGAAATTCCAAGCAGGTTACCGCGCCTGCTGCCCCGGGAGGTCAGAGAGAGGAGACAGAGGGAGAGGAGGAGGAGAGAGAGGGAGAGACAGAGGAGGGAAGAGAGGGAGAGGATGTTCCGTGAGGAGACGAGGTGGGAGTGTGGGTTGAGACGAACTTCATCGGGACGGTTTGTCAAGGGGAAAATTCGGCCATGGAGATAGCAAGAGTGAGACATGTCGGGAACGTTTTGGTGTGAGATTGTGTGAATGTGTGTGTGCGAGCGTGCGTGTGTGTGTGCACGCCATTGTGCAGCCATTTGTTGCGTGTTTGGGCCACATTGTCTCCTTTGTTACTCAAACTGGTCACATTTCTTAAAGATGAGCCGTATTTAACCCACACACACACACTCGTATGCACAGAGGTTTGTGTGCGCTGGCTCCAGAAGCGTGTGTGTGTGTGCGCACGCACATAACAGCCATATTACTGAATGAGCTGGCTCAAGCAACTTGAACAAGCTGTCGAACCCACAGTTGCTGAATGAAACCCAGTGAAGTTTTAATATTTCATTATTTTTGCTTTTTGTAAAAGTTCCTTTAGAAGTTTCTTTAATTTTTATTATTTTGCTCTTAATTTGTAAGACAGATATTTTTTTATGGTTATTTTTGAGACCGTTTTTTGTGCAATCTTTTGTTCTTCTTTATAGTTGTCTTACTTCACAGGGTGCGCTGTTTCCTCAGTGCTTCGAACAAATATTAGAGTGTTATGTAGCTCCACGGCTATAATATCTCTCCCCAAAGCACAAAGTACTGTGAAAATGAAAGATCGTCAATAATTTCACTAACATCAGCCTGAACACTAGCTCTCAGCCGACTGAAAAGTGCAATAAACCGCTGAGTGGAGACGTCTCGGACCATCGTGAGAGCAGAGAGGAATAATTATTAATATTTTGGTCTTAAATGATTAAGTATGGGGCCATTTAGCTGGAACAAAAAACATATTCAGTTGAACTAGAATACGTTTCTACATATTACTGCTATAATTATTATTATTATTATACATGCAGCTAGTGAATACATCATCTAGATTCTAGTTAGATATTATGACTATTATGTTTTATTGCATGTTGTGCAATAATCTTGTTATGATTTACCATGTAAACATTTCACTCGTAGAGATGGAATAAGAAGCGCCTGCTTTCAAGAGTCTGTTGTGAAGTGATATCCTAAATCTATAGCGGAAACATGAGGAATCAGGATAATCAGGATATGTTTTTGCATAGTGAAAGTATAAGAAACTGTTTAATATTTCAATGTAACTCGTTTAATATGAAGCCATATAGACAATCTTTTGAGGTAGAATTATAATAAAAAGATTGAAACTACTGAATGTGAAAAATGAGGCTAAGCAGGTCGAATGAACAGAAGGCAGATATCTGATTATATCAATATCTTGTTTTGCACTGTATAGAAAGTTATTAAAGAAATACAAATATCTATGAAAAGATCGTTTCAATTTTAGCTCGTGAAGCTTAAAAAATAGACCCATCGCAACTCCACTTCACCCGGCCGACGGGCTCTTAAAACCTAAAGATAATCAGAGAAGCTGAAAACCAAAATGTTTGAGCCTTGATGATGATGATGAGAAAATAAACTTTCTGATCAGTCAGTTCATCATTTCAGCTCAGCGTCAGTCAGACCAAAAGAAACCCACGGTTAATTCTGCTGTTTGTGTCTCTGCTAAACACCAAAATACTTTGAGTTCATCTAAATGAAGCCGGAGCAAATTCGTAAAATGCGTTAGCGCTTAAAAATGCAGGAATAAAGAGCTTTGTTTGTGTCGCCACATGTGAGCTGTTTTTGTGGAGGGACGGTACTGAGTAGGAAAGCTCAGTCTTAACTGTATTTTCACCCAAAGAAAAGGAAAAACTGTGTTTGGGGTTTTTTTGTTGTTGTTTTTTTGCATCTTGCAATTCGAGCTTTAAAAGAGAAGTTTCAATCAATGTTTTATTTGAATGTAACTTGTTCCTTTTGTGTATGTTTACATGTCTGCATTCTGTTTTGTTGTGACACTGAGTGTTTCCACAGAGTTATATCACCTTGAGTTTTTTTTAATATATATATTTAATTAATGCAGTATTTATAAGACCAGTGCTGCATTGTGTTGGACAGACATTTCGTCGTCCTTTTATTCTCATTTTAGCTGCATGAGTGTTGGCATACTGTACAGCCGTGTGCTCGCAAGCATAGAGAAACATTTTGTCATACACAAAAATAAATTCTTTTGTGTTCAAATCATTGTCTTGTTTGTTTTTATGATTTTTTTGTTTTTGTTTCCATTATTATCATGTCTCCATTTGCTTTCTTCCTTATTTTACTGCACAAAGAATCCTTTTTACCTTTTTGTTCATTCCTCCTGTATCATCACACATTCCTATTGTCTGTCGTCCCCTTTTTGCCCCCATTTATAAGCCACCAAAAACATTACTAGCAAGTATAAACATAAAATTGTGATTATAATTTGCAAATATTTATGATCTTAAATGGCAATCGTCTGATTCAACTTGATCCAGATTATGCTCGAGGTCTGGGCCGTTTGTTTAACAGCAGAGTATTGATCAGGTTTTAGTGAAATGAGATCAGTTTTTCTTGGACATGACTCATTAGTTTGTGCAGTACAATCAGCCAAGAAAACAATTCTTGATTTATTATCGCCTGACAAATATACAGAAAGGCTCATTCTTAAGAATAAACTTCAGATTAAAGGTCCTAGAAAGTGTTTTTACATATATACATTTATATACAGTGCTTTACAAATGTATCAGGCTGCCTGTCATTAAAACAAAACAACTTTAAGTCCATCAAAACGTGTTTAAAATTGACTGAATTGATGTTTTATACACAGAAATTTGAGTCGGCACAACGGATGTGTCTCAGAGAAGTCAGAAATTAATCAAGCATAACATTCAACCACTAAAACTAATTGAAATAAAAGATATTTGGCACCTTAATTAAATAATAATGTGCTTTACTATTAATTCCTGCCTCTTTTTTTTTTTTTTGAGGGGAATTAAAAATGGATAGCAAAATAATTATACTTTAGCATTTAAAAATATTCATTTTCATTAAAGAGCTCACACATAGTGATGATTAACAGTTACAGGACCAGATTAGGTCCCCACAAAATGTTAGGTTATGACAGCAAAACCTTTTCCTACCTATTTAGAAAGTGTGTTTTACATTATTTATTTAGGTTGCATGCTTTCATGCTTTGCCTTGGATCAGTGTATTACATTTTCCTTGCACTGTAATCTCACACAGCCATTTAACTTTGCCCCAGTAAGTCATCGGCCAACGTGATGTTTTAATCTTTTTCTCAGTACACCAAAGCAGGGCTTAAACTTTGTTACTCTGCTACTCCCTCTGACCCTTCTGATTTCAAGCACTTTCTTCAGAGGGAAATAATATTGACATAAGCAACAAGAAAAGTTACATTTATTTAAATAAAAGAAGCCAAGTCATCTCATTAAGACCATCGCAGAGCTTTGATTACACTGGAATTAAGTAGGACTTCCTTATATGTTTATTTAAATGTTATAAATCCAACCTCTTAAATATAAATGTTAATCAAAGATACAGACATTCATAATAAGAATGTGATTTTTAGACGCCTTAGAATTTAGATCATGTGCGTTTTAAACATCCAACAAGTCTTCATAAACGGTAAATCTCCAACATGTGTTTTCATGACAAAGGACATTTCCTTATGTGGCCGTGATAGTGTCATCCAACAGTTCAGCAGGTGTTTACACTTTAAATATCATGTAAAATGTTTGACACGTCTGTCACATCTGTCAGCATGATCATTTCTACAATCAATAGGAGCACTTTAGCCGAGCTGCTTCCATCTTTCTTCTGTCTCCTCCAGTCCAAAGAGCTTCAGATCAAGCGTCAGTTCCAGGACACCTGCAAGATCCAAACCCGCCAGTACAAGGCCCTGCGCAACCACCTGCTGGAGAACACGCCCAAATCGGACCACAAGGCCGTGCTGAAGCGGCTGAAGGATGAGCAGACTCGTAAGCTGGCCATCCTGGCCGAGCAGTATGACCACTCCATCAATGACATGCTGTCCACACAAGCTGTGAGTAAGGCAAGGAGACGTCGTTCACTTCACACTCGCACCACACCACCAGCACCTGCTGTGCCTGGCTTGGGGGATCTTCCTGCCTGCCTGTCTACCTGCCCGCCAACCAACCACCTCCTGGTCCCTCAGTGTTAACCAAGTTTTGTAGCTTGTGATCTGTCCTGCTAACCTGCCCCTGCAGTTAAACAGGTCCTTCCTCAAAAAAACATCCATTCAAAGTAAGAATATTGAAGAGAGGAAAACGTGATGACAGCTTTGTGAGAGATTCAGAAGATAAATGTTAGAGGTTCTGCTATAGCCATAAATTCAGGGCTCTTATTCAACCACATAAGAGTGCTATAAACTCAGTTTATCTTTATCATTTTATATAAATGTATCACTTTTCCTAAACGGAGTGTAGTAATTGACTAAACTCTGAATAAATTTTAAGCCATGTTGTGTAATTAGAGCAATAACATCTAACTGGCACTTAGGTAAAATATAAGCTGTGCCAGGTTGTGTTTAATTTTTAATTGAGGCTGTTTGGTCAATGATGAATGTGTAATCAGCGGACCATAAAGTCAAGGATGTTGCTGTTGTTGGACCACAGATGAACTCTCAGGCTGTTCCTTTATCATCACAGCAAATTATGAACCATGCCAGTAAAATCATAACACAGTTAAACCACTAAACTTTCAGCCTGTGAATCAGTTCATTAACATCTAAAGTGTTTGAATATTTTAGCCTACCCTGGGGAAATAAGAAAACCTGGGAGGCCCAACAAACAAGTGATGCCCTGGGACTCCTCAGGAGATCAATCCGGCCGTGGCCCAACAAGGTCTTTTTCCCACATGCAACACTGCAAAGATCCCATCTCTGCTGTGCTTTGTTTTCCACTTCACAGCTGCAGTGACTCCAGTTTAAGGAAAAAGAAGATAATTAAGTGAGACTTAAATGCCACATGAATCACAGCAGAACCTACAATAAAGTTTAAATGTAATTTAGACTGATTTAAACCGCTGAAGCCTGCGACCCGTTCTCTTTTACATATTAAGCAAGAAATAAGCTGATTGATAATAGACAGGGTTCTATTTTTCACTGTGAAAGGTGCCCTCATTTTCTAAGCCTGTGCCTCCTGAATCACTTTCAGACCATCCTGTAAAAGCTTCTCTCAGTCAGTCGCCGGCCTCTTAGTGTCGGAGTCATTCACATGTAAATCCTAAACTCCTAAATGAATGAAACAAAGTAAGAAGACGATGGGACGTAACAAAATGTCTCTTGGATAACATGATCCTCTGCGCTGCTTTAATTACCTCGATACGGAAGAGCACCACGTCGGTCCGCTAAGCCAAATCCCCGCCGCCCTTGTTTGTTCTACTCATGCTGCTACTGCGGCTAAAGTCTGTTTGGGACGGTTTCCCAAACACTGATTAAACTTATAATCCAGAGGTCAGGAAAATATATATTTATCTGTCTGTCATCTGAAACATGAGCCAAACTATAAAACAGACATGACACACAGAGGTCGAAGCACTTCAACACTTTGAAGAAAATATTCTTTTATTGATTTATTTTGGAATATGTTGAATATGCACACACGCTTTTATTAACTTCCCAATCCTTTCCCCTTTTCTTCCCTTTGCTCTTCTAACCTTATGAACACATGCAAAGTGATTCCAGCTTCTTCAGATCTCTCTTGGTTTGTTTTTTCCACTTAAACACTCTCCTTTTTCTCTTCCTCTTAGCTTCGACTGGATGAGACGCAGGAAGCGGAGTACAAGGTGTTGCGGATGCAGCTGCAGCAGGAGCTGGAGTTGCTTAACGCCTACCAGAGCAAGATCAAGATCCACACGGACACGCAGCACGAGAGAGAAGTCAAGGATCTGGAGCAGAGGGTGTCCATCCGCCGGGCCCTGCTGGAACAGAGGGTTAGAGCCTTTTGTCACTCGTGTTCAAAGTAAAGCTTCTTAGAATAAAGTGCAAGGACCTCAAGCAAGCAAACAGAGAAGATCCCAGACAGGTGTAGCTCATCTTTTCACTAGCACATTGAATGATAAATAACAGTCGCTGACAACTCCAAGAGGGCAAGATGTTTTTGGTGTCCGTCATCCAAAGTTCTCCTACAGGCCACATTTGGCCTCGACTTGTGCCCCTCCCTGATGCGTAGTCTAGTTGTCTCAGTTTAGCCACCTTGCACGGGCCAAAATTCAAGCATGTCAGGACTTTTGAGTCACCTCTGGCCGGTGTTGTAACTGAGCCAAACGTAGCAAATAAGTGCCAAAAATAGTCCAGATTAGGCTCAGATCTGTCTGCTGTCTGGGCACCTTTAACACAGTGTCCCCTTGCAAGCTGTTTTTGGAGCTTTATTTAATGACATAGACCTCTGTTTGTTCTTCTATGGAAAGTGGAAAGAGGTTGTTTGTTTGTTTGTTTTTTAGCTGGAAATAATGGAGGATTGTGTAGCTATTAGTTAACAGTTACAATCTAACGCCTGCAGTTCCTCCTCACTTTTATTGATATCTCACAATGACATCTGGGCAGCTCCGTCTACGAAGGATGATGATAAAAAGCTCTCCATGTCCTCAGACTGACTGAAGAGTCATAGACTGTTCATAAAAGATGGGTGTAGTCATCCAAAACAGGAATCCAGTGAAGATGTGTCTTAACCCGGCAGTCTTTATAACAACAAAAGAAATCTGTGGATAAATTACTGCAATTATAACTTGACCTCATTAACTTCATTCCTGGTTAGTTTATGGTCTGAATCGCTACTTTTAAGTACTTTTTTTTTAATTATTATTGCAATGATTGCACATGTGTTTTTGTTAATGTTTTGTTAGATCGAGGAGGAGATGCTGTCCCTGCAGAACGAGCGCTCAGAGCGTATCCGCACCCTCCTGGAACGGCAGGCCAGCGAGATCGAGGCGTTTGATGCAGAGAGCCTACGTCTGGGTTTTAGCAACATGGCGCTGACCGGCATTCCCAGCGAAGCCTACCCCAAGCAAGGCTACTCCAACGCGCCGCCCTCCAGCTCCCGCTCAGCTGGC
The DNA here is from genome assembly GCF_056152115.1 of Neolamprologus brichardi. NCBI lineage: Eukaryota > Metazoa > Chordata > Actinopteri > Cichliformes > Cichlidae > Neolamprologus > Neolamprologus brichardi. Next base: position 12,472,350 of record NC_142111.1, read on the forward strand.
CACTGGAGTCACGGCATCCACCCGCAGAACGTGCCCTCGCAGCAGCTCTCCCGCCGCAGCCACAACAGCAGCGGCGGCGGGGATCGCAGGGGCGAGTCCTCCTCTTCCTCGCACGGCCTGGGCATGGCCCTGGGGCTGGGCCGGGAGGGGAGGGAGATGCACCACTCGTCGCGCTCTTCTGCCTCTTCTTCCTCCTCCTCTTCCTCCTCGTCTTCCTCCCACCACCAGCGACACCACCTACCCCAGCACTACCACCACCAGAGCACGCCACAGCTCTACCGCGAGCGAGAGAGGGATCGAGATAGGGAGCGGGAGAAGGAGAGGGAGCGGGAGTGGGCCGGAGTGCGGGGCTCCGGCGGCGACCTGGCCCACCCACACCCCCTGCCCTTCTCCCATCACCTGCCCTCGCGCTCCTCCTCTCAGTCCCTGGCGATGCTGCCTCCCCCGCCCCCTGCCCCTCCCTCCATCTCTGGGCCGTCCTCCTCCTCTTCTTCTTCCTCCTCCTCACAGGGGGGGATTTATGTCGGAGGTGGAGGCGGCGGTGGCAGCGGGCTGGCCGTGCGCGGCGCCCCCAGCCTGATGGCCCTGAGAAACAGCCCCCAACCTCTGAGGAGAACGGCGTCCGGCGGGGGACCAGGAGGTGCTGGGGGTAGCGACGGCGTCCTGAGCCGAAGCACCTCAGTCACTTCGCACATCTCCAACGGCTCCCACCTCTCCTACTCTTAGACAGCAGGCGTTAAAACAGCAGAGAGCGGTGGGAGTGATTTAGGAAGGTAGCTATCACAGGCTGCATCTCAATACTCTCAGCTTGCCACCTTTCTTTCTTTCCTTCCTGGGCTGATCTCAATTCTAAACTCTTAACACAAAGGATTTAGGGACTTTGCTATTTTCTCTAAACGCACAGAAAGTCAAAGAGATCAGAAGCAAAGAAAGGACAAACTGACATTATTGAGCTGCACCCTGCCTCTTTAGACTCAGGGTGGGTGGAGAGGTTTCCTTCCATTCCCACAAGTATCAAAGAGGAAGGGAGGGAGGAATGTAACCACCTGTAAAATCACTGGATTAGGGTGACATTAGGTAAAAAAAAAAAAAAAAGACACTTCTGTTTAATGTTTTTATCTTTGTATAAAAGTGAGATAAGGTGCGTGAAAGTGGGGACGATTAGCATTTTTTCCCTGTATGTGTCCTCCTGGAACTGCACAGAGAGAGAGAGGGGATGGCAGCCATGTCTTCTTCTATGATATTCTTTGCTGGAATGGAGAAAGAGCGAGGACGAGGGAGGAAACGAGGGTGATGTTTTGTTGCTTGTGTGTGTACTCGTATGTAGTTCGTAGTAGTCCAGATATTATCCAGCAAGCGCCCGTAAACTGGACGCGCCGAATGGGCAGAATGCAAGAAGAAAAATAAGGTGGTGGGGGGGGGGCGGGTTACTCTAATATCCAGACTTCTGGAGTTTGGAAAAAACATTTTTTTATTGCTTTAAACGTTAAATTTTTTTTTGTTAATTTCTCTCTTTTTTTGTATTGTGTATTTAAAAGAAAAAACACACACGTAAAAAAAGTTGCTCAGAACGTCACCAATGCCTTTAAGGGGTTCTTAAAGGGATGTCGTGCCATCTGAATTATTTTTTTTTTAATTTGACGGCTGCGAGGTGATTCAAAGCCGAATACAAATAACACGGAATGTTTGTAAAGTTAAGAGACTCTTCTTAAAAAAAACAAAAAGAGATGAAAGAAAAAGGAAAAAATGGGATGAGGAAAAATCTTTATGTGGAAATGTACAAATACATATGGAGAGAGGGGGGAAAACACATAGCTTTCTGGCATCCATGACGTATTGAGTATCTAAACAACATAGGTGTCTATGGGAGTCACTCCAATTGCATGAGATAGATGTGCAAAAAAGAAAAAAGAAAAAAAAAACATTTGTAAAAACATGACGAAACACATTTGAAATGTATCGTACCTGTCCCGAGTTTCACTGGCATTTAAAATCACTCGTCCCACATTTGGTTTGTTTTTGGATCTTTACTGTACATATTTATGGGAATATTAAAGAAAAAAGCAACAAAAAAACAATCATTTGGTTTTATAGAGTAACAAAGATAATGATAGTAATTTTGATATATTCAAAAACGACTATTGAATTCAAGATTTAGAGTGACAGCTCCAATTGCATTTTCTATAGGTGTCAATATTACCATAACTAATCCTGATGTAAGTGTTGTTGTAATCATGTTCACGGTTATTTTTTTATTTTTATTTTTTTCTTGCGATAAGCAAAAAGGGCCCACTTTTGGCTGTGTAACAAAGAAACAAAAAAAACACAAAAAAAAGGTGATAAAAACTGTTGTCAGGTGTGGTGTGTTCAAGGTCTTAATGATTATTAATAAGAGATTATTGATAATTGTTAATGATTTATTTTGTATGTGTGTCAAGCGGTAAAGTCTAGTTATATTACCACTTCTTTCTTTTTTTTCCCATTTTTAGACTGAATTTCAAAGAGACACTCTTACAACAACACCCTGCTATTCACGTGAACACAGACCTCTTCTGGACTCTCATAGAGAAAAAAAAAATTGGCCACTGGAATGTAAACGCTGGTTTTCCTTTTTATTTGTTTTCAGGGTTAAGTTGAGAATCTGACTGCTGAAGTGTGCAGCATGCAATCAGTATGTTTTAAAAAAAAAAAAAAAAAGAAAGTTTTTAAAGTGTGCGGAGGAGTAAGTGGAAGTGAAAGGACGGGCCTCGACCGAGCTGCTGTGGAGGTGCGCCCTCTGGTGCCGGCACAGCAGCAGTGACAGCAGCAGCCCGTCCACACAGATCAATAAGACCCATCAGTGTTTGGTGTGACGCCCACAGAGGGTCTCGTGGGCTGACATTTACTTGAAGAAGATCAGAAATAACTTTTTTGTTTCTGTTTTTTTTAATTATTGTTACTTTATTTAAAAAAAAAATGGAAAAAAGGATAATCACCCTGCTGTTTGTATGACTCAGAAACACCAGCTCAAGACAATTCCCTGTATAACCTACTACTTTATGCTTGGTTGGAATCTCAGTGCATGCATAAACTCCTTATATAAACTAAGACTGGTGGATTGGAGACGGCCGTTGTGTGTGGGGACATCAGTGTGACTGTGCTTTTAGACCGGCTGTCAGGGGTTTCGGTGAGAGGCAGGGGAGTCTCGGTTCCTGTGGCGAGCCCTGGATGAAGGAGGATGAGGATTGAACACATGCTCGGCGGTGCTTTGCAGAGATTTTGGGGGGAGGGTGTTGAAATTCTTATTAAATATTCAAGTCAAGCAATTCCAAGCTTGAGGAAGGAGAGGAATAAGGGTCTTAACACATGTACTGGAAAAGAAATGGGGTGCTTTAAAAAAGTAATTAAAAAAAAGATAATAAATTGATATTAACACATTAACTTGTCTTGATTTGATTTCTGGTTTTCACGTAACTTTTAAGTATCTGAAAAAGGGGCCTAAATGATCTTAGTTTCAGTTTCTAAAGTGGGAATATTTTCTGTTTTTTTAAGATATGGCAAAGAACATCTGTCAGTGTTTTTAAATATTTTTAGGCAGTAGGGGGCTCAAAATATGGAGGACCAAAATTTAACATTTTTTTTTTAAATGACTGTAAATAAATTGGTATCATCAGTTAGACAGTTGTTTTTATTTGCGTTTGAATTTACCCATTTATTTATTTAATGTTATTTATCAATGTATTTTTATTTTTTAAATAAAATCAATCAAAGTTTTCAATGTAATTCCTTTGTATCATTTTTCCAATTTTAATATTTACAGTCTGCAGTTAGTCTTTATATAGAAAAAGCCCAGGTTTTTGCTGATCAACAAACCTAGTGTAATGATGGCATTGTTTTTAAACTGGACAGACCATACATATATATATATATATATATATATATATATATATATATATATATATATATATATATATATAATTATAATTATTATTATTATTATTATTACTTGTATGATATTTATTTGTAATAATATTTTTGTTACAGTTTTTTAATTTAATGCATTTTTTTCATTGGCATACTTGGTCCTCCGTATTCCCAGTTAAAGTCCCCCTCTTTAAAATTCAGGATCTCATATTGTTTTATTCAGTTAGACATCACTAATCATACATAACTGAAGATGGACCCTTTATTCTTACACTTACCAGTGATCCTAGTGATTTTCTGGGCTCCTTAGTTTAAAATGAAATGATTTCCCTATGATGATGACACAAACTTTTCTAATTAGCTATAATATATTCGTTTTATAAAAATAAAAAGTCAAGTCAAATATTCAAATCCTTTTAATTGTTTTTTTTTTTCCCCTAAGCAGACAAATGCTTCGCTAAACAATTACTCTCGTCCATTGTGTTCATATCCTGAGCTGCTATTTGTCCTCCACTGTATCTCTGACATCATTAGCCTGACTGGGAGGATCTGTGCGCACTGCCCTTTAAGATGCGTCTGTCATCGCTCCGTTAATGGAAAGTCACTCCGGCTGTTTTCTGCGGCGCAGATCTGTTCAGTAAGGGCCTGGCTGGAGGAAGGCGGGGAGAAAAAAAACACGCACGAGTGGATTTTGTGTCGGCCGAAAACCCAGGAAGGAAGCGGGAGAAGGGACAGGGCTCCGCCGAGAGAGACGGAAATGAGAGGGGGGTGTCCAAAGAGGAAACCCTATCCCTTTAAGAGCAAGTGGGACATAGCGGTGCGAGAAAAGGAGAGGAGGGGGAGAAGAAAGAGGAATTAAAAAAGAAAAGGAAGAAAGAGACAGGGAGGGAGGAGGGAGAGCGGGCGATAAAAAAAGAAAGATGACATCCTCGCAGCTGAACGGCCGAGGTGGAGCGATAGGCTGCGGCCCGGCGAGAGCGCCGCTCGCCGGGGTCAGGGCTTGAATCCAACAGCGAGGCTTCGACAAACACCCGATTGGCCTATTTGGGGGGGAATCGGAAAAAAAATATTTGGATTCATAAATTAAAAACAAAGCATGACCTGCTGTGCTGCCAGATACGTGTGTTATAACCCATATTTGTTCTTTTGCGTAAAAATACGCATTTATTTCACGCAGGTTGGCTTATTGTTTGTTGCTAAAGTGTGAGATGCGAGGTTTTTTGTTTTTTGCTTCTTTTTTTCTGGAAGTAGTTTGGACTGTGTGATCATGCGCTTCAGTGAGACTGCTGTTTAAATTAATTAAAGTTAGAAACCAAAGTCAAAGAGAGAAACGGGCTGTTATTGGCCTGGCCTGCTCCACCACTGCCTGTGTACCGCAGCGTGCGTTAGTCAACAGCTGCGTGCATTTTAATCGTCAGCACTAGGCTACCTCAATGAGAGAAACATATTTTTGCAGACGGCTTTTTTCGCGTTTTTCCAGAGGATCCGGGAGCCCGGCGTTTCCGCTGCCGGACAGGCGGCTGTTTGCGCCCCGATCAGCGGCGGGCCGACCCGAAGAAAGCGATGCAAAGACCGCTCTCCTCGATCTCAATCCAGAGCTGACTTTCTAATCTCCATCGCTGTGGCGCAAAATGGATGCTGCTTGGAGCAATTTTCTCTTCCAGGTAGGCCTCTCTCTTTCCTCTTTGCTCTGCTTTCACTTTAACAGCTCGCGTGCTGTCGCGCAGGCCTCCCCCCTCTCTCTCCCTCTGTCTGTCTCTCAGTGTGGGTCCGCAGCTGTCCTGCAGCCCTCACTTCTTGCATTTACTACGCCGCACTCTTGGAGAAGATATAGCTGTGACTTGTGTTTACATTTGGTGATGGCCTTCTCCTTTGCTTCTCCAGAGTACTCCCACCCAAAACCAAGTGGAGGGGAGCCTCCAATCAGAGCTCTTGCCAGTTCATACGAGTTCTCCCCAGACCCCACCCACAGAGCACATAGCACAGCCTCCTTCAACTGTGGACACCACTGCTCTCAGTGAGGAACCTCTGCCTGGTAAGGGGACACTGCACTCTTAAACACCTGTGGAGCTGATAAAGGGGAGAAAAAGTGTTTGTGAAAAGACAGGACACAGCGAGGCAGATGATGGCCACAAAAATTTGAATCTCTTAAAATAGCCGAATACTTAAACGTGCAAATGCAAATGGCAGCGAATGAACCACTTGTGTGGTCTGAAAAATGTAAAAAGTGTACAGGTCACTCATGGATTATCAGGTACAGGTGAATGACACAGTGTAGAGCATCTCAGCATCGCTATGACAACAGCATGAAGAATATCAACTCATACAACTGGTGATCAGAGCAGGATCGTGTAGTTTATGAATAATGTGTATTTATTTTTGCTATCATAGAAAGCAACTAAATTTCTTTAATCCTATAAAGCCTGAGCCATGAAGCTCTTCAGCACACCGTCTTCACTTGTGTGCCAGCAGAAAAACAAGAAATATGGAGCACTGACCACCACATCCCCATCTGTCACTCAGATAATAAGTCACCCTCCCAAAATGTGAATATTTTCGATCATGCGTGTCATCTGCGGTCAATAAGAGAATATCTTTGAGGTTTAGAGTGTCTGAAGAACTCATTTCTGAATGGACTTTAATCTCATCAGAATAGTTAATGCAATGGTTACTATAGTAACAGCCCTGCACAATATATCAATCATATCAGCCAGTCATTTTAATAGCTAACCAGTTAGTTATGTAAGCTAAAAAAAAGTTTTAAAAAATCTTCTATTACATCTTCTTAAGATGGACTGAAAAGGCCAAACTTTTCTGCTTTGGATTTATTTATTTATTTTTTTTTTTTTTTTGGACTAATTGACCTTCCAGAGGTTTATATTTAGACCGGCCACATACTCTGTATGTATCTGTTTTCCTGCAGGATGCCTTTAAGGATCATATAAAGCATTAAAAGTTAACATCTTTCTTTCTTTCTTTTTTCCATCATCTGTCTTTCCTCACGCCTCCCTCGGCTCCAGTGAAGCCTGTGTCTCGGCCAGCTCGCGTGCAACACATCTGTGCCATCTGCAACAAGCAGTTCAAGAACAACTACAACCTGCGGCGGCACCAGTCGGTCCACACTGGGGTACGCATGAAGGACAGGGCCAGAGAGCAGGCGGAGGGAGCAAAGGAGAGAGCTGCCAGCCAGGTGGTGGCGGCGGCGGCGGACCCGTCGGCAATGGCGGTGGGGGCCGGAGGGAGGGCGGAGAGGCCCCATGTTCCCCTCTCCCTGCTGCACCTCTCCGCGCCTCCCCCTCTCGCCCCTCCCGGTGTGCTGGCGGGCGTTCAGCAGCCTCCCCTGGGTGGTCAGGATTGTGAAGGGGTGGCCATGCCAAACGTAATGGCTAGTGTTAACCCTCATGCTCCGCCTCCTGCTGCTGTCGTCATGGCCACAGGGGCGGCAGTACAGGTGGGTCAGGGCCTTGTGGAGATGGCTGTCGTCAACCCCGAACCTTCAAGCATGTTGTTTCTTAAGCTGCCTGACCGGAGGGATGGTTAAGACGTCTTCTCCCCGCGAGCAGCTGCCCATGTGTCACCTGCTTTGTATTTGATTCAAATTCCCCAGTTTCTCACATTTTCCATAAAGCCCAGGAACAGAAATCCGTTAAGGGACCAGTAAATTCCATCCCAGTGTTTGGCACTGGTCCCTCAGTTTGAGAAACACTGTGCTTGGAAGCCTCCCCCATGCTCCCCTGCATGTCCTCTGTAACGCAAACAGTGTGAAAGTGGCTAAATGTTTTGCACAAATAGTGAAAACTTTGCACAACCCACACTTAATTGGCAAAATCTCAGCGTGCATCTTGCATGGTTTCCACATAAGAAACAGGGCAGCCAACAATGAACGCATTTCTTTTCACAGTGCAGCGGCGAAAAGCTTAATGTCTGAACTCTGTAGTGTGCTTATCTTGTCTGCTTTGCCTCAGCGGCCCACGAACCCCAACCCCAACCCCGTGAGGAAGAACCACGCCTGCGAGACGTGCGGGAAGGCCTTCAGAGACGTCTACCATCTCAACCGTCACCGTCTGTCCCACTCAGACGAGAAGCCGTTCTCCTGTCCCATCTGCCAGCAGCGCTTCAAGAGGAAGGACCGCATGAGCCACCACGTGCGCTCCCACCAGGGCGGCGTGGAGAAACCCTACATTTGCCCGCACTGTGGAAAGGCTTTCTCCAGGTAATGCAGCAGAACGAATGTTCCCGACACACTCGCAGCATGTGAAGAATTTCCTGCTCTGACGTGTTTCTCTGTTCTTTCTCTGCTCCCAAGACCCGACCACCTCAATAGTCACGTCAGACAGGTGCACTCCTCGGAGCGACCCTTCAAATGCCCCGTAAGTCACGATTATCTTGTGTTTTATCCTCACTTAACTTTACACGTCTAGTCACTTCACTGTGTGCATAGTGTTCCTCTTGCACATTGCAGTGCTTTTATATTTTCAGCTTATATATTGCAGACAGACACGAGTATATGAACAATGAGAATATTACCATGGAAACTGATGTGGCTAAAGTATATATGTATTTTAATCAGATATGTAGGCATAACATTTATTTAACATTATTGTGAACATTATGCCTACATGCAGCACAACTAAAGCTGGATATTTACACAGGCAAGATCAGCATGTCTCATCGCACACTTGTGTGTTTATGTATATGTGCGTCTACGTGTGTCATACATAAAGATGTGAACTACAGATCTTTGAACTTTTGTTAACTTAAATTTGATAAATATTGGTTTATCAACTATATGATGACGAACCGTGACAGTAAAAATGATAAAACTCTTTCACACAGATACACACAGACTTATTAGACTGTGGATCACTCACACAGTCCAATATAAATATATATATATATATATATATATATATATATATATATATATATATATATAAATATGCAGCCATCATGACACTTAAGTTATGAAATTCTCTTTTACTGTATCATTGTATGATCAATAGAACAAAATCTTGCATACCAATTTTTTTGTTATGCACTTATTGAGGGGTGAGAGTCTCTGTGCTGTGTGTAGTAGCACAGTCATTACATAGTTCACGTGGCCCTTTAAACATACATAGATTTATCTGTTTGTTTATTTATAAAAAATAACTTTTACCACTGCAGTTTTTTAATTTTTGTTATTATGATTAAGTAAATTAGCTTACCAACAGTACAAACAGACCAAATAATCATATGCTATGGGCATGCGCTAACTGTATAAAAAAGATGGAGTTGGCTGCTGACATCACAGTGGTTTGTGAAGTCCTCTTTGAAGTCTCAATTCTGACATCATGACTGTCACCATCCTGTGGGGTTTTTTTTGGGGTTTTTTTTAGAGCCTGAAGTGAACATGTTTGGATAAGAGGGCAAAGTGCTAAGCTGCCAGCTAACGCAAGATAGCAAACAGATACCCGCTAATAACTGCTAAGTAAAGAATTTTACTTACCAAAACTGGAGCTTAGGCTTCTTGAACGGGCTGTTAGTTCCATTAACCACAAAGCAAAGCATAGTATTTGTCTGATAAATGCCCTGAAAATTATTCAAATGTCAAAAGCACCCCAAAGAAATTAGCTGTGGTACAGTGGCGCTAACAGCTACAGCTTCCTATGTCAGCATTAGCAGTGTGAACATTGTTTTGGACATACATTGATCCTGAAAAGGTAAAATAGCTGTAGAACCTAAACACTTTAAACAAATGTATTTCTTCTGTAAAGAAACTCTGATGCCTGAAACATTAGCGACAAACAGTGTGCGGAATTCATTTGTGGGTTTTCAAATATGTGCAGCTGTCACTAAGATTTTGTGGTGTGCAAAACATAATATTGTAAAACCTCACTTTAAAAATTGTAGTTTGCAAAAAGTTTTGCCATCATATTGTCATATTGCTTTCTTGTTTTTTCAGACATGTGAGTCCAGTTTTGCTACTAAGGATCGTTTGCGTGCACACATGATTCGCCACGAAGAGAAGGTGCCCTGCCACATCTGTGGGAAGCTCCTGTCAGCTGCTTACATCACAGATCACATGAGAGTGCACAACCAGTCGCAGCACCACTCATGCCATCTCTGTAACCGCAGTAAGTACAGGTGTTTTGTTGCACTACATTCAATATAAATTGCATTTTGAGGGAGGAAACATGGACATTAAAGCAGACGTAGCTTTAGGGATGAAACAGAGACTGTGGACTCTGTAGTAAAAATGTCAAAAACAAAAAGACCACAGTGCACCTGGCTTAACCTTTTTTACTCTTTTGTTCTTGCTTTGTGTGAAAGATGAAGAAAAAACAGAGAAAAGGATCATTTATCTTGCTCTGCCTGAAGAAAACAAAATCAATCTACCATCACCGCTACAGCATGCACTTATGTGCTGCACTATTTCCTGGCTGAGTGCTGCAAATGCCTGAAGTCACGGCTGTTTGTTCAACAGCTTTACTGCGATAGGAAACCTCCAGGATGTTTCAGAGAAAGAGTCCAGTGACTTTGAACGTGGCATGATTTTTAGTGCCAGACCTGAGTATTTCAAAAACTGCTGATCTGCTGGGATCAAAACCATCTTTAGGGTTTACAAAGAACAGTATAAAAGATCCCGTCATGAGCAGTTCTCTGGATGACTGCGTTGAGCTGATAGGAAGGCAACAGTAACTCAGATAACTTCTTATTACAACCAAGTTATGCAGAAGTAAAGCAGAGTATTGATTTCTCCTGCAACATGGTGGGGTCAGAATTTGGCATAAGCTTCATAAAAGCATGGCTCATGGCTCAGTCCTTATATCAGTGGTTCTGGCTGGTGGTGATGGTGCACTGGTGCGTCAGATATTTTCTTGGCACACTTTGAATCTCTTAGAACAAAGTCTCAGAGGAATGTTTCCAGCACCTTGTTGAATCTTTGCCACGAAGTAAAGCATTTCTGAAGGCAAGCCAGGAGTACAACCCAGTGCTAGCAAGGTGTACCTAACAATGTGGCCAGTTCACTCTTGTTGCATAACACTTAACTGAAAAGTTTGCATATAAACTTCACACAGAATGCCCCGGCCAGATGGTGGAGCCGAACTCAGGACATTCTTGCGGTGACAACAGTGCTAACCACTGAAGTAAAGTGTATTTGTAAAATTTCAGACTGTTAACATGAGGTTCCAACATCAGTATTTGATATTTATTTAGTGTCCAATCACATTTACACACTCGTTCTTTCACTTATGACCGTTTATTATGTATTTAAATACGGTATTATAATAACATGGTAGCACTGTGGTTGGCAGGCTTGGGTCAGGAGAGTCTTGCGAAAGAGAAAAAAAAATAAAACCTTAAGTTTTTAATTTGTTGTTTTATGAGCTTGCTGCATTGTTTCGTTTGTGCTTGGATCTCGATTGCATCATCTCTCGCTGAAATAACGCTTCTCGGCTCTCTCCCTCTCGCCCATCAGGCTTCACCACACTGACGTACCTTCGTGTCCACGCTCAGAAGCACCACGGCCAGGAGTGGAAGGACAGCCCGGGGGGCTTTGGCGGCAGCGCCTCTGGCGGCATGCTCGTCTGTCACTTGTGTGGCGTCCACTGCAAGACGCCCACCCAGCTCCAGGGGCACATGGGCACCCACACCAACAACCAGGCCGCTCAGAACCCTGTCACCTCTAATGTGGCTGCCAGCAGCTCCATCACCCTTAGCAACATGGTGACAGCACCCACCGTCTACGTCACCGGTAACACGGTGGTGGACCTGCTCGTCACAGACTGCTCTAGCATTGCAGCACCGCAACCCCAAAGTTAGCAGTAGAGAGCTCATCAGCAATAACCCCTGTCCTTCAGCAGAGGGCAAGGTCAGAGACGGTTGGAGTTACTCGTAGATGCTGATCCGATTTTAGTTTTGTCACATCCCCACTCACGGGTAAGGCTAGGATGAAGAGTTGAGGGGGAGATTAACACCAGTCAGTGCTCAAGGGCAGTTTAACCTCAGAGTTGCAGAGCTGAGGCACCAGAGAAAAGGAGAAAATGGAGGAGCCGGGGAGGGGGGCAGACAAAAGGACATTTGTAGCTGCAGGAGGTTCAGTGACACTAACGACAAACGTGGATGTGTTGTCCAGAGATTTCCGAGTGCTCTTGTACGTTTAAAACTCCAATGAAACTGTGGTATTGTGAGCATCTACTGTATCACTCTCCTCTCTCTTTCCTCTCTCTCTGCCTCTCTGTCTCTTCCCTCGACCCCGGCGTCGGCTGCTCTCTGCAAGTGCACCAAGTACTGTATGTATATCTCACACCAGCTCTGATCTTACCTCCATTTTGCAGCTCACTAAGAATCCAAAAGGCTTGCGTTTAAAATAAGTAAAGAAAAAAAGTAGCAGGGAGAGAGCAACTCCCAGAAAATAAAACGAAGAATCGGTTTAGAGGGGAGGTCGCGTGGATGGGTGCGCGGAAGTCTCGGCTCGACTCGCATGTTGGCTTGTATTTTGTTTTATTTTATTTGTTTTTTTTTCAGAGAATTAACTTTTGATTTGAAGCGGCGATGATCGTTTCTTTAAGTCTCTTTGATTCGGATGTTTGTAGATCGGGACAGAAGACGGCATGCATTCGTGGGATGTACTTTATTAATTTGTCTCCATAAAGGTACAGAGATGACAAGAGAGTTGCGTTCAGCACCGTCAAGCACCTTAAACTTGTTATTGCTGGATTCCGTAAAGGATCGAAGTGGGTTTAAGATTTCTTGGATTTTTCTCGCTCTGAGTCTTCCTCTCTGGGTCTAGCCTTTGAAATTAAAAAAGAAAAAAGAAAAAGCAACAAACAACTGCTAACAAACACTTCAGCTTCTGACATGGCGAAATCTTGCACCTGAGAACTACCTTTTTGCATGAAAACAAGCTAGCTCAGTCATGCGTATTGTTAGGGAGCTGTGATGACAAAAGAAACTTTTCAGCAGTTCCACTAAGTAAGTTAGTTGGCTGTAAACAATAATATTTATAAAAGTGTTGATTTCATTCAGACATTTTTAACATTGTTGGCCATTCATTTGATTGTATCGCCACAGTCCTTTTGTTTTCTCTATGTACCAGTCCAATGAGTGAAACTTATGCATTAGATTTAGTCATTTAACCCTCTGTATAGCACATAATGTTTCGAACACGTCATTTTGCATTAATCATGTGAAGAATGGACTTTTTCTTTTGAGTTATATTGTGGGTGATTGAGTGGTGTTGAAAGGGCTTCTAAAGTCACAAGTTGGAGTTTGATGACATAAGTCGGAATTTGCTGTAAACTAAATCCTGGTTTCGTACTGGAGCGAGTTTTCAGTTTTGTGTTGATACGTTATCTCGAGATTCATAGAGTTCTTTTCACCTTTTTTTTCTTCCTTTTTCTTTTCCTTTGGAAATACGTTCTTCCTGTTGAGAAAATTAGTGAATTACTACAAGTTAATTTTTAGCTTTTCTCCATTACATTAAGAAAAAAAAGTAATACCTCTACTCTAGGATTCTGTACAGCTCTTGTGATACATCTTAATGCCTTATCGTACTCAACTGCATTTTAATTCTTTTATGATAAAATATTTCAAATCTTAGTCATGGATTCATTAAGAATATTAATGGGATGTATTTATATTTATATTTTTATATTTCTCAACAGTATGCATGTCTAAAAGGTTGTTAGAGCAAAAAAAAAAATCAATGATGCTTACTACAGTCATAAATATTATGTTATTTTGTAGATGCAGTAGAGTTCATGTTATTATTTTGTAATTTGGACAATTTAAATTAAAAAGAGTAAATGGGCACTGGTTTGTGGGCTGATCCTTTCTCCGATCGTGTAAGACGATCGTCCATCCATCTCGGTCCCGGTGGGGCCTGGAGCCTCTTTTAGTAGATACTGAGTAAATGGCAGGGTACATGCAGGACAGGTCTCTACTCCATCACAGGGCTAACTCAGAAAGACAGGCAATCATTCACACCCACGCCAACTAACCTAACGTGCATGTCTTTGGACTGTGAAAAGAAGCCAAAGCAGCCACAGGGAGAACAAAACCTTCTGCTGTGAGGTGGCAGTGCTAACCACAATGGCACCACTGATAAGAATATTAATAGTGAGAGTCTTCAGTTTAGTATTTCACATTGAAATACACATTAAGTAGCCTATTAAACATAAATGATGCATAATTTGGTCTGCAAAGTACAAAGGTTGAGTAAGGGAATGCAGTTAAAAGGATTATAGTAGTGTAGTGCTGTCTGATTACATGCTAAAGTTGCACATATTGATCATTTGAGACCACAAATCTTTACCCATTCATTTATTTCTTCATAGTTGGGCAATTTACAATGCAGGATACTAGTGCTGATTTTAACTGAAGACACGACAACTAAATTGAGTAAAAGGTTTTTGTATAACATTCCAACAGGCAGTTATACATTAGGGATTTTTTTGTATCAGGAATGTTCTAAAATGTCAGGTTTCACTGTGGAAAAAAGGGATAATGTTAGTAAAAGTCCATACAGCAGCACCAATTTGGATACTGGATAAACATTTTTCACTTAAAATTAATCAGAAAATATTGATGACAAGAAAAAAAAGTTTTAGCATGTTTTCAGAAAAGAGAGAACATATTCAGTGAGCAGCAGTTCTCTGGGTGACAATACCTTACTGATGTAAGAGGAGAACAGCCAGACTGCTTTGAGTTGAGTGGAAGGTAAGAGTAACTCAAACAACCACTTCTTACAAAGTACAACACAGCAAACCTTGAAGCAGATGGAAAAAAAACACACCAGGGGCCACTCCTGTCAGCTAAGAACAGGAAACTGAGGCTACAATATGCATGGGCTCACCAAAATTCAAATTCAAATTTTATTTGTCACATACACAGTCATACACAGTACGATATGCAGTGAAATGCTTAGACAACTGCTCGTGACCTAAAGAAAAAAAAGAAAAAGGCTATGAATAAGATAGGAAATAAATATGAAAATTAAAAAGGGTAAATTTAACTAGGAAGGAATAAAATAAAATATAGAAATTAAAGTTAAAAATGAAATAACTGTACAACACAAATTAGAATGAAGGGTAAATTTAACTGGGAAAGAATAAGATAAAATATATAAATTCAAGTTGAAAATAAAATAACTACAACAAAATACACAATACACAGTATAGAAATATATAAGAATGTATGAAGAAATATAAATATATATATACACAATAACAGCAGCTGTACAAGTATTAACTGGAAATGAAGAATATAATGTCCAGTGTTGTGCAATCCACGTGTGTAAGTGTCTTGTGCAGTGCAAATATGCTTAAAGTGATGAAGTGAAAACAATGTCCAGAATGTTCAGCGTGTGTGTAAGAACCATATGTGTGGTCAGTACTGTGTGGTGGTGTGATTGAGAGACCGTATCGCCTGCGGGAAGAAGCTCCTCCTCAGTCTCTCTGTGTTGGTCTTCAGGGAGCGGAATCGCTTTCCTGACCTCAACAGAGAGAATAGTCTGTTGTTGGGATGGCTGAGGTCCTTCACGATCTTCCTGGCCTTGGTCCAGCACCGCCTGCTGTAGATTGAGTGCAGGTCAGGGAGCTCGGAAAAACTGGTAAATGGAAGATTTGAAAAATGTTGACTGATAAAAACATGGATCCATCCTGCTGTGTATCAACGCTTCAGGCTGCTGGTGGTGTATGATGTGAAGGAAATTTTCAGTCATCAGATCTCAATCCAGTAGAGCATGTTTGGGACGTGGAGGAACGGGATATTCATATTACTGATGTGCCCCTGTGACGGCAAGCCACACATGGTAAGCTCCACACCTCACCGCCAGTTGATTCACTTTAGTTTACTTTGCAGTCAGTACTTTAAATATATTCTATTTATTGTCCAATATTGTTTCTTTATTAAATTTATTTATTTTTTCATTTCACCTTCCAATGTTTGTATGGCATGCACACATATTAACACTGCAAGGTCAAAGTTCTGTTTTATGTTATATTAATACATCTGTCCTTGCTTGAGTTACCTGGGGTTTGGCTTCCCCTTCCTGGCTGGCAAAGGGCTGGGAGAGCTGAAGAATAGCTGACAGCCTAATTGGGTGAAACCACATGATTCATTGGGGGGGGGGGGGGGGGGGGGGGGGTGTCATTTGGTTTAGCTAAACCAGTATTTAAGTTCCCTTGAACTTGAAATGTACGGTTGTACTCATTAGTATAGTCAGACTGTACAGATGACTGTACTATACATACAGCATTATGAAAAAGTCTTGAGCCAACCCTTAGTAGTAGTAGTAGTTTTCTTGACATTTCTTTAAGTAGTCTTTAGCAATAGTTCTCCGGGCTTTTTAGAGGACATTGAAAGCTCTTCTTTGGATGTTCGTTGGCTTTTGTTCTGTTCTCTGTCAAGATGATCCCACACTGATTCAGTATGCCGAGGTCTGAACTCTGGGGAGGCCAATCCATGACTGATACTGTTCCATTGTGTGGTTTTCTAACACTGTATTGGCAGAAAGATTAAGCTGTTGCCAATCAGATGCTTTCTCAATGGTATTGCATGGTGGATAAAAATCTGATGGTACTTTTCTCTGTTCATTATTCCATCAATTTTAACAAGAACTCCAACACCAGTAGCTGAAATGGCCCCAAGCATTTTTACTACTCAGACATGCAGCTACATGTTTGCAGTTTAACTGAGAAAAAAATATTTCATGTTTCTACAAGAGCGGATGCCATTGAGCGTTCAGGAAGACTGTTCATGTCCTTGGGTGTGGACTAAAGTATGATCAACTAGTAACAAACAGAACTCATTTTACACTGCATGTTATTAGTAGCTGTTCTACCCTGTTATTGTTAGTGGCACAAGTTGTGCTGTTGGGACCAAGATAATCTAACAGTGATCAGTAGTTACTTGAAAATTTCTCCAATCTCTTAAAGTCGTAAATATCAGGTTTGGATATCAGCCTCTTTATCTGAGAACACTAATGTTTGCTGAAGACCAATGCTGAGTAACTCAAACCTAGCGCCACACACATATACACAGGATTCACTTTTTATTTCCAAGTACACGATTATGCTGCAGTGTTCAGAAATCATACACCTTGTTCATGGAGCCCAAATTAAGTTCAAAGGATCCCACAGAAACACAGGTTATGCCAGTAATAATGGGTCCATTTTTTTCTTGACTTGATAACCTACTTGAGTTATCGTGCTGTGTGCCTGTTATCAACGCCACTATTTACCAAAACTGAAAAACAACTTTAGACACATTCCACACATATTGTTGAAAGCTGTGAAAAACACGCAAAAACAGACTGAAATTACCGTCTGTGAGAGTATTTTAAGAAAAGCTGTTTCACCAAAACAATTTAAACTGTACTGGCTACTTTGTGTGATTATTTGTTTGATTTCTAAAAATTCACGATTATTTGATAGTTGTAAACTGTCCTACAGCAGAGACCAACTATTCCACAGTTGTGGTCAGAAGTTTGCATACACTCATCGAGGGCATGAATGTCATGGAAATTTGGGGCTTTTAATGATTTCTTTCCACAGTTCTTTTTCCAAGTTGCAATGATTGTACAGCATATGTCTTTGATAACTTTAAAAAACAAGAATTGGCTCCATAAGTTTGACTATAGTTTGGATTTTGTCTCATAGACAAAGAGTCAAAAGTATACTTGCACCCCCATTTTACATATCCTTAAGTAAGGCCACTTACTTGCCTAATGTTAGCCTGCTTTATCCTTTCATAAACCAGTGTTGATGTGTTTGGCATAATTGTCCTGTTGGAACACCCAACTGCGTCCACGTTCCAACCATATAGCTCTTGATCTGAGGTAAAGTTGAAGAATTTGAAGGTGCCACTGCCTTCATTATTTGATCCAATACCACTAGCAGCAAAACAGCCCCAGGAGCATGATGCTACCTCCACCATGATTGACTGCTGGTACCGTGTTTTCTGTTTTGAAAGCCTCAGCTTTACTTCTCCAAACATAACTCTTGTCATTGTGGCTAAATAGCTCAATCTTTGTCTCGCCTGACCATTTGGCTTGTCCATTTGGGCAGCTGCAAATTTCAGTTGAGCTTATAGGTGTCACTTTTGGAAGGGGGCTTCATCCTTGGTCAGCAACACCTTGATGCTGGTGTTGTAGCAGTTTCCAGTTCATGGCACGATTGAGCTTTGGTGGTTCCTGGGTTGTTCCTAGTTAGTGTCATCTTCCAGACCTTGGCAAAGTGGTGACACATCTGGATATCTAATACTTAATTGTTTGAACTGATGATCTTGGAATCTGCAGTTGTTTAGAAATGGCTATAGGAGACCTCCTCAACTTGTGTAAATCTACACTTCTCTTTCTTAGATCTTCACTGAGTTCGTTAGAATTTCCCATTGTTCTCGGTGTTGATCGATCCAATAAGTTCTGTCAAACAAATTCTTTTTATGCTGGCAAAGAGAAACTGCCAGTTGTAGTCTATCATAGTCAGTGTTGGGGAGTAACGGAATACATGTACCGCCGTTACGTATTTAAAATACAAAATATGAGTGACTGTATTCCGTTACAGTTACCGTTTAAAAAAGTTGGTATTTAGAATACAGTTACTTTGTTGAAATAAATGGATTACACGGCGGTACTTTCCTGTTTCATATTGTGGCGGGTCAGGACTGTTTGGGTTTTGTTTGACAGCTACATTCTGTTGTTCCAGGCGGCAGCGTTACGGTTGCCATGGTTACAGAGTGACGCTCTCTCTCTGGTGTTTCCTGGGTGAGAGAGGCCTTTTTGTTGTTGTTGTGCTAAGCTAATAGGCAGAATGCTACAGGCATAGCTCTAAAGAATGTAGCATCATAGGCAGTGTAGTCCGTGCTGCAGGGAGAATGGACTGCCATACCCGTTATGTGTCTGTGAGCGAGGGAGGGAGAAAAAGGAAAAGTACGAGCTGTCATCGAGCAAAAACGGGAGCTGGAAGCATGTAAATATAATAATAACCACTGCAGCCAAGAAGAGTGCCTGATGAGCCCAGTTGTAAGTAAGCTATTAAGACTCGACTGTACACCGTGTCCGTGTTTTCCTCCAAAAACAATAAGTTCTGTTGGAGCAGCCTTTTAACCCCTCTCTCTTGTCTCTCGCTAGCAAAGTTGACCCAGACAACAAAGTAAAGCTAGTTTTCGGCTAGGAGCCCGACACAGAACCCACCTTATTAGCCAGAGGTCCTTTACTACGGTTTGGAGCCGCGGACCTTCAGTAACAGTAATAAATCACAGCAATAGTACATTCACGCAGTTGTAAACAGCATGATAATATATTAAGTAATCCAAAGTATTCAGAATACGTTACTCTCATTGAGTAACGTAACGGAATACGTTACAGAATACATTTTGGGGCATGTATTCTGTATTCTGTAATGGAATACATTTTAAAAGTAACCTTCCCAACACTGATCATAGTCAGTAATATGAAGTTCATTGGCCTTGGCCTTGTTAAGTTAAAAGACACTGAAGATTTAGGTGAGTATATGTACTGTATATATATTAGACACTGTATATATACTTCTCACCTAATGTGGGTAAGAGAAAGACCCAAATACATGTAAATGTGTAAACCCAATTCTTGTTTTTAAGAGTCATTAAAGACTTTTAACAATCATTCCATCCTGGAAAAGAAACAGTTCAAAGAAATCATTAAAATCACATAGTTACCATAACATTTATGCCCATAATGAGTATAAGTAAACATCTGACCATAACTGAATAATGACTCCTTCAAACTCTTTATATATATATATATATATATATATATATAAAAACACCCAGCACGCCCCTGCGGGCGGTTTATCCTTCGAGCTCGGGTCCTCTACCAGAGGCCTGGGAGCTTGAGGGTCCTGCGCAGTATCTTAGCTGTTCCCAGGACTGCGCCCTTCTGGACAGAGATCTCCGATGTTATTCCCGGGATCTGCTGGAGCCACTCGCCTAGCTTGGGAGTCACCGCACCTAGTGCTCCGATTACCACGGGGACCACCGATACCTTCACCCTCCACATCCTCTCGAGCTCTTCTCTGAGCCCTTGGTATTTCTCCAGCTTCTCGTGTTCCTTCTTCCTGATATTGCTGTCATTCTTCGATACCCAACACATATATATATATATATATATATATATATATATATATATATATATATATATATACACACACACACACATATACATACATACATACATACATACATACATACCAATGGCTGTACTTTATTCATGATTTAACGTCTTTAGAAATCTGTAATCAACCACAAAATATAAAGAATAATTTCACGAGCCTAGTTAGGAAGGTCACTTATGTTTATAACCTTCATGGCAGATTGCTTTTGAATTTCACCTTGGCTTATGTTTGCGTTTTACACAGACAGCTGGCATGTGCATGTGTTGCACATACATATACACATTTGTTACCCAGCACCAACTGAGTAGTGTTAGACATGGATATCACTGCCAAGCCTGAACAAAGTAGCATTAATTGTCCCGTTATCTGCAAGCTTCCCTGGCAAGGTCTGCCAGGCAGGGCTGTGACCCTGTAAAGACACTAGGCATGTCTGATTATATGCAGCTGAGGGCTGATAAGAGATACATTTATTGGCTGTTGCTGTTCACTTATAAACAATGACTCTACGGTTCAAAGATGTAGCCTGTACCAAAGAGAATGGGGCTTTATTCTTTGTGCACGTTTTCAGTGTTTTATATAAACAGATAAAACGTCTGTGATTTTGAAAGAAGCAGAGTGAATATTTGCAAACTAAAAATCGAGCTGAAATAGATTGCTTCCCTACGTGGGATCCATTCAGCGTTTCAGTGCACAGAAAACAACAATTTGCGAAATGCGGTGCTGTGACTGGTGCAAATTCCTCGTCATGACATGAGATGCTGCCGCCCGGACCTGTAGGAAAGTAGCTGGCGCAGCAGTCCAACAGTGTTGAGTCAACGTTGCATCTGGGAGGCTGAGAGAGGAGAGGAGGCAGCGGCATCTCTGCTCTGCTGTGGCGAGACAGAGGAGATGACATAGCGACTGGACCAGCTACAGTCACTGTGACACCTGTACCCGACTGCGCCATTGTCTTTTGTCATCTGTTTAATTAGATACTGCTATTTCTGTCGCATGCTTCCCACCGATGCCCTCGGTGAGCTGCCCTCATACAGATTTTGATCTAAGTTGAGGCACGCTAGCGCTAGCTCGCTGCTACTACCCTTCAACATTGAAGTGGTCACATAAACATGCGGATCATCGAGGCGGAGACCCCCGGGATACCTCTAAACGCTTTCAACAGGACACGACTTTCGACTGGCCGCTGACTGGACTCTGCAGAGTCGCCGTGTAAATGTTGCATAACAATTTCTTCCTCTATTCTAGACATGTGTAAACTCCAATCCGCTAGCCACGGTTAGCGCTTAACGGGGTATGTTAGCTGCGCTGCTACTGCTAAGTGCTACAAACAAATAACAAGCTAACGAAACAGTTTAACGCTATCGTGTCTTGTCCATGAATTAGCGAGAAAACATAGACGGGGACACAGTTGACGATTAGTATTTATGTGGAGGTGCTAGTATCTCTCTAACTGTTGTTGTGGATTGATGGATGGTGTCGGTTGCCAAGCCAGTGGTGACTAAAGTACCA
The DNA here is from genome assembly GCF_056152115.1 of Neolamprologus brichardi. Taxonomy (NCBI): domain Eukaryota; kingdom Metazoa; phylum Chordata; class Actinopteri; order Cichliformes; family Cichlidae; genus Neolamprologus; species Neolamprologus brichardi. The sequence continues at coordinate 12,493,895 of NC_142111.1, forward strand.
CAGCTAGCGCTAGCTAGCGTTTGTACTCATTGTTAGCGGGCGGTTGAGGGGTGCAGACAGTTGCTGTTGCCTGCAGCGGGATGGCATTTAATGTTGGCTATATCGTTTTGTACACTGAGCATACACGCATACTGGCTGACCCAGTTTTTGTCTTATTAGGACTTGGGAGAAGAAAACGGCAAAGCCCGCTAACTCGCCTTGCCACTCTGCCGCTAGTTAGCTTAACTAGCTGTTAAATTTGGAGAGAAAACGTAAGTTAGCGTTTGCTCAGGAACAAGTAAATTTGACACGTGGGCTCCTTGAGTCTGCATCCCGTCAGAGCTTGGGCCAATTTAAAAATTAAAGGTTAACTGACTAGACTAGGCTGGGTCGCCAATGTTGTCAGCATAGCTTATTTGTATGTGAATCAAAAGCGTAACCTGTATATGGTTATCCAGACAGGTTAACCTCGGCTAGCAGTGCTGCCAGAAGCTGTGAGCAGCAGTAGCATCACATGCATTGTCAATATTTTCGACGTTTGGGATTTTAAAAATAGCGCAATGCGTATTTTGCTAATGGACTTCAACTTTTAATGAGTCAGCTCCTCGACTATGTGCAAACTGTAAAAACCGCATAGTAAAACCACATGCTTTCTATATGCATATAAATGCATATAGGTAAAACGGCATGTTGCACAAAGGCGTCTGCTCACTGACATCCTACCCCCGTGTAGTCTCTCAGCATTCAGTGCAGTGCACCCTTCTCTTACCTGAATCTTATGCTCTTCTTTGGCCTTTCAGTAGAAAAATCTATTCCCACCAATGGTAGTCTAGAATAGTATTTGCGACATGCTTACACCAGGGAATTGTAGTGAGCTCAGTATGAGCCCTCATTCACTCTGTCGTGTCTCGTGTTTTTCAGAGAGGTGAAAGAGCGACTGATCTCAAGGACCAGATTGCCTGCTGAACTTTTTGCCTCAACGACAGATCGCCAGGGACCATGCTGGCCATCCTAGCTGCTGGCTCTATTTTCTTTCCAGGCCTTTTCCTGCTGTCCAAACAATGCCTGAAGACCATTCCAGGGCTGAGATGGAGCGAAGGGGACGCAGTGATTGTATCAGCTAGGTTAGCCCCTCTGAAATGCTTTTGAATTGCTGTGTTGTCTTATTCGCAGTAGATGTAGAAATGCCATCTAGAAACCCGACCCTCACTCTGTTTACCTTTTATGCCAACAGCATGCCCTCTAAAATTATAGCAAAGTGGTGCTTTTACTGCAGTGCGATCAAGGTTGTAGTAGACTAAACCTCTTATTTTTTTATTTTATTTTTTTGCATAACAAGTGTGTCAGATTAATGTGGAAGCTATTATGTTTTTACAGGTACTTTGAGCTGTGTTATTTTGCACATTTTTAACATGTGTTAACTTGACAGTGAATGCTTGTCATTTCAGGTTGGTGTCCTCAATTCAGGCAGTCATGGCTTCCTCAGCAGGCTACATCATTGCCTCTTCCTGTGAAGACATCATTGAGGACCAGTAAGTCTATGAGTACATTTCTGGAATATATTCTGTCACATTTGATCAGGCTTTAATATCATGATTGGTCATTTCCAGGTCTGTGTCTGGACTATGTATAGGCTCTCTGGTTTTCATGTTCTACATACAGATGAGGACAGAGTTATTAATCCCTCTATCAAAATGCCCTTTAAAAAAAATATATTTTTCAAGTGTTTTCCAAGTGTTCTCAAACAGGACAAGGAATTGTTAACACAGCTTTTCCAAACATCCTAGTTTTACTTTGGATGCTTAAATGATTTTACTTTTCACTTTGTTGCTAAAAGCCAATACTGTATCCTTTTTGCTGGATAACAGCGTGCCGTTGTTTCTTCTTGCACATGTCTCGTGTAAATCCCAGGCAGTTGTTCTTTGGCGAATCTCTCAAGCCCCTCCAGATGCAAGGTCTTATAGCATGGACCTTGGTGTTCAGTTTGCCCTACAGATTTTTAGTGGGATTAAAGTAATGGCTCTGTGCAAGCCAGTCAGCAGTGTTCACTTAGTTCTTTACCGGGGCAATATATGTTTTTGTCATGTTGGAAGACAAAGGGACGACCCAGACCTAGTTTTACTGTTGAATGCTTGAAGTTTTATTTCAAAATCTTCCCATATCATTCATCAGATATCAAATATCGTCTTTATGATTCCTTCCACCTCAAGGACATCCTCAGTTTCAGATGCACTGAAGGAGCCCCACAACATAATATGGATTGTGTTCTTTGGGGTGTATGCCCCTCCCTTCTTTCTCTAAACAAAAGCAGAATTTCTGTGGCCAAAGAGCTCTAGTTTTGTCTCACCTGAGCCAAAGATGTGCCAGGTCATTATTAACATACTTCAATCTGGCTTGAACGATTCTCTTCTGCAGAAATTTAGTTTTTCTTGATATGAACCTCACAGTCCTGTGCAGGGTTCCAGTGGTTGTCTTCTTTGACACTACAATCCATCTCATGCTTTGTGAGAATCAGCATTTCTTTTTCTTTTGTTTTTGACATAATACTTTTTTCAAGTGACAGCTCAAATCCTTACCGAAGATTTTGACAAAAACTTTAAATGTCACAGGGGAGAGGGCCTAATAATTTTGTTCTCATCTGTATGTTTTAGGTGGGTTTTTCCAGTTAGTTTTTTCATTGCAGAGGGGGCAAGATTTGTTTTATTAAGGGTTGTCATAGTTTGTATAGCTAATTGTACTTAGCTCCAACTTGGCAGGCAAGCGCAGTATTAATGAAGTTGTGTTCTGACTGTTAGTGAAGCTGTGTCCCTCCTGTTATGCTTCCAGGCACTGGCTCACGAGCAGTTACATCATGTTCGCCGTTCCCTACTTTGTGTACGACATCTACGCCATGTTCATGTGCTACTGGTACAAGCTCCGGGTCAAAGGGCACGAGGAGGCCTCGGCGGCACCCCAGCACATGAGCTCGGCGCTGACCAGTTACTTGCGTCGCGAGTTCCTCATGGTGCTGCACCATGTTGTCATGGTCACCGTCTGCTTCCCCGTCTCTGTGGTAACTGTCATACATTGCTCTTTCTGTTGAGCACGGATCTGAGCAAAGCAAGAAAAGTATAGCAGTGAATTATCTACCCACACTCAGGTATTTTAGTCTTGTGAAAAGGTGCAGTGTACTTGTGGCAGAAGTGTTTCACGTTTTATTCCCAAAGCAAGACTTAATGTGTAGCACAAAAAGGATATAAAAGTCCAATTTAATAATCATTGTCTCATAAAGCAATTTATATGGTGTATATTGTGTTTAATGTGCTGTAAAGTCGAGGAAAAATAGCCCAGTGCCAAATAAGAACCTGATAATTCTCTGATTCTTCTTCTCTCATTTATAAACAAACTAAACTAAGCAGTACCTTTTTTCCAGGTTTTAAAACTATGCCCTTGTTTTAATAGATTTAAAGTTATTCACTGTTCTGCAGCGTGTTCACTGTTCAGCTTCTAGAGGCATTAAAAAGCCGTCCACATTTGTCTGACAGAGTAGCAATTAAGTCTTCAAACTATTTCAGTTGACTAGCTAAACGTTCACTTCCACAGAAGGGGTATTTTTATTGCAGATGTACTAACAAGTCCACAAAGGAACAAAGCAGTCTAGACAAATAATCAGCCTTCTTTTCCCTCTCTCCCTAGTTTTGGCGACAAGGAAAGGGCGATTATTTCCAGGGCATAATGTTCATGGCTGAGCTCAGCACTCCGTCTGTCTGCTTAGGAAAAATACTCATCCAGGTAAGCATCTGAGTTCAGCCTGTAGGAAGATTGAAGTGCATTTTTATTTTAATTTTTTTTGCATGTGCATGTGTCACACTAAAGTTCTCCTGCACTCTCTACTGTTTTTTTTTCCTTCTCCCTTTTTTAATTCATCGGAGAGTATATTTCCAGCCACTCCCAGCATGCAGCTTGTTCATGCCCAGCGGCTCCTGTCAGCTGCGTCTTACATGAACAGCTCTGTCAGAAACATCAGTCTTTAATTGGTAACACAGTCCGCTGCTGGAGTTGCACGTCCCCCCTGTATTTGTTTTTAGGTCTGTGTGTTTCAGTGTCTGCTTGTACTCCAAAGTGAGGCTCCCACAGCTGTTTGTCTCTGAACATAGCCCCTAGATTTACACTGGATGTTCAGCAGATATATTATCTGCATGTCCTTCTACCCTTTATCACTTAGCACCCTGGCTCTCCCATTCACAGTGCACATGGCAGTTTGATAAACAGCAAAAGCTGTGTCCTTAGACCTCCCTGCTTAAAGAAATAACTAAAAAAAAAACCCTATGTAATACAAAAGGGTTCTTATTGATGGGATGCCATGTAATTCTAGCATGTGAGATTAGTGAATGGGCAGGAGGAAAAACCTCTTAGGCAGATGTGTGTTTGTGCTCTGTGTTATCTCACGAAAACAGGTTCAAGATAAAGCTTTAAGCTAATAAGGGGGTGTAAAAAGGGGCTGCTGCAGCATCTCCCTGCCCTCCCACCCTTCCTGTAGGAACCAACCAGTGTCCAGCCAGGAGCATTACACTGTGCTTTCCACCTCGTCTTGTTTAGATAGCATTAACAAATATAACAATATTAGAATTAACAGTATTACAGTCAAAGATTAACATCGGTGGCTTTCACCAAACTGTACCGCTTGCTTTTCTTTCTCCCTCTCTCTTTTTATTCCCGCTCTCAGTACAAACAGCAGCACACTCTCCTGCACAAAGTGAATGGGGCTCTTATGCTGATCACTTTTTTCATCTGTCGAGTCCTACTCTTCCCTTACCTCTACTACGTCTACGGAAGGTATGTCTTTCTTTCCATCTCTGTTCTGCTGTCTGGCTGAACTCGGGTCAGTGACTTGCACAGCCACTAGAAAGGTTTGTGAGCGCACGTTTTACAACCCTGCAATTTTTTTGTCTCCTCCCTGTTTTGGGTCCAGGTACGCATCCATTCCCTTCCACATGGTTCCGCTGACGGTGCCCTGGCACTGTAACCTCGGCGCTGCTCTGCTTATGGCGCCCCAGCTCTACTGGTTCTCCCTCATTTGCAGAGGCGCCCTGCGACTGTTCATGGGCACCTCCCGCTCGCAGAGGCCGCACCCGACCGCCGCCGCCGCTAAGGAGCTCCAGAGGGATGGCAACACTCTGCCCCAGCCCGCCAACGGCTACAGCACGCTCCCCACAGAGCCCGAGCTGGCCACGCACTGAGAGGAGCGGTGTGGAGGGGAGGCTGGGGGCGGGGGAGGGAAAGAAGGCGAATGTACCAATGAGTATGTAAAGGAAGGAACGCTGCAAGGAGGAAAGCGAGACTTGAAACGAGCTGAGACGGTGGCCTCAGATTGTGCTGAAGTGCTTGTAGCCAGCAAAACAGTTAAACGCTTCAGCGGCTAGCCTTCAAGTACTTCAGCCTCTTAGTTTGTAGGAAACATAAAGGAAGTGTTGGCGCGCTCAGTATTTAAGATGTCTTCGGGCACTGTGACAGACAGGAACATGCACTGACTAGAGAGGAAGTTGCCTGGATGTACAGCAAGCATAGGTGGCCGTTTCCCCTCACGTAGATCAAATTCAGTCCTCTCTGCCTCCTGGAAGAGCAGGAAAATAGGAATGTATTATATTGTATGTTAGTATGTTCGCTGTAGATGGAAGGCCTAATTCAGTTTAGTAATGAAGAAGACCTTCAAAAAAGAAAAAAAATCCCAGCTAAACAGTATTTTGACTTGTTAGTGTTTATTATCTGTATCCTCTATGTAGTCACTGTCACTCTAACAAAAATGTAACCGACCTGCAGACTGACTCATCTTTAGAACGGAGATAATCTCATACGACTGTATTCTGCTGCCTTATCCCTCCCTCCTGCTCCCCTCCCCCTGATTCTTTGCTGTTTCTTTATGTTTTAGTTTTTTTAAAATATTATTATTTTTTACTCTCAAGAAAGAAGGAAGAGGCTTTCCCTCGGACAGAAAAATATGATGGTTGTACATAGCAGATGTTTTAAAAAAGAAGAAAAAAAAGTCATTCCATGTCAGTATTAGGTCAGTGTTTATTTATTTTCTTAGGCTTTGTCCGACTTCTGCATCCGACATTTTTGACAGTTCGACGTTAAGACGGAAACATTTCACAGTCTTACAGCTTAGTGAACGCAAACTACCCTCAGATATTTCCACAGTGGTCCTCGTTTCAGTGTAGATAAAGATTGTGTAGATTCCTTTTCATCACTACTATTATTATTATATTTTTTTTACATATAAGATGTTTGGTGTTGTACAACAGCACCAATTACTTTACAGGAATATTTCACAAAGGGATCTGTGATGTTTGAGTGTTTCTAGATCTGTTAGGGGGTCTCGTAATGTCAAATTTTGAAGGGGAACAACAAAGACAAGGAAGCACATTTGTTACTTCTTTTTTTTTTTTTTTTTTTTTTACTGTTAAGTCTGTGAGTTAAGCCTTTCAGCCCTGTATGAAATGTTCCAATGATTTGAGCCACTGGTTCTATGAACCTTCTTCGAACAAACAAGCTTGTTTTGTATGATTTCATGTTTGTTTTAAGTAGCTACACTTTTCTGGAAATGGGTCAAGGAAACAAAACAGGAAAAAAACAAAAAACTCAGACAGCTTAAAAACCATCAAAGACAGGGAAGTGTGTGCCAAAGCATCTGGAGAGCCATGGGCATGTTGAACACAGAATATCCATTCCCCTGTTCCATGACTTCATAAGGTACTGCTTCTTGACAATACTCAAAACATTTCAACTGATGTACTGTATATTCCACGAAATGCTTGTTATTTATTTGTAAGTATTTATTATTTATTTATTTATTTGGTTTGTGGTTTTGAATGCATATTTATGCATACATATTATACTCTATGCTTCTGAGCCTTATGTGAAGGCTGTATTGTTACTCAATCTTAGCTAAAATATACTTCTCTGTCCTGAACCTGTCTCGACTCTTTTTTTATTTATTTATTTATTTTTAAGCTTTTAGTACTTTTTAAAATCAGACTGATTGTGTAGCTCCATCACTAGGTAGGAATGGGCCAGTAGAGGGTGCCAGAATCAGTGAAGTTGTGTGATTTTGAAAAGTTTATTCATTGTCACCACTGCAGCTCTGTAGTTACAGCTTTCTTTACCCCCTGAAGGTCTACTCGGAGTAACCCTTGAAGCTGTTTTCTGAACTGAGACGTTTCTTTAATATTTGGGGCCTGTTTATAAAACAAAATGACTGGGTTTGCATCAGAAGTTAGTGAGGGTCAGTGAGGATGGTCTCTGCCTGTGTAGCTACCCTTGGAAAAAAAAACAAAACTGTTGTAATCACATGTCTTATTTTCTCAAATATACCGAGGTATCAAAACTCGTGATTGAGAGTACAGGGGAGGCCATCAAATGTCGTCATCATGGGGGGAAAGAGTTAAAAACAAACCAAAATTATTAATGAGACCACACAAAGCAGATTTATGCATTTTTCTTTAAATTCTACGCCCTAATAACATCTATAATATTACAAATGTGTTGCAATGTGAGTTTAGTGCATTAGATGCTCAAAGTTAGACTTTAATCAATATAGTAGTTGTATAGTAGTTTAAATCAAACAGTCCAGATGTGATTGAAGTGCAGACTTGCAGCTTTAATGCAAACATTTCACATTAAAGGTTTTGGAATTGCAACCATTTTTCTACAAACTTCCTCATTTTCAGAGGCTCAGACATAGTTTTGATGTCCAGATGAGGCGTGTTCTCATGTTATTTCATTACAAATGTTTCAAGCAAGAGATGTGGAGCTGATACCAAGTGCTGAACTTGAAATTGGAGACTGTTCAGTGGAACTGGCAGTGTGAGCTCCAAAAATGAATGTGTACTAAAATATGGGAAGAGAAAAGTATGAAGAAGATAAGGAACAGCTTAGCATGTCTGCTAATTGAACCTGGTCTCTGGTGTTGATGATGTGACTGCTGACAGGAGTAGAAGGATGATTTGTGAAGTGTGCAGCGCTGTGCTCTGCTCAGATTCAGCTAAATACTCCATAATTGATGGATGCTAATGGATAATGACCCAAAGCAAACTGCAAAAGCAACCCAAGAGTTTGATTTCAATGCAAAAGAGCATGCTTTGGAGTTTGGTAAGACAAAACTGATGACAAAGAGACAAGCAAACAAGCAACTGAAGGCGGCTGCAGCAGAGGACTTAAAGGGAGGACACGCAGCATTCGGTGATGTCCATGAGTTGTAGACTTCAGGACGTCATTGACTGCAAACAATTTTCATCAAGTACTAAAAATAGTCCTTATGTTTAAAGTTATATTAGTTTGTTCAATTACTTTTGTCAATGCAAAATATTTGTAGAGCCTCAAAATTAAAGCTGAAAATCGGCACTTCAGTCATATTTTAATTAAAATGAAATGCTTTAAATTTCTTTGTACTTACAACATTAGCCTGCCGAGTTAGCACCTCATATTTATCGTTAGTGCCAAATCACAACAACAATCCCCTTAAGGTGCTTTACATTGTAGGGTAAAGACCCTACAATAATATGACCCCCCTTTTAAGCACTTGGGGACAGTGGGAAGGAAAAACTCCCATCAAACAGGAAGAAACCTCAGGCACAACAAGGAGCCATCCACCACAACTGGTTGAGGGTGAGGGGAGGGAAACAGGACAAAGACACACTGTGGAAGAGAGCCAGATTAATATTAACTAAGATTAAATGCAGAGAGGTGTATCCACAGAGAGGGTGAAGAAGAACACTCAGTGGGCGCCATGACCCACCCAATCCTCCAGCAGCCTAGGCTTATTGCAGTGTAACTATAGGATTATTCAACGTCACCTTATATTTATCAAAAAGCAAAGGTTAAAGTCTGATCTTAAAAGTAGAGTGGGTGTCTATCTCCTGAAACTGGGAGCTGGTTTCCACAGAAGAGCGACCTGAAAGCTGAAGACTCTGCCTCCCATTCTACTTTTTACTGGAAACCACAGTAAGCCAGCAGTCTGAAACTAAAGGGCTCTATTAGGGTGACACAGTACTATAAGGTCTTTAAAGGGCCTGATTATTTAAGAGCTTGTATGTGAGGAGAATTATTTAAAATTTGATTCTGGATTTAAAAAGGAAGCCAGTGAAGAGAAACCAATATGGGAGAAATACCTTTGTCACCAGTTGTTTCATTTAGTATATGAATTCTTGTTTCATAAGATCAAAGTGACTCCATCAGTTAAATTACTATGAAACGTAATCCTCATTAAATAGTGTTTTCAGGTACATTATATTATACCCTGCATAAAACTCAAATCAAAGCAGAGCTACCCACTGTGGCCACCACCTGTGACGAGGGAGCAGACAAAAGTAGCTTTTTATATAATTTAGAATCATAACGATATCATCGTATTCATTTAGCCACAGATTGAAATAACCTGTCAGTACGCTCAGAGTACAACAGGTGAGGGACGTCCTCCAGGGTTAAAATTTTTATTGCCATCATACAAAACACATAAAACATACAAAACTTGTTACATTAAAAAAAATTCAAGTTTTTTAGAAAGCCTCAGGGAAATGCTTGGCTTTAAATGCCTTTGGGCAAGTCCTTGTCTCAAAAGAAACCATCAGTATCTCCTCTGTCGTGGTGAGAAGATGGTGTTGGGGTTGCTGTCCCGTTCCCTCTCCTTCTCCCGCTCCCTCTGGCTGTTTGGAGAAAGGGCTTCCTCCAGCTTCTTGTCACTCTTGAAGAGATCTCTTCCTGTGCGCATGATGTGCTCCTCAATCTTGCGGTGGCGCTTCATGTCTGACAATACTTTGTCCAGCCGAGCTTCCCTTTTAACAGAGGAGCGGGCAGAAGATCCTGAGAGACAACAGGCAAAAATCATTATTAATAAAAGACAAAAAAGTCCAGATTATAAAGAGACAACACAAATAATTGATTGTGACATACCTGGAGTCCTGCGCCGGCTTAGGAAGGCATTTTTTGGAGTGGTTTGCATTTGCTCCTCATCAAAGTCAAACTCAGTTGGAGTTGGAGGCCTGAAAAAACAAAACAAAACATGAGGGTGTTAACAACCAAAAGCACTCGAACCAAACTCCTTAATCCTGAAATGACCAAAAGGAAAAGCAACACTGACTTGCGTTCCCTCTCCTGCCTCTCCCGTTCCTTGGCTGCCTCCTCCTCTTCGTCTCTTTCGGGCGAGGAGGTCTGTTCAGGCGTGGGGGGCCTTCTAGGAAGGGGCACAAAGTTCAATTCCAGCATATCTCCTTTAGCAAGGAGCTCATAGAGTCTTTTGATCTCTGCGGGAGGAGGCATCCAGTTTTTGGGGTCCTCCATTTCCTCGTCGCTGTATGGAAGCTCCCAGTCACCGTCTGCCTCTTCGGCTTTCTGTTTTCCATCTTCAGCCTCCACCCCTGCGTCTGCCTGAGATTCATCCTGCCGCGCCTCTCCTCCCACTGCATCTGTGTTCCCATCTGAGAAAAAAAACGTACACAGTCAGTTTAAAATCTCTTTTAAAAACAATAATGAAGCGACATTTTATTGTGGATTAACCCTATACTGGGCTTTGATGTAGCTCCCCGCCCTCAATTTAGAGCTACATGCTTTTGTTCTGATTGGCTGCCCCTCAGAGGGTCTGAACTGCAGGTCCGTGTCGCTGATGTGTGAGGCAACCGCATAAGGAATATTGGCTTCCACTGACAGATCCATGTGTAGATTGTAGGCTGGACTTTTGAAGGGGATTACTTGTACATACACTGACCTCAATATGTGAAGGTTTAGCCATGTTTAATAGGAGCAATCAGCACTGCAAAAAGTACTGCATGTATGACAGAAAGCAATACATAATAGGTCCAATTTAAACATCTTTCAAACACACTGCTTTGACTTCTCTGTGACAAGCTCTACGTAGGGATGGACTGATATGTCAACAAAACATCAACATCAGACCCACTGATGGGCATCGGGGTGCAAATAGCAAAACTATTTGAAAATCAGTGGTGACATTTATTGATAGCAGGAGCCAACGTTTCTCTCGTGTGTAATATATTTTCTGCAGCAAGTGATAGAAAAGCCAAAAGACTTGAAGTGATCAAGTACATCAGGGCACAGAACAACACAGACTTTTCTAATGAAGGCTGGATCAGATACTGAGCATTACTGAATAGTTTCATAGAAACCATTTTTTAACTTATATATATACTGTTTTAAATTAAAAGACCTCCAACTTTCTTAATGTTCACAATTGGATTGATTCTAGTATTAATATTTTGTATTGATTTTTTTGTTTTGTTTAATAGATGGTTTGTGCATTTTATTGCTGTCTTTTAACCCTGGAAAACAGTTTGGACGACTATGTTGTTTTTTTTAAGTGCTCTAGATTGGATAATCTAGGTATAATGACGCAGGGACAAAAAGATACTTGATTTCTGTATTTTAAATATACATCCCCATCATAAATCCAGTTGACTGCAGTCTATATACCAATATAAGCAAATATATTACAGTTAAAAACAGAAACATCAGAAATCCCTTTTGGACACAACACTGGTGCTCATGTTTACTCTGACCACAGCTTATATCTAGTCCCAGCAGTCTGTTTGCTTTTTCTTTTTAACTTTCATACAAAGAACTAGCGCAGGGTGTACCACACCAATGCCAACTCCAGCACCACACCCACACCAGACCCTGGGTGAATAAGCATTTAAGAAAATGGGCGGATATAGTCACTCATTTTGCCTTTTGTGCCAATTTGTAAAAATGTAAAGACTTAGGAAGCCGACAAGGTAAGTACCTACTAATAAACCGTGTTTCAGCTGTGCTTTGTGTCCTTGCATTTCCTGCACACTCCTGCATGACACTTGTGCATTTGTCCTTGCTGATACTTCCGACTCACACTAGTTACCTGTACAGGACATGCTTGTCCACACTGAAGACTTTTACCCTGATAATGAAACTTCCTGTCTACTGTGCGTCCTTTCACACCTGCCCATGCATGCGTGTACTGTACCTGTATCCTCCTTGGTTGTTGCGTCGTCCTCCTCTGCCATCTCCGTATCCGGTTGCTCCGTGCTGTCCTCGTCCTCTTTGCCCTCTGCAGCTTCCTCTGAGTCCTTCATGTTCAGAACCTCTATGCCCTCTTTCAGTGAGGTGTCTGTGGCCTCAGCTTGCATGCTTCCTGCTGGTGAAGTTTCTCGCAACAGATCTGCTGAACAGAAGCCTGCCATTTAGATCTAGAAAACATTTTAGTGCAGCTGAACCTAACTTAAGGTATACACAACTGTGTGGGATAAGATGATTTTTTTAGAGGCTATAACTTTTAGCCGTAGCTGTTTACTTTTGTTAAAGGATAAGTGAACGTACAGTCAACTAAAACAAGCTAGCTAACGTCAGGCCTAACCGCCAGCTATTTCTTAAACAGTAGGTAGTCTGCTAATAACATACGTGCCTTAAATCGTCATTAACGGCTTCTTCCGGATCAGTGCTGCTGTGAAAGCGATTAAAACGTTGAGTCAAATACTTTTCCAGTAAAAACTCCCCATGAGAGTCACTAAGTATAACAAACGCTTATGCACAGACGTAAACATTGCGCCATTTTGGCTGTAGGGATCTGCCTGAGCCTCTGCACTGCTGGGGCGGGGGAGCTTCACCTCACCGTTGATACAACATCATGTGGATAATCCACACTCACTGCGAGCGGACACTCCAGCAGTAGAGGGGAATGGTTTGGAGATCTACGCTCGACGCGACTTCCTGCACACTACGCAAGCGCGAGCAGGTCTTAGGGCAGACAGGGCGAAATTTGTATTAGCTTCCTTTGCTTTTCTGTTCATGTTGTTCTTGTTGTTTTTAAAACGTACGTATATGTACGTTTGTGTAGCGTAAACCTGACAAATGTAATCAGAAAAGCCACAAATCTCATTAATATGGACGCATGACGTAAAACAGGCGCCAGTATTTGTGCGAGTTCTGATTGGTTTACGGCCGCTTCCGGTTTCTGCGCTCTGCATTTGAAAAAGTGTTCGGTTAGTTGCTCAAGTTTTTAAGGGACGCGGTCGCCATTGTTAAAACCAAACGTCCGAAATGTTGCTGGAAGGAAAATTTAGGGCATAACAAAGGTGTGGCTTGTCTCAGACATTCTCAAATAATATCGGTAAGCATATAGCAGGCTTTGGCTTTGTGACTATTGTTAGCCAGGCGAGAAGCATCCCTTCTCTGGGAGAGTTATGACTGAGCTATCCAGCTTTAGCTTGTTATTAGCCGAGAGAGGCTTTCGTCAGTAAGGAAAACACAGCTTATCAGGAGAGGTTTCATTTGAATGTCATGCGTTTTAATGCAGTGCTGTCATACACAAACTGTCTTTTTCAAGCACGTTCGTGGCTAACTAGTTAGCTTATTATTAAACTTTATTCGGGCCTTTCTTTTTGGAAGCGCAATAATGGCGACGCGTGTGGCGGTATCAGATGGAGGAAACAAGAAGATATCCAGGGTCCGCGTAGCTGTTCGTCTGCGACCATATATGAACAAAGAAGATGAGAAAAGCGAGGGACCGTGTGTAAGAGGCCTGGACTCTCAAAACCTGGAGATAATCAACTGGAGGAACGCCACAGAAACTGTTAAATACCAGTCAGTGCCTGCCTGATAATCTGTTATGTATATATGTATATCGGTAAAGATTTCAGTGATTGTCTAGCTTTAAATATTAAGAGAGCTGTGGTTGTTGTTATTGTTTTAAGCTTCGACGTTTTTCATGGTGAACAAACGACGCAGCAAGAAGTTTTCCTCTCATCAGTGAAGCCCATTCTGCCGCACATCTTGAACGGACAGAATGCCAGTGTGTTTGCTTATGGGCCAACAGGAGCTGGTATGTTGAAGCACAGTCTACAGGGTTTCAAGAAACGTGTATATTAGCTGTGCACATGCATTTATAAATTAAGCTGTTAAGACTCGAGAGAGGTCACAATGATTTTGTTTATAGATATTTTGGCTCCCCAAAGACACCCTTTTTTAACTCTAGGCTTTTGCATCCTCTTTCACAGGTAAGACCCACACCATGCTGGGGAGTTCAGAGCAGCCGGGTGTGATTCCCCGAGCTGTTCGTGAGGTCTTCAAGCTGGTGAAAGCCAAGGATGCGAGTGATGGATGGGACTACAGCATTGGCATGTCGTATTTGGAAATTTACAATGAGAAGGTATGAATGGTTGTTTAAGTAGACAGAGCGTACAGTTATTTCTGGCTTTCTGTTCATGATTAAGCAAAGTAATGCAGCTGGTGGTCATTCAAGTTGAGGTGTTAGAAAACATTGTCTTTACTCTTAAGAAGTGTGTTTCTGCGTTTTGTAGCATTACAGAGAGCTGGGGGGGATTTGTGGTGGTTGTTGTTTTCTTTTTTTCTAGATTTAAATGGATCAAATGAACCTTTGGAACTTACTTGTTCCAAAGGTTGTAAAATTGTTTCAAATGTCTCTAAACAGCTGAGGTATTGAATCTTGGTTACCTTAATTGACAGAACTCTATAAAATTCCTGTTATGTCACTTTAGCAAGTGAAACTGTTGTATAAAACAGAATCATTATAGTGTGGTCAATCATTTTTCAGCCCTGATTAAAACCCTGTATTGAAAATAAAATTGCCTTTATGTTCATTTTAAAAGTGTAAATATTTCCATTTCCAATGGACACTTCTCTAGAAATTTTATTAATACCCTTAGAAGATTTTATATTGACCAAAAGCTGACTCCCTTAATTCTGCAAATTTAAGCTAACAGTATTATTATGCAGATGGTGTAGTCCAAACTAAGATGTTTTGGCACATGCAGGGTAGCCTTGGCCCCACCCAGCAGAGCTGTATGTGAGAATGCAGATATCTGACGCAGTCGGATAGGATGTTAGCCAGCCTTTTACCTGCCAGCTCTCTAATAAAAACTCAGTGCAGTGTCAGATTGGACAGCTCTTACCTGCTGTATTCATGCAATTCCCCTTTGTAGACACCATCCACTACATGTCGTAGTATGAAACCTTTTGAAGCAGACTTATTTCCTGTTGCTCTACCTGTCAAAATGAACAAATGTGGAAAATATTTGAATCAGTTGACCTAAAATTTCATGTGTGAAAACATCTTCAGCCTACCCTTTCAGTTTCAGGTCACTGGCCCTCAGCATGATTTAATAAAACAAAGGGGGGCGCACACAGCTTTTTAACTTCCAGTCTTCTTGAATTTACTGCAAAACCTTCTAACTACATTTTCCACTGCATGGCCTCTGAACCATTTAAATGTACCTTTTTTCTTTTAGTGTGCATCATTCATCAATTACCGCTTTCCTTTGTTATTCTTGTTGTTCTGGTCCTTTCTCAGGTGCTTGATCTTCTGTCCCCAAACTCCCAGGATTTACCCATCAGAGAGGACAAAGACAAGAACATCCTTATCCCTGGCCTGACACACATGAACATTAGCAAATTTGCAGATTTTGACAAACACTTTGTCCCTGCGACACTCAACCGTACTACAGCTTCTACTAAGCTAAACCAGCGTTCCAGCCGCAGCCACGCTATCCTTCTCATTAAGGTTTGATCTTGGTGTAGTTTATTGAACTGTTTTATTTGTTAGTGTCAAATGGACAGCCAGACAGCATCTTAAGCAGGTCGTGGTCTCTGAGCAGTAGGCCAGGATTTGGTAGCTGGTGCTGAAATCAATTCTCTCTTGCAACAGTCCCACTAGCAACTTCTGTGCTTCCTGGGATTACTATGGGAGAGAAACACAAATCATTATCTGCTGTCCTTTTTCTTCATTTATTCTTTGTTTTTTCCCCTTGTTGTCATGTTTTCATAAAATGTAATCCTCGTATTTTTTTTTTTCTCCTTTCACCACCTGACTCTTCACTACCTCCTCCTTGTTTTTCCTGCCTGACTTCTGTGTCGCTGCTGCTTTTCCATTCTTAATCTCTGCAATGATACAGGTTGTACGGACTCAGCAGCAACTTCCCCACAGACAACAGACAGGCAAACTGTACTTGGTCGATTTGGCTGGCTCAGAGGACAACCGCCGCACCGGCAACCAGGGCATCCGCCTGAAGGAGAGTGGTGCCATCAACCTGTCTCTCTTCACACTCAGCAAAGTTGTGGACTCTCTAAACTCGGGCACTTCGGTGCGCGTGCCGTACAGGGACAGTAAACTAACACGGCTTCTGCAGGACTCTCTGGGGGGCTCGGCACACTCCGTCATGATCACCAATATTGCACCAGAGTACAAATATTATTTTGACACCTTCAGTGCACTCAACTTTGCGGCCAAATCCAAGCTCATTGTGAACAAGCCCTTCACCCGCGAAACTGTGGCTGTGCCTGTGCTGCCAGGTGAGAAAAGCACTCACTTTTTTCAGTTAGGGGCCACTAGAGTATAAAAAGGCATTTTATTGGGAAACTGGAAGAGCCTTGTCACAATTTGAGCAAAATGCCAACAGGGGGCACCCATGTCACATCCCAGAGGATGGTGACTAACAGTAAACAGCTGTCTCTGGGTCAGATGGATGTTTGTGTTTTTGTTTTTTGTAAAACTGGTGCTCCACTTGCATTTTTGCCGTTCTGATGTTGTCTTTCCTACTGCACTCTCTCAAAGATCTCCTCATGTTTACCTGCTGCTGTTGGCTTTAATTCAAGCACTGCAATGCAGCTTTGACTGATGCTGTGCCATTTTTGTCTGAGTTGCTTTACACTCTAGAGAGCCCCCACAGACACCGTTGCTACAGTGCACTGAATACTAAACTGTTAATTTTCCATCTGCCTTCGTCTCCAGTGAAGCGGACGAGAGAGGAACGAGAGACAGGGGGGTCTGGCACTGAGCCACAGAAGAAGAAGCATAAAGAGGAGAAGAAATCCGAACACGATGGTTCCTCGCCCTCTACACGTAACCACAGGTTATAGGCCACACAGACTGATTATTTGTTTGGTTTGTATTATGATGTCTGACTGAAGTGAAAGGCTTTGTGACGGAGAAAGATGCTGTTGTGTGTAGGTCTGTCTGGAATCCTGTAAACATGACTTTTTGATACCTGACTTGTTTCAAATCGTACTGTCTGCCCTGTTTTTCAGCCTCTGATATGATTTGTTTGTCTGCCCCTTTAGTTCATCAGACCAGTCACTGATGGATAGACTAATAGCTTTGGAGAAGAGAACGATGAGCTCCCAGGACAGAGAGAGACTGGCCATGCTTAAAGAGATCAAGGTGAAAATGCACACCTAGTTTGTCCACATGGATGGCTGACTTGAAGAATGCTCTGTTTAGTTTAGAGTTGCTCTAAGCAGTGGTATCGAGAGGACAGTGAGACAGCATCTTAAGCAGGTCGTGGTCTCTGAGCAGTAGGCCAGGATTTGGTAGCTGGTGCTGAAACGAATTCTCTCTTGCAACAGTCCCACTAGCAACACCTGGGCTTTGTGGGATTACTATGGGAGAGATACAAATCATCATCTGCTGTCCCTTTTTATAAATTGACATCTTCATGCATGCATACATGGAAATATCAAGTTGGAAAGGCTGTAACGTTGGCCCCCCTTTTCTGCCCAGTCAATATTTAATTGCTGTACTTGGTCTCTTTTGTTATGCTTCTTTGTTTTTGTTGTTGTTGTTGTTGTTTTGTGTAGGAGCTCAAAGAGAAGCAGAGGGAGCTTGAGAGCAAGGCCATGCTATTCAGTCAGTTGGCTGGAGAAAAGTCGATTACGGGACAAGAGGCCGACTTCGAGAACAGGACAACTGCCCTGCGGAGAAAACAGTCAGATGCCACAAAACCCAATAAACAGCAGGCTGTGGTCCAACCGCTGCAAGGTCTGTTAGAAATCCTAGAGCAGATGATCGTACTGTAACTAAGTGAATTTCCATAGATTGTTTGCCTCATGAAGAAATGACTACAGTGTTAAAGACTATAGAGGTATCACACACTGCTGACCTTGACTGAGGACTCACTAAATTCTTTATTTGAGTGCTTCACTAAAGATTAGTGACTCACTAATTCTGTCATGTTGATTCACTGCGGCTATTGATGGGCTGCAATGTGATGCAAAAGCTCAATCTACAATACTGGAGCCAGAGAAGGTATCAAATGATGATGATGATAGAGAATTATTTTTACAACCCTCAGCAACACTGAGAGTGAGCCAGAGAACTTTTCTTAGTGCCTCCTGCATGCATTTCGCTTTAAAATGGTTCAAGTGATAAAAATTTGACTGTTTTTGTTTTGTTTTTTAATGCAGTAAGAATATTTGTTCTAAATCCTGTCCTAATGCAATGTTTTCCTGTTTCCTGCCCCTCAGTGTCCCAGCGCCAGCCCCTTCAGCAGCTTCTTGTGGTCAAAAAGCAGTCGGTGTGCGTCAAGAAGAAAGAGGAGACGTGTTCAGACCTGATTGAGGTCAGCAACCGAGCCTTGACTGTGCTGTGCTTAACTTGACACATCTGCAGAGTTGCAAGCATCAGATACAAGCTGACAACGTGCATTAGCTTCAGTGTGTTTATCTGACTCGACAGATGCAGAAAGGATCTCAAATTTGTTTGGTTAAAATTGCCTTCCTCTCCCAACCAGTGCAGAGACGTTCAGATTTAAAGTACATTGCTTGTGTTGTCTGATAGCAAAAATGTTTTAACGGCTTGGTGTATATCTGTGCATTTATATTTCTTTTCTTGTCCTATCAGTCACCAGGTGGTAAAGAGAACAACACAAAGAGTGCTTGGGAGTCCCAGCTTGACCAGTCGATGGTGGATCAGTCCAAGCAGAAAATCCTGCAAATTCTGAACACAGGCTGCCTCAAAGAGCTGAAAAGTCTGCAGCAGATCGGTGACAAGAAGGCGAAGCTCATTCTGGGCTGGAGGGAGATCCACGGTCACTTCGCAAAGGTTGGAAAACAAACCTTATTTACTGTGGCTTCTATAATATAAATACATGCACAGACTATATGATTGCTATTCTGCAGGTGGAAGACCTGATACAAGTTGAGGGGATGACGGAAAAGAGATTTTCCTCCTTCATGAAGGTAAGCTAGGTTCTTGCTGTCATTGTAAGTGGTTATCTTCTGCCACTCTGCTTTTTGGTGGGTTGCTTCAGGTTCTTAGAAGCACCTCTAAAACCCTCCAAAATAAAAGCATTTCCGTCAGCTGAATTTGAGGTGGCAGCGGTTGACAAACCTGCTAAAACTTGAGTATGATCACTTTTAGCTTAGCAGCAGACACTTTCAATCGTATTAATAAAGTATTACTGACAGTAAGGCTGTGCAGCTAATGGAGTTTTACTGTGATTTACAATTCGGTCCTCATTAATTATTAAAATGGGATAATTTAGATGGAGATTATTGTACTGCATTCTGTTTCAGTGATTTTGCTTTAATTTTGCACACTCCCTGTGGCGAGCTAGGTTCAATGCCAACTTCATTAGACTTTATTAATGTGTTAAACATTAAATAAAAATCAGGTTTGGTTACAAAAACACCTTTTCTGCTCCTAATATTAACCAAAATAAATATAATCCTTCCATAACTGAGCATCTGATTGATATTCTGCTTCTCTTGGTTTGTATTCATTGTTCTTTTCTTCTATTTGCAGGCAAACATCGTGAGTGCCATGGGGAAATGAATTTTTTTTTTTTTTTTAATATAAGTCATGTACATAGTTTATTTTTTATCTGAAGCCACCTTCTTTTTTTTCTTTTCTTTTTTTTTTTTTTAATGCTTGTCATTGTGTTTATGTAGTGTCTGCTGTGCCCAGCTGGTGGCGTGTCCTTTTTTAATAAACCTCCCATATCACGTTATTGGATGCTTGTGTATTTATTTGACGTCGGTAAATAAATGTTATGGTCACCTTCGCCTGAGCTCCAGTGTCTCCTACCCTGATCTATGTGAGCTGACGCTCCACCGCCGTATCGACGGTTTCTCTGTGTGAACACATAATTAGGCTAATTAGCATCGCACAGACAGCAGGTCACAGTTTAACACCGGCGGTAGGTGGATGCTATAAACCACCGCCCCCTACAGCACATCTCTCACACACACCTTTTCTCTTCCTCGCACAGCACGTACTCTGGTTGATTTCACTTTTCGTTACACGCACACACACACCCCTCCTCTCTGAACCACCCTGATATCCAGGAGACTCCATCCATCCCAGCTCACTGCGCTGGCGCAAGGCTATACCAGCCCCACCGCTTTCCGTTTTTTCCCTCCCTCAGCTTTCACTGGACAAATCATATGATCGGGCTTTTAAACGGAGCACGTCTAGAAACCCTCTGCGCTGTGGAGGAGATGTTTGGTCACGTCTGACAGTTTTTGTGTTTTTCCCACCTGGGAGTGAGGTTACTACGATGCACAATCCAGCGACGTGATGACGACAAGGCAAGCGCTGGATTAAAAAAGAAAGGGAAGGAAACAAAGGTCAGTTTGATTACAGTTTTCCCTTTGATGGATTGATGGGTGCGAGATACACAAATGGCTGTTTGTGTATTCCAGTCATTTCCTGTGAATCCAGTGCATGTGTTTTTCCTGCTTATCGGTGCAGTTTAGCAGCGCACATCCACTGAATCCAACCCATCAGCGGCAGGCTAATTAACGAGCAGCCTCCTTCCCTGTTGGCCTCTATCCGAGTTTTCTCCCCCCCTTTGTCCTCAGCCTTTTTACCGCTGTGTCCTCTAGCTATTGTTCTGCGCCCGGCAAAACCGGCCACCATATGTCGGTGAGCGGTTGTGTACACACGGTGAAATAAAGCTATGTACACACCTGCACGGAGACCGAGGCAGGAAAGCTGCCTCCATCTGCCATACCTGTTTTTTTCCGCTCCTCCTTTTTGTTGACCTGCTTTTTGTTACCTGAGAAAGCGAGTCTTGGAGGCCTTATTTACAGTTCACTGTGTTTTGCTCATCCATCCTTCAGCAGCTGTGAGCAGTGATCAAACATGAAATGTCATCTGACGTTCAAAAGGGGATTATAAAGAGGCTTATGGGTGATATTGAGCCCACATCCACTCTAAAATCTGCTGAAACGGGATGTGTTTATGGGCTATATGAAAACTGCTAGTTAGAAATACCCTGCCAGCCATATAAATATTTCATTTCAGGGAGGCAGCGCTGCTCTCCAGCATCTGCAAACTGATTTAAACAAGTAGAGTTTTACTAAATAAACTGTAGGCAAAACAACCAACCATAAAGGCACCATTTAATCACTTTTAGGTCATTCTTGGCTCATTTAATACTATGCCCTACTTTCCTATAGCTGCTTTCTGTTGGGTTGAGACTGTGACCAAGAACTCAACATCTATAGACTTTATAGACTTAGCTATTATTTTGCTGTCCTCCAATAGCAAAAATTGGTATAAATATTTGATTAAAAATAGTTTAAATAGAAGAAAATATCTAACTCTTGCCCCATCTGTCTGCCCTCTTCTCCACTGCAGTGATTTTTGCACAATCCCTAAGCAGATGGGAAGGAACAGCTTTTGTTTATGAATGTGTTTAAAACCACTTTCTGGCCCCAGGTATAACTACAGACGTGCAGGACCGGACCACGAACACGGGCTTCTCTTTCTGTCAGCATGGCTGTGAACATGATGCCTGCCCCCGGCCTTTGGCCTGTGGAAGAACAACCATCACTTCTGGACCAAGACGGCTCCCTGTCGAGCCAGACCCCCGTCTCTGAGCTGTGCCTGCCAGTCAGAGGCGAAGAGCTCATCCACAGCTGCAGCAGCAGCCCGGCTGGCACCAGGCCTGCCCGCAGCAAATCCAAAGGAGAGCTCGTCATAGTCATCAACGAGAAGCTGAAGAACGGTGAGTGACTTGAGTTTGACCTCATAGCGAGGCAGCGGGTGGGGAGAGAGGCAGAGTCGGGCAGCTGCTTAGTCAGCTCGCTGGGGGAAAGTCAAATTCCTGCGCGTGGATGAACTCCCGGGAGAGCACGGGAGGCGTGCGGGCACTGGCGTTTTACCTCTTTGTCCTCTTCATCCTTCACACGCAGGTAACGGGATCCACTCAGTGTCCGAGGAGAAGAGCACCTCTCCAGTCGTCTCCTCTCCTCCCAGAAGGCAGCACTCCATCTCTTACCCTCATCACGGCAAGACCAGAAAGGGGAGCAGGGCGAGCTCCATTGGCTACACCGCCTTCTCGCCCAGGCCGTCGCTTTCTCGCCACTCCAGCATCGCCACCAACCCACCATTGGACCGCTCCAAAGTCAAAGACTACCTCCTCCTCTCCGTGCTGGCCTGCTTCTGCCCAGTCTGGCCCATCAACATTGTTGGATTCGTCTACTCCATCATGGTGAGAGCAGGATTTGTGTGTGTGTGTTTGGTTTTTGGAGTTTATTCTTTTTAATCACGCTGATGCTAACAGACGCTTTGATCTTCTCCCTCAGTCCAAGAACAGCCTGGAGCAGGGAAATCTGGACGGCGCCGTGCGTCTGGGACGCGTGGCCAAGATGCTCTCCATGGTCTCACTAGTAGGAGGGACGGTCATTATCATCGCCTGCATTGTCAACCTGGCCAGTGAGTGTCCCAAATCTGACCTTTAAACCCCCCCTAACCTCTCCTTTTTAACCTCCTGTGTTGCTGAGCCGCTTCTTTCCTGCGAACTCTCCTCTCGTCTCGTGAATTACTGAAGGATGTGTCGCAGCTTCCACAACCTGCTGTTGTCACCGTTTATCCCATCATACTAGCATAATATATCCAGCTCTGTTGGCACAGTCTGACCTTAATCACTGATATTATTACTATCTGTGTTTGCACAGTAGAGCGCTAGCCCCAACGCCTGCACATGGCTTTATACACTGCAGCACTTTAGCCTTTAGAAACCATGTCGCCGCTGCACAGAGATCAGAACATATTAAGCCCTCCTGAAGCAGACGCAGATCTACATTTTCTGACGTGTTCCTCCATGTTTGCACGGGTGGCCTACAGCTGTAACCGACCGCATGCCTCGGTTTTGCCGTGTGTGTATCTGTAGAGTGACGTGTTTAGTCCACTGTCTTGTTTTCACGCCTTGCCCTCTCTGCTTGTACAAAATGTGAAGCCTTGTTGATTCTGTACCACATGTATAACCACTGTATGCCCAGCTCGTGAGCTGCTGACCGGCTCGGGAGCTGGACAAATGTGCTTTTTATTGTACGTTTGCAAATAAAAAGGATTCTGATAACAGATCAGTGATTATTTCAGTGACTCGCAAAGAAAGGGACTAGCCTCTGTCTTATTTTTTGTTTTGCTGTTCTTCTACATTTAGACACATGCAGTTTAGTCATTCTCAATCATGCCTTTTCACTTCAGATTACACTTATTTCTGCTTAATTTCTGAGCGTGCCCATTTGCAGCCTTGTGGGTCTTATTAAGCCAAGAGATGTGCTAATTAGCTCAATGACTGGAAGAACAACTGTAGACTCAACTTCAACTTGAGTTGAAGAGCGCTGGGATTTGGCAATCCTTGTTTTTTCTTCTTCTCTCATTATGTAACTGTCCTCTGTGGTCTGTGAAAGTTTATACATCCATATGAAGTTGCAGAATATAAAGCTCTGACTAATACGCTTCCTTTTCTTTTTTTAGTAAATGTGAAACCCTGAGTTTCATCCCAGGATGAAACCGGATAAGGCAACAGACCGTCTGGCCCCGCACCTGCACCACCATCTTTACCTGCCTAGTCATTACCTGGATGTGTGACAAATGTGCCCCACACCCCCTTGCCCCCCACCTCCCCGCGATATACAGCGCTTACTTATATTTCTGTAATCGATATAAATCCCCCTCCTGCCCCCCTGTTTTCTTTTCTTTTCTTTTTTGCTAATGGAAGAGAATAAAATATGCAAATGCTGCTACTCTAAATCTGGGGAGGGTGTGAGGGGAGGGGTCCATGGGACGTTAGATCGGAGAGAAGGGAACAGACAGACTTTAATCAGTCCCTTTGTATTCCGGCCAACACGTTTGGAATGATTTCCAACACAGAGACACTCGAACTCTTGAAGAGATCTCATCACAAGCCTCTAAACTGGTGGACTAGAGCTCAGCGGAGGGATCGCCTCTCAACTTCCCAACAAAAAATGACCTCTCTGGTTAAATCCCCCTCAAACGCACGGAGAGGCTCCGGGATTTTGTGTTGCGCACATGAACTCACACGCGCAGCAGAGAGGAAACCCTTTAAATCCCAGTTATGTCCTCTTGTTTCAGACTGTCTCTTGCTCCGTGGCTCAAAATGACTCCCTGATATCTTGTGTTTGAGCGTACGGGCCGACTAAAAGGAGGATGAAAGCGGGGCTTACCAAGCCATGGGTGCTAAAACGGAAAAGGGGATTACGGAGGCACAGTCGACACAGCGAGGAGGAAATATGTGCCAAATAAAAGAATTTAGAGCAAGGGGATAAAAAAAAAAGTTTCTTGCTTTGCAAAGACCTCACTTCTCACCAGAGTTGATGTGGAGGGAAGCATCGAGATGTGCTTTCGCTCTGTGCAACTATACTGTGTATCTGCTCGACACCTGCAACCACTGTGAGCTGGAGAAAGGAGGAAAAAAGTCACGCTGTAGTGATTAAAGCTTAAACAAAACAAAACACACAGACTTTACAGCGCAGTCATTGACTGTCTTTTGATAATCTTTGTAAGGGATTGATTTTGAAACTCTGGAAGTGCTGTGCCGCAGCAGAGCGACGGCTGTAAGGCAGTGCGGGCATCACTATTTGTTTAACAAATTAAATAGCTTGTGATTGTTTAGTCAAAGATGCGGCTGTAGCCTCAGGTAGCCCGAGCTTTGAAAGCAGACAGATTGTTCTTATATTATACTTAAAAAAAAAAGAAAAAGAAAAAAAACCCCTCAGTAGTTGATTCCCACCTGGATGAGTCAGCACCTTTTCGTTGTAGGTGTTTGTGAAACACTAGATCAGACATGGGTGGGGGCTCTGAAGTAGCAGTGTCGTAGCATTTTAGTGTGAAGAACATCATTTTAAAAGCCGGGTTTGTTATCATTGTTCTAATATCTCCTGTGTATCCTTCGCTAACCTCTAATCTTTATCTACTTGTGGTTTTCACTGTGATTTAATCGATAAAGTGATTAAAAACTTTATTTTGCTGTGTCCCAGATTTTCCAATGCCGCGACTTCAAGAGTTCTGGCCCTGCAGATAGTTTTCTGTCAAGACAACTGCGGCATATATATACACCCCATCCCCGCCCCCCTTTGTTAATAATGTAAATTTACTGATTGTAATCTACAGTTGATGTACTCTGCAGATATTGTGCTAATCCTCCAGTGGATATGAGTTACCTTTAAGTAGTTAAGATCTGATGTAGGCGCTGAAGCTGTTGGATACCCTCCAGACAGTCACTGTATTCCCACCAGGCTTCTATGATCTTTGTGGTTATTGGCATGTTCTGTTTTCCTTTTGTTTATTTATTTATTTTTTGTAATGTATGATGATGGAAGTTTCAAATTGCAAAGATAAGCTGACACTTGGA
Organism: Neolamprologus brichardi; assembly: GCF_056152115.1. Lineage (NCBI taxonomy): Eukaryota > Metazoa > Chordata > Actinopteri > Cichliformes > Cichlidae > Neolamprologus > Neolamprologus brichardi. The sequence continues at coordinate 12,519,292 of NC_142111.1, forward strand.
ATATTATACTTCTGCAGCACATTTATAATAAAGACACAATGCATGTGACCTGTTTTCAGTGTTGCTTTGGAGGGATAAACAGCATCGGCGGCTGTGCAGAATAAAGGGGGCGTCAAAAGCGAGTGAAAGGAGAGCTAAGCCGTTAAGGAGAGACTGTGTTTTTGCATTAGTGGAGTTAAAAAAAAAGGGAAAAGGAGTGTAGTTGGGGTGGAGGGTGGGGGAAGTGTTGGTGTAGTCCTCAGTGCCGTGATGGCGTGCAAGCTGCTGGGATGGAGAGCGCCTGCTGTTGTGAGGCAGCAGAGTGCAAAGGCAGCAGGAAGAGCAAAATGCTGAAGGCAGAGGCCTCGAGCCAGAAGGAAACACTGCACTGCACGACCGCCAGTAGAGCGAACATAAGCCTCAGATGACTTCAATGAAATCAAAGCAAAAAATTTCCCTCATTATTTCCTCCTGAGGTTTGTTTTTTTTAACACTCTTTAAGAAGTGGTTACTAGCTTTCTTCTTCAAAAATCACTCATGAACAAGAACAGCAACTGGGCCAGTGTCTTGAAATATTAAGACGGAGAACTGTATTTAAATGTCTGTATCTACTAGCAGTATGCTGCTCTTTTTTAACTCCAGATTTTTGGTTCTCACTCTGCTCGATTTCTTTGCATGACTCAGAGTTCAGGCACCGCTCTGCTTTCAGCTGCTCTCACTTTAAGGGCCACCATTCCTTCACGTCAAGTTTCTTCTGATGGACTGCCCCGTGCAAACAGAAGCAGCTGGATGGTGCTGCTGTGCTCAGAGACAGAGTTGTGTGCCTGAGATGAATGTATTGAGGATATCTGCTCTCTGTGTAGCAGGGTGGTAATGACTTGTCGGACTAAATCGAGTCTAGAGGAGCCTGAAGTCTGAGCTTTTGGCTCGCGGCGATTGCTTACGCATTCGCTGATCTCATTATGTGAAACTTTGGCCATATTTAATATGAGCATCCAAAAGAAGGAAATGCTTTATAGCTCCTCTTCTGTAACGCAGTCCAATTTTAGGGCAAAGTGCAGTTCAAAAGTCTTGAGACATCCTTAATTTATTTATATGTTGCTAGAAAAATGGGAACTAGGCGTAGCAATTCATAGAAACATGCACACATGAATGAAAATACAGGATGTAAGACAAAACAAATAGTCTATGATTCTAACAATCTTATTATACAAAATACAAGGCAAGCTCACCAACAACACTGGCTGAAATGTAGCTCCAACCAAGGCAGAACCTCCACCATGTTTTACGGAGGACTGTAGACACGTCATGTTGTACCTCTTTCCTGACCTCTCTAAGCAATACTGACTAGTTGCCCGTGATTTCCGGTGCAATTCTTGTACACTTGGGTATACTTCAGCCTTTTCTCCCCGTTTCCCTTCCATAAGAAAGGTTTATTGACAGCCACTCTTCCACTGAGATCTGATGAAGCTTCATTAAACAGTATATGGATCAACTAAAGGGCAAGATGCATCTCTCAGGTCCCCTATCAAGTATTTGCTCTTGGTACGGGACCTACATACAACATACAAGAGAATTAGGATTAGGATTTTTCCCTTAAGGACATGACTTTCAAATACTGTTCATCTGCTGTAGACAGTTTTGGAGACAGGCCAGGGCTGTCTGTAGACAGCTGCTGCTACTTCTTTTGTCCTCCACTTGTCCAGTTTCCTCAAGTTTTTTAAGGACACACTCTACACACTGCTGACATTTGCCAGGTTTTCAGCCAACAGCTCCTTGGAATCCCCTTGTTGGAGCAAAAGTATAATTTTATTTTTGTGAAACCGTGTTATCCTTGGCATTTTTCATAGATTCAGCCAATGAAGTTGGAACAAACGATGTGTTTTTGTGACAAGCTTTTTAAAACGGGTTCTTTTCTAATTTGTCTGTTATGTGTAGACACAACACTGGTTCATCCCTTGAGTAAGCCTCCTTTATTATTCCTGACTGATTAATAGGTCAGCATTAAGCATTTTAACAACTAAGAAAAACATTCCTCTGAAAATAGTCCGGTACAAGGACTGGACTGAAAATGAGCAACAAGGCAGCCAATGTCTAAAGAAATCTTTGAAAAATCTTCAGAAAGCCCGGAGAACCATAACATGAAGCCTGGCTCCTTGAAAGCAAAATTTGTTTAAAGATGGTGCCTCAAGACTTTTGCACATCACTGTAATATTTTAACTGACATTTCTAATTGCATTAAGTCATTTGGTAAGGAGTGAGACTTTAAAGTCAGAAAAACACCCCCAAAGCTCTCAGTGCTGCTGAGTACACACTGGTTAGAAATGTAGCAGGCGCTAGCATGGTAACAACTGGTAAATAAATTAGCACTAAACATTTACCTGAAACCAGTGGTGATGTCATCAGTTTAAACCAAAATTCCCTGCATTTATTTTCCCATCTTACTTCTAATCTGGAACATGAGCTGCGTTAGAGAAAAAGTTCTGACAGCCACAGTGTCCTGCTGTGTGCTACAGGTCACTGAACAAATGTGTGCTTCAGTTCTGGTGAGTGAAATTATTTTATCTTAGTCTGTTACTTACTGTAGCACCAATTAACTTAGCACCGGTTAGCCGATCTGCGTTGCATTTTAAACTCTTTAAAGAGTCCAAAGAAAAATGCTGATGTGTTTCATACTGCAGCAGTATTCCTTTATAATTTTGTAAAAAATCATCAGGATCAACCAATAAATCCAAGTGTAGTACAGAATGTAGTACCCTAACAGTTTGATTGGTGTAACATCTCCAAAGATTTGTGTCCCACCCACTAATTTGAAAGTAATCCACGCACAAAACACTAAAACCTTGTTGTGTAAATTATATATAAAAATATAAACCCAGATGTCACAAAAGTGGTTTGAAAATATTATTTTAAAATACAAAATCGCTCTTCTGGCATTTTTCTACTTTTTGAATTTGAACTTTTATGCCAATTTAAAAAAATGTAAATGTACTTTTTATGTTTTGAGTTTTTTATTTAATAACAAGTATAATGCATTGAAACGAGGTAGATTCTAAAAGTTAAGTCTTATCTGAACTTGAGGATTCAGTATCTTTGACTTAATTGCCAAAAATGTATTAAAAAACTGTTGTAAAATCTACTTTTTCAGGTTGCTCACTAGTTATTTTGAAACATTGTTTAAAATTGCTTTCATTCTGGTCTCAAAACAAGTTTCTTCTTTTATCTCTGTAAATTATAAGCCCACTCTGTTGTTATCTCTCCCATGCAAGCGATATTCCAGCTATTGACCTTGACAGGAAAATGTATTTTTCGACTTGCAAAAGTGTGCAGGATAAAGGTGCCAGCATGTCCTGCATTGATAACATGTTTTCCTGTTCCGTCCTTGGTGTGAATGCAGGACACAACAGTATCTACAAACAAATGATGGGGCAAGCTTCCAGTGAAGAAAATGCTCTGTTGTAATAGTAAACTTAAAAAAATATGTTATGCACATAAAGTAAACATGGCAAAAGTTTCTGCCATACTTTCAAAAATAGTCTTACTGTGCCCCAAAAGGGGAAAAAAACCCAACGTTAACAAAAACAGCTTTCACAACATTTGACAACAGCAAATTCAAACCCAGCAGCGTGATCTCTCTGACAGTTAAAGGTACTTTCCTGTGTACTCAGCTAATTTTAGTATGTCTACAGTACAGTAACAGTTCAAAAGGGGATCAGTGTACCAGACATAGTCGCATCCAGATGCAGTAAGTGGGTCACGGATTATGCAGCTGGGTCACACAAACACTGCGGCCGTGAGTCAGTTTGGCAGCGGCTGGATGCATCGTGATGGTCCTGTCAGTCTGCATCGCAGAAGCAGCATAATGAGATCGACTGACCTGCGGCGACGCTGTTCTCTTAATGTGCAGAGAGAACTGGGGCTGCAAAATAGCCACTGTGAGTGGGAATTAACGCTCAGAGACGGATTGCTGTGGATCTTTTTTTAGAGAAACTGTTGACGGCTCCGCCGCAGGAATGTTGTCTTGTCACGGCTGGGGTGGAAAAAAGCCGAGGTGTTACAGCAAGAACCTGTGACACTCAGTCAGAATCTAATTTTATTATTTACACTTGGAGAGAGATCGAGAGAGTTACAGCGTGTTTCCGTTGCTTAGATATTTGTTATTTCCCTGAAGGCTAAACTAATAATTAATTCAGCTCATTAACAGTGAATAATTTGTCAGAAAGTGCTGCGCGGCGCCGACCTTCACAATAAGACGCATGAATTATTGATTGTATATTTTCGTCAACATGTGTCACATATGTTCAGATAACACGTCCTCGGTGCAACAGAGGGCAGCACAACCTGCTTTCAGTCTGCATCACTTGTGATCATGTGGAGGAGAGTATCTTTGAACCTGACTGTGTCACCATAGCAACTAATGCTGCCTGGTCCAGCGCAGGTAATGTTTGTAGTTTCAGTTTAGAATCAGCTGGAAGCGACACACTTTTACTTACTGTGTTACAAAAGGCCCAAGGAGGTTTTCCCCGCTTAAGGAATATAACATGCAACCTGCTGAGCATGTGTTACTAATGCTGCAGTGTAAAATATGACTCGTGGCCACAGGAAATCACAGCACGCGTTCGGAAAACAAATGTTTTTATGCTTGAAGTCTCGTTTTCACTGCTGGAGTTGAAAGGAGTAGAACACAGATTAGTAAATGAATCAGTCCATTTGTAGGATGTCTATCATCACAGTAAGATCATTGAATCAGTGCAAATAATCAGACTTTTTCCACACTTCCATCACTGGACAGTCAGATCTGAGCAGACTGATGTTTAAATACGTCACTTATAAAGTGCAGCTCCGTGTCACATTACTGTTTCCCGAGTGGGAAACATCAACAGTTTTCTTACTTTGTTGGCTTTTGCCATTTTACTTTTATAGCTGTTTCTCTGACTGAAGCAGGCGACGCTCAGTTTGGTCCACTTTCCTGCCGTTTGTGCAGCAAGAGACTCAAAGTGCCCTTTTATGTGAGCGTGCACTGAGCCCGAAGCTGGAAGCCCTGAATTAACGAGAAAGGTTGATAACCACTGTCATGTCGACCGTTATCTCTGACAGAGCTTTTAGGTTTTGCTGAGCCAGCTAATGTAAAGAAAGCCTGGATATGCTGAGCGTAGTGCTCGCCTGCCTAATAGATATCACCAAGAAACTTCCCAAATCATCAAGATGTTATGTTTTGTATAGCGTTTGAAATATCCACTTATATCCAGCAGATAAAGAGCAGTAAAATAAACACATTTAACTGTTATTTTAGGCTTTTTTGTGCATTCTGGACACAATAAAACATTTTATGGAAGCAAAATAGTCAAAAATCTCAAAATTGGCCCATGCATGAAAAACTGTATTTAACTTCTTGCCTTGACACTGCTCTGAGCCTGGTGTAAAGGCAGTTTTTTAAAACGTCATTTGTACTGATTCCCATTTGAAGCCCTTTGTTTATATTTTGCATGGACAGTTTTATCATCTTTAAAGCAAAAATCATCTCCAAAGTTTTCCATGAGCAAGCATCAGAAGATGAGAGAAGCTGGAATTGATTAAATCCGTGCAGTTCCACTCTTGAACTGGGTTATCATTGAGTACTTTCATAACATTCACACAAATGCTTCTTAATAGAAACTGGGAGCTTCAGGCCCTTGTGTGGCCCATTATTACCATACGGCACTGCTGCCACACATCCAGCATCCCCCTGCTGTAACTGCACCCTTTGAATTTTCATCACAATCCCAGCTAGATGGCAGTAATGCACCCATAATGGCTCTGTAATGGAAACGGCTCATCATTGTGAAAAGTGCATGAGGAGTGTTGTCCTCCTTTGCAGGAAAATCACCAAAAATATATATTCTTGAACAAATTTTAGTTTGCCTGCACCGTCCAAGATCATTTTCATCCTTACCCACTTTTATTTTCAGGAGCTTCTTTGCAGTTTCCTAATAAAATGCATTAGTGTTATGATACAACCACACAGCCCTTTCAGAGGACCACACAGCAGCTCTCATATTGCATTATGTGTGCTCTGCTGGCACTAATCCCCACAGACAGGACACAATCTGGGTTTGGCTAATACGCTCAGTTTTAAAGGAGTTTCCTTATGCAAACATAATTTACATTTGTTATTTTCACATTTTTGTACAGATTTTTAATTGAGTTTAATTCCTCTTTCTATCGACTCGCTAAATGCCACTGTGGTGTTTTACACCTGGTGGCTGCTTCATTTAGATGTTATTTATGGAGCCTCTGCTTACTGCTGATCATTTGCTTTTAATTAAACCTCTTTATCACCAGGAGAGGCTTCGTTTCAGACGCCTCACAGATGTTTAAAACTTTAATGTCCTCAAATGCTCCTCCACTTTTGTTTTTTGTTTTGTCCTTACAGTAATCTCAGTTTTGATCTCAAAACCAGCAGTCCAATTTTCTTTCTTGCACCTTCAGCAAAAATAGGAGATTTGATTTTTTGTTCTTTTCTTTTTTACAAGCTGCAAAAACTTGCTCATGTTTTTCTTACAGCTGGAAAATGCCTGTTTACAGAAACTATTTGAAATAACTTGATGCCACCAGAACAGAGTGGTGATAGCTTTAAAAGTACTTTGCTACATTTGTAGAGAATAGATGGTAAAATTTGATTATTTTAAGGCTTATATGGGGTTACATTAACTTGTGAATATGGTAATGTGAAGAAAATCTTGAGCCACACTCTATTGAAATGTATATTTTGCTAGAAAAATGGGCCCCGGGCTTCCTGAAAGACGTTGAAAGTTCTTCTTTGGATGTTGGCTGACTTTTGTATTCTATTCAGGTATTCTTTCACTGTCTCGGCAGTGTGTTTGGGATCATTGTGATGCTGAAAAATTAAGCTGCTGCCAAACCTATGTTTTCCAGATGTTACCACATGTTGAATCAAAAGCTGATGGTACTTTTCTGAATTCATAATTCCACAAATTTTGACATGATCTCCAACACTGGCTGAACCACGACAGAGCCTCCTCCACGTTTTACACGTGGCTGTAGACAGTCACTGTTGTACATCTTTTCTTACCACCTCTACAAACTGATGAAGATTTGAACCAAGCATTTCATCATCTCCATCAGACCCGTTGCCACTGACTTGCAGCCTTAGACCTGCCGTTTGTCATCCACTTGTCAGTTTTCCTCACATTTTTTAAGGACACGCTGCACACCATGCTGAGAGATGCTACCAGTATGTTACCAGTATTATGTTTGAGATTTTTCATAGACTCAACTAAAGAGACAAGAATGCACTATGTGTATTTGCGTTAGCCTGCTAGTAACAGATCATTTTAAATTGGTTGTCTGTTATGAGTAGGCACAGCACTGGTTCATCTCTTGAGTTGGGTGCCGTTTTTATGCTTAAATGATTCTTGGGTCAGTGTTAAGTGACTTTAAGTGAAAAAACAAGAAGAAGACTTGTTCAGTACAGTATGGAAATTAGTAGATCACTGTTTAGTGTAAATCCTTCCTGATTGTGTCCCTGCTGTTAGAGGAAATTGACTTATGAAAATCATTTAAATCTAAAATAACATTATACAAAGTGTATTAGACTTTTTACCGTGTTACCTGTATTTGCAATAGTAGAATCACCAAAATTAAGCCATTTTATTTCCTGTAATCACAGAGCAGTGGTGGTGTTGACGTGTGAGCAGATCCAGGAACAAACAGTGACTAAGATGAAACCGTGGCAGCCTTATCTCATTTCACAAAGAGCTTCTTTCTCTCTCAGGCTACTGGAGAAAATGCACAGTAATCACAAACTGCACAGCTGCTGGCAGCTTCACGTGTTTCTCTGAAGCCTTTTTTTCCCAGTTATTATCTGGAATGAACTTCTGTCTCGCTGCCCGTAATGCTGAGTCAGTCAGCTAGCTCATGTCAACACTCAGGGCGCCCTGCCCACACAAACTCGGGTACACAACGTATAAAAAGAAGTCTCAATGCTAGGCTCTTACCTGCCTGTCAAATGGAACAAGTGAAACATTCAATAAGTCATGATGATACTGTAAACTAATATGATCTGGATGAGAAGAAATGCTTCAAAATCGTATTTATTATCTTTCTTCATCCGATAAGTGAATAAAATAAAAGTCCACCCAGATCTGACAGAGGGATGGAAATAATTCAGAAGTTTAAAGGATGAGATGCCTTTCATTAATTTTGTAAAGAACATGCAGAGACAGGCAGAAGCTTTTTGAGGCCAGTGATGGCAGAAAAAACCACACTGCACTAAGGGGACTGTAATGCACGGCGGTGGGAACACGTAAGTGAGTCTCCCTTACAGTGGTGTCGGTGAACTCGAATCTGTTGAAGGAGTCATAAATTTTAAGATAATCTGCCCAAAAGAATGATACAAGCAACAGAACTTGGATTTTTGTTTTGTTTTAGAGCCCAGAGTCTTCCACTGATCACACAGAGCATCTGCGTGAAGCCAAGGAAGGAAAGAAAATAAGGTGATGCTCTTGTGTGGATAAACTGAAGATCCTCACCTCCGCTGTCATCACAGAGAGGAAGTAGTTTATTTCATACATGCTAGTGGCCAATCAGTTCTACAGCTAAAAGATAGTAAATAGCATTACTACATCTCCTCCTCCTCCTAAATCCTAAATGGACAAAACAGCTCTCCTGCTAAAAGCTCCACTCTGCTCACCAGCCAGCTGTTAAGTGTGTCTGTGTGCAGTTCGGTGCTGAGCTGCTGGTCCTGGAGCTTTTGTAAGGATTTTCACTGAAAGCTGCTGACAGTGAAATGAACTGAAACTGAAGCAATAATGTAGATTCATTGCTGAATTTTCTCATTGTCATCCAAAACTATTATAAAAAAGTGCTAATAGTTGTTAAAAAGCGTAGTAAAAATCACAAGAATCAAACCCAGAAAGATACGTTTTACAGCAGATATTTCCCACTATAAATTCAGCAGCATTTGAATTTACAAAAAAAAGTTGGAAAGCTGTGCAAAATGTTACAAATATAAATGAATCTCGTAAATCACAATAGAACATAGAAAACAGCAAATGTTTAAACAGAGAAAGTGTACCATTATTAAGAAATAATAAAGGTTATTTTTGAATTTTATGGCAGCAACATGTCTCAGAAAAGTTGGGAGAGGGTCTTGTTTACCACTGTTTAGCATCTGGGAACAGTGGAGACCAGCTGCTGGATTTTTGTCCCATCGTAGTCTGACGTTGATCTAGCCGCTGAACAGTCCTGGGCCCTTGAGCCAATGCTTGAGTTGTTGAAAGGTCTGGATTGCGGGCAGGCTTCTTCAGCTCCCTGACTCTTCTGCTGTGATGCCATGCTGCTAAAATACATGCAGTATGCTATTTAGCATTGCCTTGCTGAAATCTTCTAGGCCTTCCATGAAAAACATGTCATCTGGATTGGAGCTTATGCTACTCTAAAACCTGTAAATACTCATATACTGATCATATATCCAGTGCAAGCTACCAATTTCACAGGCACTAATGCACAAACCATCAGAGATGCAAGCAAGTCAGATCATCGATCTAGTCTTAGTCTGGACGATACAGCGTCCATATTTGCCAAAAGGAATTTCAAATTTAGATTTGTCTGACCACAGAAGAGTTTTCCACGCTGCATCGACACTCTCTCACCACAACAGTGTTTCTGACTCCTGCCCACATTTGGCTTCTTCAGTATAGCTTTCACAGCTGCTTCCATTCCAACTTTTTTTTTTAGACATGTTGCTGCCACTGAATTCAAAATGACTAATATTTTGCTTGTAGCAGTAAAATACCTCAGTTTAAACATGTCACATGTTTTCTATGATCTACTGTGAATAAAATGAGCTTTGCAAATCACTCAATTCTGTGTTTATTTTACAAAGCATCCCAGCAATATTTTTTTTAATTGCAGTTGTATTTATTCCATTTTGTAAAGATTCGATTTGTGTTTTAATTGCTGCAGTTATTGTTTACTGGAGCAGAAAGTTGGTGTGTGTGTGTGTGTGTTGGTTTCCTTTCACCTTACACGTTTGATGGATCACTTCTGCTCTCTGTAGTCAGAGAAGAGGCTGCGCTTACAGTTCAGCAACACCAGGTGGCAGTATTAGCTTTACTGGCTTCCTACCAGGCTGTGTGATTGAAGGAGTCCACTGTGGACCAAAACAAAGATAAAAACAACCATGCAAGCTTTCCAAAAGACAAACATCCCAAACAATTAAAACACCGCACATATATTTACATATTAACACCAATGGCATTGTGAGCATGCCTGTTCACCACACAGAGAAAACCTGCAGCTGAAAGCAGTCGACAGTAAAGCAGCAGCCATGGAGTCACCATAAAACACAGCGCTCTACACCGGTTCATATTTACAATTTGTATATGAAACAAAGGCATGTGACTTTATTTACTGTGTCAGAGTACAGCCATGCATGGTTCGCCGTAAAACGCTCTGCTGCTGTGAAACTCCCGTTACTGACGTTGGCCTTACAAAGTAGGGAACGTGAAGCAAAACCGACCGACACCGATATCAGAGCTGACACGTCAAACAACTGCGAACAACATTAAAGAGCCATTACCGTTAAATAAAATACAGTTTCTTCTATGGAACAACACGTTGATGAACATTTCCAACCTTTTTTTTCTTCTTTTTTTTTTTTTAAAGTTTGCTCCATCAACACCGAACATGCAAGTAGATCAGACACGAACCATCGACGTGGAAGAACCAGTTTTCTTATCAGCTCGTGCTGTCAATCCAGTGACGATCAGAGAAAAAAAAACATCCGCCAGTATTAAGACCACTTGGAAATATCTTCGGAAGCATTAGGCAATCATTATTGCACGGAGAGGTATGTGCGCTTTGAGACAAATGGACATGACCGCGTTTTAATGTCAGCGGTTAATGAAATCGACTTGCCTGAATTTATTAAGAGCAAGCAAACCTGACATGCGAGACTGCGCGAGAGAATAATTAAACATTTTCCCCTCCTCAAACGTCCCGGCGTAATTATTCTTCGTGAGTGGGCTCTGTCCACGAGGAGCATTTAGACCGATCTTAAAACATTGAAAGGATGTGAATGCTTGGCAGTACTGTGAAGAAAATGGTTTCAGCTTTGTGTTGGGACTGTTTAGATCCGAGATTAGAGTATTGATCTGTGATTGTGGACAACCCTCCCCCCACCCCATCCCACCTATCTGGGCATGATGTTTTGAATTATGACACAAAGGAGGATATGGATCCGTCACAGTCATGCAGAACAATCCTTAAAACATGCGATGAGACGTCCTTCATCCCGGGTCTTCAGGCGGTCCCTCTGGTGTCAGTTATAGGGGAGGAAGCTCGGGTTCATTCCTGCAGCGTGGAACCGGGCAGCTCGTTGGTCAGTGTGTGCCAGCGCTCCACTTTCTTGCCCTTGTTCTTCAGACAGTCTATCCAGTGCTGCAGAGTCTCTCCCTGTGAATGACACCCTAAGGATACCCCCCCTTACAAAAGCAGAAACAGAGCAGACAGTCAGAGGAGAAGTCAAGAAGAGCAGGCACAGAAAGCCCCAGCACACAGCTTCTGAATATGTCTTGTATTGTTTTGTATTCCATTTTATTTATAATAGACGTCTAAAACACAGAGGATCAACAATGAAACCTCATGTTCCAGGCTTTTAATGTTTTTTTTATTCTGATCAGGTACTAATTAGACCTGTAAGTATTTTTTACCTTTGTCTAATGAAGTGTGTTCAGATTGGCCATTAATCGTGCTGAAAAATTCAAATGTCAGTAATGTTTTTTCTTTCTTTCTCTTTTCTTTTTTTAAAAGCTTAGGTAATGGGTTGGAAAAAAACAGCATTGTCCAAAATACACCCGCAATAAAAGACATTTGCATAACTAACAATAACCGAAAAAGCAGAAAGACTTTAAGCCGGATTGGTTTCTAAGTAAAAAAGGGGAAAAATGAACACGGCTGAGTCAAGTTCCCCTCTTTAAATTCACTGGCAAACAGCCCATTGTGAATGGCTCTCCAGTTTTAGATCTAATCCCCATCTTGTTTTTCAAATGTGTCGAAGCACCTAGAGTGCGTATTATTTCAGGTCGGGAGATGTAGTTAGTTTGACTCATGTGCTTTGAAAGTGTGTACCTATTTCCATATAAAAATAATCCTTAACAAATGCCATTGTTCCAATTTGAGGAACATATGCCCACAACCTGACTGCCCATCTGCTTCAGAAAAATACCACAAACTGTATTTTTATGCAACATTTTCACACCCTCAGTAGAAGAAGGTTTGGTGCTGAAAGTCTTGAACTAGGGCATGTTTATCACTGTTTCTGTTCAGAACTGTTATCCACAAAAGACGTTGTTTGGTTTGCTGGTGTCAGGATCTCATCTCTGCTTTTACATATGATGTTAGCACAACAGAGTCTGAGGTCAAGGTCCTCAGCTAGAAATAGGTGGAGTGCCCACTCTGGGTCAGCGAGAGCTGAGTGTGAAAGCAAAGCTGTCGGTGAACCGCTCGATCCACGTTCCTAACATCACCTGCGATCACAGGCTTTGTGTAGTGACCGAAAGAATAAGATTGCAGATACAAGTGGCAGAAATTAGCTTCCTCCTACACGTGTCTGGACTCTCTTTTAGGGACAGGGTGAGGAACTCGGTTATTTGGAAGGGGCTCAGAGTAGAGCCGCTGCTCCTCCATATTAAAAGGAGCCAGTTGAGGTGGTTCAGGCATCTGACCAGGTTTCCTCCTGGAAGCCACCTAGATGAGGTGTTTCGGGCATGTCCTACAGAAAGGATGTCCCGGGGTAGACCCAGGACATTACACCTCTCAGCTGGCCCCATTGTCCCCCATAGAGCTGGTGGACGTAACTGGGAACAGTGTCTGGGCATCGCTGTTTAGACTGTTGCCCAGAAAAACAGCAGAACATGGATGGGTGGACGGACATCTTCATGTGATTTGCAAAATAAAAATGTAGAAAAATGCCAATGAAGAATTCAAACATTTTACCTTTAAAGAGATTTAAAAGTGGAAGTAAATATAATGAAATGCAAGAATCTTAGGCTAAACATCTAAAAATGACCTGTAGCCTCACTCGTGGCATGAACTTACCTATGAAGTCATTGGATTTTCCTAAATCATAGTCCCACACGGTGACCTCCAGCGTCTTGGTGGCTAATTCTGAGAAGGAGATCTCATAGAAAAACTCCTGAGTAAAGACAGAGTGAACAGTCAGAAGATCTCGAGTCTCAGAAAACTTTTAATGCAGCTAACTGGTTGGAGGATACATTTAAAGCTTCTAAATGAGCTGCGCCGTCGCTTTCAGTCATTACTGAAGTGGATGATGCGTACCTCATTAAACTCCGGGTTGAGAGTCTTTTTAATGACCGCTGTTTTGTGCTTGGATTTCTTGTGAACGTCTGGCTTCAGGTACCTGTGACAGAAGAATATTTTACCGTCGTGTATACGATTCATTACTGTTCATATGTCAAAGCAGTGGAAGAAAGAATAACAGGCACGGCTGTAAAGGTCAGAGGAGGAAATCATGATTTTTCTATAACCATTGAGGAAGAGCAAAGACTCAGTGATTGCTGTGTTACTCTTACTTCATTCTTTATTCTAAATGAATACACTATATTGAAGCGCTAATAAGCATTAGATCAGCTGATTATTATTTTTTGCACTAATCTCGCCAGCTGGTAGCTGTAGCCTCATATTGAACAGACAGTGATATCAGTCTTCTCTAATCCAAGTCCCCCATCGATCCCCTGAAGGTTTCATGTATTATTTGTTAAACCCACAGAGGGGACTGATCAGTATGTCCTTCACCGGCACAGCACAGATTGTAAATTCACAGCCTCCCTTTGCGAGCTGTCATTAAATTCTCAGGATATTTTTAAGCCAGCTGGAAGCGGCGTGGCAAAAATCTCTATTCACATTTGCTTTCCACCCACCACCCACAGCTCGGGCTCGAGCGTATGTTCCCACACACTCTCAGACACAACAAAGCATCTGGGAAGATGCTCCCGCCAAGGGCAAAGATGTGAGCACGCATCCAAAATGAAACAAGATGCGTGATGTGTTCCTGTGGATGTGTGAGGGATGCATGCGTAGGTTTGGTGCATGTAAAGCGGGAGAGAGAGAAAACCGGAGTTTGAAGCATAACGGGAAAAGAGAAGGGAGATTAGTGTGTGCGTGAGGTGAGGCGAGCGTGCTGGCATTTCTGCGTTTGTGCGCGTCCGTGTGTGTGTGTGTGAGCGTGTGAGATGGGAGGTTGTGGAGTGTTTTACTTATTGGAGAAACAGCCTCAAAGCCAGAACCAGCACTCAGGAAAACGCTGACACGAGACGAGGGGCGATTTTTAAAGCTCATTTGTCCACTTTATGTCAGTTTGCATCATTCAAAACAGATACAGACACAAACAGACACACAGTGACACACGCAGTCTTCATCAGTGAGTAATGAATCTCCAGAGGACCTCTCTGACAACAATAGCACCCACATCTGTTTTTTTTTTCTAATCCTGGACCTCCTCCATGATCCAACGCACCCATAACATTAGATCATGTCACTGCCTTTCAGTCAGTTTCAAGCCTGTCAATACCCATACAGTCTCATAGTTGTCTTATAGTCATCGTGATGAATGAGTGACACATTTCCCAGTGGCCTCTATTTGTGTGAAAAGCTGCACTCATCTCTCATCGTTACCTGATGTGACGTTAACTCGAGCCATCGATCACTCGTGAGTGGCAACAAAAGGTGATTTATAGGGTCTGTATGAGCCAAGGGCCAAACTGAGGTATTAAGGTGTTGAGGGAGGGAGACGAAGATTGTCCTGAAACGAGGATCGTGACATGTGAGTCCATCAGTCTGATCTGTGTCACGTGTTCATGTATCAGAATGTGTGTGTGAGCATTGTTGTGTAATAATAACAGTATGTTTATACAGATTTTTTTTAATTAAATGTATGCATTATTAAAAATAATTTTAAAGACTTGATAATTAGAAATAAAGTCCTTAAATATCACAGACAGGTAGCTAAAGAGATGATAATTCATTTTAGTAAAGCTGATAACGTATGACATCACAACCACCTGCAGTAGGTACAGATGTGTGTGTGTGTGTATTTATAATATGAGAATATGAGTTACTATGAGGGCAGTGATCTGAGGTTAATTGATTAGCCTGCAGGTACATTTAGAGTGACAGCCAAGATTTGAATCCAGTCGAGTGCAATTCATATTATTGACCAAGGAAATCAATACGCTTACTATATCTCTTTTAAAATGATAGGTTAGAGGTGTTTATGTTTTGGTGATTATCACCTCCTGCACCAATATCACAGTATTCCAGGCAAACATCAAAGGTTTATACCTCAGCTTTTGTTTGTCTGAGAGTCGCTAGTGAACACGAGTAATATTCAAATATCATAAAAGCCATGTCACGAGTGGCTCTTTCACTCCCACTGATAGTCGCTAGGGTTAGGTACCTTTTCATATTCAAACAGATACCTGGAAATTTGTACTGTACAGTTTTTGTGTGTATGTGTGTACTTTCTCATGGTGAAATAATAAATTGCCAAATTCTTTAGATAATTATTCTCTTAAAAAATAAGTTTCTGCTTCTATATTTAAGCATTTTGTTATTTATTTCATACATTATACACACCATACAGAATAAAACCTTTGTGTTTGACCAGGTGTTTCACACAGATTAGATGTGTTGCTATGACCACCTTTGGATTTTGCATTAAAAATATTTGCGAGTTTGCTGACTGAGCAAACTCGCAACACAAACCTTTGACGAGTTCTAATTTCAGTGATCTCAACGTAACGTTCACACATTAAGTTTTATTAAAGTCTTAAGTGATAACTTGATGAGGAAGTCACCTAGGATTTTCAGATATATGCTATAGAGCATAAAAGTGTACAGTCAGTAGTAGCCAGCACCATTTGGTTGCTATGCTGAAAAGTAGTGAATACTGTACCCGGCCCTGTTGGTTCCTCGCCTCTAAGCAGGTATGCGCCCACTTCGCAATGCCGGTGTTTATTTTCCCATCTTTGCTACGAGGCGCTCAGTTTTTCTGGTATTCTCTGGTTTCTGGTTGCCACATCCCTGCTGTTCTCCTTGTGTGTGGAGATCTCTTAAAATCTAAGGGGTTACTTAAACAAACTGCTGAGGCTTTCTCGCTGCTGTGGGTTGGACCATCGAGAAATAGGAATAGCGTTTCAGGGGCGGTTCAAGGACATGGAGGTTTGGTCTAAAGTATTTTGGCTCTTCATGAAATTCATGACTTGATGGCGTGCTTACGTTTTAACGTAGGGGTCGGAGAAACCGTTGACGTCCATGGCTGCCAGATGGGCGCAGCGCTTGACGCCCACACACAGTCCGCCACGAGCTCTCTCCTTGGCCTCGCCCTTCAAGTCGCCATCGGTGGATGGCGGGAGGAACTGGAGGCAGAGCAGCAAGCGTCCTCTCTCCTCTAGACTTCTCTGCTGCTCCGTCTCCCACTGAAAGAGAGACGACGGACAAAAACAAATAAAATCATAGAAACGCCAAACGAGCGGCCTTTGTAGTTCACACATTAGTGACTCGGCCTAAGCTTCAGGGTCAATAATGAAAATGAGGCGGCAGTTTTGTTCCACGACCTTCAAATCTGCTACAATCAATGAGGTTTGGTTTTTTTTTGTTGTGTTTTTTTGCATTATGTGCGATTTTAAATGTGCAGTGTAAGAATTAGCAGCTGACTCTGGCCCTGCTGAGCCTTTCACTAACTTGTGGCTTATTGATTGTTTTAGTGGCCCCACGACTTTATTGGTTTCTTTCTCCCTTTTGTTTTCATCACCGTTATTTCTATCCACAGAAAGCAGCTGTTTACAATAAAACAGCCCCGTTAAGCCCGATGCATGCTCCCTGCAGCACTAAATGACATACAGACAGACAGTCAGCGGCAAACTGGTGAACAGAGTGGTGTCTTTGGAAGCAAAGGAGCCAGATTTTCCCTCAGGAGTGAGTGGAGAGCTAAACAATGCTCTAAGGAGTGTTAGGACTGGAGTGATGGACTGTAACAGTTCATTAGTGATTTTTCCCACCTTGAAGCTGTTTCCTGCCTTGGTTCTAAGCAAAGCTAACAGTGCAGATTCACTGAAACATGATTCAAATGAACGTTCATGTATTGATTTGATATCCATGACTGATGTATGATCACAAAATCAGGCTCAGTTGTGGAGTATAGTATAGCTAGTTCTCCTTCTCTCTTAATGGCCAGCTTGTGTTTCTCACCACATTCAAGGCTGTTCAATTAGTCCGCCTGTTCTCACATTTTTCAAACCCGCCCACAAATTTATTTCCTTCCCATTTGTCTGTCGCCCTGCGAGAAGCTGGCTCCACACTTGATGCATGTTTATTTCCACCTCCCTAATGAGCTGCTCTCTATCGATCTGTGAAGGTCCGAGCTGTTTTCTTACCAGGTACCCGGTGCAAATTATCCCCACTAATTACAAGTGTTTTTTAAGTCCCCTAATTGCTGACGACAGATGGCAGAGTGCTTGTTGGTCCCAGAGAGAGACACAAAACATGGGAAACAGGAAAGGCAGCGTGGTGACAAGAAGGGTCAAAGCTGTTGAAACTGTTTTAAAAAAGGGAGGGCGGATCTCGAAGGAGATCAGTGTGTGTGACATATTGATCTCCTTTGCTGTGTCCACCTCTTGCCTGAAGATAAGACTTAATGAGAGATGGAGAGATATTACCGGAGACGTTTAGTGGAGATACAGTAATGGTAGATCTGCGGTGCACCAACAAAGACAGCTTTTGAAAATCATGCACCTACAGCGATGCAAATCCAAAATAGCAAATGTTTCTTTCCTATAAATACCGTACATGTACTGCTGCTGCTGGCCATGAGGGTGAGTCACGGGCCCGTGAGAGCGCCGTCTTCCCTTTCTTCACCCTCGGTTGTTGCTTGCTTTCTTTCTTTCATCTGTCACTTTGAATCTATTCTGTTGTTCCGCTTCTTGTCAAACGCTTTGGTAACTATTTGATGTTGTCCATAGAAAATACAAAAGCCGGGAGCGACCAAGTACACTGACTTAGAGGCTGATGTTTCACTTTGTCCAGGACGGGTCTTTGCCGATGGACTGAGAGCGCTTCTGAAGTTTGTATCTAAGCTCTTTAGATGAGCTCAAGTGTTAGATGAAAGTCAATGAGCTCTTTAGGTTAAACAGGAAAGCTACATCCAGGGATGAGCATGAAGTCCACTTTAAAGCAGGACTGTATTACCAGTAGTCTGTGGCGTCTACTTTAGCACATCATCGTGTGTTTAGTAATTAAACAATGTATTTTAGTCAGAATGTAGTCAGTGCATGATATTGGCCTAAGTTTACTTGCAAGAAGGGGCAAAGGTAGCAAACCCAGATCATTTGATTGAAATACACTTGATACTCCTAAGTGTAGTTTTTCAGTGTTTGGGGTGAGTGTTGTGAATAGAACCGCTTTAACCCCCAAAGTCCTTTTTAAACTCTTACCAAGTAGTTTTGGAATCTAAACTAATCCAACAGTAAAGGTAAAGAGCGAGTGACGACAAACACAAGTTGCACAGATCCCCCTTGGGGGGGAAACCACAGTGGTGTTCTACCAAGCGAGGTTAACGGGTTTAAGTGGCTCTTTTTCCTGGCTGAATCACTGTGGTAGCTGTGCTGAACACATAATCCGGTCAGGTTCCAAGTTTTCAGCAATCAGCAGGAAGTTTTTACTGATTCTTCTGTTTACAGCATGTTTTAAGTGCAATATTGATTCTCTATCGGTTGAATATGTCTTATGTTTAACGTTTAAAAGTATCCAGTTTAAAGTTTCAAAGCTGGTATGTGCAGCTGTCATGTCAGAAATCAACAGCAGCACTGAGATCGCTTTCATCGATAAAATAATTAAAGTGTCTATTTTACCACCCAGCGTGATGTAACCCCAGATTAATGACTTCGCTGCATCATTAATCTCTCGTTTTATTTGTAACAGTGATCCATTTTACTGATAAGATCTCTGGAGTAGGTGATACTCACAGGGATCATTTTGTGCCCAAGAAGAGTCATGTGACCTCTGCAGAGAACCCAGCTTAACAGAGAAAGCTGATAACCACCATTGTGATGCCTGTTATCTCCACCTGGGGTTTGTGGTCTTGTCAAACATAAATAAATCCTGACTGTGCTGAACGTCGTTAGTAGTATACCTCTCTAGTTGACAAACTGTCTTCTTGGTTCTTTAAATAAATGTTATAGTTAACACGAGTATACATGAAATACTGTACAGTGCACTAGTTACAGTAGACTTTCATTTACAGAAACGTCATTCCTGTAACAATTTTTCACTTCTGCTCAGAAGTGGACTAACCTTAACCTTGTTCTACCTGACTCACAGGAAACTGTAACACCAGTGCAACTGTCCAAATGTCCACACACCTATAATCGAGAGATATTTGCAGACAGTGAGGATAAGAAATATTGGAAACATAAAGTTTGGCTGCTCTCGATTGCGTCATAGCTCGACTCTTTTCCTGCACAGCTGGGATTCTGCGTCTCATATCTGCGATGTAGGTGTTTTCACTTTTTGAGGGTTGTCAAACACACAAACAGATCCGATGAAGAGGCCGCTCGGAGGAAGCATTTGTTCCGCTTCATTTCTGCTGCTGTAAGAGTTTAAGTGAGAATTTTCAGGACGGATTTGGTAAACTTGACATTTAACGGCTTGTTACACGGTTGTGTTCCTCTCTAATTTACAGACTTGATTAGGAAGAATTGTCAGCGTTTCCTGCACTCCCCCACCCCTCTGTCTGGTGGGGACAAGGAGGCATGCTGCATTTCAAAATTCCCCCACGCGAATCAAATCTATTTAGCCAGGAGCTGCTCATTTTGGCCTTTTCGGTGTTGCAGCTGTCACTGACTGACTAAATTTAGGGATAATGCTTTTTTTCCCCCTGGTCATTTAAAAAACAGCTTAGGGCTTAAGGGGTAAAAGTCAGTGTGTGTATGTTAGTTTAGTTTATGCAACCTTTAAAAGAACAAATTAAAAAAGAATCATTCTTCAGCTTACAAATGAAATTTTGATTGGATTCGAAATAACATAGCTCTGCTAAATTATTTCCACTCCGACAGCTTTGTTTGCTTTGTTGTGTAATTATTTTCAAAGATAACATTTTTTATACTGATAAATTGGATAGAAAAGTAAATAAGTATTAAGGACATGTTGTACTTCTGCTCTAGCTAACTACAGATAAATATAGATCACTAACTTTATAGAGGTTTTTTAAAAATGTATCACTACCCTGCTTCTAGTTTCAACTAACACTAAAAATGCAAATGTATCAGGAGGTCACTTCACTCTGTTTTGGAAGTGGAAGACAAAAAATGGGTGTTGTTCTTTAAGACAGGATGAAAAATGGACTGAGGGGACAGACAGGAGGAGGGTCATGTTGAACAGAACAGACAGAGGACTCGGGGTGTTCACCTCTCGCAGGTAGCAGGAGATTCCTCTCAGGGCTGTGCTCATCGCAGTTGGTGAAGGCAGCTGGAGTCGAGCAGAAAAAAGAAACGAGGTAAATATTGAGGTGGAGATGCCTGAAAAGCAGGCAGGTTGGAGGAGCAAAGAGAAAGGAACGGCTGCATCGAGCGGAGAGTGGAGCCACTTTGAAAATTACATTCCTGACACAGCGTCTGTTCGCGGGATGACAGAAAGGCTTTAGCGTTTGATCGCAGAGTGGGCACCGGCCTCAGAGGGCCAGTCCAATACCAGCAGCCTTCCCCAGCTCAGAAAGAACAAAACCCAGCGCCCTCGCAACCCCTTTTAACACTTCTGCCCCCGACCCCTGTGCACACCCCCTCCCCCCACTTTTATTTTTTAATCCATTTGTTTCTCATCTCTCTGGCTTGCTCTTACTGTCTATTGACAATTCCCCCCCCCCCCCCCCCCCCCTTCTCCTGCTCTTTCTCCTCACCTTTTATTCTCTCGGTGTTTGCAGCTTTTTTTTCTTTTCCCCCCACATGTGACCCAGTTGACATTTAACCTACATGAAAAGCTATTTGTGGCTCATGGGAGTGGAAATCAAATCCACTTCTTTCTTTATCAAGTATTTGTAATTCCATGGAGGCACAAATCATCTCAGACTTCACATAACGAAATCATCAATTTCCAGAGGTTTTGGTAATAAGTAACATTCAAATTACTAATGATAACAATGATAATAAATTTGCCAACTTAGTCATACATTAAGAAATGCTTAAGAGTTTTTAAAGAATTCTTTTGTTATTGAAGTAAAATCTAAGTTATACAGTAAGCTGTAGATAAGTAGTTATTATTATGCTGACTGCTGCTGTGTCTTTTACTTCATTACAATAAAAGACACAATTTGTAAGTATTTGTCAATTTAAGCAGAAAAACTGAAAATTCGCTCTAATATGGTTGATGTATTGAAGCATAAGAATATTTTGAGAAAATTATCTGAGCGATGTAGCGAGTGCTCTGATGGTCCTGGATGAATCCCGAGCGCAGTGGTTTTATTTCCAATGATTTTTCCGAGCACAGCAGCTCATTAATGCTGTTCTGTTTGCGGACGAAGCGTTCAAGTTTGCTAGATAAAATCATTACGACAAGTCAGAAAATGTAAATAACTGATGAACTTACAGCTGCTGTGCCACAACCTGATTTATTGATTTCTTTTCAGCCAGTATGGATCAGTATTGTGATGCTGCCACTGTTAAACTAAGCCAAAGGAAACACGGTGACATTGACCGTGTGAACCTTCAGCACATCTTAAAGCTGAAGTTTTTACTAGTTACATGCAGGCTGGTGATACCTTTATACTGAATGATGCTGCGCAATAATACTTTAGACGATGTTGTTATCTACTTTGCAGGAACTGTTTGGGAGAGGCCTTTTTTCTGTGAGCTCTAACATAAATGGGCTGCCCAGTTTGTTGTGGAATACGTTGCCTGGATGGCACCGAGCCCTGACCTTCACCTTCTCCCACACTTGTTGGATGAATTTCAACAGCCACTGAGAGCCGCGCTTTATCCAACCCAGTCATTCAGATTTAAAACTAGGTGGAAAGAGTTTCGGGTCTTACATTTTTAAATGTAACTTTTTTTTCATAAACATGAAAAACATGGGTGCAGATTTGCCATCAGCATTCAGTATTAACATTTGAAAACTTCGAAGGTCATTTTTCTAAATCATTAGCGCATCTTTCTTTTCTTTCTCCCTAATCAATACCTTATAGAGCTCGGTCATTTCACACCATGCGCTGGCAGCTGGGATAGGCTCCAGCTGCTCTGCAACCCTTAACTAGACGGGCCTTTTTAGAAAATGGATGGAATTAATGCTTAATAAGTTATTGGATTTTTCACAAACTGGCAATACAGTTTATTTCTATAAATGCAGTTATTGATTTATAAATCTAAAGATGGCACAGATGTTGCACAGCCACGTTGCTTGTTTTTTTTCATTTAAATATGATGAGACCTAGATGTGTGATACTCATCCAAGTGAAATGATACATCGATCAGGCACAACATTAAAACCACTGACGGATGAACTGATACGGTTTATTATCTCAGTACAGTGCAGTTTTCTGCTGGGAAACCTTGGGTCCTGGCATTCGTATGGAAGTTATTTTGACACCTATCACTCACTTGAAACTTGCACACCATCCACACCTGACAATGGCGCTCCCTGATGGCAGCTACTCTCCCAAATAGGACATCCTGTCACTTTGCAAATCTGCCCAGGAATGAGTTGGGGTAACACAATAAAATGCCCAAAGTGACAGCCCAACCCACAGACTCTCATCTGATCCAGCGCCAGAACAATCATGAGTCACATCCTGCAGCACACAGGATGCACCGCCGGTACCAGACACCGCAGGACGCCTCCAGAGGTCCGAGACCCAACTGGTCAAGGCCATTGTGACTCACATGAAGGGTTGCTACACAATATTACAGATGGTTTTATTGTTGTGGCTGACCGGTGTGTGTTACCCTCTGTCCTCACCTCATCCCCTTCTTTCTCTATGCACCCCCCCCCCCCCCCCAAATCTTTACTCACAGCTGTGAGTCAGACAGGATGCCTTAATAAATACTGCTGTACCCCCTACTGTATCATTCATCTCTCTTATACGCTTATATTTTCCTTCCTTTCCTAGTTTTATAGGTTCTGTCTTTCTTTTTTCCCCCTTCCCCCCTGTTCTTCTCACAGGAGGTGGATGCTCCAGACAGATGTTAAAGTGTTTGGTCTGGTCAGGCTTCACACGGCGCAGGGCCACCCGAGACTCCCCAATGAACTCATTATGTGTCAGCTTGTCTTCGTCGCACACGGACACCCTGGGAGTGAGAGACAGGGAGGGGATGGGGGGGTAAAGAATGAGAAATGAGGAGAGAACGATGGGCAGAGCACAAAGCATGAATCAAAATAAGAGTAGCTGGTTACTGCAGTGGCATATTAGGGCCATTGTAGGTATGAAATTAAAATACAGAGCTGGGTGAAACAATCTATTTACGAGGGGAAAAACTATAATTCTGAAATTTTACACATTTTAAAGGAAAGGCTTAAGAAAACACATCGCATCACTCTGCAGGTGGATCAATGTCACTGCACCACAGACGCTGGTGAAAGAACAAGAAAAAAGGGAATGCTGCATCCACATGTTGGTGCAAATAATACCTTTGCAGCTGTTCTTTGTTTCTGATGCTCAGCATATAAATGAGTATATTGTTTTCTTTTGAAGAGCACTAGTTCACAGTAATATTTCTGCAAAGTCTGGATGATAATGGCTAAAATCACAAGGATTTCTTTATTGGAGAGTCTTGTTTCAATAGGCAGTGTTTGGACCAACATGGCAGGCATCTTTACAGGTCTGAACAGCTCTGTGAAAAATTCTTTAGCCACACCTCATTTCTTAAGATTTTGCTTCCAAGGAGACGGGATGTCTTAAAAATTCTTAAAGTGGTCTTGAGAATTAGTTCTCCACGCTTTCTGAAGGTCTATCAAAGGTTTTCTTTGGACATTGAAAATGTGTGAAAAAGTAGCCAGTGTATTTTTTTTTTGTACCTGGCCATTTTCAGAGGATTTATTTTTTTGCTAAGCCACTTAACAGTGTTGTGTCTACACATAACAGACAACATAACAGTAACAAATTACTTTCAGGGGTTTTGACACTAAAAGCCTGTCACGAATCCATCATGTGTCTTTATTCGAATCTATGAAACATAAAGAGAACTCTGTTTGACAGATAAGAAAATATTTTTATACCAACAAAAAACTTTGTACCGATTGCCAAAAAGCAGTTGGACCAAAACTTTGCATATCTCTACATGCTGTCAGGGTGTCTTTAAATAATATGTGGAAGCTGGACTGCATTTCAAACTGCGTTTCAGGCAGTGGTGTTGCCGATCTTGTCAAAAATGATGGACGCAGAAAAGAACCATCATTATGCCATCTGAAAAGCATGAACAGCTTCATTTTTCAGCATGACAATGCTCCCAAACACAACGCAGCACGGTAAAAGCATACCTGGATAGGAAACTGACAGTAGCGCACTATCAATCATGGATTGGCCTCCCTAGAGCCCGGATCTCAACATTACTGAAGCAGTGTGGGATCATCGTGACAGAGAACATAACAGAAGGCAGAAACATCCAAAGAAGAGCTTTGAATTAAAGGTGGTCACACCAAATACTGACTGACAGCATTTATTACAAGATTGAATTTCCACGTATGCTTGCACATGTTTTAACAAGTCACTGCACCCATTTCTCATTTTCTGAGCAAAATATAAAGAAATGAGGGGTGAGTCAAGGGTTTTGCATAGTATTGTATAATATCCGAGATAATTCAAAGTTTCACTAAAAATAAAAGTTTTTTGTTAAGTCATGATTTGCCTCCCCACCACCCTTTTTATTTTTTTAGACCTGCAATGACCCTGATATGACAGAAAATGTAAAGTAATCAGAGGGAGAGTGCTTTTTGTGCGTGATGGAGTGTGGTAGTCAAACACAATATCATGAGTCATTTTAGGGAAGGGAAATCACTGACATAAACACGACCTGAATAAAGTAACACAGTCAGAAAGTGACCGACGCTACATGTAAATTAGGCCTGTGTGTGAGTGTGTGTGTTCAGACTAGAAGTAATTACCATTTTCCTCCAGCAGGAATTTATATAATGTGAAAGTGCATCATGCTAGGTTAAGTCAATCCATATTTATGGGCCTGGCAAACTTTTACACCTGCCATAATAGTGCCTGAAATAAACTAGTGGGCGGGTGGGGAGAGCAGAGTGAAGGAGATACAGGGATGCTGTGTATGTGAGGATTTGAGTGACGTGATGAAAACAGGCCAGTCTATTTAAATGAACACGTGAAGTGATATGTTACAAGCTAACTGAAGTCCAGCACTTTTTCTCTTTAATTTATGTAAATGTGAATGAAAGACATACAATGGGAGGAAGAAAATCAAGAAAGCGATCGGCCACGGGAGAGATTGGTATATAAACATGCTGCCTTCCCATCTACTGCTTCATTTGACTTCTTACTAAATTCATAACCACAGGTGTAACGTTTGTCTTTAGTTTCTGATAATAAAAGACAATAATCTGTTAAAATACCGAGAGTTAATATCTAGTTTAGTGACTTAAGTTTCCTTAATCTGAAATATTGAGTATCAAAAAGACAAAACTAATGATGAAGAGAGGGGGGGATGAGCGCAGATGAGAGCAGCAGCTGGCGCTAAGGGGAGAAAGATGGTGTAAAAAAGCTCGAGGGTGAAGTGGTAAGTGAGAAAATGATGGGTCAAAGAGGGAAGAAAGATGGAGCCATTATAATACCAGCTGGATGTAAGGCTTCACTTACAGGACATCAAGTAATAAAAACATTTAAGTGTCATTGTGACAGCTCATAATTACTGATGCATCAGCCATCACCCATAATGTGAACCCAAGCAGGGGGGTGAATCTGATCTACACATACCAGCACCACCTTATATACAGATGAAGTCTCACTGTGACCATCATTATTTTACTGTTTAATTCATTGTTGGTCTAAATATATGATTTTTTTTCCAGACTGTAGAAAAGAGAAAACATTGATCTGGGCAGCACAGTTTGTTTCTTCGAGGGCGATCACTGACGATCACCTCATCAGGTACAAAGGATATGGGCGCTAGCTACTTAGCACGCTAACTCTGGTAGCTATCCATGTAACTACCGTAATGACATTGATACTTTTTTCCTGTTTATGTAGCTAAGTAATTTATAAAAATACTGATGATTTCTTCTTCTGCACGTTGATTTTGCATTTTCTTATTGTCCCTTTTAAAAGCTTTCATTTGTCACATGGGTCAGTCACACTAGAGTTAAAAAAAAATCTCCTAGCAACTGAGAAAAACTGGTGGTCGCCCAGTGACTGCATTAAATTTTTATTTTAATGTATTTAATTTTTTTAGCTTTTAGACTAAAGTTGCTGCCCTGCAATAACTTTGTCACTGTGGAGGAATTTCTTTTTCAGACCTATGAGCTTTTTGCTGATTTATCCCATTTACCTTCTATACTTACACAAACAGATCGCATGTAAACAGATTGCATGTAATTGCCAACTTGACCCCATTCAGTTGCAAACCAATGGCATCTCATTGCCAGTTCATTGCCGTCTTGCTCCACTAAAGTTGCTCTAAAGACGGCAGCTGAGTGCGAGTGATTGCAGACCTGGTCTTTGTCTTCCTTGTCATCCTTTGAATCTCGTGCTCTCAGAAGTTTGTCAATTTTAAAGACACACTGTATTTCAAAGATCGATGGTGACATGTTTCCATGTTTACCTAAGTTCAACTTCCCATCTCCTGATCTTTACATGTCTCTGCTGAATTAACACTGCCAGATTCTCTAATTTCCCTGGAGAGATCATCCGTCGATCCTATTTAAATCCCACTCCCATGGGTGCAACGGCAAAGTTTTAGTCACAGGCAGAAACAATTCGCAGCTTTCGTCACCTCTAGAGGGGGGTCAATGAAATTAAAACACCCCGCGGAGCTCAGTCTGACCTCAATCTGTCACTGCAACTTGGAAAGAGAGAAAGCAAGGAGCCAGATTGAATGAGAGACAAAGAGAAAGGAGTGGTTAAAAACGAGTGAGGGGAGATCTTTTCTGATCCTGGTGGACAGGAAAGTGTGAGGATGGGGAGGAACAAAGGTGAAGAGGATCTCAGGATCAGTTGAGATGGAAACAGAGAGGGGCAACATGGCAAAATGGAGAAAGGCCCATAAAACCAGGAGCTGTGATTGAGACGGATGATAAGAAAATCCTTTGTAAAGCACGGGTCAGCTTTGCGATGGGAAATGATAAACAGAAAGGCAGGGCATGAAGAGGACAGAAATACCCTTTCCTAGAGCAAACATTTACCGGAGTGTTTTGCGGTACATGTCTTCCTCGGTGATTCCACAGTAGGTGAGCGTCTCGTTCCACACTGGATGCAGCGTGTTGCGAACAATCTTGGTCTTCAGTTTATTGGCCTGTAAGTGATGGGCAGAGAGAAGAAAACATCAATTTAATGCCAGGCTTTGTCGAGGAGAGACAAACGGAAAACAACCTCCGCGAGGAAAACAAGTTCAGTTCCTACAATCTACAAGGTCATTTTGCCTCATTGCCGATTTATTGGTCTGCACTTTAGTTTTCATTGCATAACGCTAAAGAAATGCAGCATGAATTAATCTGCACTTCAGAGTCCTTGTGACAGGATACTGAAGGCCTCTTTCATTTAGGGACAAAAACTCTGTTCTGATAAGAAAATCAGACCTTGCAGGCGCCCGGCAGCAGATGCAGCTTGACGTAGGGATCAGCCAGACCATTGAAATCCATCGGCTTTAGACCCTTTTCAGAAAAGATACAAGCCATGTAAAAAAGAAGATCGCAGTACAAATGTTCAACATTTAAAATGACTAACAGACTAAGACTTGAAGGGTTCTTTCTTCTTCGTCTTTTTTTAATCAGTAGAACGAAAAACACATGCTGTTGAGTTGTATCTTGGTTCAGCTGCAGTGGTTCTAATGGAGTTTTCCGAGTTCGGGATTTACCTTTGCTCTGAGGACTGTGCAGTGGAGGGAGCTGGTGGCTTTCTCGTACAGTAGGTCAAACTCTAGCGTCCCCAAAGAGGCTGGAAGGCAGTTAATAAAAAGTCACACACACACACAAATCTGTGCCATTTACTTTGGTAATTGCTTTTGAGCTGATGACTTTATTATCTGCAAAACAGATGGAGAATGATGGCAGGGAGCAACACAAACAGCAGATGAGAAGGAGAAATTGAATTCGCTCAGACTTTTATGAAAACATCTTTTCTTTGTTTGAAAGGAATACATAAAATATTGCCCTTCTTGTTGGGAGTTGATAGAGAAAGATTGAAACTGTTGTCAAATCTGCAGTGCATGTACTGCAGACAGCAGCTGGGTGGCTGACCTCAGCATTAAAGCATGGAAACAAGCTAAAACGGCTACACTGCTTCTACCAAAAAACACATAAAACCCCATCTTTCATTCATCCTTTGTAATGCTATTCCCATGTAGAGGTTGACCTCTAATGTAGTACCCGGAAACTTCTACAGAACTTTATACTCAAGTCTTGGAACATGTTTATTAAATGATCTGTCCTTATTTATCCTTGGTGGTATTTTTCTTCTGGTGGTCTCCGAGGTCCCTGTTAGATTTACAGTCTTACTTTTCATGACTCTGTGTATTTGTAGTTTCTGGTATTTTCTGTTTTGTTCTGAAGGTTTTCTCGTGTTGTTTTAGTTCCTGTTTTTGATGCTTTCTAAACCTTTATCATTGTATGATTGCCCTTTTTATCATTGTATTTAATTGCTTCCCACCCCAATAGGTCAAGGAAAGGTGTAAAGGGGAATTTATTGGGACTTGCACAGAGAATCCCATTTGCATTTACATGAGATGCTTATATTCCTCTAAAACTACATGGTCCTGAAGATGGAGAACAAAAAGCACATCGCTCTGCGCGCTCTTAGTAAAAATAGGACCACAGCCTCCTTGCAACTAAGAAAACTGAGAGGTTTCTTGGTGACAGAATTGAATTTTTTAACATTTATGGACTCACTACAAGTAGCTGCAGCAACCAGCTAGTTCGTGAGAGGTTTATTGTGCAACACCCTCAGCCTGCAAGGCTGCCTTCCACCAGGCAACGTGGTGATTAAAAACCTTGGGACTCTCTGCCAAATAGTTGTGTTCTGGTTGTCAAAGGAGCTTGCAAAGAAAAGCGTCTGGACTTCTTTAAGTTACTTGAAGACGTTTCACCTCTCATCCGAGAGGCTTCTTCAGTTCTTGTGTTCTGGTTACTTTCTTATATAAAAACAAGGTTGTCAAGCACCTATGTCCTTCAGCAATTAAATCATTGCCCTGCAGACTGTACATCAATATTAATGCAGGAATTTGTGAATTTCAGATCCTTGAGGTTCTGGCTGGACTCTGAATGCATGTAGTTTATGTGAATTTACCGATTTAGCCAATTTATTGCAGTTAATTGCAAACAAAATTGCTATTTTATAGCCAACTTGATGTACAAAGGTTGCCCTGAAGATGGCAACTGACTGTGAGCGGTTGCATGACAATGAAATTGCAAGTTCATTGCAGATGTCCAGCATAATTTTGGTCATGTTGTGGTCTCAAACCACTGAATTCACCGGGGAACTGTAGCTTTAAAAAGCCAGATTAATAAACTTTGATATATTCTGAAGTAATTTGATAAGGAAAGTTGCTTTTTTTTTTCTTACAATAAAGTTGGAGTCCTTTTGCAGACTATGCAGTGACACTGTGTTCTCAGACTGACACATGTGGCCAGCACATGTGCTGATAACACATGGAGCCGTATTGGTCCGCCACTTGCTGCTGTACAAAGTTCTTTCAATATTTCAAGCGGTGAAATGATCCGCAGTAAACCAGATGTGCGCTGACTTAATTTTATTAGGTTGCTTCAATGAGACTTCCAGGTGACTCACTGTTATCATCGCTGTCACAGCTGTCGATCTCAATGGAGGTGTCCATGCTGCTCATGGCTGACAGGGAGCCCCCTCCCCCCGCCGCTCCCGGTAACTGTGGCGACAAAAGGCCACTGCTTCCCCCTCCTCCTCCCATGGGCCCTCCAGCTTGACCTGTGCTGCCAGGGCTGAGCGTTGTGGGCGCCGCCACCTGATTGGGAGAGAGTGGCTCGGAGAAGGAGGAAGTGGGCGAGAGGCGAGGGAAGTAGGCGGAGATTTGACGAATGGGGCGTATGGGGCCCGGGCAGACATCGATGGCCATGTGCTCCTGGATGGTTATGCCCAAACGTTTTCCTTTTCGCACAGTCATAGGGCTGGAAAGGAGAATATTACATTAGTGTATGCACACAATTTTGAATTGCTTACCAGTGTAGCAAGAGTGAAGACGGGGCATTTTCTTTTCCTCAGCACTGAGCTCAGTGAGGTGTTTGATCACAAACAGTCTCTGCTCCTCTAGGATTTTCATTTTCAAGAACATATCTAAGGATTTTTTTTGCCTCACAGTGCTTTCCTGGTGAAAATCTTTCTAGTGTAACTGGAACAGTTTTAAAAGATGACATTACATTTAAGATGTGCATACATTTGCATTTCAATTAAGCAGATCTGAATGAACCCAAGCCTATCAGAGAGGATAAAAGATAATGGACAACGGGGGTCTCCTCCATATCCTAATCATCCTCGATGAAACAGCAGTGTGTGTGAGAGTGTCTGAGCATGCATCTTATCTATAAAAATCTTTTCAGAATGCTCTGCAGACACAAAGGTAATTACATAAATCTTTACAGGCTGAGATGGAGAGAAGATTCCTGATGATTATATAGTGTTGTGGTTCCAAGGAGTGGAGCTGACCACGAGGCTGATGTGTCTGCTCTTTTCCCAAAATAAAAAAAAGAGGGGGTGGACAAATATCTCATAGCTTTTGTTTTCTCAGCAGGGCTTGAGGGGCCATTCTGTCCTCTGCAGTGAACTGAAAATCCCCCCCTGGATCGCTGCTTTCTCTACATTAATCGATTGTAACTGAGAAGTTAATATTTGCACTTACTCCGTGTTTGCCGTGAACGCCGAGTTCAGCGAGGTTTAGAAACATAAAAATGAGAATTCAGACAGGGAAAGCTCGGTGTTCTGTTTAAGTATTTTTCATGTAATAAATTCTTATTTTAAGCTCATTTTCAACGTATTATTGGATGAAAAGTAAAAAGTGAGACTGTCTTCATCTCTCCCGGTTACCTCTAATAGCCTATAAAAACATCGGAGTTTCTTTAAGGTTAAACATGAGAATAGAGGCATTTTAATTATTAATTCAGAGAGTATACCTCTTTAAATTTATCCCTTCTAAAGAGCAGATGCCACTCTTCTAAAACACTAATTTTTAGTGAAGGTCTTGCATCAGATTTTGTATCAAAATTCAAAGGACTCGACTGAATATAGACACATTGCCACGAAGCCCCTCTTTCTCTGTGAAATTACTAGTTATGTAACATAGAAAACTACTTGGATAAGGTCAGTATATTCAATAAGCTTACTGCTTTCAAATGGTTTCACCAGAGAACTATTAAAAGGGTCTGAAATTGCATGTCACGAACTGCAGACAGTATGAAAAATTGGACGCAGCTTCTGGGTCAGAAAAGTGGAGCTGTGGTTGCAAAATGATATCTAGTTGTATAGAAATCTTTGTGGACACGGCCCTCACGCCGTGTCCACCTGTGTAAACCCTTTGCTGAAAAGTTTATGGGCTCAGTTGATTATTTTGGGGTTATTCTGAATGAAACGTTAAGTCAGTTTGTACATTTTAGTGAAAATCTCGTGGGCCTCACCCAATCTTATATTTTTTTACTAAAAAATGCAAAAGAAAGTGATCTATTGAAAATCTTATGCAAAAAACATAGACAGCACAGGCAGTTGGTTATAAATTGCTAATGCTACCTTAGTGTTAAGGTCTGTGTACGACCCACATGCCACTCGGAGACAAACTTCAATTAGTCTAGTATATTTAGGTCAGTGTAATGAGTAATATCACAAACTGACCACCACCTACTAACAGTTTCAATTTACATTTTATATGAATAAATACATAAGGCAGCACAGTAGCACTGTTGCCACACAGCAAGAAGGTCCTGAGTTCAATTCCACCATCAGACCAGGGGCTTTCTGTGTGGAGTTTGCATGTTCTCCCCGTGTTTTCATACTGTCTGCAGTTCGTGACATGTAATTTACATGTTTGCGTGGCTTCCTCCCACCGTCCAAAGACATGTAGTTTATGGGGATAGGTTAATTGATTAATCTAAATTGCCCATAGGTGTGAATGCGGGAGTGATTGTGAGTGCGAATGGTTGTCTGTCCTTGTGTGTTAGCCCTGCGACAGACTGGCGACCTGTCCAGGGTGTACCCCGCCTCTTGCCCTATGACAGCTGGGATAGGCTCCAGCGCCCCCCGCGACCCTGAAAAAGGATAAGCGGAAGCGAATGGATGGATAAATACATTTATATACCTACTTCAAACATGCGTAATTTCGAACAGAATTTCTCACATTATTGCGCCCACCTGCACCTGCAGTACCTCCACAGCCCACCACGGGGCTCCAGCTGCAGCTCACAATAGCATCGATACAGTTGACCTACAGTGTACTCATTGAAACATGTTTTGATAAGTAGTTAGCCGATGAGTGTGTGGGTTCACAGCCTGATCTGCTTCTTGCTTGTGACATCTGGTTCTAAATCACCAAGACGGCGGTGACAGAAACGCTCCACTGCGTCACATCACATGCCACCAACAAACATGGCGGAGAAGTGGGGATGTTGAATTTTAGATGAGCCTGTTGTGTCCATATTACCGGAGTCACTAACCATGTATTTATTGTTGACAAGATTTGGAAAAGGACACTCACGGGTGAGCAAAAATGTAGCTACAGCAAGCAGGTGGTTACACTTGAACTGTAGTAAAAGGTTAGCCGACTATAACCAAAGGTCAAAATCAGTGTGAAAGTAGCCACCAAAACCCCACAAAGTGAGAACATTTTTGTACCCTTCCGGTAAAACCACACCCTGCTTTACACTTGATACGAATCAGACTAGTTGTTTTCAAGCTACCACTCTTTATGCTAGGTTAATGGCTGCAGGCTGTTTTGGGGGTCAAAGCTAGTAAACAGATTAATTTCCGAGACTTCTCTCATCAGGACTCCATCATTATGACCAACAACTCCCCTGGCTGTCAGTGGCTCTAAATTTGTTGCCTCTGACCGTTGACCTTGAGTCACTCATCATACACGATCTGGTCTCACCACTGTGAGCGCAACAGCGGGTAATATACACCACAGATAATCCAGCTCTTTCTTGGCCGGCGTTGAAACAAACTGTTGAAGCACGCCGCAGTGTGCCACGCTGCAAACTTCCCTGACTCATTTGACTGAAAGGACTTTGACAGACTTCTGGCTCTGGGATGGGAAATGATGGACATCTTGCCTTTTATAAACCAGCAGCTGTCATGTTTATGGTGCCACAAGAGCACATTTAATGACATCAGAAATCCTGAAAAACACGGAAAAGCGCTGCCGCTCTGTTTTACTGTTCAATTAAGCAGAGCAGAGATATCCTCAGACTTGTTGCACGCAGAGTCAGAGTTAAATAATTTAGAAAGAAAACAAAGCAATAAATCACTTCTGCCTGACAATAAAATAAACAAAACAGAAGCCGCCCACTGGTGAAAATGAACTTAAGCGGTGGATTGCTTGATATTAAGATAAAGGTGAAAACGAGTCAGTGAGCTCTGAGATGTTGATTGACTAAAATTTATTGATGGATTAATTGAGAAGTTCTTATAAGAAAAAATAAGCCAGGAAAGCACACACACACACACTGTGCCATATCAGCATGCACATCTGCAATCACACATGTAAATATAGTTCTATGAGTAATTAATTCCCCTAAAATTACACACAAACACACACACCCAGCAGCTTGTTGGAGGGTATTGGCTGATATAATGTGTGCAGTCAGTCCCCCCCCCTGTTTTGGCAGATGTGGCCGTAAGCTGGAGCAGCCTGAGCACCACCAGCACCACCAGCACCACAGGCATCAACAGCAGCACACGTACACCCTAGAGGCCCGGTGGCTCGCAGCTCTCTGGGAAGCAGAAGCTCTCAGGGAGCTCAGGACTGATCGCTCTCACGCTGCCAGCTGGAATCTCTCTCATCTTCTCGTTTCCTCGTCATCTTGTTGCTGAGAAGTCTGGCTGCACGCGCCAAAGATAATAAGGTGCCGATTTCAGCGTCACACTTTACAGGTTTTTATGTGCTGAAGCACTACTTTGCATAATTCCTATATGCTGCAGGATAATGTGCCACTGGTTCCCTACAGCTACACACACTATCCCTACATCTATTAGTTATGCAACCACATACAGTAGAGTATTTTATGCACGGCCCCCTTGTACTTACGTTCATGAGGTTACATAGGTTTCCAGCTTCAAAAGGGGGGGGGAGCGATGCTGCCACAGTCTGGCGGTCAGAAATATTTTTGCGCAACATGCAATCTCCCCTCCTCCCCTTTTAGCTCCTTCACTTTAAATTAGAGTCATATCACAGGCATGGGAGCTCTCTTCTTCAACCTCTGTCTTCTCACCTCCCCTTTCTTCTCCTGCACTCTTTAGCTCTCATTATCTCTCCATTAGTCTTTCACAGACACCTTTATTCAACCTGTAGGTGCGTGAGGATTTCTCTATCTCCCGGCTGGTTTTCGTCTACTTTCCCCCGTGTCCTACATACAATGGGGCCCCTGCGGCAGGCTCCGTTCACCTTTAAATAACAAGCTGCCTGGCTGACAGGCAGATGGTATAGTACTGTGCTTTCAGAGTGTAGCTGCTCATTAGAGCTTGGTACTCAGCATCATCTACAGCTAACCATCGTGACAGTCGGCACTTATAAATTAAGAGCCAAGTTATTTTCAGGCAGCCAGGAACGGGAAAACTTGAGTGAGAGTGTGACAGGAAGGTGTGAAAGAAAAGTGAAAGAGCAGACACATGCCACATGTTGCACCTCACTGCTGTATGCAGAATGATCTGTCTGGTTTGTGATGCATTAGTTTTTTACCTTAAAAAGAAGCAGACGTGCACATGAACCTTACAGACAAAGTGAGCATGTAATGACGGCAGTGGAAGGTGGCCAACAAAACCTAAAACCAAACATCTGAGAAGAAGTGCAGGTGCAATTTAAGAGGAAAAATTAACATTTGCAGCCTTGGCTTTAGAAGCAAACTATCTGCATTTCAGAATAAAAGAATCAATATGGTGTCTTACCTCAGTGATAGCGTAAGTGTGAAACTCCTCATAAAAGAAAAAGAGGAAGAAGAGGGGATTCTGGTGTGAAGAGGAGAAGGAGACTAACAGGTGGCGGAGCGGGAAGCAGAGAGTAGGGAGAGAGCTGAAGAGAGAGAGGGAGAGCGGGGACGGAGCGAGCGCAGATTAAGATGAAAATGAGGAGCTGAGGGGAGAGAGGAGAGCGGCATGCTGGAGGAGGCAGAGGAGGAGGATGGAAGGAGTCAACAGGATGAGAGAAAAAGAGAGAGAGGCAGGGGGCGAGTTATTCCTTGACAGTCTGCTACGCATGTGACCATGTTGCTTCACTCCCTCCTGCATCCCCCCACTGTCACACACACACACACACACACACACACACACACACACACACACACACACACACACACACACACACACACTTGTTTTTGCCATTTAGGAGGAGACTGCTTTGAAATCTACACATTCCCCTTCAGCATTAAACCAACCTTTAAGAGTGAGGCTGATTATCCTTTTCTTTAATGCAATGAGCAAAACCAACATTGGATTATCCTGATGGATATTTACTAATGTGGAATAAAAACAAAGAAACAGAATCACTTTAGCAGCAAAAAACAGTTTTTCAATTTGTTCTTAACCCTTTAACTGAAACAGCACAGCTGTTTATATTTATGTTATACAGGATTTGATGGATTGAAGATACTGGAAGGTTGTGTGAGCTTAAGCCAGGAGATCGACATGATTTGATTTGTTATTAATTATACCATAATTAGACATTTCACCTTCTCCTTTCCTCTTGAGGGGTTGCTTTTAATCGCAATACATCTAATATTGAATATTGAACATCTAAGAATGAGATGTTTGTTAGATTTTTTGCAAACAGAAGCATGAAATTAAAAGATTGAAAAACAGCCTCGTTGTGATTAAGATGATTTCATCTTAGTTAACTTAAACTGTTAGCCATTTATCTACATTTTGGTGTTAAAATGATACTTGCAAATTTTGCTGAAGCATGGCTTACGTTTGAAAATTTGTTTTTGTTCTAGAATTATTGAAAGAATTTTTGTAAAACCAAAATAAAATAATCTCTTTGCATGATTTAAAACCACAATTAATGACATTATTCAAATTTTAAAAGAAGAAAAACATTTTATTGCTTTAGGTGGAGCAGTGTCATTCCATCAGGGCAAGCAAGACAAGCAGTGCTTGCCCTTTAAAAACTAAAAAGAGACATCAATTAAAACAGTCTCTGTCATCTAACACAGTATTCTGTCATAAAGCTTCTTGCCTGTTTGATTCTGTCTTTTAAATTACTTCCACCTTGTGGCAGTTGGCTATTGTCTCTGGAAGCAGGTTGACTCTGCTTGACTAGGATCCCATTGAAATCTCTGTGGGCAAGCGATTTAATCTGGATGAGTGTTAACAATGACTTTAGCGCGGCAGCAGCTTTTTCTAGTTGCTTGCACGTGTGCTTTGTGGAAAATCCAGCAGGCTAGACCAGTGTCACCAAGCTTTACTTTCACTGCTCTGAGATCAGTTATTATCTGCTGTTTGTAGAGCCAGTATTAGCAAGTAAACAAGCCCGCTTAACTGTTCATTTAAACCGATAAGTTTTCTCTTACTTACCACCTTGCCCAAAATGTGTGATATGTATAGAGGAGTTAGTGTGGTGTGATGTGAAAAAGGTCTTGAATGATAACTCCTGCATATTGGCAAAGAAAGCCTTGATAATGGAGGGGGCCTGGGTTGTCTGGGTTTTAAAAAACAGTAAAGATAGCAGCACTTTCACAAAAGCATATCTAAAAAATAACTTGGTTGACCAAATGTATAAAGTTTATCCAGTTGTATTAAGTCACCACCTTAAATTATAAGAATAATATTGAATATTTTTTTTAATCCCCCGTAGATATTAATGATTAACTGTGTCACACATGGTTTATTTCACCTGTCATCATCTCTGCTTGCCTTTCTACAAAATTCACCACATGCCACTTAGGTGAAATAATGTACCGGAGCTGGAGAGGTCAGTACCTTCTAGCTAAATCTGGTAAAATTGACCAAAAGTAAAAGCTGTGCTCACCGACTGCATCAGCCTTTTCAAACTAATGTTTGAAAAAACATGAGGAATTAGTCATGATGGAAAAATTAATCAACTGAACAGTCCTCCCTCTGCTTTTAGTCTTTTAGCTAATGCCCCGACCCTGTATTTGACGCACAAGCATGAGAGTGCATTTCATCTTTTCAGTCCTGTAAGGAAAAAAAAAACCCACATTTCCTTTCCTGCAAAGTTTAAATATTCTTTCAACATGTTATCCACCTAACTTCACCCTAACTTAACCCCAAGACTGAGAATTTTTCCTTGTGCGGAAATTGTTTGGCTCCCTATGCGCGTATGAGAGTGGTTATTATGTCCTAATAATGTCACCGCACAGATACACAAACTGTGTTAGTTTTAAGGGGGAATACATCTAATTAAACCTTTCCATCTTTCTGTTCGTGTTAATTCCAAGCCAATACACTGCATCTGAATCCAACTGTCGCTCTCTCAAACACACACACAACCACACACACACACACATACAGTCTGTTCAGTCTCTGTTGCTCTGTATAATTAAGCTAGTAGCTCTTGAGTCTGTGATGGACAAGGGGAAACATGCTATTTCCCCCTTGCGTCAGCTGAGAGGGACAAATTGGTGTTCTCTCTGTCTCTTTTTATCTGACTTGCCCCCCTCTTTCTTTGTCTCTTCCTTTCAGATTTAAGTCCACTCTCTGAAACTCATTGTCTATCAAAAAGAGGAGCCAGAAAACTGGCACACACAGCACGGGACGATGAATAGACGTACTGGCGGGGTTTTTTTGTTTGTTGTTGTTGCAATCTTTAAAAACTGCTTGATGTCTTTGTTCAGTGGTGTTCATCATGTCTTCTTTCTTACTTCATCTCCCCCTTAAGTTATCTCTCTCTCTCTTGCTTTCTGTCATGCAAACAATCACACCCACTCTCGTATATGGTCGCACCATAAAATTGATGCCATGCAACAGACATGCGTGAACGCGTGAACGCACGCCAAAAATTGGCACAGCAGCCTCTAGAAAGGATGACTCCCACTCCTTCATGCAACACACATTTACACAATCGCACACACAGCACACACATTTCGAGCCAACACTCTACTGATGTTGTGAAAAGACCCTTCAAACCTTAAATTTGGGATTTATTCCACTTCCCTCCCCTCTTTCTCCTCTCCGTCCTTATCTCCACTCTCCTGCCTGCTGTTTATGAGAACAGAAAATCTCCTCATTAGAAATGCATAGTCGTTACATGCTTTCTCCACACCAGTTATGGCAGGGACGGGTGCTAGTGCTTCAGTGAAAACAGCTGACCGCAACAGAGTCCACAATGGCTCTGACAAGAACAAATGACATCAGCAAACCAGTTGGTCTTGTTGCACATTGATGACAAACACTGACAGGAATAGTTTCTCTAACCAATTATAAAGTTCCTGATACAGTACACGGTGAAAAGAAAATTGATATGGAGTACTA
Organism: Neolamprologus brichardi; assembly: GCF_056152115.1. Taxonomy (NCBI): domain Eukaryota; kingdom Metazoa; phylum Chordata; class Actinopteri; order Cichliformes; family Cichlidae; genus Neolamprologus; species Neolamprologus brichardi. The sequence continues at coordinate 12,558,155 of NC_142111.1, forward strand.
CAAGACACTTCTTTTATCTCTTTACCCCTTAAAAGCCTACTAGCCTTGAAGCTGTTTTCTGAACTTTGTGGTTTCTGTCATATTTCTGGCTTCTTACATAACAAAATGCTGGTGTGTGCGTCAGATGTTAGCGAGGGTGGTCTCTACTTATGCAGAATACCCTTGAAAAAACCTGGAAACTATTCTAATGGGTGTCTTTACTTATATACTAAGATGTCAAAGCTATAGGTGAATTATGTTTACAGGGGAGGTCATCAAATTCGTCTTAATGTGGGAAAGGATTAAAAAAACTCCATACGTAACCGCTCTTTGCAAAAAATACCTATCCTGGTTAAAAGTGCTCGTTAATACTTTGATTCCGTTTCTTATAGTGACACATACTCGCTATGTTTTCTGTGCATCCTAGATAATCTGCAAACAGCAGATCAGTGCTAATTTAAAATGCTAACTATGCTGATTGACACCCACATTTCATAGGAGGATGAATAACTGATGTTTATCTGTGCTAAAATGAAAAATGTTCCAGTTTTTACTAGAAATATTCCAAGATATCTTTGTCAAATAATCCAGGAAATAAACTCAAGAAACGTTAGTTTACTTTTTTATGGGTTTTTTTTCTAAGGCCGATAAAAGTAAAGTCAAATGAGATTGAGTCTGAAGCTAACCGAACTTGTAATGGCCACCAGCGAGAAACTCCTCTGATTAAGAAAAAGGAAGTCAGGTCATCTCTCCCATAAACTTCTATTAAAACTAACATATCACATGATTTATTTCCTTGATTTAAAAAACGGTGCTACTGAATTTATAAACACAGTCACTAGTTTCAAGGCTTATTTGCATGATATTAATTTTGAGCATGCAGTGTTTCTCATTTTTAGTTCGATCATCCCCTGGTTTGTCACATTTGGTTTCACAACAATAACATGGCAAATCCCCGAATTCTCAAATATATCCTGCCAAAGGATTTCACAGATCAGTGCATGATGGCTTCATCTATTTTTTTAATATATATGTATTGGAACAGAGAGAAGGAAACCTGCATATGGCTACTAAACTGAACAGGGCACAATTTCAAATAAATTCTGACTACATTTAATAGCAAAAAGATTCTGGTGTTGTATTTTAGGGTTTTGGTTTGTTATGGCAGCAACACAACACTAATCAATAACACCTACACTATATTGCTCGTCTGCTTTCACACTCTTATAAACTTGAGTGGGATGTCATTCTTAATCCGCAGGGTTTAGTCTGATGTTGGCCCACCGTTTGCAGCTATAACAGCTCCAACTCTTTTGGGAAGGCTTTCCACAAGGTTTAGGAGTGTTTATTCTTCCAAAAGCACATTTGTGAGGTTGGACACTGATGTTGGATGAGAAGGCCTGGCTTGCAGTCTCTGCTCTAATTCATCCCTAAGGTATTTTTTCAGGTTGAGGTCAAGTCAAGTTCTTCCACACCAAATTCGGTCCTCCACGTTTTTATAGACCTTGCTTTTTGTGCAGTCATGTTGGAACCGGAAGGAACTGTTCCCAGAAAGTTTGGAGCATCAAATTGTCCAAATTGTCTTGGTATGCTGAGGCATTAAAAGTTCCTTTCACTGGAACTAACTCCTGAAAAACAACCCCACACCATACTCCCGTCGACCAAACTTTATACTTGGTACAATGCAGTCAGACTTCAAAATCCATTAGACTCCAAATCCATTAGCCAGATGGAGAAGCATGTTTCATCATTCCAGAGAACACGTCTCCTCTGCTCTAGAGTCCAGTGGTGGCGTGCTTCACACCACTTCATCCAACACTTTTGCATTGCACTAGGTGATGCAAGGCTTGGCCTCAGCTGCTCGCCATGGAAACTCATTCCATGAAGCTCTCTGCGCACTGATCTTGAGTTAATCTGAAGGCCACATGAATTTTGAAGGTTTGTAGTGATTGATTCTGCAGAAAGTTGCGCACTATGGTCCTCAGCATCCGCTGACCCTGCTGTGTGATTTTATGTGGCCTACCACTTTGTGGCTGAGTTGCTGTCAGTCCCAATTGTTTCCACTTTAACAGCTGAGTGTAGTGTTGAAGTAGTGAGAAAATTTCACAACTGGACTTGTTGAACATGTGGCCTCCTATCGAGGTAACATGCTGAAATTAACTGTGCTCCTGAGAGCGACCCATTCTTGCTCAAATGTTTGTAGAAGCAGTCTGCATGCCTGGGTGCTTGATTTTATACACCTGTGGCCACAGACTTTATTGGAACATCTGAATTCAATGATTTGGGTGGGTGAGTGAATTTGGTAATATACTGCAAATAAAGTAAAAGGAATACAAACAGTATTTACCGATTAAAAAGATTTAACTGTAAAAAGAATTGCAGGAATATTGCAATTATTAAGCATCAGAAGATTCTGATTCTGTTTGTGTGAAGGCCTCCTCCATATTACAGCTAAGAATGATAGACAAGACTGCACACATTTATTTATTTTTACAAAGCATATATTTATTATGAGACATACAGAACACGACTCCTACAGCGTATTAAAGGGGGATTAACTCCCAACTGCATACTTCTATTAATGACGGCAGGCATTGGCAAGCAAAATGAAACAATCCGAGCTCTCCAAGGTCGTCTTTCATCCGGCTCTTCGACATGTGACTGCAAGGTCGTTGTGTACTAATTGGAAAGTAAAATGTCTCAAGCTTCTCACAGCGCTCTTCTACATTGCTTCTTCATCACTTACTGGGATGAAGTCTGTGTTCCACTGGCCCATTATTGTGCAAAAGGAAAAAAAAACACTGGGATTTAAATCTACCTCTATGTTCCTGTTGAAAGGGATGAGTGTGAATTGAGTAAAGAAACGCAGTAACTGATCCCAGGCAGGAAACTTGAATTACATTAAAGTAACACATTTGTAGAAGACTGAAGGTGTCTGCAAAGGGAGGTGAGGAGAAGTTTTAGTCTATTCAGATATACAGTATAGGGTTTATTGATTACTGTGTTTGAAGAGCCAAAAACTGCTGAATTGATTAATAATCCTCATAAAAGTGAAGTGCTGACATTTACTTACTAAAAAAAAATATCCAGGAATTAAATGTCAGCAGATCATGTTTTAATAAGAGTGATTTAATACCATTCAGCCACACACGTCACAAAATTTTATTTTTTCCTCCCACTTTATCACGTAGTTGGTATGTAACAGGATTAAAATGAACACCTCTGAAAATACAGATGCAAGCAGTGTTCAAGCTTTGTTGTCAGCACTTTTCTTCATGGATTTGATGCATGTAATTGACTACAAGAGCTCACAAATGCTACTTGTTAAAAGCAACTGCTAAAACCAAACAAAGTGCCACAATTTTCTCCCACATGGACTCTAAATGCCTTTGGATGTCGGGCAGAAATTTGCTTTACAAAATATGAAAAACATCAAGGATGATAGAAAACCAGCGGTCCCGATTCTGATCTCAGTGGAAACTGAAGAAAAAGTGCATTGGTCAGCAGATACGTGGGAGACAGTTATTTGTAGGCTATGTTTCTCTGTGTGTGATGGTAAAAACAAAACAAACAAAAAACAAAAAAAGTAGAAGGGAGCTATATTAAAACATTGGATGCATAGACGAGTAATTGCCACAAAGCCGCCACCTCTGATCACCTCTGTGATCTTTTATTGACAGACAGTTTCAGTTTGGTGTGTTTCCCTCCTCTATTATTTTACACTGAGGTTCAAATCGAAAAGTTTAACAGCAAACACGTTTGTCTGGCTTTAGGAATCAAGACCATCGCAATAATCTGATGTCAAAAATGGCAGTCTACAAGAGTTTTTTCACATTTTATAAAAATGTTACAATAAATACACTTTTTTCAAAATGGAATTACATTATAGATATTAATAGTAATATAATAAACTACACATATCTTTAGTTGTGGTTTCTATTTAAGGGAACATTAACCGTTATTAGCCAAAACAATTATTTTTTTGTTGAGATGCCCTCTTGAGGTGAAATGCTGCAATTTCACATCTTCCTTAAAAGTCTCTTTGGCAAGTTTTTTCTTCTTAAATTTTTAAATTTTTAATTTTTTAGGTAGATCATAACGTTACTGTGATACGCCATCACAACCACTTTGTCAGCTTAGGCCTCAATCACACAGTTGGCGACCGCCTGGGAACCACCAGTTGCTAAGGCAAAGTGAGTATTCCCAGACTGGTTGCTACCACTGAAACTAGTGGCAGATTGCTAGCAGATTAATGCAGTGCAGCGGTATTGCAAATAACCGTGCACTTAACTACGACCTGGTGGTGGCGCTAGAGTGCTTCAGGTGCAGACATGACTCATTTTGCCAAATTTCACAACCTATTAGCACGCAGATCAAGGCTAAGATAAAAGACACACATTAAAAAGGCAGAATCATTAAAAATCCCCATGCTGCTTTATTGATTGGTGGGAAGACTTACTTCATGAGTCCACTCAAGCAATGGTGAAACAATTAATGGAAAAAAAACAAAACACAGTTTTCTCACAGGTGCTTCTCTGAATTGAGCATGCTAATGAGTTTCTCTCTATATTACTGCATATATGATGTGCCTTTGCTCTGCATATTATCCTGGGTGCTGTCCCAGTTACCCTCTCTATTTTTCCATCTCGTCCCCTATGGAGCTTTCATCCAGAGATGAGAGAGCCTCTGCATAAATGTTAGACCTCCACTCGTGTAGGTACAATTTGGAAGTAAAACATAAAACACATCTTGAATCTGTCTTGTTGAAAGGGCTTTTCTCTGGTTAAAAACATCTTGTTCAGTAACAAACAGTCAGTGGAGAGATGCTCGACCGTGGACTCATTCAGCGAGCAGTCTCAGTTGGTAGATGAGCTGCCGTAACACTCATGGAGGGCAGAAAACAAGTTTACATGAGCGCCTGACTGACTGTGACGTGTGCAGATGAGTGTGCTTACGAGCCCCGCGGCATCCGCACAGCGACATGTTTGTTTGTCTGGATACTCATGAGTGTTTTGTATGAGTGTGTGTGCATATTTATGTTTACAAACACCTATGTTGATATAATTAGAGCACGTACCTGAATCTCTTTGATGGGCACAGAGGAGACTTTTATGTGCCAGAAATGAGCAGCTCACACAATTTTAAGACTTATTAGATCCAAACTGACACTGCAAAAATCTTTAGCGCTGAGATCTGTATTATACACAAGCCTGCAGGCTGGGAAAGATGACTTGAATGAGCATAACTGTTTCAGCTCACTAATTTTCTTATTGAATCGAGGAAAGTACTGAGAGGCAGCTATTAAAGATTATCGTCATTAGCCAGCCTTTGTGGACAGTAATGGCTTTTTACCACTCGACTGGAGTTTCAATCGTTACTTAGTCAGACACTTACATTCAAATTGGTATCTGTCACCATTACATTGTGTTTTGGTGTAAAACACTACTTGGAAACCTGATTTCACAAGTGCCAGCATGAAGGAGGTAAAATTAATTGAAAGACAGATCCTCCTAATTAATATTAAGGACATCACATAGATTTGCATTGTGGTATCACTGTGGTATGTAGCTGAGATGCATTAGATAAGATGCATCTCTTTATGTATAGTAATGATGAAAATGTGTAACTGTGGCTCCGCTTAAATTGAAAGGTCTTTTGATAGTTTGCCACGATGACCAGGTTTTTGTTTAATTCACCAATCTATGAAACATATTAGTATTTTAGGCACTACGTTTAAACATAGTAGCTATAAAGCAGCCTACTTATAATAAATGTAACAATTAAATTCAATTTTTTTCATATAGCACTGATCTACAGCATCCGTCGCTTCAAGGCGATTTGTATTGTAAGGAAAATACCCTTCAATATTACAAAGAAAACCCCACCAATCACAAGAGCCCTGTGAGCAAGCACTTGCCAAAAGTGGGAAGGAAAAACTCCCTTTTAACAGGAAGATACCTCTGACAGAACTGGAAGTGCAGCTATCTGTTGCGACAGGACAGGACAGACACTGTGGAGAGGACCCGAGACGAATAATTACTAATGATTAAATGCAGTATTGGTGTTTAAAGTTTAAAGAGGTCAGTGAAGAAGAAAAGCTCAGTGAATCATGGGAAGTCCCACTTGCAGTCAAGGCCTATTGCAGCGTAACTAATGGAGGGTTTAGGGTCACCTGATTCAGCCCAAATTATAAGCTTTTAAGGGTTTAAGCCTTTAAAGTAGATAATGCCTTTCTCTACAGATAGCAGCCTTGAAGCTTTTAAAAATTATATTGACTACATGCAGTCCACATGCAGTTCAATGATTATTATCACATTAGGCCAGGAGTGTTGATGAGTTTTTATGGACTGTTAAACTGTCTATTTTCCCCTGCAACCTTCACTCTTTTGGATTTGGAATTCATAGCTCGGTGATGTAAGAATATCTGTTTGTGTATATGTCCCTGCTAGCCACTATTGAAGTTAAGCAAAATTTTAAAGATAAATTGCATGGTGACAGGCACAGGCTTAATACACATATTCAAGCATTTTAAAAGAAAACTCAATGTATCAGCCAGACATTTTTAGAAGTGGAGAATGAAAAAAACATACCCAGTGTTTATTTCCATTTTCATATTCATTAATGTTTTTTGGCAAAGCCAAAGGAAACCAGTGGAGGTGGGCAAAAGAGCAACAAATTCACAACCCCTGACTGTGACTACATGAAGGATTTGATTAAAGCTGCCAGTTTGCCCTTTTAGCATCTACTCATTTATGACTAAATAGCATTTTTAGCTCATCTGCAAGTAGTGGCTAACATACAGGTCAATCATGTGATCACTTATGATTTGATGTGAATTTGTCTGCTGTTTAGAACGTGTACCAATGTAGGAGTAAGTTCCCAGTCACACAGATGGAGACTGGTCCGTGATCATCTGGCAACCACTGGTTGCTAAGGAAAAATGTTTATTCCCTGACCACTCGCTAACTGGTCGGTGAATACATGTTTTCTCAACTGGTGGTTGCATCCCATCCAGCAAGGCAGACGACAACTCAAACAATTTCTGCCTGATGGTGAATGACAGAAAACTCTATGCCAGATATGTAAAATGCAGCAAACACAACAGTACCTCATAATAGTGCAGGAGAGTCTTGTGCATATCTCCTCATTGTTTAATGCATCAGTCGTGTGCTGATGCTGTATCAAAACACAATTTTGACTCCTGCTTACGTAACTGCTGTGCTTCTGTCATCAATATTAATGGTTTTATGGAAGTTAAACTGACCTAATGTGGTACAGATAACTGAATCTGCCCCTAATAATCCACCCACGGCTCAGCTGACAACCTTATTAGACCACTTTAATTGTAGCTCACAGTCATCATCGTGTGTTTCTGAAATTTGCCATGAACTCAACTTCTGGCACTGTTTTGGCACTGTGCAGAAACGTATATTAACTTGTGATTTACAGGTTAGGTTGGCCAATTTCTGTAAAGTGCTTTTGTCAGCAGCACATTTAGCCTGCAGGCCAAAGCATTTTCCATCAGAACCATGTTTATCTATTTATGTCTGCTAACTGTTTGTGAGGTAAACACACAATGCCTCCTGCGCTGCTTCTCTAGCTGCCAAAAGGTCACACTCTTTCTGAAAGGAAATGCATTAACTGTACAAATACTGTAGCTGCTGTGCATATATTTTCAGTCTTTTTTTCTTGTATATTTACTTGTATATATGTGAAAGCACTGTCTAAGCTTCCAGCCTCTGGGTGCTGCACATGGTAGCAGCTGAGTGACATTCAAAGGCCAAGAGACATGCTGTCAACTTGTGTACTGCACAACAGACCAGAACCCATCATAAGTCTGCAGCTAATGAATGTTGATAGAACATGCCGGCTTTTTTGCTCCCGCTCTTACAACATCAACACCTACAGTTAGCTATCAGCTGTTAGCGATCATAAAGGCATGAAATCATCGTAGCTACCATGACGCCACCCACTGCCAATGAAGTCCCATTTTGAAGCCTCGAGTTGAACTTTTCTGCTGCTACAATCTTGGTGTTTTTAAACTGAATTTGAAACCGCATGCTCACTGGCTAACAACTTCTCAATCGCAATTTGTTAGCTAGCGAGCGTACCCCGGCTAAAGCTAGCTTGCAAAATCAAGAACGATCATGATCTTGAATTTTTCAAATCTTGGATGAGAAAGAGCATTATCATCGCACTTTAACGCTGGCTGGATAACTTTGTTGGCACTATGTGTTTGCTATATGTGTTTAAATCTGCTCTAATCTTGAGCATTTAAACTTGGACCTCCATTGACTATTTTGGACTCAGTGTCACCTTGGCCTCACTTTTTAAGTTTAAAAAACTTTTTGAGCTTGATTTTAGGAGGTGGAAGGTAGTTCAAAGTTTCTTTTATATTAATTCAAGGCCTGCCAAGTCATCAGCAGTTTTCACACATTCAGTGTTGTGCTTTTTCTGCATTTAGTCACCGTTAACAATCTCTACTCCATGAGGTCAGTTATGATTTTCAAACAAGAGACTTGCAGCAGCTTAAACTGAACAAGACGGGAGGGAATAAATATATTACTGCACCTTTTTCCGTGAATGCAGGAATTGTCTTCCAAGCCTTTAAAAATATTAAACATATAATTGTTTTTTAAAGCCAATTCATTTAAAAAGTAGTATGGATTACATGCATTGTGCAGCTTTCAGAATCCCTTCCTTGACTCCCTTGGTTGGCTCTAACAGCCTGTTTTCTGTGTGAAGCATGTGGGACATTGTGGGATTTTCTGTGAAAATCCAAAGGATGTGACGCTTATGCTCCCAAATGTCTTGCCTCGGTGCTTCTATTTGGCACCTAGCGTCAACAGTGAGCAACACTAGCTAACAGTTGCTTATAGTCCACTATTCACTAATGCCAACAAACAACAGGCTCCCAGGAGACTCCAACACAAACTCCAAATAGGAACAAATAAAACTGGTGTGACTGCTGATTTTGCTGTTTTGGGTCATGCAAACAAGTTGAAGATGATGTCGTACACTTTATGCCAACAGGTGTCATTAATAACAATAGTTTTCTGAAATTTATACAGAGCACCTTCAGCTGCACAAGAGCTATGAGTAGAAAGTAAAGTAAGGAGCCGTGCTCTATTCAAAACTCTATTGAAGCAATAAAATTGCTATTTACAGCATATATGGTATTCATATATTTAGATAGGCATACTTTGTGTAGTACTTTGGTCAATGAAAGAAGGCCCTCAAATAAAATTTCTAATTAAATGTTACTTACTATATAGTATGTTGAGTTTTGTCTGTGAAGGTTCTCAGTCATCCAGGTCATCGTAGTCAAAGGAGCTTGCAAAGAAAAGCGTCTGGACTTCTTTAAGTTACTTGAAGACGTTTCACCTCTCATCCGAGAGGCTTCTTCAGTTCTAAGGTCAAATGGTGGAGAGTCCCAGATATAAACCTGGTGGGAGTGTCCCCCCACAGAGGGACAAAGGACCCCCTGATGATCCTCTAATCGCCTGAGCCAAGGTGTGGAACTGGGTGTGGGTCCCAATCAGCCAGAGTTTCGGGTGAGTTCATTGTGAAACCTGGGGGGACACTCCCACCAGGTTTATATCTGGGACTCTCCACCATTTGACCTTAGAACTGAAGAAGCCTCTCGGATGAGAGGTGAAACGTCTTCAAGTAACTTAAAGAAGTCCAGACGCTTTTCTTTGCAAGCTCCTTTGACTATGTTGAGTTTTGAAAACCTTACATCATTTAAGTTGCACAACTTTGCATACAGTTGTTTACAAAATGCAAGCTGACAAGCTGCTGTATCAGCAGTGCCTAAGGTAAAGTTTAACATGTTCTCTTGGTTTATTTTCTTCTCTCATAAGTACATACATGCCGCCTTAGGTAATGTGCAGCCAGTTGCTATAAAACTAGACATTCATATGCAGAAAGGCTTGAAAGGGCATTTGGAAAATTAACATTTTTACTCTGATGTTGGTTTGCTGTCGCCGGACAGTAGAAATGCTAAAGAAAAAACAGTTTTATTGTCTATTTAGCACAAATAGAATTATGTCATAAAATCAAAAAGTACTAAAATCTTTAATCTTGACAATTAAAAAATAGTAAGACCTAATAATTTACAATGACAGCAGTGCAGATTACACTGTGATATCTGTCCAACTTCAGTTTTTATCTGGGAAAAAATTAAAGACAGTTTTATGTAGTTTGTTTTCTTTTTAATGCAGATTTTATGGCTCTCAGCTGAGATGACTTGACGGTTTAATTAGATAGTGGCAAATGATGAGATGAATTTCATATGGGAATCTCAGACATGCTGTAATTTTAAACTGAGGAACTGACAGGGTGCTGTCTAACATACATGACACATGGTCCTAATTATTTAAAATCTGACAAATATAAATTAAAAATGTTTTTTTGAAGCGGCATTTTGTCATATTAATTTTTTTTTAATAATTAGCTTTTTTTAAACTACAGGGTAAGATTAGGATCTAATCAGCAAGAGCGTAGTGTCAGTGATTTCTGAATTTGAATGATGGATACAAGCAGAATACGGAAAAAAAAGTGAGGGAAGAAAAGAAATGGAGCAAAAAGACAGGACGACAAAAGTAATGTAGGGGTGGGAATCAGATGAAATGCTTACAATGCTGAAGAAAATGTAAACAGTTTTATTTCATCTAAATGTCCAAAATAAGGATTGCAAATATAAGGAAGCCTTCACACCAGAAACATCCGACTAATCAAATCAGAAAAGTGAAGTTTTTCCAGCTCCGTGCAGATATTGATTTCATCAGGGACGCCATCTACCTGTTTGAGAATGCCTCCGGGACACAGGATTTATTGAAAAAATGTTCTTTTGTTGAGGAATGACAAATGTGTATCGTCACACAAATACAATAAAGTGAAAATATATAAATATATAAAAACATATTCTCAGTAAAAACATTTGAAACCCCTCTGTTTACAGATTACCTTATATATTACACAAGCAGTGCTCCTTTCCATTTACACCTCAGCCTTCATGGCGCCGAAATGTTATTTCACAATATAAACCTAATTTGCAGCTGAGGCAACAACACAAATGAGAGAATAAGAGGAAACATTATCTGGAAGAGCCGCCCTTTGCAATTTGAATTTTCCATACCAAGAGTGTGACCCCTTAAAAAATACCTGAATTAGCTCTGTTAGATGAAAACCACATCAAGCGATGGCAGGAACATTAACTTCAAGAGTGAGCTTTCATTATGCAGCAGGGCACTCGTGCTTTCACAGCAAAGCTCATGGGACAGCTCTCCGAGGCAAACTGATGTAAAGGATTCAAATTATGTTTTATGTGAGAATTGGAAGAAAGTTGAAACAAAAGTTAAAACAGGAAATGTTATTTAAAGCAGTCGTTTTGCTTCTTTGATTAACTGAGATGGTGTTTGTTTATGAAGTCCGTAGCCTCACTGCCAGTTAGCTTAGCCTAGCATAACACTGCCACAATGATTACATAGCTAGTCTCGTTATGTCCTGTTTAAATTTTGTGCATATTGAACATCTGAAATATAGCATGTTGATTTTTTTTGTTATGTTGAGCTGACTGCTTTCTGCTCATGACTTCATGAGACTTGTATGTGTTATCGTGTGAAAAATAAAGTTTTCAATGAAGTCTGTGCAGTCTTTGGAAAACTAACTATACCCTCAAGGCTTCCATAGTAATTAAGAGTCTCAGTATCTTCTAGGTGCTGTTTATAACCAGAAAGTGTAAGCACCTCAAGCACCTCTATAAATGTAGATGTTTTAGCAGTTTGATGGTCTGGAGCATTCAGGTTTACATTAACACAGTGCTGCAATTTTCCGAGAAGCGCTCATCCCAGTAGGCTCGCCCCAGGGTCAGGTTGTGCAATGCTCAACTTGATTAAAACTTTGTGTTGGGACCTTAAGAAAGCGAATGACCACAAAACCCGATAATTTTAAGAAACATTGTAAAGAGTGGGTCCAAAATATCAGAAACCAGGCTTTCAAGATGGGGAACAGTTAAGTCCGGCACACACTGATATCCCAAGCTTTGCAATCACTCTTCACTAGTTTGCAAGTAGGTACCACCTTCCAGTTTTGTCTGCTGTGTGGTGAGGTACTATACAAAGAAAGTAAAGAGCCTTACAGATACAAGTAGATGCAGGTTTGAAGATGTCAGCAGGTAGATTTGGACAAACTGTCATATCCTGATGTGTCCAGCAAACAATAGGTCACTTATAAGTCAAATGTTTAAAAATACTTCAAGAAAAAGTTATTTTCTGATAATGTCTTTTGGTTAAAGCCATTTTGCTAACCAATTTTGACAATATAGTAAAGCACCTCATTAGATTTAGGAAAAATAATGACTGACGTGGTAAAATCTAATGTTTTCATCCAGCTAAAGTCTTCTTTTATTACAATTTTAATGTTGAAACTCCAACAGTTGTTTTCTCTTTGGGTGGGCAGGGTTTTCAGAGTAATACACGTGGTGCTCTGCCTCAGTAAAAGCTGAACATATCCAGAGATCAAGATGACAGACACCTGGTCATCTATTTTCTTATGATCAATCCTGCGAGGAAGTTTAGTAGCGGTATATTTCCTGGAAGTTACCGGAAGAACAGGGCACCGGTGACACATTTACATACGGTTCATACATATCCACACATCCCTCTGACACCAGTTCCCTTTGCCCCAACAAACACACCAATGTATGCAGACACATTCACGTACTGTATAAACACGCTGGCACCCCCATAAACGGTGTTAAATCTCCACCACATTCAGCCCCAGTTGTATTCCGCCAGCCAGTTGCTAGGCAACACTGGAACCTGTAATAGCACTCGGGTCTCACGGCCCGCTACGGGTGGGGTTGGGGGTGCGTGTGTTGACAGGGGTGTCGGGTGAGGAGGATGCAAGGGGTTTTTTATTTTTGTTTTTTGAGAGGAATTCTCTAAACTGGAGTGAGATGCCATGGTGGAGACTGGTAGGGCTGAACCATCTCTAACTGCTCTGGGACCCAGAGGTCTATGTTAATGTAGTTTCTGACATGGCATGTCAGAAAGGATGGTCATGATGTCAGGTGAGGATCTGAAGTGCAGCGATAGATAAGATGTTCTTTTAGTCATTTTTTTTTACAGCATCTTCTCACAGGAGAAATATTAAGAGTAGGGATGGAAGCAGGTGGTTATTTCGCTTTTACCAACCCTGGGATCTTTAGATTATTATCTTCATCTCTGCATAGCTTTAGTCAGAGCCTCGAGCACTGACAATGAAATAAAATAAATGGAACGTCATACACGTCTCAAAAAGGAATGAAAGGATAACTTCAAAGTGGAGTGCAGCATCAATTTCAAACTTCTGAGATATTGATCTGGCCAGTTAAATATCAGAGCGGGTTGTCAATCTGTTTCAGCTGCTTTGGTGTTAATTAAATTAAAAGCAGGTATGCTAAAGGGGTAACAATGAGACAACCCCCAAAACAGGGATGGTTTTACAGGTGGAGGCCTCTGACATTGTTTCCCTAACTCATCAGTGTCACTAATGGTAGCGTGAGGTAATACCTGGACCCAATTAGGCTGCACAGGTAGTCAAACTGCTCCAAGATGGTACATCAATACGTCTAAGGAGCTTGGAAAGAAGAGCGTCTGGACTTCTTTGAGTTGCTTGAAATGTAGTTTCTGACAAAGCTTTAGTCAGAGCAACTTTCAAGCAACTTAAAGAAGTCCAGGCGCTTCTCTTTCCAAGCTCCTTAGACTACGATGACCTGGATGACTGAGAACCTTCACGGACATACATCAATACGTGTCATTGTGATGGGAGACACAGCAAACCTCCTGGCAGTCTTGAGAGTATGGAGGAGATTCCAGGAGACAGACAGTTAGTCTAGGAGAGCTGGACGGGGCCCTAGAAAGTCTTTAACTCATCACCCCGCTCCTCCAGCCTAAATCCAACACCTCTGGGACACCTCAGACTGTTCGGGAAGACATCCCCCAGGACATCATCCACATTTGTTTTCTCATTAGGAGCATTCCTCGACATTGCCGGGCATACATACAAGCATGTGGGGTCCATACAGACTACTCAGTACCCCCCACAGGTGGAAGGAAAAACTTCCTTTTAACAGGAAGAAACCTCCAGCACAAGGCTCAGGTAGGGACAGCCATCTGCCATGACCAGGGGTGAGGGAAGGGAAACTGGACAGTAGTAGTAAAAAACAAAAACAAAACCTAGATTGTTTAGGTATATTAAGTCTTTAAATGTCTGGATAATTGTAATCAATAACCAAAAAGACCCAAACATGACTAAGAAAAGCATCAAAGATTCACTTTGGAACAGCTGAAAGCAGAGTGTAGAGCTTTTTTTTTTTTTTAAATTATTTGGTTGCCAGTACATTTTCAGGCTAATTGTTTCAAATATAGCCAGTGTGAAACAAACATGGGGAACATGCTCTTTGTTACTGGAAGCTTTACTGTCTGTAGTCTGAGTACTTAGATCACGAACCTTCGAGGACACTTTGGTTGTATGGAACTAATCAGTCTGCGCGGCGAGAGCATTGCAGATTGCATTTGCTGAAATGTGATTGCAAAGCAAGTCAAAACATAGTTTTTATGACACACACACACACACACACCCCGCCCCCTCTTGTTTTCAGTAGTCATGAACAATGACCGCAGTTGCCTGTTGCCTCCAGATGCTGAAGTTGGCAGACAGCTTAATATTGAAATAACTCTGAAGAGTACACAGTGTATTTAAGAGCACGGTTAGGCGATAATAAAAATGGCAAATTCTGATGTGTTTAGAAGTCCACCAGAGACCGACGTGAAGAAAAGGAGTGAGAGGAAGCATTAAGAAGAGAATATGATTTGGTTGCAAAACCACACTCCAGCCCGTGTCCCTAAGAGGCAACCTGGGGGCGAGTTTGTCAGGCTTAGTCAAGCAGACTGTACCTTCTGCCTTTAACCAACCACCCCAGCAGAGAAGCAGCACTGCTTACTGAAGCTCGACTGTGCCAGCGGGGGCAATTTAAAAAACATTATAATCACATGAGGAGAAATTTCTCTGGTTTCATAATTAGAAATGGCAAGCGGGGAATAAACTTGATGGTATTTGGTTTGGCCACAGTGCTACAGGATAACGGGGCTGCTTTATTATCTCGTTTTCAGTGTGAAGGGAATGAATGAATGAGTGCAGAGAGGGTAATGGTCTTTTCTCAGTGTGTGGATTAGCTGTGCAAAATTACACATGGCTATACCTCCAATTTTAAATAAAGCAACTCATACCGGTGTGGTGGTACATGTCACAGTGTTGGATTAAGATAAATGGGCTTAAAAACTGGAAATAGACAAGTTTTTGGCACAACCAAAACATGACCGCGGTGGCGCTTTAGTTTTCCGAGGAGCTTTCTGCAGATGGTGGAAATGGGACACTAAGAAAAACTGTGGAAATTCTGCCAGACAAAAGTCCTGCTGTCGAAGGAAGAGAAGAAGAAGAGGAGGGAAAGGGATAGAAATCAAAAGAACCTGAGAACAAATGAATGCAGGGCTGAATCAGTCTGCATTAATTCTACAGCGAGGAGGCAGCAGAACCTGCCTGCTTTATCCTGCTACAACCACGTGTTGTTGTTTTTTTTATAACTAAACAAATAATGTTTTGCAGTCTTTGTGACAGAGGCACATGGCAGTGGGGAAAGGGGAAGCTGTCTATTGCCACTTTATTAAATAGCATTGATGGCTGATTTTTTCTTGTCTTTTCTTTGTTTACTTTGCACCGAGCCATTCTTTATCCTGTCTGCTGGATAGACATGGAAGTAATCAATGTTCTCTGTGGTTGCTTAAATAAGAGCTGTGTATACCCAATCAGTTTGTAACCTGGACTGAGGGACATTTGTTGTGCAGCCAGCTGTTTTTGACATCACTGCTGCAGACATTTCTTATCTTCTTAAAATATCTTATCAGCACAGCAATGCAGCTACAACACTACTGACACAGTCCTAAACTGCAGGCACCTCCACAATCCATCCAAACATATCTGCACATGCATCATCCGTTTTTATTTCACCACTCTTTCTCTCTGTGGCTCTCTGCACTCGCCATAGTCCTTTATGGCCCTCGGGCCTGACAATTCGTGTGACAAATAGCCTCCAGGCCTTCTCCCTCCTGATACCTCAGCTCCTCAATTTGCACTTCCCCTTTGATGATAATTGCGCGGTATAGTGAGGAGTGACCATGTGCATCAGCCATGGGGAATCACTGTCTGGCATCAGGATCCACCAGCTGGCAGCATCAATCACCGGGTCTCTTTAAAAGCAGCTGTTGATTTGTTGCAGTGAAACCATGCCACCCTGTGGCAGGAAGAGCTTCAGAACACATCTGATTGATGGGCAGGTCACTGGCAGTGGAAGTTTTGGCTTCATCTAAAGTGGACTTTAAGAGCATAGAATTGATTATAATGTGATGTAATGCTTTTCTGAACCCCGCAGGAGAACTGTGGAGTCATTTATTTGAAGAGAAAAATCCTGACAGAGCCTTAAATGTGTTTTTGCAGATGGTTGTAGTCACTCGCTGATATTTCTATCTCCTAATATCCTCTGTACATACTGACGATGATGCGAACCAGCAGTTTCACATTTCCATCAGACCTGTTGCCACAGACTTTCAGTCCAGTTCTTGTGTACTTTGACAAACCTCAGCCTTTTTTCTTTGTTTCTCTTCCTTAGGAATGGCTTCTTGACAACAACCCTTCCACTGAGACCATTTCTGATGAGACTTCATGAAACTCTACATGGATCAAATAAAGTTTCAGATGCATGTCTCAGGTTTGGTGTCAAGTCTTTGCTGGATTTTTTTTTCTATTTCTTAAATTGATTCTAATTTGCTTAACATGCTATAAGGTCATCACTGCAGTGTAGCCGGCCTGTAACTGTGTGTGTTGTCCCTTAACTTTTATGCATCATGTACTGTGTCTGGGACTGGTTCCCTTGATTTTTAGTGTTTTGTGTAATACATCAGATTTTAAAATTCCCATCGGATTATATCTTTTGGCATTGACCTGAAATCTGTGTGTACATATGTTTCACAGACTTATGTTTTGAAGTGATATTTCGGGGAGCTGTGTTCCTCTCCCTCATCTTTATTTCCTTCCCGTCCCAAATATACTTGAATATAAAAAATGACATTAAATATTCAGCCTTTCATTGATAAGTGAGTCTTTTGTCTGGTGACGAGCACTTACAGACACTGCCTGTCTTGTTTCTTAGGACTGCTTCGTGAGTTTCAAGTTCCTATAATGGGACTTTATAATTGAAAGAAGAAAATCCTTAAAATCCTTCAGACCTGTGTAGTTTAAGATGTGAAATGCTTATCGTTTAAAGGTTTTCATATATTATATATATGTGTGTGTGTGTGTATATGTGTGGGATCCCTCATCTGAACTGCCAAGATAGTCATCATCTGGCATGCTCAGCTCGCCAAACTTTTATTGTTCTTGTAATGCATATTCAGGAACTCTTTTCTTTGTTTCGTTTCCAGAGTTTATGTGTGCTGTTTATCTTCAGTGAAGTGATGAAGTGTCTTGAAGCGTTTTGTTTTAAAAGCAGTGTCTGATTCTCTCTCTCTCCATATATATATATATATATATGGAGAGATCAGTTAATGTCACAAAGCTGGATACAAACTGATTTTCTGATGCAGCTCACAGGACAGAGATGCTACAAACATCTGCTCACATCAGGCCACCCATCTAGTAGTGCTGTGCAATACTGAAAATTTGGTATTGATTCGACACCAAGTAAATACAGGGCCAGTATTGCTGATACCAACAGGGGCGATTCTAGGATTAGAGCTTTGGGGGTGCTGAGCACCCAGAGAGCTGCCCATCCAGGCAAGGCAAACTTTACTCATCACAATGAGACTTCTTCCCCGTGTCTGTCAGTCCCTGCACCCCTAAATGCCTCCAGTTGTCCCGAGTTCTGTCTGACTGCCTCCTTGGTGCATTTAAACCCCTGTTCCTCCCTGTCCTCATCGTCTGTTGTCTTCGTCTCCATCATCAGTCATCATAATTTTACCCTCTCTGTGCAAGTCTGCAAATTTCTTTATTAAATCATAAGTTTCTTAAATTCATCAAGTCTCTCTGTGCCTGGGTCCTCGTCACAAAACATGACATGACTGCTTTGTACATTTTAACACAATTTAATCCCCACATTTTTGAAAGAATAGCAAAACACTTTTTTGAAAAGTCTGTAACAAAACCATCAAATCTGATCAAGGTTATTAAAATGCTGCCAAAGAAGAATGGATTGGAATAAAAAAAAAAATACATATCCTAACCTTAATTACTGGGGAAAAATGATAAATGATGCTCATAGTGAGTAAAAAGTAAACTGTGTGCATTTTTTGGACAGAGATTCACTTCTAAAGTGTATTTATAATACAATACAGATACATAAAAAATACACTCCAAAAATAGAAGTCCTTGAAATATACAAAATATTATTAGAAAATGGAGACACTTGGCCTTTGGTACAATGTATACAATGTATGAAAAGAGCTTTACTGCAGATACTACTATGGCTCTGCAGATTTTTTCTTTTCTTTTAACCTATGTCGCCTCACCTTGAGGTTGGTAAATCTGTCTATCACATTTTGGTGGTCAAGTCTCTCAAGCATCTCTTTCTCAACTGACATCACAGCCAGGTTCTGGAGTCTGCTTTGACCCATGGTCCTTCTCAGCCAGGTATGGAGCTGACTCAAGACACTAAAAGACCTTTCACAGCTACAGCTGCTAACTGGGTTTGTTAGGGCAACCTGAATAACAGTTTTCAGTTTGAGGAAGATCTGATTATCCAGAAGATTGTACAATGTTAACATATCTGGAATGGCACCAGCCTCACTCTTGAGCTTTATAAAGTCTTTGGCAACCGTGACTTCCTCTGACTGAAGCTCAATATGGTAATGCAGTGCCAGGGCTGACAACCCAGTTTGTTTTGCAGATTCTGTATAGCAGCTTTAATATAGGGAGAACACAACTTCCAGATTGTATAAGTTGTTTGTATTAGTTGTTTGTCTTTCTTTTTCTTTGCCAGTTTAACAGTTCCTGTTTTGCCTGTTAGTACTCCCTGTCTGTTTTCTTACCTGGTACTTCCTGATCTTGTACTTTGTCCTCATGTTCCCCTCTTTCCTCTCTCCCTCTTTGGACTGACAATCTGTACACACACACACACAAACACAACAGGAGTTATAAGGTTAATGGGCATCCAGTCAGTTAGCTAGTTAGTACCTTGGGTTCAATATCGACACATGCACATATGGCAAAATAACCAGTTTCTCTCATTACATTTCAAACAGGACAGTGGTAACAACAGCAGGCTACGGACAATGTTAAGTTTTACATTTTAAATAGGCTATATACATTTCAATGAGATCAACAGGGCAGTCAAATATCGCTAATTTTACTACAGAGCAAACATCGTCGGAAAACACGTTTTCAACTAGGGCTGCCACAAACGATTACTTTGATAGTCGACTAGTCACCAATTATTTTTGCAATTAGTCGACTAATCAGATCATGCATCCATTGGATGTGCAGCGTACAGCTTATTGCACCAGCATGCATCTGCTCTCATATAACTATCATTAGCTTACAGCTTTAAGTGTTTAAGGTATGTGCCAACTAAAAATAAAGACAAGATGATAGTTTATTAAATTTGAATGAAATTTGCAGATTGTTTCAGTGAAGTTTAATAAACTCATTGTTATCTAAAATATAACGGGACACCGGAGTATATTCTCGAGCATCTCACACTTCTGATAATCAGCTGTCTGCTTGACGTTTATTCAGCTGTGTAAAAACTATAACTTTAATCTCAGCCTAACCGATTTACTCAGGAACAAATAAAATACTAAAAAAAAGCCAAACAATAACATTTTTAAGTTATCTAAGTGACTTATATATGTTTAACCTGAGTAGCGAAAGACCGCAGTGGGTTTGAAAACAATTTGCCGGAGTCCGGTGTTCTCACGGGCTCTAGTGAGCCTTGCCCCCGGCTAGCTATCAAGCTAGTGGGTAACAGACGTCTCCGAAAACGTTGGAGCGCTTTTGAAAATATGTGGTGTCTTGATAAACTGAGCAGATATTTGAGGTTTACACAGCTACATTCTCGCCTGAAAATATGCTAAACGTTTATTTTGTGACCCAGAAAGAATAATAAGAGTAATATTAAAACTAACTAGCTGCCGCTATTGTTGGAAACTGAGCTGGGCTGAGCTATGAATTCTGGGACACAGCTCCTTCTTTTTCTTCGGGGTTTAACGGCAGCTGGCATCCTTGTACATGCAGTGCTGCCATCTTCTGTTTCAGTCCGTTATTACACTCTTAAATTCTACTACTTGTTCCTGCATCTTTTGTGATCTTACAAAGCTTCAAACGACGCCTCGACTATTAAATCAGTCGTCGATGATTTTGATAGTCGATGTAATCGTGACTAGTCGACTAATCGTGGCAGCCCTATTTTCAACACAGCAGGTTACCTGGTGTAATGTTTTTCAGTTAAAAAGAAACATGGTCTGACTCCTACCTGACTATATAAAGAGTAACTGAAAGTTAAATGCAGCTAATATGTCCTGTTTTAAGCCAGGCACTTCCACCTCTGCTCCGCTGCGTCTCAGCCACCATCGCTCTGGCAGCAACGGCTCTAGAGCGAGTAGGAGAGAGCCGAGCTGGAACAAACCATTTTGGGAGAGGGGAGGGGTTATCTATACTTTTGTTGTTAAAATGTTCCATCTCAATTAAGTACTGTATGCTTTTTATACTTTTAGTAGTGTGTCCCACAAACAGCAAATATTTTCAAAAAAAAGTAAGACATCTTTGGGGGTGCTTTGATTCATTTTGGGGGTGCTGAAGCACCTCCAAAACTGGGCTAAAATCGCCCCTGGATACCAATATTGATACTTTAACCAATAAAAGCAGCTTATGTGGGAGATAGCAGCATGTCATGATTTATGAGGTGAATCGTCATCACTTTGCCTAATTCTGAGCACATTTGAATGACCACTGTGATGTGACTGTGATTTTTACTTTTCACAATAATTAACATGACATAACACACCTTTCAGTTTATCATGTATATTGCAACTCGCTTATTTTGGAGATCTGAAATGTAAATGTGCATCTCTCTAAAGCACCTTGGGTCAGCTTCTGTAGATTAAATGTGCTGTATATGCTATAAATAAAATAAACGAGACAGTCAACATGAAATGGTTCAGATATTGGGGTGGCAGTCAGGAGGTGGAGTGGGTCACCTACTGATCAAAAGGTCGGTGGTTCGATCATGACATCCAAAATGTCCTTGGGCAAGATACTAATTTCAAGTTGCTCTCTAATGCATCCATCAGGGTATGAATGTGTGTGAATAATGGGTAGAAAGCAATGGGTGATGGGGTATGTTGTATAAAGCGCTTTAAGTGCTCCAGGAGAGTAGAAAAGCACTATATAGAAGCTAAGTATTGATCCTATTGGGTTAGTATTGATCTAATTCCAATACCAGCACTGGTATAAATACTCTCAGTATTTGGATCAATCCACTTCTACATATTACACTTATTCTTATGCTTAGGTGGAGCTGATGGTGGTGTTTGGTTGTCAGTAAGGTTATGCAAGCACCACTTTGGTGCAAATGTGAAAAATGGACAAGGAAGAAACTTGATCAAGGAGAAATGTCTGTATGAAGAAAATACCAAATAGTCAGGTTTTGTCCAGAAAAAATCTGACGTTTACTGACCATAAAAATCCATCACCTTCAGATTTCCACACACAGAAATGATGTGTGTGTGTGTGTGTGTGTGTGTGTGTGTGTGTGTGTGTGTGTGTGTGTGTGTGTGTGTGTGTGTGTGTGTGTGTGTGCGCTCGGTGCTTGGGAACTCGTCAGAGATTGTGCTGTTAAACATTTGTCCCCATGTTGCCAGCTGGAGAGCTAAACTTGGTTCGCCTCTTTTTTTAGCCCGCAGGTTTTCACGCGAGTCCGACTGTTGGCTGTGGTTTAAAAAGTAGTTGTTACCATAACTTTTCTAAATGAACGCAATTTTTTTTTGAGCAAGGAGTCTGAGCTACTGCTGGCAACAACCAAGCAGGGCCCGTGTGCAGCCGCGGTGTTAACTGGACGCGTGTAACCGCCTCCTGAGGATCGTTTGTGGGAACGACACGCTGCAATGGAGCGGTGAGGCTGCAGCTGCTCTCTGTGATTGACCTGTCCTGTTAGATCAACTCTCTTCACACGTGATATTGTTTATATGTGACATATCATGACTTCTAGAGACACAGTTTTTGCGATTTACGCTGAATGTACAATGTACGCTAACATATTTGGATATTTATAGTGTATGTTTACTAACAGCACTACATAGGCTAGTACTATACTTGTGTCAAGTAACTGTAAATTAGCCTCATAGTAACTTAGAAGAATGACTGTTTGACACAACAGCGCATTTCTCCTATAAAGCACATTTTTAATTCAGAGCAATTATTTAAGGGTTAAATGTTATCAGTGATTATTGCTTTTTAAAAAGTAATTACTGTGCAATTACTTTTCTTTATATTTTGCTAGAAAAAAATTGTTGAAAAAATGTGTAAACTTCAATAGAGTGCAGTGTATAAGACAAAAACGGAGTTGGTACAATTCCAACCATGTTGTAAGTCAATATTTGCTATGACCAAATTTATACTTCAACACAGCCTGAACTCTCTGACCTTTAGGAATATTCTCTGGGCTTCTTAAAGGACATTTGAAGTTCTGTTTTGTTTTTTCATGTTAGCTGCCTTTTGTTTTTGTTCTCTGTCAAGATAATCCCTCTAAAGTAATGTTGAGATCCAGCTGCCGGGGAGGCCAATCTATCACTGAGCTAAATCAAGACTTTAGCTCATTGACTTATCCAATGAGTTTTCTTTATTCAACGTAAAGTTAAAAGCACTATGAGCTGATCGGGTTGTCCGTCTGTGGCCTTTAGTGCATTTTAAGTGATCTTTGCAAAGTTCAGCAGGGTAACTGTGATCTTTTCAGCCCCAGCAGATCTGCTACGCTTGAGCTCTACAAGGCAGCCATGTTGCTGAGTGGAGTTGGTGATGCCTTGGGCTACAGGAACCAGCTGTGGGAGTACAATGAATCAGGACCAGCTATTCACCAGGTCAGTACTGGACCAGCAAAGCATTTCCATCCAGGGTTCCTATTTTTTCTTATGCATAAAGATGAAGGTATCATCTAATTTATGAGTTACATGTAGTTTTTATTGATGATGACTTAGAAGGGAGTTCTTAAGAAAGGAGTGTTCATCATCATCCTCTCTGTCCATGCAGGAGCTTCAGGAACTCGGTGGCCTAAAGAACATCAAGGCTGAGCTCCCTGACTGGCCTGTGAGTGACGACACAGTTCTGCATCTGGCTACAGCTGAAGGACTAGCAACAGGCGAGTCCAAAGCCACATTAAAACATTTTGTTCTACTTGGTTTTTCCTCTGTTGCACATCTTGCTGGAATCGAGGAGCTGATTGGATTGACCTTACAGCTGCTGTTCACGCCTCTTCAAGAGCTCCACAAAAAAAGGTCAAATCTAATTTCCAGCCTTGCCTTGATTTAGCGCTCTATTAGTTGCCACACAAGTGGGGGGAAAAGAGGCAGAAATTCAACTTGACCTTTAGTGGGATACGGCAAACCAGGCAGTCCTGTTAACAGATCAGTTACCTCTTTAAAGTCTGCAGTTTGAACAATGTGTGTCATCCTAACAGGAAAGACTGGGGAGGAGCTCATGCATGAGGTGGCTGCTCGTTATGTGGAAGCCATGAAGGACATGGAGGGCAGGAAACCAGGGCCTTCGAGCATTCTGGGTAAAACATAATTTTGAAGTCATTTAACATCTGTTTATGGAGGCGATAGAGCTAAATCTTTGTTCTTTTAGGGGTTTCCCAGCTAAAGCCTGGGGAGGAAGGGGGATACAGAGTGGCATATAACCCTGACGGGACAGGCTGTGGAGCAGCCATGAGGTCCATGTGCATTGGCCTGAGGTAAAAAGCTCTTACTTTTCAATCTTCATGTTGTTTGTTCTTTCCCTGAGTCCGCAGTGGGTTTGGTTATTACTTTCTAATTGGCAATAATTCTGAAATATGGCTTTCTTGAGCAGATGCAGCACATCTTAATCATGAACTGAGTCTGAGTCGTGCTTTTTCTGAGAGAGTGTTTTGCTGTGTTCTCAGAGCAGTTTTTTTAATAAAAAAGTGAGTGAAAGGCATTCCAAATTATTATTTTCTTTTATTAAATTTTTTATTAAATTAGGCTAATTAGGTAGTCCTATTTAGAACTCTTATTCGAGTGAGAGTTGTGTACAAAACCCACATATAAAAAAATGCACAGAAACATAAGACAAGGATACATTGTGCATGCTCATAAATGAAGAAAAGCTCATGCAGTGTAGTTGGAGATCATTTATAAAACCATTAAAATATTCCAATCAAAGCAGAAATTGTATTTTTTTCTTTTTTTAAAAACTTGTTCTATTTATCAACAGCAACATATTTAAATCCAGTTTTTCCAAGTTCTGTGTGAACAAGAGGTATAGCAAAGGTCCATGCCGCTTTTTTCATAAAAGACACAATTTTGACTAAAAAAAGAATGATCCATGATAACATATATGAGTGTATATATTAACAATATCACCACAATATCACCATAATTGTGTATAATTAATACATAATTGTATAAGTGCAGATAAAATAGTTAAGAAACAAGATTTGTTTCTCTATAAAAAGCTCATCTTTGTCTTTAATTTTCTTAACAGGTGTCCCACATGGGTCTTAAAAGCGAGTCTAGCATCCAACCAGGGTCCTAAGTATGCAAAGTAATTAACAGTTTAAAGACTAAGAAGAGTTTGAATATGGACTGTACCATCAGATACTCTTGTTTTTATCTAATTCTAAAACAAGCTTATGTTGAATAAGAGAATTTTGAAATGTATCAATAGCGAACTGTAGATTTTTAATGCAAAGGAAGAGACTGTGGCATATATAGTAGTGTCATCTGCATAAAAATTGACATTACAGTTTTGGGTGGCAGAGAGTGTTATTTGTGTACAGGGCAAATAAAAGAGCTCCAAGAATAGATCCTTGTGGAACACCTGTACAAATGGCAAATGGACTTGACCTGAAGTCTTTTGGAGATAATTTAAATACTGTTAGAAAGATAATCAGCAAACTAACCAACATCTAAACTGAGAACCATCTTTGTGCTAAATGCAATACAGATGAGGACAGAATTATTTCTGTGTTACTAGTTTTATTTTTGATCCTTAAATTATTTTACAGAGCACAAAAGTCTAGTATTATAATGTAAAAGGTAAATCCATTTTTATTTGTGTTTCACATTATACAAGAAATAAGTTTAATATCCTCAACGTTACAACCACCCAAAGACAATAATGATCCCAGATCCAAGTCATCAGTTATAATAGTCCACATTGGCTGAGAGTAATATTTTTCTCTTGGACTCTGTTTATCTGATTTTGAGGTACAAAGTGTTGCCCTTCTTATGCAACTCACATGACTTTCAAAGGTGAAGGTTTCCTGTGGAGTTTTTGACTTCTTTGTGGGGTTTTTGTCTCCTGCATAGAAGAGGAGGTCACATAGGTGATCTCACGCTATTCTGCTCATCTACATGTAGCAGGAACAAGGAGCAATATTTAATATATGTATACTTTACTTATTTTAAGTTTAAGATCTCTCTTTCAGGATACCCCCGGGGGCAAGAAACAAAAATTAGCCATGAGAGTTAATGCAGTTGAGACAAATCTACTAAAATAAAACTGTTATTTAATATTAGGAAGGTGATCTGCAATTCACTCCATTGAAATAGTTATTAGTGTCTAAAATGAGTGATTCAAGTTCATCTGTTAAGGTAGACTGCATTAAAAAAAAAAAAAAAACGAGCTTATGACTATAATGCTGATTTTGACTCTTTGACAGTGTCTGATAGTAATACAGTGCCAGATATGCTGAGTTTTTCTTTTTAATTATATAAAAACACAGAAAAAGTGAAAAATATCTACTATTAGCATTTTAACAACAAATAATTTACTAGTTCTTTTAGCTCTCAACAAATACTGATAATTCAATTATTGGAAGAATAACAGCTTCTTTATGGAAAAAACATGTTTTTTCCAGAAGTATTTATCTGCACCATACTAACTCAGAATGATGATGCTCAGAAGTTCTGTGCATGTCAATGAGAAAACCTGAATATTTCAGGTGATAGATATTATCTTCCTTAATAAATACTGATAAGGTCTTTAATATTTCATCCCCATCAGGTATCCAAAGCCCGACCAGCTGTTGTCATTGGTGGCGGTTGCTGTCGAGACAGGCAGAATGACCCATCCTCACCCCACGGGCTTCCTGGGAGCCGTCGCGTCAGCCCTTTTCACTTCATACGCCATCCAGCGCAGGCCAATCACAACTTGGGGTCTGGGCCTGATAAACGAGGCCTGCCCAATAGCAAAGAACTTCGTTGAAGGTCGAGGCTATGCCGTGGAGGAGACCGAGAGAGACTGGGGCTACTTCTGTGACAAGTGGCAATGGTATGGGCTGCTGAAATTGAGCCTTGTTAGGCTGTCATGTTGAATTCAGATTAAAGTTTCCAGCATCAGCAAGTTCTATAACCTATTTCAGCGTCAAGGTTAACAGACGGTGACATGAAATTGTACTAAAATGTCACCGGTCAGGTTTACTTAAGCAGAACAAATGTCATTTTTATCCCGCAGTACTACATCCTCTGACAAAGATCAATGTAAGTGCAAAACACTATATTTAGGTAAATGTGCGAAATTGGGAGAAAAACATTTAAGTGCTTTTTATGTTTCTGGTAACTTGATGTAATATATGCTTGAATGAGATCATGTGATATAAAGGAAGAGTTTGTTATTTTGGGAAATAAACTTACGGACTTGGTTGGCTGAATAGTGATTACACTGGAGGTACAGCCATCCTGTCCAATATTTGAGCATACACTAATAAATCACATTGCAAAAGAAAATTGATGACAAATGCAAATGAAAACATGCAGAATACTTTTTAACATGAAATTCTTAATCACAAAAAGTAAGAAAACTCAATTTTCCTTCCAACTTTCATACCGAACAGAAAAACTGATAAGTTGTACAACAAAAGCAAAATGTTTCCAGATGGTCTAATTATAACCGAGAAACCCCAGAGTGAATCCTGCAATTATTGCAATATATATGAAAATCCTGCACTGATGTTCAGAGTACCATCTGGAAACGCCACAATATTTGGATTAGCTGTCTAAAAATCATTTTTCTAATGACTAACACATTTTGTGACAAACATTTTCATATTAAAATATTCTTTAATATATATATTTATATATTAAGAAATTATCGCTAGTTGAATTTTGCAATGTTATTTTAAAAGTGTGCTCAAATATGGGACTATAGAGGACGGCGTTATTTTTTGAATATTTAAACTAGCCAATTATCAGACATGTTTTGATATTTTATTTCTATATTACATATATGAGGCTAAAGAAATTCACTGCGATTATTATTATGTATGTTCACATTTTAAATCTGGCAAATCAAAAATGATTGATTGAGACATTTCGATGATTTGAGATGGAATGACCCTAAAAGTAAGCAAGTGATTAAATGGTAGGAGTAGCTAAAAACAGTCTGTTTTAGGCTGGACACAGAAATATATTTTGATTTTGTCCAAAAGTAATAAAAAACAGACCTTTTTGTAGTAACAGTCATATGACATGACTGCATTGTGTTTTATTTTTTTCATTTTAACAGAGAGAGAATGACACAGGTAGACTGTGTAGATGCTGTGAACCCCCCTTTCCTGTCTGCAGGTACTTGGATCTGAGGGGCCTCGCTCACGGTGTGGGCCCTGTGATTTGGCCTGCCTCTTATGGCCCTGCTGAAAGAGACGAAGCCTATAAGAGCTTCAGCTTGTCAGGTTGGGCCGGACGCAGTGGCCATGATGCTCCAATGATAGCGCTGGACGCCTTGCTGGGCGCAGGTTCAGACTGGGAAGACCTGATGAGCAGGGCCACCTTCCATGGAGGTCAGAGGTCTCACTGGTGTAATGTAGTATAAGTTGTGAGTGAAGTCTTGCAGTAAATGTAAAACCTTTACCTAAAATATCTGTGTTTAATTATATTAACACAAACTCAGCTTTAGTTTGAAGTCTGCTTTTTCTTTTTGACAATCTTTGGTTTAGTTTGATAGTGACTCTGGTAACCATCACGTTTACATATTAGCCAGCATTCCTCTCATTTCAAACATTTACACACAGTCACTCATAAAAAGGTGTTGTTTTTTTAAGCAATGGATTATTAAATCCCTGTACAAAGTAAGTTATTAAACTAATGGCACCACTTGAGATGCACTTTCACCTAATTGCTAAATAATGTAACTACAGGGAACTATGAAGAAGGTATTTGGTGTATCCACTGACAGAGGAAGAAGATGAGGAGACCTGGAGACAAACTGAGGGAATTATGGCTGAGATGACAGAAAGTGGATAAAAGATGTATTTGTAGCTGCCAGGCAGAGGAAAGGAGGCAGACCTCAGAGTTCATGGATGTAGTGGAGGAGGACCTGCAGAGGATTGGTGTAACAGAAGGGTGCTGATCAGCTGTGGTGACCCCTAAAGAGAGCAGCTGAAGGAACAATGTAACCTTTCGTACAACTTCAAAGAAATCTTGTAAATTCCCTGGAAATTTCTCTCCCATGTAAAAAAATCTGGTGTCTTTGTTTAATAAAAGATAAAACAAACCAGAAGTACACCCTGGAAAGGATCACCAATTAACCTAACTTCACTCCGTTTTCTTTGGATTGTGGGAGAGAACCTATGAACCCCACACAGAGAGGCCTCGGCCAAATGGTGGGTTTGAACTCGGGACCTTCTGTCTCTGAGGCAACAATATTAATCCCCACCAAAGAAGCCAGTCTAGTGATAGATGGATGGTCATTATTTATAATAATAATATATATATAAAAAAAAAAATCATTAGTCACTTTTAAGATGGCCACAAAGATAAATGATAAATGTCAGTGATGCATTATCACGCACACTAACTGCTCACTCTGCTCATCTCTCTTGTCCAGGTGACAGCGACAGCACCGCGGTGATTGCGTGCTGCTGTTGGGGTCTCCTCTATGGATTGCAGGGGGTCCCCGAAGGCAACTACGCCAACCTGGAGTACCGGGAGCGACTGGAGCGCAGCGCTGAGCAGCTCTACGCGTTGTCACAATGAGGAAGGTCGCTGCAACCCCGCCGTGCTGACAGAGCGTGTCCCAGCCCGCTGCGGCAAGGGGGAAACTGGGCCACGTGCACTGACACACTGAAGTAGAGCTAGCTGGTGCGCTCAGTAGTACATTGATTTAGAGAGCTGTCACTGAGCCACAGTATGTTGTCATAGTCGCCTAAAGGGGAAGCAGAAGCAGAGTGTCCTACTAACCTAAAGAGTCCTCTCTGCCAGAACAAGGACAGAGTGCCTCGTGATGTTGGCACGGAGGCTAGCGTATAAGCAGGGGTCCCCCTAGTGACCGTTTTAAATCAACATATTTGCAGCTGTGAGCAGAACGAATCCAAGCTAATGAGAATATGAAATGAATGAGCAGCATCCTCCGGGAGGTAATTTGCTTTGTTTTGTTGACCTGACATAATGACAAATGCTCCAGCCTCAAATTAAATGTGCTTTTGCTAAAGGATAATGAAAAATAAATTGGTGTGCCTCATGGTCGTTAACTCATGAAGTGAGAAGGCAAACTGGAATGCTCCAGACGAAAACATAATTAACAATACAATAAATTAAACGCTTTGTAGTTGAGTTGAAAACTTTATTTTTTGGTCATTGTTTATTTTTTAATTTTTTTTTGTCTTGTCCATTTTTTTGTTTTTTAATTAGATTTTCCTACAAGGGAAAAAGAAGGGGAAAGGGGATGGTTTGTAACTACTGGATAGTTTAAAAAAAAAATTCTAAAAGTCCTCATCTCGTCTTCAAATCCCTCCTTTTCCTGTATTCATGAGAATCCTGCGACAGTCCGTTTCTCATTTGTGTCGTAGTACAAGGCTAAAAAACAATTCTGGAAGATAAAGAGTCTGCTGCTGTTTTTCCCTCCGCGCCTGGTCCTCCCAGTAAGGTGCCTCGTGTCTCTGAATAGGGTAAATTAAAAAAAAGTCGGGGAGAAGAGCGGGACAGCACCAGGGGTCAGGCGCTGCGGCCGTCCTCTGTCACCTTCATCGTTAGCATTAAAAAGCTCCTCCTAGTGCCGCACGGACACTGAGGTTTGTACTGAAGAAGCGTAAGGTGCTGCGAGGTTTCTGATTTCTTCTCTGCTCCGTGTGATCCTGTCAGTTTCTTTGTTTTAAATGAGTCGCGTTCACTCTGGGCCTCTCATCCAGCAGACGGGGATTGGGAGAGGGGGAGAACAATCTGGGAGGTTGCAGAGAGGTTTTAGTTTCCAGGCGGATGGAAGGAAGCGGGGTGTGTCTGGACCTGCATCGCTGTGGGAGGTAAACAAAAATAAAACAGAGCCTGTAAAGCCCGCGCTTCAAACGACACCTTTGTTTGACCCATAAAGGGAAATCTTGAGGGAAGCGTTGTGTCTGATACCTTGCTGGATGTAGAAGTGTTGGTGTGCTCCTTGCTGAGGTCCGTGTTGGGGGTGCTGGGGCACTGCACCAGGGCCCTGCTGAGGCTGCAACATTACTATTTGGGGCTGACCATGGCTCCCCGAATGGTGGGGACCTGAAATGGCTCCTTGAACATGAGCCTGGGGGACAACAAGATCAGTTGACACGGTTTAGATCAGAAGTTAAAACACCACCTGCTGAGAAAACGGGGAGAACAGGAAAATGGAGCACATACCTGTGCTAGCTGTCCAAGGGGGTAGGTGGGTGGGATGCCCTGGTGACCATGGATGCTGTACCCCGGAATGGAGTAAGAACCCTGTGGAGACGTGTGGCCTGGTGGCATGTTGGGTGGGGTGGGTGCCGACAAGGGGCCTGAGTGGTACAAGGACTGGGGCTGTGGGCCCGACTGGGCGTTCTGAAAAGCACATCAAGGTGTGAAAATTCATCAAGGGCCATAAAAATAAAGCTGTAGAGAAGGAAAAGCTGCACATGTGCCTTTTCCAAAAGTGAGATTAGATCAAGTACTGTGCTTTTCAGCTTATTATTATTAAGTCAACATATCTAAATAGATCACCAAAAATCAACCTGATAGTGCAAGCTGCTTAATTTCAGAATTCATAGTCTAAAGAGCTTGAAAAGAAAAAGCATCTGGACTTCTTTAAGTTGCTTGAAGACGTTTACCTCTCATCTGAGAAGCTTCTGCAGTTTTAGGGTCAAATGATGAAGAGTCCCAGATTCAACCCCTGTGGGAGTGTCCCCCCAAGAGGGACAATGGACCCCCTATTGATCCTCTACCTAATCACACGAGCCAAGGTGTGAAAAACGGTGTATTTCACAATCAGCCAAGGTTTTGGATGAGCTCACTGTGAAACCTGGCCCCACCCTATCATGTGATCAAATGGCCCAGGATGTGAGTGGGCGCTAAGGCGTCTGCCACCTATAATCCAGTTTTGGATTATTGATGGCAGACGGTTGGTGTCGTAAGCCACCACCTCTGTTCAAAGATGGTTGTTCACGGCAACTTAAAGAAGTCCAGACGCTTTTCTTCCCAAGCGCCTTAGACAACGATGACCTGGATGATTGAGAACCTTCACAGATATAATTGGAATGAATTCTGAACATATTTCACACAATCAAGTCTGAAAATGTAAGGTGTGTCGAAGCTGTGGACATAAAGCAGCAATGAGCAGCCCACACTGCACAGACCAGGTGGACGGTCCCTTCTCCTTTTCGGGGGCGTCTTACCTGTCCAGGGCTAGGTGCAGTGTGCTGGGGTGGGGGCTGATTGCCTGTTGGTGTACTGGAGGGCTGAGGCTGATGAACTGCGCCTGTGTGATGGGAGAATGACTGTGGAGCTACAGAGGAAGGAGAGAATTCACGTCAGGGTCGACTCTGTATCTACAAATCAATCGATTCGCATCACTTGGATATTTTTTCGTTCACATCCATCTCCACTCACCGTAGATGCCCTGCTGTGGGCCTTGAGGTCCATCTCCCTGTGCAGAGAACTGGGGCCCTCCTGGTGGACCGAGGGCTTGTGGGTGGGGACCCCCACCTTGACCTATCATCCTGGCTCCACCTTGCAGCATTGAGTACATGGGCTTTTGAGGATGGAGAAAAGAAAGGAAAAGGGTGTTATTCTGCTGAATGAGAAATAATGTAAAACCCCGACTACAGAATGTGTTTGGAGGGCAGACGTGCTACCTGTCCAGGGTAGGGTGTCATGGCCTGGATGACCTGCTGCTGGCCATACTGCTGAGGGTTGTACTGAAGGTAGGACTGAGGGTAAGGGGACGCTACCAGCGGGGCCCCAGCAGCTGATGCAGCTTGCAGCATGGGGGGTGCTGAAGAACCATGGTCAGAGCGCTGAGCCACAACCGAGCCTAATGAGAGGAGCCAATCATCAAGAGAACAGAAACATGGAGGACAAAAACACCATCTTTCCTGTTCCTCACTGCAGATTCCAGAGTTCAGTCGTCTCTGATTTAAGCGTTTACGAGTTTCTGCAAGTTTAAAGCATGACGGCTCTGTGTTACACAGCACATCATAACTCAAGGTTAACATTGAGGTAACAGTCAGCACTTTCTCTGGAGCTGAAAGTCAAGCCTGTGACAAGAGCTGACAGGAAATTCATTTTAAATATGTGGGAAACAATATAAAAAGCACATGCTGCATTTACCTTTTGCTCTGGGGTATTTTCCCTGGCCCACTGTAGACATGGTGTACTGATACATTTGTGGGGGCTGAAAGACAAAAAGATCAACAGGTGAGCACAAGAACTGTGGCTTTAATGTGAAAAGAAAAACTGCAAACAGTATCTGATTACAGTTCCACGTGAATATTTAGCATTTTATTGGCATGTTTCAAATGCCAGCAACATATTTGTAGAAGGTGTTAAGCACGACATTTAGAGAAAGACGCCTTAAGTGACCGTGTTTATTTATTTTTGGCTTGCGTACCGGCACAGAGTGGATCTGTGAGATGTAGGAGGAGAGGTAGGGTTGGGGGTTGTAGAGCGGCCCCTGTCCTCCTGGATGCTGCAGCACCACGGGGCTCTGAGGAGTTGGCCGAGGTGGGGTGGGCGCAGTGTTGGGCTTCGTCTGTCAGAAACACATCACGGGTAAATAAATATAGGTTCAATATATGAAATAATATCTTAATTTCTGTGTGTGTGTGTGTGTGTTTTTTAAGCTTTAATGACTTAACAGATTCAAGTGTCTTACCATAGGCATCTGAGGTTTGATAGGATTGAACTCTTTAGCATTTGGGTTTAAGGTTGATTTCTTTACTTGGCTGCAAAAGAGAAAATAGTTGTTATAAATTATGATGACTGCAATAAACTGAGTTAAAAAAATAAATCACAGAGTTCACAGTCAGACATCTTTAGTCCTTTTATTTAAACTCACTCTGCTACGCCTTCTGTCCTCTCCGCTGCCTCGGACCTGACCTCCTCACTTCCTGGGGTCCTGGCAGGCTGAGGGGTGGCTGGGGACTGCCTGTCTGAGAGGGGCGCCGTGGCGGCAGCTGTTGTGGTGCCCAGTGTAGCTGCAGTGTCCTTGGAGGGGTCCTCGGAGACAGCTGGCAAAGGCTGGGTCTGGGAAGGACTGGGAGCTGCAGGCTGAGGTTTAGACTCTAATGGAGGATGAGCGTCTGATGGCGCGGGGTTGGCTGCGCTGGGCTGGCTGACCTCGCTTACAGCAGGAGGGGTCGTCCCTGCTGCAGGAGAACTGGGAGAGCTGGAGTTCGCTCCGCTGGGTGGGAGCTGGAAGATAAAAAGGAGTCGAGGGATAAGCAGTTGGTCTGTAAAAGCAAAATTGTTTGTTTCATCCAACAAATCAAATAATTCATTTACTATCAGACATGACAGCAAAGCCTCACAACTGAGGAGCCTGTTATAACTACTGAGGTTTAAGTTCACAAGAATATAAAACGTGTTGATTAGCAATCCCGCTATAATAGGTCATAACAGTATCAAAATGAGGAATCCTGTTGCTGAGAAAAGGTGGAAGAGGAGACCGTGAACCACAAGAATCTTGAGTCCAATCCAACAATGTGCACAGAAACGGAGTCATAACAGATTATTTAGACATGTACTGCCTGTGAATTGCTGGGCTGACACCAATGTTGTAAAATAATTTAATACTGATCATTGTTTCCTTTTTACTTTTGTTACTGTGGCAGTTCAATTGAATAAAAGCTTAAACTGGTCAGTGACACTGTAAAGACCGAGATGGATGACTAGCATTGAGCGTCATCTGCTAAAGTTGATCATCATAACATGATTAAGATGGAAGTGATGTTGGAGGGAGGTCTGACATCACTGATGTAAGCACGCAGCCTTGTGATTGGCAACTCTTACCCTGAACTCTTTGCCAAATTTCCGCAGCTCCTCAATGTGGGACCTCTGCTGAACCGACGGCGCTGGTGGAAGAGAAAAGAGTTTTGAGAACTTCAAACAACAACACAAAGGGTGCACAACTAGGCAAAAAGCTCATTTCCAGCATTTAGCCAGCACCAAACTTAAATACCTTTACTCGTCTTGCTTTCCTCTGTTGTGCTCGGGCTCTCGCCAGAGCGTTCCTTTGCAGCTGCACCGAGGATCTCATTCACTGTGAAAACGGCACAATAATCCAGTTAGTTGCAGAATTTCTAATTCCAAGCTGATGCATATTTTTAA
Organism: Neolamprologus brichardi; assembly: GCF_056152115.1. Taxonomy (NCBI): domain Eukaryota; kingdom Metazoa; phylum Chordata; class Actinopteri; order Cichliformes; family Cichlidae; genus Neolamprologus; species Neolamprologus brichardi. The sequence goes on from NC_142111.1 coordinate 12,592,996, forward strand.
GAGCCTCGTGCTTTAACTTTCGTTTTAAAACTGATCTATGAACACAAACATTAGGAGAGACTGTACCATCTACAGGGAAGAGAGGGGCGGGGCCTGATGTCTTCTGAGCAGGCAGCGAGACAGAAGATGTGTCCAAGTAAGGTGTGTCCTGGGAAGAGCCTGATTTAGGGGAACGAGTAGCTGTAAGAAAATTGAAAGTGAAGTTAGTTTGATTGAATTTCATAATTAACATGGGAGGTGACCAGAACGTCGCTGTACCTGTGGACTGAGCGTGAGAGTTCTGAGTGCGGCTTGTCCGGCTTGACTGTGGAGGTCTTTGGGCTTTAGGAGAGGTCCTTGCAGCAACTGAAAGCACAGAAACATCTGCTTTAGCGACAGGCATAGATGCTACAGCTGTGAAGTCGATCCTGATAAAAGTTCACACACTCACCTCCATTAACTGGTCTGCTAGCGTCGGACAGCGAGTGCGGGAGTGAGTGGGAATGAGGAACTGTGTGTCCGTGTGGAGCGGGCGGGCTGGCTGGAGACGGGGCAGTCGAAGCGGAAGCTGAACTGGATGATGGGCCGCCAGGTGAAGCAGGCGCGTAGGGGCTGGCTGGGCCAGAGCCTGGACTCAGGCTGGCGTTTCCCTGTGGGTGGTGAGGGGCGTAGGCACCGACACGACCCGACAGAGGGCTGCTTCTCTCCGAGGGGGTGACACCGGGCTGGGGCCCAGCTGCAGAGGGCAGGGGTGGTTTTGGGGACGAGGAGGATGGAGGGTTGGAGCGGTAACCTCCACTCAGGCGATTGTGAGATGGAGGCCCGCCAGAGCCTCTCTCAGCTCGTTCTCGGTTCATCTCTCTTTGACGCTGAGGTAATGGAATGTACTTGCCCTCCCTGGTGGAGAAAAGAGGGAAGCAAACACGTTTCAAACTTTACTCTTTAGCTTTAAGTTGGAATCCCCCACAAAAAAAGGGGGGAAAAAGTGGGTGAACACCTAAAATAAGTACAACCCTTATATCTATGTTCCTGACAAGCATTTCAGAATAAACCTCCTCTCACCTGTTGCTGGCTCCTGGACTGTCTCTACCCCTTTCCCGCTCTTTGTCACGTGGGCTCTCACGGCCCCTCTCTCGATCGTTGCCGTCCCGCGCCACGGCGCTGAACTTGTCCTCCTCAGTCCTGCCCTCATCGTTTTCCAGGTTGACGCGACTGCGGTACTGGGGGCTCGACTCAATCTCTTGGGCCAGGCGGGCGGCGCGTGCCTCCCTCTGCCGATAGTTCTCAGAGTTGCCCCTCTCCAGCGGTACACTGGGCAGTGGGAGAAATAAAAACGGACTTAATCTGCATGTTTGTGTCAGATGTGTCCTACAGTAAAAATACTGATACTTATAACCTTACTGACTAGTTAAGGGGAAGTTTTTGGCGTATTTTACAAACTGCTGCGGTAACTTACGTGTACATTGAGAGGCTGGAATCATATGTTGATGTGACACCATATTTGACTTCATTGTAACGAAACATCTCGTTGGCATCCCAGCCGTTAGACTGAAGAGACAAAAAAAGGGAGATTAATGGGGTAGTAAAGGAATCAGCGCAAGAGTTAACAATAAGTAACAGTCTGTATACACAGAAACTTGACAGAGTGTATGAAACTTACTGTATCAGTTTCCAAATCGTAACTCTCTCCGTTGCTGTCACCTCCGTCCCATCTCTGCAAAACCTTCTCTTTATGTTCTCCATTGATGCGGCTGGAGCTGATGGCTGTGTCCGTGAAGGTGTCTGAAAAATAAAATGCAAGAAGACGTCAAAACAAGGTGGATAAAGTTTCCCCATCACATCTGCAGCCATTCACACTGAATGAAGAAGCGCCACGTTTACATTCGTTTAACCAGATCGCAGAAACCCAGAGCCTGCCCTGACCTGACCCTCGGCACAAGTGCGTTTTCATACCTCTGGTGGCGTAATTGAGGTCCACGTCTCTGCAGATCATCGTGACCAGGTCTGAGGGGCTGAAGATCATGGTGTCTGTGATGTCCTCCCTCCGTGGCGGAGCTGATGTTGAGCCCTCCTCCTCACTGCGTTTGTGTACAGCATCCACAGCCAACTCGCACTAAGGACATTGAGAAAGCACTCAGCGCTCAGCAAGTATTAAACAACCACAGAAAAGATGACCATCACTCTGACAGGATTATTTGCACTGCCCGAATAAGGTGGCAAACTGATGTGCATGCCTGTGTGACCTGAGCTTCTTACCTTAGAACTGAGAGTCTTAAATATGCCCTCAAATGCACTGCCATTCTTCACTCTTATGTCACATGTGGAACCCTGAGAGAGACAAGACAGTCTTTAAAAACTATAGCTAACCAGAGAAGTGTTTATATCAGTATTAAATCGATAACTGCTATATTATTTGTGGAAAAACTGCATATTCCCGTTAAAAAAAGTGAAACAAATTTAACCAGTGTACAGATCCCACCATGAAATAAAGAGTGCCTTTACAGTAGGTAAGTTTACCTCTAAGACTATTGCTTACAAAATAAATAATAATAATAATGATAATAATAACATGGTCTAAAGAAAACAACAACCAGCCAAATGACTCACCACAACAGCTGTGAGGAAATGAAGCATTCTGGCATTGTTATAGACACCCTCAAACACCTACACATGGGGAAACAAGGATTTTCAAAACAAAGCTTTGCAAAGACGCAATATATTTAAATTAACGCGGGCTGACGCTGACAAACTAGAACAGAGTTAACCATTAACCCTCAGAGGCCCTCTGCACCAAGAAGTAGCTTATTCCTGGTCTTAAGTTAATCCGTCATAACTTGGCTTTTTAAGTCCGACCCGGCAGCTATGCCTGTTACATCATCAGCTTAAACCGTCTTCTGACTATGACAGTGTGTAAATCCTGCAATTAGTCCAGAGCAGGTAAGGTAAAAAAAATCTTTCTGCACAGGTTATGCTAAAGGTGACGTCCTGTGCCATATAAACAGACTTTTGTTTTTGTTTTTACACGTGGTGGAGAGAAGAAATCATAAATTATCAAGACGTGTCACTGCATTTAAAGTTAGTGTCGAACCGCGACTCAACATCTGGCCACCTCGGCTACTTTACACGACGAACAATCCACGAGGCAAGGGTAAAACCTCTTTTCAAATGCCTCAAAAACGCCAACGTTTAGATTGATTTCAATATCTTTCCACTTTTAGAAGCTACCAGTGTCTAAACAATGACTTGTTTCCTGGTTGCGTTTTTCAAAAAATTAAATCTGTCCTTGGTGTGTTCTTGCGCTGACTGGACAACTTGACTCTTTAATTTCACTCTTACTCAACTGACTTTACTTTCACTTTTGATCCTTTACATCTGCCATATCAGATATTAACCAACCTCCACAGTCTTATGTACAATCACATAACCGCACACGCAGTTTTAACCCCAATCTGATGACTGGTCATAACAGAGTAACTTTGTGGATAGGATCAGGTATAGTAAAGATCAGCTAATGCAATCAGCCACAGGTGAGTGAGGAGCAGCTGTAGATAAACCTTTCAATGGCCCTTTTACAGAGGAGGACTTTACCAAATACAGGTCATACTCATATCTGACTCCACAGGCAAAGGGCTTAATACATTGACCTATAAAATGGGTTTTACACCAGCGATGCTTCTAAATGAGTAAAATTTAATAATTTATAAAAATTTTCTCAGTATTGCCATATATTTTCCCTCCCAATAATATTTTAAAAATGTAGTGTGTATTTGCAGTTTTGTGGATCGGGATACTTACAGGAGATGACTGGAATGATGGCTTTGCAGAAGATCGATTCCTGAAAAACAAAACAGAAAGGTTTTGCTGTTCAGAAGGAGAACAACTTGTTTTCAAAGTCTGAGGAGTGAGTGTCACAGTCCACATCACACACTAGAAAAATTCGGTTATTTGAGAAGCAGACAAAGTTACTCAGAGTGGCAGGACAAGTTCTTATGTCACTCCTGCTCACCAGAAAAGCTCCACAGTTAATTTATTCTCAATCCATGCAGTCTAACTGTGTGACTTAAAGGAAAAACACTGGCATCCGAACATAGAAATTGTTTAAAGAAATAATATTTGTTTACAGATTAAGGCCCCCCCCCCATCCCCCTTCACCTCACTGCAGGTATGTCTGGCTCTAGAGCTTCAAGTTTCTCCCCAGTGTTTATTACCACACTGTTTGTTGATTCCCCTGCCCTCTCCCTTTTCCCCTCACCCCAACCAGTTGAGGCAGATGGTCGACCCTCCCCGGGGCCTGGCTATGCAAGTTTCTGTAGGTTTCCTTCTGTTTAAAAGGATGTTTCTCCCAACTCTCACTGCCTGCTTGCTGAAAGGGTATTAATTGGTTTCTCTGTAATATTCATAATCCAATTTGCCCTATAATAACTGTTAATATAAATAAAATATAATTAGACATAAATAACGTATGTCAGTTTAGTCTGAGTCTTTTTTTTTTTAATATGCGTCCTTAAGATAGAAAACAGGAAGTCTAAATCGAAAATTAAAAACACATTTCTGCCCAAAGACGTTTGATATACGACTGGAAAAGCCATGAAAGGGTTATGTAGACCAATCTGCATGCTAAACGTAACTCCATCATGAATGGCCACTGTGGCTCGTATCAATGCTTGCTACATGCTCGGTTACAAAACAAAGACGGAGCTAACAAGACTTCAGTAAACGCGCCCATCTCACAAATCAGCAGCACACGCGACCTCGTACTGGTCATAACAACTGTGTAATGTTAACACAGCCACTGTATCAAGCGTTTTTATTAAGCATTTGGGACGTGAGGTTATACATGTAAACAGTTTCTCCCTCCCCTCTCTTTCGCCCCTTCTCAACCAAAAACAGGCCAAATAAACTTTGTATCACCTCTATGCTGATTTGCTACTCCTAGCTTTCGCCACTTCGCTGATTCGGTTGAGGTTCGATTCGAGCGTGCTGATTGGTCCACATATGATGCCAATCTAAGAAGAGTGAATCCCATTGGCTTCTAGGTAAGCTCTATTTTTGGGGTTACGCCCACTGGGAAACAGCGCTTTAACCGGTAGGCCTTTGAGTCACGGGACAATCCCCGGACTGTCCTGAAAGAAAAATCCCAGCCCCCTTACCTTCCAGCCGGTGCCCTGTTGGCGTTGTTGATCCCGCTGACTGGAGAAGACATACCGGCAGGGCCCGATGTCCCGTTAGACGCCTTTCTCCCGCCGGATCCGGGTTGCTGCTGTTGTTTCAGCATTGCGAAGCACAAGGCTTAGACAGTATCAAGTGTAAGCTCACTTAAAAACACCGATATCTCCTGATGTGAAGTAGCTTTGAAAGCAAACTATCTTTAGCAGTTATCAGCTGCCCTAAGAAGCGCAGAGCCGGTGTAACCTCCCCGGCTATTGTGGCTAATCTTGCTAGGTTAACACCAGTCGCGTGTGGCCTAACATGTAAAAGCAAAAACACCTCGATAATATAATTAAATCGAACACATAACTTAACAAATTACCCCACGCTATCTACTCTACAACCACACAGGCTACGCCAAAGCAAGCGACAATTAAAAATTACACCAGCTTCCGTGTAATTATTTAGCCAAGGCTGGCTAGGTTAGCATTAGCTGTGATCCTCGGGCTCACTTCGGACGCTCTCCCTCCGGGGTTTACTTTATATCCTCGGCCGCGTCGCCTTAAATCCAACACCGCTGAACCGTCGGTTAAAAAATTACTGCTCGGCGTTACTGTCCTCTGCCGTGGAACTTAGATTTTCAGGTTTCCTTTGGAAAACCTGCTGCGGTCGGTCAACACCTCCTCTCGCTTGGACAGCTTGACTGAATCCGCGCGCGGCTGACTGCAAACCGGCTCAAAGGGGGAGGGGGCGTTGACGTGAGCGCGCTTACGTGGAAGAATGTGTGCATTGATTAAATCAGGACTTGATTAAATCAGGACTTAATCGATACCACTGTATCGCTGATATAATCAAGGATGGGTGGTCCCTGCTGTAAACGTGGCAGTCACCATACAGAACACTTAATGTTTTGTTTACAAATCACCACATTGGTTTCTGTTAATTTAATCATCTCCCATTATTTTTTCATATCTGTATTGATCGCATGTATTTATTTATTAATTTATTATATTTAATTCATGATTGTAACATTAACCAAACGAGGACACTAACAGCACAGGCGAAAGGCTGAAACAAGCCGAGCATCGTTTTTTTCCCCAGTGCGTCTGTAAACCAGTTATTACGGTTGTGAGCTACAGACATCATGGCGGCCTCCATGGGGATACTTTGACTTATGTAGCAGGAGTTTGGTAATTTTCCTAAATGATCTTTGCCTTTCTGTTAGTCTCAGTTTCTGCTACAGAGAGTCTGAAATAAAAACAACCATACACCTTCTCCCAAATAAACCGTAAGTACATTTCAAACCTGAGGGGAGAGTTTGTTGTGGATCCACACGTGCGCTGAGTAAACGAAGCCGTAAACTGTTTACGTATTTGTACGTTGTGCTCTTACTAACAGAGAGCGAGGATACGGTTTGATTCAAAGCCGTACATGTTCAATATAACAATTTTTTAAAATTAAATTAGAATTCGGGCCAAAATGCTTTGTTGATGCCAGAGGTCAGAGAAAGGCGAACTGTTTCCAGCTGGCAGGAAGGCAACAGTAACTCAAACTACTCGTTACAGTCACAGGAGAGCATCTCTCAGTGGGTATAACGTGGACCCTTAAAGCAGATGGGCTGCAGCAGCACAAAACCACACCTGGTGTTACTTTAGTCAGGAACAGGAAACTGAGGTCAAGTTCACCAAAATTAGAAGATTGGATAAATGTTGGCTGACCTGATGATGCGATATTCAGATGGTAGGTTCATAAAGATGGATGCATGGATCCATCCTGCCCTGTACCAAGAGTTCAGCTGGGTTATGTAATGATGTCGAAGATATTCTCTTGGTAGTTTGGGACCCTTTGTATCAACTGTTTTAAAGGTCTTGAGCGAGCTCGTTGTTTTTACCTATTATTAGATGTTTCTTGTGTGCCATTTTGGTAACAACTCACCTTCAGTTTGGAATGAACCAGCTGATATTAATCTGCAATAAATGCCAGGATTATTTTCCGGTTACTGACAGATTTCAGCCGTTGTCATCATGGCATCTATGCTTTGATTTCTTTGGATGTGTGGATTGGATGGGTTGTTACTGAAATCTGGTGAGAATTTTTTATGTCAAAAGCACCTTTAGAAATATATTTACTTAGAAAGTTGGTGACATGTTCATTGCTTATTTTACCCACTGTAAACAACAAAGTTATTTTTCCAAGTTGAGAGTTGAAATAAAGCTGATGGGTCACAAAAGTGATGGAGTATCTAACAGGGATACACCATCATTTAACTTTTACTCTGACAGGTGTGCGTCTCACATGTTGAGAAAGAAGCTTCCCTTCCTGCACAGTCTCCTCTCACCGGTTTCCAGACATGTCGGTCACCTCGCCGGACATCAGTATGACGTCATCGTGGTGGGCGGGGGTCACGCAGGGACCGAGGCAGCGGCGGCGGCAGCCAGAGTTGGGGCTGAAACACTCCTCATCACGCAGAAAATTCACACCATCGGTGAGGATAAAGGGACACCTAAACAAAGAAGCTCTTTTTCCTCCAACAGGGAAAACTAGACTTCTCTGATAATATTCCCACAGGTGCTCTGTCCTGTAACCCCTCCCTGGGAGGAGTAGGGAAGGGCCAGCTCGTGAAGGAGGTTGATGCTCTGGATGGGCTGTGTGGTCGGGCAGGGGACTGGGCTGGGATTCATTTCTCCATCCTGAATCGTAGAAAAGGGCCTGCCGTGTGGGGTCCGAGAGCCCAGCTGGACCGTCAGCGCTACCGAGACTTCATTCAGGTTAAGAAAAAAACCCAAAAACTTGAATTACTCATCCATTAAAGTAAAATCTTTGTCTGTGGGGGAATTAAAATGTTTGTCTGCTACAAATTTTTCTTCAGTCCGAGCTGCTGTCCACTCCCATGCTGACCGTGGTGGAGGGCTCAGTGGAGGAGCTGTTGGTAACAGAACCAAACCCAGAGGAGCCTGGGCACCACAGAGTCACCGGGATACGTTTGGGTACACAGCAGATTACCTCTTTTAAGAATCAGAATCAGAATCAGAAAGGGTTTTATTGCCAAATGTTGAGCAGGTTTACAACATTAGGAAATTGCTGCGGTACTTAGTGCAAACATACTGTCATATAACGCTTAAATAGACATGAAAACAAAAATAGAATAAGAATTAAAAGTGCTAAGTAGATAGATATATACATGAGTGCAGGTGGTGATCAGTGCCAAACATGGAATGATGCAGTGAACACAGCGTAGGGTCATGTGTTAGTGGTGGGAACAGTCATACGGTTATTGTTCATGTGTCCAACAGCAGAGGGGAAGAAACTGTTCTTATGGCGAGAGGTTCTGGTGCGAATGGAATGGAGCCTCCTGCCTGAGGGGAGCAGGTCAAACAGACTGTGTCCAGGGTGAGAAGGGTCAGCTGAGATCCGAGCTGCACGCCCCAGTGTCCTGGAGGTGTACAGGTCCTGCAGAGATGGGAGTCTGCAGCCAATCAGCTTCTCAGCAGAGTGCACAACACGCTGCAGTCTCTGTTTGTCCCTGATAGTGGCCCCAGCGTACCACACGGTGATGGAGGAGGTGAGGATGGACTCGATGATTGCAGTGTAGAATTGCATCATCGTCCGTGTTGGCAGGTTGAATTTCTTCAGCTGCCTCAGGAAGTACATCCTCTGCTGGGCTTTCTTAATGACGGAGGTGATGGTGGGCTCCCACTTCAGGTCCTGGGTGATGGTGGTACCCAGGAAGCGGAATGAGTCCACAGAGGTGATGAGGGTGTCAGTCATCCTGACTGACACCCTCATGGGGGGAAGTGGGGCTGTGTGCTTCCTGAAGTCCACAATAATCTCCACTGTCTTCTGGGCATTCAGCACCAGGTTGTTGTGGCTGCACCAGGACACCAGACGTTCAACCTCTCTCCTGTAGGCAGACTCATCCCCGTCCGAGATGAGTCCAATAACGGTGGTGTCATCAGCAAACTTGATTAGCTTGACAGACTGGTGGGTGGAGGTGCAGCAGTTGGTGTACAGGGAAAAGAGCAGAGGAGAAAGAACACAGCCCTGAGGGGAGCCGGTGCTGATGGTCCGGGAGTCCGAGACATTCTTTCCCAGCCTCACATGCTGCTTCCTGTCCGTCAGGAAGTCAGTGATCCACCGGCAGATGGGATCAGGCACATTCATCTGGGAAAGCTTGCCTTGGAGATGGTCTGGAAGGATGGTGTTGAAGGCAGAGCTGAAGTCCACAAACAGGATCCTGGCGTAGGTTCCTGGGGAGTCCAGATGCTGCAGGATGAAGTGTAGAGCCATGTTGATAGCGTCGTCTACAGACCTGTTGGCTCTGTATGCAAACTGCAGGGGGTCCAGGAGGGGGGCCGTGAGGGTCTTGAGGTAGAAGAGAACCAGGCGCTCAAATTACTTCATGACCACAGATGTCAGAGCCACAGGTCTGTAGTCATTTAGTCCAGTGATCCTAGGTTTCTTGGAGACAGGGATTATGGTGGAGGACTTGAAGCAGGCAGGCACATGACATGCCTGCAGTGAGGAGTTGAAAATGCCAGAAAACACTGGGGCCAGCTCGTTTGCACAGTGTCTGAGGGTGGCAGGAGACACACCGTCTGGGCCAGGAGCTTTTCAAGCATTCAGACTCTTCCTCAGAACTGCTTCCTCACATCTGCTTCATGAATTTGAAGAGTTGTGGTGGGAGGAGGTGGTGTGAAATCCTCCTTGGTGTGGGGTGAGGAGGGGGGTGTTGTAGGTGAAGTGTAAGGACAAGGATCTAAATGGCAAACGGTACATATTATACACTGAATTTACTTTCTCATGTTTTTTGCACTTCCTGAACAAGCAGCTAATGGCAGCCACGCCATCTCAGCCAGATCAGTGGTTCTTACCACTGGTACGTTCCTGTCTGGCTCCCTCTTTGTGGGTCAAACTACCTCCCCCGGGGGTCGGATTGGAGACGCTCCATCAAGCGCTGGGCTGTCCCATACGCTGAGGGAGAGGCTGGGGCTAAGGACAGGCAGACTGAGGACTGGTACCCCTCCCAGGATTGTGAAGGACTCAGTAGACCTGTCTTTGGCTAAGCTTCACCTCCCCGACAGTCACCCGACTCCTTTCAGCTTCCTCAATACCCACACCCACTGCAAGGTACAGCTGAATGAATGGACTTTTATTTTTTAACTCACAGTCTAGTTTATTGTTCCTCCTGCTTTATTTTGAAACGTAACCCTCTGTAGCCAGAAGAGCAGCTGCCTTGCTACCTCACCTTTACTACACCGGGTGTGGAGAGAGTGGTGAGGGAGAGCCTTCAACTAAACTGTCACATACAGCAAGACACCAAAGGTCCCAGGTACACACCCACACACACACACACACACACACACACACACACACACACACACACACACTTTGGACTCAATGGTTTGAAACTCAGAAGGAATCACTTCAGTTATTCCATCATTTTCTGCTGTTTAATGCAAAATAAAGCATGTAGATTCGTTTTAACATGAAAGTTTTTGTGAAGAAAATGCCACAAAAACAAAAACAGTGTAACTGTGTATCATAAAATTTTTATGCAAAACTGAAACAATCGAGCTGAATTGGAATGACGCGCAGTCTTCGTCTCTAACAGGTACTGCCCCTCCATCGAGTCGAGAGTGCTGCGCTTTCCAGGCCGAAGCCACCAGGTGTGGCTGGAGCCCGAGGGCGTGACCTCTGACCTCCTGTATCCACAGGGTCTGTCCATGACAATGCCCCCTGACATACAGCTACGCCTCATCAGAGAAATCCCTCCCATGCACAGAGCTGAGATCCACACGCCAGGTAGGTCCTTAGATCCTGTTTGATCTGCCTAGTAACAAGTGAGAGCAGTGACAGTTCCCTCAATTCTTCCCTAATTCTAAAAAAAAATGGATTGACAGAAGTAAGCTGGTTTCCAGAACTGAAAGTCTAATGTTTGTTTTCTGGGATTTCCAGGTTATGGCGTGCAGTACGACTTTGTGTGTCCCACTCAGCTGAGCCCGGCGCTGCAGGTGAAGAGCACTCAAGGTCTGTTTCTGGCCGGTCAGATCAATGGAACGACGGGGTACGAGGAGGCTGCCGCACAGGTAGCTGTTTCTTTCCTTAAAGCCACACACACACACACACACACACACACACACACACACACACACACACACACACACACACACACACAGCTGGAAGCAGCTTAGGAGCAACTGATTTTTCTTCTTCTATCTGAGCAGGGTTTGTGGGCGGGAGCAAACGCTGCCCGCTCGGCGCTCTCCATGCCCACAGTGACGCTGTCTCGAACAGAGAGCTATATTGGAGTTCTCATTGACGACCTGGTAAGTCGAGGCGTGACAGAGCCTTACCGCATGTTCACCAGCCGGGCCGAGTTTCGAACTTCTCTAAGGCCGGACAACGCCGACCTCCGCCTGACCCCGAAGGGTAGGTGTAGCATCTCCAACGCGTCATTGTGCTTGCGTTTGTTTTGTTTTTTCCCTTCTTTTCCTCCTCTCATTACCTTTTGTTTCCCATCAGGCTTTGAGGAGGTGGGATGTGTGTCTTCCGTGCGCTACCAGGAGTCTTTAAGAGTGAGGAACAGCCTCCAGGATGCACTGACAGCCCTTCAGGCTCTCTTTCTGTCTACGTCGAGCTGGAAGAAGAAGCTTCCCAGTGTTCCCATCAGTGAGACCAAGAGCACCTTACTGACGTGAGTGATAGATATCTGCCAAGCTAATAATTGAATTTTTCATGTCACAACAGTTTAAAATTTTTTCCGGTTAACGTTTGTTTTTCAGTGGCTTAGATCTTCTTCAGTACAACGACGTGACCTTTGAAATGTTGGCATCTGCCTTCCCCGAGAGCCTTTCGTCTTATATGGAATTCGCACAGAGACTTAAGATAGAAGGTAAGAAAAGAATAGCCCCGCCTGAAATGTTAATCTACAATAAAACTCTTGCTAAAACGTTTCTCTTGTCTGTCACGCAGCTGTGTACAAGCCTCACTGCGACTTAAACAAGAAAGAGATCGAGAGAATTCAGAGGGAGGAGAACATGTCCCTGCCGCAGGACATTGACTATTTCTCTCTACCGGTGTCGCTTTCCGACGAAGTTCGAGAGATCCTGGACAGAGTTCGACCGAGCACAGTGAGCCCACTCCTTTCAAAATAATAGTGTGAAATATTTATTTTAATAAAAGAAAAAAAATATGCCCTGACTCTTCTGCTCTGTCCTCCAGCTGGGCGCTGCTACTCGCTTGGAAGGTATAACTCCCGCTGCAGTCGTCAATCTCCTCAACTATGTGCGTGTCACAGAGAAAAAGAAGGAAACGCACAGAAACCAGCGACACAAGGAGGCGCGGAGAGATGATGAGCTGTGTGCAAACAGTGCCTCTTTGCCTCAGTGATGCAGTCTAAAAATGACTCAAACTGTCTTGTGAAAATGTATTTATTTCTGAGAAATAATTGAAACAATAAATTAGGTATTTTAGAAAACTTTTCCTCGAGTTCCAGTGCTGCTCCAGTTACCCGTCAAGTTACCTGCAGAGGAATTCTAATCCTGTTAGTGACATGACTGTGAGCAGCATTAAACTCCATGTGACCTTCTCTGTGCTGCTGCTGTTCATAATAATGTGGCCGTCCAGCTCAGCGGAGCCTCTCGTGAAGAAGCCAAAAGGGAACTTCCAGAAAGGCTGAGGCAAACCCCTGGGGGGTTCTGGGTAGACTGTGCTGTCAGCAAACATAACTCTGGTGGTCAGAGCGAGAGAGGATGACAGAGGACACTGAGGGGAAAAAGAAAAGAAAAAATAAAGACAGGAGGAGAGGAATGTTAAAGGTAAATCTGTCAGAAAAAAAGAGAAAAAAGTGAGATGTAGAGAGCACACCTTGAAATTTTGACACTGGAATAGGTATCTGGCCCCTAGGATGTAGTTTTGCGGAAGGTCGAGGGGACCCAGGCGAGCCCACAGTACTTCGATGGAGAGAGAGTGAGGGAGGACACAGCCTGATTCACACGTTTCCTGAGAAGGAACAACATAAATGTCTCTGTGAAACATGTCTGTGTACAGATACTCAGGTCAGTTTTATTTATAGAGCACCAAATCACAACAACAGCTGCCCCAGGGCACTTTATATTGTAAGGTAAAGACCGCACAATAATACAGAGAAACCCCCAACAATCAGATGATCTTGTATGAGCTAGCACTTTGGCGACAGTGGGAAGGAAAAACTCCCTTTGAACAGGAAGAAACCTAAGCACTTGCTCATAGGGGGTTTGATTGTTGGGTTACAGTATAAAGCGACCTGAGGCAGCTGTTGTTGTGATTTGGTGCTATATAAATAAAACTGAATTGAATTGCTGCAACTGGCTGGGGGGAGATACAAAGCACCGACACTAGGTGCTGCTGCAGACACCTGTAACTGTAACTGTAGCTGTAACGGTGTGTGGGGGTCAGATTTCGGTTATACCTGCAGGCTGAAGGGACACTCCTGTGTGATGACTCTCGCCCAGTCTGGCTGGGAGCCCGAGCTCATGGCGATCTCATCGGGAGTAGTGAGTCCCTGCAAAATCCCATAAATCTGCGAGCGCAGCTCTGAGCAGTCGTTGGTTGGAGAGCTTGTAGCACGGAAATTTAAAAAAAAAAAGCAGAGGATATTGCTCATTATTTTAGCGACATCTCCACTTGTCCTAATGTAAGCTAACTAGAACCACAGACAACAGAGGCAAAAATAAATAATTCAGACTCACCTGAATGTGCAGCCAGTGATGATGTTGTGCGTGAAGAGGATGGGCGCTCGCGTGGTTGTATCAGGGGAACAGGTCCCACTTTGTGACACCCCCAGTGAGGTCAGCTGGCTCACTGTTAAGGAGCCAAACTTCCTCGAAGCTTGGCAGATAAATTAAAAGATACAATCTTAAAATTGTAGTTAGGATACAGGCATCGCTTCCTTTAAAAAGCGACCGATGAGAGGAGATCCAACTTTAAGTCCGACTGCAGGGTTCAGTATTGCGGGAGTGGGAATCGGTTTGGTCAGCTGAAAGAGAAAAACGACATTACTTGGCACATTAAACTGTTTAAAATTAGTTTTTTAAATTCTTTTGGCTCTACCTGGAACTCTACAGAGTGCGTCTGGAGCAACAGCTGACTCTGATTCACGTCGGCTAGGGTTACGTCAACTGTTGCGTTTGCGAGTTCCCCTCTGCCGGTGTAAAATATGACAAACTTCACCTGCAGGAAAGGCAGAAACAGCAGAGTCAACGTCAATGTTTCGTCACACACTTGAGCACTCGTGGTTCACCACACAGTTGTGCACTCGTTCACCTTCTGCACTGCATTAATACAGGAGCTGTTCCGCAGCGTTGGTGAAGGCCAAACTGACAGGTTGGTCACTGGGATCTAAAACAGTCAGGAAAACATTAGCCTGTAAGAATAATCAATAACTGTGAAATATTAGCCCGGCAGCAACTATTAAGTCCTATTTTTGCCTTTCCAGTGTAGTACATGTACTATAGACAAAGTATTAGAGATTTTAAGTGGAGTGTCAAAGCGCATTTACGACTTACCAGAAAATCTGACACTGATGCCATCTCAGCTTTTGGGATCTGTCACAGAAAAACACGATATTAGTCCATCTGCGGTGAGAGTCTCACAGCTAATCATGCACTTAAAAGGATTTAGTGCAAATGGACTCGCTGACCTTGACGAGATGCAGGTCGGAGAAGTAGGAGTTGGCGCTGAGGCTTGGATCTGTGATGCATGACTGAGGAGTCACCATCCGTGCACAAGACAGAGACACAGACCTCAAGAACTCTACAAGAAGGGGAGGAATTAAGGTGGATAAAATGTGGCGTAGGAAACAGCGTGTTGCTGTAATAATTCTGCATGTGCGTACCAACTTTTGATAAATAAGACATTGTTTACAGTACAATATGAGCAGAATGTGGTTGTGTGCAAGCCTTTTTCTGACAAAGTCATCACCTGGATGGCTGCACACATCACTCTAACACCTGTAAACACCTGCTTAGTAGTGATGGAGCCTTAAAACATGTACAAGTTTTCCTCTGAGCACCCCCACATGCACACAAATTGGTGTGGTGTCTCTGTACGGACTGTTGTCGTGACAAGAGAGCTGAGTGTGAAATCAGTCTACATTCCTACCGTCACCTATGGCAACAAGCAGAAAGAATGATATTGCGGCGTTTCCTCTGAACAGTGTTTGGGCTCAGGCTGGGACACAATGAGGAGATTGGTCCTTGATCAGGAGGGGCTAAGAGATGAGTCAGTTATAGGATACTTGCTGGCCTCCTCCCTGGTCAGGTATTCTGGGTACGTGCTACCGAGAAGAAACCCCAGGACAGACGAAGGACATATTAGAGCTTCTCTGGGATGTTAACTGTAACTGAACTGTTGCCAATTAATCTCATTAGCAGTGAGAAACTGAAGCATTACACAACTTTTTTTAGTCTTTTCTCTAACTTTCCTTTAGCTGGACTGTTGCATTCTGTTTTCATTCACATTTTACAGAGTGTGAACTTTTCTGGAAAGGCTTCTCTACTCAGGGACTGTTGGATGTCCTTCAGGAAGCATGGAGAACTATTCCTAAATACTACTTAAAGAAGTTTGCCTAAGAAAGTTCGGACTGTACTAAAGAATAAAAGTGGTCAATATTGTACAAACTAGGGGTGGGGGAAAAAATCGATACTGTGTAGTATCGTGATATTTTGTTTGCTAATAATGTATCGATACAGGGACAGCAGAAATCGATATTTTGTTAGAAAAAAAGTTTTTGTGGACTGGAACATGACTCTGACTTCAGAGCATGTTGATCCCTTTTCTGAGCAAGAATCCTGAAATTCCTTCACTGTCCAAATGTGTTTAACTTTTTTTTTTGGCAGCAATAAACATGACAGTTTACTTATTTTAATTTAAGACATGTTTTATTTTAATTAAGTTTAAAACTTTTTTATTTAATGTAAAATTATATTTTGTTTTAATTTACTTTCAAATTCTTCACTTGCTGAAGGGGCTGCATAGTTTTCACAAATTGCATAGTTCAGAATAGCTATAATTGTACCAGATGGTTGCATTCAGTTAAGTTGGACTAGACTGTAATACAAACCGTTCAAGTTTGTCAACAATAAAGCTGACTGAAATGAGAGAAAGACTGAGTGTGAGACTTTGTTATTAGAGAAAATGAATATTGATAAAGTTTACCTTTATGTACAGAATCTGAATATCGCAAAATATTTAAAAAAAATTGCAATAATATCATATCGTGCGTTAAGTATTGTGATAATATCATATCATGGGATGTATGGTGATTCCCACCTCTAGTACAAACTCTGTTATATATGGTTTGCACATGGTTCAATAAATCCCTTCACCTTTTCCCCCCATTTTCCTCGTAAAATATATTGAAATGAGGGGCAGCTCATGACTTTTTCACAGCACTATGATGGGTAAAAATGTCTCCTGCATTCCCCAGTATAAAAGGGTGTCATGTATACTGCCACAAACCCACACGTCTGAGTTGGGCTGCTGCGTCTAAGACATCTGTAGAAAATATCCTAAACTAATTCTCCCAAAACTGTCCAAAGTAAATATGAAGAAGCAACTCTAGGTGGCAGGGCTGCACTTAAAATGGTGTAACAGCACTTTGCCACTCAACAGTTCAACATTTAACTTTTTATGTGATCTTACTTGCAGGGTTGCGGTCGATGCAAAAAGCTGACGCTGCCGGTCCTGGAGATGGCTGACGGAGGAGACCCCGCATGGAGGATTTGGGGAAATATGCCTGGATGACATCATCAACCTACAGAAATAAAGTTGTGATGATTTCAAATATCTTAAGTTTTTTTGTTTTAATTATTTAAGTCTGTGAGCACTTACCATGTAAAAACCTCTGCTGGGGCCTACAGTTGGACTCTTCTGTGGAGAGAAGTGGTACGAGTCCCCTAAAACTGGATGCTGAGGTTGGGCTGGGAAAGACTGGGACGTGCTATCTGTTTGGAGGTTGGAAAACGATAATGATATATGTTGACCTTACCTGTAATTTTTAAAAAAAAAAGTTATGCCATTTACCTGAAGGCTGGACACAAAACAGAGAGTCAGTCACTGTGATAAGAGACGAATCCACATTGGCTCTGAACATCAGCCATTTCTCAATGCAAACACCTGATCTGTAAAGTTAAAAATGGTATTTTAAATGCTGAAGCTGTATACTACACGTGTTATAGAGCTAACAACCAACACTCACATGGCTCTCTGCCGACATCCAGTGAAGACAGCGCTCAAGCTAGGGACCCCACAGTCAGCTGTGTCACAGCAGCAGCCGATGTCACAGAAACCAGGGGTTAAATCACAGAGACACGCTGGAAAACATCAGGAAAAGGGTTAGACATGCTTGGGAGTACTTATGCTAGGTGTGGTGTCACCGTCAGATCCACAAAGTCTAGCTTGAGTAATTAGCGGGAAGCCTGATCGAAGCAACAAAAAGACTTAACCGCCCCAACAAACGATGTAGGTGGAGGTGTAATTTACCCTGTGGAGACACCGCACGCTGGACGGTGGTTGCAGTTGGACTCTCGGCGGCCGCAGTGGGAGCTTCGGTCGCGGACAGCGTCGTGTTCACCGTGGAGTTCACGGTGGCAAGCGTAGGGACCTCCGTGGTGTTGACACCAGTGGAGTTCACGGTGGCAAGCGTAGGGACCTCCGTGGTGTTGACACCAGTGGAGTTCACGGTGGCAAGCGAAGGGACCTCCGTGGTGTTGACACCAGTGGAGCTCACGGCCTCCGTACCGCTCGGTGCAGGGGTGGCAGAGCTGATCGGCTTCCCATTAGCGGGGGTGGCACTGATGGAGGAACTCCCCACTGGGTCTGTAGCTCCGTGTGCCAGACGTCCACATATGACCGTCAATATAAGGGGTAAAAAACACCACTGGATGGAAGTCATTTCCTCTAAAGAGCCATGAAAAACGAGCGGGAATATGGACACTTTACCCGAAGAGTTTCTCCGCTGTCTCGCGTCACAGTAAAATTAAATTAAAGGTAAAATAAATTTTGTCTTTATGACTTAAACACGTTGGAAAATGTAGCAAGAAGGCTACAAGCTAAATATCGACACACAATCGGAGTGCAAGCGTCTTGTAACTAAGGAAGTTCTCATTGAGACTTCCGTTTCTAAGAGAGAATTACCGTAAAGCACGTAAAAGAGAAGACGCGGTCATTTCAGGTTAATGAATTCACCACAATCAGTAAACAAGCAAGGTTAACATAGTTAACTAAAATCAAACTAAAAATTATAACTAAATCTGAAAAAAGAATAACTTTTGATTGAGATATTATTTAAAACTAGACTTAGAATATTTGTCAATAACTGTTTTTAATAATGTAACCAACACAGAATACACACATAATAGTGTAATGACTGACACATGCAGCATGAAGAGACATTGGGGTGTATGTTTATCTGAGCAAAGTTTTTATATTATAATAGATGGTTTGGAGTTCTTCAATCACACCTCTCTCTCAAATACCTCCCATTAAAGAAACTAAAACTAATACTGAAACTAAGATAACCACATGGGATAACCACATTTACTCAGGGCCTTCTTGATGTGATGGTCTTCTGCTTCCCTGGCCGCTGTGGCCGCTTAAAAACTGATCCGTATGCGTAGGTTTACGGTACATATCAACTTTTAAATGTCCCCCATTACTGATGGAAATCTCTGTCTAAGAATGCTAGCCTTCCTGAGTGACTAAATGTTTCTATTATAATAATATTGCAATTCGAGTTATATTTTTCTGTATTTTTGTCATATTGGAAAATTATAAATAAAGTTGTCCAAAAAAAACCCCTGCAAAAAATATGAGGTGAGACCACACATAGTCTTCAGATTGTATTTCAGCTAAATAAAGAAACAAATCTATGTGACTGTCAGTATGTCAGAGTGGATGGTAAATGTATGAGTGTGTGCATATGAAACGAAAGCTCTGTCAGCCACTGGAAAAGACGGTGTTGGAGGATCTGATAAACTGCTCTTGTCCCTCCAAGCCAAGCCAAGCCTGCACAGGTGTAGTGAAATGTGAGCCAGGTCAGCTCCACCCACCAATTTCACTTAAAGAAATAAAATGGCACAAGTCGAACAGAAGAGAACCAACAGGACAACCTCATGGGTCACACATAAGTTGTTGTTTTCCCCTCTTTATGTTAATCTAATCTTTTGCAGTGTAAAATCTGCATTGGATCACTAAAAGCAAGAACTGCTTCAGAGTTCACATCTTCCTGTGTTTTATATGAGAAAAACTCAGTGGTCCTTCATCATCAACTTAAGACATCTGTGTGGTTATGCACTTTTTTCACCGCATGACCACACAAAGATAGCTGTTTTGTCAGCTTGGTGCATGCCACATCTTCTTGTATATAAGACCCATAAATGCAGAGCTTCCAATAAACTATCCCTTAATGGATTAGTCTACAACAGAGACCATTTATATTTATGTGCTAGTAGATTCATGCTCTTGAGATGTTTTGCTGCCAGTGATACTGGTGCATTGCACAAACTGGATGGAATAATGAAGGAGGATGACCGTCAAACTCTTCAACTTCACCTCAAATTAACAGCCAAAAAGGTAAATCTTGGATACAGTCGGGTGTTCCAACAGGTCAATGATGCCAAACACGTCAAAACTGGTTTTAGCAATGGATAAAGCAGGCTAACATTAAGCTTCATAAAGCCCCAACTTTAACCCTGTTGAAAATTTGTGGACTACACTTAGAAAACTTAGAAGTCCGTGTCAGGAGGGCCACTGATCTAAATAAACTATTGATTCTGCCAAGAAGAGCGGTCAAATATTCAGCCTGATTTATACCAGATGCCAGCTGTTAGCTACAAACAGTGTCTGGTCAAGGTGTAACTTGATAAAGGACATTAACCAAATATATACTGTGTAAGTATATATTTGAGCCTGTATGTACAATTCTGACCCTTGGATTAAAGAAAATCCAAAATAAATTCAAACATGTGCAATCAATTTTAGTTTTTTAAAGTCATTGATGCATGCTGTGCAATCAGTTCAAAGAAATCATTAAAAGCCCACAATTACCATGAAAACAACGCTGGTGATGTCATGTGTAATAAATTATTGTTTGTGCACATGATAAATAATTACCACACACAAGATAATAAGTTGTTCAAGGAAATATTTGTGTGCACAAGATAAAAAATGATCAGCTTATGGTACATTAGCCTCGCTCAGATAAGCTCAGATAATTAAAACTATGCAAAAGTGCATAAAATGTAAACGTTTAACTCCATGTTGGACTTTCCTCACTGCAACAAAATGACACATCTGCACTGCTGTCTTCTACTACTTTAGGTATTGAATAGTAATATTTTGAGAACTCGACTCTGCTCTGAACTCCTTCTTTACTCAGTCGTCTCTTGCTGTGCTGTCATTTTTCTCTGAGACATCAAGAAAACAAAGAACTTTTTGGTAATAATGCATCTCCTTGTGAATCACCATGTGTTTTGCTACTATTCATTTATGCAGGGAGTCCTTTTTCAGTCAAAATGCCCCCCATCTGCCAGCAAGTGGATTGAATGAAGTGGAATACAGTGGAATGAAGCTTTTATGGAAAGATACAAAATTAAAATCACTTCTTTTAGTGATTAGTTTGATTTTAGGCAGGTCAACTGAAAACTACCATGAAAATCTCAGCAGAAAATAAGCAATCACTTAGCCTTGACTTATTATTGCCTGTCAGTGAGGTGTACCGTACGTGGGATTAGCGGAGGAGAAGGCCAGTGGCGTGCTCACCTGCACCACAGCACACTTCAGCTACTGTGCAGATCTGAAATGCAAAGTCTCTAAAAAGCATGGACCCAATCTCAAGTTTATTCACTATTACCCTCTGTTTTAATCTTTAATGGTTTCAGGCTGTTGATTTATTAATGAAATCTCATTTGACTGCTGTTTCATTTCCAGAAATACATACCTGCTCTGATGGAGCTGCGCAGCAGACAGCCAAGAGAAGCAAACACGAGCGATTCCCCAGATGTGAATGTGGGGAGTTGCACAGATTTAACACCGCTGTTGTTCTACTTACTCAGCCTACATCTGGACCTAACACGGTGAGGCACGAGAAAAACATTTTGACCTTTATCTGCAGAACTGCATGTTGGAATGCTTAAAGCATGTATGTTACAGGCTGTATGTGTATATATAGGGATATTTTTATGAAATAATTTCCTAAAGCTGAAAATCACAAAAGGATATCCCTTAGAAATGGAATAGAAATATCAGCAAACACATCCCAACATGTTTTCCAGGCAGAACAGGAATAAATGCTTCAGATAAGGTGCTAAAAGCATGCTCCACGGTCACAGCACTGAGTTCATGCCAGCTATAAAGTCTTTGTATAAAACCTGTTTGTGCTTGGCTCTATTTTTCATGTTAACTGAAAATATTTAGTACAATTGACTGAAGAAATTCTTAAAACTAGAAACAAGTTCTCTTTATTTTTCATGACTAGAGATTCCACTGTCTCCAGGAGCCAGAAACACAACCAAATTCAGTGTGCAGCATCTGTCAGATCTGAGTCAGCTTATTAAGACTTGCTGCTGTTAATAATTTAGGCAGAATCTGGGCTACTGAGCAGTCAAAGGACAAAACCTGCTTATCTTACCTGGTAAAAGAATTTAACTGATCAGACAGTTATCAAGGCAAGGGGACATTCAGCCTCCCAACTAAAAAAAGAAACAGAGCAATAACAACAACATTGTCCTGGGGCTGGATCTGTGACCCAGCATTTTGAGTTATTTTGCATTTTTTGATTACTTATGAGATAATGTTAAGTTCTAGGGTTATTATTAGTTTGTCTTAGTTTAGGTTTAGTCTAGTTCATGTTATCATCCACTTCTCCTTGTATATGTGTCTTTTTCTGTTTGTCATGTGTTATAACTTGCACATTACTTTTCTCAGTTTATATATACACTAACTTATTGGAAGTTACATGTCAATTTTTTAATGCGCAGGTACAATACACAATCTGCACTTTTCTAATTATTCTAAATATTCTTAACTATTTAAACATCTTTCAGTATCCTGCTCTGTTTGCACACTACAACCTGGGTTTGCCACTTATATGCACTCTATTTTTAATAACTGTACAGTCCTCTGCTTTGGTAACTATTGTCCATGATATAAATATGTAAAAATTGTGTTTCTGTTCTGTGTGCTGTTCTGTTTGTATATGTGTGTTTTTGCTGCTGATACAACCAAATTTCCCCTTGTGGGACAATGAAAGGATTATTCTATTCTATCTATTCTATTCTTCTATCTCCTTGTCTGTGTACTTTCCCCACATGTCTTTCTCCTCGGTGTTGCTCTATCACTCTCGCTCGTTCTCTCTGTCTCTTGTTTCAAGCTTGCGTGTCCCAGTTCATGTCTGTACACGTTTCCTCTTTTATTTTGAAAGTCTTGTTTCCATGTTCAGTGTGTTTAGTTTGCTTCCCCTGTGGCGTCACGTTAATTTGTGGAACTAATTTAAGGAACTGTAACTTATCTGATGTTTCCTCCATGTATAGACAGACACTAGAACTTGTAATATAAATATGATGGAAAGGAATTGTTAGGAAGCCGTGCACTTCAGGGTGCTTTAAAGTTACAAATTTCTCAACTTTCCCAGACAGTTTTTATAAAAACATTCTTGAACTCCACTGAGACAGCTCAACCTATTTACAGTCAAAATATTGTTTCTATCGCTGGCAGGATATTAACTCTGGAAATCCTGGAAGTCTAAAGTCTATAAAGTCTGTAAAGTCTAAACACTTTCATCTGGCTGAATAGATAACCTATGAAGTCCATATAAATCTCCAGCAGCATGCCTAGACGAGAACATTTTTCTTCTTGTAAGACAATACAATATGAAATGAGACCCCTGCCATCCACTCTTTTACTGGAATTAGGTCAACATTTTGTTTACTTTGAAGGATCAAAGTCCAAATGTGCTTTTGTAAACATTGGCCACTAATTTTCAGATTGTGATTAAAAAGTGGTTGTTTTTTGAAATTGTGATTAAAAAGTGTGAATCAATCAACACGACTATGTTAAAAGACCAAGAAACGCAAGCGGTCAGAGTGTTTTACACAGAGTTACACATTTAACTGTGAAGTTAAATGTTTAAATCCATTTCATTTGTACTCTCCACATGTAAGTCCACCTCTCTGTGGGTTGCAGGATTTTTTGAGACCCTCCCTTTTTCCTTCCTCAGATTACAGAGGAAGCAGTCAAGACAGTATTGTGAGGAAAAGTGGAATTCATACGTAACTAGGAACGTTACATAAGGGCACTTTAGTGTAGGTCTGCTGGTGCAAGTTCCAGTGATCGCAGACTGATAAGAACCTGGGTACAAGCACTCAGGGAGCCAGCTTACAAAGATAGAAAGAGGGGCAAAAAGAAACACGTTTTAAAGTGACTGAGGCACTCAGACTTCAGCTGGGAGTTCATTGTTTCTGAGAGGCCACTGAGAGACTCCTGCTCCCGCATTCAGATCTGGGAGGCGACTTACACTGCAGACCTCGAGAAATCAAGAGGAAACAAGGCAGCGCTGCTGTTGGCCGGAATCATGCAAGGAGGAGATAATGACAGTTTAACAAGGAAGTAAACACGCTGACTGTGGGACTGACAATCAGAAAGAACGGGACCATTAGAAGCTGGGATTTATGTGGCTCACCGGCAAATCAGCAGTGAGTGTTTGACACAGACAGCTGAAGGCAGGACCTCGGGAGTTTATTGAAGTTTTTTTTTTTCTTCAATTTAAAAAAGGCAGATTTTAGCTCTTGGTTCTTGATTTCCTTGAGGCACTTTTGGCAGTGTAAAAAATGTCAGAGGAGAAAGACATGACCTATAGCGAGGCCATTCAGAAGGCCAGCTCCACCATCACACGCTTCCCTCTCATCCCAGTCAGAGGAGTGCCTCTCATGAACTACATCGCCAACAACTGGGACAACATCTGGGCTTTTCGTCCCGATCCATCGGACCTCCTCATCGCCACCTACCCCAAAGCAGGTACTCAGAAACAGTGTTAGACACAAAGTACTGATCTCAAGCAGCTTTATTTGCGTGCTTACATTTCTAACACTTTACACTTCCACTCATGGGTATGGAGAAAAATACTGTGCTTTTTCCTTATCTGTTGCAAATTCAGATGTTACATGAAAATATGATTGTATGCAGGACTGCACTGCCAAAACAGCATAGAAAATGAAGCACACTTTCCCTTTTCTCTTTAATGCAGGACTTTAACTTGTGAGGAAATATTTTTCCATTGTGGCGTTAATGCTTTTTTCTTCTTCCATTACTTGATTGTTAAGTAGTTTTTCCACTAAGTCTACCAAAACATTGTGTGTGTGTGTAACTGCTTAAACAAGCAGGCAATAAAGGAAAACACCAGTAACTCTAGACTAATCCTGTAATTACGCCTTCATGAAGTGTGAGAGTTATAATTTAACCAAACAAACAACAAAGACAGACTACTTTTCCTGCCCTTCAGTCTCTGGACTAATTTTTTAGACTGTGGAATCTGCTGTAATGTGGCACCACTAAGTAGCCGGTGTCAAAAAAGACATGTTTGTTGGACAGTTGTTAATGTTTTTACTCAATGTGGTGAGATTTAGCAGTACACCGTTTGATGTCTCTGTCTCATAGGGACTACATGGACCCAGGAAATTGTTGACCTGCTCCTTCACAATGGAGATGCTGAGGCCTGCAAACGAGCCCCCACACCTGTCCGCAGTCCATTCCTAGAGATCTTCTCCCCACCTCCCATCCCTTCAGGTGTGTGTTTTGTCTATGTTTTTATTCTCTACTGTGACTCAGCAGATTTAACATGTAATTGTAGCATGTCAGAACGCACAAAAACAAGTCAAGGAGGAATGTTTCTGTAATGAATCGTTTTTTTCCCACGCCAATCAGAGTCAATGAGTTCTCAACCCATAAGCATATCCTTCTAAAGAAAAGACTTGAACTGGAGTTCTGTAGGCGATCAACAAAAGTTACTGTAGTTGGGTCATTTCAGTGAACGCAGCTGTGCTTTTCCAACACAGATTAGCCATATTTGTGTTTGACTAAACTTTAATACCAGCCAGTTGAAGTTTTACAATGAAGCCAACTTTCAAGCATGTCACGGTGACCTAACAGGCAGGTTTATAACAATAAGTCACAGACAGATCTATAAAAAAGCTGTAGTGTTTTGCTGCCGGGTTTTGGCACAACTGTCAGTGTTACTACTGTCTAAGGAAATTTTAAATGTACTGCGGTGCTAGACTTACCACTATATCCAAACCATTAGATACAAGAAAGAAAATAATGAACTTTACCCTGCCACCCTTTCTCTCCCCTGGACTGTTGACTCAAGAAAACATGCCTGTTTCATCAGGCTCTAATCACTTCAGGTGTTCTTACCTTGATTATCCAGACTTGGTCCCCTACTGTGTTTCTTATTTTTGTCAGGTACATTTTTATATTGTATTTATCCATTTTCAGTAAAAAAGTAAAAACAGGACTTAAATATTTACTAAAGTTTTTTCTTCTTCTTTGAATTCATGCTGCGCTTACGCGGTCCTTCAGTCTTAGCTTGTTGCTAACTAAACTAACAAACGGGCTGCTGATTAGCGTGTTACTAACTTTAGCTAACCCTAGCCCTAGTACCTTGGGTTCAATATCGACACATGCACATATGGCAAAATAACCAGTTTCTCTCATTACATTTCAAACAGGACAGTGGTAACAACAGCAGGCTACGGACAATGTTAAGTTTTACATTTTAAATAGGCTATATACATTTCAATGAAATCAACAGGGCAGTCAAATATCGCTAATTTTACTACAGAGCAAACATCGTTGGAAAACATGTTTTCAACTAGGGCTGCCACAAACGATTACTTTGATAGTCGACTAGTCACCGATTATTTTTGCAATTAGTCGACTAATCAGATCATGCATCCATTGGATGTACAGCGTACAGCTTATTGCACCAGCATGCATCTGCTCTCATATAACTATCATTAGCTTACAGCTTTAAGTGTTTAAGGTATGTGCCAACTAAAAATAAAGACAAGATGATAGTTTATTAAATTTGAATGAAATTTGCAGATTGTTTCAGTGAAGTTTAATAAACTCATTGTTATCTAAAATATAACGGGACACCGGAGTATGTGCTCGAGCATCTCACACTTCTGATAATCAGTTGTCTGCTTGACGTTTATTCAGCTGTGTAAAAACTATAACTTTAATCTCAGCCTAACCGATTTACTCAGGAACAAATAAAATACTAAAAAAAAAGCCAAACAATAACATTTTTAAGTTATCTAAGTGACTTATATATGTTTAACCTGAGTAGCGAAAGACTGCAGTGGGTTTGAAAATGATTTGCCGGAGTCCGGTGTTCTCACGGGCTCTAGTGAGCCTTGCCCTCGGCTAGCTATCAAGCTAGTGGGTAACAGACGTCTCAGAAAACGTAGGAGCGCTTTTGGAAATATGTGGTGTCTTGATAAACTGAGCAGATATTTGAGGTTTACACAGCTACATTCTCGCCTGAAAATATGCTAAACGTTTATTTTGTGACCCAGAAAGAATAATAAGAGTAATATTAAAACTAACTAGCTGCCGCCATTGTTGGAAACTGAGCTGGGCTGCGCTATGAATTCTGGGACACAGCTCCTTCTTCTTCTTCGGGGTTTAACGGCAGCTGACATCCTTGTACATGCGGTGCTGCCATCTTCTGTTTCAGTCCGTTATTACACTCTTAAATTCTACTACTTGTTCCTGCGTCTTTTGTGATCTTACAAAGCAGTCGTCCATGATTTTGATAGTCGACGTAATCGTTACTAGTCGACTAATCGTGGCAGCCCTATTTTCAACACAGCAGGTTACCTGGTGTAATGTTTTTCAGTTAAAAAGAAACATGGTCTGACTCCTACCTAACTATATAAAGAGTAACTGAAAGTTAAATGCAGCCAATATGTCCTGTTTTAAGCCAGGCACTTCCACCTCCACTCTGCTGCCTCTCAGCCACCATTGCTCTGGCAGCAACGGCGCTAGAGCGAGTAGGCGAGAGCCGAGCTGGAACAAACCATTTTGGGAGGGGGGAGGGGTTATCTGTACTTTTGTTGTTAAAATGTTCCATCTCAATTAAGTACTGTATGCTTTTTATACTTTTAGTAGTGTGTCCCACAAACAGCAAATATTTTCAAAAAAAAGTAAGACATCTTTGGGGGTGCTTTGATTCATTTTGGGGGTGCTGAAGCCTCCAAAACTGGGCTAAAATCGCCCCTGATTCAGGTTGGTTATTCAAAGAACAGATACCTGGAAGGCTACATGTTAATGCAAAAGGTTGTATAACAAAACACTGAGCTAAATGACATTACATCAAAATAGCTGAATGATATCATTCTCTTGTAGTAGGCTACTACAAATGATCTTGCAAATACCTCAGAATAAGGCGAAATTAGTTCACAATATGCTGAGTCATTCAGTCATTTTAGTAGAAATCACAACAACAGTTGCTCTGAGATGGCTGGTTTGGTGCTAAGTAAAATTGAATTGAATTAAATGAATACTGCTGTCACATTTTTTAGGAAATTTGCCTAAAGTTAAATGGCTGTCTCAACTTTTTGTCCTGTTTAATGTTATTTTAACCATGTTAAAAAAAAGTAAATTCAACAATGCTAATAAGCAGTTTCCATTGGTTGGAGTATATGAGAAATCATGGAATACATATGTTAAGTTTTTCCTATGTCCAATTCCCTGGATTTATGTCTCAGGTCTTGATCTTCTGGAAAAAATGGATCCCCCGAGAGTTATCAAGACACATCTTCCGTTTCAGCTGGTGCCTCCTGGATTCTGGGAAAACAAATGCAAGGTGAGACTTGTCTATTAGACTTCAGTGACAGTAGAAATCCCTCATTTTATTGCTTCTTACTAGACAGAAAACTCATGCAGCTTGAAGGTAAAAGGTTCATGATACGGCACGTAAATGAGGTGGGAGGAGGTTACGAATGCCATGCTAGACACAATCTCATCAAATAACATGTTCTCTGTACTGTGAATATCTTTTTGTGTTCCTCCTGATCATGTGGGAAGGCAATCTACGTGGCACGCAATGCCAAAGACAACCTGGTGAGCTACTACTACTTTGATCTTATGAATCAGACCCAGCCTGAGCCAGGGCCCTTTGGTGGCTACATCCACAAGTTTATGCAAGGAGTGCGTAAGTACATTTCCCTCTGTGTCCTCATACCCATTCTAAGCCATCAATAGCCCTATATGTTTACCCACCAAAGCAGCGTCTTTGGTTGCCTGGAGACTTTTGTGAACAAAATATGTGATGGTGGATGGAAACTATGACAACTTGTGTAACTGTCTTTTATGCTTGAGTGTTCATGATAAGATTAGTTGCACCCTGAGTGGCTGTAGCGCGCATATCTTGTGAGGATCTGGATGAAAATGTAAACTTTTTAAATATATATATATAAATAAATGGAATATTTCTTCATCATGACAGCCATAAAAAAGCTGCTTCTTTACTGCAGTAAATGCATTTTTGTTAGCTTTCTGCAGATTTCTTTATTTCTTTTGTGCTTTTTCCCACCCTATTTGCCTTGTTAGGAACATAGTTTGCTTTGTAAGTATGAAACCAATCACACAACTTTATTAAATCTCAATGCATTCATTCCAGAGTGAAAAAAAGACTTCCTTAGAAAAAGACTTTGGTTGCTGTAGGGCCATTAAATGATAACTTTTTGAAATGTCTTTATATTAACAATTGGATATATGTTAACTACCTATAAATGAAGTCACTGGGTTGGGTAATGCAAAGTAAATTATTACCTGACTCCTCTCAGCTTGTTGAGAGAAGAGTGTTTAAATAAATATAAATGGTAAATGGCCTGTATTTGTATAGCGCTTTTACTAGTCCCGCCTAGGGACCCCAAAGCGCTTTACACGTCCAGTCATCCACCCATTCACTCTCGCATTCACAAGGTTCACAAGAACTAAACTGATTTCTATCAGTTTAGTTCTGATAGAAATCAAAATCTTGGTGACATATAACCAGTTTGGCTGCTTTGCTGCTGATTCGACTGGAACATATTAAAGCATCTGTGCCAGTTTGGTGAAGATTAGGGAACAAAAAGGTGGCCTTTCATAAAACACAATATGGTGGAAATGTACATAATATGTTTCGTTGGGCTTGATTTATTTAACAAATTTAATGGTCCATCAGTTAATCAGATTCAAAGATAGATCCTTTGTTAATGCGCCCCAGGGCAGCTGTGGCTACAATGTAGCTTGCCATTGCCAGTGTGTAAATGTGTGTGTGAATGACTGAATGTAGTGTAAAGCGCTTTGGGGTCCTTAGGGACTGAGTAAAGCGCTATACAAATACAGGCCATTTACTATTTGTTAATTGTTTGCAGGAAATTACATTGCCATGGCAGCTTAAACACTGACATAAACAATAGTAATTCCTAAAAAAGTTAATAATTTATAAATAAATAAAACACCCAACTAACATGCAAATATGCAAACATTTGGGAAAACTCATATTTTTAGTACTGTGCATTAAATGGGCTTACAGCAGCTGATATGAAGGACCTCCTGAGGAGCTCAGACTGCACTTTGGTTCAGTCAGTCTTTGACTGATTTGCTACTTTTGATAACCTCCAGGGATTGGAGTGGGTGTGCAGGTTTATCAGGTAAAATCAGATCTAAAATCTGGCAAAGTTCAAACATTACATGCATAAACTCATATTCCACCTTGGCTCACTGGTTGCGCTCGACTGCTCAAGGCACAAACATGAAACTTGTTCATAAGAATCAGAGGCTTGTCGGTTTGCCAGGAACTGCAAACATGTACCGTTCATGCAAATGTATACTGATGTGTAAATACACAGCTAACAACTTTTGACCCAAACCTTATTTCTTTATGCTTTGCTTTCAAGGAGCCCTTTAACTTTAAGTGGTCTTGAGCAATAGTTCTTCAGGTTTTCTGAAGGTCTTTCAAAGTTTTCCACTGGCTGCTTTTTCAGTCATTTTAAGTCACAGTACCTCACTATTTTTAAAAGAATATTTTGTTTATTTTGTAAAATCACTTAACACTGATTTATTAATTATTCAAGCACAAAAAGGCACCTAATTCAAGGGATGAACCAGTATTGTATCTACTCAAAACGGACAGCTTCACAAAGAACTGTGTTGTCTTCGTAGCGCTTGTTAAAAATAACACAACATCCACTTATGCTTTGTGAGCTGCCGCTCCAAACATTTTATTAACATCCTTATGCCACACCACAGACCAGTCTTCTTTTATGTGCTCCCCCTTTTTTTCATTAATATTTTTCATTAATATTTTTTCTTTTTTTTTAAACACCATCTGAATATAAGATAAAAACAAACCCAGTTCAATAGTTTTACAGATTAAGCCTAACTGGTCTTTTGACCTTACGCTCTGACCTCTGACCTTTTTCCACATTCCCATGGCCATCTAGTAGTTTCAAGTCAGACACTCTGCATGTGACACATCAACATTTTCATCTTCCTCACCACATTGTTCCTCCTGAAATGTCTCTTTAGTCTTCAGTAAGTTGCGACGGTTCCTTCTGAGCACATAACCGTCTTCAGTTCTTACGTCACATGATCTCGGACCTGCTTCCTGAAGAACAATGGCTTTCCTGCTCCATGCAGTCTGATCTTGGATTCTCACTACATCGTCCTTTGCAAGCAATCCAAGTGCTCTTGTTCCCTTGTCGTATTGCTGTTTTTGTTTCCATTTCAGATGCTCTTGCTTTTTTTATAATTTCTTCACTCTGTTTGCTTTCTGCATAGCAAGGCAAAGTTGTGTGTAGCTTACGACTCATCAGCAGTTCTGCAGGGGATAAACCACAGTCAAGAGGAGCAGTCCTGTAGCTCAGCAGGGCTAAATAGGGATCTGATTGACTGTCTGTAGCCTTCTTCAGAAGCTGCTTGATGATATGTACTCCTTTTTCAGCCTTGCCATTTGCCTGTGGATGTTGAGGACTCGATGTGACATGTTTAAAGCCATATTCTCTTGCAAAATTCTGCCATTCTTTGCAATTATAGCAAGGACCATTGTCACTAATGACAGTTTCTAGAAATCTGCTCTGAAACGTCTTACATGTTTCACACTTTCCGATCATGTTCTCAATGTCTATATTAATACCAGGCCGGTACACAGTGTCTCTAGCCCTCCTTTTACACTTTCTATTCCCAGTTGTCCCTCATGTATTCTTTGAAGTATCACTTGTCTCAGACTATGTGGTATCACAATCCTATTGCCTCTCAACAGCAGTCCATTTACCACACTAAGCTCTGATCTAACATGATAATACTTTGAACAGGACCCTTTGGGCCAGTCTCCTTGGATATTTTCCATCACTGTTTGCAGCTCCTTGTCTACAGCCGTCTCCTCACATACTTGTTTTATCTCCATGGAATCACAAAGTAACTCCCTTAGTGCTGATGTTCTCACTGACAAGTTAGGTATGAATTTTCCAACAAAGTTGATCATTCCCTCTCTTATCTTTCGGGCGTGCAGTGGCTGTAAATTGTGTGTTTAGACACTTTGTTACTAGCAGCCTGTCACAAAGAAAACCACTAATTTGTTCCAATTTCTTTAGCTGAATCTGTGATGATTCTCAAAGAGCTATTAGCTGAAACCTTGGCATAAAATATTTTAAAGAATTGGAGGACAAAAGAAGAAGTGGTAGACAGACCATGACAACAGCCTCATTTTTCAACATGACAATGATCTAAAAAAACACTGCAAACGCAGTAAAAGCATACCAGGATAGAAAAAAACACACAATGGGACACTATAAGTCATGGATTGGCCTCCCCAGAGTCTGGACCTTAACATTACTGGAGTAATGTGGGATCATTTTGACAGAAAACCAAACAAAAGGAAGCCGACATCTTTAAATGTCCTTCAAAAAGCAAGAGAAGTATCTTTGAAAACTACTGAAAGAAATTAAGCTGCCCGTATTGTAGAATAAAAGTGGTCATACCAAATATTGATATTAAAGCTAGTCAGAATGACACATCTGTCAATAAGTCACTATGTATTTTTAATTTCCCTAGTATAAAATAAAGAAATGATGAATTATGTAATCATAATGTCATCACTTTGCAATAATTCATCAGCTCTGCAGTTACACAGCTGTAAAGTCATTAAAGGTGGTCAAGTTTGTCAGTCTCTTATCAGCCGACATTTACTAAAATACCTACTGTCATAAATGTTGATGTTAAGCTGTTAATGAAGCTTTACGATAGCCGTAAATATAAACATACACTCAGCATAAACCTGGACTGGAGTTGGAGAAATGTTTTCATCAAAGCTGCTTGAATGAATGGCCTTTGCTCTGCTTCTACAGTGTCATGGGGCTCCTGGTATGATCATGTGAAAGGTTACTGGCTGGAGCGAGAAAAGAGGAATATTCTGTACCTCTTCTACGAGGACATGAAAGAGGTGAGGAGAACACGTGGATTATAACCAAAGCATGTTGCGCAACCTCCTTCAAAGCAAACGTAATAAACGCAGCGCATTCCTTTGATCTAAAATGTAAAGCTGAGATTGAATGATTAGGAAGCCTTTTTATAGATGCAGATTTAGACCAGCTTCATGTATAAAGGAAAAAAAAGAAAAGTAATGCCGACTGTCTGACATACAGCTGAAAAGAAAGAGCAGATTTTTTGTAAACAATGTGACTACCGGCAAATCTCCTATTTCTGAAGATTTAAAAACAAATGTAGCATACTCTTAAAAGTCATTAAGACATTCAATATAAATTAAAAAAATACTTTGAGATATTGTTCAAAGAACTCTATATATGTATTAGTTGCATGACAGAGAAAGTTGGACAGCACAGTCCTGTGGAAAACACCCAGTGATTCAGTTGCTTGTAGAAGCACCTTTGGCATCAATAACCTGAAGTGAAGGTTTTCTGTATGACCCTATCGGTCTCTCACATCGTTATGGAGGACTTTTGGACCCTTCTTACAGCGTTGCTTTAGTTCATTGATGTTTGCAGACCTTTATTTAAACCCAGGTCTTGCCACAGGATTTCAGTTAGTTTGAGGTGTGGACTTTGATTGGGCCATTCCTTACCTTTATTCTTTTCTTTCCCAGCCCTTTTGTTGTAGATTTGCTGCTGTGCTTGTGACCATTGTCCTTTTGCATGATCTAATTTCAGTGAAACTTTACCTATTGGACAGATGGTTTCACATTTAACCGTAGATTACTTAACAGTTGGTATGAGGTGTTTTCTGTTGATATGCTGTATTTGCAAACCATTTATCGAGGTGCTCACACGTCCTGAAGTTCAGTTAATCAAGTGCATTTAATGAGCTGGCTGCTACCAACTGAAGCAGTAAAGGTGCACTTAGTTTTTCACAGGACTGCACAGAATCCCGTGATAAACATCCTTTTTCACATGACCAGTCAATTCATAAATATCAGCGTACTTTATATTGTAAGCTAAATACCCTGAAGTGTTAGAGAGAGAAACCCAACAGGGCAATGATCTGCTGTGAGCAGTTGTCCACAGTGAGGAGGAAGAACTCCCATTTAACAGCTTCTCCCAATTTGATTTCCATTATGTAATCTCTCCTCACCTGTTTGCAGTGTTTTGTTTATCACTTCTTATGATTTTACTTTTTCCGTTACCTTCAGGTATTTGCTGTTTTCAGTCGTAAAGTGGTGACATCTCATCTTGTTTTATCTGTTTGAACATCTGTAATGAATTTTAAAAATTAATAACCTCCGCACATACTCTGTCACATTTATTTTCCCAGAATCCTCGGCGTGAAGTGGAGCGCATCATGAAGTACCTGGACTTGTCGGTCTCCAACGAGGTCATCAGCCAAATCGTGGAGCTCACCTCCTTTAAAAACATGAAGGAGAACCCGATGGCCAACTATTCCTGCATCCCATCTCCGGTGTTTGACCAGTCCATCTCTCCTTTCATGAGAAAAGGTGCACTATTAAATTAAAGATATGCAGGAAAGTCAATCTCAGTCGCCAGTGAGTGCCTTACACGTCGTGAACACCTATATTTGTCTCAGACACACAAATATCTTCATGTAATAATGTCACAAGGTTAAATTAACTTGTGAACAGTCTGAGCTCCTCAAAGGCAGCAATTACTGCTCTGCTGCCTGTCCTTCAGTGCAGGGGCACCCCCTAGAGGTCCCTGGATTTTGAGCTCCCGCTTCTATTTTATTTATACATCACAACAACTTAACACTCAAATGAATAAGTCTGTTGGCAGATATTAACGAGAGTCGATTTAAAGTTTTGGAGGATTTTTAGTTCAAACAAGCCATTTGAAGCTGTTTGCCTGGGCTTCTGCAACAATTACATGTTCAGTTTTTTCCCCTCACTTTTAACAAACCAGTCATTAAGCATTTAATCAGCACAATATAATTACATCTATAAACAAAGATACATGTTGGGAGTTTTACCTCTGTACACATCACAGTGGATCCTAACTCAAACAGTCAAGATGTAACTGAAATGCAGACGCCCAGGTTTTTAAAAAAGTACGGCGCTAAATATTACAGCTAGTTATACAGATAACCTCACATTTTCACAGGCTTAAAATGAGTTTAACAAACGTACATAATTTTAAAAGGATTGTTTGATAAGTTCTGAAATTTCATGGCCTCAAGAAACTGCTTGTCAATCAATCATCTAATGACTACATATAAAAATGGCTGAAAAACATCCGGAGCAGTTCAAGCTGCAATTCTGCACTTTTTGATTTAAAATCCACAGTGATACAAAATGTAAACAGTGTTTACACGCATGTTGTATGTTACATGTTATAATTTAATAAATGTATTAGCGGTAAATGAGACACTGTGTGGGCATTACATATGACGGTTTTGGAAAACATTTTTTAAGCGCCTGTCAGTTATTCATCAGTGCAAAAAAACAAAAACAAAACAATGATAGAGGCTTTAGCATATATTTTCAAACTTAACAAAATTGTCTTCCTTTTCATATGCAGGTGAAGTGGGTGACTGGAAAAACCATTTCACAGCTGAGCAATCAAAGCTGTTTGATGAAGACTATGAAAAGCAGATGAAGGACGTCGACATACCGTTCAGGACCCTCATCTAATGGGTCCGGGGGTTTCTGGAATTCGCTGTGCAAACCAAAGACTGATGACCATCGCTGAGCCACGCTTAAACAGCAGAAGCGGAAAAAAAAACCCCGTCATGGGCTAAAAAAACCAAAATAGTAGCTATAAAATTACAATGGTTTGACTCACTGTAACACTGTAATCACTCATCCTCGTGGCGTTTCCAGAGGAGGTCATCTAATTGTACTCCCAATAAAAACATGCTCCACAATAAATTCACAAGTTTTTAATCATCACTTTATTGCAGCTTATCAAGTAAACAATATATAAGACCAAAAGTGTTGTGACTGAGTAGACATGCCCATTTTATGTCACGAGACCTCCAACTGAGTCCGCTGACCGCATGGTGCCTATAGAGAGCGCTGGCGGCTGAAAGCAAGTGTTTTTTCTGCCCATATGAAGTCAATTTAAACAACCCTACACCACACTGTACAGAGCCCAGCTAAAGCAGGGAGGCTGCACAAGACACGAGCAACGAAGACTAGAATCAAAGTAATGAGCTGGAAAGTCAGTCATATGAAAATGGACAGAGGACGCAAAAACACAACAGCTGAGAATATCCAAGGTTAACAAAAAAAAAATAACCACCTTTAATACATACTTTACTTCTTAGAATAAAATCTTAAATATTACTGCTTTATCTGGTTAATCAGGATACTTCCCCTCATTTTAATTCAATCTCCTTCCTTATACAGAGACTATTTTTATTGCAGATTTTAAACAAATTTTATTGTTTGTTTTTTTTCACAAGGTTTTTTTTTCAGTCTTTTTCTTCTCTATGGCTCCCCTCTTTGGCTGTGATCTTTCTCTCTCCTCCGCTTTTTTCTCTTCAGCCCTGAAGATCCTCTTCTTCTACATCTCTATTTAACTTCTGTACCTGCTGCAGAGACCAGAGACACATGATTTGGTAAACAAAGGAAAACTACGTGATTTCTCGTGTGATAAGAAGAATGACACTTTGATAGCATCTCTCAAACTTAAAGTGACAGGGCTTCATAAAATTCAGTTTGTGTACAGCTCAATATGGCATGTAGAGGATCAAACGTCTTCACAAACATAAAAACATATTAAAACTACAAAATACAAGCAATGCATCAGAAATGCATACATATAAACAGACACCTGCGCGCACACACACACACACACACACACACACACACACACATACACAGTGCTTAAAAATTTATAAGACCACCAAGGTAGGGGTGGGTCAGCTGCCCTAAATTAACAGTTTTGTTAGTTTACTAAAATATTTTTAAATATTTCTGGTCTGGTTAATCAGCCTTTATACACAAGCCCTTTAATCAAAATGATATTTTTGATGCTAAAAAAATAAATATTCTTGTCATTCGTGTATTTATAAATTTACTGTTTTACAAAATAATAAAGCACATTATTACTTCAAATGCCAGTTACTTACTGAGGACTTTTACATTGCTGAACAGAAAATTAGCTCCAGTGTTTGATTGTTACCCTCACTTAACTTAACTCCAAATGTAAAAACTTTACAGATTTGTAAAATATTTGTGTTTTCTTAAATTTCTTAAGCACTTTATCCGTAAGCAATACATACAATTAAATTCTGCACAAAATTCTGTCAAATATAAACAGAGAAATATGAAAACAAACAAACTTTGACACGACAGAAGCAGAAGGCCAACATGATACTGACAAAGACAAAATGGACATGCTCTATATTTACCAGACCACTAAATGTGGCTGAGCTCGCTCG
Organism: Neolamprologus brichardi; assembly: GCF_056152115.1. Classification (NCBI taxonomy): domain Eukaryota; kingdom Metazoa; phylum Chordata; class Actinopteri; order Cichliformes; family Cichlidae; genus Neolamprologus; species Neolamprologus brichardi. Next base: position 12,630,061 of record NC_142111.1, read on the forward strand.
TAGGCTGTATAGCGATCTATTATTTAGTGGAAACATTAGCTAAATGTCTCATTAAAAAGGTGTATTTTAAGAACTGCTTGAAATTATTGTTAGACTTGAAGGTAGGTTCCAGAGTTTGAGGGTTTAAACATAAAAAAGCTACATCCCCAATTTGTCTTCATAAGGAGAACAAAGAACTGTTTCACAGTATGACTTTCTTTCAGAAATATAAGCTAGTTTAAGAAGTTTAAGACAATTTAAGCCTCTATTTACAAGGGAGAGCATTTTAAATGTGGGGCTTACTTTATGAAAAAGTCGCTGTTATTATTTATAAGCTTCTTATAAACATGTAATAAATTATTTTATTGCAGCTCTATAGGAAAAAACTACACATAATGCTAACAGTAAAACAGGTTAAGAGTAAAATCTGTTGACAAAGGGAACAATTAATACTCACACAGACCTTTTATCTGCTTACAGCTATATCATAAAGTGTTAAGAAAAAACTTTTGTTTAATGTTTATATAATGATTATAAAAGGTAACCTTGGTGAGATACAAAGTGATCTACTCACCCGCTCACGGTGATCTCATGAAGAAAAAAACAAAAACCAATAAACAGAAACCTCACACAGATCAACACACTCAGGGGTCTCCCCATACAGAAGTCATGATACCCAATGTTTTTCAATTTATTTTTCAATGAATGAGTAGTGAGGAGACCCCGGAGGTCATAGTGAGTCTGATAACAGCTTGAACACATTGAAATAACAACAAATACACAAACAGACAAACAGTCTCTACACAGTGCTAGCTACACACTGCAGTGTGAGCCTTGGAATACCTTGGTTTAGTTACAGGTTAATGGTGATGGGTTGGCTGAATTTAAACTGGAAATGGACAAAAACAAAAGGGTTACGTGAGTTAATGATGAATGGAGAGAAGTGAAATTAGGCAGATTAAAAACACAGAATCAAGCCTGATTGAATTAAAATGAAATTAGATAAAGGCTAGGTTAATTTTACTAAGTTAAAATATTAATAAATACTCTGAAATGATGATGGTAGTAATGCATGAATGATTAAGTAAAACTATTATCTGTTATCTTAGGAACTGGGACAGATCTCTGTTTATTTTTGTTCTTGTGGATTTATAAAAGTGCTGCTTACCTTCAACGTAGTTGCGGGCGACGAACTTCAGCACCTCATCAATGGCAATGACGGGGAAGGAAAGTTTCAGGACCACCATCCACTGCTCCACTGACAGATGGGTCAACTTGAAGATCATCTGGAGAGGAAAAGAATGGAAGTCAGATGAAGCTGAACCCCGTGGAGGAAATCCACATAAACTAGAGCTTCTAAAACAAAAGATATTTTCAAACTGAACTTCTGACTCACAGGGAGAGGGTCAACATAGATGATCATGAAGTGCAGGGACATAGACAGGGTCATGGCAGAGAGCAGCCAGAAGTTGCTCCATGGGGGCATGCGCACCAGAGACTGATTCTCAGACAAGCTTGAAGAGGAAGAAGAAGAAGAGACGTGAGAGCAGAATATATCTGTTGCATGAAGAAACTTCTTTTTTTTTTTTTTACAAGCTACATCCTCCTCTATCACATTCAAAGAAGTACCTGTTAAGAGCATTGCACATCTCAATGGTGACCAGTACAGACAGGGCCATGGTCATGGGAGGAGCAGCCTCAAAGATTTCACATTCCAGGCCTTCAAAGTCCTCGTTCTCATCGTGGCACTGCATGAAGTGTGACTGCACAGATAGGAAGTAAGATCAGTAAATGTCTACATCTGTGTTTAGGGGAAAGCAACAGGAAACAGAGAAAAACACTCACCAACTGATAGTAGGAGACCCCGGGGCCAGTGGGGTCGTAGATGAACCACCAGGCAGCGCCAGCAACGGTGGCAGCACCGACATATCCTGTTAGTGTAGGTGGATCGTGTCAGTGTAGACAACTGTTGTACCTACTTTCAATCAAAATCCATCCAAACTCACCCAGTTCCACTTACCACCAATGGCCATGTATCTGAAGAACAGCCAGCCAGAGATCAGAGGCTCCTTGGGGGAGCGTGGGGGCTTGCCCATGATGTCCAGATCAGGTGGGTTGAAGCCCAGAGCAGTGGCGGGCAGACCATCAGTCACCAAGTTGACCCAGAGCAGCTGGACGGGGATCAGAGCTTCGGGCAGACCCAGAGCAGCGGTAAGGAAGATACTGAAGGAGGGTAATGGGACAGCTGAAGTTAAGCCAGAGACAAAAAGAAAGATGTGTCGCAGTACAGAGTGTGTGTCAAACAGGTCACTCACCAGACGACCTCACCGACGTTGGAGGAGATGAGGTAGCGGATGAACTGCTTCATGTTGTTGTAGATAGCTCTGCCCTCCTCAACAGCAGCCACAATGGAAGAGAAGTTGTCGTCAGCCAGGACCATCTCAGAGGCAGACTTGGCAACGGCAGTGCCAGAGCCCATGGCGATGCCGATCTCGGCCTTCTTCAGGGCAGGGGCATCGTTCACACCATCACCAGTCTGCGGTTGGAGGAGATGAAGTATGCATTAGACAAACCAACCACCAGACAACACTTCAACACAACCTCTGTGTCGGTAACAGGTTTAGTTTGCATCCTGCACCGCTGGGCTCTTACCATGGCAGTGATGTCATCATAACCCTGGAGGAACTCAACGATCTTGGACTTGTGGGACGGCTCCACACGGGCAAAGCAGCAAGCCCTGCGCACAGCCTCGGACTGCTCATGGAGAGGCAGATCATCAAACTCACGTCCGGTGTAGGCCCTGCCGGAGACATCCTCGTCCTCGCCGAAGATGCCAATGCGACGGCAGATAGCGATAGCAGTTCCCTTGTTGTCACCTGACACATGGAGAAGGAGAAAATGAGTGGAAACCTTGTAAAAAGGACAGTTTCCGGAGAATAAAAAAAAACTTTGTATGATTGTGTATTAGCAGAACAGAAAGATCAGGTTTTCTGATGATAAGAATGGTATAATAAAAAAGCTCTCCATGACACTAACCAGTGATCATAATGACACGGATTCCAGCAGCTCCGCACAGCTCAATTGAGCCAGTGACCTCCTTACGAGGGGGATCCAGCATACCCACACAGCCAACAAAGGTCAGGTCCATCTGAGGGGAGAAGGAAACAAATCAATCAAGTTTTTACATGTTATCATGGCTGTATCTCCAGGTTTCAGTTCAGTCAGGATGTCTAACCTCATAATCGGCAAACTTGGTGGAGTCCTCAAGGTTCATCTCCTCCAGCTTCAGTGGGGTGTCACGAGTGGCCAGGGCCAGGCAACGCAGGGTGTCACGGCCAGTACCCCAGTCCCTGATGACAGCCATAATCTTCTCCTTGATGGCGTTGGTCAGAGGCACACGGGTGGTGCCGACACGCACATAGGCGCACCTGTCAATCACACCCTCAGGAGCACCCTAGGTATGAAGCAGGAAGATTGTAAAGGCGGCACAGAGACAAACAATTTCGGCCTGTTCTTTAATATTTATTCCGTCTGCTACAAATTTTTCTTTTTTAAAGGAAAAATGCAAATACCAACAGAATTAATTTTTTAGGAACTTCTACACCAAAAAGCTGAAGATGTCTGCTTTAAGCTACTACATTTCAACTAAATCATTTTAACAGAGTGCAACTTGTAGTAGAACAAAAATGACTTATGAAAGATATGAATGACTTTAAATCCAGAATTTTATTACATTTATCATCTTTAGTTGTATGTTGCGTGTTAACAGGCCAGCTTAGCTTTGTTGTAAAAACAGACATCGCAAGCAGGGAGTGAATCTACTAACAAACCAGGGGACACTGAATGCTCATAAGATAATTAGATGATTGCTATGTTGCATACAATAAGATCAGAAACGAAAGGTTTGAGACCAGAACGTCATGAGAAAAGCGATTAATGGTGATGGATGATGTGCTTTCTCATAGACCTTTACACAACTGGATCAGATGAGTCACCCCCTGCTGGCCATTAGAAAGACTGCAGTTTTCAGAACCCTAGTCCATCTTTTATCCCAAACACTGTGACAACAGGTAAGAGTGAACTGACCTTAACAAACATCTTGGGACCACCTTCACCTTTACCAGGAGTGCAGTAAACAGACATGGACTTCCTGTCACGGGAGAACTCCAGAGTGAAGTTCTTCTTCATGAGCTGCTTGATCACCTATTGATCGATATATATGTTTTTACTATAAAGCAGTAAAAACTCTCAAACGTAACTTCAGCTTACTACAATGGTTTTCATCAGCGAACGGCAAACGTAAATCGCCTTCATTGCTCCACAAATGAAACGAGCTGACTTACTGAGCAGCATGCGTTGGCTCTCTCAATTCTGGACAGGTTCTTCACGTTTGAGTTGAACACGTTCATCTTCTCAACCAGGCAGCACAGGGCGGTCTCAGTAGCCTCACCGACCTTCTCATAGATCTTCTTGGACTACAGAAAACAAGAAATGAAGGAGAGAATTACTTTCTCTGCAGGTAGTAAAGTCGAATTGTGGCAAATAAAAAGTGTGGCTTTCCGATTTTACCTCGTTGTAGTCCAGAGAGGAGTCGTTGCACAGGGCGCAGATGGTAGCCAGCTCAACAAGACCGTCGTGTGAGCTGCAGTTGACCTTGGCACCACCCTGGGAACTGATAGGAGGAAATTGCAAACAAATTAGAGCTGGTTTTTCTGAGTTTGATTGGCTACACTGAACGACGATACATGGCAATAAAAGCCAACTTACACCTCGCCCTCTGGGGTATACTTGGAGCCAGAGATATCAAAGGCATCGAGGTCAACGTGGTCCCCATCAACAGTCTTGACAATAAACATCTGCAGGGGAGGAAACAAAGACAGTTTTTGCACATGAAGGAGAGTTCATGAAAGCTGTCTAAAGTACACTTTTCTTCATTGGTTAAAAACCCACCTTGGTCACACACATCTGGTTGGTGGTGAGGGTGCCAGTTTTGTCGGAGCAAATGACGGAGGTGCAGCCCAGGGTCTCCACAGAGGGCAGGCTTCTGACAATGGCATTCTTCTTGGCCATACGGCGAGTACCAAGGGCCAGACAGGTGGTAATGACAGCGGGCAGACCTGAGGGACATTAGTGAAAAACTGAGTGTGACAAACAAGCAGTGGAGTGGGAACATGTTGTTCTTTCACTGTCTTTTCTGTCCTCACCTTCAGGGATGGCAGCGACAGCCAGAGCAACAGCGATCTTGAAGTAGTAGACAGCACCACGGATCCATGAGCCTCCATGGACGGGGTCATTGAAGTGGCCGATGTTGATGGCCCAGACAGCAACGCAGATCAGGGAGATGACCTTGGACAGCTGCTCGCCAAACTCGTCCAGCTTGGCCTGCAGAGGAGTCTTCTCCTGCTCGGTGGCAGCCATCTGGTCACGGATCTTGCCAATCTCAGTGGAGACTCCAGTGGCGACAGCCACACCAATGGCCTTGCCGGCAGCAATGTTGGTACCCTACAGAGGAAAAGCGAGGAAGAGAAACCAGGTAAGGCTAAGGAAATGAAAGGACAGGTGAGAGAAATAATTATTCATAGTAACAGGATATACTGACAGAGAAAAGCATGTTCTTCTTGTCCTGGTTGACAGCTCTGAGGTCAGGAACAGGGTCAGTGTGCTTGATCACACTGACAGACTCACCTGAGAGTGAAATCAGAGAATTAACTCAAAACTGCCAACGGAGAAAGGACAGAAAAGGATGTAGTGCATGATTTTCTTAAGAAGCTTACCAGTCAGGATGGACTGGTCAACACGCAGGGTGGTGGACTTAATAGAAACAATCCTGATGTCAGCGGGGACTTTGTCACCAACTGTGCAAAGAAGAGAAGTTATCATTAACATTTAGTGAACTGTTAGAGAACACATAAATAACTTTCTTACTGACATTAGAAAGAAGTTAAAAACAACCATGGGGACTGTGTGTGAAAAACGTTTCCTACTTAATTATGTTGGCACCTCCATAACATCCAAATGACTGCAATAGTGCCAAATAGTTCAATTCATGTCACTCATTTATTAAAACTGAATTCAATCAAAGTGAAATATAATACTACCACCGCTAATACTATGAATAGCTCCTAAAATAGGCACCGAATGCTCAGACAACTTGCTAAATTTCTATACTTAATCCACGGATTTCATAATAGTGCAGAACTCTAAATGACACATGCTTTGACCAATCAGAGTGAAGCACACGTGGTGAGGGGGGGCAGGGCAGCCAGCTAGAGTGGCAACAGGTGTGCACTGACAAATGAACAGGAGTGGCAACGGCAGCGAGGGAAGAGGCAGTGCGGCAGGTGCTCGTGGGGGTATTTATACTCATAATTTTGTTTTCCTACAGTCAGCATGTTTTCGCTGCGGCGTTACTCTGTCGTGCTTCATTCACGCTGCCTTAAAAAGACACAAGGCTCTGACATCAGCCTTCCTCGGGCACATCTATCCTGAACTTGTGTCTGCCTTTCACTCCCTGAATAGAAATGCAAGGAACTCTGTGGAAGCATCTTCACAGCTTCACTGTAATTAGACGTCGAAGAGTATTTGATACAACAGGTTGTGAGTATTCCCCGGTTGAAAATATATACCGAGCCCCCCGACAGACCGTTTAAAAAAAAAAAAAAACACAGACTCCCCATGTGGAACCTCGACATCTCTTACCAGACACTTCCACAATGTCTCCAGGGACGATTTCCCTGGCCTTGATCCTCTGCACACTCTTTCTGTCAGAGCGGTAAACTTTGCCCATCTCGGGCTCGTACTCCTTGAGAGCCTCGATGGCGCTTTCAGCATTACGCTCCTGCGGCAAACAGACACAAACTCTCATTAAGAAGAGAAGAAAACGGGATCTGCTTAAAAACTGCAGACAAATAAAAGTAAAATCTTTGTATCAAAGGATACAGAGACACCACACGGATGTCCACATGTGTGTTCATCCTCGTTTGAATGTAAACTATACTAATTTTGTCCTTGGTCTGGCACTGGGCATGTCCTCTAAGAGGCTTTGAGTTATTACCCACAGCAATTACACCCGTTACTGATGTCACATGAGTAGGTCACATCTGTTATCTGAAGTGGTCTGGTCCATATTAGGTTTCAGGAGAATTTTTATGGTGGGTTTTCTTTTTAGAGATGTTTTTTTAATTCAGTGTGGAAAGTAGTGCAAGAAAATAAACTCATTTAGGGAAATGTGATCTGGGATGATCTTTGATTAGCGGGTTGCTAATGTCAGTTCTTTAGATGCGGAAAACAGAAGGGAAGCAGCTGATTTCAACACTTGGCATGAACACGATGACAGCAATGTTCCCCCACTGAGTGATGCCTGACAGCAGTGCCACACACTTATTGGCATGTATGAAGAAGAGCATGACTAAATGTCTGCAGTCAAAACAACGCCAGATATAACGCGTTAAATATTTTAAAAAGTCATAATATTATATAAATGTTTTCATGCTTGCACATAAGATCGAGTGAGCGCTGATGTACATTTCAGATTTAAGAGTTTGAAAATGCGAATTGAGAAACCAACTCTGATGACAGAAAGTACACAGGTTCCAGTTACTGCCAGTGTAATGGATACCGCTTATTGCTCAACGACCTGGGCCTCATTACTAACCTGCCACACGCCAACAACGGCGTTAGCGATGAGGATAAGAAGGATGACGAAGGGCTCCACGAAGGCAGTAACGGTCTCCTCACCTTCCTCGAACCAGGCCAGCACCTGTGGTGAGAGCATGGTTAGTGCGGTGGAGACCACAGTGACAGTGGGCTATCCTGCTCCTGAGAACCAGCGGGCCGATATCTCTTAACAACAAAATGCTTTTCATTTATTTTTCTTTTAAGCTGAACTAAAAACCTCTAACAAGTATATAAGCTTGTACAAATGTGTTAGTGGTTGTAGAGATTGCCATAAAGGGGGGTAGGTACTTATGGGACTTTTTATATTTGTATGAATTCAGTGTTTTTATCTATATAAGTTGCATGATTAAAAAAAACCATGTAAACAATTTTAAAAAAAGACAGAAAAGAAATGCACAATATTTTTAAATATATACCTACACAGACATTTTTTAGACCTTTTCATCATTTACATTTAGTCATATTTTGGTCTTTTCTTTTCCTGTACTGAGGCTTTTATTTTGATAATAGCTGTGTAAAACTCTTAATATGATTTCAGATTAATCTCAGTGTCCTAATAGCTCTTCACTCCTTCTGACTTAAAGTGTCTTTCTAAGGAGGCCCTTCGTTCCTTCTTCAGGCCTGACCTTTCCCGAAGGATTCAGTTTCTCTCCTCAGCTTGGGGCTTTCTTAAAATAAACCCTTACCCCTCTGCCCCCCTATACTTCCTCGAGCCCCCCCATCTCTCACTGGCTCCTCAATATTCGCCTTCTAAGGCCATCATGACAGCTGCCCGAAAGGGTGATGCTGGCCATAGCAATTAATACACCTCCTAGTAGACTTCGCAATTGGTCTCCCTCTTCTCAAGTTGTCGTCCTCAAAAATACATAGAGGGGCGGAGGGGATGGGAAGCTGTCTTGACAAAGTGGCCATAAAGTAGCGCAAGTAACTGCAGCATGCTTGCTTTAGTGGACTGGTTTGTGTGATGGACTAAACTAAATGCAATCACCTTTTAAGTTGACTCTTAAGAATGTGTGAGGGGCCAGAGATTACATCTAAACATGTGAAATGATTAGCTGGATGTTATCTTAAACCTGAAGAATGTATTCTTGTTAGTAGTGCTATTAAACTTGGAACCTGTCCACAAGTGTTAGTGCCTTGCTTCATTTGTTGCTGCTGCTATTATGTCTACTACAAATACTCCTCCTGTCACTTAAGCTTAAAATGCACATGACAGGAATAGCTTGTTTACTTACAAAGGAGATGCAGGCGGCCAGAAGCAGGATCCTGACAAGCAAGTCCTCAAACTGCTCAATGACCAGCTCCCAGATGCTCTTACCTGCAGGACAAGGACACAATCAGTGGATAATAATCACCTCATTAAGCGTGCATTAGAGTGTATTTGTGTGGTTTAAGTTTGCACACTATGGTATGGATTTGTGATTGACCAACAATCTTCAGTGGCAAGTGGGATGCAATTATCTTGTGGTGATTAAATTACACAATCAAAATGCTGCCTGCTTGTTTTGACTGAAGACCTTTTGAGGTCAGTGAAGTCACGCCAGTCATTCTCTCTGGGTGATATCAGGTGTCTGGAAGCTCTTGTTCACATTTAAACATGCAGTAAATGTGTTGAAGGAACACTTACCCTCCTCAGCGGGCAGCTCTGGAGTTGGACACCAAAGTGAAGGAGGTGGAGACAGAAAGAGAGCGGGGTGAAAAGACAGTCAGTTAAAGTGTCTCACGATCGTTATTAAACATTATTAAACATTATCAGCAACATTATGATGGAATTACACAATAAATGTGCCCTCTAGTTTATAAAAACATCCACCTTTTCAAAAATCCTCTGCGTGCTTCCCATTTAATAACTTAAGCTCTACAACTCAGTGGCTTAATTAAAAACACATTGTGTTGCTTAATTATTTCAGGAGGACCCAGCCTACTTTGATTTCCAGTCAAAGCCTGTAAAACCTCTGTGAAAGTGCTCGACTGTTTTCACAAAAAAATTCAATTAATAAAAATGTAATGACTGCTTACTAAGTGTTGTAAAGCAACGTCACAGTGAGTGCAGGAATATGACTGCTAAAATAACTGTAATACATTATTAAGCAACTCTTGCCATGGAATTTGCCTTCCATGTAGTTATTGATTAGCAATCATATTCCCGATCACTTAGTCGTAAGCCGTCTGAGGACCTCCCCATTTGATCCGGCCTAAAATTATCCACACCTCTTGCTATTGCCCACACCATATATCACCCAGGAAGCTTCCTGAGCCATCACCTGTCTCTCTCGCTCTCCAGTCATCTTCTTTGGCTATCTTTAAATAGCTCTTCAAAGCCCTCAAAGTCTCTGCTTCTCAATGTCTCTGCATTTTTATCAGCTGCTGCGACTGCACTCTAAAAAAGCTTTAACCCAGCCCTGCTAACTACAAGCAAGGCATGAAACTCCACTGGTGTTGACTAAGGAAGACTTCCAGAACTTATCTTAGCAAAAGCTGTGGTGCTTTGTGGAATATTCTGAATGCAAACACTGAGATGTTTCATTGACAGTTAGTACATGGGGTTTTCTTCCTTCAGTAGGCTTCCCACCCATCCCCAATGCCCGAACTCTCACCATTGAAGCCGTATTTGTCCAGGTTCTTCTTGAACTGGTCAGGAGTGAGACCAGTGTTCTCGTTCACCGAGAAGTAGCCCAGGCATTCTACCGGGGTCTTCGCGTGTGCGTTCTCCATCTTCTCTGGATAGACAAGGGATTGGCCGACTAACCGTGTCTAGCCGCGCTCTTTGACTTCTTTGTTGTTCTCTGCTGTTTTCACCCTTGGTCCACCACCCTCACCTAGACGTGTGGCACCCTCCAATTCAGGAGTGCTGGACTGACAGAAAGAGCGAATAAGTGCATGCATGTTCAGGGATTTATATGACTACAAGGCCTGTGATTGGTGGGGACCCGGTTATTACACGCCTCCAAATTCCAGCGTCTGTGCTCATGGTAAGGGGTGTGAGGGTGGAGCTCGGGGTGGAGCAACGGGGAGGTGAGATGGTGGACTTGGACAGAAACTCAGGAAAAGGCTTGGATCTGGAAAGGAGGCAGTGCAAGAGAGAGAGAGAGAGAGAGACGGTGCAGGGGCTTGCGGGGGAGTGGGGGTGAGGGTGGAGGCGATTTGTACCATGGATGAAAATGAGATCTGTTTTTGGAACATGCATGGTCAGTGGAATAAGACGAAGGGAGAAGGTGAGAGAGCGAGACAGCAGATCATCCAGAGGGGTGCAGGGGAGGGGGGGTGCACATTGAGTGACGGCTCAACTGGTTTTTGCTGAGGAAGGTGGACGAGCCAGAGACACACAGGCTGAGACATTGAAGAAGGGAGATGGTAGACAAATAATTTAGTACAAGAATCATCTTGCATTTCTACCAACAGAATAAAAGTCCGACAAGTCGGCACATTTACACTTCACAGTTCCATCGGGCGAGCTCCGTACACCAGAGCTGCATCATCTGCTGCCACCAACATGTGAACAAGCATGTGAAATAACACAGACACCAAGCCTGATGATCGACCTGGTTGAGTAAGACATGGGAACGATAGTGGAATGAAGAAAGTGAGCGTGTAGTAGAGGAATGGGCGCCGAATGCCAAGAGGACGGCCAGCGTGTCATACTATCCCGCCACAGAGGAGAAGCCCCGGCTGCAGATACAGGAGGATCGAGTTTTATTTTCTTTTTTTATGAGCAATGGTTGGCAGCAGGTTGATATGGCACAGCTTAAGTAGATGTGTGGCTGATGATCCCACCACAACTGTTATTCAGTGAGTCACAATGGCCTCTTGTGGTGGAAGCAGAGCATCAAGTTTATTACAGCTAATATGCTCCTTTTTCCCCCCGCCTCATGGTTGAGGGAGATCAGCTCATACATTTTTAAGCCATAAATCTGCAGGTTAACTGAGGATGTGTATATATTTCTTTTATTATTTGTTTGCCTGCCTCTGAAAACGACACGTCACTACATCTTTATATAATGAAAACCTTTTCCATAAATCTGAGTGTTACGATGTTGAGCACGGATCTATTGATTTACTGTTTGTTATAACAGCAGTAAAGACGCTGCGGGGCGGTGTGGAGTCCTCTGTGGACAGGAATCTGTGCTGCTATTCATAATCAATAAAATAGCAGGTGCTGGAGTGCGAGCAGCAGTAATCATTGCTCAACATGTTTAACGGCTACTGCAGAACTGCTTTAGAGTAAACAAAAATAACCAAAAGATTTTGTTTTGTTTGACATTTTAAAAGATGTTCATGAGTTGTGCATATGATTTCTTTATCGCTATGCAAAGACACAAATTGACTCCTGTATTTGTGCATGCATTTTGCTACCTCAGTTAAAAACACACAAAACATCCTCGGTGATTTACATTTAAATAAAACAGAATCCAATCATTTGCAAATTTTATAAACCCACATTTCATTCACACTGAAACATAGAAAAGATTTCAAATGTTTAAACTGAGACGATGTATTATTTTATGAAAAATATTAGCTCAACACATCTCAAAAAAGTTGGGACACAGCCATGTTTACCACTGCGTAGCGTCCCAGCCACTTTAACAACAGTCTGTAAACATCTGGGAACTGAGAAGTTGGTGGACTTTTGGGAGAGAAGTGTTGTCTCATTCTTGTCTGATAGTGCAGCGGCCCCCAACCGCGGTACCCGTCAGTAAGCCGTTTGGTAGCGGGCTGTGAGAGTTGAGGCTAGGGTGTGAAATTTATGGTTTTCTGGGTTTTTATTGTTAACTCGGTTTCCCTGGGTCTTTTGCTGTGTATTTGGGGATTACACAGCAAAAGGGGCGATCGTGGCTCAAGAGTTGGGAGTTCGCCTTGTAATCGGAAGGTTGCCGGTTCGAGCCCCGGCTCGGACAGTCTCGGTCGTTGTGTCCTTGGGCAAGACACTTCACCTACCGCCTACTGGTGTTGGCCAGAAGGGCCGATGGCGCGATATGGCAGCCTCGCTTCTGTCAGTCTGCCCCAGGGCAGCTGTGGCTACAACTGTAGCTTGCCTCCACCAGTGTGTGAATGTGTGTGTGAATGGGTGGATGACTGGGTGTGTAAAGCGCTTTGGGGTCTCTAGGCGGGACTAGTAAAAGCGCTATACAAATACAGGCCATTTACCATTTACCATTTTGATTAAATCTTCCTTTTTTTGGTACTGGTACTGGTTTTATTTTGTTGTATTTATCCGCGACACCTTAAAGGCCAGTCTGTGACAATATTTTCGGACATAAACTGGTCCGTGGTGCAAAAAAGGTTGGGAACCGCTGTGATAATGGAATTTAGCTGCTCAACAGTCCTGGGTCTTCTGTCTTTCATCATCGACTTTCTGAAATACATAAGGCCTTCCCTTCATACATTTTCTATGTTCTACTGTGAATTAAATGTGCGTTTAAGATATCTGCAAATTATTGGATTCTATTTTTATTTCCAGATCACACAGTGTCCCAAGTTTCTGGAGTTTTGATTATATAGAAATCCCTTTATATAAATATAATACAGTTATATACATTTTATAATTAAATGTCAGTAAAACTTCCTGTTTGTGTATGACATAATCACAAGGTCATATGTATTGTCTTCAGCATTAACCCCTTTTATTGGACAACATTAGCTTCTGTTGCTGCTTCACAGACAACCTGTGAAATTGGAATCCATGTTTCCCATCAGCTTCTGGTGGCCACCTGCCACGTGGACTTCTTATATGCTGCCCAGAGTGCACATGATTAAAATTATAATATTTATTTTCTAAAGTGTGATGATAAATATGAGAACTTATGTTCAGACACGTAGAAAAGTCTTACCAATGAAGTTTAACTAACAGAGAGATTAGTTTCATGTCATAATACTTTGTGTTTCTGGACATATATAAGACATTGTATTTGCTCGGATCTGCCAGCGTCTTATATCCGCTTCAGCAAGTCGTTCACTGAGCCTCAGCTGTCATATTCTCATCGTGACCTCTGAGATTTCGGGGTTGCGATAGGGGTCGGCCTGTCAGTGTCTCCCTCAGGCAGAGCAGTGACATTTAACTCAATATCCCAGAAGGATAAGGTTTCTCCTTTGCTCCCTCCCCATCTTCCGCCTCTGTCCACGACTGCGTGTGCAGGGACTACTACAGCGTAAACCCTGAAAGCTGGGACACCCATCACCTCAGACTCCCACTCTGGCGCTCGCACGCCACGCCCATGTGCCAGGCTGAGGGATCACCATGTGCTAGGCTTAAACCATCAAGCCCCCGCCTCTGACCTCCTCCACTTGTGAACTCTATACATGTTCCCAGATCTGTAGTGTTAAGCACCGGGGTGGTGCAGCTGGCCATCTTATGCAACTAAGTCTGTCTCTGCTGACTTGCACGCCACAAGCAAAGGGAAAGGGACAAGGTGATGTTTGTCACCTAAAGATATGGAGCCAGGAGACACCAACATGCCTCCTAAAGAAGATTACTGCCATTAACACGACATTCTGTGGAGTGCACACTGTATGCTGATAAATATCATGCATCTGGGAGACATAATGAAGTGAACCAAACATTTTCACAGACGTCATAACAATCCTTTAACGACTGACTGGAAAGGCAGGGCAATATCAATGAGATTTTTTTTTATATAACTTTTTTGTCTGAAAACTTAGACATCAATCAACAACTAATGAAGCAACATCAATATTACTTCACAGTCATTCATAAACTGTGGATTTGTTTTAATGCAAACTAAATTAGTGTACCCTGAAGTTCTTTGGACAACTTAAAATGTAATAGTACGGGGCATGTGTGGTATTGACAGCATGGACATAATTAGTGCTGAGCAATAAGACTCTTGATAAAAGAGCTACAGCGTGGGTGTTAGGTGGATACTTGTTACAGCATTAGCTAATAGTAATAATAGAAGTGGCAGCTGAGTCTCTGAATCCGGAATTCCTCTTGGGATATAAATAGAGCAGGTGACACTGTGCTGCTGAGCATGGCACCACCACAGCTTTGCTGCTTTTTCATTTCAGAACACCGGATCTTCGATTTGGGCTTGTTAATCAAATTTTTGGCAGGAGAAAAACATGAAAAATGGGAGTGTCGGGACACACTTCGACTCGGCAGTGTGATCAGTATCTATGAGGTAAACTGGGCCAAAGAGTTCCCGGTTGTTCGCACCATTCCACACACTTAAGGCTGTACTATATAAGCCACAGGGGAGCTGACAGGAAAGTGAGCCTGTTGATCAAAAGTGGCTTTCATTTTACTGGAGTCACTTACATGGCTGGTGATGCATTTTTAGAAGCCAAATGGCCCAATTTTACTGGGACATTTAGGAGTACCCAGCACATGACCCCAATAGTTTTGCAGATTTAACTTGATAATGATATAGAATGAGTTTAAGTGTGATCCACTGTTTATCCTCGGGTAAGAATCTTGTCACGCTTTTCTGTGTTGATCATATATAGCATGAATGCAAAGCTTTAAACTACACTGGTTTAATGTTACATAGAGGCAATGTTGCAGGGTAATTGATTCATAAGAGAATACTTCATTTCCTCTTAATTTGATACAATAGAGGAGAAAACAAGTTAATGTTAATTTTATACCAGCCAAAATCCAAAGTACAGCTTTCAATACTTTTTCAAGCTCTTCATTCTGTTTTTAGAAAAAAAAAAAAACTGAGCTGCAGATCTGCACTTCTACAACTACTATTACTGATTCACATTTCAAAGTAATCATGTAACTCGTACTCAATCTCGGTGCAGCATTTCAATTGGCCCACTATCTGAAAGAAGCTGCTTCAGCTTCCTTTCCTTTTAGCCAGATTGCTTCTGATTGGCTGCCCCAAGCAAACAAGTTTAAGCCGCAGGTGGGCGGGGCTTCTGTTCTACCAGCCAGAGCTTTGCGCTTGAGATGTTCATACTATGCATATGTCCCCTCTCTCTCTGTCCTCATAATGAGCACTGAGCTTCTGGCTCACTTGCATATATGCCGACTCATTAATCAAAATAACATTTTTATTGCTAAAATATAATTAATGTTGTTAGTCATCAATTTTCAGATTTACTGTTTTACCAATAAAAAGGAAGAAGAAGAAAATAGTAAAGCATGTCATGTTAACTGCAATCCTTGTATAATTCCTGACTTAAATTTGGGTTAAAAAACGTGAATTCAGTAATTTTTTTTTATCCACAGATTTTTGTGTTGTTAAGCACAGTATAACAACAACTAAGAGGAAAAAAAACGGTAACGTCCCCTTTAAAAAATATTATTTTGGGGGTGTAAAACAGTGGCACTTTTTCAATATAAGTGAAGACCACTATCAATTTAAGGAAGCATACTTTTTAGGTTATACAGGCATATTTTTATAAATGGCAATTCCTTTGGCATTTTCATAACAATTTAAACAGAGTTTTACTGCTGTCTCGTAAACAAAATCCTTCTGGAGTTTTATAGTAGGACCCATAAATTAAACAGGTTAGTATTCCAGCCCAGCATAGCTGCATGAATGAGTATGTACAGTATTTGATATCATCTGAAAGATGAACTCTTAAAATCCATAACACCTTCAACATCTCGTCTATTTTGAGGAGGGGACTCTTATCTCACCAAGACACTATTTTTGAGTTGACTGCTGCAGCCAAAAAGAAAAAGGGTCCTTACCTATAATGAACGAGTATTTTTTAGCTTTTTTATTTTTTATTTTTTTTTAACCAACACGCATCAGGAACAAGGTCACATTCTGTTCTCAAGGCTCATTGACCAACAGAGAACTCGGAAACATGATCCTACACAAGCAAAGTAGTTAGAACCTGAGACCACACAGCTACTGACAGATTAGGACGACCAGGGGTGACCTTAAATCTCCATCATCCTGCTATAAATGTACGGAGGATTGTCCTGAAGAATTTCTACAGGCGGAGAACTTGATAAACTTAAGATATATATATATATCAGCCCTATGCACATCCTTTAGTCTCAATCTTAAAATGTTCAACTCTCTTTGAATACAAAAAATATATAAATGTATTCCTTTTATAGTCTAAATTCTTAAGCAATGTTTGGAAATAATTCACTGAATTGTTCTCATTGCATTACAAAAAAAAAGTATGTAACAAAATAACAGGATGTCAATTAAAACTAAAAAGGTTTTCTTTCTTTCAAGTCCAGACCGAACCCCCTCACACTTGCCCTTTGCCCCTAAGCTCACTTGTGACGTACGAAGAAGGCAAAATGGACAGAGCGTCTTGGAGAAGGGTGCTGATGACAGGAAGACGAATGAATGCAAAAAGATCCTGAGAAATGCCCAAGTAAGAAACAAGATCCTTTTTTGATAAATATAGAATGAGGTCTGACAACGGAGATACGGTTTAACACAGCCTCTGTCCTGAAACACAGGGTACATATTACTGTTATTAAAAAATGATTTAATGGTTACCACATTTAGAACACAATACCCCTAATACAGAAACTGCAAACCACCACAGCTTCCTTCTATGAGGAGCACTGAAATAAACCAGGAATGAGCTGCTAAACTTCCCTCTGATGAAATGTAAAGCATTTTTTTAACCACTCAGTAATATGTCTTTGTGTGTCAGGGTGGCTGTGTCTGCTCTCAGAGGAACTGAACACTGCCTCCCTGTGGGGAACAGCTGATATGTCCAGACAAATGCACAGGAAAATGAGTGATAGCAGCAATTTGTGCACCAGAACATGACACCGCATTATTTTTGAAATAAGTTACTTTCCCAATATAAATAAAAAATATTACCATGAAATTATAAACTAATGCAGAACTATAAGCTACAGTTATACAACTACTGCATGAATTTGTTTTAGGAAGCTGGGCAATATTTTTTTTTATCATTTCTTAAAGTTATCACCAATTCTTTGGGATTAAAGCTGGCCATAATGTTTTCAGCACAGTTGAACAAACAAATTCATACTAACCTGTCAGGATATTGAAAGTCAAGCAATTCGAGAAAAACCTAGACTCCTAAAGCTCCCCTGGGATCTTTTCAGGCCTTAAAAAAAGAATCCAACAAGTGGCAGGAGACTTTCACAGGTCCTTTTAAAGCAGATTGGGTGAATAGGATAAAGACGGTTAAGAATCAATGTAGAATGCAATGTCTAAGCAGAGGATTTTGACCTAGGAGAGTGACGTTTGAAGCCTTTTGATTTTTGTCTAAAGGTACATTCTATTCTTGTCTGATGGGAGAGGATTCGAACAGAGATGGAATAACTAGCTTTGTTCTTCTTTTTCTCTCTCTGGATTTCTGTCTATCACAGCTTATATAAATGTAAAAAAATGGATAGATACATTTTTGCAACCTAACTTAATATTTCTGCATTGTGACTACGTGTATAAGCAAGCTAAATTGAACACTTTTAAGACTAATTCAAACTGGGTTCAGATTTGCAAGTAAATTTCTTGATAGAAGCTTGAATTCACTGCTCCCTCAGTGAGAGAAGGCATCTCGTCCTGAGGTAGCAAACCAGCACCAAAGCACGAGGTTATCATTTTTTTTCCCGGTAATCACAGATCTTTACCAGGAAGTCGAACTTTTTTATCCACAGAACATTTTCCCATATTTGTTTTGCCACATCCAAGTGGCCTTTTGCTGCAGGTGTTTTGTTATTTCGGTTCAGGATTACACACTGATATCTGCCTCGTATCATTTTTACATGATGCCTTCTCCCAGAGAGATAATTGCTGATTTTGTAGACATAAAACAAATCTTTTTAGTCTTTTTTTAGGTTCTATGATTTTGTAGTGAAGCACTTTGTGATGTTTATTTTAAAAAGGTATCATACAAATACAATTTTACTTTTGTCACATGGGTGTTTTAAACATTTCTGAGTATCTTCTAGCTTTACACACCTCTGTCATGATTAGTTGTAAGCTCATGTAAAAACATTTGTGATACAGACAAACAATCTCTCATGCAATACTAGAAGACCACGAGACTTTGTACACCTTTATTTACATAAAGAGTGACCTTTATGACCCACGCCTCTAATCTCATCTCCTTAATAGTTTTTGGAGAAGTAAATAGCACTGCGAGTGATTATTGAGCATATTCAGTAAAGATACGGGCAGACAACTGTGGAGCCTTATTAGTTTGGTGAGACTGTCTTTATCTTTAATTCTATGAGGGGTTAATGCAGAAATCCTGGAAACTCGGTTTTCTTGTACATAATGTACAATGTTTAATGCTCATTGTTTAATCGGGCAGTGTTTAGTCACTGTAACTTCACAAAGAAACTAGAGTTTAGCCTGTTAATGTTAAAACACCTACAGCTTTTGTAAAATTATCACAGGATTTTAAAAAAGAGCTCTCTACTATTCAGACTTAGATACTCTAAGATAATCCCGTACTACAACCACTGAGTGAATATCAGTTTAAAGCCTGGTAATTTCATGTAGTCCACTTGGCTTCTCTTTTATTTTTCAGAGGCCAGATATCCCTAAGAAACAAAATCACACATCAAGCACTAGAAAACTGTGCAGTAAAACAGTTTTCTGAGGTGTTAAGAGCGGTGTGGGTTTTCCATCCAGATGGCAGATTAGTGGCCAGACTTTTTCATGACCAGAAAAAACAAAAAACGAAAACAGGAATAGTGGTGTATGTTTTTTTTTTTTTTTAAACTAAAGCACTTCAAGAAATTGATTTTATTAAATATTACTTGCCAACACAAGAGAAAATGGCATTGATTAACAGAGATGATATACTTTCCCCCCCTTTTTTCTAGGTTTTTTTGTTTTTTAGCTCTAGGAAATGTTACAATTAACGTACATAAAAGCATATTGCACTCATATTGACAGTAGTTGATCTCAGAATAGCCACATAAGAGGTTACACAGTAACACAGCATCTGACAAAGAGACACTGACGTGTAATTTAATCTGCATTTAGCTTATTTTGTCTTATTTGGGTTTTTTTCTTTAACAGTATTTCTATTTTCTGTGGTAAAATTATGCTGACTGTCTGCTGCTGAGTTCATCAAAGCAAAACAAATTGTGTTAACTTTAAGCTGGGTAGTGCAGATTAGCAAGTACTTACCCCAAAAAGTTGATTCTGTTCATCTGGACGTGTTTCCAGTGGGAGAAACGTTTCGTCACTCATCCATGTGACTTTTTCAGCTGACTGCAGGTTTCCCTAATCTTATAAACAGTACCTTTGCACAATAACTGAAACCAGCCCACTAGCTAGTACTTACCTCGCTCACCTGATTGATTACTTAATAGAAAAAGCTGTGAGTAACTTCTTTACAACAGTTAACAGTTATTTACACATTAAAATTATTTACAGTTAAAACCAAGTTGGGGAAAAAAGCGACACAAACCCTCTAAATTAACTAAATTGGAAGTATTTGTAAGGATGGACGAGATGGCCGTCACAGAGTAGAGCATGCGCACAACGGTGATACGTTAATAGTGATTACATTTGGTCTGGGAGCTCTTTGATTTGGCAAAGAGATGATTAAGGAGGGTTTACTGCTTCACTATGTTTACTTATGTTTAAAAATGCTGAAATTTCTACACTAAAATATTTTCCCATGTATCTTTGTCAACTATAACTCCAGGAAAACAAGAACTGCTATCCTCGTTCATAATACAATTACAGTCACTCACAACAGTACAATCGCAGACACAGATGGATGTTTTGTAATGTCAATACTTAAAATTCTTCTCTATACTTAATAACCTACCTCGCTCAGAACACATAATAGGAGGTGACTTCAATGCTGTGCTCATGAATACGGACATTAAGATTATAAGCAAAACTCTAAACAAGAAATAAGAGACTGTACCTGGCAAATGTACAACATAAGAAAAAAAAGTATTGTACAGTTGATAAAAATAGCCTAACCAGATTCAAAGAAATGTGCAACTGAGTAGGTTGATTTTTTTTTTTTAATGTACCAAAAATGCTGCATACTTATGCTTTAAAAACCACCACAGACTATTTACAGAAAATGAAAAAAGTGTACCAATAACAGCAGGGATTTAAACAATTTATTGTGGAGAAGTGAAGGTTAAAGTCTAAAGTGTAACCGCTGCTGGGAGGAAGGACCTGCGATAACACTCCTTTGTGCACCTAGGACGCAACAGTCTGTCATTAAAGGAGCTCTGCAGTTCTGCAACAGCTTCATGCATTTGGTGGGAGACATTGTCCAAAAACGGTGTTATATTTGCCAAAGTTCTTCTGTTTCCTACCACCTGCACTGGGTCGAGGGGGCAACCTAGAACCGAGCTGTTCTTCCTGACGACCAGACGCTTCTAAACTGCTGTAGATAAGCTGCTGTTCTAACAGACAACTTGGAAATCAAGCTAATAAATGTGTTGGAGGAGAATGGGTAGGATACACACCTTTGGCAGGTCTTCGTTATAAACCACGCTTAGTAAATTAATACAGATTAAACATTCATTAACCAATGGCCACCTGATAAATACGCTCTCTCTTTAGGGTCTGGGGGATATTTTGTGTTGTTTGGCGATGCTATGTTCTGGAGAGCTCTCTCTCCGATCAGGTCAGGGAGCGATTCAGAACCTGAGAAGTCAAAATAATAACCTGCTCTACCAAGAATCATCCATGCTCTCATTAGATATGCTTTATTATTCTTCCCCCCTTTCATTTATCAATTTTTAGATGTGTGTGTGTGTATATATATATATATATATATAGTCATTTTCTTCCTTTTCTTATGTGCATCTATATTTGCATCACTGTAAATGTGTGGATATAATTCTTGCTGTTGTTATCACCCATTTTATCTTTCACCCGATCCATGAGGGATTTGGTTAGAAACACTTCCCATGTAGAGGTTCCTTGCACATTATGCGCACTCCACTCGCTCCTATATCCCCCGTGTTTCGATTATTGTATCGTCTGTGTTTGGAAGTTGACCATGTCTTTGTCCTGGATATGTCTCCAAGTTGCTGTCTTGTTTTGTTCGTAAATAAAATATTTTAAAAAAAGATATATTCCCCTGGTGTAGATCAAGTACAATAAAGACTCAAAGAATCAACCTTTAGAACAGGTAAATGGAAAAAATTTTAAAGTCTAACAAATATTTTCATATCCATTAATATAAACATTGTTTATCTTGTCTTTTGTATCTCGTGTCCTTTACCCTATTACCTTGTGCCCTCTCTTATTCCCAGTTTGATAGCTATAGCTGGTAATATTTAAATACTTTCACCCTCTGCTGCCTTTACTCTTTAACAACACTTCACATATCTGTTTCAAATTAAAAGCCCTCTAGAATTTCAGTGCACAGAAACCTCTTTTTGGAAAAGACTTTTATTGTGAAACATTTACAGGAACATGTTTAAAAAACAAAACTTGCAACTTTTCTGTGATGAAATGCATTGTCTAAGAGAATCTCCGGGTACAAGTATCTCCCTCTGCCAACCAGTTAGCCCATTACACCAGAGAATAAATAGAATATGACCAGAAAGAAATGAGACTGACAGATGAGTTTATAATCTGTTCATTCTTAATAAAAGGAAAATTCTAATAAGATTTGTTTATACATGCATTTATCATGTTTGAAATTAAAAGTCACCTCCCAATTCATTTAGAGTCTTTAAAATAACCGCCCAAGCAACTAAGAGTACTATTGTATACCGAAGCAGATACGGAAAAACGACTTAGAGACAGTACAGCTCAGATTCTCGCTTTATTGGTCAACTTGATGAAAGACTACAAAACGAATTCACAAAAAATCTTTCAAGTAATCAAATCTGTACAAACCTAAACTGGACTGTTTTTTTATTTGTTTGTTGTTGTTTTTTTGTGTGTGTTTTTTTTTTTTTTTTTTTTTTTTAAACAGCTCTGGCTCATATGAATCTGACGAGTCATATGCACGTGTGTGGGCATGTGTGCAAATGTGCGCTCGCTCTGATAAGGTGACAAACTCCTCCCTGTTCAAGCATATTGTGATCATACTCCAACAGGCAAGACACAGCATGCACACACACGCACACACCTGTGTTTTCGATTTTACAGTACAGAGGACAGGGGAAAAAATAATATATATTTAAAAAAAAAATAAATCCCCCTTCCACAAGTATGTACGTACACACCATCTGCTAATAAGAGCTTGCTGCCAAATTCATTACATCAGCAATCTCCCACCTTCTCCCAAACCCTGTCATTTCAGTCAAGTTACTGTACAGACAATGTGGTTTCAGCCTTTCAGTGGGAAGAGTGGTCAGAGAAAGGGGGGGAGGGGGAGCAGGGATTATAAATCTCTAATATTCTCACACAGAATATACACGTGCACACATGATTTTAATGCTCACCTGCAGACGTTTGTAAGCCTGCACACGCGCACACTCACTCAGACCATCTGTAACATTAAACGTTTTAAGAAGTACAGATAAAAAAGGAAATAAAAGCCCTGGGTATAGGTTTGATTTCTGGCTGTTTGGTGAAAGAAAGGAGAAGAAGAGGTAGAGAGGGCAGGACAAGGGTCAAGGGCAAACTACTGGTGTCATTTCTTAGCTTTCCTAGGTGGAGTGACTGGGCGACCGGAGCCCATGCCCCCGCCCCCACCATAGAACAGCTTCTTATCTGCAGGTTTGAGGATCTGCACAAGGAAAATAAAGAAGAAGAAAAAACCATGAGTGAAAAATGACAACAATCTTTAAGATTAACAAGTTCAATCAGTGATCAGTTTCTAGTTTACCTGGAATGAACACATGAGGGTCTCATCTACACTCATCATAGCGCCGGCATTGTCGAACTCCCCGCAGTAGTTCGGGGCGGAGAACAGAGTCACAAGCTGCCTCTTTGCAAAGAATTCATATCCGTCCTCAACCACCTGAAAAACAAACAGGTTAGCAAACTCTCACACAGCAGAACAATAGACTCTGCTACGGATGATAACACATGACATTATAAATGCCCCGTTACTAGCACAGCTCGACAAATAAGAAAATTACGCTAACACATCTAACTGCTGAACACAAACTGTAGCTTGAGCTCTGATCAAAACTAAGTGATAACTGCAGCCATGTAAGGCCAGCATCAGTGCTGATGGAAACTACTCTAAATATCAACACATTAAAGACATTTGAAGACTAAAATCAAAATTTAGCTGCTGAATCTGGCCTGAAATCCAATTGTGCTTAAATGGTTAAAAGATTTAGCTGCTGTGTCACTGCCACTATCTAAACACTTCCCCCTGCAGCACTTCCACATGACATTTCTTAAAATACACAACAGCATCTGTAAAATTATTGTTTGATAAATGTTGCAGCCTTCCTGTAGCTTCAAGGAAGAGCCGCTTCAATTCTAATAGCTCCTTTACCCACATGACACACACGCCACGTGCACCTCGCCAGATCAAAACAATACCTGGTACCCTGCTGCAACTTCTAATAAAGACCAGACAACCCTCCAGCATCTTTAAAGGCAACCAAGGGTGAAAGAAAAATCCCCAATCAACTCCAAGCAGTTAAACACTTAACTATGAGGCTCAACCAAATCCTGTTAGTTATCAAACCCTTTCACTTGTGTTACTCATTTTTACTACCATGAAACTGAACCATTCAATTACATTTTTTGGTACTGACCTGATGGGCTCGACAAATGAGGTCCATGTCATGTTTGTGGAGGAACTTTGTCACCACATCTGCACCAAAAGTGAAAGAGACACCGCGGTCGTTCTCACCCCAGCCCAGCACATCTTTATCGGGGTCTGCCCACAGCAGGTCGCACAGTAGGCCCTGGTCAGGAACATCAGTGGGACGCATGACCCTTCTCACCTGCTCCATGGACTGGAGGTCTGGAGACAGGCCTGGAAAATATAAATGTCCAAGAATTAAACTTAAGTAGTGGAAAAAAATAAATAAAAATTTAGCATCTGATTTTAGAATTTGTTTTTGTAAAAAATGTTTGCATCCTGAAAAGATTCAAAGAGCAACCATAAAAAGAAAATGAATATCACATGCCGCAAAAACCCAGTGATATTCCTGGCGATAAAGGTAAACTAAGTGCTCAACTTTTAAATCAGAAGTTACAAAAACAGAGGCCGGTCATCCAATGTTAACGTCACCCATATCCCAGCTAACAAGATAGCGCCATCATGCAAGTAGATGGATTGCTTCCTTTTAACAAAAGCCCATCACTGGAATTACAACCCAAAGCCACGACATTCCATGTCATGCATGCATGGTACATGCATGGTAGTTTTGCTCACACCGACTCTTTCAATGCTCAAACACCACCTGAAACATCCTCACAAGATAAAGAACTTGGTTTCTGAAGAAGAAATTTTTAAATGAGTACTTTCTATTGAATAATGTAGGATGTTTTTAATGAATGTAACCGTGGATATCTGACAGAGTGCAAACAGGACATGACTGCCTCTGCTGCAATAATTAGCCTAATTTCTCTTGTGAATAGAGCACAGCTGGCACATCAGTGTCTCCCTACAGGCCCTTTAATACAGAAAGCAGCATACGCTCTGAAAGCCATTCTTTTCTACGGCTTTTGCGGTGGAAAAATTTTTTTGCTGCTGTGTCGACTTAAGACTGGGGAGAGCTTGCATGTGCCACGATGAAACGTACAGAAATGCAGAATGACAGGGAGCGGGGAAATGCAGACCCTATGAAGACCTTGAGTGGCCACAAAAGATTATGCAGTACAAGCAGACTGCAGCGGTTTTTCGCTGGCTGCTCAACTTGGGTGTTAGCGCAGCACACAGCGCTTCCTTACCACTGACTTTGAGGACCTGTTGACAGGTCCTGACAGATTAAGAATTATTTAGTGTCTTTGGTCAAGATGTCTGGATGTTTAAGAAAATAAACTGCAGTAATAACTAAGAACTGTATCATATCATGATAATCATCCATAAGTATATGTTTCATAAAGTTTTAAGAAAATGTCCAGTGTCAGAATGTGTTTAATTTTTTTTTTTTTTTTTTTACATTTTGAACATAAATATGACAGCAAAAAGATTACAAAGAAGTGCTTGAATTAATCAATAACATTTGGTAAATGATTAAATAAAAAAACAAAAAAAACCATCTACCACAGAGAGTGGTAGAAATAAAGTTTTAAAAGACACTGCACACCATCCCAAGATGTACAAAGTTTTTATCCAAAAGCTCTTTGGGAATCATCTTTTTGGTGCAAAAATACTTTGATTAATCCCTTGAGTTAGGTTCTTTTTTTTTAATGCTTGAATGATAAATAGGTTTGTTAAATAAACAACAGTGTTAATAAATAATAATAATTCTGATATTGATCAGGTACAATGACTGGACTGAAATGAGTGAAGAAGAAGCAAGTGTACAAAGAAAAACTTTGAAAGATTGTCAAAGCCTGGAGAACTGTTTCTCAAGACTACTTTATAAAGCACAGGACATCCTGGCTCCTTTAATGCAAAATCTAAAGAAATGAAGGGTGGCTCAAGATCTTTGCACAGTACATGCTTATTACAAAAGGGATTGATGTATTAAATGACAGTCTGTTAAAGCTGTACCCGTTTTTAGCTATATCTGTGTCTACTGATCCAGGAGAAGGAATTACAAACACAGTCACCCCAACCGGTCGCAGCAGATGCCCAACCCTCCCTGAGCCTGGTTCTGCTGGAGGTTTCTTCTTGTTAAAAAGGAGTTTTTCCATCCCACTGTCGCCAAAGTGCTTGCTCATAGGGGGTCATATGATTGTTGGGTTTTTCTCTGTGTCTATTATTGTACGATCTACTGTGCAATATAAACCACCTTGAGGCGACTGTTGTTGTGATTTGGTGCTATATAAATAAAATTTAATTGAATTAGTCTAACAAATTAAGATCCCGCAATACTGCTAGACCATGACCATTATGTTGACAGATACAACAGAGCGGAGTCTAGTCTTTGTGTGTTC
Source organism: Neolamprologus brichardi (assembly GCF_056152115.1). Lineage (NCBI taxonomy): Eukaryota > Metazoa > Chordata > Actinopteri > Cichliformes > Cichlidae > Neolamprologus > Neolamprologus brichardi. The sequence goes on from NC_142111.1 coordinate 12,656,598, forward strand.
ACTCTGGATAGAAACCAAATTAACTGTTTGAAGAGGATACCTCCATGGCAACAGAAGATCTTCTCATCAACAATGGCTGCTACAGGCAAACAGTTGAAGCAGTCAGTGAAGGTCTTCCACAGTTTTATGTTGTATCGCCTTTTACCTGTGGGAGGAAATTACAATTACTCGGTCACAATCTCATCATAAGAGCTATAAAATCAGCAGCGCCACTTGTTTCAAGCTGAAAACACATTTTACATAAGCTGAGCTCTAAATAGAACAAAAAGCATGTGACTGAATCCCTGTTCCTACTGCCCGATCATGCTCCTTAGCCTGAAGCCCGGAGTACTGCGTGTTGCCCATGTTTCACCATCAATTTTAAAGGAACTCACAAGGGAATAGATATCTTGTGTACACTGAATCTAAAAATATTTAATTAGTTAATAATCTACAGATAGATTTCAAAGTGTCAGACAAATTTTCTTAATCGCAATTAAAAAAAAAAATAATAAAAAGAAACTGTAACCACCACACCTGTTGCAAGTGCTGATAAACATTACTTGACTAATTACTTGGTGTTTCTTTTGTTTTTTCCTCCTTATGTGTAAATCTGCCCTGTACAGTCTCTTAATTCTTGTTTTTAATGTGTAAATCTGCATCTGCCTGTCACTTTGCTGCTGAAACACTTTCCTATTTTTCCCATTTCTATTCTATTTAGCTTTTGATGTATTAAGATATAGACACATATACATCCATTTCTCTCACCCTACATCTATTTATCTATATTTTATACATTTCTATATATGATAAGTTTGATGTTGTGTACACGCGTTTCCTCTTTTTACAGTTTCGGTATCAACGAACAAAAAAGAAAAACCAAGGTGTCCTCTTGACCACACCGAGGTCTGCTGTGTTTTGGCCTACACTTTTCTATTCAACTGGTAACCACAGAGAGCAGTCGCACAACTTTCCAAATTACTGTCTGTATCTGTGTGCACGTATCATGACTTACACTCGTCGTAGAAGCCGTATATTCTGTTAATAGAGGCGCACTCATGGTTTCCTCTCAGCAGAAAGAAGTTTTCTGGGTATTTGATCTTGTAAGCCAGCAACAGACAGATGGTCTCCAGGGACTGCTTGCCTCTGTCTACGTAGTCCCCCAGGAACAGGTAGTTGCTCTCTGGTGGAAAGCCTCCATATTCAAACAGCCTGAGCAGATCATAGTACTGCCCGTGAACATCACCTGGAGAAACAAGCAGTGTTCGAGTGGAAACAGCAATGTTGTTCAAAGGTGTGATTATCGTGCTCAGTATATGTGCACAACAAAGGCTGAGGGAATTGGATGGAGGTACAACATGACTAGAGACCTTGAAGATTAGCACTTTATACCATGACTGACAAAGTGTTATTTTAAATAAACACTCATTACAGAGTTACCTTATGTGTGTGTTTTGTTATGAGGTTGCATTTAGTACGAGGATGCTTATGATTTCTACTGCAGTACAGTCTGTTCCAGTTCCTGAAACCTGTTCCTTAAACTAACATTCAACGCAGTCAACGTTAAGGTACGGCAGGAAAACTCCAGGGAAACTTGAAGTACAAAACAGAATTGAACCAGTAAGTCAGTAACACTTTATCCCGTGAGTTGTTTATGTGGCAAGATTACAGCCATGAAGAATTAAACACTTTTTTTTAGAGCCAGTCTGTTTTTAATTAACTATAATAACTTAGCATTTGGTGAATACTAGAGCATAGTATGCACATAAGCTGACTCATAATGGTCCAGCACTCTAAGCTTCAACAGCTTGCTATGTTGTTTGACCACCCTCGAGAATTCCCTTGACTCCAAAGAACGCCACTTAAGCCTCACCACAAATCTTGAGGGGCGCCTCAAGTTCAAGCAGGATTGGCTGGCTGAGGAAGATCTCCCGGGATTTGAGGCAAAGACCACGGATTTCATTCTCTGTCAGCTGAACATTTTTGCCAGGTCTGGAGCCTTTCACTGTAAGGGGAAAAAATGAGTCAGAAAACAACAGCAGATTCTTACATGGTTTTTAATGAGAAAGGGGTAAATTATTACAAGTGGCTATTGGGTGATTATTCTCATTTCTCTCTGCATAAATGCAGCTTAAAGTATAATTTGTAGGGCATACTGCCATGGACAGTTGGCTCATTTCATTTTGTGCACACTGCAGCAGTGAATCTGCTATGTTCTTGATTAGAAGCAACGTAATTAGAAAAAGATATCTCAAAATAAAGGAGAACAAATCTGTGGATTACACATTTTACAGTGGTAATCAGAGCACTCGTTTATAATCATAATCTGCAAATGTCACACACTTTTTCGTGAAGAATCTTGTATGGCTCCAAATACAGCCAAACAAAACATAAAGACAAAGACATTTTCAGAGGCATCCAGAGGTCGACCTATATATAGTGAAAAGTGATAGTTAACAAATCAAGACTCAGTAGCACCCTGGATGATTTTACTGGTGTTATGGAGCATTTGCTCTCTGTCCTACAAAACAATAAAAATAAAAATGTGATTACAAGTAACAAAATAAAATGACCTCACCCTGCTAGCATACAGGAGTGACCTTTTAAATTTAACCGTATAATCACTTCAGTGTGTACCCAAACGATGTCTGCACAAGTATAAAATGATGCATATTTCTGCATCATAGTATGTTTCAATGCAAGTTTAACGAGACCAACTCTCACAATACAAGTGGTGCAAATATATAACTGTGTTCAAAAATATATATTCAACCCGTCTCTCTTTTGTATTCAATTTCCGGAGACAACATTCAAACAAATTAAATTTACTGAGCATTTAAGTGCTATGCTTCCTTTGCAAGAAGCGCCGGATGAACTGAACTTGTTTTTACGGCGTTGGCGGCTACCGTTCCCTAGCCGCAGTTGGCTAAAATGGCTACCTCTTTGAATAAATATCGAGCGAAATACTTGGTCTTACCTTCGAGGAGACGCTGTATAATGGAGTCGATGTTCAACTTGTCGGCTTCTGCCATGTTCTGCCCCTGTTCCGGCCGACTTCTAATAACTTCTACGAATTCAAGAGGTACTGGGTATTAACTGGCTGCCGAATTATAGTTACCTGAACTAGTTTAGTGTTAATCGGCTATCGTTAGCCCGCTAGCTAGCTAACCTTGGGGAAGAATCGGCTACCTCAAAATTTGAGGCGAGATTTTGAAATGTTAACGATGTGATGGCTGTCATGTACTTCGGAAATCACATTAATCGACTAATTCCATTTAGGCATCCGAATTTCGTTTAGTCTATTCGTATTTTCTCGACTACGTTATTGTGCGGCAGCTACTAGCGCCATGCCATCGACAAAAAAAGCTGCTGGACGAGCGTTAGCTCAAAGCGGTGTTGAACGGAAGTGGGCTGACCGCTGTCGTGTCCCCATTGGTTAGCTTTAAAAATAGGCGGCGTTTGTGACATCCTATCTACTCCTTGATTGGTTGTTTTCCGTGTCTATCAGCATTTACTTATCTCAAACTATTTTGTAAAAAAAGGGCACTGTTTCTTGATTATGTTACGTTTAGGCTACTGTAAATTAAAGACTTTATGAGTGAAGACAAGGAAAAAGCACATTTTTCGCAATTACTCAAACAGCGTGTTTGTATTCGTTTCGTATTTGTTGCGCAGCAAAAGCTACTCCCACGGAAGTGACCATGATTGGAAGAACAGGCGACGTATTTGGGCGCTGACGCAATGTCCCAGCGCCTGGCAACACGCAGCGAGTGATTCATTGTAAAGTTGGGAGATGGTTTGGCTAATTTGTTATTTCACTAAGAGATAAACATGTCCCTTAGCCGGACAGCTGCTAACCTATATATTTTACACCAATAATTCGGTTTGTATCATACAATCATCCAACCATGAAGTTGCTCCATAAAGATATTGAGAAAGATAATGCCGGGTGAGTGAGCGCTGATAGCTAATGCTAGTAAGCTAACCAGCTTGCTGTGTTGTAGCTGACTGTACATGTGTCAGTGTAGTGAGTTACATTCCCGTGTTCACTCAGAGAATGGGAGAGGTGTGGGTTTTGTATTAATAAGCAAACCGACCATTTTGTCTTAATATGTGTCAAAACAGAACCTTTACTAACATGTTACAACTAATGGTTTAGCTTTAGCTTTACAGACTGAATTGACAAACCACACCTTAGGGAGTAAACCAAACAAACTTGTGTAAATAAATATAGTAATACACACTATGTTCTTTGGAAATTCCTGTGCCATTTTACCACCTTCGCATCTTAAATTGGGAGCATATCTATTTTTAAAAAAATTGTATACCAAAACCACACGAGTGCAGATCTTGTCTTATTGATCACCAACGCTTAATTCAGTCAGGTGACTCTGGTGCCCGAGGAGGCGGAGGATATGTGGCATACCTACAACCTGCTCCAAGTGGGGGACAGCTTAAGAGCCTCGACTATCAGGTAATAATCAATATATTACACAAAGACACAGGTGAAGCCCTGTAATAATGCAGATTTCTTCATTTTTTTTCTTCATTTCATGGGTTTGTAAAATATGCTGGCAAAAGAAGTTAAAGATTAAGTTGCAAAAGAAAGGTTGTGTGTGCAAGACTGCTTTGTAGAAATACTTTAGAAATATATGGTATTCATGTATCCTGATTATTGTATGAATTTTGATATTATCTAATTAAGGTAGATATTAATTAGACCACACGTCCTCCATTATGATAGTAAGTCACTCGGTCAGACTAAGCTAACATTGTCTCAGGATGGTGGTGCATGGCATCAGGCCTCTTGTTTGTAGTATTCCTAGAGTATCGTAATTTATTCAATAAAATATCATATTTAGTCTTCATGTAACAATACAATATCACCATGTCAATTTTTTTCCCCCCACTTATAATCTTTAATAAAAGTTCTAGTTATATCTGCGGTGCAAGTTTCCATTTTTGAGTAATTGTATCGGTATTCCATTCAGTGTTGGTGGGATCATTGTAGTTGATATACCACAATGTTCAAGCAAGCAAACAAACAAACAAAAAAACCACCCACATCCCTCGGGCAGCATTGATGTAGCTGTAACTCAAGTTTATGCCTCTTTGTGACTCAGTGTGTGGAGCGATGCTCTGACACTGGTGTGAAGTTGTGTTTATTATAGTCATTCTGTGTTATTCAAGGATTGTTATAGCTTTCAGCATTACTCTTCTACCTTAGTGTTTTGTTCTGAAAAATACACAGCTCATCATCTGTGCAGCAACTAAAGCTTCGGCTTCTGTCCTTTTCCCACAGAAAGGTGCAGACCGAGTCCCCTACAGGAAGCGTGGGCAGCTCGAGAGTCCGAACTACTCTGACGTTGTGTGTGGAGACTATCGACTTCGACACCCAGGCCTGCCAGCTGAGAGTAAAGGGAACTAACATAGAGGAGAACCAATATGTCAAGGTCTGAGATTTATAAACACTCTGGTAAATGGGCTGGGTGAAATATTTACTATTTTTATTTTCTGTTTCCTATATGAACCTGTCTTAAATTAAAAAAAAAGGCACTTGCCCTCCGTCTGTGGACAATACAACAACATCATTGGCACCTTTTACATATTCTGCACATTGTAGAGAAGAATAGTAGGATCAGCTGGCTAGCAATAGCAGGAGTCAATGCAGCCTTTGGAAAATGGTTTAGACCAGACTCCATACTTATTTTCCAGCATCTGTGAAGACTGGTTGTTCCACTGTGTCAGTGGGGTTATGTCAGGACTGACATAAAAAGCATCGTCTGTCTTTTATTATAAGTGACTCCAAAATGTCTGGAGATGTCTGGAGCCTTGATCTCCTCCATACCTGCTTCATGCCCTGGAGGTCGGGGCTATGGCTCCCCACACCCTCTAGCAGATCATTACATGAAGGAACCTTTTAAATACAAGCGCGCTCATTCTCACAGGTGTCCACACAGGTGCTCACAGACACAAACTACACCCTTTTTGTCTCCTACCTCAAAGAACACTGTGCGCTGTAAATCATACGTGCTGCATAATAATATTCAATATTTAATATTTACTGCTATATAGACAGAGTATCGCAGTGGTGTTGTGTTTATTATATTGCTGCTTTTGTTTGCTTGTTTTCTCTTTTTTTTTCTCTCAACAGGTGATCCAGATAATATATATAGAATTTTTTTTTTTTTGTCTGTTTACTTTTCACCAAGAAAGCTCCCCCATCAACAGCTGTCTCAAGAACCAATGTTTCTGTCTTTTACGGTCTCTGATTTTATGACTTTGTCATGTTGCACAAAAGCAGAAATTAACCGATTTAATCTGACGTACCACCCAACCCTGGGATGCAGGCTAACTTGTGTTTGAAATGAAAAGTAGTTGTGATTGTGTTGTATTTTTTTGCTCTTCAGATGGGGGCTTATCACACTATTGAGCTTGAGCTCAACAGGAAATTCACTCTGGCTAAAAAGAACTGGGACAGCGTCGTGCTGGATAGAATTGGTAAGCAGATGCTACCTCAGTACTCCGACCACCAAAACAACTATAAACAGTTTACTGCTATGTCTGACTGTCAGTTATTTTAAAGCATGTACTTCCTACTACAAGTAATCACAAAGACTCTTAAGCTGTATATAAATACATACATACATACATACATACATATAAGTAATATATAAAGTAAGATCTTACTTACCTTTCTTAAAATCTTTCAAAATCTTGTTTTCTGATGAAGATTTCTGCCCCTCCTTGAGCCTGGTTCTGCTGGAGATTTCTTCCTGTTAAAAGGGAGTTTTTCCTTCCAACTGTCACCAAGTCCTTGTTCATAGGGGGTTATCTGATTTTGGGGGTTTTCTCTCTAATATTGAAGGGTCTTAACCTTACAACATAAAGGCGACAGTTGTTGTGATTTGACACTAAATAAATAAAATTGAACTGATTATAGTAAATAGAAATTTCTTGGCTTTGGTAACTGTTCTCAAAATTTCTGCAGCTGTTCGGCTAGTTTTCTCATTTTATTCAGATTTGTTCAAATTCAACAGGCTGTCAACAGTTCTCTTATAAGATATACTTTTAGTTAATCGTTAATAGTGTAGGGGTTTACACATTCACGCAACAAGGGTCCACAGTTCGATCTCAGCAGGCGAATAAAAGATCAGCTCAAAGTAGCTTTTACTATTTTTATATCAACCTTTTTTATTCTTGAAATAAACAGTCATAAACAAAACAAAGACCTTCTCTTTTTAAAATTCTGGTCAAGCAGTGAAAGCTTTTTCCAGATGGCAAAAATTGTAAGCCGAGTGAATAAAATCACCGAACACTTTATTGGGAAAACCACCGTAGAAGATGTTGGAAATTTTGTCAATTACGTTTTAAATATAACTTCTTCTTTTTGTTTCCATTATATCATTGTCTACGTTTTAGATCAGGCATGTGACCCGACCCAGAGGGCAGATGTGGCTGCTGTGGTAATGCAGGAAGGCCTGGCCAACCTGGTGCTCGTGACACCTGCCATGACGCTGCTTCGTGCAAAAGTGGAAGTCACCATTCCCCGTAAGAGAAAAGGAAGCTGCACACAGCACGACAAGGTAAAAGCGATTTATAGGCGACTGATCAGCTGTTAGCGAATCGGGAGCTCTAAAAGCAAGCAAACGGGAATGAAGTGACGTTTTGAAAAGGGCACAGTGCCAAATCTGAATATGAAGATACAGCTAAAATGTACACAGTGTGCCAACCCAATTATAATTTTCATATTGCGTGAGTGTTTTGGTGTAGATGTCATGGGAGTTAAGAGCTTACTGACTAAAACAAAGTAGGCAGATATACATATTCAAATATATTTAAATGTTTTTAAATGGGATTGAGTGGAGTTCAAGTGGATTACATTTCTCTTAAGCCTCAGGAAGTCAACCTCAGTTTTTTTGTTTGTTTTCTGTGATATTTCTGTGATAGTGTAACAAAATATTTGGTTGTCCCCTTTCTTTGGGGATGTAACACTGAGTGTTTTTCATCCTGTGTGCTTACTGTCAAAGTGTCTGTTTGCAGGGACTGGAGAGGTTTTATGAAGCTGTGATGCAAGCCATTCTCCGTCACATCAATTTTGATGGTAAGGCTGTTGTGTGCGCGTAGACACTTCTGCCTTTTTTTTTTAAACTTATTGTAACAGTTCCAGTTTAATATTTGCTGTGAAGCTTTCATTCATGGTGATGTGCATCATTGTGTTTTGTTCCTGATACTGTTTATTAATGTTATAACTTAAGAAGACTTTTCACTCTCACTGGATATTTTTCAGTGGGATCATACATGTTTTAGAGTAGTAACCTCTATTTTCCTGTAAACATAATACCTTTTATTAAATTGCTTCTGTGTTTTACTACATATATAAATCCAGGCAGATGTGGATGTAAACTGCTGGTTCAGGTGGTTTCTCTTTACAGAAGATATCATTTAAAAAGAGTTGAGATTTAGATTTTTTTCTTTCTTACTTTCTACCAGTTGTGAAGTGCATCCTGGTGGCCAGCCCAGGCTATGTGAAGGACCAGTTTACGACCTACCTCTTTAATGAGGCGGTACGGCAGGACAACAAGATCCTGCAGGAGAATCGGCCCAAATTCATGCTGGTCCACTCATCGTCAGGTCATAAGTACTCACTCAAAGGTAGGAGCTGCTGCCACTTGACAGCGAAATTAAATTGATCTCATCATAAGGTGCAAACTCACTGAGACAACTGTTGTTTTGCAGAAGTCCTTTCTGACCCCACTGTGACAAATAGGCTGTCTGATACGAAGGTGACTATGCATCCTGTGATTTAAGAGTTTGTGCATATTTGTGCATGTGATTGCTAAACTGTGCACACAGCTTTTTAAACTCTGAGCAAAAAAACACATTTTTATTATAAATTGTATTAATCTGTGTGGAATTATGAATTTTTTTCACTGGAGACATAAATAATTTTGACCTGTTGTTTTGTATCTTGCTCCTCAGGCAGCCGGAGAGGTGAAAGCCCTGGAGGACTTCTATAAAATGCTGCAGCATGAGCCTGACCGAGCCTTCTACGGGTGCGTGCTTGATGATGGAATGTAACACTTAACTTATATCGTTAACACTGATTATAAACAACCTGCATATCTTTGCATCATCACAGCCTCACTCATGTGGAGAAAGCTGCTGAGGCCCTCGCTGTCGACACCTTGTTGGTAAGCGACAAGTTGTTCAGGTAGGTGTGCATGAGGGATGCTTTTGACAGGCAGTGTTATTCTGCCTCGTTGCTGCTGTTGTTTATGTGTAACATGTTCACTAACATACTGATGAGTAAGTTCAAAGAACTTTTCCTTTCTGTGTTTTTATTTTTGTCATATCAATATAACGTTACTAGGGTGGATGCACATACTGAACACAGCCAGGATCAAATAATGACGTCAGCATATGTACATGTATACGCTCCGAGCAGTCAGTCTTTAGACTGCTCTTCTTTAAACACTTGATTTATGACAGCTTTCCGGGACGTCTATGTTATAAAAAAAAAGAGGATATAAAATCGTCATTACGGGCCCACAGTTCTGCCAGTTTCAATGCTTAATTTGTTTTGTCAGGCATCAGGATATCCCCACCAGGAGTCGCTACGTTCGCTTGGTGGACAATGTGAGAGACAATGGTGGCACTGTCAGGTAACTTTGTAAATACTATGTTTGTAGACTTAAAAACTGATTTTTTGTTATGTACTATATGTGTCATTTTGTTAAAAGTAGAAATGCAGGCTCCTGTAGATTTACATGCTGGCTAGAACATGTTTAAAGTACTTTGGAAAACATCAGGCTAATGACTTTTTCTCTCTTTTCCATGCAGAATATTCTCAAGCCTTCACGTTTCGGGTGAACGTAAGTTATTGCTCCCTTCCTGTAGTTGAAGTTAACTCTTTAGCTCTCTCAGGCTCTAAGGAGCTGTCGTTTTTCAACTTGATGTCCTGTCACGTTTGTTTTCAATGCGTAAAAAAATCCCCCATAGATTCCCATTACTATCACTATAGCCACAGTACTGATACCAACAGTGCCATCCTTACTTCCTCAATTTGACAAGTGACTTCCCACAGTCCTGTCCCTCGCTAAAAGCTGAAGTAGTTGAAGTTCATGAACCTGAACAAGACTTTAGGAAAACTGAGAGGACATCGTTCAACAGCACTAAAGTATTGAACTGCTGTCATTACGTTAACATTAGTCGGTTAACTGTTAGCAATTACTTGAGCCTACGGGTGACAATCTGGTCTTCTTCTATTGCTGGTCCCAGATCTGGATATATTGGAGGGTTGGGTCACAACCTAAAAATGCTCTTGTTGTTCATATGTGAACCTTACAGTTGATGTTAATATACAGTTTTTGAACTACATCAGGCAACTTCTAAAAAATGCCTCTTAACTTTTTTAGCATTTTCTTCTGGATTTGATTTCTCATGAACATTTGCAATGGATTGCGTAGGATTTTTTTTAATCTGATACCATCATGGTTTAAATCCATGTCTGCTAATTTGTTTTCCTCTTCTGCACTGGTTTTGTTGATGTATAGCTACATCACTTAAGCCTCAAAAAAACTGTATCTGGCCTGTATGGTCATCCCTGTCGGAGCACCACTGAAACTCTCTGCACTTTTTTTCTGCAGGGTTTGTTACTTAACATGAAATCACTAATAAGAGTAAAATAATGAAAAATAAAGTGTAGGATTAATTTACTGCTGTCAGTTGGACTCAGTGAATTGATGACGCCACACACATAAAGTGATAATCTCACTCTTTATTGATGTCTTACTCAAATAAGAAGTCAAGAATTTGTGCTACAACTTCACCGATTGCATTTTTATAATTAAATATAAAGCCAGTCCACAGTACCGGATGTGTCACCTTTTGATTTATTCTGGACTGTCTCACCAGAACTGACTCAGCTGAGCGGGGTGGCTGCCATGTTGCGGTTTCCCATCGCCGACCTTTCAGACGCCGAGGACAACAGTAGCTCAGATGAAGACTGATCCACACAAACACCCCAGACTTCTCCCGATACCCGCCCTCAGTTTTGCAGATAAACATGGGAATGTTCAATGTGTTATGAAACAAGTTGTGAGAAATTCCACCCCTGTAACAGCCACATCTTTTCCAAATCAAATTAACATGTCTGATTTTCTAAAGTGGCCATAAATTCACTTAATTTTGATGCAGTTTTGATGGTTATTAAGCTAAAGACAGAAAATCCTCAATTCACAAGAAGGGCAGTAAGATGAATCTAACATTTTTTTTGCCAAGTCACAAAAACCCATTCATTTTAAATGATAGCAATAGCAAAATCAGTGACTTCTTGAGTCAAGTGTACATACAATATATCTTTCTTGCAATTAAACAGCAGAAGCATGCAACTACTCCTGTCGTTTATCACCATTCATGGGTTAAATACAGATTGGACCAAGATATAAAAATAGATATTTTCTTTCTCACAGTTATTTTTTTCTTTCATTTAAAAAACTATTTAAGGGCATTATACCCCAAACTACTGCATATCGACCTCTATAAATCAAGTATGTTCAGGATTTTCAATTAGATACAATGATGTGATTTACAGTTAGAACACTGTAGGTTCCTCTTATTCTTCTTTGGCAAAATGTCAAATTATGAACTTCCCCTGTGAAGAATTTCAGCAGCTCGGACTAAAGTGCATTTTTTTAAATGTAACTTTAAGAAAAAAACATAATTTGCTTCTGTATATTAACTTCATATTTATTGACTTTCCCTTTTAATTTAGCTTTTTATGTAAATGTTACATTTAAGAATAGGGTTTTATTATTTTTAGGGTATTATTATTCTTATTTTATACACATCAGTATTTAATTGTCAGATTTATTGAAGCACTTCTGCTTCATTATCTGAATAAGGGGCTGTGATTAAATAAGTGTGAAGGTAACTTCTAACTAAAGCTAGCTACTTTAGATAGGCTAGCTAAGTTAGCTAACGTAGTTACGTTAGCTAGAGTGGGGTTATCTAAAGCTAGCTAAACTAGTTAGCTAGAAAATTAAATAAATTGATAAGTTAGGTAATTAGAGAAATTATACATTGAAAATTAAATGGGAAGGTAAATAAATGGGGGAATACAAATGTAAATATGGAAATAAATCAAAACATTTATTTTTATATCAGATTTTATAAACGTATTAATGGCTATATTAATTTACAGTAGTTATTTTTGGGCAGTTAATGGCATATTTCTTTAATATTTTAATATATATATCTATAGAGTATTGATTTTGGCAGTTTCGGCCTCCATATACTCCTCCCTCACTGAATGCTAAATTCAAGTGTAGCCTTGACTACAAGCATGCGTGAACTAGCTGCACTTGGCATCACTCAGCAGGACACTGGTAGCTCTTAATCCAGGCTAAATCCTCCAGTGTGCCCCAGTGTAGGTAGATAATTGAACAGATAACCATGACATGCATTATCTGGTGGCTGTTGCCCCAGTTGTCAAACAATCCTGGCCTGAAGCGCTCAGGGATCTGGACAATGTTGACAAGCCCTCCCAGTAAAGCTAGACAGTCCATGATGACAAAGAGACGCAGGGAATTTGGGCTTCCTACCCCGCTGCCATAAACCCGAAACAGGAAGAGGCTGAAACGGAACAAGGCCTGCCAGACAAACGATCGCAGGCGCCGGACGTTAGTGCGGGCAGTGGTGGCACAGTAGATCCCGTGGGCTGACAGGAGGATATAGACCAGCAAGGCAGTCTGTTGCACGATTGGGTAGCAGAGGAGGGTGATATAAATGATAGGAATTGCCCCTGGAGAGATAATGCAAGGTTGCTGTTACTGGCATTGTTGTCAGCATGGTTATTTTTAGTCAACACTAAAAATTGTTTGATATCTTGTTATTTTTGCTGCTGTTTTTCAGAAGCAAATGTTAACCATTAGGTCGAACTAAAGGAAAAAATCAGGAGTGATCCAGGGTTCCTCTGAAAAACACAAACTTTATGGCAATCAGTCTGATATTTATTGAGGTCTAGCCTTAAAGTTGTGGATAATCCCATGCAATGTTAAATGAGGGCTTGAGGCTTGACTTTGACTTTTGGTAGGCTTGAACTATCTTTGCAAAAGACTTTACATGAGACTTTTAGGCTTATTGACCGACTTAAGTGATTCTGGGAGGAATTGTTTAATGTTTAATATCTTTAATCTGCCTGAAGACTTAATTGGTTGTTTTTAAGACCACCACAGTATTTTGTCCATTCTTATTCACGTTCACACTCCTGTCAGAGCTTTGAGGTCTGCTAATCAGACAACCTCAATACTCCGACATCTAGACTAAAGGGTTAAAAACTCGGTCATTGGTGGGACTACTGCTAGAGAGAGTTGCTACTCCACATTAAAAGAGACCAGTTGATTTGGTTCAGGTATCTGACTAGCATGCCTCCTGGGGACTTCCTTGGTGAAGTGATTCAGGTATGTCCCACTGTGAGGAAGCTCTGACGCTGACCAGGAAAGATTATCTCTTAGTTGGCTTAGGGAATGCCCTGGTGTCTCCCAAGAAGAACTGGAGAAGGTGGGTATCTACTAACACTGGTACCCCTGCAACCTGGACCCAGATAAGAATTAGAAGATGTATGGATAGATTTTTAAAGAAAAAAAATGTGGATGCAGGGGCACCCCTGAATTGTATCAAAACCATAGTATTCAGCATTTCTAAAATTTTTGTTGTAACTTATCAATGCTTGTTAATGGCTTGAATTCCAGAAACTTAAAATTTGTATACATCTTAGTTATGACCAGTAAGCCCCTCTGGTCCCGGTCTTAGCATCAGGAGCAATCTCTGCGGTTACATTTACTTTCTTTCATCAACCTACCGAGGGTGTTAACTAGGCAGACGCCGACCATGTCCAGGGAGAGCAGCGTGTCGTACACGTGTTCTCCTCCCACGTGGTTCATGAACAAATGGTAGACCACTGATCCCATGGTGGGACAGAGGCAGGCCAGATAGTGGACAACACATATCCAGATGCTGTCCACCTCCTTCCAGGGGATACTAAAAGGTAGCAGCACCAAGAAAAGGAAGAAAGGAATTCCTGAAATGACAGGAAGATGGAAAAAGAACATCATTATTTTTCTGAAATCTGCAGAATATAAAAATAATTTGAGTATTTTGAGGTATGTGCCACTGCTGTAGGTTAGTGTCAGCTTAATTTATAGTGGCATTTTAAACACAGTACCTTAGTGCAACACATAGAAGTACCGCCTGTTGCAGAACAATATGAGGAATTCAATGGACCGAAATGGTTCCTCTGTCTAATTGTAATTTTTACTAGAAATGAGTAGTTGGTTCATACATAGAGAAGCTCGAGCAGCACTCTAATGCTAATACGCTTCACTTCCCCTTAGTAAGAGTGTTAGGCTTAATGAACTTATGGGATAGCCATGTTGAAAATGGGGCAAGAAGACGACAAGGCCTACTGAAGTTCAAGGCTATGAAGTTTCTAGTTTGTGCACGGACCAATTTCCCTTTTTTGATGTTTTTTCCATGACTAAGCCAGCCTTGAAAAGTTTCACATTAAAACCAGAAGTTTTAAAGATTTCTTAACACATATCTTATTCTACAGCAGCTCAGAATCTGTGCAAAGTTGTCTTTGGATGCTTCACTCAAGATCCGTATGGGCATTTACAGATCAGAGGTGTCGGTCACCTTCAACGGCCCAGTTAACCAGTGGACACTGTCAGGGCTCTGATTCCCAGGGCAGATTACAGCTAATACCCCATATCCTCATTACCCATCCTTATCAAGTGTGTTTGTATCTGGCCATAAGTGAGAGTTGACATGCGTGACCTGTTTAGTTTGCGGGTTAATACGATTCAAGGTGAGAGAAACTTGCTTTGCGTATAAAGTGTAAAAATATATTTCAATAATGATTCAGGTATAGTAAGAACGGCAGCAATGGCATTTTCTTATTAAGTCCAGAATAAAGTTTAGGCATGTATACACCAGTTGAAAGAAGCATAACTGCTGGACTTACCGTGTGTGTAGATGTTCCCCAGCTCATTGTGCATGTAGAAGAGGCTCCTGACGCACTCTTCAGCTGTGGACACCGGCCGGTAACCCGTCAGGACATATTTGTTGAACTGAAGGTAAGCAGGAGTCTTTGCAAAGTCCAAGAGCCGCGGTCCTTTGTAAAGCACCATCATAACTTCCTGTAGCCAGTGCCCTCACGTTTAGCTTCCTCACCATTTAGATCATAAAAAGGGCGCACTCGGGACTCCCGGCCTGGTCTTGACCACGACCAGCCGGAAACTCTGGTCCTCAAAACCCATCATTGGACAGGTATAAGTCCATGCAAGCAACCTGTTGAGCTGGCTAAGTGGCATGATTTTGGACCAATCAGCGCACAGCCTTTATTCCTAAGCTGGGTAATCCCCCAGAAAAAGCCATGTGCACTTCTGCAGCTGCTCCTCCCTTGTAACTGACTCACACCTAACCAGCTTCATGGTTTACGTAACGCACTTTAACAAAACAGAAGTACTTCCCTTATGTACAGTAATACATGTATGCTTCTGTCACTCACGTTTGCCTACAACTGCACCAGGCTCAAGGATTACAAATCCTTACTGGGCGGTTGTTTTCTTCGTGACTCTTACTTAACCAGCACTGACAATTCCTTATTGTGTCCACTTATTATTTGAAAACAGGTTTGCAAATTACAGAGCCAGCAATGTGTGTAAAACATGCACAGGTCAGTAAAGAAACAACTTCCACTTTAAGGTTCTTTTGGTAGGTTTAATTACTCAAATACTGTACAATAACAAACACATGATTGCCACAAGTAGTAAAAAAGAATTTGTCATGTAAAATAAATTAGATGGAGTTATTGATTTTAGAAATATTTCAACTAATTTGAGGGGTTATTAAAAATGCTAAACAAAATTACATTTCAGTTGTAAGGATAACGGTAAACATGGGACAAAAATGTGAAGGACAAAACTAAACAAGACACCAAATTATCACTATTATATTATATAGACATACAACAACAACAATTAAGAGAGATTCAATTTGTTGTTCTCAGTAGAGCTAACCTGTGGGAGGGGGCAAGAATACAGGAGAAAGGTGAGCAGGCTGGTTAAGATAAATACAGCACATAGGAAAAAACAGGTCTGTTCTCACCTTGATGCCCAGTATCCCCAAAGAAGCCATTCAGATCATATTTGTTGTCCTTTGCTCCTAAACAGACAGAAATATTCAATTTTATTATTTAATATGTAGTAATCCAACAGCCATGCAGCTGGTACACAGACTGAACTAAATAAATCTAATGCAGAAGGACTACAACTATGACGAAATGTACTTTTACAATTAGCTTCCACACTCCCTTTTTTATTGATGACAGTGTGACAAAATGTCAACACTTGGGAGGAAGACAAGAGCAGAAATATAGACTGGATGGTCTGTTCAGAAGTGTCTAAAGCCTTCAGGCCTTACCTTGTGGCTGAAAATGCAGTTTGAGATGCTGCTGGATGTGTATCTGACGCGGCAGGTCATCGGGTTGCTCGGACACCTGAGTCGTACCCTCTGATTCTGTAGCGGGTGCTGAGTCGAGGGTGAGGCCGGCTGTCCCTTCTAGGTCGGGGAAGTGCCGAACATCACCGGGCATCGCGTCAGCTGTGAATGAAGACTCTGCAGGGAGACGGGAGTGGACAGACAGATAGGCCAGGTTGGGGCTGGGGGTGGGGGCTGCAGGAAACACAGCAATTATGAGACAGTGCCATAAAAGGGGGGGAGGGGCAGAAAAGATGCATGAAAAAAATATATAAATGTAAACCTAAATATCAGTATTATTATTTATTTTTATTACCTTGTGGTTGCACTCGGCCATTTATGTAGCCCAGGTTTTCTGAAATTGTCAGATGAACAGTGACGTAAGCACAGTGAAGCCACAACAAATACCAATGCAGAATAAGCTTTTATACCCACCATATCCATCAATGAATCTCCCCACGCCTTCAGCTGCAGGCCCTGGAGTGGGCAGCTCTCCTTTCACTGTGAGTAAAAAAGAAAACAAAGAGTAGATGAATGAAGCAGGTGATTTTGGGGTCCATATGTTCTGTGAATCTCTCAGAGATCAAATTCTTTTTCTGACGCACCGTAGGATTTCCTAGCTGAATTGGACTCAAGGGGCTGGGTCTCATAAGTTAAACCTGCTGCAAAATGAAGATAAATATGAAAATTATTTGTACACTTTAAGCCTGACTGGTCGGGTAATTAATGACAAGTTATGACCAGTTTTACCTTCACCTGCAGTTTCAAGAGGCTGTGACTGGTAAGCTCCCTGATTATCTGTTAAGAAATTATCACCAAATCATCAAGTTGATCTTATTTTAAACAGTTAAAACAGAAAGAAAAAGAAAAAAAACACATAAAACAGATATTATGTACCATATTTCCCAGAAGATTTAGCTTCATCAAAACCAACAGCCTGTGGTAGATAGGGACCCTCAGCGCCACCTTAAAGAAAGATGAAAACATGAAGGTGATAATTAAACCAGATAAAAGCTGACAGGTACGTGGTGGCACCATGTTTGCTCAGTCTCACCATATTTTCCTTTCACATTATGTCCAAGCCCGAGTGGGTCAGGTTGATATTGTGACACAGCCAGACCTGAAAAGAAAAATCATAAAAAGTGAAATACAATAAAAGAACAAATGCATGGATGCTGTGTACGGTGGTTTCTCTGTGTACAGCCTGTCACCCTGTGGTTTTCACAGCTCTGGTTTATTTATTCTTTATTGTAGTCTGCATTTTTGTGGACTCATCATTGAGAGCTACATTTAGAAAACCACTGCTGCTTTCATGTCGAAGCTACAGTCAAACTTCAGCCCAGCTTAGCATAAAGATTTCAAACAGGGGGAACACCTACGTTAAAAATACTGTATTAAATATTATAATCCTTTTCATTCCTGTATTTTTCCGCTTGTGTTTTACAGGAAGTTTTCATAGGTTTGCACTTGCGTTTGAGAGAAGCCATTTAGCTGCTCTCTCTTTAAGACCCCATTCCCTAAAACAACAAAAACTTTCTTCTGATTCGCTGACTTCTGCAAGCTTGCTGAGGGGCATCACCCAGTGTTTGTAAGCTGCACGAGCTCTATGATGTTGGCGTGCCGCGTGTATAGGAGATGACTGCGGTAAGAAAAGCGATGAGGTGATACGAGGTCATTTCAAAAGTAGAGGAAAATGAATCATTAGTATCATATGCAAATGAACACATTATCTGTTTGTGGCAACTAAATTCACCTTAACGACAAGCCAATCAGCATTTTTAAAAGGCTTTTTTAAAAATAATATTATTTATTTTAATCATATTTACCAGTAGATTTTGTTTCCGGGCCCAGTCCAGCTGGTTGAGCTTCATAAGGCAGCCTTCCATAACCTTCAGAGGAACACAAGAAACAGAAAAACAAAAATGGTTAGAGGATCGTGACTGAGGTTTAGATGTTTACCAGGTAATTCAAACTGAAGAGAACTTAGTGACTGTCATTACTCTCCATATTTACCAGCTGTATTTCCAGCGTTGCCAAGGCCAAGTAGTTGTCCACCATTGGGGAACCCTCCATATCCTGGCATAGATGGAAAAATAACTGTTTAAAACGACCACAACCTTTTTACGGGAAGCCTTTTCACAGCTAAGTGTAAGTTTTGAATTTATTTTCCTCTCCCCTTGGGTTCCTGGTTCATTTCTGGATAGACTAGAGAGTGTTTCCTGTTGGATTAGAAGAATGATTAGCCAGTCTCCAGGTATAGGATCCATGTCTAAGTTGGCATTAACAGTACCCGTAAGTGTGTTGAATTTATATAATTCAGAGGATGTTCTGAATCGCAGGAATGATGAAGAGAAACTGGAGCCTGAGCTAAATTTCAAGTGTTTTAGCAGAAGGTCCAAATACTTATGTAAATCAAATCCTAAAATCTGGTGAGTGTATGTTTTAAAGACTGCTTAAAACATATATGTTCTCACCATATTTTCCAAACGGCTTTCCGTCACCTGCAGCACCATAGGGGCTAAATCCATAACCTGGAAAAAATGGGACAAGTGTGGTTATACTTCCTCTTTGTTGAGCACAATTTCAGCCAAGCCACACCACGGTGACAGACGTACCATATTTTCCTGCACGATTAATTCCCGTACCAACAGGCTGCCCAGAAAACTGCAGCCCACCGATGCCAATACCTGAATCAGAGCAAGCAGAACACGTGATCAGATGGGACATAAGTAATGAGAGACAAATACTGTTGAAGGTTGTGCATTGCAGAAAGGCACAGTGTTATTAGATATAAACTCAAAGATGTGTGCTTTCTTTTTTTCCCCTTTCCCAGCACCCCGTTTCTGTCCACCAAGGGCAAATTCACTCATTCCTATAACAACAGGAAAAACTCTGCTGTTTATAGGTCTCTAAAATTTATTTTTTTGTGGATTTTAAACAAAGATTAGTTGTATTTTGTTAAAATAAAATACATGTGAACATGTTAAGTTTTGCTAGGCACCATATGTATTGCCTAATTTTCCATTTGGACCAAGACCTGCTGACTGAGGCTCAAACTCACTCATCCCTGCACAAATGCATGAAAAATATTTCAATTTCAATCAAAGTTTTACTCCACGGGAGAAAGGAGACTTCTTCTCTGTCTGATATTCTGCTCACACGTGCTTAGATTAGTTTTTCCCATGGTGACATGGTCTTACCATCTACTCCAGCAGCAACCACTGGAGCTCCATTGTATGGAATCTGTCCTGTGCTACCTGTCCAATCATCATCACTGGAATATATTTACCTTTTGTGTCATATTTACCTAATATACTTCACGATTATCTTATATTTAGCTATAACTAACTACCCACCCTTATCTATTACTCATTACCATACCTGATTTGCCATCAGGAACAGGCACAACTTGTCCAATGCCTGGAAACACAGAGAAATGTTGCCATTTACACAAAAATTAACTGCTGCAAAACAACATTTCTCAACGAAATGTCATAAAATGCTCTTACTTGCATAGTCAGGCTGTACACCTGCACCGTAGCCATTTGCATAACCTGCAGCAAAACATAAACTATGTTAGCTGTTAATATCCAACAATGGCAGTCAAAATATGGTGCAACAGTTCCAGAGAGAAACAGCAACATTTCAGTAAAATTACAATGGCAGATTTTTAAAGATGCAAACTTCCTTACACCTAACTACTCATCATCTTACACACTGATACAATGCACTAAATCTAAAGTGTTTCCATTTAAAAGTTCACCTCCAAAAGTATGTCCGTTCCTATATTCCCCTCCAAGGTAGCCTCCTCGTCCAAAACCTGAGTGAATACAGGAAAAATATCCTCACTTCAGCTGAGAACAAAAAAAACCCCAAAACAAATAAACCAAATCCTACACAAATCAGATTGTACTTTAAAAATTACATCAAAATGTTTCTATTTGTGATCAAGACATTTACTGCTAGCGAATATTACCTGCTCCGTATCCATTGCCAAGTCCAGGGAACATTTGGCTTCCTGCAATAAAACCTTTTGGAAAAAAAAAAAATCAAATTCTGTGTGTGTGTTTGTGTGTGTGTGTGTACACCAAGGAAGAAAACACATTCATGTAAATGAGGAATTACAAAATAAACGCCTTGAAAATAAAGCTACGATTCCTGACATTGTTTTGTGAAACTAAAAACTAAGATCACTGTTAACACATTTAACCTGTTAAAGCCTGACACATGCAATAATTGTCAAAAAATGTTGACAGTTTAAAAAAAAAGAAAGAGATTCACCACTTAAGCCCCAACGCCTAACCGATCTCCTGCCTTTTCCCCCCGTATCTGGGGGCGTTAGGGCTTAAGAGGTTAAATAATAATTTGCATATATACATTATCATGTTTTAGGGAGAAAAATCACACTTATGATGTAAAACTCTCAAAGAATCAAAGATTTGACTATATGTCAAATATGATAAGTTTGGCTTTAAATGATTAACTGTTGAGTCAAAGAAGATTGCTATTTTGAATAACAGTCCTGGATGTAAGTAAATAAGTAGGCAAATGAAATAAATAGGTAGATAAATCAATAAATACACTAGATAGCACGATTTGCAGATGCAGAGCAACCGTCAGCTGGCAAAAGCTCATTTAATAGTGTAACATACAAGATCACCTGAGCCTTCATCTCATACCTGGGACTCACCTTGACTTTGTGGCCTGCCTGATCTAATGTTATGTTTTAAACCAATAAGCACACAGCTCCTTTGTAAATATTACACAGACACTTAAACATGAGGACAGTGTATTTCTCTCTGCGTTTGACACCATTTCCTTTTTGAGCATCTGCTCCTGCTTCATAACCTCAAAGCAACTTCAAGAATCACTGACAAACAATATGAACAAGCAAAAATAATGCTATACCTGTGCAAAATGGTCTTATTATTATATATTATTAGACATACCTTTGGTGTTTGTGCCCATAGATGCTCCAGCACCTGTGTTATAATCTGAAATGACATCAGAAACCAAAGTTAAGACTCGTTTTCACTCCCTTTAATATTTTGACTTTTTTATTTATGAGTGAAGAGGTTGCTGTAACAATTTAATTTCCTTTTGCCATACGTTTCACATGGAGAAACAGTGGAAATTCTAGCAAACATTTTAGCAAACAGAGATCTTTAGAGCTTTAAATATAGTGCATGATAATCATATTAAGACACGCTGGTACTATAGTAAGAGACTCAGTTTACCAGGTCTAGGGATATTCATCCATTGCCCATTTGGTACTCCTGATGGTCCACAGTCTGTAACAGACAGCATGTAGTATCATAAGCACAACAACCACCACACATATATGAACTTTAGACTTGAGGAATCTACCAAACAGGCAGACTTTGTGTTCGTAAAAGAGGATCAGTAGTAACACCAGCAGCTTAAATGACTGCTAAATGTAATCACGTTGGTGATTATTATTATTGATCAGTAACTGATTATATTATTATTATGATTACAGATTAAACACTGATGTCTTTCAGTGCCTCATTGAACCTCTAACATGAAGAATTAAGGCAGTTCTGACAGAGTTGGAAGCTTTCTTTTTGTTACTCAAAGAAAAGAGAGAAATGTTTACCATGTTTGGTTGGTTTAGCTCCTTGACCCTTGGAGACTGAAGCTCTTCCACTCTCTGAAAAAAGGAAACCGAAAGGTCAGGGTGTGATTGGCATTGATCCATCTACAGGTGTTGTGGCATCAACAGTTAGCAGTGAAAAAAAAATCAGATTAGTGGGTTAAACTTGCAGTTCAACTCATGCACTGAATACTCTGTAATTAAATTCGTAACAAAAGTTAAAATGTCACAAAACACCCTTTAATCTAAATGACATATTTTATATTGGTGAATTTTTCAGTCATGTACTTTCAAACAATAAAAGCAGTTGAGAATTTGGGAAATATGCATATTTGCTCCTGTAGCTGTACAGCTAGTTAGCTTAGCTTAGCATAAAGTCCAGAAATATAGCCTAACAGCTAATCAAAGGAACTAAAACCCACTAATCCTCACCAGCATGTCACACCTCAGCAGAAAGCTTCCAGTTGTAGCAAAACAGGTTTTTATTAAAAGTTGAGTTAGGCGCACCGCCTGTCTTTCAATTTACCTTTGGGAGCAGTGATAATATCAATAAAGCAAATAAACAAATTCCCCAAAACATTACTTTAAAACCATTAGATATCAATTTTTAGGTGTGGGGTTTGGCATTAAAAAGAGAAAAAGTCCAAACAAAAAGGTTGGTAATTTTTTGAAGTCAGCACTGAAGAAAACATGCAACACAACAACAATCTTTTTTGAAACAGAACCAGGACCAGCAGCAACGATTCACTCTCAAACAAACGACATTTGTGTGTTTGTCACCTTGAGGGGTCTGGATGGTCTGTAAATGTTCATTGAGCCTAGTTTGAATTCAACTACTAACATGGTACAGAGTGAACAGTTCGGTCAACCCTGTGAGATAACAGCTATGATATCATCAGAATACTGAGAGTTAGGAAAAAAACACAGCATTCATTAAACATCTACGCATGCATTCCACATCTAGTAATCACACCCACTTAGTTTGAGACTTAGTTTACCCGTTGCCCCAGTTTCCCCTGCAGGGTGACCTTTGACCCCGGGGTTATCAATCTCTGCCTCAGCCTCATGTTTGATGTTGGCTTCTTCTGGTGCGACTTCAGGCACAACAACAGTCGCTGTTTCCCGAGCGGCGGCGGTGGTTTCTGTAATTTGAGCTGCCTCTGTTTCGGGAACAGCTTTGGTGCTTTCAGGGGCAGCGTTCCCCTCACCGGTGCTGTCTACCCCCAAAATAACCTCTGCCTCTGCAGCTTTTTGCTCAGGCACAGCACTGCCAGTCATATAACCTAGAGGTCATAAATGTCATCAGCATTTATGCAGATTAATTGACTAAACCTGCGACAATGAGCTTATTGTTTGTAGTGTAGAAAATGTCGAAAATCGATGTTTTTGTGCATCCACAGTGTGTGTAAACTAATGCAAACCAAACTAAATTATAAGAACTTTTTGTTACTCAGTTTTGTTAACCATAATGAAACTTCCAGTTCCATGAAAAAGGTTACTTGCAGTTCCAGTAATAACAGCGATAACTTTGATAAGATTTCCCCTGAAGTTAAAGTACTACATTTATACATCTTCTTTTCTCTCTCTCATTAGGGTCACCACAGCGATATGTAATATGACATATTGGTGCTAGTATTAACCCTGGTAATGGTACTTGCCTTCTGGATAGACAGCTGCTGGGCCTGGTGCTGGTTTACTCTGGGAAACCCCCTGTGCAGGTCTGGCTATGGGGACCTTCTCTCCCTTGATCTGTGGACCTGTGGTTGAAGACTTTGGGTGTTTGGCAGGAAGTGCTGGGGCTGGTTCTGGTGTAACCTGAAGGACCAGCGGTGTCTGCTTGTAGCTTTTTTCTTGGGGCAAAGGGGAAACAAGCTTTTGGTATTTCTCTTTTGACACCTCAGCATGGACACCACCTGTCGGGGAAAAAGGCACTGCACCACGAGTTATTGCTTGTCGGAGGGAAAGGCCCTCCAGCGGTGCTACACTTGGCTGCTCAGGAGAAAGAGCTCCACCTTTGAGGCTCTTTCCACTGAATTCACCTGCACCCTTTCCATCTTGGCCTTTTGTATTCGGCAGCATGTTATAACCTGTAAAAAAAACAAACATATTTAAAACCCTAACAGTCAGATGAGCCCCAGTGATCAAACACTTGGCGACAGTGGGAAGGAAAAACTCCCTTTTAACAGGAAGAAACCTCCAAGACCATAAATTAAAATGTACAAATGTTCAAATGTACACACCCAGCATTTGTCTGCTTAAGTTTACAGAAGCATTTTTGTAGTGCTATCTAATGATATGGGATCTCAACCTTGCACCAAACACATGCACAGGAGCATTTACCTGCATTGGCTGCTTTAGGCAACTGCCCTTTAGTTACACCAGCAGGACCACCATATCCTGTTTAAACAGTGCAGACATTAGAAACACATGAGGGGCCATCAACAGATGCCAAAAGAAAAAAACAACTGATTGTCCACAACTCAGTTGTTTGGTTCCCAAATGCTGTATGTGTTCTGCAGAAGTCGTACCACTGTCGAGTGTTTTTACGCCTTCACTTGGTGCTCCAAGTCCTTTAGTAGTTTTCTGAGGTTTTGACCCTCCGTATCCTGCAGACAGCATCAGAATCAGAACAGCATTGAAGCTTGGGCCTAGCTGCTGGAGTTTCAAGTATGAATTTGCCATCTCATAACTCAAACTTACCGTATGGGTTTCCTCCGTATCCACCCAGTGCACCATTGCTAACTCCGTGACCTAGTGAGAGAATTGAATAATAATTTCTCGAGGCTGATTTTTATGTTTTAAAATGACAATTTTGACGTGAATAGAAATTAGCAAATGATAAACAATAAAGAGTAGATTGTCACCATTGGGTTTGGCTGTGTATCCTTTGAGTGCATTAGCTCCAGGCCCTGCCGCAGCTCCATAACCTTAGTCAAACATGAATTTATATAAATACACCAATGGCATTAAACCAGAAACATTTACTATAGAGCACCAAAACAGAAAATAGTAATTGGTTACCACTGGGTTTGGGTCCATATCCATTGGCAGCAGGTCCTTTCCCATAACCTTGAGATCAAAAAACTCCTTAAAGAAACTTCAAAACTTAATTTAACCTTGTAAAGCCTGAAACAGGAAATGACTGCCAGGCAATTAAACATTTTTGAAACTGGGATGTTTACTGAACATTCTGACAAGTTGAAAGTAAAGAAAAGAAACTGTATGAATTTTAATCTTTATGATTTTAAGTAAATCGGACATTTTTGTGTAATTTATTCAGGTTTTTCAGGGTAAAATAATCACAAATTTTTTAGAAGCAACAAAAACCCATGTGTAAGGTATGATATACTTAGCCTTACAGAGTTAACCACATTTATTTTGTGATGTGCTTACAACACAAGTATTACCTGGTTGTGGTCTTACTGCACCTCCTCTGTAGCCTCCATATCCTGTCAAATGTTCATAAAAGGAATATTAGTAATGTTCAAATCGATATTTATGATGCGCATCAACGTTTTGAATCGTAAATTGAAATCTGAAAAAGAAGGAATGGTCTCACCGTTGGGTTTGGCACCATACCCGTATGGAACATTTCCGAAGCCTAAAGAAATACACAGGAGAAAAATGACAGTTGTTCTGAAACACTATCCATGTTTCCCTCATAGATCCTTTCATTCAAGTTAAAGCTAAAGATTTTTTTTTGCACCTGGATCAAAATAGTCAGAAACCAATCCCCCTCTCTATAAAGAAGTTGGGAAATATGGGGTGGGTAATTTCACATTTTTGATTTGGCAGAAAAAGAGATTAGTACTCCCTGCAAACCAGGGGCCTTCTTTTTGTTAGACGAATGTGTAAACCACTACACAATGCCAGCCTATGCACACATGAGTGTAAAAAAACCCATAATATTTGAGGGAGAATAACATCATTGGCAATTGATAGCTTGATTCTAATGGCATGGAAAGGTTTTCTACCCTGTTTGAAAATCCTGTTGTTGTTTAGCATAAGTTACCTTTAAGAATAACGCTTGATACTTATCTTGACACTGACTTAGGTTGAAATATAACATTTTATTGTGGATGCACAGTTACCTGGCTTTGCAGACTTGGGAGCTCCACCATTCTGGGATCCATAACCTTAATAGTTTCACAAGCAGAAATTCAAAATTTAACTTCCATGTGGCAATAATATTTATTTGTGCATGTTAACCTACCATTTGACATGGCTCCATTGCTGAAAGGTGCTCTGGCCCCAGCATAACCTTTACAATGATGAATAACAATGATGAATAATGAATAATGAATTTTATTTTATAGCTTTTGATTTGTACACCAATATTCACTCTGTGATCTTTACCGTTGGGTTTTGCTCCTTGTCCATTGGAAGCACCAGCTGCTGCACCATAGCCTACAGTTTCAACATTGCAACATGAGTTCATTTATGTTGAGTGTATAGATGAAGACGTAAAGTTGAAAAGCAGAGAAGCATGTTGTTATTGTCCTACCTGGGTTCGGTCCCTTCATCCACCCATTTCCATACCGATGCCCCAGACCCAAACCAGCACTGCCATAACCAACATTGTAACCTAAAAACACAGATAACCAGTACATTAGCCAAACACACCTGTAGGACTGAGCGTGTGACATCTATATGACTCACCTGCCATGGGCTGAGCTCCATAACCTTTATAACTTCCAGCAAACTGAGGCATCACCAGACCTTTGAAGGCTCCCTTACCCGGTCCTTTATTCATGTAGATATACCAATGTTACATCACCATTTTCACCCTTGTGGACAACAAAGCAACTGGAGTTGCATTACCTGCCCCATAAGGTGGTCGGCCATATCCTTTCATAGGTTTACTTCCAGCTCCTCCTTGGCCTGTTAAATATTTTGAGTATTTAACATATATGTGTGCTTTTAAAAGTCAAAGAGTCCAGCTGCCTGCTCCCAAATGACCCATTTACTTTCTTACCATTTGGTCGTGTCCCATAGCCAGTCAATGGACCAGCTACAGCTCCTTGACCTAAAGAGTGATGATAATATACAAAATTGTAAAACTATTTAATTTCCTTTTTTTAATCTTCATGCATTGAACTTCATGTTTTGCAAACAATACCTTTGGTGTTAGGCACATTTCCAGTAGAACCAGCACCATAACCTGCAACAGATGTGAGGTTCTTAATTTAATTAACACCTTAATCATGACCCCTCCCAGTTTTAAAACATTGTTATGTTTTATAATTCGCAACCAGGTTCTTCACTAACACCAAATCGATAAAAACATAAAGAAAATATAGTTATGTTAAAAATGAAAAATTCACATGATTCTGTACAGTCCTGAAAAACTAAATACACCCTTTCTGCAGGTTCTGCAGCAAATGTGAGCAGCACTCTAAAACATTTTGACAGTTTGTTGCTCTGGAGCATTCGTGTGTGTGTAGACACAACTCAACATCTTCCTGTTCCACCAAATTCACCCCAAGATGAGATCATGCAATGCTCAGAGAATCTGCAGAAAACCCAAGAGCTGCTTCTCAGACTCTGCATCTCTCAGTTAGCATGTTCAATTTTGAAGTTCATGACGTGATTTAGATTTTGATCCCCAGGACACCAACCAATCTGCAACAGCATGGTCCCTACCCCAACCCGAATGAAATGCTCTCATAAGATCTTAAGAGAGCTTTGAATAAACACAAATACCCTCAAATCTCAAAGAACAAAAGTGACATAAGAAGGACCAAAATTCCTCCACAAAGATGTGGAAGACTTCATAGAGTTTACAGCTGCTAGAGGCAGTTCTACAAACTACTGAATCATGGGGTGTTCTGAGTTTTGAGGACTGTGAAGTGAGAGTCCTTTTTCATATAACTGTCTTACCATTGCCTTTTGTTCCATGTGCAGCAGCTGCATTACCTACAAATAAGCAACACAACAGATTCAGAAACGTTTTTAGCCCCAGTATCATCATCTTGCTCGTTATTCTGCCACATAACCACCACAAGAAGGCTTTAATAATCAAGACAATAGCATAAATGGAAACTATGCTAGTTTTATTAAAGTAGAGCAGTGCTGTTGTATTGGTTTACATGTTCGTTACCATTGCCTTTAGGTCCTTGCCATCCATATCTGCCATCCTGAGCGCCATAGCCTGCAAAAAGAACAAAGTTAAAATCGAATGTGATTTAGTGTAGATGTGTGAGGCCTTAGTTATAAAACATGTGTTATAGCACCTTTAGTTTGTTGTCCATTGGTGGGACTGGCTTTAACAGGATATCCTGCAACAAACAAATTCACACAGTGATTTTTATCGTGCCATTGATCATTAAGTGGATTTTAAAAGTGGGGAAATGTCTACCATTGGAGTTATCTCCATTTTGGTGGGATAAAACTGCAGGATATCCTCCTGAATTAGAAACACAGTGCCAACAGAGATCCAATGTTAGAACAAATGACTGATTCTGAGATGTAACATAACCACTGAATGTGCTTCAGTACCGGCATCAGAGAAAAATCTGTTGTAGGAATATGAGTAACCATCAGCAGAAAGATTTGGTAAATGTACACAGTAGGTGTATGGACACATATTTACTGTTTGCATCTGTAACCTCAGTAACAGCAATGAAACTGTGTTATCACTGACCGACTCCTTTTGTAGGATAGCCAGCATATCCAGTTCGTGCCCCCATTGCCCGGCCCACACCTTACAAAAAGAGTAAAGAGGACATAAATCTCAAAACCAGGCAAACAGTTCACTTCATGGTTTTTGAATCTGTGAAGATAATTTACCTTTTGATGGCATCAGCACTGCTCCTACACCTCCACCATTCTGCGGTGTCCTTCCTAGAAATAAAAAGTGTGAGCCGGTGAACAAAAGCTTGTGACTTACATGGACATAATGCAACAAAGGTGACACAAAATGGACAGGATGTGATGGACTCACCGTTAGGCTGTGGAAGTTGTCCATTGTGTACTCCAGCCACAGCACCGTAACCTTAAACACAAGACGCTGAGTGTAAGACTACAAGTTTAAAATTAATAATAGTAAGAAAAACATTTGGATTAGCAAAAATATCCTCTGAACACACCAATTTTTAACCCACTAATACAAAGCATTGGTCTCAGCCATTTATTTTGCAATGTCAGACTCTGTAGTTTTCTCTGGTCCCCTCCCCAATCAGACCAGGAGTGACATGTTTAGCCACATGTTCTCCTTAAATTGCTGGCTGTCTGAGTGGTGTCCAAGAAACGATGTGGGCTTCATAGAAAATTGGCAAACCTTCTGGAGGAAACCTGGTCTTGTTAGGAGAGACGGCATCCATCCCACTTTGGATGGAGCAGCTCTCATTTCTAGAAATATGGACAAATTTATTAAACCCCCCAAAATATGACTATCCAGAGTTGGGACCAGGAAGCAGAGTTGCAGTCTTACACGCCTCTCTGCAGCTTCTCTCCTCCTGCTACCCCCCAAAAAACCCATCTCCATAGAGACTGTGTCAGCTCCCAAAAAGACAAAAAACAAACTAAAAACCAGCAGCAAACAACTTAAACATAGAAAAATCACAAGAAAGAACAATACAGTATCCACATCTGAACCAAAGAGTAAAACAGTGAAATGTGGATTATTAAATATTAGGTCCCTCCCTCCACGTCTCTGACATGACTTAATAATTGATCAACAAATCGATTTACTCTGCCTTACAGAAACCTGGTTGCAGCCAGATGATTATGTTAGTTTAAATGAATCAACACCCCCGAGTCATTCTAACTGTCAGAAATCTCGAAGCACAGGCCGAGGGGGCGGTGTGGCAGCAATTTTTCACACCAGTCTATTAATTAACGAAAGACCAAGACAGACTTTTAATTCATTTGAAAGCCTGATGCTTAACATTGTCCACCCCAGCTGTAAAAATTTAGAAACCAGTCTTACTTGTTATCATCTATCGTCCACCTGGGCCTTACACAGAGTTTCTGTCTGATTTCTCAGACTTTTTATCTGATTTAGTTCTCAGCTCAGATAAAATAATTATTTTATCTGGTACCGGTCCGAGGCCCGGGGGTTGGGGACCGCTGTGTTATCAGACTAAATTGGCTTCTCTCAAAACGTAAAAGAACCCACCCACCACTTTAATCACACTTTAGATCTTGTTTTAACATATGGCATAGAAACTGAACATTTAACAGTGTTTCCTGAAAACCCGGTCCTGTCTGATCATTTCCTGATAACATTTACATTTACAATAATTGATTACTATTTGTCATCCTACAGCTCTCACCCACTTTATTTTCTGCCAACATTTCCAAAGCTGAGTGTTTCTTCTTCACTCACTATGTGTTGATAGACCTCTCTCCGTTTCATCATTAGTTATTATTAATCTCTGGCTCTCAAACCAATCACAGCAGATGATTGGTTTGGGAGCCTGAGCCTGGTTCTGCTGGAGGTTTCTTCATGTTAAAAGGGAGTTTTTCCTTCCCACTGTCGCCAGAGTGCTTGCTCATAGGGGGTCATATGATTGTTGGACTTTTCTCTGTATCTACTGTACAATATAAAGCGCCTTGAGGCGACTTTTGTTGTGATTTGGCGCTATATAAATAAAATTGAATTGAATATTTTGCATCCTTAACGTGTTTCAGATAAAGTTAAGACTACAAATTCAGATGAAGCACACTCCAATTAAAACCAAATAAAACCAAGAAAGTTTCCATCTTTCATCACTATCATGGTCACCGCATTGATGATAACTTAAAGAAAGGAATCAAAAACATCACAGAAGATATCTGGCAATGGTGTTATATAAAACAAACATAACTCTGACAAGTGAAGCGATTAGACAATACATTTTTACCCTGTTATATGATCGGTAAAATCATCTTGGAGTCTATGTAATGTAAGCAACATTAAGAAATTTGTATTTTCCATGTTTTTAAAGAGCAGGTTGTTTTTCCACAGCATGACAGATTTAAATTTTTATGACCCTGATGAAGGCCACAAGCCCAAACGCATTGGTCAGTTAATAAAGTTGTTCCTCTTTATTAACTGGCCAGCGCGTTTCGGCTAAGTGTTGCTGGAGTTCCTGCGTTGTAAGTTTCTCATCCTCCCCATGCACCTTGGAAGTAGGTGAAGTTGTGCCAGAAATCTTTGCTGCAGATTTAAATTTTCAATCAGATCATTTTTCATTTGCTTCAGAAAAGTTCACATTATTCAGTTACATTAGATGTTTTAGTGTTTATAATAAAAATGTGTAATTCCACTTAGATGCTGTTAGTTAAAAGTATTTTTATGCTTTTACTTGCTTTTGTTCACATATTAAATTAGCGTCCTACTTTAATTTGCATATAAGGATCCAAAATAACAACAAAAATGTTTAGATGTCTTCCCTTGTTCACTTTTATTTGATTTGCAGTTTAGCCCCTCTCCAAAAGAACGGAGAACGGAGCGACTGTGTCAGAGGTAAAACTATTCTCTTACTTTCTCACAGAGGGATGTTAAATTTAGACCGCCGCTGCCACAGCAGCTTTGATTTCACAAACCGAGTCTGCGAGTAAAGACAAAACTAAATACACAGCTCCCTCGCATCATCACAAGGATACTTGGTAGAGGGTCGACCAGACGAAAGAGATTTACTGCTCATCTTGCTCAGATTTTGGTTTAACGCGATTGTTAGAAATTTGGCAGGCAAGCCCAACTAACATAACCGACTTTATGTTATTTCAGGACTCCTCGGAGTCTGGATAACTTGATTCCTGAGGTTTTTGGGAGTGCAGCCAGGATATTTTGAGAGTCTTGCAGAAAACATAACTACATGTACACTTTTATTTATTCTGAAAGAACTGAAAAAATGTCTTTCCTGCATTTCCTTCTCACATCGTTAAAGGAAATCTTAAATTCTCTAACTGATTTTGCATTAAATTGAAACACATGGCATGGTTTCACTGTCATTTTGAATCCAGCCCTCAAAGAGTTGATGTTTATACAATACAATACAACTTTATTTATATAGCACATTTAAAAGACCAGAGGTACACCAAAGTGTTTCTCAATAATACAATAATATGAAATAAAATTAAAATTACATAAGGATGCAATAGCAAAGTGCAAAATACACTACCAGATAAAACAGAGCACTTTAATCGGCAATGCTAAGTTAAATAAATAAGTTAACAAACGTAATTTAAAGGATTGAATAAATTCAGACATGCAAATATCAACTGGAAGATTATTCCGGTAATACAATAATATAGGTTAAAATTACATATAGGTTCAATTGCAAAGTACAAGGAATATGGTTTCCACTGACCATGGAAACAAACTACACAGTGTATGTCAATAAAGACTTTTAACATGGATGTTTCATTCATTAAGATCCGATGTTTCTTTTAGGTGTTCAGTCTATGTTTTACTCATGCAGAAACACGGCAGTTAAGGAACAGAAACAGTTACAGGTACGGTTCAGCTATAACACCAGAGCGAGTGCATTTTCCAGTATTGTTCTAAGCGCTGCAGTTTCCTGTTGGTGAAAGGAGACTAGTCTTAAAGCTTTACTGCCATGTCATTGACTGCTAACTCAAATTCTAGATTTAGGAAGAAGTAATTTAATTAAACCAAAATTAGGAATAAATATACTGATTGTCTGGTTTTTACTTTCAAACAAAATTTCCTTCTTTGATAACAGGAAATATGGACGTCAGGTGCAGGAAAGGAAATGATGGAATACAAACTGAGACATGTCTGATGTACAGACACAGAGCGGCTCCTCTGTGCCAGTTACATCATCCTTGGCCATATACCAGCTCATAACTCAATCCCAGTTTTCCTCACACTAAACTACACCCCTGGAAATTTTCCAGCAACTACACTTACTCTGGCTATTTCCTGCAGCCTATATTCATTTACATTTATCCTAACATGGTTTACCTGTAAAACAATTTGGTGACTGTATTTTGAATTGTTAAAACTAACACATGGCAAAAACAGACACACACAAATAAATGTAAATCAAGCGTTAAACATCCAAACGAGATGTTATCAGATAATCTGCGCTTCAGCACACTCACCCCCTGTGTGTGCTGCCTGCACCAGCCAAAGGATCACTGCACTGTGAAGAAGAAGTTGTCCCATCATGCTGGACCTAAAAGACAATGTTTTTGAGACCCAGCGGGAGGATGAAGACGGTGAAGCAGATGTTCCAAAGTGGGGAACCTAACCTGATTACGAGGGCCTAATATACACTCAGCTCTGAGGCGTCCCTCCTCTCACCAGCTCTGTTTGTGGCGGACCATCCCCCACTTACTGGCAGATGCACCCGAGGTGTGCACACACTAACTGAATAATTGGCCTCTTAAAGTACATTAACACTTAACAGAGAGAAGCAAAGAGAGGGAGATTACCAGATTGGACATTGACTGATGACCTGTGGAGGGTGCATTACACATACAGGCTGGGCCAGCTGATAGTTTGAAAACTATACATATACACCATTTTTAAAAGTATAAAGTGAAAGAAAAGAATCAGAAATGATATTGATGTATGCAGGAAATTTGAGTAAATAAACCCTCAGTTTCAGGACACAGTGTCACTTATTTAATACAAACTAAACCAAAATGGAGAAGCAGTGTGTGAAAAACACTGAAAAAAGTACACTGGGAAACGTTTTTGCCTTCATTTGGTTCTTTTTCAGTTATTCTGATGTAGATTTGCTGCTGTAGTTTGGATTATTGTCCTGTTGCTGATCCAATATGAGCCAAGCTGTCAGGCTAATGGACACATTTAACTCTAGAGTACTTTGGTACAAAGAGGAGTTCATGGTTGACTCAGTGACGACAAGGTGCCCAAATCCTGTGGCTGCAAAACAAGCCCAAACCATCACCCCTCCATCACCATGTCTGACAGTTAATATGTGCTGTTTGTGTTTTTTTCTTTGTCATGTCACTGTGCATTATGGCCTCCACTTCCTCCTGGCAACCTTTCCAAACAAGCCATACTTAATTATTATAATATTTTTGTGGGGGGGTGTCGACTCCTGTAAAGATTGGCAGCTGTCTTGAAACTAATTGTTCTAACTATAAAATGATGGACTTCACCAACAATCGCTGCTAATGTCTTTTCACCTTCCCACTGTGTTAACACCAGTGTTGGTCAAGTTACTTAAAAAAAAGTAATCAGTAACTAATTACTGATTACTTCCCCCCAAAAGTAATCCCGTTACTTTACTGATTACTTATTTTCAAAAGTAATTAATTACTTAGTTACTTAGTTACTTTTTAAAAACACGATTTACAACCTGAATAGGTGATAAAGCGATAGATCTTTCCGCCCAATTCTACTTTTTCTACATAATCCATCATACAAAATGTAATCAAATGGAAAAGTCTCTTTTTAAAACTTGTTTTATTAGTTTTAATCTTTTAACTTTATGCATCAAGCAAAAATTTAATTATATGCAACATTCTCTGACTGGAAGAAATTTGTTTAATATTTAAACCTATTTTCTGCACATTCCAGCACATAAAATAATTTTTTTTTGTGTGTGTTTACACTCACTCTTTCAAATAGATGCAAGTAAAACACAGCAGAAAATAAATAAAGTCAAAGACTAGCGGTCCTTTTGCTCTATTTTCACCTGTAAAGCAGGTGGGCGGAGGTTTACCCTGGTGCAGGTGTGCCGCAGTGGTCAGTGGAAGAATCCGCGAGTTTCTCTGTGAGTTTCCCATTACGTCATAGCGCACTCGGTGTTTGCTTGGAAGTTTAGGGTTTTTTTTCGCTGTAAAAAGAAGTTTTCTTCCCACGCACAGCGGACACTAATGTTTTTGTCACTTTTTATGGAATCAAACTCAAATTAAGGTCAGTACTTCCACGCTTTAAACGCTGCATGCTCATACTCTCTCCTGCACTCGATATATTATCCATTGTTGATCTGCACACAGCTGTTGTCACGAACTTTGCACTCGCTTACGTCACTGTCATGAGACATTCTCGCAAAAGAAATCACGGTTTTAGTAACGCAGTAACGCAGCGTTCCTATGGGAAAGTAACGGTAATCTAATTACCGTTTTTGCAATAGTAATCCCTTACTTTACTCGTTACTTGAAAAAAGTAATCGGATTACAGTAACGCATTACAAGTAACGCGTTACTGCCCATCTCTGGTTAACACACACGTGAATGCTCCAGACGAGCAAAATGTCAAAACCTCTGCTTTCATAGAGGTGTCCACACAAACTGATGATCAGTTAATCAGATGCATTTGATTATCAGCACCTGCCTGCAACATGAATTTCTTTAGAAGCAGAGGGGATGTATTTAAATAATAACACAGTTTTCATCTGAAGAGTTAAGACCTGCTTAGGACAACATGATATTTAATGTCCTAATATGTGAAATATTAGAACTTACAGAGGTGCACTTTCTTTTTTCCATGATTATATGGATGGATGTTTTTATGAATTATAAATGTATTAGGATTAGAAACTTTTTTCCTACTAACATCAGTGACATTTCCAAAACTACTCTCAACCACATCTAATCCTTTAATAGTGACAAACATTCAGCAGTGCCTGCAGTTTTGCGATGTAAACGGGTGAACAGTCGTCAGTGCAGTTACTTATGTGTCTATAGCATGAATAATGTTTCCCTGAAAGTTTGTCAAAATAGCAGGTAGACAACGACACCGGTCACTCTTGGATTACAAAAGCACCGTCGTACAGCATAAAAACAACCATGAACAGGAACTGAGCCTCATCCGTGCAGCCAACTATGGAAGGACTGATTCATGTAAATATAATCCATCATTCAAATTGCTGCACCACAGTGACAGAGCACAGCCAAACTAAAGCTATGCATGCAATGACATGAATAGGCAGCATTATAGCTCTGTATTTAGATTAAAGAAAGAAAATACGGTTACTTCGGTAAATATTTCCACAGACCAAAACTTCTATAAGTCACAAACAGAAAGCTCAACATGCAGCCCCTCTGAATGAAGCCTTATTTTCGAATGGACAATAATGACATCACTTCCATATGCAGAGTAGGCAGCTGGTAGAGATAATGATGATGGAAACTTGAGTGAAGTGAGCTTGGTGCTTTTTTCACATCTCTTTCAGCCTAGAACGTCTTCACAGTCCTGGCCTCCACACAGAGCGGCTTCATGTGTGTTTAAAGTGACTAAAAAGAGAAAGATCTCTCACCTTTCGCACAGATTCCTCACCTAAAGTCCAAATCCTCTTCCTGTGGGGTCAAGAAGAGGTTAATGTCTCACTTCCCAGCCCACCCAGACCTCTCACATACTTGGCTTCTGGACAAACTGAGCCAGCGTTTCACCACCTGGTAATGAATGTGTCTTTCAGTTCATCACTGATCACTCAGCTACCAAAGCTTCACATGTAGGTTCTTGTGATAAGTATTATTAATAGCAAGGCCCTTTACCCCTTGTATTCTGATTCCTTGCTCCAGTTTTTGTACTCCTTGTTTGAGTTCAGCAGTAAATCGGGTCTTCTGAATCAATCCCTGTTTCCCCAACAATACTGGGGAAACACGGATTACCAGAGATCATGTTAGAGATTATGGAGACACAGGATAAAAGACACACCATGTGAGAGTGAAGAGAAACATTAATGATATGCTGCAGAGCTACATGAACAGCTGAGGAGTGACTAAAGGTGAATGATGCAGGAGAAATGCTCAGTGGATGATGGGATGTCCTGCAGCAGTCTGAGCCTGTAGTGGTATAACTATGGGATAGTTCAGGGCCACTGATCCAGCCAGAATGTTTTTAGCTGCCTGTTTCCTGAATCCCAAACTGGGATCTGGTTCAACAGGAGACCTGAAAGCTGAAGGCCCTGCCTCCCATTTTACTTTTACAAACTAACGTTTAAGACATTATTTTTTTTTACTTATTATTCAAGACTTTAGTTGTAAGGAGAAAGGTTTTTAAATCAGTTCTAGATTTAACTGGGACCCAGTGAAGAGAAGCCAGTATAGGGGAAATACGATCTCTCTCTCTCTTCTCTGGCAGTACCAACGCTGCATCATTTTGGATCAACTGAAGGCTTTTTAGATTATTAGACCCAACGTTTTCTAAAGCTTATTCACAGCTCGGAATCACCCTTATTTACCTTATACAGAGCCACAGTTCATCCACTGTTGGAAACTGTTTCCGCTCCTCTCCACATTAACTTTCTTCTCATAGGCTGCCCCTCATAAAGAGAACTTCTTAAACAGAAGATGGCAAAAGCCCTTCTCTGCTCACAACCAGATCTGTGTGCCTAAAATGACCAAATTAAGGAGATCCCTGCACACTGATAACGTACAGAGCAACAAACTTGGGGGGGAAAAAAACTGTCAGACTCTTAGTAGTTTCTTCAGTCTCCTGATTGATTGTGTTTAGAGGGATTTGTTTGCTGTGATGGTACAAGTGCTGAAACCGCAGATGCCGACCTCTCATTCCTAAACTGCCTTTACTGCACTTCCGCGGTGGACTTTGGTTTGACACGGCGGTCGGGATGTTGGCGTCTTGCTCTGTGCGCCATTAAAAAAAAAAAACAACAACTGTGATCGGGACCACAGAGCAGCTTTTGTTTAGCAGGGATTCTCTGACTGCACACACCCATGTCTGCCATATGCATTCCTGTCCAGATGTTGATCCTGCAGCTGGTAGAGGCAGCCTGGCTAGCGAGGATCAATGTCAGCGTTTGGTTAACAGCCAGGGAGGAGGAATCTTTGAACACGAGCATCTGACAGGAGTTGGTGCTGGTAATCCAGCCTCACCTTACATCACTGGCAACAGCTGTGAGAGGTCTGAGCAGGAGTTTAAGGGAAAGATCAAATGTGAAATACACTCAAGCACTTAAAAAAAGAAAACCAGTTTTTAAAAGGTTTTAGAAGGCTTCTTCAATTAGATCGATAGATATCAAATAAAATAAAATGCGCTCTTAAAAACAAAAATATATGCAACAGTCCACTTCAGGTATAATTTTAGGGCCAGTCTTAATAGTTTAGCTTTCTCTGTGATCTGCATACTCAAGACTGTAGAGATGGGGCGGGGAAAGGATCCCCGAAGGACACGATTATAAGACAGGTAAGGCTGAGGTGGTTTGGACATGTCCACAGGAGGGAAAGTGGACATACTGACCCACAGAGATGCCAGGCAGGAGGAAAAGAGGAAGACATAGACTCATGGGTGTAGTTAAGTGACATGCAGAGAGTTTGTGTGACAGGAGGATGCTGAGGGTACGGTGAGTGGCAGATTGTCTCTCTCACCCTACCCTCAGCCACTGTCCACTGGTGAGTGGACCATAGCCAGGGAGCATTTAAGAAGTCCAAGATAACACAAAGATGAGGTCTGATGAGAGCAGCAGGAACCTTTAAGACTGCAAGGAGCACAAAAATAAATAAATCATTTCACTTCATTTCTACAGACTTGAGCAATTTCAAAGTTTTTATTTATATTGCAAGTGCTGTACAAAGGTGCAGTTTAAATTATTCCTGTTTCCAAATGAATAAATAAAATCCCTCTTCATAACATAAACCTTCAGAAATTTACAAATGTATCCTATTACGTTCATTACTAGTATAAACAATGCAAGCCCTTCAACAAAACCCCAAACTGCACGGCACATTGATGGGCCACGACAACGTCCTTAAATGGTTTTCAAATGGTCAACATATTGGTTCAGCTGTACAATCATACACTACTATACAATCCACACCCTGGTCACCAAGTGTGAAACAGCACATTTAGAAGTGACTGAATCTAAATGTAGAGGTTTAAGGTCTAAATCGGGAAAATGGGAGGGTTGAGATTTCTTTGTAACGCTGATGTAACCTACTGGAAACCAAAGTTAGGAAAGTAAGATGATCAGATAAAAGGAAAACAAAACAAAAGAGGGAAACCGTTCAAGTGCAAAAAAAATGTGAGGGAACGGGTGAGGGGAGGGAATAAGAATCAAAAAGGTCAAAGGAGATTAAATTACACATATATAGCGTCCGTTTCAATGAGCACCGAGGGGGGTTTGTGCCTCGCCTCCTTTCACTCTAGTGCTCACAGCATCCTGGTCATCAATAGAACACCAGCCACCGCTGTCCACCTTAAGATGGAAGAGCCAGGCATCCAGTAACAGACCTGAATGAAGATATTTGGTGAAATTTGCATCCACGTCCACAATAGTTCTATTAAAGCAATTTAAATTATCAGTCTCTAAAGCAAAGAGAACCTACTCCATGTTGCTTTTCAGCTGATGCACCGTACGCTTGTCCAGGTAACGGCAGAAGAGAGTGAGCAGGTTTGAGGGCAGAAGGAGCGGCTCGACCAGCGAACACTGGGATAGTTGTCCTGCCACCTGGAATATGATGTCAGTCCTAAAAGAGAAAACATCAGTCTCAGGAGTAAGCTTAAACCCATCACTTCATTTGATATTAAAACCTAAAAGACTCCCACCAGGTCTCAAAGTCCCCAATGCTGGGCTCTAGAGGAACACCCGAGGACAGCAGCTTCTCTCCTTGGGAGAGCAGAGCATACAGCAAGGACAGTCCGAACTGAAAGGGAGAAGAGAAATCCACCAATAAGAACAAAGACCTGTACCATTATCCAGGCAACTTCAGGGTTAACCCTGGACTCCCTGCTGTTAGCCTCGCTTACTCAAATATACACTAACGATATTGTGACTGGTCAGATGCTACAACACCATGCTTCATGTAAATGTGCTCACAGCCACTGATTAACTTAACTAGTTGATAGTTAAGTTAAGCCACCGTGTCAGGATAAGTGAAGCCAGAAAATAGAATGTCATCCTGGGTAAGTTGAACTTTCAGGGCCT
This sequence comes from Neolamprologus brichardi, assembly GCF_056152115.1. NCBI lineage: Eukaryota > Metazoa > Chordata > Actinopteri > Cichliformes > Cichlidae > Neolamprologus > Neolamprologus brichardi. The sequence continues at coordinate 12,696,546 of NC_142111.1, forward strand.
TGTAGGTCAGAACAAAAACAAAAGCACAGACCTTGTTCTGACATGCCAGCTCAAGACACTCGTATGTCGTTAGAGACTCCAAAGAGGTCAGATCTTTGAGGACGCCAATGAGCTGACTGAACGCCAGCCCACCGATCACATTTCGAAGAGGTGGGTAAAGCACAGGAAGGGTCTGAAAAGACAAGATTAAGCCCAGTCATTTTTATAAAGACACTTGATGTTTGTCATTTATGTGCATAACTCCAGCCTTTTGTGTTTATAGGTGGAGCTGTGCCAAGTAGGCCTGTAGAAGACACCAAGGTTTTTTTTCCATCTGCAAATCTCTCCTGTAACTGGAATATATCAAGGCTCAATGTATTCTTCAATCTCACCCCGTCCGTGTAGACTGTAAAACCAGCTGTAACTGGTAAAGGCTGAGTAGCATCAGGAAACCAAACAAGAACCAAAAATAAATATATCACCAAGTGGTGTTGCTAAGCAGACCATTCAGCTTACATTTCCTTTCGCACAGCTATAAAGCTGCCCTACCTCGTCTGCGTCTCTGCTCATCAGTGTTGGTAGGTTAGTGGTGACGACACGCAAGATTTTTAGTGCAGAATCGTTTTTCAAGAACGGCAGCAGACGGGCGACGAGCTTTTTGCCTTTGGAGACGAGCAGAAAAGGAAGGAAGTCCCCTTCTGATTCCCTGCATCAAAATTTTTTAAAGTGTTTAAAATGATGAAGTCACATGTTAGGATGCATTAAATGACAAACTGCATGACTCACAGGGGATTGTGGTGCTGCAGCTGGGAGTAGATGTGCTCCACTTTCCTCTGAATCTTCTCCACCAACCTCCTGTCTTCTGCTTCGGACAACAATGGAGTTTTCATCCTCTCTGTTTCCTCCACCTCTAACAGAACCATGAACAACTGCAGGACAGAAGCCATTTTACAAAAAGGCAAAAATAAATAAATAAAATAAAATAAAAAAAAACCAAAAAACCTCACTGCTGTGTCAAATCAAGTCATAATCAGGTACCTTTTCTATTTTGTTAAGGATGTCTAATCGCTGCAGTCTGGTGTCTTTCTGATCCTTAAATGAGAGGAAATAAAGGTCAGTAGCAGGAAAGGCAGACTGAAAACACTCAAACACAGGGAACCTCCAAAATACACAATCACCTCAAGCAGACCCTGAGGCTGGACTGCATGAACAGCACTGATGGCTCGGCGAGGAGAGTAACACGTGGAAACTGCAACTTGACCCAAAGAGCCTTCAATGTGCACAACTGCAAGAACAAGAGACGCTTACACATAAGCAGAGCAACTCCTGTAGAAACAGATGCTTTCAGAAGGACCAAAAATAAGGCATCTATAAGACAAATGTTTTAGGATGGAAGCATTTTAGGCCTCGTGCACCTCCAAAAACATTTAAAAAAAAGGCAGGACTACCTGCATGCACTATTCACCGACTCAAATGAGTCCAACAGCAGCTGGAGGGAAAAATGTTTGTTAAATCAAAGCAGCGTGGAAATCATGTCTCTCCTACTCCCACGGGCAAATTCTGGTACAAGCATCTCAACAGTCAATGAGAAACACAGCCTGTGCCTCACTAACCCGGTGTGTAGGAGTCTGTTTTTTTGACGTAAGGCGTGGTGAGCTTAGGTGGCTCCCTCTTGCTCCTGATGCCCAACTCCTCTTCGGCCATCTTTGATTCTATTCGACGATAGTACTCCTGTAACAGTTTAAAGGTTCACCGGCAATCAAAAATGAAATGCTTTTTCGCTTCCCCTCTCCCATCAAAAAATTAAAGAGCCAAGCTTTTATTTCCTACCTGATAGTAGTAGTCTTCAAGGTAAGGATTCTCACTTTGCAGCTGGATCATCTGCAGCCGGGTGATCCACTCCTTTTCTTTGGCCGTCATGAGGTTACAGTACGGATCCCAGCCCTCTGGCTTTCTATAAGCAGGTCAGATTTGGCCGTAAGTATAGCAAATGACCCAACACGATCAAACTCTTCACTCCATGCACCAACCTTTGGAATAGCCGCTGTTTTTGACTAAGCAGTCGTTTGTGTTGGGGATGGAGCTGCGTGGCTGGACCAGGGTACCTACTGGTTAGAGAACGGTCTCATTAGTATGCATGAAATCTCTGACTGTGCTTGGTTATGAGCACATAAAGAGAAGACACATTTATACATATTAAATCTCCATCTTTCATTTCCAGAAGGCTAGAACATCCAAGAACATCTGCCTGTACCTTGCAGATAAACATTAGCACCACTCACTGATATTTACGCATGACCACACAATACTCAAACTTTTATTTAAACAGATTAAAAGTCTCTTTTTTAAAGAGTCCTAAACTATGAGAGGCAGCTTTAAACTAACATGTTCTCTGGTGCAAACCTCACACAGAAAGGGCCCCGCCCAGGTCACACCCAACACCTGTGAGCCACCGTGATGCTCGTCTTGGACTTTTGCATCTCAAACTTCATGAACTCAAAATTTATAGTCAGAGTTTAACAGACTATACATTTTGTGGACCAAACCCGTTTCAGCAACATTAACGTCAAGCACCTGAAAGGCTGTACTGGATTAGAGGAGGGGCTGTAAAAAGGGGATGGCCTTGGTGAGTTGGCTCCGAAGCGAAGTTGCATCATTTTGGGAGTCTGAGGCGTCGAGGGGCAGGGGTGGGTTGGAGGAAACATGAATGCCCTGGTCTGCTTTAGTACAAAATAAAAGTCAAGATCAAATCAGATCTGCACAAAAACGCAGAAATGAAGGGGTGAGCAATACTGAAATCAACCTGATTGTAATGCTGGCGTGGGGTCAGTGGCTGACGTGGGAAGAGGGGGGATCTTGGTACTATGGGTGGGTACACCTGCATGAAAAAAAAAGTAGAACTTAAAAAAGGGAAGAAGTCCACAATATACAGTGAGCCAGCTGATTGTTTAGAAGCAGTAACACACATCAACAGCATCTATCCAGTTACACAAATATCCAGGTGGTAAAAAGCCAGTTGCCCACCTGAGTGGGTCCTCGATGGCCAAACTGTCTTCTGGAGTACAATCCTCTGGATTCCCCTCGCCTGACCCCATAAAGGGGCCCGGCAGAGTACGGCAAGTCAACAAAGTTGGAGTTCAGAGTCTGACCTCTACCTCTGTGCCCAATTACACACACTATAGCACTGTCCTACAGAACACAGGAAGATACAAAGATAAACATACAATGAACTTGTCATTGTATGTATAGCACATTCTTAAGTGATCATAACCTCAAGTATGGATCCTGAGGTTCTTCTGGTTTTTCTGTAAGAGGGCATCATCATCTAGGATGGAAAACAAACATGGAAGAGAAGCATTAGCACCACAGAAGAAAAACAAAGTGTAGTAAAAGGATTAAAAGTTGGCACTTACATCATCCTCAAAGGGACGCTGGTACATGGTGGTCCCGCAGTCCACTATGGCACTGTCAAGACTCTTAAAAGAGCAAAAAATGGGTCAAACTGAGGATTTGAACTGTTTTAGTGCAATTTTCTGACAACACACAGATTCATCTTTATCACCTTAAGGCTCGGTCGGCCCTCGATTATTCTCATCACAGCTGGGTCTTCAAACATCTGCCCCCTGCCCAGAGCTGCTCTCTGTCCCCTACTTCTGCCACGCTGCCTCGAGGAAGCCCGTGGAAAATACTGCGGCTTCTGTCGGGGAGGCGACGGGGCTCTGTGGGGAGACCACGGGGCTCTGCGGGGAGACCGAGGTTTGGGCTGTGGGGGAGGGGGTGTTGCAGGCGGTGGAGGTGGCGGCGGTGGAGGCGGAGACTCTCCAAACTGAAGGCTGCTGCTGGACTCTTCTGTGGTCCCGTTTGCATCCAAATCTAGACATGCAGGCAGGGAACAAAGAGAAACCGATGTGGAAACACTGCTTTCTGATAAGTTAACAGGTTAGACTCCTAGTAACCCTGTAAAAAGGATGCAAAATGCAACTTCACATATTTCTTTTAAGTGGTCAGAACCAGAAAAGTCCTCTAAAGGCTGCAGAGGTTTCCTGAAATCTTTTGTCCCCAAAAGCCAAGTTTCCTTTTTTTCTTTTAATCAACCAAGTGTTTTTTCACATTTTGTTTTTCAGTTTAACTATAATAACCTTGCCTATTACTCTAAGGTGTCGTATGAGTGAAAATGGCAGGGTTTGCGAACAGGTAACGCTCCCCAACTTTTATTGGACCGGAGTCGATTCAGGCCCCTGGGCCGTATGTTTCACAACCCTGGATTAGAGCACAGCAGCCAAACAAGCACACATTACCCAACAAAGCCCGATTCAACCCTAAAGGCAGCACCTTATGAGCCGTCGTGCATTTAAGAAGGCACTTAAATTTGTCTCAGCTACTTTGCTGAGTCAGGTAGTTCAGAGCTACGTCAAAGAGGACTGTGCACAATAAAAGGGATCAAGGAGGCTGAGCTGGAGCTGAACATTTTAAGATCTTCACAGCTCAGGTTGAGCGGTTTGGAGACAAAGTTACAGAGAGGAGACGCTGAGATGGTTTGGATGTTGAAAATGGAGCTGCCAGGTAAGAGGGAGAGAGGAAGAAACAACAGAAAAGGTTTTTGTATGTAGTGAAGGAGGTTGGTGTGACACCTGAAGGAGCAGCTGAAAGAAGACGACTAATTTCTTTCCACTTAACCTTAATCTGACCTGTAAGATACACATTTCTAGTGTTATTAAGCCTCAGTTTCAAGTTAGAAAGCCAAATTATCATGCTGGATGCTTACATTATTTTTTGATAGTCTAAAAGCTCACGTTTAACACACAGACACGTGGGGGAGGGGGGGGGGGGGAGAGAGAAGTTTAAAAGAAGAACACCTGTAAGCACAAGTTACACACCCATCCCAAACGTCTCCTCATTGTGGACGTTTATCTCCTCATCTTCCTCGGCCATGGCCTGCAGAAGCCCCGAGTCCATATCCGTCCCACCTTCTCCATCACTCCAGTCCTCTCCATTCTCAGGCCACTGCGGTTCGCACACCTGCACCACATCCTGGTGCGTGGAGAAAGAGTGCTTTTTAAGATTTATTAATGAAGAGAGTGCTTCTAAACAGCAAATAGGCCAACAAATAAATAAATCACGCAACACCACGTGTGCAGTTTTCAATCCCACTTTCACCATCTGTTCATTCCGGGCATGCGATGGCTGCCTGATTAAAGCACACACATTAAAGAGCAGCAGGTTGAAGCAGACTTACGTGTTGCTGCTCTGAGTCACTCATAATTCATTTCACAACTTCTTTTCTCTCCTGATGAAGTCGACGGATCGCGACGACCTGCGCAGCGTTACCCGCGTTCTCTCGTTTGACAGTGCGTGACGCTCATTAACTTTTAAGCGAGCTCACCTGTGAGGTGACGCGTAGGCGTGGACACGTCACACGCGGCTCCCAGCAGCTGTCAAGTCGCCTCGGTCCACGTGCCGCTCACTTGTTGTCTGGGTGATTATAACTCGCCTTTTCTTCGTTTCTTTCTGCGTTTGTGTTCAAACCCTGCCTGTAACTACTTTACAATTAATTACACACGATCCTCAGTGAGCGAATAGTGACCTCTGGTGGCCAAAGTCAGTATTTTCCTCACACACGGAGCTTTTATTCGCCCTTCGCTTCTCTTAATGGTCCAGAAGAAGAGGGGGAAAAAATCCTTGCACAGTTTCTCACACACAGCAGACATTTAAAGGACTGCAACGTTTATTTACTCAGTGTCCATTTTATTAGGTACAGTTGTACAGCTGCTCATTAACGTAAATATCCAGCCAATCATGTGGCAACATCTCATTGCTTTTGTGAATGTAGACATATTCAACCCTCAAACTGAGGATCAGAATGGTGATTTAAGTGACTTTGAACATAATGGGTTCGTCTGGGTGTTTCAGAAACTGATGATCTACTGGGTTTTTCCCACATAACTACATTTAGGGCTCACAGAGAACAGTTTGAAAAAGAGAAAATTTCCAGTGAGGAGCCGCTTGTTGTGTGAAAATAACTTTATGCCTATTTTGATGTCAGAGTTCAGCTGTTGCAACTAAGGTATGCAGGTGAACACATCCATTCGTGAAGCAGAAGACCACACTTTGTCCCACTCTGGTCAGCTAAGAACAGGAAGCTTCAGTTTCAAAGTTCAAGGTTCAAGGCTCTTTATTCGTCACATGCATAGTTATACAGGTATAACACATAGTGAAATTTCTGCTGCGACATTCAGATGGTAGGGTCAGAATTTGGTGTAACTACCATGAAGTGGTGGATCCATCCTGGCTTCCATAAGTGATGCAGGCTATTGGTGTAACGTTGTGGTGGATATCTTGGAACATGTTAGGTCTCTGTAGAAATTGAGCATCGTTTAAACATCACAGCCCACCTGAGTATCATTCCTGACTATCTCCATCTGTACTTAATAAAATAGCTGGTGAGTGTATATTTCTCCTCTATTTATTGTAAAGGAGTCAAAAACTAAAGTATTTACCGTCTCACCCTGCACAGCAAATGACTTACAGTAATTCTGTATAAATCAGCTGCTTATCATACACAAACGTATGACTGAAAAATAAAAATAATGTTATCAAACTGCCCTTTCAACATCCAATCGTATAACCTATCAATAATCTATATCTTCTTATGCCTGATGCTTGTAAATTTTCTCACCAGACTTTTATCACAACGAACCGGTCACAGCAGATGCCTGCCCTTCCCTGAGCCTGGTTCTGCTGGAGGTTTCTTCCTGTTAAGAGGCAGTTTTTCCTTCCCACTGTCACCAGGTTCTTGCCAGTAGTGGAGTAGATCAAATATTTCTTTCTGCAGAGGAGCTTTTTATTTTTAAAGCTGACTCATGTGAATTTAAAGAAACATCAACACTCAAAAACAAGTCGCGTTTACTTTAATTTTATTCTTTGGAATCATTTTTGGCATTTTGCACAGCGCAATAGTGAATGAATAATGAAAAAAACAAACAAATGTAGCAGTCAGCATACGGTATAAAAATGCAGTTGCAGTGACGTGGATAATTTCTGCAATACAAAGCAAATATATTAAAAGGGGATTTCCTTGCACAACAGGAAAAATTCTCAAATGATGTATAAATTTATACTTCTTTTTACATCTGGTAGCAAAACGTAATTTTCGTTTGATTTAAACACACTGTGTTTTTGTTTCTGAGCCGTGATAAAGTTTGTAACCTCGCACTGAAAGTCCATGGTTAAAATAAAATGGGGCTGGTTTGGGTTGGATGATTCTGTCTTCCTCCTCATCTCTCTGCTGACTCAGATATTCTTCAAAATTTACAAAGAGTCCAGCTCCGCCCTAACTCCCACAGTAACAAAAAAATGAAAAAAAAAAAGAGAGAGAACTGAGAGTCACATTAGGGCTTCTTCTCAGGGCAGGCCGGCGAAGACCTGCTGGGCCCTCAACCAAAGAGCTTGATGAAGCAGGGGTGGCAGTAGGGTTTGTTCTCCTGCTCCTTGAAGCAGCCTTTGCTCAGCGGCTTCAGGCAGAAGTGACACACGAGGTGATGCGGGTGGAATTTGGCCCCCATGGCGGTGACGCAGCGCCCCAGGATGGGCTGCTGGCAGGCCTGACACACGCTGCCGCGGGACTGGTGGTAGTGGGCCTCGCACAGCGGCTTGCCCTCGTGCTCGAAAAAGCTGCCGTTGACGAAGGGGCTGTAGCACTCCTGGAAACGAGAGGAAGCGACACAGCGAGACTCAGTCACAGCGCTGACTCATGCAACTCTAATTATAGCGTTTTCATGTGAAATGACAACTTTCCCATGACATAATTCCAGCTTATTTGTGTTTTGTTTTGTTTTTTGCATGAACTTCCTCATTGAGGTTTCATTGCACAGCCATCGTGATCTATTTGCCCCGGAGCAGATTCAGTGTGGCAGCTGTGGGTTAGGAGACTCCTCAAAGGATAAATATGAGCTCACTGGTCTCATAGATGTTCAATCTGGGAAATTTAGAATCGGCCTTACAGAGAAAAAAATCAATCACTGAATCAACTCACTTCTATTTGAGGTGCTCCTAGGACAGGAAATATATCATTAAAATGCATTTATTTTCACAGCAAGGTTGTGTTTAAGCTAAAAAAAAACAACCCTGTTTTGACACACGACCACGGACACACTGAATCTTTTCTAGTGATGCTCCACCAACAGGAGCAGTCTCCAAGCATTCATCCAAATTCAGCTGAAATCAGGCAAGAAGGAGAACAGAGAGCAGCAGCAAACATAGACGACATAAATGCATTCATAAAGGCAAATAAAGGTTAGGAGAAATAAGTAAAATTGAGTTCCCGTTTAAGCCATGACATTTAGCAAGCTGTTATTTATAAATCCAGAAAAGCTTCCCTTTATTTAAGACGCCTTCGTCTGCCACATCTTTGTAGTAAAAGACAGATGTGTCCAGTGTTAATATAAAAGTCCTGGTAATGTCTTACCTGTGCATGTGGCACATTTGTGTTCTGCTATTCTATCACCAATAGTCTTTTTATTGTCTAGGTTAGACATAACCTGGCTGTGAAAATAAAGGTATTTTAACTTTATTTTGAAAAGGGACTTCCTTAGTATTAAAGGATGTAAATTCCTCTTAATCTCCTCATAAACTCTCATGGTGTTCTCCAACCTTTCTGACCTTTTTGAGAGCAGATTAATCTGAAACGACCCATATACAAACGCATCAGTTAATGCTGCAACTCTTGATCAAGTAAAATGCAACACTCACCCGACATACAAAGCACTGTGGGTGCCAGAGAGAGTTTAGAGCTGAGATGTAGTTTTCCAGGATGGGCTGGCTGCAGCCTTGACAGCGGGAAGCAAACAGAGTCAAGAAGCACTGCTGGCAGTACTGCTGGCCCTCACGGTCATGGAAACCTGCAGAGGACATCGCCACAGTTTGACTTTTGATAAATGTCAGATTTACTGTATAATATCGCAGATTTAAAAAGGAAAATCAGTCCAAACCTTCTCTATGTGACTGCGGTTTGTGCAACATTACATTTTATTGATCTGAACTAACAACGTCCAGCTGTATTTTTCCATGTCAGAGCTCATGCCGCTTTAAATTTGGCCATTTTCTTGCCAAGGAAATACAGAGACTCAGTGTTTTGCCTCGAAATTCACGGCACAGTGAAACTGCCGATATAACCCCGATCCCAAAAAAACGTTAGGAAACCGTGTAAACTGGAAATATAAGCGGAATGCAAAGATTTGCTAATGTTTTCGACCTCATATTTGAAAACAGCACAAAGACAAATTATCAGATGTTGAAAGTGGTCATTTAAACCAATTTTCAAGCTCTTAACACTACCATGAACCAAATCACTGAGAACCTACACAGACAATTTAGGACTAATGTATCCAAAGTTTTTAAAAATGAAAAGGAATGTAAGGTTTTAATCAGTTAACTTGCACAATGTCAATAAAAAAATTCACAGAAGAAATCTCCAAAAGTTGATTCTGTTCATCTGGACGTAGCGTTTTCTGGGAGAACAGAAGAAATCTCTGTGCGCAATGTACAACCTCAAAAACAAAGCGCTGTTATCTTCTGACCCTTAAGTAGTTCTGCCTTACAAAAATGACAAGATTGCTGCTTGGCTTCAGGAATACTTCTGAAAACTACTGTCAGTCCATCCCTGTCTCTGCAAATATATTTTAAAACTCTACCATGCCATGAAGCTCCCAGCACACAGGTTCAGTGCTGATGTTAATTCCAATCTGCAGTTACTGAGACAGCAGAACGACGCATTCCTTTACAAATGTTGCAACGACAGACTGCATGGTTATACACCAGCATTCAAAGATTAAGAGGTGTGGCCTTAAACCCTTCAGTTATATAACGCATGAACGTAGATACAAAAACATGGCCGCCTACAGTCATGGACACTGCAACTTTGTTATCTTTTCAAAAAATTTGTAAATTAGTGCAAATATCTGAATATCTGTCAAGACCACACTAGTCATGAAACATTCAGACAGGATGTGGCCTTTTTTAATGTAAGGTTAAAATCAAATGTTTTAGGGTCTCTTATGGGAGAAAAAGCACCAATGAAGTGCAAACTGTAAGTTATTATAAACTCTGAAACTGGTTGTAATGTTTAAAATAATCTAATAATTTAATAAATAAGATGTGCTTTATTTCCTGAAATATATATACTATAAAACTTTCAATAACATTATAAAATGCTGTCTGAATGCTGAATGCTAATGGGTGTATGGTATAAAGGGCTTCATGTAAGTGTGGCCTGACTGCAGTGTATTGTTACCCCTGACAGGAATTAACAGCGCCACCCATTACCTTCCTCTCCAAAGGCGCGGCTGCACTTCACACAGCAGAAACACTCTGGGTGCCAGTTCTTGTCCAGAGCCGTGACCATTTTCTACACAACGATTAAAGTGAAAAAAAGAGAAAGTTACAGAGGTAGGCTGGGGTATCGATCTGAGCTCTTTAAATAAGCTCAGAGTTGAGTAACAGAAACATGTTCCCATCTTAGCGGCTCACGTTCAGTATGGGTTTGTTGCAGTGCGCGCAGTGAGGGGAGAACAGCGTGAAGTAGTCCGGCTCGCAGTACGGCCGCCCGTCCTTCTCGAAGAAGTTTCGACTGCCCAGCTCCGTCTCACACTCGGTGCACACGAAGTGCTCGGGGTGCCACACCTTCCCCAGAGCTGTCACCACCTGCACAAACAGCTAAGGTCAACTCAAGTGAGGGTCTTCCTCATCACATGTCTGACAGATATATTCTCACTGCTCACCTGTCCGACAACTGGCTTTTGGCAGGCTGAGCAGTTTCCCTTAGAGGATGTTTGCACTCCTTGTCGGGTCAGGTCTGATTGGAGGAGTCCCAGCATGCTGTCCAGTGAGCCTCCTGATGAAGGAGGCTGAGGAGGGGCAGCGGCCGGCTGCTGCGGTGATGCCGTAACGGGCGCTGGAGTGACAGGCGCAGCTGGCTGAGAGAAGACAAAGCACAGAGTCCTTATGATGTTAATTCTTTGGGAGTTTATCATCACTCCACAGATGTTGGAAATGAATTTGTTTGGAAGAAACCAATGTGAGGAAAAGTCAAATCATAACAATACTGCACATAGTTTGAGTCAAGGCTCTACAGATGTCTCTCTGCTCTGCCTGGACACTTTAGCCTGGTTAGTCATGGATATGCAGTGGAGACGTTTCCCTTTTAAGACTCTGTTCCCACAGCAGTCTTGTTTATCACTCACAGCTGGACTGCATACTGAAACTAAACAGCCTTATAATGACAGAACTGCCTACTCTGCTCGCAAGCCGACTCACCAAAAAGGAGAGAACTAGATTCTACGCTGTTCCAAAAGCTGATCTTTAAGCTGACTACCGACAATCTGAAGCTATTTTAGACTCTGGGAAAATTAAGACCAAGACTAATTTTCATCCACAAGCCATATCTGGTGACTGATCTGTACCAGCAGGCATGTGCTGTGGCCAGCAGGCTGCACAGTAACAGTGTAGCCATTATGAAGTCAACTCAACCTCTACAGGGATCCAACACTAATATTAGCATTCTGTAGAAGTCATATAGTGAGCACCGCTGTGAATTTACAAGTAAAAAGTTGACAGGTTAGCATTTTCATGCAGCTGTGGGTGACTCTTACGGTGCTCTGGACTCTGAAGTCAGACAGCGAAGCCATCAGCTTGTCCAGTTCCAGTGTGGCTGATGTTGCAGAAGGCTTCGCAGAGCTAAAACACCGAAATCAAACCCACAGATTACACACATGATCAGAAACATGTGCAAATATGGATTTTTACTTGCAAAAAAATAATACTGCAGGTTTTTAAATGTAAGCAGATTTTAAAGGGGTGTGTCTGCATAAAACAGACCTACGTCCTCAGTCGTATACAGTGATACTCAGACAGATTATACTCTTGCTGAGATATTTATTGTTAAAAGCTTAAAACTCTCTTATTTCCCTGTGGATTTGGTACCTGGAGGAGGAGGTTGGTGCTTTATCCTTGATATTATCTCTCTCATCTTTCTTAGAAGAAGGGAACTGAGCCAGGATCTCATCTGACAACAAAACAGGATCATAGATAAGAAATCTGATTTAAACACGACGATTTAAAACACACGCACACATGCTAACCTGTGATGTTAAACTGGGTGGCGTTGAGTTCCTGTAGCAGATGGTCCAGTTCACTCAGACCTCCCCCCAGCAGCGAGGAGGAAGAGAAGGCCAGAGGAGGATCTGCGCTTCGGGGAGAGCGCGGTTTACACACTGTGCTGCAGGGAGACAGATAATATTAAGAATAAAAGGCATTAAAAAAAAAACAAAGTATAAACAATGTTGTTGGACTCGTTATGCGAGGAGGAGAATTCTCTCGCTTGCTTAAAAACCACACATTGCTTTGCAAAGAGTGATGTAAAGATTCACATGCCAGCTGTGCTCAAAATGTGCAACTCTGCAGCACATCCTGAGCTGCTTCCCTGAGACAGAGGGACACTTTAGGCACCCTGATTAAGTCCTGAGGGTCACCCAATGGAAAAGAAGCCATTACCATCAGCTAGCACATCTGGAACCGGCAGCTGCTGGTGGGTTAGAGCAAACACATTTTCATCAGATCATCACACCCAACTGGCGGAAACCAGTTGCTGTTGTGTTCGAATCCTTGGGGTATTTCATTATGCTGGGGGCTAACACCCGCCCAGGATTATTGCTTTGGTGGGTCTTTAAGAAGAAGCTCCCTAAGTACGAGCAGATAGCTGAAAGCAGGGAAGCTGCTGTCCTTGGATTTCATTACACTGGGCATTGAGGGAAAACTGAGGAATCTGCAACACCCCACATGTGGTAGAGAGAGCCTCGAGATGGCTGTGGCAAGAGAGGAAAACCATGGAACAAACAGGTAGCAAGCCATCTGGATATAAAGTGGAGGTCTGATCACCTTCAGCTGGGCAATTTAGAGGAAAGAGCCAAAACAACAATGATGATGTGTTGGCTTGTGGTATTTTGAACAAGGCTGAAAGCAGCAGGAAATTTAGATGCCTTAAACCTGGCTCAGAAATACACGTCATACAGTTAATTCTTCTTTTATTAGGTACTCCACGCTAGTTCAGGTCCTTCAGAACTGCTTTAATTCTGTGAGGCGTAGATTTAACAAAGTGCTGGAAACATGTCTACATGCCAAAATACACTGAGTTGCTGCCGTGCGATTGGCTGTTTAGATATTTGTGTTTACGAACAGCAGAACAAGTAATGAATTTGCCGGAGATCCTGTGAGCAATGGAAAAAGACATCTCGGAAGGAGTTACCTGTATAATTTGTCTGGGGTGGAGTTCTGTGTCGTCTTCATTGCTGAAGAAACGGTCTAAGAGACAAAACAGACGAGTGATCAAACAAACTTTATCAAAGCCTCTGCATAATCAGGAAGAAAGAAAACTGGTATGAACGTGGCCCGGATTGACCACCTGCTGCGGGGTGTATGCAGGAGGCGGCGGCCGGGTCTGGGCTGGGTCCTGGGTGGTGGGATCAGCATTTTGGGGAGGGTCAGAGGTGAGCAGGACGGGACACCGAGGTAAAGGGGAGCCTGTGTTCTCCAGATCAGCAAGGAGGGCATCTGGAAGGGAGAGAGAAGATTCTGTAGCACCACAGAAGCCACATTTTATGTCACAAACATTCATGGTTGTCCCTAATGGTGCCAAGTTTATTTACCAAGTATTAAAAGTCAATCAAGAGATTCAAGTTAAGAAAGTAATTTAAAAAGCATGCAAAGTATTACGCTGCATGACAAGAAGGTATTAAGTTGAGTTAAACGACAGATGAGATGAAACACATACAAACGCATGCACAGGCAGCTACGTACCAAACACAACAATACGAGGACTGAGAGGGTAGTTAAGCGGCTCAGGCACTCCTGAGGAGACACAGACAGCCTTTTGTGACCAATACAGCAGCAGCAACTCAGCCCACACACCGAGACACAACACGGAGGACAGCGAGCGCTGGCGGACGCTCATCACTCTGAGGACAAGACAGTCAGAACCGGCGCAGCTCAGAGATCCGTCCACTGACGGTGAGGTCGCTCAGACGCTCAAACGTTCCTGCATTCATATTCTAAACATGCCAGTGTGGAAAGGAAGCAGAGGAGGAAGAGTGTTTGGCAGCTGATATCTGAGTCCACTCCTCCGCCCACACACACTCACACACTCACGCTGAAGTAGAAGCTGCACAGAAACTAAACTCACTCAAGTGTTAGCATCTACAGCTGTATGACATCACTGACAAGCAACCGAAGCAGACTGAAGATGAAAAAGGACTTCATATGAGTAACAGTGGTTTACCATGTATGTATAATGACATAGCAACCATTTATTGTGAGTCCTGAAAGGGTACCGGTCCCTTTTTTTTAAACTTTTATATTATCAAAATGAAAATTTTGGCCTTCCTTTCCAAGAAGTTAAAATAAATAAGAAAGGTCAGTCCAGTTGTAAGCTGGTTCCAGACTGATGCAAAAGACTTGTTACCTCAGGGTTACTGAAGTCAAGCACACAGGAGTGACACTTTTTACCAGACAGAGGCTTTTTGTACTGTATTTTAACACTTTAACATGATAGGAATGAAAAACAGGCTTATCGATAGAATTCCCTAGCCAAAGCCAGACAACAAAATATCCCGACTTTTGATCCCGTGTACAAACAAATCCAATCATGTGGCTGACAAACATCCTGTCTCGAGTGCTTGAAGAAAGGCAGCTGGACTTAGTTTGTGAAGATGTTTTGCTTCTCATCCAAGAGCTGACGGAGAGTCCCAGGTATTTCCCAGGGGAGGCAAAACATTCACCCTGTGGCAGCTGGAAGAGGCTAAAGGGCCCCGAGACTCTGAACTGGATAATCGGAAAAGAATGGATGGATGGTAAAAAGTCCACTTGCTTTATTTTCTGGACCTGGATGCCTGAGAACTCAAACTTAATGTCCTCAATTTGTAAAGCCCAAGCTAACGTAACCATAACAACATCACTGTGACATCATCAGCAGATGCTAGAAATGTGCAGGTGTACGATGTGAGAGCGTGCAAAGTGTTTGAAAGCACTTTATCTAAAGAAACTTTGGAAGCTTGTAAATTAGGTCTGAGGATCCTGATAACAGATGGTGGATATTTAAAAAACTGAGATCTAAGAATTCCAAATTTCTTTAAAAGACCTTCAAATGTTTTCAGTAAACGGTTTACAGTGATGCAATATCTATTACATTTTGGTTAAAAGAAAAAAATATGTACTTTCTTGGGGGGGGGGGGGGGGTTGGTACTTCTGTATTATTACGAGTCATGCAAGTCAGAGCTTTGTAGAAAACAATAAGGTTTTCCAGTCTTGATTACTACTTGGAAGCAGGTGAATGGTCTTTCCATGAAACCTCCTCCCAAAGCCACGGATGACACATCTCAGGCACTCCGCAGATGTGGAGTAACTGCTTCATCTAGTATTATCACACTCTTTCTTGTATTGCAGCTGTGACTCAGTGTGACAGACGAGCATTGCACAACTGGTTTTCCTAGTTATTGATGTAGAAAAACAACAGCATTTAGTCACACTGCCAGATAATTCCGGCCTATTTAATGGATGAAATTTGACGTGTCCATTTTCTACCGAGCTGCATGCTGATTTACGAGCTGCAGGTCAGAGTTCATTCGTGGTTTTGGAGAAACCGTCACAGGGTGACTTCCCATCTAAAGCAGCTACGCAAGGCTCGTCACATTATGAATCATGAATTTCTAATTCAGAATCTGGTGAAGTGCTATGTTCTAAACCTACGCTGCTCGGCCATGTGTCACAAAACTCGAGTTTGCCCGGCCCGAGCGCACTGCTGTGGTCATTTCTACCCCAGATGATTCACACTTCTGGTACGACCATGCGGTGAGAACTGTGTGCATATACTACTGGCCCTCCACCTCCCTGCTGTGCTGTGTGTCTCTCACACACACACAGACACACACACACACACACACACACATACTTGAAGAGGCTGAGCAGCACATATAAGGAGCTGAACTTCTCTCAATGGGAATTATGACCATATTTAGAGCGGCCTGCAGACTTGTTTGTCTTGGCCATAGGCCTCTCTAACAAGTGGTCTCTCTCTCGCCAAAAGCCTCGCCAAATCCGATGCATAAACTTACAACACTGTTGGACGACAGCGCAAGCCAAGACTCTCAAACATGGCGCTCAACCCCAGCACCTCCGTGTCACCGTGTGCAATCCGATCCAGATGTGCCCAGATGTGTACACCATGCCATTTTTTCCCCCTCCTCGTGTTGCTTGAGAAGCACAAATGCTCCACTCTTGAAGTGTACTTAGTGAAAAAACAGAAGAAACTCCCAGAGAGCGCGAATGGGCAGCTGAGGCAAAAGCCATGTCTATTTTCCTTGAACTCTGTGGCTTTTACAAATAGCAGCATTGCCCCGGGCTATTTCAGGGCCTTTCCAACACACAGCTATTTTCTGACACAAAGAGTCAGCTTCCCATCATGTTGTTTTAGAGAAAAGAAGACATTTGCTTCCAGTATCATTCAGAAATGGGGGGGATGCTCTCTGATGCTGTCTTCTCTCATGTCTTCAATTCCTTCAAAATGGAAAAAACTCTCTTCAACATTATGTGGCACTCCATCCATCCCATACTTGTTAATGTTAATGGACGGACATGCCTGCTCTGGACCCCTTTAAATCTAATTTTCAGAGCTTTTTATTGCATTTGCAGGCCGTGCAGGAAGACCCGAGTGAAGGTCGGGCAGATGTAGAGCAGTGCACGGGTTCATGTGTTACCTGACTGCATGTATTTGTGGGTATGTGCCCCTGCACAATGAAGGTAAAACACAGCTCTACAAACATCTAAAATATTGGCATGCATGAGTTATTATAAGAAAATTCCTCACTGTTGCTGACTGGGAACTTGTACCACTCATTTTTTTGAAAAAGTATTTCCTACTGCTTTCCATTGCTCCTTATGTTACAGCCCCCCTTTTCTACATGTCCTTGTAAGCCAGGGATCTGTACTCTATGACTGCCAGAAACAACAGAGACCTTATTTCCTCTGTTTGGGCACACCACCCCTTCCCCACAGATCCCTTCAAGATATCTCAACATGTAGTTACAAGGCATGAAACGAAGAGCAGCTGTAATACTCACCCAAATCCTCCATGATAGGATCTCAGCCGACTGTTTCCCTCTTTGTGACACAGCGCAGACACCATTAATCAGTAGTGATGACCGTGGATCACAGCTGGATAGAAGGTCTCGGCGCTATTGTCTGCGTCGGTCCTGAATAACTTCTTGGGCACCGTTATCCGCCAACAGAAGGAGGAGGAGGAAGAGGAGGAGGAGGGCGTCCCGTCTCTTTTTTTTCCAACACGGCTCTCTTCCTGTGTAATGCCTACCAGGACCTCAGAGCGAGGAAGGCGTAGTTAAATAAATGCGGTTACAAACTCGCATTCCCCGGACACGAGACGTCACCCTGGACATTCCTAGTCCATATTTGGGATCGAAAATTAAGGATTTAGTGGCTCTAAGAGAGGACGCGCCGCTGCTTCTGCTGCAAGCGTGTAGTTCTGAAAACAGAAAATATTGGAAATGACGCTCATTTGCCCGGTTTTGTTTTCGTTTTCAGGGTTTTAACAACAGGACCTTCCCATTTTTGGTTTCTTTACGTACTTGTTTCATTTCCGTGTGCGTGCATAGGACTAAAAATCCAACACAATATTAGTGAGATATTAGTGATTCACACTTTGAAAGCGTTTTTTTTCCTTTTCCTTTTGGGTGGATGGGGTATTTTTTTTATAAGGCTATAGAAAAAGAACAGAAACTATTAGGCTCAAAAATACGCGTATCCCAAAGTTTTCAAAGTTTTCTCCGCTCAGTGTCAGGATTAGGATATATCCAATTTTTTATTTTATTGAATTTTATTTCAATTCTTAAGTCAGACTTATTCGAATTAATACACACTAAAAATTTAAATTAGGAGAAACGGAAAAGTCACCTGAAATAAAAGAACTTAAGTGATAGTGTACAAAGCAATAAAATAAAATAACAATGTGCAGGAAATGACTTTCGTCGTATCCTTTGTCAGCACAACCAGCCTGGTGAGGCTTTTTATTTATTGGAGATGTTAGTATGTCTCTGTCGTCTTACTCTGAAAGTAAAACTATTACTAAAACGTTTTCAAACAATAAAAACTTTATTTATTAACTATTTTATTTTATATTTTGGCAACTGGATGCAGGGTTAGTTAAAGCGTTACAAAGCGTAAGTTGTAGAATTGACAGCAACCTGTTTACAGTGAAACTAACTTGGAAATAATGAAGTTTTTTTTAAAAACTAAAACTCCCATCTTACTGGTTATATGGTTTTCACACTAAAGCTTATGATCATCTTGTTGTTGTACTCCCACTTTGACATGTATCACTCACCTTAATATCGCTGCAGATCAAATCCATTCCCCAGCGCTCCCTGACAGCACTGGTCTCACCGAGCAGGACAGAGGCCCAAACCAACAACCCTTCCTAAAATCACCACAGATCAAAACCTGGACTCTGTATGAGAGTGCTCCCTGACACCATTTTTTTCATTGTTTTATGACAAAAGCTTTATTTAGAAAAATAAAGGCTAAGAATGAATGTGTCAGACTTTTGAAGGAGCACGACACTGGTAAATTATGTTAAGGTTAGTGATGTAATGTTAACTACTCAGATGGTGGCGGTGATGCAGAAACTTCTTTCACGGTTAATGTTTAGACGTGCCACTGCAGGGCGTAGTAATCTATGGTCGTATTACAGGTGGAGGAGGTCTGGCAGCTGTGCATCAGCTGTGTTTCACTCTCCAGGACCCTAAATAGAACTAAAATCATCTTTAATGCCATAATTTCTACTTGTGGTGTTTTCTGCTACGAAAAGTCCAAAGCCCTAATCCCTGCTGCCTTCCTCTGGTTCCAGGTAAGCTTTTCACTCTTGCAGCTTCAGGTTGTTTTAACATGACAGAGACATGGTGAAAAACAACTCATTAAGTGACTCATTCCAGTCACTTAACTGGACCTCTACACTACATTTTTGCTGGCAATGCCTTTTGGAGAATTTTAATTAGTGTAGAAGTTAGGACCAAATATCAACAGCTTAAAAGGAACCTGGTGCTTTTTGGATACCCCCTGGAGGTTTGAAGGGGGCGTTTTTGTTGATTTGAGCTTTAATTTTACGGTGAATCTATATTATAAAAGAAAAACTGTCCATCCTGTTCTACAAATCCCAGAAAGAAAATAGCAGTTTCACAGTTTTTAACATGTCACAGAATAAAAAACACAAGTGTAAATAATACAATTTAAATACGACAATTTGTTATACCTGCTTACTGTGCATGCCGGCTCACATATGGGCGGGACAGAGCCATTGTTAATGTCATTATCACACCTGTATATGAGTTTTGTGACTTCTACATCATCAGTGATTTCTATTTTACCCCCAAAACACAAAGAAACACATATTTTGAGTGATACATAAATCAAATGACAAAGCAAATATGATACAAATTAGAACTCACGTATGCAATTTAATATTTAAGTTTTCTTTTCTTTTTTTAATTTGTCAAGGATCAATAAACACTCCTTTGTCAAAAAGTTAAAATTTTCTGGAAATTATTTCATGGTTCCGGCTTTACATGGTTGTAAGAATCACTGCTACAGCCCTGCCCAGTGCCTCCAACACAGATCAATACACTGAATTACTGATTTATTCATTAAATACTGACACAAACTAAAAAAAACATTAAAAAACAAACAAACCAAAAAGCAGTCAGAGTAAAAAACCAAACAGGAAAAACTTTTAATTAAGCAAGATCACAGTTACAGGCTATGCATGTGTAATAAGGGGAAGATGCCACGTAAGTGTTGGTGACTTGTGATGTGTGCATTTACAAAATGAAAAGTTTAACACAAGAAACGCTCCTCCTGTGTATATACTGTATGTCACAGACAGAATATCCTTTGACCAAACAACTAAAGAAGAAGAAAAATAATCCCTCTGCTGTCCAAGAGGTACCTGCCTTTGGTCTCAGTGCGTGAAACACAACAAGGGACTAACGCGTGAAACAAACCGAAGAAACAAAATGATGATGAAAACAAAAATGAACGCAACTATCTTACAGACATTCTTCCTGGTTTACGATCGAATCAGAAATGTACAACGAAAAGTGGGAATCAGACCAGAGAAACGAATCAGTGGTAGGTCTATCTGCTTCTGTGAATGTAAAGCCTTTGTTTTGAGTTTGTTCATGCATTTGCTGATTCACACACTGGACTCTTACCCATGCATGTTAATTCTAGAGCACTGTGACACACAACTACGCCTCCACCCTTTCCAAAATATTAATGATAATAATTAGAATAACTCAACACATACACACACACGCACGCATACACACAATCACACTTTCCAAACCAACTTCTTCACTCGGTGCTTAGGAGCAAATTCAAGGAGCTGAACTGCATGTGATGTGGAAATCAATAGAGTTAAAAAAAACAAACAAACAAACAAAAACGTGTGGGGGGGATGTTGAGATGACAACATGAAGGTAACATGGATAGGCTTGGTTACCTAAAACGTCCCCATCCAATCAAATGAAACTATTTTACACATCCTCCACCCCGCTACTTCTTCACCGCAGTTAATCTGCACACTGCCACTTCCATCCTTCCCGCCGATGCTCGCTTCCTGCCTCTGCCATCACTGCACTGCCTGTTCATTAGCAGTGCTACCAGAGTCCTGAGGCTTCATCACATCAGGGAGTTCCGGGGGGCTGGAAAAGGCCTCGATGTGCAGCTGCTCAAACATCTCATCTGCAGGGCACAGAGACAAGGAAGCATGAGCTCCATCGTGACAGCAGAGTTTAATGTGGCTGCACATAATAAAAGGTTGCTGAAATGAAACTTTACTGTAGAGCAAGTGTATCCAGGGGAAAATCCTTCAAAACAGATTCATGCTCGTGTAACTAAGGACAAGCTTTGCTCAATGCACTTAAAGGTAGAAGTGCATAATTTGAGCCACAGCTTTAAGGCACGGGGACTCGGGTTACACGCAACACATTGCCGCTGAGGGCCCTTTGTGTATGCTCTTAAATATAACTGCTGGTAAATCCACGCTGAAAATCTACAATGAGTCTTCTTGAGTTATTTACAGAATAAAATCACACCTTAATTTTTAAGGAATGAGTTTTGAAGGAGAAGTTACCCTGAAGCTTTCTTTTAAGTGACACACAATACACTCATTCAGTGACGCGATTTACAGTACTGTGCAAAAGTCTTGAGCCACCTCTCATTTCTTAAATAAATACAGTATGAGAGGCAAAAAGACTAAAAAAATAAAAATATTTTTAAAAAAATAAAAAAGTAGACATGTTGTTGTGCTGAAGACCACAGATTACAGTGCAAAAGAATGGATTAGTCAGTCATTCACCATGGTTGTCTACTGAAAAACACTGTTGCTAAATGAGATCGGTGATGGTTTATTAAGAGAATAGCACAAACATTTTCTACCAGTCGCGCTACTAACATAAAAAAAGAGTGATACTTCTTGGTAAAACGGAAAACTACTCTTTATGACAGAGGAAAATATAGTACACATCAGAACTGAGTACATCACTTGATTCTCAAATTGTATTCCTTCTCAATAATTACACTGTTTCCAAGATTACATGTAGCATATAACCTTTTTTGAATCATCAACTCAAATACTTTAGAACAGGGGTGGGGAACTCCGGGCCTCAAGGGCCAGTGTCCTGCAGGTCTTAGGTATCACCCTGGGTCAACACACCTGAATCAAATGATCAGTTCATTATCAGGGCTCTGGAGAACTTGAAGACATGTTGAGGAAGTAATGTAGCCAACAAAACAAGCAACAGTGCTTGAGTGTCTGTCTTCCCAGAATGATGCTAGGGCCAGTGCACTACTTATATAATGTAACTGTGCAAAAGAAAAGGAAAAATGCCTTTAATTTGGCACAGGACTTATCAGAGGAAAGCAGAGTTTCTGTGACAGTTTGAAGGAGATTGCACAATGTCAACTTCCAAGCATCACAACCTGGCGAATAAATAAAAACCCTTACTTGAGCTTCAGAACAAAAACTTCAAGATTCACCCTTCCTAAAGAAATAAAAATAGAGCTTGCTTGCGAATATTTTGAGTCCTTTCTTTGCTCAAATGGAAATAAATCTGTTAGGTTCACATAAAAACACCAGCGCGTCTGACATGAACAAAGCAGACTGCCAATATGACACATTAGTTCCTTAAGGAGAAAACAGTGAAACTATAAGCTGGCCAAGTATGTTGCCTGACTCAAATCCAAGAAAACACTACTGAGGTATTTTTAAGACAAAAGGAGAACAACACAGGCTCTCCATGTTAAAGAAACTGTCTCTAAAGAAAGGAAGAACATCTCTCTATAAAAATAAGGAACAATGGTATCATCCACCAAATGTAAAGGTGGACGTCTCAAATTATCTCAGTAATAAAAGGTGTGTTTTCTATAGGTGAGTTCCTATAGTGAAGCCCGTATTTTAATAAAGTAAACTGAGGTATTTTTAGCTGCTCCCTTATTTCCCAAGAAGCCGCCATAGCAGAGGGAGCCACCTGTTTGATTTAGAACAGATTTTACATCAAATGCCCTCCCTGACATTACCCTCCCATTTATCTGGGCTCGCACTGGCAGTACACAAGCTTGCAACCCCCTGAGGCAGGGTTTGTGTCTCCTCAGAAGGTCATTCACATGTCTTAACCACTACACTGCTACTTTAACACTGTAACTCTAAACTGTTCTAATTTTAAATAAAGAGTAAATACATGACAGCTCAACTCTGAGAACGATTTTTATATTAAGATATTTAAGCAATGGTTCATAGGAATGTACTCATTTTTGTTGTGTAGTGTACCTCTGATCTTTAAAACCAAACAAACAGCATAACCACAACATACCATTAATACGAAAGGCCAGACCGACTGTAGCTGGGGCTTGAGGTCTGGCAGTCTGGTTGGTGAATCCACAGTCACCCAGAGTTTTGCTATCCTCTAGCAGCTGATCATCCTGTAATACAAAAATATCATGACCTCAGAATATAAGAAGATAGTCCGACTAATATGCAGAGCGTGTTTCTGATAGAAAATATTTAAGTAAGTAATGTTTATTTACAGAGTTACAAATTACTGCACAGGAAAATAAGTAAAAACTGGGAATAATCACAATATATTAGATACTTCATTAGATAGTTCAATAGCAATACAAAACCAAAATGTTACAACACAATCTAAATACTTAAACCAAAAAAGTTTCAACGACTTTTTCATGAAGTCTAAAGAGCGAGCTAATATAGCTGGAGTGGCAGACTGATCCATAGTCTTGGCTGCCACAGACTGAAAGGCTCTATACCCCAGTCTACAATCTTATATGAGGAACAACTAATATATTTTCAGCAAGTGAGAAGCAGTGTGTTTAATGAGAAACTGACATTAGTAGTCTGAGCGTGATTTAGTGCTCTGTATGTAAATATGAGAATTTTAAAACGAATTCTAAAATCAACAGTGAGCCGACGTAAAGAGCATAAAACAAAGAGAATGTGAGCACGTCTGTTTTAGGGTCTGGATGCAGCATTTTGTATCATTTGGAGGTATGAAAGAGATGATTAATCTAAGCGGGTAAATAGGGTGTTCCAGTAATATAGGCACGAAGACACAAATATATGAACAATTTTCTCCAGTCCAGCATGGAAGACCATAGCTTACAATTTGGAAATCTTCCTTTAATGAAAAAAAACAGAAAATGACATAAAATATTACAGAGCGATTACAAACACTAGACTTCAAAGATGAACAAAAGGAGGCAATCGCTTGACAGGTTCTTGAATATATTTTAGGAGGAGTTATAATCCTGGTCTCAGTCTCACTGAAGATTAAAACAAGGTAACTGCTGGAAAGCCAGATATTAAATCATTCTAAACAATTAGCTAGGGTGGACAGTCTATCCAGCTGGTGAGGCTTAAAACACATTTCAGCATGGAAATGACAAGTAATGCCCCCGAAAGATTTGAATGACCCCAGCTAAAGGAAGGATGTAATATACCCAGGTTTGAGCCTTGTGGAACTCCACAGGTTAGAGAAGCTATTTGAGATCAAGCAATATGAGCACAGAACAATGTCCCACATCAGATGCCAGCTTTTAAAAACCTGACTGAAAGGGATCAGAAATCTGTCATAGGTAAAAGGATCTAAATAGATTTTCCACAACCACAATTTTTTCTAATAATTTCCTATTCAATGGTAATTTTGAAATAGGTCAATAATTACCAATATTTACCATGAGGTTGAAGTTTGTTGGGGTAATATTCAACTACTGTGAATGTTAACATTAACACTGGCTACATTCTGGCAAAATTAAAGTGCACATTTAGTCTTTCTGATGCTGTAAGCTCACTTTGTAGAGTCGCTGGTCCTCGGGTGGTCTTTTAAGTATTCCCTCGACAATACGCTTCAGCTCATAGACAGTGGTGGACTCCTTGGCATCTGTGAAGATTGTGGTCTTGTGACGCCGGATCATTAAGAACACGTCCTGAAAGGAAAAAAGGGGGCACACAATGTAAAAACCAGCTACAGTTGCTCATTTACAAAGAAGTTGAGGATTGGGTTCTATGAAACCCTACTCCACATTAAGAATGTCTATCCACAAAGATTGCCGTTCTTGAGTAAATATATATTATGACCAACAATAACCCCGTTTTACTAGACAAAACATCTCATTAGGCCACGAAACTCGTTAATATTGCATGCCTATCCGGAAACTGCTTGAACACCTAACCTGACTGTACAGTAAACGCGAAGATTTTTAAAAGGTTATATTACATGAACATTTGATAGCGGATTCTGTAATAGATATTCTGATAAGTGTCACTTCATTTATTCATACGCTAGCAAATAACAGTGAACAGTGTGAAGCAGACGTAGCTCTGGGCTAGCGCGATATTAGCCGACACGTCAACTGTTTTGATAGTTCGGTGGAAAACAGCCCTAGATAACACACGGAATGGGTCTGACAAATACAGTACACACTCAGCTAACCACATGATATTTCCTGGGTTAATTAGCTAGCTAGCGTTACAGCATTTCCAAGGTTAGCCGAGCTAAGTTCCCTCGCTAGCTACACCCCCTCGGTTATGGATGGAAAGGCTAAGCTAGCAGAGCAAAAGTGAAATTAACATTTCTATAGCCAACAGTATCCGCTGTTATTATCACGTTAATACGTTTGAACACATCGCCGAACGTTAATAGAGTGTCGAAATCTACGTACGACTCTCCCGAACTAATCGGCAATAATATTAAAGTTACCATTTCAAGTGGTCAGCTAGCTAGCCAGTTACGCCAGCTCTGTGTTTTGCAGCAAAAGCCCAGACTGCACTGCTCTCGGATATTGCGCAACGTACATGCGCAACTTGTACATTCCGTATTCACGGAGAGCAGCTACGCAGTGCTACGTGAGAGTTTCAGAATTTGGCGCGAGGTAGGTTGACGCTTGAAGGGTGTACGCACAGGGTTTGGAAAGAAGACCGCTGCTTTGAAACCTGTCGTCAAAAGTGTACTATGGTCTGCGAGGTAACGTTTTTTTAATCCCGCTTTAATTAAATAGTTAAATATAAAATGTCAGTTAGAGTAAGTTATCTTCACGCGGGTTAGCCAGCTAAGCAGGCAGTGTTGTCATGTTTGTTTTGTTCCGCCCGGGGTTAACGTTAGCCACAAGTGTTTAGCTGCGGTGACAGTTGTCATTGCTATAAACTAATGGACAGTATTTGTGCTTCGAGTAATGTTACGTTAACAAAGCGAAAAGTTATGTTGGAAAAATTAATCAGTTGTGTTTTATCAGCGGGTCTTTACTTTCCCCCTGACGCCAGGGCTGGGCTGGGCTGGGAAAAGGAATACCTGTCTTCCTACAAATGGGTTTAGTATCAATGGATCGAGAGGACTGTGCTGATACCGATATCAGACAAAAGCTCTACAACCTGTCAAACCAGATGTACCAGGAGGAGTGCTAAATGGGTGGGGCTCAATCTAGAAAGACCCATTTATTTATTTATTTTTTAGTCTTCATAAATAATACCTTTTTGCTTTTGCTCTGTGGAGAACTAGATGAAAAGAAACCATTATAACTGAGCACTAATTGTGAAAAAAAAATCAACTTCCAGTTCTGGTGAGAAATTTATAAATACCCAATGTGGGAATGAATACCATGTTGATTTGGAGCTTTTAATGATTTATTTGAACTGTTGTTTTTCCAGGGTGGAAGGATTGTGCAGCAAACATCTTTAATTACCAAAAACAAAAACAAAAAACTGGGTGCACAAGTTTGAATTTATTTGGAATTTTCTGTAATCCTGTGTGTTCACTTGTGTTGTCAATGATCCCAATTACATATCAAAACTGGTTTAGGAATGGATAAAGCAGGCTAACCCGGAATGTCCGGAATGGCCTTCCCAAAGCTCTGACATCAACCCTGTAGAAAATGTACTGATTAGGCTTAAAAGCGGAGTCTGTGCCAGGAAACCAACTAATTTAAATGAATTCTGTCAAGACGAGTGGTCAGATATCCAACCACAATTATGCCAGATGCTTGTTGATGGGCACCAAGGGGGTCTAATCGAGGTGCAACTTGCTCAGGGACATTTAACCAAATATAAGTGGCGGAATATACTCTTGACCTTGTGTGTATTAGAGAAAATCTAAAATAAATCCAAACTCGTTTACCCAATTCTTCTTTTTTACAGCCACTTAAGATGTATGCTGTTAAATCATTCAACTATGAAAGGAGAGTGTATGTAAAATTCTCACCACATCTACATATATGTAGCTGTATGTATTGCTTATGTTTACAATTTTTACTCTTGACTGTTACAGCTTGCTGTCTTTATAGTAAAGAACAGAAAAAGTCGACACAATGTCTGTGGCAGTGGAAACTACAGTGCCGAGGGTGGCTCTCCCTCTTCCAACCCACTTCTCCCACGCGGAGCAGTCCTTCTCTCTGAAAAAGCGCCGGCTGCCTTTTTCCTCGTCGTCTACGTCAAACTCATCCTACTATTCCCCTGCTCGTCTCTCAAATTCTTTGCCTCCGCTGCCACCGTCTAAAGGATGCCCCCCGCTGAGCAGAATGTTTCCTCAGCATCAATCCCCCTGGACACCCCTGTCTAATTCCCTCAGTAAATCTCCAAATTCTGGGTATGATCCCAGCAAACAGCAGTCCTACTTCAATCAGTGCTTTACTAACTTGGGCCTGCTGGGGAGGGGATCGTTTGGAGAAGTTTACAAGGTGAGCAAAACACAGATTTAAATAAAGAGAGTTATATAATAACATAATGTATTTGCTGTTTCTTCACATCAAGGAAACTGGAAAATTCAGGATTTTAAGTATTTGTTTGTTTATTTTTCCATATGTTGTAATTTCTGGATTTTTTCTTTTCTCTCTCCAGGTGCAAAGCAACAGAGATGGTCGTCAATACGCAGTCAAACGCTCTGCTCAGCGCTTCAGGGGTAACAGTGAGAGGAATCGGAGCGTCAGGGAAGCCAGGAATCACGAGCACCTGTGTCCTCACCCTCATATTTTGAACTTTGTGGCTGCCTGGGAGGAGTGCGGCCGACTCTACATCCAGACAGAGCTGTGCAGCACCAGCTTGCTGCATCACGCTGAGAACCAGCCTCCTGGCCCAGGTCTGCCCAAAAACAGTTTGAATCAGCTGTGATTTTGTATAAAACTTCTACATCCTCGTTCATGCTGACTTGTGTTTTTTGCTTGTAAACAGATGAGCCTGCTGCTTGGGCCTACCTGTGCGATCTCCTCTCAGCACTGCAGCACTTACACTCTCATGGCTTCGTGCATCTGGACCTCAAGCCCGCCAACGTCCTCATCACCGCCTCTGGTCGTCTGAAGCTAGGTGATTTCGGGCTGCTGCTTGAGCTCAAACACATGGGAGCTGCAGGGGAGAAATCAAAGGACGATGTTCAGGAGGGTGATCCCAGATACATGGCCCCCGAGCTGCTGCGTGGGGAGTATGGACCTGCTGCAGATGTTTTCAGGTACATATGTGATTCATTATGTACAGATGTGACTGATCTGATTTGAAATAAGTGTCTAAATATTATCACATCCTTTTTTATTTAGTTTGGGGGTTTCCATACTGGAGCTTGCCTGTAATATCGAGGTTCCAAATGGTGGCGAGGGGTGGCAGCAGCTCAGGCGAGGCTGTCTCCCCACAGAGTTTACCAACGGTGAGATCTGCTCTAGGAGGCCTCATCAATTTCCTCGTCTGATATAATGATTTTTCTTTTAAACTTCCATGTGTGATTGCAGGCCTGTCAGAGGAGCTTCAGACAGTCCTACAGATGATGCTGGCCCCAGAGCCGTCTGAGAGACCCACAGTCTCTGAGCTTCTTGCCCTCCCCTCTGTTAGGAAACGCAGGTGGAGGAGACGCATGTATCTTATGGCTGCTGAGACGATGCTGACACTGGCCTCCCTGTGTCAGGTAACAGAATCAGTAAATCCTTTAAATATTAATCTTTTAGGATTGATTATTTTGATTAACAGTTTAGTAAAATGTCCTTGTAAGGATGCCACAGCATTAAAAATAGAATAACTTTATTGTCCACATAATGGGCAACTGTTTTCGGTTCACCAAGCCACAAATCAACCAATCAGTTCATGAATCCTAGGAGTTATCAGCCCACATTCATAGATATGCATATCTATAAATTCAATACAACTATAGAAATACACCACAGCATCTTATTATTTAGCATGCTGATTGCATTTGGTACAAATGATCCCTTATACCCCTTTAGCTAGAGGGACCCTATAAAGTTGTCCTGAGGGAATTAATTCAAAGTCAAAATAATGAGGGTGTTCACGGTCAGCAACAATAGACCGAGCTTTCCTGAAGATAGTCTGATGACACAGCTTAGCCAATGAAGTTTGTTGTCAACCAATCATTTTTCCAGAAATGCTGACAATCCTGTTTATTTTGTTATTGTGTACCTGTTTGCCACAGTCAGGTTACCAAACCAGGCTGAGATACTGAACGTAAAATCAAGCTGACAAACTCTTTCCAAAACGTTGTGCCTAACTCCGAAACCTCTCGACGTCCTGATAACAATGAATCTC
The DNA here is from genome assembly GCF_056152115.1 of Neolamprologus brichardi. Taxonomy (NCBI): domain Eukaryota; kingdom Metazoa; phylum Chordata; class Actinopteri; order Cichliformes; family Cichlidae; genus Neolamprologus; species Neolamprologus brichardi. The sequence goes on from NC_142111.1 coordinate 12,725,722, forward strand.
TGATTAGCTTCCTTGTAAATGGATAAAGCATTAATCATAAAGTTGATCTTGCCATCAATATATCAATATATATGGTATATAAGGTGGAAAACCTGTCTATCGGGTCTGTGTTATTCAAGACAAACACATGTTGTGGACATTAATCAACAAATAACAAGATTTAAACAAGATCTTTCAACCTATGAACCTGAACAAAATAGTTAGAGTTCCTATAAAAACAAAAGACAATCATCAGCATATTTTAACATTTTCACATTCCCTGCATGTCATTTAAACAGAAAATAACAATAGTGATCGAACACACCCTTGAGGATCCACCATACTAACAATGGTTTCACCAAATAAAACACGATTAATACAAAGCTTTTCAGATGATCAGTTAGAAAATCTCTAATCCAGTGAATCAGTCCTGAAGTTAATTTAGCCTGGCCAATTCCAAACTTTAGCCTTTAAAGTTTACTTTCCTCAACCTTGACAAATACATTTTTCTATACTTTCTTTTCTTCATAGATCGTAGTCTCCTTTGGGTGTAGATTCCTCTCCTTCTTTCGCTTGCCCTTCCTCCCTCATTGGAACAATCCAGCTCCCTGCACTCCTCCTAAAGACAGTTGGGACAGGGATTTAACCCTGCCTCTCAGTGCCATGCATACTGACTCTGCGACCCCAGAAGAGGATGCAGTGTTTTTTCATCCCACAGACCCAGAACTGTCCCCCACCTTCTCACAAAGGTAGAGAATTATCACATCAATAAGATGGAAGAAAAAATTTAAGTGAGTATATTTGTTTTGTTTAACTCTCCTTTTTTATCTTCCTTTGTTTTCATGTCACAGGGTAAAATCCAGATTGTATGTAGAGAGCACATCCACACCTCTCCCGGGCTCGCCAATGCGCTATCACCAGAGTCCTGCCCACACACCCACTCACTCAAACCTTAGTGGGTGGTTCTCATGTAAACTTGCTCAGACCCCTTCCAGCATCCACACTAATGGCTCCTGCCGCACACTGACACCCAAAGTGAGTCCCATACATGCCGAGCTGGACACAGACCCCTTCCAGAGCTTGCACTCTCCATCCACCAAGTCCTCACAGCGGCGTGGGCGCAACTGGGTCCAAGTGGAGGAGGCCGTACCTCCTCGACCCAGCTTGGAACCAAAGAACCTGCTGAGCTTGTTCGAAGAAACGGCTCTGGAGGGAGAACGATGAACACAACACTGCCTTTATCTCATTCATGGACAGAGTTTTTGTGTGAAAAATGTAATGTGACAAAGACCTAATGTATTAATGTAATGAGTTTACTAGCTTGTAAATATTTTTTTTGCCATTTTGTAACAGCTTCTTTTAATGTGCATTTGAAACAAAAAATGAATTTAGGGGAAAGGGTTGGATGTGTACTCAGACCTTAAAACACTTTTCTTTCTTTTTTGGTTTGTGCCACTGTAATCAGTTGCTGAAACGACTCGTGACTGTGACTCTGCGTTGTTTACCTCGTGAGATACAAAACAAAGCTAGCAGAGTTTGAACTTGTGGAGCATGTTGTGACTATAAAGCACCTCAAAATACGACATGACTGGTGTTTCTTTGTTCTGTAGACTTGTGCACATTACAGTTTGATATAACAGGCTATCCTTTGAGAGTAGTCATCTGTCCTCTGATTGGATAGTTAAATTTGTGATTGACAAGACATTGTCCAATCAGCTGAAAGGAAGAAAAATCTGGTCAAAACTCACACTTGTAAATTGAAACTTGAGTGCAGAGTTTCACACTTAACTTTTTTTTTTTTGCATTGTATCTGTAACCAGACCTTAACAAAAACAACTTGTAACTTGTAAATATTTTTACACACACAAATCTTTTTTCTTACACACAGACAAATTCTTATCTACAGCACAAATATACGCATTCTGATTTACAAGTACAAAATATTTATGACCACAATTTGAGCCCATAGGACAGTCAACAGAAACACATTTTTCGTAGTGCATGTTTGAGGTACAGTATATTTGAATTTTAGTAAACGCAGTACAGCTTTGTGGCGTTATGTTTTGAGCCCTTACCAGTAGGTGGCAGCAACGGGCCTCAGGAACGCTTCAAACCCATGAAGGGGACGCTGCCGCTTTATTGCTATCGCGCTGTTTATTAAACCGTTTTAACACCTGACCCGGTTTACAGCAGGAAAAGCTTCACACAAAGATGTTCGGCGGACGCACTGGCTGCCATTTTTAATCTACCTGCAGGAATCATTTTAAAGGGAAACGATTACCTGCATGAGTGTTAATATTTTAAACAATTCACGATTGCAGTTTGAGCGGCTGTTGAGACTGCGCATGCTTCATGGGATCACATTAAACTCAAGGTATGTGAGCATTCGGCTTGTTAATAACTGGTAGTAAAATGCACTCCCGTTTTTTCTGCTTTCCTCTTAAATGATACATTCTGCTATTTTTTTGTTCTTTGTTGCATAAATATCCAATCGCCATTATTTCTTTCATTTATCTAAGTGGAAATGTGAATAACACATGTTGCATCCTGCAAAAGTCTGTTAAATATGCTCCTTAATTTTTAGTCTTCTTAGTCCTTAAAGATGGCCAAAATTGAGCGCCTTAATGTTCGAGTGGAAAAGCTCCTATCTAAAGTCGTGCAGGAGGTTCTGGATGTGGTGAAAGAAACTGTGTGCGAGTATCAGGAGAAAACTGCCAGAACCCAGAGAGAGAATCAGAGTCTGAAGAGGAAACTGCAGGAGCTGCAAGACAGAATTAACCTGGAGAGCAATGGTAAGAAAACAAAGGATCCAGCTGTGAGTACAAGTGGTGAAACAGCTGGATTTAAACTTCTTTTTTTTAAAAGTAGTTTAATGCGTGTCTTCCTGCAGGATTGGTTCCAGAAATGTTTGCATCCATCCCAGCAGACATGAAAAAGAAAGAAGAGGTGGTCATCCCTGTTGATAAAGACACTGAGTCATTAGGTGCTTCCTGCCTTTCCCCTGACCGTGCAACAGAAAGCCTGGGAAATCTGAAAACAAAGACACATGATGGACAGTCAGCCTCACTATTAAACCACAAAAAACCCTTCATTGCACCTCTGCATTCTGAAAATGACCAGAAAACGAAAGTAGAGCCTGCATCAGTTAACGATGGCTTGCGTATTGTGAATTATTTTTATTGCGATCCATCAACGAGCACTGCAGGACTCGGAGGTGAGTCTGCAGTTTTCTACATTGATTCAGAACGTGGCGTACAGGAGCCAGCGAGACACATCAGTGCAAACGATGCTGGAGAAGAAAACCAAACCAACACAGAAGTGGGCTGCTCGTCCTCAGCAGAGAAACTGCAGAGAAACGTCCGAAAACACTACAGCTGCTCTCTCTGCGGTCGCACCTTCAGGCATGCAGGTGACTATAAGAAACACAACCGGGTGCACACAGGGGAGAGGCCGTACTGTTGCTCGGTGTGCGGCAAGCGCTTCAGCCAGTCCGGGTATCTCACAGTACACCTGCGCTACCACACAGGAGAGAAGCCGTTTGCCTGCAGCCAGTGCGGGAAAAGCTTCAGTCACTCAAGTAACTTAAAGAAGCACCAGCAGACTCATCTGTGAAGGCTGGTGGGTTTTTCGAGGTCAGCTAAAAACATATAAAGAGGTTAATGTGCCTTCTTCACAGAATAGACAGCCTCGTAGGGAGCACTTGTGTTTTCCTGAGCTGCTGTTGTTGGTCAGATTTTATTTGTTCCATTACTAGATTTTGAAGCATGGAGTCTGTAGTGTGTTTCTGTATTGTGATCTCCAAATAAAATAATTAGCTGGTCAAATTCTTTTGGTCCTTCTGTGTGGTCCATTGCAATATTTGAGACTGGTGCACAATTTGTTTTGAATCAGTCTCAAAACCAAAATTGTATTGTTCTGAATCATCAGCCTTAAAGGCACCTACTGGAAGCCACAGCTCATTTCTAAAATATATCCACCAATGGGAATCTCTTCTACTTATTCAGTTCAGAGTCACTTATTTAATTTGATTACTCTGTGATGTTGTAATATATTTCTTTAGCAGGTATGGGTTATTAATGTTACCAAAGACCCACATGGGAAACTGAGACTGTTTTGGAGAACCTCAGCAATAGGATGAACTCAGTTCTCTTCAAAAAATAATTTGATCTCTTTATAATGTGCCAATGTTAGGAGTAGATTACAATTAGGGTCCTAATTTTGGCTTCTTGTAATAATTCTTGTGGCGCAGAGACAGTATTCATGCTTTTGTTGTGACTTCAGATATAGATATGTGATATTTTATTTATTGGCTCTGTCATGTCACAAAACAATTAAGGATTCAGGATGGCCTAATATAACGAAATAATTCACAATATCACAATTTATTGTATGATAAAAAGAAGACAGAAGCGTTTCACTCGGACTTTTATTTTGAAAACAACCCCTCTGCACACGTGATCAGAGTTCTGCTTCCGGATGTTAAAGATTGTTTTTGCTGTTCGTGGTTCTGCTTTGTTACATGTTGTCAGTTTTTTTTAATTTATAAATTGTCTTTACAAGTTTGATAGGATACATTACTTGTCATTAAAATCGCTTTATTTATGTATATTTTTGCTAACACGATAGCCTTATGACCAAGTGTTTGGACCTCTGGGATGTTTAAACGGAAAACATTGACATACGAAGCTAACTTCGGGACTAGCTTACAGGTACTCCTGGAGATTTAAAAATATTCTCGTATCTAAAACTGATATTAGTAACAGTTACAAGATAACACTGCCACATATTTCAGGTTCTAGAAGATGAGTAACCATCATTTTGCCTGTTTACAATGTAAATAAATCTCGGACCAAAATAAGGTGAATGTAGCTGAATGGAAGTGTAGTAGGAAATCATTTGATTGCGTTGTTGACAGTTTAATAACACAACAGCTAATCACTAGTTTATGAAACAACAGGTGGCTATAATTCGTTGTTTGAAGTAACAGGTTACAGGGAACTGCACCCATCAGTGCTGTCATATACAATTACTGGGCACTTTATTAGGTACACCTTGTTTGCACCGGGTTGGACCCCCTTTTGCCTTCAGAACTGCCTTAATTCTTCATAGCATAGATTTTATTACCGGGTAGGCTGTGGTGTTTAAATTATGCTTGGTTGGTATTAAGGAGGTCAAAAAAATATTCCCCACAATGAGCAGTTAAGCAGGTGTACCTAACTAGGTGGTTGATGAGTGTAATCACCTAGCGGTAGCATCAACGGTATTGCTTATCATACATTTCCCCTTAATTAATATATAAAAACAGATGTGTTTTCATAAGTGGTGTTTCATTTCAGGATGTCTAAACTTGAGCGTTTGAACGCCCGGGTGGCCAGACTCCTGACCGAAGCCGTGCAGGAGGTTCTGGAGGTGGTGAAGGAGACGGTGTCAGAATACCAGGAGAAAACAGCCAGGACACAGAGAGAGAACGAGAGTCTGAAGAGGAGACTGCAGGAGCTCCAGGACAAGATACCAAAAGAAAGCACCCATGAGAACACATATAATTTTTGTGAGGAATTTATTATTACAGATTATGTAACATTTTTGTTCTGCTTAAGGTCTCTTATTCATGATTGCAAATTTCACAGCTGTCCTGACTACAAGTGGGCCATCAGCAGAGGAGTGCGACACAACAGCGAAGCAGGATCGGAGCATCATTCAGAAGCATGACTCGGATGTTGTTGCTCTCGCAGAGCAAAACAGCAACCAGCTCAACTATGTCTTGAAGCAGGAGACTAAAGAAAAAGAGAGCCACAGCGGTATTCAGACACAAGCTGAGTCCAAGTTGGCGCAAACGTCCACAGACCACCACAAAGTACAGCTGGCAGATGCAACGCACAACTTAGAGGGGCAGCGTATGCCGTCTGAAACCAGGGACGCCGGCGCAGACCCTTACTCCAGCGCACTGTTTGGGTTAAACATGGCTGCTATCAAAAGTGAATCAGAGCCCACAGACTGCATGTCATCACAACAACCATGTCTTCAATCCCAGTACACCGGCTGCATGGATTTAAGCTGCAACTCCTCTCGTCACACCTCTACCGAGACCCTCAGGCCGCAAGCTAGCGCCGAGCCTTATGGACTCGTTTTTGTTCGTTCAAATCACATGGCACACAGGAGGCATGGATTAGCAAAGAACACCAGGGCCGGTTTGGACGGCAGACAGATCAGGATGGAGCACCTCAGGAGAGACGGCTTCCACTTGTGCGTGGTCTGTGGAAAGACGTTCAGCAGGGTCGGGAACCTGAGAATCCACCAGCGCTGCCACACAGGAGAGAAGCCGTACGGCTGCGTCCAGTGTGGAAGGCGCTTCAGTCAGGCGGGAGACCTGAAAAAACACAAAAGGGTCCACACGGGGGAGAAGCCGTACTACTGCAGCCAGTGTGGAAAGAGCTTCAGTCGAGGGGAGAACCTCAAAAGACACCAGAGGATCCACATCGGAGAGACGCTGCATTTGCAGCAAGCGTGTCAGGAGCAGCGGTAGTGATTACAGCACTGAGTCGAGTGCACATCAATAAAATCAGCAGTTTTTTGTTTCTTTTTTAGAGATTTTTAAAGGTTGATTTTTGACCTGTGATCCTAGTTTTAGAAACAGTTGCAGTGTATTTAAATTGTTGCTAACTGGAGCTGTTGGAAGGCTCCTCTGTTTGTCACTCTAAGCATGGAGAAGCCAGGCGTCTGTTTTTTACCCTCTTAACCAAATAGGGGAAGTCTTAAAAAAAAGCATACTCTCTATATCTGATATATCTGTGCAGTGTTACTTTGGTGACACAACTCAACCGAGTGTTGAAATTGTAATAACAGACAGCAGATGGGCTTCCATGCATTGTTGTAACTTGCAAGAATATATGTCAGTGCTCAAGAGAAGCATCTTAAACAGGAAGCTTCTGTCACCTTTCAGCTAATTACATTCTCAAGGTGCTACACAGGACATATAAATAAACACCAGGCATCAGTGTGGTTTACACAGGGTTTATCACAAGAGTCATCCAATTTGGAAAGGCTGTGTTTTTTAAAGAAACAGTGTTTCAGTCATTACAGGTGAACGACTGAACAGTTAAAGCACTTTGACAACAGATTATTCCTTTTGATACACCCTGTGTAATGAATAAAGCTAGAAATGTAAAAAGAAAGGCACAAAAGCATGCAGGTTTATATAGAAATGTGAGCTTTTCATTTAGATCGAGAGATGTTAAGATTTTATTGGAGCTTCATTTGAAACAGCTTATAAAGAAACAAGAGTCGATACATTTGTATGGCCTGTGAAATCTAATCGAACTTATGTATGCTAAAAATGTGTTTATATGTATGTCTTGTGAAGCTCCGAGGGAATGTGACTTCTAAAAGTTGGGTTGTGCCCAAATGTTTCATAAACACTGCTGCTTCATTTAAAAAAAAATAGATTATTAGCATTTTTTTTACATGTTTCTATGATATTATGAAGAACAATAATAAGCATTTTATAAGATTCAAATAGATGACCCCTCCCTGAACCTGGTTCTGCCGGAGGTTTCTTCCTGCTAAAAGCGAGTCTTTCCTCTCACCAAGTGCTTGCTCATAGGGGATTGTTATTGATGGACTTTGCTCCATCATGCTGGAAAAATGCCACCAGATTGCTCTTGGATCACGGGAAGAAGTTGGGCTTGGAGGACGTTTGTAGGATAGTCAATTCATGAAAAGTAATAATAATAATAATGATAATGGGTTGCATTCATATAGCGCTTTTCGAGACCCTCAAAGCGCTTTACAATTCCTCTATTCATTCAGTCTCACATTCACACACTGGTGGAGGCAGCTACAGTTGTAGCCACAGCTGCCCTGGGGCAGACTGACAGAAGCGAGGCTGCCATATCGCACCATCGGCCCCTCTGGCCATCACCAGTAGGCGGTAGGTGAAGTGTCTTGCCCAAGGACACAACGACCGAGACTTGTCCATGAGTGGACAAGCAGAGGCCCAAAATCTGTGATCGGCTTGAGAGCTCTGATCATGCAGATCTCAAAAGCTGATATCCTGCATGCCACAAAGAATTGCAGAAGTTATGAAGAAGATGATGAAATGCTTGTGATTGTGCTTCTGTGCCATGGAAACATGCAGGGGTTAAAGTTTCATTCCCACATCTTTAGTTAATGAGTAATGAATGTGCTGCAGTCTGGCGGTCCTTCCAGCTGATGCCATGGAGATACTTACTTAGGAAGAGTACTGTAGCATAAATGGAGTAACTGTGTTTAAAGTGGCAGGTAATTTCAAAGAGCTCAGCAATAAACACACAAACTGTCTGTGCAGCTTGGCTATGCAAGCTAAAGATACAGCTGCTATGTTTCAGAGAGAGAAAAAAGTGAATCTGTAATAAGATCGCTCTCAGAGATGGAGAAAAATAATAAGAGGATGACGAGGTTATTTTCAAAAGCTATGAACTCAGAGAGCGACCGTTGACAAGCTAGAAATTTAAAGCTTTACATGTATTGTTATGTTAATGGTTCTTGTTCTGTTTTTTTATCAGAAGCTAGATCTGTGCAGGATGTTTTGCTGTAGCTGAATGGTTATTTCAAGTTGTGAAACTTGAATTGGAATCATTTTGTGTTATGTAAATGGTATGAAAATACTACACAGTTCAGTGCAGGCTAAACTGCTATGTTAGCAGCGTTTACATCCAGTGTACAGTACTGTGCTGCTGTAGAGCAGGCTGTGGTATTCGTGGCCACTTAAATTAGGTGAAGCAGTGGTGGAGATGGGTAACCAGGTGAAATATATGATATAAAACTCAGGTAAATTTACTTTGCTGATGCTTTTGCACTGATGAAATTCACCTTTATTTAAGTGAAATTTAACACAGTTTGATTAAAAAAAATGTAATTCTGAAGTTTAAAAACCACCAAGGTGGATCGAGGCTAGCAGCTGTCAGTTTAACTTCAGACTGATGATGCTGTTTAGCTTAAATTCTACCTTTCATATTGCCTTTATACCAGCCAGGTGTTGAAATAACCGCTTCATAGGTCATGTTAAAATCACAAAAAACAGTTACTCTATCAGCTGACAGCCTGTACCCACAAAGAGAGAGGAACTCTAATGGCACTCACAATGAAAATTAATTTGTAACTTATCAGTAAGTGATTCATTAGCTCATGCTGCACTGCTTCGGTGGATCCTAGGGTTTTGCAGCCTGCCAAATCCCACTGTAACCCATGGAAACATGTAAGAAATAATCTAAATAAGAAATGAAGCAGCAAAGTGTTTAAAACACAGAGTTTTGGCTATACAAAAAGGAAATAAATATGTTCTTGCAAGTTAGATGGTGTGCAGGAGCCTCTTTGTCTCCTATCGTACCAGCATTACAAATGCTATGTTGATATATTGATGTGTCTTCTAGGTCTGACTCCGTTAGATTAGATAAAAAAACTTTATTAATCCCTCGGGTAGGTTCCTCTGGGAAATTTGTTATAACAGTTTCCTGTGAAATGTTGGTTTGAAAAGGAGGTTAACTCGACGAGTTGACTTCTTTCGGTCACCTGCAGAATGTGTCGTCATTTTGGTAAATGTCAGAGAAACCTTTTAAAAATCTGAATTGCATGATTGTCATTGAAGCTACCCGACTTTCCAGACTGATTAAAGGCTTTCTGATGGTTGGACATATGTATTGCAAGTTAAACTTGGTTTGTGAAGCAAAGGCAATAAACTAATTTATTACCATTACAGATGGCTCAGTGAGTGACATTTTAAGCAAACTGTTCTTCTGCAGACTGGTCAGCAGCCACAGGTATATTGTGTAAGTAATTATCACATTTGCACCCACTTGGGTTTTTGCACAGCATGTGTCAGCAGGGTTTTTCTGCTAAAAACAACAGTGACCACATAACCTAAAGCAATCTGCACATCAACACTGTTTTCTGAAGCGGTGTTTCACTCAGAAGCGTTTGAGAAACCACAGGTGCTGGCACAAGTGAGATTCAAATGCCACAAGAGAATATGCAGTATGTTAACAGTACTGCAAAAAAGTTTCGAGCCACCTCTCGTTTCTTCATGTTTTGCTTCCAAGCAGCCAGACTTTTTGTCATTTTTTAAACGGTCTTGAGTAATAGTTCTCCAGGCTTTCTGGAGGTTTCTATTTGGACATTTGCTGCTGTTTCACTCCAGTCCAGTCTTTGTAGCGTAAAAATGTGCATAATTCAAGGGGTGAACCACACATAACAGACAACTTAGCAAAAAAATCTGTTTTTAATTGTGTCTGTAGTTATTAGTGGCCTAAAAACGTCATATTTTTTGAGTGTAATCTACAAAAATATTACCAAAGATAAAAGTTTAACAGGCATAAAATTGCATTTTTGTACCAGCCGGCTCATTCCCAAAGAGCTATTAGCCAAAACCCTGACATAACAGTGTGGTGTGCAGTGTGTCCTTAAACTGGACAAGTGGAGGAGAAATTAGGAAGTAGCAGACTTACAAAACTATCTACAGAAGATAAACAATATCTGAAAATACTTTCCTTACATAAGAGGATTTATGGAGTGATGAATTAAAATGCTAAAGGTCAGGAGGGAGACACAACAGTGAGTCTTTACAGTCACTGAAACACGGTGGCGGCTCTGTCACGTCTGGAGCTGCATTTCCGCCACTCACATTGGCGGTCCTGTCAAAACTGATTCATTTCAATTCAGTTTTATTTAAATAACCACAAATCACAACAACAGCTACCCCAAGCTGCTTTATATTGTAAGGTAAAGGCCCTACAATAATACGGAGAAACCCCCAACAATCATATGATGGAATTATGGAAGCAGAAAACTACCATCAGGTTTGATCCACCATAAAATTCCACGTGGGAAATATCAGCTTGGTAACAGCTTCACTTTTAAACATGACAATGATCCAAACACACTGCCAACGCAGTAGAAGCACCTGGATGGAAAAACACACAGTGGATTGGCCTCCCCGGAGCCTGGACCTCATTATTACTGGAGCAGTGTGGGGTCACCTTCACAGAGAATGTAACATCCAACATCCACAGCTTTGACTGTGGATCAGGGGTGGCTCGAGACACTATAATTTTGTTTATCGTTGTTCATTGTGTGCATTTATGTTATCAAGTTTTCACCAATCAAGAAGACCATTTTCATTCATCAAGAAGGTCGATTTTTGATCCTCATTCGTATGAAATTTTAAAGTACTTTTAAATAAAAACAGCATGAAGCAATGCAGGTTTTGTAAGAAGGCCCCTCTGCAAGACGAAACCGCTAAATTACACAACAGCTGTTCCAAACTTCAGCATTTGAATTGCTTTTAACTGCATCAAAGGAGCCGATTTTACAAGTATGACACATTTACAACTGATTTGGGTAAACTGACAGGGTTTCTAGCCTAAGTGATAAAGCCCGGGGACCAGCCCATTTATTTAAAGTGTTTACGTGTAGCTGCGCTCACCTTACCAGGAAGCGATTGATTGACTCAGACGCTCACAGAGGAACGGCTTCATTTTCCCATTTCACAGAGGTGAGTAAACAAGAACCATGTGGATATGAGAAACTCATCGGCCTCTCCGTTTCTCAACTTTTAGGCGTATTGCCAACGGAGACTGGTGTTGAGTAAGTTTGTGTTACTACAGACGCGCGTAAACGCCTTACTTAAAAAACTCGTCTTATTCATGGCGATCGCCGTGTTTTCGGCTGAATACGAGCGAAACACGACTGTGTTTAAGTTTCCGTTGTAGAAAAGAAAGCAGTATGAACGCCGAGATATGAATGCATTTCCTTGTTTAAAACGCGGAAAATGGCGTTTATTTGGCCGCTGGGCGACAATGGGTCATTAAAATATTGTTAACATAACTTCTCCATAATTATAAATAGTCACAGCAATAACATGAGGAAGTACATAAAGTCTTTCTTTTTCTTTCTGTCGATCTGTGGTGTGTGCGTGGCAGATTTTGCTCCGGGCACACTGAGATGTTGAAATGAAGATTGATGAAAAAGTCCTCACCTATTTTGAATCTTGCAACTCACCTGTGGATAAGGAAGGGTACCTGTACAAGAAGGTGAGACGCCCTGGCTCAGGTTTACAGGGAACCTGATTAACGTATTATTTTGAAAAACAAACAGAAAGGGTAGTGAGGTCATCTAAAGTAAATAAACTGAGAGGGGATTTTTTTAAAACTGTTTTTAAGTTCAGCTTTCAAAATCTCTGTGACATTTCACCTCCCACTGGGTTGTCTGTTTCCTCAAATCAGTTATGTAAGAAATTGAGTACACAAGGCGTTTGTACAGCAGTCAGTAAAAGACAACTGTCACACACACACACACAGGGTGAGATCAAGACTTCCTATCAGAAGCGCTGGTTCGTGCTGAAGGGGAACCTCCTCTTCTACAAAGACCGGCAGACCGACCGGGATCTGGTCGGAGTGATTGTTCTGGAGGGCTGCACCGTCCAGCTGTGCGAGTCCGAGGAGAACTTCGCCTTCTCGCTGGTGTGGAGCGAGCCGGGGCTGCGGACGTACAAGTTTGCCGCGGAGAACCAGGCCAGTCAGGAGAGCTGGATCAAAGCCCTGCTGTCAGCCAGCCACAGCTACCTGGCCCTGCTTGTAGTGGACATGGAGTCGAAGTACAGAGGTGAGAGCAGAAAGATGGAGCGGGCTTATCTTTGTTGGGGAGAGGGGGGCTAAAGAGAGCAGCCTTTGTTCTGGAGGGCAGCTGCGAGAGGCGTTGCATCACTGTCTACATCAGACACCTGGTACACTGTGGTACACACACACACACACACACACACACACATACACACATTTTATGATCTCGCGGCATCAGTCGCATCATTATAATCACTACTGATGTTTTATCTATTAACAGAGCACAGTTTATTTCAACCAAGTTTTTATTGTTAATATTTGTTATTGATCGTTCTGCTTTTGTTCAAAAGATGGGTCATAAATTTCTCATAGCCACCACAAAATCGATCTCATGTCATATACAGACACGTCTCATTAAATCAAAGTTGACATGCTCTCACAGATTTGGGGGCATTTTGCTTAAACACTGGCTAAAATGACAATTAGTTTCACCTGTTAAGTAGTAATTGACTTAAGTGGTAATTAAGTTAATATCAGTCATTGAATCCGTTTATGGACCTGATGTCCTGACTATGAGGTGTGAGCATAAAGCTCTCGTAAAACAGAAAGCGTACCAGATTTATGTTTGGTGCTAGATTGGGCCATCCAACTGGGAAGTTCTTCCCCAGCTCCTTTAGTCTGTACGCTGAAGAATCCTTGGGCAAAATACTTTTATCAGTGTGTGTGTGTGTGTGTGTGTGTGTGTGTGTGTGTGTGTGTGTGTGTGTGTGTGTGTGTGTGTGAAATGAAACGATTTTGTGAATAAAAATGAAAATATAGGGGAAATATCCAGAGTTTCTGTGTGATAGAATTCTGTGACACACTTTGAGTCAACCACCCTTCTTACAGCTATAATCAAAAAAAGACTAAAACTAAAACTGAACTAATAAAAACTAAACTAAAACTGGACACAAAGATCAAGTTAAAGAGGTTTTACAAAAACAAAAAACTAAAGCTTTAGTTCAGGGGTGTCAAACATAAGGCTCGGGGGCCAGAATCGGCCTGCCAAAGACTCCCACCTGGCCCACTGGAGAGCTTTGGAAAATGTGAAGGACAGCTTTAAATGTTAAACTTTTAACTGTATATATATATATATATATATATATATTTAAAGTTTACAGCTTTTCCAAGTGACAAATACCTCCCCCATGGTCATTCTTGTAACACTAATGCCAATAAAGAAACAGATAAACAATTAAACAACATGGATTTCCTGGGGGTTTTTTTTATTGTATGCTATAGACATTAATGATTTTTACAGCAGGTTCACAGTAAAAAGAAAAAAAAGACCTTCTGTTATTTCGCCCCAAATTTCCATTTTATAATTACAACACAGTCAGAGCTAATTTTACATATTTATTTCTTACAGTTTGAGCCTAAAGCAGCATTTCTTTTTATCATGTAGAAAAACTGACAGAAAAAACTTGGATTAGCACCTGTTTGCTTAGCATGTACGACACAGTGCTTTATTTGTGTACATTTTCTGAGCATGTAGTGATCAGTAATCCGTATTCCAGAGCCCAGAGCCGGAAGAGATCACCCACTGATTGTAGAGTTAAAGGTTAGATCAAAGCGTCATTGAGCAAGTGGATGGAGCTCTGCGTACACATGCAGCATGAGCAGATTTTATCTTTCTCTTCATGTGCATTCAGCTCCTTAATTTCTATATTTCACTGTTTTTTTTCTTCAGATGCACTTGGTGCACTCTCCAATAAACCAAGCAAACCTTTTGTCATGCCAAATTTCAACGCCATCCAGCCCGCTGCCGTCTTTGTGACCTCAAACACCTGCACCTCATCTGCGCTGGGAACAACACCCAGCCCGAATTCCTGTCCAAACCTACAAGCTCTTACCATTTCTTCCAAGACAGCCAGTAAGAAATCACCCAAACTGCGACCGAAGAAGAATGCCAACGCGGTGCCTATGTTTGATCCATTTCAGACGATTGGGGAGTACGACTTTAACCAGCTGCATGAAGATTATGGAAAGGAAATAAAGGAACTGATTGTCATGTGGTCAAAGAAAGGACACGGCGGTGCGAATGTTCAGGAAGAAAACTTGATAGATTTTGAATGATAAAAGTTTGCTTTGTTTCTAACCCTTAACTTATAGAGAAGCTTTATCATACATACGTGCACTGGATTAGAAATGTGTCTGTAATATATAGTTGACATAGTTATATTTGTTTTCTTCCAGAAACATGCTGTTTCTTTTTTTCTTACATTTTCATAGATGAATCAATAAATGATCTATGATCATCTGTTTTATTAACCTTTGTTTGTCACTGCAATGATGTTATTTCCTAAGTTGGCATTTTTATAAAGTCACACACCTGAAATATGACCTCCATCTGCTCCAGCTAGTCTACTGTCTCTATACTGGACATACTATGGCTAACCAGTTCAGGTGAAAATCTTCCTCTTAAGACAGGGATGTCAAGCCTGTGTTACACTGTAGGCCACATGCACCACATTTTGTTTTTAAGGAGGCTGGATCAGTAAAACTGTCCTTTAATGTTAAACTACACATTTACTAAAGAAATGCTGCTGTGGCAAATGAAAGAAATGTGTCCGCACGACTCTTTGGGATTAAACTGTAAGAAATAAATGTGTTAAATTACAGAAAGGATCCTGGTAGCTTAAAACTAGACTGAAATTTTCTGTTAATTTGCAGAAAATGTAAATTTTTTTTGTTGATTTTTTTTTTTTACAGTGAACACATTGTAAAAACACTGAGGACAGAGAAGGAAAGAAACTGTGAAACGGTGATATAAAACGTGCTTATTAACAACAGCTTCATTACTTCAGAGCTGATAATACCTGGCGTGTTTATAAGAAATAAATGTGCCAGCCATTAAAAAGGCCTGAGTTAATCAGTAGCTGAAAGTTGGCCACATTTCCATTTTAAATCAGGAATTGTCCGATCGAGGAAACATTTCCCTTTGGGCTCTATTATTATTGATGACCTAATGAGTCCATTTTGCCTCACAGATTTAAA
Organism: Neolamprologus brichardi; assembly: GCF_056152115.1. NCBI lineage: Eukaryota > Metazoa > Chordata > Actinopteri > Cichliformes > Cichlidae > Neolamprologus > Neolamprologus brichardi. The sequence continues at coordinate 12,741,324 of NC_142111.1, forward strand.
CAATTTGACCAGTGACAGGGTAAAAAAGGACTTGACAGTTGGCTCGGGGGTTAACGCAGGCCAAGAAGGGTGAAGTCTGCTAAATTTTAGAAGGGGGTCTAAATGGCTGAGAAACAGAATGGCAGGAGGGCAGCAGGGCTATTTCAGTCTGTACAGCTGTCTTGTCTTCGTAGTCTTTGCTCGGTCTTTCTCCTTCTGTGTCTGCATCGCTTCTTTTTTCAACCTTCGAGCCTACAGCTGAGCTGGCTGATTATCGGCTTCACATACAACACATTTTTTGCCTCCTCCTTGCCAATCGGGCGCTTCATTTTCCATAATTACAAAACATTGCAGATAATTTAGGTCGTATTTTGCCACGTGAAACGCTACGCCCACGAGCCAGCTAAGACTCAGGATAGCTGCACGCCAGCGCGGGATACCAATACATACATACCTAAGCTGTACAGTTGTGTGATTGATGACCAGCCAATGATGCTCATATATGGGGTTTAGTGGGTGGGTCACTGTCCTCCTATCCTAAAGCAACTATACTGGGAACCACGAGGAGGAAGCCAAATTAGTGCACCCATGGCGGTAAAGCTGGTCATTTAGTCCAATCATCATTTTGCCTGTTTCTTTTTTTCTTTCTTACACTTGAATCAGTAAAACAGAGAAAATGATTCACTATCCTGGGTGTGAGCACCTGTTTTGTCTTTAGTCCCTGTAAAGGTGGCCTCTGTGATCTATTTTGTTCCCCTCCCAGTCACACTGTCAATGTTATTCTTTCCACTGAGCATTTCCAGCTACTTGAGGCAGTATTAAAAGGACTGTTTGGATTTCTCACGGATGCACGGTCACTTTTTCCAGAGACCCAGTGGTCGTGTGTCATTGCTGGACCTGGACTAATGTCCGTCAGCCAACTGTTTTCAGGTTTCACAACTGTTTATACACCCTGATGGCCACTAATGAGCTGGCCATGGCCACAAACCTCAGATCAAACCTATCATTTAGACAGGTGATGACTTCAGGAAATGTTAGCTGAGATATTGAGCAGCACTGGAGTATTAATTAATAGAAGGCAGCGGGCCGTGCTGACTGCGGGGTAACTGTCCCATCTGTGTCTGTATTAAAGCAGTAAAGCAGCGACACTTTGCCATCACGCACTGGGCTTTGAAGTCTCACAATAGATATATTAAGTTGACAGAAATAGCCACGACAAAGACTCAGTAAGTAAAATGGGAATGTTTCAGTTGTCCTTTACCGTGTCCCGTCTGTCCATATTAGTCCACACATGACACCAAAGTCACTGTTGGCATTGAATTCACCTCATTCCAAGACTTCTGCGGCCTATTTTGGATCATCAGTAAACTGATCCCCCCAGCCACCTCCTCGCTCCTCCCTCTTTCTCTTACTATACCCCAGCTCTATTTTCCTGCCAAACCTGATGGTGTGGCTAAAGTTAGCCCCCTATGGGCTAGTATATAAGGCCCCAGGCATTCAATACCTACATGTCAGTCACATCGGCTTGGTGTAGGCTTCTCTTCTTGACCAACAACAACCTCAAAAACTTGAGAGATGGTGAGTGTGGCCACTTCATTGGGTTTAAAAAAAGTCTTTAGGATGTTCTCTACATTAAAATAATGAGATGGGCGTATCATTAAGATATTTGCTATCTGGACTACCAACATCCCATGAAGTGAACTTGAAGGAGTGCCACTTTTTTGGATTTGGACCCAGTGTTCGTGTTATCTGCTGCCTTGAGCTAAAGTTCGGGAGGACCTATTCCTTATTGTAGTCCTCAACACATTACATAATGTTTTATCCTAAATTGGGTGATTGTTTCAAAGTTTATAATTTTTTTAAGAGGGGGAAAAATTCAGTCATTACCCCAAAGATAGATTCAACTGGCAAAACTGCCAATCCAAGCTTAATTTATTCAGGAATAAATTTGATTTATTTACTTTTCTTCATATGATGATTTTGAGAGTTAACCAGGATCTGCTTCTTTAGTTCATGTCATGTATGTATGGATTTTCTTACACCTCACATCATATCACAGGCACCCAAGAAAGCCAAGAGGAGGCAGCAGCAGGGTGAGGGTGGATCCTCCAACGTGTTCTCCATGTTCGAGCAGAGCCAGATCCAGGAGTACAAGGAGGTAACCTTTTCCTCATCACACCTCAAGCTTTCTATCAGTACCTTCTAAGGTGGTGATGTAACCGAGCACTCCATCATGTGACCTTGAATGTAACGTGAGAGAGTTGTCAGAAGATATAGATCTCGTCACTTTAGCTGCACAACAGCAAAAAATGCCTCCATCAGCACGACAGGACAGTAAATTTCAGCTCTCCTGTTGACAGCAGTTACCTCTGCTCTATGCTAGCTTAGGAATTCTCCTCGGAGACACTCGCTCCGTGACTCCACTGGAATGCGGCCCAACAGCTGGTGCACAGGGGAAGGGGAGCTCAGGGTTGAAACTGAAGGAATTTGGGGGTTTTAGCACTGTGATCAACAAGGTAAATAGTGTCGTTATCAGTAGATTATAGAAATCAGGATTCATTTGTAGGGGTTTTCTTCAGTAACAGATCTAAATGAAAGACAATACAATGTCAACAGTAGCTTGGCAGACCCTTAAGAGGCCTCAGAAGCAGAGAGAACATTGGTAACATGGTCATAAGATTTAGTCACAAGGCAAAAGGATGACAGCTGCAATCAATACCTTGTCCTTAAATGTCGCAAGGGGCTTGTCTCACATTCCCAAGCCATTTTAACACCTTAGAAAGACAAGTGGCTGACCAGCTGCCAAGTCCCAAAAGGTTTGCAATGCCATCTTTGGTTTCATTGGGTGATACGCCCTCCTATGTGGAAGGAGAAGGAGCTAACTGCTCCACATTTACACATTTACATTGGCAGAGTGCCTCGCGCAAATAATCATGAAAAACAAGCTGGATAATACGGACTTGTGAGAAATGTGAGAACCTCAGTTTTCACTTTTTTTTTATTAAGTGTTATTTTAGCTGAAGTTTGGCTGAACTCTGATCTAATCTCTGACTAATCTCCCGGTCGCGCCAGGCTTTCACAATCATCGACCAGAACAGAGATGGCATCATCAGCAAGGACGACCTCAGGGACGTGCTGGCCACCATGGGTCAGCTGAATGTGAAGAATGAGGAGCTGGAGGCCATGGTGAAGGAGGCCAGCGGCCCCATCAACTTCACCGTGTTCCTGACAATGTTCGGCGAGAAGCTGAAGGGTGTGTTGGCACATATCAGTTGTCCTTTGTATTCTATTTCATGAAATACTTGGCACTGTAAGGTGATGGTTGTTATTTATCTAAACAGTTAATGTTATGTGATTAACATAATTCTGAATTATTATTTTTTTCTATGTCTTTGTTTTCATAGGTGCTGATCCTGAGGACGTCATCGTGAGCGCTTTCAAGGTCCTGGACCCTGAGGCCACTGGCAGCATCAAGAAGGAATTGTAAGCTTATTTGCGTTTATCTTCCATCTCTTCCTGCTGTAATCTTTCATCTTAATCTTAAATTTCCTGCGTTTTCCCTCTCCAGCCTCGAGGAGCTCTTGACCACCCAGTGCGACAGGTTCACCGCTGAGGAGGTGAGCTCATCGGACTTGCAGCGCGATTTGGCCCTTGTTTTTTGCCAGGCTGTAACGCATTTCTTCATTTCCTCTTCATCTGCAGATGAAGAACCTCTGGGCTGCCTTCCCCCCTGATGTGGCTGGCAACGTTGACTACAAGAACATCTGCTACGTCATCACACACGGAGAGGAGAAGGAGGAATAAATCCTCGACATCTCTTACCTCTGTTGAAACCCACACTTGTCCATACCCTTAATTCTTCCTCCACGCCACCAATGAAGCATCCTCCTCGCACACACTCGCGCCCGGGTCGGCTCTTTCTTCTTACGAAAAGACTTGTCTCCTCTATCGAGATGTTCAGTGAGAGGACGGGAGGCTGTGGGGGTGTTTGTGTGTGAGTACCAACAGGGGAACATGGGATTATTTTCAATAAAAAATAATCTTGTGACACCGAAACGCTCTCTCTATCTCTGTCCCTGCCTCTTCTTCCTCCATCTTTTCCCTCCCCTCCTCGCCCATGACTCATTCTGTCCTCCTGTGTTGAGGCCAACAGTGCATGCATCATACCTACATATATATGCATATGCAGTTCAGTGTGTTTGGTCAAAACGTCTCTTGGGTGCTGTGGTGCATGCACAGTCACTTGCTTGAAACAGGCGAGCAGTCTGGCCCCGGCGGTCTGTTAGTCTCAACCGGGCACAGAGTGTTTAATGGATCCCTCCTTCTGTTTGTACCGGCCAGGAGTGCACAGTAAAAGAGTGGGAGTACTGCGCTATAATAGTTTGCCTACCCCTCTCTTTTATTTTGTCACTCTCTTAAACACAGGTACGAAAGGAAAGGTTACAGTAATAAGAGGAAAGCACGATTTTAAAAGTCTTGTAAATAGAGAAAGAGATGGTGAAAGACGGTGGTTGGGTGGGCGGCATAAAAAAGCTAAACAAAAGCAAAACAGCTTTGTTTTTGATTTTTCTTTCCCCCCACCTCACCCTCACTGCTGTTTCCACTCCTGCTGCTGTGACTGTGTCTCCACTGTAACAAATAAAGAAGTACAAATAAAATCCATTATCTTTCGTACCACACTGTGTCTCTTGGTTTAAGTGGGAGCGCGGGTGAAAGGACTGCCGGGTGACTGTGGAGCGCAGACTGACTGTATTATGCATATGGTGAAGTATTATCAGTGTGAACTTTATCCATCATCCCATTTCTCAATATAAATCTATGATCCCAAATCAGGGGTGGGTACCACATTTTCAGGGTAAAGGTACAAACCAACATAGTTAGCAGAAGAACTGTAGTCTACCTTTGGATCTACTTCAATCCTTGATTCAAATAAACGTGACACCCTGTGAGTAGTAAAACCAAAAGTTGTTGGATAAAATAGCAACAAAATCAGATTTTCAAATGATTTAAACTCACATATTAAATTAAAAATATTATACAGAAAGTTCCAGAATTTGGAATCGTTTTTCTTGAGACAGAATTGCAAAGAATTTGGGAATTTTGAACCCCAACCAGATCAAAAAGAACAAGATTTAGATGTCGGATTGGTTGGGGTCCAGGTTATTAACAACCACCTCTGGTGCTGTTGGAGTGTGGAGATGGTGAGTAGGGACTTTAAATGTAGGAATTAGGAGAAAGGGAGAGAGCTGGCTGATATGATAGAGAGAGTAAAGGCAGACATATTGTGTGTCATATATTGGATAAAGGATAATGAATATAACGCTGCCAGGAGGAAAAAAGGGAGATCTATTGAGAAGGTTCCAATAAAAAGACATACAGAGGGTTGGGGTGTCTTAAGAGGATGCTAGCTTTAGGGTGAGATGGCGGCAGATGATCCATGGAGACACCTAAAGGGAAAAATGATGGAAGAAGAAGACCATCTACAGTTCCCAAAAGGTTGATTCTGTTCAGTGACTTCTTCAGTCAGTTGCAGTCTCAGCTGAGACTGAAGAAGTCACTTGGATGAGTTACGAAACGTTTCTCCCACTGACGACGCTACGTTCAGATGAACAGAATCAACCTTTTGGGATTCACTAATCGGGTTGATTGAGCATGCATGAAGACACCATCTACAGTTACTTATATTATCAGAAGATTCAAAATATTTGGAGATAAGACCAAAAAAAAAAAAAAAATGCTGTGGCAAGCAGCAGACGTGATTTCCTAGTGAAAACCATGGCAATCGGTTGTGAAAAAGAAAATCTGCTGTCACTGTCAGTGAGCACAGTTTGACACTGCACTGCAAAATAAAAGTCAATCATGAAAAAAAAGAAAAGGAAGTATTTAAACATTGTTGAGAAATGGCGTCATCTTCTCAGCCATGAGCTCTTTACGACAGAGTCAGTGAAAAGTGGAAAAAGTGGATCTCACCAAGCTGTTTTTTTTTTTATTGGCGCACAGCTGGATCAGTGCACGTGCAACAGACAAGCTATATATCTGTGAAGGGACCATTAAAGCTGAATAATACATATGTTTTGGAAAGCTATATAAAACCATTAAGATGATTTCTTTTTACTGTCAGCAAAACACTCTGCAATGATTCCAACAACACACCTCTGAAGGGAAAGAGTCTGGATGCTAAACTGGCCTGCCTGCAGTGTAATACCTCATTTAGATTAAAAAATGGAATTCCCATTTTCGTTTCCAGGAAAGGAAAAAAACTTTTGCAAAAAAATAAAATCTAAATATATTAATGAACTCCTGTCATGAATGAATCCCAGACAAATCTGGTGCAGTTTCTGATATTACTATTATTGTTGTTATAATGATGATAATAATAATAATAATAATAATAATAATAATAATAATAATAATAATAATAATAATAATAATAATAATAATAATAAACTATTATACATAAACGTTATTTAATCCATCATTGGAGGAATTCATTTGTTGCAGCAGCAGTACAAAGGACAGGAAGAAAAAATGAATCAGAGAAATTATAAAACTAAAAATTGAAAAAAATGGTAACAAATGGTTAGTATTATATACAATAAAATAAACATATTATTATTATCATAACAATTTTATATATTATACTTTACATTATTATTATTATTATTATAATTATTATTATTATATTAATATTATTATTTAAAATCAAAAGATCAATGGGTCACGTGACCTGATGACGTTGCCGACTGAATCAGGATGTAAAGGTTTTTGCGACAAAACGTTCCTCCTTCAAAATAAAAGCAGCCAATCTTAAGATATTAGCCAGAATTTATCAAATAAGCCGTATTACGACGTAGAAATTATGTTTATGAGAAGAATTTTGGTAAGTTATACCAGCTGAGACCTGTATGATATAGGCTACTACAACTTGAGTAAATACGCTTCCGGGAAAGTTGTTTTAATTTTGAAATGGCGACAGGAAACGCTGTTTGAGTTTGAAACTTGGCTGAGCTCAGGGGAGCAGAGGAAGAGTGGGCATTTCCCGGTCCATCAGCGGTACTGTAACACATTTCAGGCCTGGTTTGCCCGCACAAACTGGGGATGGCCCCGTGGTGATGCGCGCTGTAGGCTTCACGCCGCTGTCGTCCAGTCGTGCCTTCGTGAATCCTGACGGGCCCAGAAGAACCGCCATGGCCTCTGTGGTTTCACTTCGCGGCACATCTGTCACACTCCCCGCTGTGGTCACCGTCCTCTTGCTCCTGATGTCGGTGACCACTGTGCAATCCTCTCAAGGCGACAAGGAGCCGGTTTACCGAGACTGTGTGAAGCAGTGTATCCGCGCAAACTGCACCGGAGCTCGGCTAAACGGCTTCCTGTCTGCCCAGCCGCAGTACATGGCGCTGACAGGTGAGTTGCTCTTGTCGGCAGGTAAGTTAAGCTAACTTACCTTGCTAGCAATAGATTTTTCCATCAGTGCTTATTAATATTGTGGCAACTTGTACATGCATATATGTGTATAGCAACATTTGCTAACTGACCCCCATTAATTTACTGTTTACATTCATTATATTCACTCGTGCATGCAGGTGCTTTGTACTGATGCCTACATGTGTGACTTTTAGTCTTCACATGTCTTTAAAAAGAAAATTGTGACCTTGTTTCATGGCCTTGAAGACTAAAAACCAGATTTTCAGGCTGGTCAAGCTCTCCCAACAGCTCTATTGTCACCCCACCCTTCTGCCATTATTAGCTTTTCTGTGCTGTGTCTACACAACTAATTAGCCAAAAGGCAACCCCTTTAAATATTTAATTAATTGTCTTCTTTTACCTCTATGCTTAAAGTTGTATAAAATATCCAGGGAATGCCTTTTGTAGTTGCTTGTGTATTTAAGTTTATTCACTGCTATACAAGAATTGAAACAGCTTCCCTGCTTATTTTATTGATGATCACTCAAGCTTATTTAGTGTAAGGGGAATTCAGCGTGATCCCCTGCTTTGTGAATGGAGAAGTGGTGGGATCATCCAAATATCGACCAACTCTGGTATTGGTATCAGATCGATCTTAGTGCAATAGGATCGATTCTTTGTTGTTCAGTATGTAGCCCACTGAATTGTGTTTAATAATTTTTATGAAAATGACAAAATACACCTCAAGTATGGGCTATAAAAAACCAAACAAAAAACTTGTGAATCTTGTTGTGTTGACTGGCACGTCTATTTGATTTATAGCCTAAAGCACATTTAAACAACAGACGCTGACCCAACGTGCTGTAGAGACAGGCACATTTGCATTCCAGGTTTCCAAAACACCTGGTTTCAAATTACATAAAAATCTGAAAGATGTCTTTTGTTGTGTCTGCTGGAGGTTTCTTCCTGTTAAAAGGGAGTTTTTCCTTCCCAATGTCACCAAAGTGCTTGCTCATAAGGTTGATTGTTGGGGTTTTCTCTGTTTTATTGTAGGGTGTTTACCTTACAATATAAAGCACCTTAATTCAACTGTTGTCGTGACTGGGTGCTACAACTAAAGTTGAGTTTATTTGAATTGTGTTAACTAATTTTTGTAGAAATTAAAAAAATTACAGCGATTTAATGGTCATTAAACTGTGTTCAGAGTTTGCAAATTAATAATGATTCAGATATCGTTATTGGTGTCAACAATGCTGGCCCTGTATTTAGTTGTATCCAATCAATACCAAAATTTGCAGCTCTGATGTGCTTGCACTCAGCTCCTCTCTTTGTTCAGGTTGGACATGCCGTGATGACTGTCGCTATCAGTGCATGTGGACCACAGTCGGCCTTTACCAGGCTGAGGGGTACAGGGTCCCACAGTTCCACGGCAAGGTTTGTTACTCAAATATCACAGACTCCTACCCAAGGTTGATCAATAAAGAATATGCTGTCCACTTTTATGTATTCTGTGAGATTTCATTGATTTCAGTCAAATCTGAAATTGCGGACAAATTATTTTTTTTCCCCTACAGTGGCCGTTTGCACGCTTCTTGTGTTTTGAGGAGCCGGCATCCGCGTTGGCCTCTCTGCTGAACGGCCTGGCTTGCCTTCTCATGCTACTGCGCTATCGGAGCACGGTGCCACGACAGAGCCCCATGTACCACACCATCAACGCCTTCTCCCTGGTGAGTTGATTTCTGTATCCGGATGTGATGGAGAACATTAAAAAAGTTTGTGTTTATTGTACTTCAAAAGGGCAAAAAGTCAGTTATCTTTGTTATGCTTGATCACCTAAAGGACAAAGTTGTCTATATGCTGGCTGTTTCTGTACACTGAGATTGGATAGACTGATTTTATTTTGTGGCTGGAAATCCATGATCTGAGTCTCCCATCACAGTACATCACAAAGGTGCTCTGCTGGATTAAAATGTAATAACTGTGAAGGACATTTGAGATGATTTGACCTTTGAGATATGTTGCACTATCTTGCTGGAAGCAGCTATGAGATGATGACACTGTAGCCATAAAGGGATGGACATGGACTTGTTTATGCCAAATTGTGACCCTACCATCTGAATGTTGAAGCAGAAGTGGAGACTCATCAGAAAGGACAAAAGTTTTCAATCTTCTATTAAATCTTCTTCTATAAATCGTCGCCTCACTTTCCTGTTTTCAGCTGACAGGAGTGGCAGCCGGTGTGGTCTTGTGCTACTGTAGCCCATCTGCTTGACCCGTTATTTATTAACTGCCCAGCATTATACCTCAAGAAATAGTTACTAACTTAATAGAAAGCACTTCTAGATTACCTGGCCAATAGGTTGCGTTTAATAGGTTGTGTTTTTTAAAACAATAAACAAAAAATGTTTTCTATCAAAAACTTGTATGTCTGATGCAGAAATTATCCAAACAATGAGTTATTCAGACTTTAATATTTAAATCTTTGTGGGGGGTTTTCAGGTATCTCTCAATGCCTGGTTCTGGTCCACAGTGTTTCACACCCGGGACACCTATCTCACTGAGGTAAGGGCTTTTAAACCTCTAGTAACTTATTACCCTAAAAAAAAAAAAGAGTTGATTTGTGTGTATCCTGCTGGGGATCTCCCACCTTTGAGTCTCGTTTAGTTCCATTTACTTGTGTTCAGTCAGCTTGTTTTCTGCCAGAAACACTGTTTAAATAGTGCTTTACAGTTTTACATGCAGTCACATGATCTAGTTTTAATAATAATAAATAAAAGCTTTACTTTAATGTACACGAGAGAGGAAAACTGCTAATGTACATTTCCACTTGCCAGACCACCTGTTGAGATGAGCATTCTGCTCTTTGATTTGTTAATGAGCTTAGCAAATGAGCAACATCCTAATGCCATTACTGATCAACCTCCGAGCTGTGCGCAGTGTAGTTTCTGTAAACAAGCACTGGTTGATCTTAAGTTAAGATTTTGTATGTTTTTCTTATAGAAAATGGACTATTTCTGTGCAACAGCAGTCATTCTTTACTCAATCTACCTGTGCTGCGTCAGGTAAGCAAACCTTCCACACCCAACTGGCATCCGAAACCACATTCTAGATGGTAATCATTAATCCTGGTTCAAATATCTTCTAGGATAAAGTTGGATTAAAAACGAGAGAGAATATTTGTCAAGCGTGGTCGTTATAACTCTTTGTCTTACTTCGCTGAATATGCTCACGTTACTTGCCTTCCTTCCTCTCTTTGCCAGAACGTTGGGCCTAAAGCAACCCGGTGTGTCCAGCATGGTTGGAGTCCTGCTCATTTTGGTCTTTACCTCACACGTGTCCTACTTGACCTTTGTCAGTTTTGACTACGGCTACAACATGGCTGCAAACGCCACAATCGGTAGAGTCCATTTCCACAAGTAACCTATAAGCTAATAATTAATACTAATAATTAATAATTAACACTAATAATTTAATGCTCTCTGCTCATCTTTTTTGGGCTTTAAAGGCATGGTAAACCTCTTGTGGTGGCTCTGTTGGTGCTGGCAGAACCGGCGGACCCTGCCGTACTGGTGGAAGTGCGGCCTGGTGGTGGTGCTGCTCCACGGTCTGGCCCTGCTGGAGCTTCTGGACTTTCCCCCACTGCTTTGGGTCTTAGACGCCCACGCTGTTTGGCACCTCAGCACCATCCCAGTGCATTTCCTTTTCTACAGGTTTGTAAGAAATATGCAAGAGATGGAATTGCAGAGAAAATAAGTGTTTTGGCACTAATACTGAGAGAAATGTTAGGGGAATCAGATGCAGCTACCTTATGGTGAATAATCGATACTTTGTTCTTCCTCCAGTTTCCTCATAGACGACAGCCTCTACTTACTAAACACAGAGAAGTTGGGTGTAAAAGTCGAGTAGGAGGAGCTCTTCGCCTCTTCACCTTGCCTACACCCTTCGCACCTTTCCAGTCAGGGCAGCGGGACACCCGAACACTGAAGTAGCTCAGCCTCCCAGATGACATGCATGATATCTCCACGACTTTCATCAAAGCAGACATTGTTTACATTTTTTTTATTTTCTTGTATTTATTTGGGGTAAATTCTCATTTAAAAAAAACAAAACAACAAAAACCAACCACACAATGTGTGACACTCACTCCACTTTGCCTTGTAATGATGATGCGTGCTACCTTTCTTTCACCGTCATTCGTAAGCGCACGACAGGATGAAGGAAAAAAGTATTTATTTCGACCCAGAGCAGACCCAACTCGGGTTTTTGCGTAGTTGTGCGAGTTCCCAATCCCATAATTTTGACACTCACCAGCGTCTTTGGACATCCAAACAGCAGTTCGATGCGCTGACAATAGATGGCACCCTATCATTGGTCGGGCCTCTCGGCGTGGCGGAGCAACATGTGTTGGGTTCCGTGTGTGCCAAAAGTGGACTGGCAGACACAGGCGAGGTGCCCCCCGGTGAAGGGGGGCCGGCAGCTGATTGTTCCAGAGTGAGAGAAGCGGGTGGGGGGGGGGATGTTGGAGGCCATTCTAGCTGACTGTGTTTTTCTCCCTCCCCCCTCACACCTTTATTTTTGTGCCTCTCTTGTTTCCACTGTGCTTTTGTTTGTTGCCGTGTCCTTCATTGTCACTCAGACTTTTATTTTTGTTTGAATCACCTGCCTTTACGTCTTTTTTAAAAATTCTGATGTTGACCAATTTGTGCTTCAGTTTATTGGCAGTTTTGCTCACTTTGGTTGCTTAATTTTTCTTTTTTTCTTTTACATTTTGGTGATTTTTTTTTTTTTTTGAAGTATTGTAAGTGTTTTTAGTTTTATTCACCTGGATTGCCTTTTAGTGTGAGGAATGATTGAGTTAGGAAAAATGAGCAATGCAACAGGAAGCTGTATGTTTTTGCTTTTTCTGTTTTTTGTTCTCATTTTTTCCAGCATAAAGTGTCTTATTCAGGGCTTAGTTGATGTGCGAGTGTGTGTGAGTGAATGAGTTGTTGTACACCCATTAGTTTTGACTTGGTTGCATTTCTTTCTGCAGTATTTTAAACCTCCTCCATCCACAAATCAGCCTTACACACTGCATTATAACTTGGGTGTCACTGAGCACGTTAAGCTTTGAATTCATTCCATGTACATCTTCGTCCTTCAGAGCGTCCCTTCCATGCGTGCACTTTACACGGGGGTGTGCGTGCACTTACTGTGCTTGTGTGTGAAACTGCGCCCATGCCTTTGTACTGCTGTGTGAGAATGTGAACAATGACCAGTATGTGTGTACATGTTGCCTTGACAGGACATTGTATTGTTTTTTGTTGTTGTTGTTGTTGTTGTTGTTTTTTAGCATCATAAACTGAATCACCGAGTGTGAGCGAGCTAGATCACGCTGATGTGTGAGCGCATATATGTTGAAGGATTGCTGCATGAATGCGTGTGAGAAGACGGGTATATTTAGCTTCGCTGACAGCCTGCGATGGGGGTGGGGGAAGACAAGAGGACAAAATGCACAGAGAGGTTTGGGTGGGAAAAAGATTCCTGAAATCACGACAGAGACACTGAACAGTTATGAATAGAACAAACTATATATAATGCAGTGTGTTTATCATTGCAGCAAAATGGTTTATATTCTGAGTAATGCAAGATCTGTCAGCCCCTTGAGCACTTTTAACACAAAATCTTTTCTTTTCTACCAAAGTCCCTTTGTCCACAGATGAGAAAATTGTGTTTTCACTGGAATTAAAATCTGTTTGAATAGCTTAAATATTTCCTGAAGAACTGGTAGAAAACACACTCCAGTTTTTGCTGTGATTTCATTCCATTGTTCTGTTTCTTTCTTGCCAGTAACCACATCCCTTCTCTCATTCGTCTGCTGCCCCCTGCCTGCTGCCCTGTGCACTGTCACCTCTCTAACCAAGTGTACTTTCCTCCACCTCACATCTAATGTTTGACCAAAAAAATAAAAAAAAATCTTCATTAATGGAATAAATAAAATTGTTCTTTGTTGAGAAGAAATTAAGCAGGGGTTGTTTTTTTTTCTGCATCTAGGATTATCCTGTCTTTATATTGCACAAATTCCCCCATGTCAATTAAATATGAAAAAACGAATAGTATTGAAAATGCTAACAAACAGTAGAGTATGTGGTATGTGTGCATCGAGGAATGCAGTAAAATATGCCAACGGTATTTGCTCTCTAGCGTCTCGCTGCTCTGCGATGTGGCAAACGCCATTCAGCAGCTGTTGTCCAAGAGCTGCCGCTTCATAGCTGTCTTACAGAAACCATCTCTCCATCTGTAGACTGAACACGTTTCAGCGGCAGAGGATTGTAAAGACACCATTTTTGGGATTTCTCTGCGTTGTGCTGGTGTAAATGTTTCTAAAGTGGATGGATGAATGGTAAAAATGCACAAGCAGAAAACATTCAAAGTGCTATCAGGTAAACGCACTCTGGTGGATCACGTTACAAGCTTTGCCGTTAGTGAATACAGCTGAATGCTACAAATGTTTATGTCCATGAGGGTAGGAAAAATAACTGAGAACTACTGTAAATGTTAATTGCATAATATAGTATTTGATTCTTTGCTGAGCCCAAAGTCTCGTTGGTTAAAATCATGAAGTGTTATGATAGTGTTTGGACTTTTAGTGGATGTGTTCCTGTGAACTGTGGTGTGGTTTAGCTAGCACTGGCCCACAACCTGACCTAAGTCTTTGTACCGATAAATAACCTCTGCTCTGCACTCACCTTCAGGGTTTTTTTTTAAAAATGTTGAATAGAGCAGTGTTTCAGTGACTGTGAAGTGCAGGGACAGAGGGAACATTACAACAAATCTGATATCCTTTTATAGTTTAGAAAAGATGTGATGTAAAGTCTCTGGAAAGCATATGATGTTATATTTTACAGTAAAAATATGTTTATGGGAACTCTAAACTAGCAGTTTTAATGGCAAACAAACCTAAAGTTTTTTAATAAGCACAGTGCAGTCATTTTTTACAGCAAGAGTTTGATTTTGTAAGTTACATTTGGAATAATCATTTTTTTAATGGTGGCAAATCCAGCTGTCAGACACAACTTCCTGTTATACACTCTTTCCCCTTAATTCTTCATGGTATCGACTGAAAAACGTGCTGGAAAAATTCCTTAGAGATTTTGGTTCATATTGACATGACAGTATCGCACAGTTGCTGCAGATTTGCCACATCAATGATGAGCATCTCACATTCATCCATATCCAAAAAGTCTATTGGATTGGAATCTGGTGATTGTAGAGGCCATTTGAGAACAGTGAACTCATTGTGATGTTCCAGAGACCAGTTTGAGATGACTGAACTTTGACACCTTAGGCATGTTGTCCTGCTGGAAGCAGCCACCAGACGATCACACACTGTGGTCATAAAGGGATGGATATGGGTGGAAACAACAAGGAGGAGCCCAAATATATCTCTTAACACCACCAGCAGCCTGAACTGTTGATACAAGACATGGTGAAATCATGGTTTCATGTTGTTTGCACCACATTCTGACCCTGCCATCTGATTGTCTAAATAGAAATTTAGACTCATCAGATCCAGCAGCTCTTTTTATGCCTCTGTTGTTCAGTTTTGGTTTGCTTGCCTTCAGTTTCCTGTCCTTAGCTGACAGGAATGGCACCCGGTGTGGTCTTCTGCTGCTGTAGACAATGTGCTTCCAGAGATCCTGTAACCAGAGGTTATTTTAGTTACTGTTGCCTAGTTGTAATCTAGTTGTTCTCCTCTGACCTCTGACACGAGCTGTCTACATGCCTAAATGCACTGAGCTGTTTATCCACTTCACAGGCCTGTGAGTGTCTCTTACAAAGCACTGACGTATTTCCATTTCCTCCCACGTATACTTATAAAAGTTCAAGTAATCCTTATTTTTTTCTTGTATTTAGGTGGAGGTTTTGAAGGAGTGAAATGTTACGCTAAACCTGTGTTAAAATACATGAAATGTTCACAGCTAGAGGTATCAACAGAGCAGGAAAAGTGAGTAGAGAAGTGACATATATAGTCTGTGGTTCGTCCCTCCCCTATTACAGTGCAGTTTAAAGGGCTTGCTGACCTTGTACTATTTGTGCCAGTGATATATGCACAGATACCTTCATTGTGTCTCCGATATAATCAAGACAGATTCCTTTAGACTTGTATTTGGAGTTATGAGCAGCAGTGGGAAACAATATGGTTTTCTTGTCCTTGAAGAGTCCCACACTGTATTTCTTATTTCTTCTCTCATGCCAAATCTAAATACCTGGCCAGTCGGGGGAACTGAACTATGAGTGAATTTATGATGTTCTTTGGTAATGACTTCTTTTCTGTATATTTTCCCTGAGTTTTACTGTAGTTGTCCTTGGACTCTCTCACTTGAACACATTATCTCTCACCCACTTCCTGGCCTCCTCACCTTTTAACCCATGCAGACCTCTTTTTTTTAACGCATGTTTTATGTGTCCCTGAGAATTACAGCCATGTTTTCTGAAGGGATTTCCACCATCGAGTGTGATGAAAATTGCTGACCACTGGATCAGGTTTTATTGTAGCACAGCTTGCTTTCAAATGCAGCTGAAACGAGGAGTCGCATACAGAGCCAACAAACACTTAAAGTTTAAGACTTAAAGTTTACTGCTGGGAAAAACCAGAATACTGAACTGACTAC
Source organism: Neolamprologus brichardi (assembly GCF_056152115.1). Taxonomy (NCBI): domain Eukaryota; kingdom Metazoa; phylum Chordata; class Actinopteri; order Cichliformes; family Cichlidae; genus Neolamprologus; species Neolamprologus brichardi. Next base: position 12,757,361 of record NC_142111.1, read on the forward strand.
ATCCCTCAGTGGCAGATGACTTTTTTTTTCTGTGGGAACTAAATATTTCAGCCTCACTAGCAACACTCAGCTTCGCAAATGGTCCGCAACTTGTGGTCTGTGTGGCTCAGTGTGTAGCTTATTGTTGTTTTCTGATAGCTCTGTGCAGGAGGCTGGACTCTGACCCGGGCTTCTGTGGGTGGGGAGAGACGATAGATTGGGATGAATAGAGTTTATTCTTCCTCCTTCAACTCCTGATTTGTGACCGTGAATGAAGAGCATGAGAAAAGCAGAAGAAATATGAAGACACTCCAAGCTTGTATCACGCAAAGAATTCACTTTTTTTCCCCTGATCTAAAATGTTGATTTGATTCATTCCTTAAATATTAATAAAGTTTTAATAGCCAAACATATTGATATACAAAGCAAGAGTTTGCAAAAATAAACACATTGATATCAGTCAGTGTGATTTATAATGAAATAATGCAGCTAAGAGTGTAATCGTTGCCTTTTCACATTTAATAATTCAGACCGGGAGTTTTTCAACATCTACAAAACTCAGTGAAATTCAAATTAAATATGTTTGAATTTGGCAATTATGCGTTTTGACACAGTTAAAATGTGTTGTTCTTTTAAACAGGCATTTAATACTACATGTTGATTTGGTGAAATATCGTGTTAGTGGGATAATTGTTAGCTAATGTTTCTTAATAAACTCTTGATGTGGGTCTATCCATATATGATAATGCAAATTTTATGTAATTTTTTTTAAAAGGCAATTTAACTTTAACATTTTTCAAATATCCGGATGTCCCCTTTTAATCTGAAATGTATTTACATTGTAGGGTTTCATGGATGTTTGGGGATCAGTATTACATCATAGATGTGGTGTAACAAAAGTGACTTTATTTAAGTGCTCATCACAGAAAAATAGAAAAATGGGATGTACAAGAGAAAAGACTAAAATACATTTTGAAAAAGTAAGTGTCAGAACAACCAATAAAAAGACACAATAAGACACAAAAACCACATGTGTCTAAGACTCCATGACAACTGTATAATGCGCAGCATTGGAAGAGAGCATGGACCTGTAGGAATCTATACAGCACAATGTAGCATTTTAAAATGAGTTACATTACATCCACTGAATTTTACCATTTACCATACAGAAAATTACCAGGACATTGTCTGCTTTTTAAAGGTTTTTTTAAACTGTGTAACTTAGTACTTTACTCAGATAAAGTTCTAATGCACTTATATGTAAATGTTAAATATTATAATATCTACACCATACCATTCATTTTAAATCTTAAGTTACTTACTTTTTTTTAGATAAATTGCATTATTATAGATCTGCCATGGTCCTGGGTTTTGGACCCAGTATTTTAAGTTGTCAGTTTATGTTTTCAGTTCAGGAGTTTCTTTATTTTCTTGTAATTATAGTATAATCTGGTGTTAGTCACTGTTTCTTTGAGATCTAGTTTATTTTATTAATGTATTTTTTTTTATATCTCATTCCTTGTGCCTTAGTTTATTTTCTCCGGTGTTCATTTATGTTAATTTGCTGTGTAAATGTGTGTCTAGTCTGTAATTGCTATTTTCTTAGTTTCATTCTCTAGATTCTGTTTACTTGTGCCTAGATTTCTTCCAGTAGTGTTCACTTCCCTTGATTAGCACTCAATGTGTGAGTATTTATAGTCCTGTGTTTCCTTTGTTCATTGTTAAATTGTCTGTTTGTTATCCCCTTGTGTTTCCAGCCTGTTTCCAGTCGGATTTAGTTTCTCCTGTTATTCCTCTGTTATTTATGTTCTCCTTGTGGACTTCTGGAATGTGTTTTGGACTTTTCTTTACCTTTAATAAAGGTAATTTTCTGTTTTAAATCTGCCTGCCTCAGAGTCCTGCCTCCATCCACAACCTGCTTATCATAACAAGCTGCCCAGAAATATATCAGTAATTAAAATCATCCTGAGGTGTAACAGTGATATTTACATCAATTAGTAAATAATTATGATCTAATTTTTACTTTTATAATGTGTATGAATCTGAAAATGCATTCTACATAATCTGCATGTTTACTGGAGGCGCTTTAAATGTATGATGGTTATACAGCCATTGCATTACTAAGTTACTTAACAATTATTACTACGTTTACATAATCAAATTAATTTTTTTAACTTTCCAAAATAATCGACCAACAGAAAATTATGTTTAAACTCTTGTAAAGCACCACTTTTCACATTATACAGTTGTAATAGGGTTCAGGGACCGAAAATCACAGCCAGACTTTTCAAAGTCAATGCTCTATTCAAAAAATATTTACCTCCAAAATGCTAACTTTGAGTAATTTGATTACATGTAAATGTACAATGTAAAACATTTAATGCAATCTGGTGAATGAAATTTCTTTGATTGGTATGTGGTCAGCTTATACCAAGCATACTTCCCTTAATGGTTAATTATTTGAATAAATAAACCTTCGAGTTTACATATTTCAAGTGTATTTTATTCAAAATTAACGCTTCATATTTGAAGGTCAAGAATACTTTTTGAGAGCCCAGATTTTGCTTCTCATAAACACAGGGTGTATCTAAAGAAATCATCCGATCCAAAAGGCTAGGTATTTTTTTCAGCAATGGACACAGATGTTTGTGGTATTTTTTTTTTTAAATACATTGCTGAAAATAAAGTTTAACATAACAAAACTTACAATGTTCACAAGTGTTTAATGCGTCCTCTTCTGGATGCACGGCACATGTTCATACGAAAGTCAAACTCGTCCCATACTTTTGCGGGCATGTCTGGAGTCACTTCTGTTGTTTTGCTACCCACCGACAACCGTGCAAAACTCACAAATCCGCTTCTTCTAACAGTACAGGTTTCGACTGTTTCCAGTGAAGGGCTGTGGAATTAAAGCACTTTGAAATCAGATGATTTTTTTTTTTGTTATTCTTTTTTGGAGTGTATGCGGACCCCCACCCCTCTGTGGCACCCTACTGTAAAAAATCTCGGAAACGCCCCTGCATATAACCAATTTGACTTTTCCCCTTTACTTGCAAGCGATAGTAAGGGATACTGAAATTTAAAAAAAAAGGGTGGTAGCATATTCACAGATTATGCATGAGCGGGGTAAATGGTTCAATTGCTTTAATTGTTCTCCATATTTTACACTTTGATCCACTTGAGCCCTCTGGGGAGAAATAAGCTCAATTAAAGTTTGAAGGTAATTTTTAGGCATAATTAGAATGAAACGTGTTATAGGTTAAATTAAGTCAGACCGGAGTGAGGGCGGGTTGACTGAACCTGCCACTCCCTGTTCAGGCCTTCACGCCACGGGAGCGCGCCCCCGCTCCTGTTACGCGCTTACTACCAACAGGCAGGGAATTCATGGGAGGAAGTAACTGAGATTCGGACACGAACAACAACTCCACACGGTGCCAGAAACGACAGTTAGCTCTAAATGAGATGCAAAAACTTAATCTCTGTTTCCCCCAGATGGACTAGAAGCGCCGGGTCTGCGCAGATGGAGGCGGCGAGAAGTTTGCTGTTTGTCGGGGCCGTACTGCTCGGAGTGACGGGCGCTTCAGGCAGAGAAGGTGGGTAACTTTCAGCGCTTTCCCCCTGTCAATAATGCCTCCGCCGTCGGCAAAATAGACCCACGGAGCTTCGGGGAGATGGCACTGGAGTGTGCTGGCTGTAATTTCAGGAAATGCTGGAGGTTTTTTTCTGGTCCGGAGGACTACATTCCTCCGTGACTCCTCAGCCGGGTCCTCTCAGCCCTCCTGGGATTTATGAAGGGCTGCTTATGAGGAAAAATCACACCTGTCACAAAATAGCCTCGCTTTAGATTTACAGTTTGGACCAAAATAATAATAAAAAAAAAAGATTCAAAAACTAAATAAACAAATATCTCCAATCTTGCAACACGTTGACTTGCTCAAATAAACACAGAGCAGAGACTCAGGTAAGAAATATGAGAACCTGCTTTGCAGCTTTGCGACACAACTGACTTGTGCACTGCAGGCGGACGGTTCGTGGCTTTGCTGTAAACACAAACAAAAACAAGACACTAAACAGGCAGTGCATTGTGGGCCAAGGATCATGACGATGTCAATTATTCACTCCTGGCTCTAAAAGGGAGACATTGTGCGATAGAGGGGCCACTTGTCACACTTGGAGCTTGAGTAATGCCAGTAAAACAAGAGCTAACTGGAAGGTGCAAACGAGCTGCAAATCATATTTTTGCTTGTTTTTCATATAATAATAATATTTTATAATATTAAATAATATTAAATAATATATATATTTAATGCTTGATCTGATGGTCAGTCAGTACTTGAGCTATTTAGTTTGTTAACTGAAAAAATGATTGATAGTGCAGATTAATGGGTGCATATGACCCTTTATAGATCGATTTTAGGTGTATTTGGGGAGATCAATAACCCCCAGCCAGCTGCTTTTAAAAGCAGTTTTATTGGCACATGCTAATGGAAAAAATGAATCTGAACTCAATAACAATTTATTCTGCAGTGCTCATTTTATTGACATGCAGCTGTTGGCTTTCATTGATGTGCACAAAATAAAGAAAGAGCCCCCTTTGGGGTTTTTCATTCATGTCAGCCTCACAACAAAAATGACTAATGTAAGTACAAACAACTGTCTGTTTTATTAGCTGCTCTCTCTCTCTCTCTCTCTCTCACTCTCTCTCACACTCACTCACACACACACACACACACACACACACACACACACACACACACACACACACACACACAAACAAAGCCTTTAGTCACAGGTGAAGTGATTTTCAACTATGACTGCATTGTTGGTGGGAACTGGTTGGTGCACTTTACTCAATCTGTGAAGCATCAGTTCAGGGCGAGCGCTCCAACTGGCTCCAGAGTGAATCTCAGCAGTCTTACTTTCAGTTATGAAGTATTGTAAAAGTGTTATATCACACACACACTCTTTCACCTCCCCGTCCCCGTGCCTGTGTGTGTGTCTGTGTTCAGTGGCCTTTCTATCCATAGAGTTCTTGCCCTTGTCACACTCCAGTGAAGCTCACTGTGTGGTGATTAAGTCTTACTGAACTGGCCTCAGTGATAGGCTAACTCAGCCTGCTGTGACTCACCAGTCTAGACTGCGTGTTAGTGATCTAACTCACCCGGAGAGGAGAGCGGGACCACCGGAGAGGCATCGTTGCCGTCCTCCGGGGAGACTTTCAGCCTCTTCTTCTGTTTATCTTCTCTTCACCCGGCTTTTAGTGGGAAAAACCTCTGAGGAAATAAAGTGTTAGATCTGTGAATCTGCACATCTTACATCAGTGTGACACTCAGAAATACTGCTGGCATCTTCTAAACTCTCAGTATTTAAACGATTGCCTCAGCTACCTTGTTTGTGTTAGCAGAATGAAATCATGGGGAAATAATAAAAACAACAACTGTTATTTTCACTATTTATTAACTTCCCTGTAATTCATAAGAGGTCTGTAATAGTGATACTCAACTTGCGGCTCACAGGCCAAATCAGGCTCGGCATAGGGTGCTGGCCAGCTCTCTATAAAACTAAAGAGGTTGCAGTTATTTTTAATGTAGTGTAAACTTTCAAAGCATCCATAACTAAAATGCAGTGGCATCTCGTGAGCGCGGTGAAATTATTATGCATCAAAAGGGCCAAAAAGCCCTTCCAACAAGGCCATTCATTTGAAAATAAATAATTTAAAAGAAAGGAGTTTGCTCTTTTTACTGCCCATTCATTCAATCTGATAAATATTATAAATAGTAAAAAAATTCTGCCTATTAAACGACCTCCAGGTAAAGCATGTAATGTATCCCATGTCTGCAGGACGTTGTAATTAAGGAGGTATGTGTAAAAATGCCCGTTTCAAACCCTCGATTCCAAACGTAGAAACAAAGAACCGCGTTGTATTTTCAGTACAATATAAACAAAAACCATAACATGTTTCCCAGGGTAATTTCTGTCCATCATAAAATAAGGAGTTGATGAGAGAGATCATTCAAATGAAAACTAGCACAAAATTGCTAACTGTGAAGCTAGCACATTCATCCTTAATGGAGAAGTAATTATATTTTGGCGTGGTGTGTGCAGGTGGGCGACAGATCAAAGGCAAAACCCGAATGTGCATTGGGAGGAAAGACTAATTCAAATGCTGCCACAGAGGTGCACCGCATGCTTACTATTGACCATTTGCAGCACGCGTGTGCTTTAAATGTCACTTCCACACGAGCCTCTCGGGACCAGCCGAATGTTTTTGTGAAGTAACTTTAGGATGATTAATGAACCTATGCACAATGTTATCTTCAAGCTATGAAACCTGAGTTACAAGCCCTTGAAGTACATGGGGATGGGTTGAAGTTTGCCTGCATATTCAAGCCCTCATGACTTCAGCAAGTAGACACATTCATTTAAGCTCTGTTAAAGCCAAGTTCATTTTAGAGTGTGTCCATCTAGAGACAAATTGCATTTCTTGGTGATGGGTGCAAAGCGAATTAAAGTGCCTAAATTTTGATCTTGGGTTCCTCCTCTGGCTGTGAATCATTCTGGTTCGAAATAATTTGCGATTAATTTTTTTTCTAACTGTTTATTTGCAAACACTTCTGAATATCTAAATGTTTTGAAAGTAATTTAAGTATTTTTTTAAAATGCTGGATTTTACAGGGTTACACTGGTGGCTCTATAGTGAAGTGATTTACCTGACTAATGAACAAAAGATCCCAGTTTGATCCTGGGAGGGGACACTGATCCCTTTGGGGATGTGTCAGGAAGGACATTGGGCAAAAAAAAAAGGAAAGTCAGATCCTGCATGTAGAGCTACCATCTGTGGTGACTGCTTGTAAATAAAGGAGCAGCTGAAAGCAGCTCAAGCTGGATTTTGTTACACTTGAACCTGTAGAAGATTTAGGACAGACGTGTTGGACCACCATCAGGAATAATGATGCTTGAACGCTCCAGCAGATTTCCAGAGACCTGGGAGAAACTGTCAGTGACTTTTCCTTTAATTTGTCATAAAACCCTTCTGGAATTCTAACAAAGAGTAACTGATTTCTACACAGCACTGTGTACACTATGTTAATAATGAAATGTATTCCATTCAATTTATCGATCAGTTATCCTTCTGTGGAACTCCTTCATTAACAGCACTTAACTTTTAGCCTTTTATTTGAAAATAATAGCAGAAATCGACTTCTTGATATTTATTTAGGCCAGTTTTGAATGGAAGATGTCCTAATTTTCCCTCCTCCAAAAATCCCTCCTCCAGTGCTCTAATCCAGACTCCTTCCTTTATGTGGTTAATGTGTAGAAAGAGGTCGGGACACTCTAAGATGTGGCGGTGCGTTCGTGTTTTGGTGGTTCTAGTCTGTGGCGGTGTGAGTGTACGAGGAGTTTGTGGCTCCAGCGCAGCACAGAGCCTGTTCTGCTTGTCTGTTGAGCAATACCTGTTTTTTTCTTTCTCGACCACAGAGTGAAGCGGTAGAAAGAATGCGCTGTGGGGAGGCTGGGAGAAATGTGAAGTTTATGCAAGACGCGTTGCTAAGGATTAGGGCTGCGGTGCGATCAGGGCTGCCGTGTGAAAAATCTGAGCGAAAGTCCCGCTGGATCAGCTCGCTCTGTTTGCGGAACTTTGGAGGATCTAAACCATTGGACGAGAGCACGAGGAGCAGGCTTTTCCGCTGTGATTCAGCCCTGTTCCCGCAACAGCGGCGGCAGCATCGCGTTCCTGTTGCTACACACACACACACACACGCACAAACACTGGTAAACACACACGCACCTCCACACACTCCCTGTGCTAACTGGCATGCAGCCACACACAGGTGTGGCTTCAAGCTGGCTTTCAGTTTTCAGTCTCAAGCAGCCCGTTTGTACAAACACACGCACCGCAGCCTCTCAGGAAGCCTGATTCAGATCAAATCAGGAGTGATTTCTTACACACCGGCAGTACTTCGTGTTCTCTCACTTTCCTTAGAGCTGAAACAACAAGTGCTGACATTTTAAATATCTTGCACTTCAAGTTATAAAACCTCCTCTGATTATATAAAAAGTGTTTGGATTGCTTGGCCACATGCACTTAAAAGTCCTGCAGTACTAACTGCATTCACTCATGAATTCATTTAGTCACTGCGTCAGCTCTCTTTTCCAGATAGAGCGTGACTTTGTGCTTAACAGGAATGCCACGTACTGTGTGTTGTTACAGGGACTGGACGATCAACTTTCTGTTCAATCAATCTTCACCAGCTGATTCACCAGCTCACCGCTGCTCAGCAGTGTTATCTTTTTATGTGCTAACGACAGCCTTGGCCGGGGTTCGCTGTGTTTTCTGACCGCCCATCCGTACGCACGTCACTCTCCGGCATTCCCAAGAAGCCGATAACCGTTTGAGGAAGTTTCTATAAACTGGGTGCAAAGTTCACTTGGACTCAAGGATGTACTGATTAGAATATGGCAGTCAAAGGTCACTGCGATCCAACAAAACATATCTTTTTTTTCTTTCTTTTGTTTTGGTTGTAACTCCAAAACTACTGTGCACAGTGACATCATACTGTCCAGACTTGCCCATCTGCTGGCTTCCCTTCCTTTCATCACTACATTTGTGTTAAGTCTCGATAGAGGTGGATTTAACTAATGTTTGGCATACCACAGAGCTCAAGGTGGTAATACTAGTTTTCTAAAGTCAGAACTGGTAAACAAGCTGCTGTGCTGAAACTGCTAGTGGCGGTTAACCATGAAGTAAACAACGTGTAAAAGACTGAAACAAAGTTGTTCTTTTTCTTATTTCCACCGTGTTTCACATGTTAACCTGACAGCAACTCTATCTTTAACAGGTTGTCCCCTAAGTGCGAGGCTTGTTTGACGTATACAGACACCTTAAGGATGCTTTGAGATTAATCTGCTATGCTAAACTGCTGTTACACAAATTAGGACATGTTAACAAAGTAGTTGGATGAATTTAAACAAGCAAAGGTAGAGTCACTGGCATGTAGAGCGTTGTTTTCCATTTTCCTGTCAGTATTCATGTTTACCTGTGTTCAATCCGATCATGTTGTGCATTTACATGCATCGACGGTTTGAACAGAGGAAGTCATCGGTTTCTCTCCTGTCTCGTGTGTTTGCCTTTTGCATCATTTTTCTTTTTCAAATGGACCCACGCTGTGATGTCGTTGTGTTGACATATAGCAGGCATTCGCAGTAAGGATAAGGTACCTGTCCATGCACACTGATTCGGTTGAGGTCGGTATAACCCACCTGTGTCAATTGAAAGGAAATTTTGGTCCAAAGGAGCGTTATCAGGTCATTGTGTTCACATGAAGCATTTTTATATCATTCAGACTTTTATTCCAGTTATTAGTGTCCTTGTAATCATGGCTAATGACTGAGCTGTGAGCAGATATGGAGCTAATGTGATTTATCTTACCCTTTTGAGAATAGTTGCTGAGCTCCTCTCTTATTATAAATGTATAAACACTGGACATTTCATTACATCTTGCTATTACCAGCTGGACTTCCTTTTCCTTTCAGCACTGCTGTAATTCTTTGTGACATAGATTTAACAAGGTGCCGGAAATGTTCCTCAGAGATTTTGTTCCATATCGACATGATAGCATCACGCAGCTGCTGTAGATATTTTGGCTACACGGCTATCTAATGATGTGAACCTCTTTCACCACCATGTCCTGAATGTTTTGGGATCTGGTGGCTCTGGAGGCCATTTAAGTACAGCGATCTAATTGGTCATGGTCAAGAAACCAGTTTGAGATGATTTGAGCTTTGTGACATGGTGTTTTATCCTGCTGCAAGCAGCCATCAGAAGATGTGGTCATAAAGGGATGGCAACAATACTCAGACAGGCTGTGGAGTGTAAGCGATGCTCACATGGTGACCCAAAGAAAATATCCCCTAGAGCAGGGCGATATGACCAAAAATATTTATCACGATATACATTTGAAAATTTGCGATAATGATATAACTGACGATATAATTGACACGAGACAAAATACTTTACAACTCCTCAACTGCCAAAAACACCCCCAAAACATCAATGTATTTTCAATGTATTTTCACTTAAACAAGCAGCTTTTTTAAGTGCATTAAAGTTATATAAAAAATTTGCAGTGCAAATGCAAATCCTTACTGATAGTTTAACCAAAAGGCATTTCCAGTGGAAATTGGCCAACATATCCTCAGCATAACCATGTATAATATCCACAAAACTTAAAAAGAGGTTATACACACACAGTACGGTAATATTATGTTGAAGCACAGTACGTATCACTCCGCGAGGCTCCTGCCTACGATAGCCGTAATGCTCCGACAATCCATCAAGCAGTGCGGGTTCGTAGCTTAGCAAAGTCGTACTGAAACATTTGACAGATTTTTTAATGCCGTGTACGACATAAAATCGTTTTGAGGTCAGTAAGCACAACCAGAATTCATACATAAGGCACACGGGATTATAAGGGGCACTGTCGATTTTCAGACAGATCAAAGGATTTATTTTCCAAACAACACGGTAATAACGACGGCCTGCTAGCATGCTCTGCCAAAAAAAGTGCTTTGTTGTGTATCTGATAGACGAAAGCTAAACCAGTTCCACATCACTGAAGTTGCAGCATTTTTACAAATCAATTCTGGTTCGTCCGTTTCATTCAACGATCCGCTTTCGCTCTTCTCATTCACACAAAGGCACTGCGCATGTGCGTTTTACCCATATTCTATCGCGATATTTCATTTTACTATCGTTGCCCAAAATTACACCGGTATTACCGTAAACGGTATGATATAGCCCAGCCCTAATATCCCCACACCGCCTGAACTGGTGGTACAAGCCTGTCTCCACTCTTGTCAAGTTCTGGTGTGCCTGTGAGAGCTGTAGCCTCAGTTGCCAGTTCTTAGCTGACAAAAAGGGCACACAGTGCGGTCTTCTGCTTCAGGTTGGATGTTTTATGCATTCAGAGACGCTCTTCTGCGTACCTTGGTTGTAACGAGTCTCGCTAATATAGTCTCGCTTTTGAACCACTCTGTGTAAATCCTACTGATAGTAGATCAGCAGTTTCTGAAGTACTCAAACCAACAACCAGGCTCATTTAAATCATCTTTCTTGCCCATTGTGATGCTCAGTTTGAACTACATGCCTAAATGCATTGAATTGCTCCTGCTGTGTATGTGTATATATCTGTGTATCCATGCTGATTCAGTGTGAAGTAACTGTAAGGGGTGGCATTATTCAGGTAAATGTATTGAAGATTATAACATAATAGCACAGTTGAATCTATGGTTTCCATCATGCTTACATAACAGGGTGTAGTTCAGACAAACTGTGTTTCAAATAAATCTCTGTGCACAGATTTGACTTATACATTCTTTTTTAAATGTTACAGAGGGATATGTCAGTTACACTGTGTACTTATCCAGAAATAGCACTGCTGATGTTTCCATGGCTTCAACTGTAGTGCAGCTGCAGCTGTTTTAACAACAGAACTAATTAGAAATATCCGGCGGGTAATTACATCGCAGGGCTTCATTTAAATGATGTCCAAAACAGCTGTCTGCAGCGCTTCACCACTGAGTGAGCGCGTGAACAAGTGGGCAGTGGGAGCACAGGCACGGTCTCAGATAATCGGGATCCTTTTAGCCTCTGTAATTTGTGACAGTAATTAATTTAGACTGGAGAGAGCGTGAGTAGGGTCAGAACTCAGAGAAACAGACGGGAATGTAGGAAAAATACTTCCCTCGCTGTTGTTGCTCTCAACCAAAGACCTGAGCAGTGGAAGTTTCCAGTGGCAAATTGACATTACATGCTGTGCAGCAGGCAGCATTAATGCGTGTACACGTGACACGGCGTGCAATCACCTTATAAACTGGAAGGTCACAGGTCACCGATGTAGCTTTGATCAAAACTTGGTGCCAGTCACCACAACATCCCCCTTTTACTGGGAAAATCCAAAACTGTGTGTGTCATCTTCTAGATATGCAACCACACACCTTTCTATTAAATTGCACTTCCCCAGAGGATGATTGCAGTTGAGCAACAGCTCAGACTCTGAGAGAATTTAAAAGACACGAGTGATCAGAGAGGATGTGAGGACAATTTCTTTGATAACTGCTTAGATAAACCTTTGATGAGGCAGGAAGTGAACTTCGAATGGGGAAAGTAAAGTTAGCGTCTTGACCGCGGGCAGGCTGAGTAACGTGAGCGATAAAAGGGAAAGTATTTTAGGCCGGGAGCTCCTCACAAGTCCACGCACACACAGGCGTTGCTGAGAGACTTTTGGAGAGCAAACAATGAGGGAATAAAGGGAGAGGAAACTGAGGACGGGCTTTACGCACACTTTTCAGAAACGGATAATGTGCTCTGTTGAGCTCTCTGTTACAGCACATTTCCCTAATCCCCAAAGCCGGAGACGTCCAGCTTCTCTGAGTTTTTTGTCACACTCGGGGAAAGCTGTTTGTGTTTTAGAAGTTCTGTCTTATTGAAAATGATTAAAATGCCAGAGGATGAGAGTACATCTCCACTCTTGGCTTGACTTCCAAAACTATTTTCCATGATGACATAATTGAAGGAGTCAGTGATTAGTCATTTGATTTGTTATTTGACACAAGTGACAGAGGCTGGGTGTGTATTTTTGGCAGCCGCACGGTTAATCATAGACACATTTACTGCAGTAGCTCGCTGTCGGATTATTGCGGCCTTTATTAATGCTTCAGTACTTCTTTAGCTGAGTTGCAGGAGGGGTAATATGGGTCTGCGCGCTCCGCCATCTCCAGGAAACTTTACACGTGGCAGACGCACACACATGATAAGACGTATCTCCCGAAGTCTGCTGGTAACCTCACTGTGTCATGAAAATCGGCCTTGTCCCGGCTGCCAGGACTTCCCCGTTCTTCCTGTGGTGTGCCTGCTTCTGTGTTTTCCAAAATGGCAGGGAGAGAGATGGTTCAGTAGTGAGGTTGGGGGGCTTCAATGAAGAAAAGTGGGTTGACTGTTGAGGGGTTGCTGGAAAGGAGCCAAGGGAAGTCATTTATAACTTTGAGAGGGGAGGGACTGTTCACCGTGTGACTGCTTGTTAAGGCATGAGAGCTATGTGTCTGCAAATGCCACTGTGAATTATAATGCTGTATGACCCCCGAATTCAATTCTGTGTGTGACTCACTGAGGGGAATCTGCTGCCAGGGGAAAATATATCATATATGTATACTAAGACGCAGACGGAGGCTGTGCGTGCGGCTCGTATTTCTATTTAGGCTGCTTGTGAATAGATGGAGTCAAGTTATGTGGCGTCCAAGCCTTACATTCATTACCACTTAGGTGTCTGTACACATGAAAAAAGGAACCAAAAAAGAAAGGACTGTTGTAAACGTTTACATTAGGATGTCCAAAAAACCCTCAACATTATTAAAGCAGTGTGGGATCGTCTTGAGAGAGAACAGAACAACAGAAGCCAACATCCATAAAAGAGCTTTGAATGTCCCTCAAGAAGCCAGGAGAACTATTCCTGTAGACTACTTAAAGAAATGACAGGAAAGCTTGACCCAGAGAGTTCAGGCTGTATTGACTTGCGTTGACTTTCGAGCCTGTTAGAATTGTACAAACTCTGTTTTTCCTTATTATACTGCACTGCATGTGTTTGCCCATGTTCCAATTTTCCAAGTGAAATAAAAATAAATGAAAGTTGGCTCACAGCTTTTGCAGACTACTGTATGTCATTTAGTTTTTTGTAGGGATGATATTTTAACCCATAAAATGCAAGAATTCTGCCGAATGAAAAGTTGAATGGCTTCATTCATTAAAGAAACAAAATGTTGCATTGAAGAAAAGTGTTTTTTTGTTTCTATATACTGTAGGTTATAAATTGCCACTTTGTTTCTTTGCCTTGCAGTCTGTCGGGGTACAGACATGAAGCTGGCCCTGCCCTCCAGCCTGGAAAACCACTATGAGACTCTGAGGCTGCTCTACACTGGTTGCCAGGTTGTTCATGGAAACTTGGAGATTACACACCTCCATGGAAACCCTGATCTCTCCTTCCTGCAGGTATAGTTTGAATGGAAACGCAAAGAAAATGTTAATACAGTTAATAAGCTTGGTTGGCTCCAGTGTTCCTCACCTTTGTGTCTCTTCATCTCTTCTTCACCAGGGGATTGTGGAGGTACAGGGTTATGTACTCGTTGCTCATGTTTCTGTGAGCCTGTTGCCCTTAGACAGCCTTCGGATCATAAGAGGCAGCCAGTTGTACAACTCCAGCTACGCGCTGGCTGTGCTGGATAACACTCACGCCGGTCAGGGGCTGAGGACGCTCCGGCTACGTAGCCTCACAGGTCAGAGGTTTTCCTCAAATCCGGCGTAATTCGATGTGACAAGTCTGGAGCTCAGACTCATTTTATTATCCTCAGCCCCCAGCTTTAAAACACTGAAGTGTTTCACTGGAATATTAGTCAGAACAAAGGCCCGTTTCTCTCAGCATCTGTTATCTTCTGTAATTTGTGGAGTCACTTTTATGTATTATCTGTCCTGCAGAGATCCTGCTGGGTGCAGTGTATATTTGGGGGAACCCCCAGCTGTGCTTCCCAGACCCCCAGAACATCAATTTGACGGACATCTTGGATGAGCAGAATGGCCGTGCCAAGGAACACCGACTGCAGCCTCGGCCTCCTAACTGTGAGCAGCTGACTGACTCTAATAGTGAACAAAGAGAAACATCATGCAGTGATTTGTCGATGTCATAAAGTCATTTTACATGTCAGATGTTTCCTGGTTGGGAGCATATGTTGATCTAAAACCCGTGTATAGCTTTCAGTACTGATGGTGCCTTTCCAGATGTGTAAAGGCGCCATCATTACGTTGAGGAGCATTATTCCAAAATCTTTCCACATTTTGAAGACACAGTTTTTTGCAGATTAGTGAACCTCGGCCCGTCTTTATTCCTGAGAAACTCCTCTCCTCTCTTTTTATACCCAGTCATGTTTGTGAATTGTTGCCAGTTAACCTCATTAGTTGCAAAATGTTCCTCCAGCTTTTTTTTTTTTTTTTTTTTTGCTTGCTTTTCCAGCTTTTTGTTGCTCTGTCTCAATTTTTCGAGACATGTTGTTGCCATCAGCTTAAAAAATATTTTTCATCAAATAGTAAAATGCCTCAGTTTAAACATTTGATGTGTTTTCTTTGTCCCACTGGGGATAAAATGTGGGTTTGTGAGATAATTGCATTCTGATTTTTATTTTACATTCTAACGCTGTGTGCCAACAATTTTGGAAGTGGGTTTATAAATCCCTAATGTGGGCATAAATCGTTTATGTTGGTTTTGGATACTTTACATAGATTTTTTTCTAGGGTTTGACCTTCCAGCAAACAGCTCTCATGAACCGTACTGGTGCCTTACGTAACCACGGATCAGCCAGCATGTCTGCACGCTCTTGAATCTTTGTCTTTCTTGTAAAATTGTGGCTCAGCTTTCCCTGGTTTTTATTCCTGGCTTTCTTCTGTTGCAGGTCCAAGTTGTTCGCCTGCATGTGGGAAAAGATGCTGGGGAGAGACTGCTCAGGATTGCCAAACTCGTGAGTTAAAATCACACACACAGTCGTGTTATGTAGTTTTATGTAGACAAAAGCAGAGCAGATGAAGTTTTGCTGAAATGTTGACTGTTTGTTTTTTTTTTGTGTGTGTGTGTGTGTGTGTGTGTGTATGTTTAAAGTGACCCGAGCTAAATGTGCGTCTGGCTGCCAGCGATGTAAAGGTCCTCTACCCAATGACTGCTGTCACCTGCAGTGTGCAGCTGGATGCACTGGACCCAAAGACTCAGACTGTCTGGTAAACAGTCCTGTTGTTTTCTTATCTGCAGTGTAATCTCCTTTTTTCCTTTTCCTTACTGGAGAAACATGTTTCCTCCTCTCTGCAGGCTTGTCGTCACTTCAACGACAGCGGTGTATGTAAAGAGAACTGTCCACTGCCCACCACCTATGACCCCGTCACGTTTCAGTCCCAATCCAACCCACACGGGAAGTTTAACTTTGGAGCGACCTGTGTCAAGACGTGTCCTTGTAAGAGTTCGCCTTAAAAAAAAAATCTGCTTAACCAAGAAAGCTATCACACGCTCGCTGATTTTTTTTTTTTTTTAATCCCTGCGACCCATCTTGGACACTTTGTCTCCTGCCCTGTAGATAACTATCTGGCGTTGGAAGTGGCCTGTACTTTATCTTGCCCCCCAAACAACCAGGAAGTTGTTGTCACCCAACCTGACGGGACGGAGACGCAGAAATGTGATAAGTGTGAAGGAGACTGTCCCAAAGGTGAGGTAGTCATTCTGTTTTCACGCACACAGTGGCAGCTTTATTAGATTTACCTGCTAATTAGTGTGAATAAAAACATCCACTTGGAAGCGGAAGATGGTTCTAGATTTGAGTTAACTCGACAAATCGGAATAAGGTTCAGTAATCTGGTCCGCCTGACTGTTCATGTCGTTAGTTTAGCTTGTTAGTTTCTCTGTCACCTTTATAACCTTGCTCAAACCATGCTAGCATAATTCTCATGTCTCTGCTTCCTCATACCAAGCCTCCAGGATCTATGGTGCTCTCATCTTCATATTTTTATTCTTGGATTCTCCTGGAGCAGCTTTGCATGATTCAATGCTCGCAATAATTTTTAGTTACGTTATAATGGACCTTGGTGCAACCGTTCAGCTCACCCACTGTCTGAAAACAAGTTGTTATGGCTCCTTTTTTTCTGATTCACTGCCCATCGTAAACAGATTTAAAGATTTGAACAGCAGGTCGGTCCGGTCTGTGTGCAGGTGACGACAGTATCCACTCTCATTGACATCATACCAAGCCAAGAGCAGAAAAACTAAGTGTTCAGAGCTGGTTGAATGTTATTGTATACAGTACTGCTCAAAAAACTTCACATTGTCAATAAATCACTGCTGCTATTTCCAGTTTTCATAGCAAAATATAAGTAAATGAGGGTTGGCTTAAGACTTTGTTCCTTTAATGCAGTGCAAATCTGTTTCATTCAGCAATGATCATGTCCTAGTTCATGTTGCTGGGTGATTATTAGTCATTGTTGTTGTTAAACTTTAGTCTAATTAGAAATACTGCTTCCAGAAAAACTCTGGTTTGGTTTAACGTCTGTTGTTGTTTTGTTTTTTTCCCCTTCCTGGTTGGTATCATAGTGTGTTTCGGCCCGAGTACAGACAACAATGGTGTCACCGACAGCAGCAGCAGCAGCATCGCCGTGGTAACGTCTTCCAATGTGGAGGAGTTCAACAAGTGCACGAAGATTTTCGGTAGCCTGGCCTTCCGCTCTGAGAGCTTCTCATGGTGAGAGACTTTTACATTTTTAGAAACGTGTAAAATTCAGTAAAGACAACAAGCAGCTTGACACCAGGGACTTTATTCCGCCACAGCGCCACATCCCTCCCATTCAGCACTTCAAATATTTGAGTTTGCAGCAACAGCTTGTACACAATCCTTTTGCCGCCCGAGCCTATCCCTGCACATGTAACCAGACCGGCTTTAAACTCAAGTGTTTTTGACGTTGTGTCAACAGAGGACAAAAATTTGTTTCTACACCAGTGTCATTCAAGAGCATTTCAAATAATGTAGAGAAACACCAACAGTTAATACAAAGCTTGTAGGTTTGCTTACATGACTTGTAACTTGCTGAGGTTGAGATACTACATGTTGATAAAATTCCCCGACAGCTGATTTAAGTGAACGCGTGTGTGGTTTCTGATGTATTGTTGAAGGTTGTCAATAATGGGTTAGTGTGATCTGAACCTGTACAAACAGGCTTGCATTCAGCATATTCCTCCTATTTCCTCCTGTGGATTGAATCTGTATCTCTGACTCAAGATCACCCAGACACATCGTCTCCATGACTTGCGTGGACTGGCGAAGGCATTTCTTACAAAATCCAAGCTTAACCTGGAGGAGATATTAATATTGAGGACAAGCCAAGAGAAAATTAAATTGTTCCCAATAATCAAAGTGGCTTTTAAGTCTTACTTAAATCTTACGCCGTCCAGGGATCCTGTGAAGAACACCTCAGGCCTGAGTTTGGAGCAGCTGAGTGCCTTCAGGACTCTGGAGGAGATTACAGGTACCACAGTGTTTGTTAAACCCTATGTGAGCTTTTTATTAAGTAACATTTTATCTGTTTCTCACACCGAAGTCTCCTCAGTTGGTATGTTTTCATCACCTCTGTGTGATCTTTAAACTTGCAGGTTATCTCTACATTGATGCCTGGCCAGAGCAGTGGACCAACCTCAGTGTGTTTGAGAACCTGAAGGTGATCAGAGGCACGATGCTCTACAAGTAAGACTTTTTAAAACTGCTCGTCTGTTGTTCTGCATGCCCTCCACTATTTCCCTTGTCATCCTGTTTGCACAATATGCCTGTTGTGTAACCATACTCAATCCACTTTACTGCAGTGTTTTGTTTTGTTTTTTTCCCTTCTGTGGTGATTTTATTATCAGCTTTATTATCAATAAACTTACCAACGAGCTGGAAACAAACATTAGGTGTGCCTGCTAAGCGTATTTTTCTTCTCATGCAAGTGAGCACGATGGAAACATGAATAAAAAAGTCAACTAAATGAAGAATAATAGTAAGTTTAAGTAATTTAAAATATCAATAAACACCACTTCACCATCCGGATCGTCTATATGTGCCTTGAACAGCTCTCCTGTAGTATTAAGATCATTATATAGATGCAGCACGTTTAATTTTCTTTCCATGCGGTGCGTCACTACATGCCAATGTGTCCACCCAACACTGTGTCTTTGTTTGTGTTCAGTTTTTTTTCGACTGTTTCTGCTTCAGTTGAGGCAGTCTGTTCATTTTCAGGGTAATAAATGCTAATTATTAGCTAGCACTGCTGCCCTGCTGGCCAGTGTCTTAAACTAGGTCACAGTTAGCACCGTCTGATCACCGTGCTGGTGACGTGTGCAACGTTACGATCAATGTTCTCCAGGTCCATCGGTGGAAGTGACCAATCACATTTTTGTGGAGGGAGTATGAGCAAGACAGGCTGTATAACACATGGTTGATGTTGAGAAAGAGTCTATTTTAATGCAGCTTTTAGCTAAAGCTAAAAACACTCCAACTGACAACTGTTTTATTATTTTCGATTGAAACGAATGTCTGAAAATGTTAGCTCCACATTCACTTTTGATTTCACACTGACCTCGGTCTCCATGGCCTCCGTTTGATCCCTTCATGTGGACTTTGTCACTCAGCAGTTCGGCGACAGGACAGGACATGCTTGAGTACTTTTTTTCCTCCCACTTGGAAGTCTTTTTTTTTTTTTCCTTTTACACAGTTTTACAAACATGGAACGTGATGTCAGGGACTTAAACAGATTAATAACATCATCCAGGGCCATCGAATACACTGCAGGAAAATATTTCTATCAGAGCTTTTACACTTGGATTATAAGCTGTTCTGAATATTGTTATAACAAACCCATTTTTCCCCCACTGTTTATCTCCTTGACTCTTAGTTTGAAGAGTCAAAGCCATCTTATCCATTGATTGTTCTAGGAAAAGGTCGATGTTTGGCGGTGTCTTCTGAAGCCAGCATTTTTTTCCCTTTTTTACCAGCAGTCTAGAAGTCTACAGATGTTTTAAGGAATGTTTTCTGGATCCCGGGACAGAAATGTAGCATCCACTTTTACATCCAAAACCTCTGAATGGAAGGGCAGGATCAGAATATGTGGGCACGGTGTGGCATCATAAATTTCTTAATAAACTTTGTTTAACTGAATAATTCCTTATATATTCTCCATGTGGGAGAATTTTGCACTTGGATTTCTCAGATTTTACACTGTAGGGCAGTTGTAGTGACGGTGCTGGAGCCACATTGATATGATGCTCTGCTTTGAGTCCCTCCAAAGTGACCAAGATCCTTACTCTGCTCCGAAGAGCCCAAACGCTATTTGTAGGAAGCTTGTTTTCACAGAAAGATACCGGGATACAGCTGTGTCTCTTTTGCTGTTTGCTTCTTACACTCTTCTTTATTTAAAGCTTTGTTTATCATCTTCATCTTCTCCCTCTCCATCCATTCAGGGGTGTGTTTTCACTGGCCATCCAGAATCTGCACATCGAGTCTCTCGGGTTGCGGTCGCTGCGCAGCGTCAGTGGAGGTTTGGTCTTGATTTACAACAACACACAGCTGTGCTACACCAACTCACTGCCATGGCAGAATCTCCTCCATCCCACCCAGGGTCCGCACCGCATCGTCAGCCACAACCAGGACCCTGCAGTCTGTGGTAAGTAAAGCTACAGACCTTTTAGTCGTGCAGCTGTCTTAAGCTTATTTTTTTATTGTTTTTTTTTTTTTTGTGGTCTAATGCAGTAAAAAAAACTACAGGGTGAATCATGCTGCATTGTCTCTATGTTTTCAGAGAAAGAGGGGAATGTTTGTCACCCGCTTTGTAAGGCGGGCTGTTGGGGTCCGGGGCCCAGCCAGTGCGTGTCCTGCCTAACTTTCCAACGTGGCATCGAGTGTGTAGAGCAGTGTGATCTCTATCAGGGGTAAGAAGGTTTGCGTGCGTTTGTAGAGGTGTGGCAAAACTAAATCAATGCAAAAACAACTGATAATGTTCTTTAATTGTTCAGTGTACTATTTGTTTTATTTGTAATAATTCCCAGAACTAGTTCCTCAGTAAATATATCAGGAAAAACTAATGATGTGTTCTGCTTAAGTCAAAAATATGCGTGATTATGTCGGTTACGTGGTCGTCTCTGTGAATGTTTCATCGCAGTGAATCAGATTAAAAGCGTTTAATTTAACGTGTGCCTTGAAGCAATTTAGGATCATTGACAAATACAAGCGATAACGGTGTGTTTGAGTTTGATATGACGTGCATACATGCACATACAAAAGCAAATGCAAGATGGCAGAGCAAACGAGAAAACACACTGGGCTGTGTACATGTGCACAAAATGAACCCAGTACGACCATTAGATGGTACATTTGCTTAGTTAGGAATTTACGTCTGCTAAGTGCCTGGCAAAAACAGGCTTAACCCTCTCAGGCTCAAATTAAACTTTTTGTTGCTAATGCACAACCGAGTCCAGCAGAGGTACTTCTGAGTAAAAAAAACTCATAAAATATGTATGTGGGGTAATCAGGTTGTTAGTTTTTAACTGTTGCAAATCGACAACGCCTGCCTCGAGAGGCTTAAAGTAAAATGCTCAAACATCTAATTACAGTGTCTTTTAGTAAGACTCAGACAACAGAGATTATTATTATAATACACTCCAAATTAAGCTAGTGATTTTGTTATTTACAACGCAACCAAACGCAAAATCATACCCTGCTCTCTTGCCTATTTTACCTTGAATTGGATCAGATTTAAAAATTATCACCACACTATGGCTTGAATTTAGTCATCGCGACCATAGCCTAACAAGGAAAGTAGAAATGTTATGTGTTTAGTTTCATAGAGTTTCTAAATAAAAAGATTAACAAATCTAACTGATTAAAGACATCATAGCCGTAAATACCTCTGAGGTCACCGTAGTATGGAGTGAGTGGTGTGCCCTATATATTGCTCTATAACATATAAATGCTTTTATAAAATAAAAGCAGTAATACATGGAATATTTGGAAATTCATACATATGCAATTTTGCTTTCTATCTAGGTGTTAAATTAACACGTTTAATGTTGTTTCTTCAATGTAAAGCAGAACAAAAGTGTAAAAATGTAATTATTTTGAATCTGTGATGGAAATTGTATCCTGGACTGGAAATTTACGGTCCAACATGAGGGTGATGTTTGCAGAAAGTTGGTAAAAGTTCATACGATACTTCACGATTGTCCATAGAAGAAGAAGAAATGTCGTTGAGCTCATCGGGTTACTTGCAGCCGGCTCCCTGTTTCTGAAGTTGTGTCTTCTCAGGATGGTGTCAGATGCTTCAGATAAATGCATTTAATTTAATCCTGGGATGTTACCTTACGTGCATCCTGTGCTTGCTTTGCAGGCCCGTACGTGAATTCATAGATGGATCTAAGTGTGTTGCCTGTGATCCACAGTGTCGACCCCTCAATGGCTCAGAGTCCTGCCACGGGCCGGTAAGAAACATAGACCAAAGTGTAATACGGCTAGATAGGATTTCTAATTTGGAGCTCAAAAGTACTTGTATATGACAGTTTATTTAACCTGGGGATGTGTCGTTTGTATGATTAAATACAAGTTTATGAGGTTCTGTTTTCTTTTTCACTTTTCTTAATATGCATGTGGCATCAATGCAGGATGCATATTCTCATTGCATAGCTTGTTTTTGATGGTGCATTGTAGAGCTGAGATTACCGAAGCATTTTTACACAAGGATAATGTTGCTTGTACCTTGCTTGCTTTAAAATAAATTATACTTTAAGCTATTTATAATTACAAAAGTTCTTAAATGGGTCTAATTTTAGCTGAAATTGAATCCTTTTAGCTGCTGTGGTGCTGTAAGTAGGATGTAGACGTCACACTGGGCTGTAGAAACTCTGTTATTTTTTTATGTTAAATAAAAAAAATAAACATTGTTAAATATCGCTCTGCTTGCGTCTCAGGGTGCTCAACATTGCACGGAGTGTCGGAATTTCCAGGACGGCGAGTATTGCGTGGATCGGTGTCCCAGTGGCGTCAAGGGCGATCTGCATACTGTGTGGAAATACAGCAATGCCACGGGACACTGTCTGCCATGCAAGACCAACTGCACGCCACCGTGAGTGACACCACATTTAAGCCCCAACTCACACACACATACACAAGCACGCAGTGAGACTGACTTCACAGATGGTGCTTTTCTCTTCCAGCTGCACTGTGAAGGATGAACGAGGCTGCCCCATTGATACCAGGACAGGGTGAGCGCACTAAACAACTTATTTCCGTTAGCTTTTCTGGGAGCTGTTACAAATTGATCTTTGACTTTTATGGGCGCAGCATTAAACTTTCTGTGTCTGTGTAGACCTGGCACGTCCATCGCGGCTGCAGTGGGTGGGGTGGTGCTCTTCATTATCCTGCTGGCTCTGCTGGTCTTTTACTTGAGGAGACAGAAGAAGCTAAAGAGGAAGGAGACAATGAGGAGGATCCTGCAGGAGCACGAGGTGAGGGACGACGTGCCAAATTAAAATGGGTGTTTTGCTCTAGCGTGCAGTCTTTATCTGCTATTTTCCTCTTTCGCATGCAGCTGGTGGAGCCTTTGACGCCGAGTGGTGCTTCACCCAATCAAGCTCAGATGCGTATATTGAAAGAGACCGAGCTGAAAAAACTCAGGGTGCTGGGTTCGGGGGCCTTTGGCACTGTTTACAAGGTATGGTCATCACGCACATCCATAACCACGTTATGTGCTGTTTGTTCAGAGGGTGAGCTTTGTTCGAGATGATTTTGATTACTGTTTCAGGGAATTTGGGCTCCCGATGGGGAAAATGTGAAAATCCCCGTGGCCATTAAGGTTTTGCGTGAGAACACCTCACCAAAAGCCAACAAAGAAATCCTCGATGTGAGTATAAGCCAGGCAGAAAACCTTGAGGAGTTACAGTGGACGGAAATGAAGTTCACACGCTCAGTACATCTGCTCTCTCTGCTTCCAGGAGGCATATGTGATGGCGGGCGTTGCCAGCCCGTACGTGTGTCGTCTCCTGGGGATTTGTCTCACCTCTACTGTGCAGCTGGTCACTCAGCTGATGCCGTACGGCTGCCTCCTCGACTACGTCAGAGAGAACAAGGACCGCATTGGTTCGCAGTTCCTACTCAACTGGTGTGTCCAGATTGCAAAGGTACAAAAACAGGAAACAAGGTGTTGCATTTTTGTTTTCATGCTTGTACTTGTGTGACCGCTTGCAGTGATATAAGCGGAAGTATATTTTGTTCATTTCTCTCTTATCTTACTTGTCTTTTCATATTTGATGTGGTTCCAGTTTGTTTATTTGTGGACAAATGTAGGGTGATGGATCTGTGTGTTGGTGTATGTGTGTGTTGGTGTAGGGGATGAGTTACCTGGAGGAGGTTCGTTTGGTCCACAGAGATTTGGCAGCCCGCAATGTCCTGGTGAAGAACCCGAATCATGTGAAGATCACCGACTTTGGTCTGGCCCGTCTGCTCGATATAGACGAGACGGAGTATCACGCCGATGGTGGGAAGGTGAGATGGAAGCTGTGACTTGCAGAGCGTGTTCTCTGCGGGCGTTAAGGATTTTGTTTATTTAAAAATGCTCTGGAAATCTGTGTTTCCAGGTGCCAATCAAATGGATGGCCTTGGAGTCTATCCTGCACAGGAAGTTTACTCACCAGAGTGATGTATGGAGCTACGGTAGGCATCAACCAGGGCTAGGAATTTTAAATTTATCCTTTTCTTATGAATAAATCATCAGACAAATCTTATCAAATACATTGAAGTTTAAATGTGAACCAAAATAGATTTGCAAGCAAGTAAAGTAGGATTTTGATTAAAATGTGAATCCAGAAATGTTGTTTGCTGTTTGAGCCGAATCATATGGGTGGGACTTGCGTATGCTGAGAGATTTAAGAAGCATCTCCATTGGCCAGTCTTAGCACTGGTTCATGTAGATGGCTTTTGTTTAACAATCTGTGGTTTTGTAATGGCTTAAAAGGATCCAAATTAGCTGATAGAGGGTCACAAAAAATGCAATTGGCATGAATGCCTCTTCAGACATAAAGTTTTTGCCGTTACTAAGCTAGATCTTCTCCAAAGATTCCATTCCTTGTTGGCCAGCTAAGGATTTTGCCCACAGACAGTATAAAGCGAAAAAGGCTAGACAATTAATTTTGTCAAGGGGCCACATGAGAAATTGGGTCTGTTGTGTAGCACCCAGTTGGCCCGGCCCTCCACAGCAGCACTATTTCTCATGGACCCAGATTCTGGGTTGGAAAAATTAATCCAGTGCAAAGTCCCTTAAACCTGCAGTCTGTCTGAAGGCTATCAGATAGCAATAGCTGGTCACAAAAAGACTTCTGGTCCTATAGAAGTCTATAGGAAAATATAAACAGTTTCCTTCTGTTTTATGTTCTTTGTTACCCATTTCAGGTTGCATTCGATAGTCTAGGCTGTGCTAACAAGTTAGTGCTACCTAGTTGGATGAGAGATGAAACGTTTCTCTCACAGAATCAACTTTTTGGGATTGCCTAACTATTGTTTTACATCAAGCTAGTCATCTTAGCATAAGTGTGTAAAGTACCATCTGTGCCATAAAATCCAGATACCTCAGTACTCGAATGCCGGAGCTTTGAGAATGACATCACTCTCGAGTTGGCGCATTCCAGGAAAAGAGAGGAAAAACAGGACTTTTTTGGTTCTTAGCAAAGAGAGCTGTTCAGGTATCACTAGCAATACAACATAATACTGTTTTCTTGTAAATAAAAACACAATCATGAATAGGACCTAATTGGTGCCCTGCGTATGGCTTATTTAGCAATTCAAAAATGGCCATCCTAGATTGCTAACTCAGGATATGTTGGTCTGCTCTGACCTTTGGAAATCTGAGTTTAGGGGGCGTTCCACAAAAATCTTACTGTCTTCAAAGTTTTTAAACAGCTAGTTAGCACAGCCTAGAGTTATCTGTCCTAATTTCTGTTTTGTATCAAACTAGTTAGCTTAGCCATGTGTGTTGTAAGGTAGCATCTTTTCCTACATGAAACACGAAAAAAAAGAATCTAATAACACTAGCATTAACAATAAACTCATCTTGCATTTACATACAGGTAGTTATTACAGTCTAATGCTAAGTAGCGCTAAATAGCCTAACTTCCATTTTAAATTGAGCTAAATACATTAGCATAAAGGAGTGGGAAATTTGTAGAGTAGCATTTTGCTACATGCTACATTAAATAAAAATAAAAACACTTGTCCTAAGCGCTTTGACATAACTGCTGTTATGATTTGGCTCTATATAAATAAAACTGAATTGATCTTCGTCATGCTTTATTGCAGCTTATCGGTGGTGTGAAAAGTACACTCATTAGCTAACAAGGTGTCAATCACAACAGTTAGATCTACCCTGAAATTCTCATCAAAGGGTATGATGCATGATGTCACAGTATCTTTTATGCATAAATCCAGTTGAGACTGGCCAAGAGAGGTTCTTGTATGATTGAGTGATGGTCTCACCCATAGACTAAGCTTAACAGCAATCCAACGTGTTTAACTTAAATTTTAACCATAAATATATTTCTTAAAACGTTTAGAGTTCAGTGTTTCCATAGTTTTTCTGTTTGTCTTGAATGCATAATGGTTTTAAAACTAACTTCATGCACAGATAACTTGGTTTAAATCCTTATAGGTGATTTGTATTTTAGAGTAAATGTTGCGGTGTTGTTATTTAATTGCAGGGGTAACTGTTTGGGAGCTGATGACGTTTGGCTCTAAGCCCTACGACACGATTCCAGCAAGAGATATCCCAGAGGTTTTAGAGGGGGGCGAGCGGCTTCCCCAACCCCTTATCTGCACCATTGATGTCTACATGATCATGGTCAAATGTCAGTACCTCTCACTGCAGCAGTGATTTTTGCATTTTGTCTATGTTGTGATGTTGCCAAGATTTAAGCATTTAATGTAGTTCCTGGTGAAAAATCTGACTTTTATACATGTTGTAGTTTATTTCCCCGTCTGTCAAAGGATTTAATGTTGTTGACGTGTTAACCATTGTTTGGTTGGCAGGTTGGATGATTGATCCTGAGAGCAGGCCGAGATTCAAAGGCCTGGTCAATGATTTTAGTGCCATGGCTAGAGATCCTACTCGCTATGTAGTTATTCAGGTATGTAAATGTTTTACTCATGCTGTTAATATTTTACTGTGTGTGTGTGTGTGTGTTATTTATCTAAAACTGCTACTTTTTACATGTGGTTACCTTTTAAAGAGTGACACTTTTAATGCCATCCAAATAAATAAAGATGTACATTCCTAGAATGTTTTGGGTTTTTTATCCTATGTTGTTCTTTCATCGTCTTTCAGAATGATGAAGAGATGAGCAAGTGCAGCCCAGTGGACAGTGAGTTTTACAGGATGCTTCTGAGGGAAGATGAAAATATTGGGGAAATGATGGATCCTGAGGAGTACCTGGTGCCAAATACAAGGAAAGGGGACGAGCCCCAGGCCAATGGACTATCCAGACACCAGTCATACAGGGTCAGTGGGGTGGGAGGGGGGTGGGTAATTTTGTCTTTGTCTATTTTATATAACTATATGTATCTATATCTATCATACATACATAGATAGATAGATAGATAGATAGATAGATAGATGTTCTTTTTGATTGGTCCATTTGCTGGCTTTAATCACAGACAGACAGAATTTACCTGTTATGTGATGACAGTTGTACATGTTGGCCCTTTGTGTGAATACCTTCAAGCATATGTCAGTTTTACATCTCAAGTTTTACTTGATAGATCCCCTTCCACTGAGCACTATTTGGCCAGCTGTGGCATTAAATTTCCATATTTCTATTAAATCTCAAATTTCACCAGCGCTATAACGTGTTACAGTAAATTCTTTGCATGTCAGAATGAGAAAACTATCTGCGTTGATGACTTTTTCTGCTTTCTGCCAAAGCTCCATCTGCAGTGTGTCAGTCGCAGACTTTCGAGTTAATCGAGTTAATAAATATCTGAAATTGACTCGGCTCGATTATGTGTTCTGCAGCAAAGTGCAGGTTCCAAACTGTGATTAATGTAGTGAACGACTTTAAGGGTAGGTGTCCTATATTGCATTGTGGCTGCTTCTCTGTTGCTTGTAACATTATACAAAGACGCCCTTTATAGCTACGGTTTCTAGCTATTAAAATTAGAAACTGTAACTCGCCTCTGTCAGTAATCGTGAGATCAAGAGGCTGATGCAAAGTCGAAATATTTCTAGGATTGCTTTTCTGTGAGTCTCCTGTAAAAACTCCCTTTATCTGATTGATTTCTGTTTTATTTCGTTAGTGGTAGTTTTCACTTTGAAACAGCATTTGGTTTTTGACTTAATAAAGATTTGGAAAATAATAAATGGACATGCACTACCACTGGCTTTCTTAGCTGGAGAAGGATACATTATTATCCCCCATGGGGATACAAATAATTTAGCAGAGGCAGGGACACGCAGACCAGAGGGTGGGGAATCCCCACCCACAGATCAGATCAGTCTAAGATAATTTCCCTAATTTATTCTGGAGTGACAGATGAGAAGTTTTTAAGAGAGTGTCCATCATTCAGCATGTGTGACATAAGAATTAAGAGTCCTGCTTTAATGTCTGTGTGTTTGAAAGAACTCATGAATTGTCTGTTTAATAAACGATTAAACCGACATGAACATATATTTGAGGATTTATATATATTATCTGAGCAGTAGGTACCTGATACTGTGTGAGAGTGCGACTTTTTCTGTTAACATGCTGTCATGTCGTACATTCCTAATATCTTAAAGGGTGGTTGTTTTTCTTTCCAGCAGAGCAGAGATCATAGCTTAGATATGGACCCTTCCAACACTGCTGGGCCTCGGAATCTTCACTCCTCCCTGACTGGAATCAGCCACGCCCAGTACCCAACCTTAATGATGGGAGCGAGCGCCTCTAACAGTGTGTGGCCTCAGTATCCAATGCTGGCTCGCAGCACCTCAGCTGGAGGTCAGTCTGACTCTGTCTTCCTGGATGCACCTACAGACGGCCACTCCTTGGCACCAGCCAGCCCCGGACGCTACAGCAAAGACCCCACTTTCCCCAACGGGAGCAAGGATGACCTAGAAACTGATGGGTGGAATGGTTTTCCCCATCCTTATCTTCACCACTCACTACCCCGGCGGAGTCACGCCATTCAAAATCATCCCCTGCCAGGTGAGTCGTGGTCTTCATAAAGAAGGAAATGTCCGTAACTTTGATTGTGTTCTGACTTTTCTTCTTCTATTCACCTTCTCAGAGTACGTCAACCAGGAAATTCAGGATCTCAGGCCAGGGTTCCCTGAGCGGCCCAGCACACTGCCTCGAAAATCCAGAATAGACCGCCGCCTTCCTAACGGCCTAAGTTCAGGTCACAGTGTGGAAAACCCAGGGTATTTGATCCCAGGGAACTCCACCTCTCCGGCCTTTGACAACCCATACTATCTGGACCTTGGGCCCAAGGCGATTCCCGAGGCTGTGGCGGGGGACGGCCCAGCAGGACTAGAAAGCAACGGAGGAGTAACCAGACATATGAACGGTTTTGTGACACCGACTGCAGAAAATCCAGAATACTTAGGTTTAGCAGACACTTGGAGTGGGCATACTTGAGGATAGGGACGGTGAGACTATAAAGGAGACACAGACGGAGTCTCACTGAGGGAAACTGGAGAGTGGGAAGATGAACATTTACATAGCAAAAATAAGCGGAGCTGCGAACGTGCAACTGGAATCTTCTCACTCTGTCTGGAGAAGCAGCGGCATCCGAACTGATCGAGGTTGTCCCTAAATGCCACGTTATTAGTACCCAGTTGTAACACGCAGGGACTCAACACAGTGTAGCATTCAAGTGGTGCCTGTGGCACCATTTGTATTCATGTCTTCCTCTAAACAATCTGTGACTGTTAACTGCCAAAAAGAAGTTTTTTCTTCTTTTGTAAATAACACCATAAACAAAAGAGTTCAAGAAGGTTATCATGATTATTTTTTATGGTCATCTTCTTTTAAGTTGTTTAATATCTGTAGATTTTCCACTATATGTGAAGCTTTTTTATTTTCGTGCATTTCCTTCAGTTCCCTGTGGATATGCTACTGAGTGCAGCTGAACAGTGAAGAAAGATGTATAACACTTTTGACAAAGTGAGCCGTGATGTGCGTTGAAGATGATGCTTAGTATTCTGGTCAGTTTCTCGCAGACCTGACGGGGGTCTCCAGCACTCTCAAAGCCATTTTGTTTTGGACAGAGAAGGCCCTGCAGCCCATCTGGCCTGTAGACATGCTCCCTGAAAGAAAGGCATCCTGTATGGAGAAGACAGAGGCATTGTGCCGCACTGATGTATGTCGTTGTTGGTGACCGTGGCTGTAGCTACTTTGTGGTACGAGTTATCAGCTATTGAGGTACGAGGAGACATTTTTAAGCTGCAGAAATGTCAAAAAAAATGGGAATAAGTGGTTAACTGTTCAGGGATTTTAGTTTTTCTGAGAAATATGAAGAACTACTGACTTTGAAGTCATAAAAAGAACACACTGTGTACATGTCAGACAACTCTGTGTGCACCCGCCAAGCGCAGTAAGCCTTTAGAGATTTTAGTGGCTTTTCACAGTGCAAGAAAGCTATCAGTAAATATATCCCACAAGAAGTGAAGAATCTGCATAACATATAGACATAGCCTATATTTGTGTGTGTGTGTGTGTGTGTGTGTGTGTGTGCGTGTGTCCATACAAGCAATCCACTAGACGCTGGAGTGGATTCTGTGGAGGCGTTGCTTTTGAATAATCAATGCATGGCTCAAATTCCACTCACTGAGAGCTCACTGACATCCCAGTTAATAATAAGCAAGATTTTTTTTTTCTTCATGTTAACTGGTGTTGGGTTGAGGAGGCGGGGGTGGGGTGGAGTGGGGTGTCAAACTGAGTCAATGGAGTCATTGTCTGACCCTCGTGTCTTCGTCGGAAAGTCATCGCTCTCCGAACTCGCGCACCCAGAGCGGCGACGTTTGAAAGGAAAGGAGTTGTAGTGGTTCACTGAGGCTTGTAATCCTGGAGCGGTCTTGAAACAAGCAGGCGAGGTCTCTCTCTTTTTTTTTTTTTTTCTTCCTTCTCTGCCTAGCATACTAAACCAAACCGCATCCACCTTACAACTACTACTGAGTTTGAGGCTCTTTTCACATGTATAAACTGTCCACATAATGGCTGGAGCAGGACATCAGTGAGACTTTGTTCTGAAATGAGCACTGCCCCCTCATTCATGTCAGTTTTACTCTGAAAGTCTTTGCGGTTCTTGTTTTTTGTCTTTTATTTTGACGTTCTCATACGGGTTGTGAAGAGTTTTGTTCCAGAATAAGATCTCTATTAAATATTACGCCTGATTTTTTTAACTACAGTTTCTTACACACACAAAAATGTATATACTGGATTTGTTTTAAACCCCTTAGCTGTCATATTACACTAACCTGATTTAGAATTAAAGTTTTGAGTGAGGTTTTTTATTTTTTTTGTGGATATACAGTGTGGTGTTATGGAATGAAAACCTTCATAGGTGTCATTGCGGTCATGTGGAAACCTCATATCTCCACTAAAAGATCTGATTAAGGTTTATTAGGAGCATTGGTCCTGTTGTATTTTTGTTAACCTAAACACTGATGTATACATTTGTATACAGTTCAGATTTTTAAGGAGGGCTGGAGTCTACCCCAGCTGCTGTGGAGATGGGATTGTAACCCGTGGATTGAACTCGTTCAGATCCACTGCCTGTGATAAGACTGGTGACCGGTCCAGGGTGTACCCCGCTACAACAGTCAGGATAGGCTGCAGGCCCCACCACAACCAGAATTCCATAACCAGAAGAAAATTAATGGACTTTCTGGAAGATTTGGAAAGAGTTTGTGTTTATTTTAGATATTAAAACAAAAATCCTATAAAAGCAGGAGAATATGTTTTTGTTTGTTTGCTTTTTACCAAGCCGTAATGATGTGATAGCACTGCTCAGAGATGTTCCTTCCTTGTTTATGAATGTATTATTTATCTGGTTGCCGTTAAACCACAATGATGGCACTCATAAATAATGAACTGTATCTGGATGACTCCGACTGCAGAATCTCTCAGATGACGAGGTGAATGTCGTGCCTCAAAGCTTTTAGTCATAGTTGCTTTTCTGATTGGAAAAAGCTAAACGTACAGCACCAAATGGCAACAGCAGTTGCCTCAAACTTTGGTAAAGACTCGACAACAATACAGAGAAAACCCTAAAAATCAGACAAACCCCTATGAACAAGTATTTGGTGACAGTGGGGAGGAAAAACTCCCTTTTAACAGGAAGAAAAGGCACAAAAAAATTTAGGCCTCATCCTGTTTTTTATAGTTAACTTAAAGCCTGTTGGTAAGTGTCCAGTGCAGCTGAAGCAAGAACCTGCATGTTTCATTGACAGGTTAACCAGAAAGGAAGGAACAGCTAACTAACCAGAGTGTGCTGAAGGTTTTGTAAAATTAAATATCTGTATCAATATACATTTGGAGAGAAATATATCTTTTGTACTTTGCATTTAAGCAGATTTATCTTTCTGTTGGTCAGTAAATCAGTGGTAGCTAATTTGAATACATTGATGCTCTGCTGTGGGCAGGGAGCAGAGCAAAGTTATTTCAAGAAGAAATGGTCATTTTTTTATATGGAAATGTTTGCGTAAGGCGAAACAATAAAACATTTAGAGTGAAAAACGAGTCTCCTCTGTATCCAGTTTATTTATGGACCCACATTGAACTGTGCAATCTGAACCAACATGTCAGGGGATCGAGAGTTAATAATAAGGGTGAAAAATGTCATTCAAACCCTTTTGTTGAAACACTGAATGCATTAAATTTGTCTATCAGCTCTAGAAATACTGAATGTTATTCACACGAGCTGTTCCTGCCACCTGGTGGTGGGGAGTGGAGCTGCTTTTGAGTCCCACAGGGACAGGAGCATTAAAAACTGAATAATTAATGTAAATTTGAGCTGTCTAAAGCAAACGTGGCATACTGGACCTGAGGTCTGCATTTTGGACTTTTACTGGTGAGCTTATGACCAAAACTAAAAGACGATGGTAAGTTAAGATGTTTATGCATGAGATATAGTGCAGTTACTTATGAGCTGATGACCATCACCTGGCAAAATGTAAAAACATTTATATTAAATGTTTCTTTAGTGACTTTTCTTTTTCCTGGCTATGTTTAGGAAATGGAAGCATTTTGTTCACACTTTATGGCCTTCAGGAAACTTTGCATATGTTGTGGCAAAGAAAAAACAAGGCTGTTACACACTAGAGTCTACCCTGACTGTCTGGTTTATACATATGTAATTCTTCCATTTTTATTTGATTTATTCAAAAGTTTCTTGATACTAACTTTTCCTAGATTCTTAGAGCAATCTGGGAAATTGGTGGAAGCTCATTTGGCACACTGAGGATACTGACTGTAAGCTAGTTTTTGGTTCTCATGCATCACAGTGTGCTAATTAGGGTTTGACCTTTGACTTGGAGATGGATCGATTCTTTGTTGGAGCTGAAGCTTACAGCCCTCTTAACCTTGCTGCACCACGGGGGACTATCATCCATCAGATGTTATCGGTGGTATGTCAGAAGGTACCTCACTGCTCTTTTCTTTTGTGAAAAGGCAAACCCGAGTGGGCACTGTAGATGGAGGTTCTTGCCTTCTCCTTCCTCTTGCATTATGTTCTGCATAGAGGAGGACAATGGCTGCTCTCTTCTCCACTTAAGATTTCTTCCATTGTTTTCTCAGCTACCATCTTTTCTTCATAGTATGTTCAATTTCTGTCTTCTGGACTCGAGTAGCATCAGTGTTTCCTAACCCTAACCTTCTTTCTCAGCTGTTTTGTTCTAAATCTTTCTGCTCCATAGTAATAGATCGGATCACTCATTTTCTCTAGTTTATTCTCCAGCTCCTATTTTGGATTCAGGAGACAGACACCTTCTCTACTTTTAAGATTAGGCTTAAAATTTTCCTTTTTTCACACACCTAGAGTTAGGTCTGGATCAGGTGTGTCCTAATCCCAGATCTTACTATATTCTTTTGGACTTGACATTCATAGTTTTGTTTGCTCAAGAAATTTGAAGATCAATGATCTTTAGTTGTTGTTATAATTCAGTCTATAATTTACCCTCTTGTAACTTTGCTTCTATTCTGTAGTGTTATATTAATACAGTACTATATTACCTGTGAACATAATCCAAGAAGTTAATAATTTCTCAGCACAAAGAAACTGGGAAGACAGTCAAGTAATATATAAACCCTAGAAGCATTGTTTTGGCTCAAAGATAAAAGGGTTTAATGGCAGTAGTTTTATTCTCGTTGTTAAATACATAAAAATAAGTATAATCAGGAAGCTCTACCTAAAATGTACCATTGAGGTAGAAAGTTAAACGGCTTCATGGTCCAACCACTTTCTGCAAGTCTTCTACCAACAGGAATCATTAAACATGGAGAAAGTACAGTCTTTTAAAGAGAGATGTAAACACATAAAAACCTCACTGTAGCTGCAGGTGGGCCCGCTTTACTGCTTTTTAAAAATAATATATTATCTCTTGTTAGATTGCCTGCTTATGTTGTACATTTGTTCTTTGTGAAAATGCTTTTAATGCTTTTATTGTGCATCAGCTTTGACTCGTTCACAAAATTATGTTTTAATCTGCTACATCTTATCCAACTTTGATCACTCGAGAAAAGTTGATTAAGTTTGACCGACATGAGCTGTGACACTGGCACACAACGGCAAAAGTCACTGTATCCATGGACGAATAATTAAGAATAGTTATTTAAAGTAGTCTCCTAGGTAGGTCACCCCCCTGACTTCTGACCTTTAACTATACCATGTGAAAGAAAGCTTTTTTTTAAAGGTAGCCAGAGCATTTACTATTGTTGCTGGTTAATAAATAGAAAACTAGTTCCTCTAATAACTGTTAAATCTGCAGGATCTAAGATCAGATGATTAGTCACTTAAAAAAAATAATAAATCAGTCCATGCCAAGCTTGAAAAATGATCCTCGCTGTCACTTGCATATTCAAATAAGCATTTTCATAGGAGAAACAAATTGTGTGCATCTACACAAAATCATTCCCAATAATAAGAACGCATCGTGAAGGTAAGATGACTTTGAAACTGGAAAAGCAAGCGTCTTCAGATTTTTGTTTCCTCGGGAGAATCTCATTAATTTCTGTTTCATTTCAGGCGCAGACGATCAGTCTTACTGCTTCAAAATGCTCTCTCAGAATCTAACCTTCAACTCCAGCGAGCCTTTGGAGAGCAAGTGGGAACACTGCGGAGACGTAACACCAGGTATTATAGTCTGGGTGTTTTTCAGCGCTCTCTTCTCTCTGGTTGGATTTCCTGCATGTGCTGCTGTTCTCTGGGAGCTGTTTCAGAGACACAGAGCTGGAACATCGATCACCCCTAATGATGTTTTCATGATCAACCTCACCGTCATGGACCTGGTCTTCCTATTTTTTGTCCCACTTGGCCTGACTAACTTCCTCCTCTGGCGCATCATGTCTTTCCAGAGCTTCATCAGTTTTCTCTATGCTCTAAACCTGGCTGGACGACCTCTTCTAACAGCATGCATCTGTCTGGACTGCTATATGGCTGTGTTCCATCCCATCGCCTACAGCACAAAGAAGAGTCTGACTCCCCGGGTCCTTATGGCTGCTGCTGCGTGGACTGCTACGATGGTTCAAGGGTCCATGTCCATAGTGGATCAAGAGCTAAACCACAGTGCATGGGCCATGTTTGTGTACGTCATTGCGCTCCCCATAATTGTAATCTGTGATGCTCCCATCCTCTGGACCCTGAAGAAGTCCTACCGCAGAGGGGGACACCTCCACCCCAGGAAGAAGAAGGCTCTCCAGATCATCACCAACAGCATGGTCATGACCATCACCTCATATTTCCCCCCAGTGCTGCTGTACGTCTTTGGGCATCTCATTGTCAGAGATGACCACGAATACGAGTGCGTCTTAACAATACCTGTCTTGATCATCCCGACAGCAGGAAGTGCAATCATGCCTTTGCTGTATTTGGACAATCTGGGGAGGTTGAATAATCTTTGCTGCTAGGAAGGATTTGCATATATAAAGGTGTAGTACAGGTCTGGCGCCATAAAAGCAGAACAGATTTATTTTATATTTAATCATTTTAAAATGATTAAAGCAGAAAATAATGGATTAAAAATAGAAGTTGCTGCAAAAATGGCAGAAGAATGAAGCAGAATAGTAATTCAGCAGATAATATATCATATAAAATATAATTTTATGCATTTGAAGTTAATTGCACAGACATTAAAAATAACTTGAGTTGTTCCATCTTAGTGCACTCAATGCATGTATCATCCAGACTGTTTCAAAGAAGGAGAAAAGTTACTCCTCTCCACTGCTCACAGATGTAAAACACATATATCACATATAGCTTTTGATGCCTCTTGTTAATTTTACATTATTACTTTTCACATTGTTACAACTATATTCCATTTTTTAAATAAATATCTATATATAAATATATATAAACATATGGATGTACTTTGTTGTGAACTGGAGAAATGCACCTTTGGCTTCACTCGTATATTTGAATAATGCAAATATATAAAAATTTCCCCTCAATTTTCACATTACTTAACATGTTATTGTTTCCTACAGCTTCTGCACTGAGTTATGAAAACGATGTTTGCTTATACCTGCACACCTGTGTGAAGATGAGTGTCATGAAAGATGACCTGCCTGCCTTCAACATTTACATTTGTAACGTGATCATTCACCCGATGAAGCCCATGTAAATCAATCATGGAAAATAAGTTCTTGATTTCCCAAAGTTTTCCAGTCTACGGGCTTGTAAATGGAAGCAGGACCTTTTTCATACCTCTTTATTGGACTTTTTCATTCAATTTATCAGATTAAAATCTCAGTCTGAGATTCTAGTTTGTTTTTCTCTGATAGTATCTGTATCTAAAAGCTAATAAAGGTTTTATGTCACCAGATGTCACCAGATTCTCTGCCGTTTTACCACCTACAACTTTGTTCTAAAGTCTTGGGTTATTATTATTATTATTGTTCTAATTAACAATGAATAGAGTATATGTGCAGTGTATTAATGGAAACGACATTCAATTAAAAGTTCAGGTTCCCAAAATGTCACTATGTAAAATGTTGTTTAAGATCAGAATGCAATCATTTACAAATCTCATTAAACTCAATTGTATCCACAATGGAACATATGAAACATTTCAAATCTTTAACCGAGCAAATACATTGTTAAAATATCTTTTTAAACAAGTTGGAGAAACATTTTTGAAATTATTTGGTTAACTGGTAACAGGTTGGTAACATGACTGGGTTTAAAAAAGAGCATCTTAGCGAGGCAGAGCTTCTTAAAGCAAAGATGAGTAGTGGTTTGCTAGTCTACTTAAAACTATCTCTACACATTGTGGAACAAATTTGGAATAATGTTACTGAATGTAAAATTGTGAAACTTTAATTTCTTATTAGTCACATGAGGTAATATCATCAAAAGAATCTGAGAATCTGGAGAAATCTCTGTGCGTAAGGGACAAAGCCAAAACTCTGTATTAGATCGTAGACCCTTGTAGCTGCATTAAAAACAGGCTTGATTCTGTCACTGAAATCACAGCATGGGCTCAGCAACACTTCCAGAAATCACGGTTCACTGTGTTATCAGCAAATGGAGGTTAAAGCTCTGTCATGCAAAGCAAAAGCCACATGTGAACACAATCCAGAAACCCAGCTGTCGTCTCTGAGACAAAGCTCGTTTAAAATGGATTGACACCAAGTGGAAAACTCTTCTGTGCTCACACGAAGAGTGTCTGTCTTGCTTGTAGTGCTTTCAATGAATCAAAAGGTTTAAAAGCAAATCTTATATTTTTACATGACAGGGACATGTGTTACATGAGTTGATGCTAAAAATGGCCTCCTGTCCTAAAAATACTTAATTTTCTCAGTTTAAACAGTTGATATGGTTTCTGTGTTCTACTGTGAATTAAGTGTGGCTTTATAAGATTTGCAAATTGTTCTTATTTACATTTTGCACAGTACATCAACTTTTCCAAAAATGGGTTGTATAAGAAGATGAAAGCTTTCTTCATTTGGTTTCCATTGTTGTTTTATTTCATTTTTTTCCACATAGAAGAGAAAAAAAGTACATATAGACTCACAGAATCACAGAAACCCACCCAATAGAGGTGGCTTGGGCACTTTCTATGATCTAAATGTGCACATGACACAAAAAAAACAGTCTGAATAGGGCTTATCTGTAAACTGAGCTGTTTTTAGTTTTGACTGTTTGAAAAAATGTTGTTTTCTTCTACAGGACTGATTTGACAAGAGAAAGGTGCAGAAATGATTAAAAGTGGCTTCAATTAGAACTTACACCGTCCAAGCCTTAGAAAATCGAATTTCCCAATATTATACAGGTAAAGCAGAGGCATGACAGCAGATCCCCAAGAGGATGAAAGGGTAACTAGATATTCTAAGATACATTGACGAATCGACAGCTTGGTGATCAGGTACCCCTCAACTGAAATAAGAACTACTGGAGGGAGGTAAGAGATGATGACCATGGTCAGGCTGAAGATGACAGTTTGAATGGCCCTTTTTTTCTTGGGATTGATGCTGTTTCTGCCAAAGTCAGACTTTATTAATGTATAGAAAATAAAACCATCACAGATAACAATTATGATAACAACCATTAGATATGTCACAACAGGAAGCATGCTGTTAAATAAATTTGAAGAAAGCGAGTATGCAATCCCAGAGGCGATTGTGAGAGTCCAAACAATGCCAGCCATCACAACCCTGGGAGCCAGACCTTTCCTCTTGTGATGAACCACAGCCAGGTAACAGTCGAGACAGATACAAGCCATCAGGAGCGGTCTCCCACACATATTTAAGGCATAAACACCGTTCCAAACTGCTTCAAAGTCCCACCCCAGCCAAATGAAGTTATTTAGTATTCCAGGTGGAAGGAAGACAAAGAAGATAACATCCATGATCGAGAGGTTAAGTATGAACAACTCATTTGGTGAGAATGGATTTTTTCTCCTGTGTATTTTAAACATCTCCCAGAGGATGGCAACAGTGGAAGGAAAACCAAAAACAAAGCACAGTGCTGAGACAACATCCCAAGCATAAAAGGCTGGTTCAGTGCCATCATCACAGGTTAAGTTAGACGTTTCAACTCCAGCCAGGGCAGAGCTGTTGGAGGGAGGCTTGTATTGAAGATGAAGTCCAAGCAGCATTATTGAACAGTGGCTAAAAGACCTGAAATATACAGTACAGCAATTATTTACTATATAGACATAGTTCAAATAAATAAATGAAATAAAGGAAAACTTTAAAATCAGAGTATAGCTTAAAGTTGAACTTCTCGTTCTATTGACTTCAGATAACTAGCAGAGTGTTAGTGTCGGTGTCACTACTAGTAGTGTGAGGAGATACATGGACCCTACAGAGGTTGCTCAGGTAGTCCAACCCCTCCCTGCAGAAGGTTTGCCGTGTCTCCCAGCATAGTCTCAAGAGCATAAAAATGCTGTAAGCAAGCAACTTGGATTCTAAAAAACAAAAATGTGATGTGAAGTCTTTATATAATCAAACAAATGTGCAAAAGATGCTGAGACTCGGCATCTTTGGTCAGCAAACAACGGAAAATATACATAAAAATAATCATTATTAAACAAAAACGCAAACAAATGAGTACTGTACCTTGTTTTGAGGTTTTATGAAGGTGTTTGTGCTGAGGTCTTACTGTAATGGGCTGCCTGGACGTTTCAAACTCATCTTTAAACTGGTGTCTAAACATGTGTCCTGATTTCCTGACAGTGGAAATTTTGCAAATCATGTTAAAAAAAAGTGCGACGACTGAGGTCATGAGCTTTAAAGACCACAGAGAGAGACACAATGTGCCCAGCGGATCAGTGCTGGAGCAAGAGCTGAGATATTTTTCCTGTAGGTAAGAAGAAGTGAGCCGAAATTCATACGTCATATGTGGATAGATTATTATTATTATTATTATTATTATTATTATTATTATTATTATTATTATTATTATTATTGTATAACATATAACATATATATATATGTATAATATACATACATACATATATACATATAATATAACATCAATGCGCTTACTGAGTATATCACAGACTACATAACTTTCTGCACCGACTCCATTGTTCCAGCTCAGACTGTTCATTGTTACCCAAATAACAAGCCGTGCGTGACTAAGGACATCAAAGCCCTCCTCAACGACAAGAAGAGGGCTTTCAGAGGGGGCAATAAAGAGGAGTTGAGGAAGGTCCAGGTGTTACTAAAGGACAAGATCAGAGAGGCTAAGGGCAATTACAGGAGGAAGCTGGAGTGGAAACTCCAGCAGAACAGCATGAGAGAGGTGTGGAGGGGCATGAAGACCATCACTGGATTCAGGCCAACCAACAGCAGGGGAGCTGAGGGCGGTGAGAATGGAGCTAACGAGTTGAATCTGTTTTTCAATAGATTCGACATCACAGTGTCTGCTCCCACAACCTCACCTGTGGTCAGCCTGGAATCCAGAGCCACACCACTGTGCCAGCCTCTCTCTTCACATGGCGCTGTTGCCTCCTCTGAGATTCCTGACACCCCTCCCCCACCCATCACCTTCACTCAATACCAGGTTGAGATGCAAATGAGGAGACTTCACTCAGGCAAGTCTGCTAGACCAGACGGAGTGAGTCCCCGCATCCTCAAGGCCTGTGCCCCCCAGCTGTGTGGAGTCTTTCATAAACTGTTTATGCTGAGTCTGAGTCTGCAGAGGGTTCCAGTGCTGTGGAAGACATCATGCCTCGTCCCTATTCCAAAGACGCCACATCGCAGTGGCCCCCAGGATTACAGGCCCATGGCACTGACCTCCCACATCATGAAGACCCTGGAAAGGTTCATCCTGGACCAGCTGCGACCCATTGTCAGACCACATCTGGATCCCCTTCAATTTGCTTATCAGCCTCGTCTCGGAACAGAGGACGCCATCATCTACCTGCTCAATCGTGTCTACACCCATCTGGACCCGCCGGCGAGCACTGTGAGGGTCATGTTTTTCGACTTTTCCAGTGCTTTCAACACCATCAGGCCGACCCTCCTGGGTGATAAGTTAGCAGTGATGCAGGTGGATGCTTCTCTGGTGTCCTGGATTGTTGATTACCTGACAGGAAGACCACTATTTGTAGGTCTTCCACAGTGTGTGTTTGACAAGGTAATCAGCAACCAAGGAATTGATAGTGGACTTCAGGAAGACCAGGAAACACTTGACCCCTGTTTCAATCCAGGGGGTCAATGTGGACATTGTGGAGGACTATAAATGCCTTGGAGTAAACATTGACGATAAACTGGACTGGGCTACAAACACCACAGCACTTTACAGAAAGGGCCAGAGTCGTCTCTATTTTTTGAGGTGACTGAGGTCCTTCCACATCTGCCAGAAAATGCTCAGGATTTTCTATGAGTCTGTTGTGGCCAGTGCGATCCTCTATGCTGTTGCATGCTGGGGGAGCAGGCTGAGGGTCACAGACACCAACAGACTCGATAAACTGATCCGTAAGGCCAGTAATGTTCTGGGGATGGAGCTGGACTCCCTCAAGGTGGTGTCGGAGAGGCGGATGTTGTCCAAGATAAAGACAATGTTGGATAACACCTCCCACCCACTCCATGACATGCTGGTCAGTCACAGGAGCACGTTCAGTGAGAGACTGAGATTACCGAAAAGCACCACTGAACGACACAGGAAATCATTCCTGCCTTAACACACTGTTTACTGCAACAGCTACACCCTTCTTGCACATGTTCTTCATTTTTCAGCTATTTAATAAGTGACTTTTATGTATACATATATATATATATATATATATATATATATATATATATATATATATATATATATATGCATTTATATATTGTGCTATTCTTAGTTAGTGTATTGTCTGTCTTTGTTAATGTTTTTTTATTATGGAGCACTGTAACAAAAAATTATTTCCCCTAGGGATCAATAAAGTATTGTGATGCTGATTCTGATTACATTAGCATGCCAGTATTTGTATTTAAAGAAACATACGCTTTCTTATTCTCTGTGGCTGAGCAAGATATTAAAACACAGCAGCATAGACAGACACACTTGATTTAAAAACTGCTGTTTGCAAATAAAAAAATCACCAAAATTAAATTTCAAAAGACCTTCCCTCTGCATAATAACAGAAGAACATGCCTTGTTATTCTATATTGTTGGTCTACTGGGAGAAAAACCTCCTGAATTGCTTAATTAGAGTCATTATTGCCCACCTATTCTCTACTGTGGAGGAACTCAGTCATCAAGAATATATCAGCTTAAATACATAATACAGCCATTCTCATTTTATTATTAACATCTGATAAAGCACACAGGTCCCAAACACAAGTCTTAACTGTACATTATTAAATGTATAGGTTTGTTTTCCCATGGTTTTGTTATTCCAACTTTTTTTCCTATTGGCCGAAATAAAATATTAGATCAAACATGTAACACACATAGAGAATTATATAAAAGGGAAGACCTGTAAATATGAAGTTAGAGAATCTTATAAACATTCGACAACAGGAGACAGATACACAGAAATACAGCTAGTAGTTTTGACTGTTTTTTTTTTCTTCTTCTTCTGTGTGACTCATTTCAAAAGGAATGGGTGGAAATAAATACTGATGCTTAAATTACAACTTGCAGCATCCAACTTTTAAAAAATCCAATTTTCCAGCATTATAAAGGTAGAGTAGGGGCATAGCAACAGATCCCAAAGTGGAGGTAACTGTAATAGGAATACCAATAGTACATATGAACATCTTGTCACTGGGCATCAGAGGTCCCCCGATTGAAAAGAGAAGTATTGGAGGAAGGTAAGAGATGACTACCATGACTAGGCTGAAGATGACAGTGTGAATGGCTCTTTGCTTCTGGGGGTGGATGTTGTTACTGCCAGGGCCAGACTTTTTCAGTGTATGGATGATGAAACTATCACAGATAACAATTATTACAAAGGCAATTAAAAATACCACAACTGGAAACATGCTGTAGTACAACTTGTAGACAAGAAAGTATGCAATCCCAGATGCGATTGTGAGAGTCCAAACAATGCCAGCCATCACAACCCTGGGAGCCAGACCTTTCCTCTTATGGTAAACGACTGGATGAACCACAGCCAGGTAACAGTCGAGACAGGTACAAGCCATCAGGAGCGGTCTTCCAGATGAATTTAAGGCATAAACACTGTTCCGAACTGCTTCAAAGTCCCAATACATCCAAATGAAATGATTCATTATTCCAGGTGGAATGAAAACCAAGAAGATAGCATCCATGGTGGAGAGGTTAAGTACGAAAAAGTCATTAGGTGATAACGATGTACTTCTCCTGCATATTTTAAAGATCTCCCAGAGGACTGCAACAATGGCAGGAAAACCAAAAACAAAGCACAGCACTGAACAAAAAGCCCAAGCATACATGTTTGATTTAGCACCATCACACTGGGAAAAGTCAAAGTTTTCCCACACAAATTCAGATGGAGCAGAGCTGTTGGACACAAGCTTGTATTGAGAATATATCTCTAGCAACATTGCTGAGCAGAGCAGTTGAGAGAAAAGATGAAAGATTAGCGAGATAGAGGTCAGAGAAGTATTTGCAGTGACGTTCTAGTGTTATGTGCTTTCTGGACAAATGCATCAAACGTTTTGGAACTGCTGGATATAAATGTGGCCAAGCATCCATCAAATTAATGATGTGGTGTTAGTGGAGGTTTTGCAAATCATCTTGGAAAAAAAGCAAAGCTACATCACCCAGGAGA
This sequence comes from Neolamprologus brichardi, assembly GCF_056152115.1. Taxonomy (NCBI): domain Eukaryota; kingdom Metazoa; phylum Chordata; class Actinopteri; order Cichliformes; family Cichlidae; genus Neolamprologus; species Neolamprologus brichardi. The sequence goes on from NC_142111.1 coordinate 12,800,865, forward strand.
TATAGACAGAAAGACAAAAGACATAGTTGGGCTGGCATAATGATCCAACAACAATACCAACAATAGAGTGAAGAATTGCTTGCGGTTTTGTGAATTTGTTGGCCTCTTTGGCACCAAAGTTCACCATGTTCGTTTAGTATAGCATGCTAACATATTACACCTTCCTGATAGCAATTCATGATACAGTGATTTATGGTGTTTTTTGTTTATTTCATATATATTCACCACGTCGTTCTTTTTAATTCAAAAACAGATTTTCAGGATCTTTGAATACATACCAGAACAGCTGAGCAATGCCATAACTGGTTGTCTTAAAGGATATGAAAAACAATATACAATTAAGTGTTTTTAACTAGTGAGTACATTTAGACTGTGAGTGACTGGTGACCTATCAAGAGCATACCCCACTTTTCACCCTCTAACAGCCAGTGACAACCTTTACCCTGCTAATATAAGATAAGATAAGATAAGATAAGATAAGATAAGATAAGATAAGATAAGATAAGATAAGATAAGATAACCTTTATTAGTCCCACCAGTGGGAAATTAATTTTGTTACAACAGAAATTTGACCGTGCAAAGTTACAGTAGCAAAAACTAAGAAAAAATCACTGGAATAGGATAGGATAATACGAATAAGATCCTGTACACAATAGAATAGAATAAAATACTATATACAATAGAATAGAATAAAAATACTATATACAACAGAATAAAATACAATGTTGTCAGAAAAAGGGAATCGGACTTAGTGTTATTGCTATTGCACATGTGTGGATGTGTGTGTTTGGTCAGCTGAGAAGTCCTTGTTGTGGAGTCTGACAGCAGTAAGAAGGAAAGACCTCCGACTCACATCGTGGGTGCCGCAGCCTGCCACTGAAGGAGCTGCTCAGTGCTGTCAGAGTCTCCTGGATGGGGTGGGAGATGTTTTCCAACAGGGATGACAGCTTAGCCACCATTCTCCCATCGCTCACTCCAGAGGGCATCCTAGAACAGAGCTGGCCCTCCAGATCAGACGGAGAAAAATTCATGAAAGACTGAATGATCTCTTTAGCATTTAATTAATTAATAGTTGATGTTGCATGTTATGGTTTTTTAAGTAACCAAAACAAATTTGGTAACCTGTAAGTAAAATGGGATGTACTGTAATGTTTGTATTGTGTTCTTTATATGTAACTATGTCCCTGTGTAAGAAAGGGAGAGCAACACCTCCTGTTTTTACTATGTAAAACACACAACACAAATAATTGCATTAACTCCAACTAATGTATAATTACAATGAAAGAAGCATAGGTTGAGATAACCTATAACACAACCCCTAATCCTGATATTTATATTTATAGTTAAATTGTAAGAATACCTTTTTTCTCACAGCTCCCTTGTCCAAATCACACTGAGTTTTTCTAGTAGTACAAATTGTGTATTTAATATACTACTTTCTGTTGTGTAGTGAAAGGTCGGAGAACTGTATGTTCTCTTTCATTGCAACCAATCTAATGACATGGCTAATAACAATTTTTTAAAAAGCCATATTCTATAACAGATGCCGACCGAAGGTTTTAATCAAAACTATAGGTCTACCACAGATCTATGACAAATTCCAGCCAGGAGCTGAGTAAATACTGAATGTCAAATGTATTTGGAAGTGATGCAAATATAATCCGAATTTGCACACAGTGTTTTGTAAACTCTCACAGAAGCATGCCTGAGGACTGGGCAAACAAATGTTTCGGGTGTTAGCTGGTGGAAAAAATAGCAATGCTGTCAGTGCTGACAAATAATCCTACGCATACTGTTAAGGGTCCTCCAAGTTCACTTTCAAATGATAAAATAAATTGTTGTGTTCTGGTGAAAATTACTAATGTGTTCGTGAAGGCGTAGAAACATCTGGATCTTTTAGTAGAGTAGGTATCACAACAACAAATGGGAGATAGCTCCCTCAGGTTTATTCAAGGAACTGCTCTGTTAAGGAATTTCTTTTATTTGGGTTTTATTTGAAGGAAGTGAGATTGATGATTCATTTACATTTTATTACTAACTCCAACACGACTATATTTTAATGTGATCAACTTGCTTATTTTTCAGTAATGTAATGTAACATATAGTTAACAGCACTACCTGTTTAAATCGCACGAGAATCAAAGCTCTCTTTCTGAAACACTCCTTTCTGAGTCGTTTTGTTCTTTCCTGCAGTAATTGCAAATACCCCTGTTGGTCCTTGAAAGCAGCACTAGCCGCCTCCGTGACGCTATTTTTGTCCTCCGGTCGCCGTCTATGGAACGCCAGGACTGCCATAATGAATTAATTAAATACACCATTAAATAATTATTCAAATGTGGCAATATTATGAACTAGTGATGGGATTTCCGGCTCTTTTTAGAAAACCGGCTCTTTCGGTTCGGCTCACTAAAAAGAGCCCGCTCTTTCGGCTCCGAACCGGCACTTCAGGTTGTTTTGTTGCTTTAATTAATTTATTATTAACAATAATATAAAATTATGCACAAAAGGAATTACTAATGTAAAAAAAAGTGGTTTTATTTAGATATGTTTATATATAAATATATGCGCTGGCCCCTAGAGACAAAGCACGTACAAACTCCAAAACACATTTCTAGCATTAACTGAACTTCCAAAACAGAGCTACCTAGATCACTTAAATTACACAATTGAAAGAATATGTGTATTGTTTGTGTATTTATACACAAGCACTCATATATATTCAAATAATTAAAAAAAAAAAAAATTTGTTTACCTGTTACTACCACACACCAAATTCGGTCGTTGGCTTGTGTAGCCACTAGGTAACAAAAGCTCAACACTGGGCCTAGCATCCTGGAGCACTTCTGTTGTCTTTTGAACATGTTTTGGAGTTTTTATGTGCTTCTGAGTTTTTACGTGTTTTAAGTTTGTACATGCTTTATCTGTAGGGGCCACCGTAAATATACTTTTATTTATTCACTCCACATAAAATGTAATAAAGAAATCATATAATACAAAAACCAACTATTCACATTTCAACTTTTAACTATTTAAATTTTCAGCTTTTTTCCTTTTAAACAAATTTAAAGTGAAACAACACAAAACACTGCAAACCACAACACAATTCAATACAAATTAAAATATGAAAACAAAAAGAACATGCACATTCTCTGTCATATGGGCCTACATGAATAAACTTTTTGAATCCTTTATCATCTGCAACTGAAAATAGTTGTGGATGATTAGTATACCTTTCTAATGTAACATTGTTGTCCTTGGCTCTCTTTCTCTCTCTCTCCCTCCTGCTCTGTCCCTGTGCTACTGCGTGTAACTACCGCCCCTCCCCCTTTGCCCAGCGCAAAGCACAAGGCTGCAAGCAGAAAAAAAGTGCGAGAGAGGGCTCGCGATAAGGAGTCGGCTCGCGTCGTTCATGTCAAAGAACCGGCTCTAAGAGCCATTTCGTTCGCAACAGACACATCACTAGAAAGTAGCTGTTTATATCATAATTGTTTTAATAGTCTAGCTTAATATAGGAAATGTCTGAATATTATTGGAAATCTATACATTATCCACACCTGGCCAAGTGTTAATGGTTAAACAAGTTCGCACTGATTGTATATTTTTATTATTTAGTGCTGAGTAAAAAAAAAACTTTATCCACGTTTATTTCTTTATATTTTGCTTTTTGGGGGTGATCGTTATATTGCTCTTTAGCGATAGCTCTCTTGAGGCTAATACTCAAAGTATTTCTTTGGGAACTGGCTGCTTTTTCCACTCCTGTGTTTCCTCCTTCATGTTTTATTTATTTATCTATTTTTTTAGTTTAAGCCAATTAACACTGAACTCTGAATAAATTACGCATTAAAAAACGCCTGACTCATGGGATGAAACTGTTCTGTCAGCACATAACAGGTAACTTAGCAAAGAACCAATTTTAAATGGTATCTTTAGACCGTTATTATCACTTTTGTACCTATTTCTGAATTTGAATTTCTGTAAAATTCCAAAGAAACAGTTTGACAGAAATTAAGTGGTATTTATGCACCAACAAAGTGATTCCTAAAGAGCTGTTAACTAAAAACCTGGTATAATTTGGCATTGTTTGCAGTGTTTCCTTAAAAAATGTGAGGACAAGTGGATGACAAAAAAAATTGTATTACTGGTATTAATGGTATTATTAAGAAAAAAATATCAAGAGCAGATGAAGAGTGTCTGAAAGTAATGTGCTTAAGAAATAAAGAAAAAAATCAGCAAAGACCTGTCACGGGACTGGAGAGAAGCAGTTATTCCTCTGCGCTGCGGCCAACGTGGTTCAAAAGGCATGTTATTTGTAGGTTTCCGATTTGTGTCGCACTTTCCACTACAGCTGGGAGAGTGTGTAGGTTTTCAGTCATCCAGGTTATAGGATGACTTGAGAACCTACACCTAGTCTTAAGTGCTTAAGAAGAAGTCCAGTCGCTTTTTTATCAAGCTCTTGAGACTACTGGGAGTTCGCAGAGAAGTCAGCATCTTGCATGCAAATTACCATGGAAGTCTGCTGTGACAAAAGCAACTGCAAGGAGGTTTTTATCAACCAGTTGGGAAATACACATTTTTCCTAGGGATTGATTTTCCATTGACTGCCAACAACCACTTGCCAACTGGTTGGGAAATAGATATTTTTACTCACAACCAGTGGTTGCAAGTTAGTTCTAGACCAGTCTCTAGGGATGTGTGACTTATTGTGACCCTTATTCACTTGACCATACATTGTCACACATCCAAAATGACAGATCTGAATACGACCAGAAGTTTGTTTGCACACCCACAGGTATCGCCCCCTGCTGGCCATAAAAAAGCAAGTTTAAGCCCTTTCGCTTTGGCTAGACTTTTCAGACCTGGAAGCTAAGTTCATCTTTTATACTGTCTATGGTATTAGAACATGAAGTTAAATTTAGACAATGATGTTTTGTCGATTGGCAGGTGAGTGATACAGAGATCCGTCTGGAGTGTCTGCTCAACAACAACAAGAATTCAGATTTCTGTGCACCGCTCACATCCTTTGACTGGAACGAGGTGGACCCAAACTTGTTAGGTAAAAACCTCAGGGCAGAAATTCTCACATTTAATCGATAAATCCGAATTACAATGTTTGAAACTGAAAATAAAAAATATTGTGAATGTATGTTGTTGTTTTTTTCTGTGCAGGTACTTCCAGTATAGACACCACCTGTACAATCTGGGGGCTGAAAACTGGACAGGTGACGGGTCACGTCAGCTCATAGCTCATGACAAAGAGGTAAAAGTTATGAGATGATCCATCAAACTTTATTGAACCGCTGTCCTTTAAAACAAACATGTTGGAGTGACAGACTCATATGGGCCACTGTCTGCTTGTATCACAGGTGTATGACATCTCGTTTAGCCGAGCAGGCGGGGGCAGGGATATGTTTGCCTCTGTGGGTGCGGATGGCTCAGTCCGCATGTTTGACCTCTGACACCTCGAACACAGCACAATCATCTACGAGGACCCACAGCATCACCCATTGCACCGACTGTGCTGGAACAAGCAGGACCCCAACTACTTAGCTACCATGGCGATGGACAGCTTGGAGGTTAGTGCTGCTCTATTTAAAGGGCTCATGCTCAGATCATGAAACTGCACAGTGGAAATGTCAATCTAACCATTTTTTCCTTTTCTTTTGTATTGAAAAGTAAATTTAAGAGAAGCTCTAAAATGTAAAGCGTCGCTGTGTATCCTCAGGTGGTGATTTTAGACGTGCGTGTACCCTGTACTCCGGTAGCCAGACTCATCAACCACAGGGCCTGTGTGAACGGAATCGCCTGGGCGCCACATTCCTCCTGTCACATCTGTACTGCAGGTAGGCAGCTGTAGCAAAACGTTTGATTGTAGTTTGAGAGCACTGCATAAAAAATAAGGCAGCTGTTGTAGCCTTGTAGGGGAAAGCGTTATTTAAAGGAGACCTAGGCCTCTGGTACATTTGATTGGCCCTCCTAAGGTCAATGGGAAATTAAGATTTAGATGTAAATAATTATAAAACATGCAGTCTGTCCTACTTTAGCCACCAAACACTCTTTGATAAACTCCCCATCAGATAATACTTTACAGTTTTTTGCAAGTTGCTTTTTATTTTGAAGGGGGTTCTTCTTTTATAAAAATTTAATTGTTAAACTTGTGTTATTTATTATGCAGCTTCACTGTAAATGCATTTTTTTTTTATTTCAGCAACACAGCCCAGTTACTCACCTTTGTAGGGGGGTAACATTCGAGATTACAGAGGAGCTGGCAACAATGCACTCAGTGAAAGGGACTAGAGTTACTGCACTGTTCAGATCTGATGGGAAAATGTCTGACTTTTGAAATGAAAGCAAGATAAAGTGACTAAAATGAATTCTGAAATTGGTACTTTTGCATTGTATTACAACTCAGGTGTTGTGTAAGTGAGTGCTAAAAATTAACAATGTTGCTGATGTTGTAACTAAAATAGTTAACTTCATCAGGGCAAGAGCACTGAATCAGAGTTTGTTGGACTTTGACTTGCAGAGCACTTCAGTCAGTATCACTGCTGGATTTTTTCTTCTTCTTTCAAACAGTCCACTATCCTTTGTCTTCAGAAAACTTAAAGATGTCCAGTTGTCTTCTTTTCAAGCTTTCCATGACCCAGATGACTGAGAACCTACACAGACATATTGATTAAATAGTGATACTGTGTTGGCCTGTTTCACGTTTTCATTTACTTTGACCAGAAGTTCAGCTTATTGGCACGCCCCTCCACAATGGCCCTAGTTTCCCCTTGGCCCCTTGAAAAAATTAATTGCCCGCCCCTGATCTGAAATGTGAATGTCACTGCAGTAACTGAGATTCAACACAAGAGGGAGCCCTTTAAGAGCGAGCTGAGCAGCAAAAGTCTCAGATTTTGTATTTTATGCGAAAACATCTTCTGAATCAGAGGTTGGATTTGAGATAATGACTTTGCAGAGTGTGTGATACTTTGGGAAGAAGAAACAGATTAGTGAAGGTTTCCACCTCATTGACTAATTTCTTGTTGGAAAGAATCAAGTAAAGTCATACTGTTATCTGGGGTAGATTTTTTTTCATCTTTCCTCCTGTCAAAAAAGGAAAGCCTGGTTGCAGATATTACCAGACTCAGAACAGGAATATGTTGTGTTTACTCACATTATTTTCTCCCAGACTAAATAAGATAAATTGATTGAAATCTCATCTCCTCGTCCTCTGTGTAGCGGATGACCCCATACTGGTCTACACAGCCGAGGGACAGATCAATAATGTCCAGTGGGCTTCCACCCAGCCTGACTGGATCGCTATCTGCTACAACAACTGCCTGGAAATCCTCAGTCTGAGCTGTAGTGGGCAGACATAAAACAACTCAAAAACATTCTCAGCGTACCTACGAGCTGACGGGACTTTGTTAAATGATTTTTTTGCATTTTTTTTTCTTTGCTTATGTTTGTAAAGCTTTAAGTGACAACATACAGGATAACACTGGCATTTTTTTAAATGGGGGGGGTTAAGTCTGAAGTTTGGAAAGACTGTTACAAAGGGTCAAAAAGCCTCAAGCTATTAGGGTGTAGTTGAACTAGCTTAATAGTGCATTTCGTTTTGCACTTAAGTCCATTATGTAATTTTCTAATAACTTTTTTCTGATGACGCAAACTATTTTTAACCATACTGAAAAGTGGAATGTGGTTTTTCTTTAACGTATATATTATTTAATCATTTGTGAACTGAAAACCTCTGTTGTGATACAAGTCTGTGCAGTAACAATAAGTGTGCAGTATTAACTGACCGTAATACAGACTGCACCAGTAATTTTATTCATGGCAATATTCATTGATTTTATACAGAAATAGTCCCTCACAGTTTAAAGTACGATACAGATGTTTCATGTTTAGACAACAGTTTAAAAAAATATTTCAGCAAGAAGTGACTTGTTAAAACCTTGATAAGAAATCTGCCGTTCAGATCCACGGTTAGAAATGATAGGTTACTGTAACATAAGGAGAAGACCCTGCCTGAAGAACACCATCCAGGATCTGTGTAGTATGATTTTTAGAAACTGCAAGAAGCTCATGAAAGCCGTCATGTCGTGATAGGGACAAAAAATACAGCACTCAAAGATTAATGGAAGTCAGTCTTGGTGCAACTGTTTCAGCTTTGGGAGGCATCGCAAATAGAGAAAATACTACCTCAGTTCCACAATATGTGAACAAATATAGAATGCAAGGATTTCCAAATCCCATGTGACCAACATTTCTTCACAGTAGAACATAGAAAATATATCACATTTTTAAGCAGATATTTTACTAATTAGTGAAAAATATTAGTTAATTTTGAATTAAGTGCCAGCAACACATCTGAAAACAGCTGGGACAAGGCCATGTTTACTACTGTGGGGAAATTGTGGCTCAAAAGTTGGGAGTTTGCCTTGTAATCGGAAGGTTGCCGGTTTGAGCCCCGGCTTAGACAATCTCGGTCGTTGACACTTCACCCGTTGCCTACTGGTGGTGGTCAGATGGCCCGGTGGCGCCAGTGTCCGGCAGCCTCGCCTCTGTCAGTGCGCCCCAGGGTGGCTGTGGCTACAATGTACCTTGCCATCACCAGTGTGTGAATGTGTGTGTGAATGGGTGGGTGACTGGATGTGTAAAGTGCTTTGGGGTCCTTAGGGACTAGTAAAGCGCTATACAAATACAGGCCATTTACTGTGTGTCATCCCGTTTGCTTTTGGCAACAGGTAACAAGAGGAAAATGGAGAGGCAGAGTTTCAGTAATCTGCAAAAACGGTATACATTTTGGAACAGTGTCCTCTATGTAAAATTCCCACTTTCAAATCACATCATCTACAGTACAATATATCTCTAAAAGACATTAAAACAGGTAAAAACAGGGCTCAGGAACACTTCCAATAAATACCGCTGGTGCCATCCAAGACCTTACAATAATACAGAGAATATCTCAACAATCACATAACCACGTTTGAGAAAGGACTTGGCAGCAGTGGGAAGGATAAACCCCCATTTAACAGGAAGAACCCTCTGGCAGAACCAGGGTCTGGGAGAGGCAGCCGTTTGCTGCAATTGGTTGAGGGGAAGAGAGCCAGAGACTAATAATAGATGGTCAGATCAAGTTAAAATATGTGGCTTGTTTTCAACACTAAGTTCAGAAGTCTGTATCCTGATGGTATGGGGGTGCATCAGGGCCTAAGAAGCTGGGAGCTAGGACATCTGGAAAGGCATCATCACTGCATATATGCAGGTTTTACAGCAACATGCGCTCCCATCAAGATATCATCTTCAAAGGAAGCCCTAGCATATTTCAGCAAAATCAATACTAAACTGCATAGTGGGTGCTGAACTGACCTGCTTTCAGTCCAGACCTTTCAAAACCTGAAAACATTGGGCGAGGGGATGCGCCACAGTAACCACATTCCTTTCCTTTTTTTTTTCAAGATGTGTTGCTGCCATCAAAGTCCAAATGACCTCATTTTTGTCCATAAAAAGTTCTCAGTTTTGTGTTTTCTAAGTCCATTGTGAGTAAAATAAGATTTTATGGGACTTGCAAACCTTTATATTCTGTTTTTATTACATTTTACATATCGCCCCAACTGTTTTGAAATTGGAATTATAAATGGTTACTTTAATGCCTGCACTACTCCACCAAAATATCCACGAGAATGCAATTCCCAAGTGCCACAGCACATGTCTTCAAAATAGTTCTGCAATAACCAAAATTTAAAAATGTAATTTTGTAAAGATTTATACTGTTTTTATGTCTGTACAACTGGCAGGAAATAAGCTTAGATTAGCGCAAAGTCTGGACACAGAGACAACACCTAGTCTTTCTTACAGGGAAGTTACTGGTACAAGATCAAAGATGCTAGCTATGTCAGTAACTACTGTTTAATTCAGCTTATCTCTATTCCCTCTTCATTATTTTCTATTGTTGCTGACATAAAATCAAAATTACTTACGGGTTTATGCAATGCAGTGCATTATATTAGAGATACATTATGTGAACTAAATTATCAGCCACACCTCTTAATCTTTGAATTTGGATATTTTTGCAGTCTGATTGCTACAGGTGTATAAACCCAAGCCTAACCTGATTAATCTTGGCCAACATAATTCTCTAAATGTTTACACTAAACATAGTAGACTCAAAGTGTCAGCATTGGGTCAGGCTAGAGTAAATGGGTCTGCAGGGGAATTCTTTAGAATTTAAAAAGATCAGGATCCATACATGAACAGGGACGCAACTCACTAAGGTTGCTGAGGTGACATTTCTGGATTAGCAGTTATCTATATAAAATATAACAACTTTTCTGTTAGTTGTTCATTCAAAAGAATTAAGTGTTTTCAACTTTATTTCTTTAGGCAAGTGTGAAGTACACCGCCCAGCCAAAGAACAAGTCACATGCTAATATTTCATTGTGCTGGCTTTAGCTTTGATGATGGAACACTTTCCCCATTGTTTTAAGAAGTGATAATTATTATTCATTTCCATCCAGAATTGCATTAATCTTTCACCAACAAATTGTATTGATGATGGGTGATGGGGGAGTCAGACTGCTAAAGTCTTCTCCAGCACACCCAAATATTCCCACTGGGGTTAAGGTCTTGCCTCTCTGGTAGCCAATCTATCCTCCATGTTCCCTGAACCGCTCATTTTGAGCCTGGTGAATCCTGGCATTGTCATCTTGGTATATTCCCGTGCCATCATCAGAGAAAAAAAATCATTCTGTATATTCAGGTAGTCAGCTGACCTCGTTTTTTGGGCACATAACATTGGCGAACCTAGACCCCAAATCCAGTGGGAGGGTCTTTCGTATTTGGTTAGGTAAATCCACATGGTGACTGCTGTTTTTTGGCTGGGCAGTGTGTAAAATCCTTGTCTGCATGCACTGTCTGTGTTCAACACTGTCCAATGTCCAAAGTAATAGTAAAGTAAAAAGTGTAATTATAAATAATTCTTCAATGACAAACGGATGGACTGGTCACAGAGCTCCTTCTAAATGTCTTTAAGAAGTAGGTGACACTGACTGTCAGACGATGGGGAGGACAGGATCCGAGAGGTGTTTCTGGATTTCTGCCAATCGTGATTGTATCTCCAGGCTCTCTGGTAGTGAGGGGTAGCGGAGGTTACCACACAGCCTGGAACTGTCCAGCAGGGAGGATTTGACTGATGGCTGGGGTAGCTGAGGAGTTAGCCCAGTATGTGTGTCAGTTTCAGGGGTGATAGCCATGAACATGGTGTCATCAGATGCTGCAGTCACGTGGATCCCACTGGACAGTGAATCCTGGGATTTGCTAGTCTGCTTAAGGTCTGCCTCAGCCGAGGTCTTAGTAAATAAGCACAAAATGTTGAGATGAAAGAAGATGAAATGCGTTTCAGATATATAACAGTGTTTTTCAGATATTTGGCCTAACTGATGAATTGTCATGTTTTTTTTGGTTTGATACCATACCTGTGTCTGTGCTAGGCTGTCCATTTGTATGGAGGAAATGGGATACATGTTATGCAGCACTGGAGTTCCAGCCCCATACAGACCAGGGGAATCAGCATGGAGAGCACTAGATGATACAGTGCTGTAAGCTGGAGGTACAGGGGCCATCTGCCTCTGGAGAAGCTGTAGAATAACACTGATGTCAGTTGTCATGCGAGTCTCCAGTCTGAGGAAATAAGAGGTACTAATTAAAAGATGGTGGAAGTATGAGAAGAATGAAGCAAAGTGATAATAAATTGCATGTCTCGACCCAAATGTTACATGCTTAAATTTACACCAGAAATAATGTCATGTTTACGTCCTGCTGATTTTGCTTGTTGACGTGTTGGTTTGAAACTTTATTCCAAATGAAAGTTTGCGTAATTAGAGGCATGCCATAGACTGACAGGTGGTTGCCAATGCAGGCTGCAATAGCCTCCTGGCTGTTCTTAAAATATGAATATACCCAAGTTACAATCCGCCCCCGTTGAATGTGTTCGTAGTGCTGATGCCTTTTAGAGCATGTAATATGGCTAGCTGTGTAGATAGTTAATGTAATTAATAACTTAACAGATCCATGATGTCTGATTCTAGTTTTGGTGAGTTCAATTTGATTATTTTCTCTATATTTTACTTAGCATTAATTTATCATATAGTCTCAAAACTGCAATTTACTAGAGCTTGCTAGCATAAACTGATAACTTAGAGCTCAAAATGTTTGTCCAAATATGATAAATTTTGACTCTAACGTAATGTAATGTAACTTATCGTACTATGAAAACTACCCTCACTGCAGGGAAAAATTATTGCCTGTGCAATATGTAACAGAAAAGCTAACAAAATGATGTTATCTGTCCAAAATGCTATGTTGCTATGCTATGCTAGCTATGTTTCAGGAAGATTTTAGCATCTTATTTTCAGTTAGCTGTAGAGAAGTTAAGTACATATAGCAAGCTTGTACTGAGGTTTTGGAGACATGTAACCACTAAACATGTGACATTAACTTTTCACCATTTTGAACATGCAGTGATCATGATAATAGAGTAGAATCAAGTGATTAAGATTTCAATTACACCTAGGACTAGAAACTGGTCTGCAACCATTTAGTAACCACCAGTTGTGAGAGAAAATATGTAATCCCCCACTGGTTGGCAATTGGTTGCTGGAGGCTGGTAGCAGTTGCTGGGAAATAGATTGCTAATGGCCTAGTCATATGGGCTTACAGACCAGTCCACAACCATCTGGTAACCACCTGTCACAAGGGGAAAATGTATACTCATTAACCAGTTGTTTGGTTTTTGGGGGTAACAAACAAAGAGTAAGGAGGGACTTCTACATAATACAAAGTCGTTGGAGAGCCATGAATATTTTCCCCTCTGCTGTTGATTTCAATTGAGTTCTGTGCTGAACCCAAGACATGAAAACTGGAATTTAATTTAACTTTTTGCATAAAGTCAGATTTTGACAAAGAAAAATTCAAAAAGTGCTCAAAGTCTTAGATGGAACTAAAGAAAGTATGGCTTGGAGTGATGCTCATATGGAAATGAATATAGTATAGATAGTTTTTGAATTTTTTGCTTGTTAAAGAAACCCTCTACAGATATGTTAATTGTTCAGGTGTAGAAATGTAATGCTCAGGGTTACGTCAGGATTCCTTCGCTAAGCCATTGGTTCTATTACTTACAGCAAGGCTCGTCACGTTGCTGATGTATACATGCAAAATGAATTTGTGCAAATTTTCAAGATTCTTGGGTGATGTAAATGTTAACTCATCACTTATTTTAAGATAACACAGAAAATTCATTGACTAAGGGAATTTAGGCAATGCAACATTTGAGCCAAAGTCACTGTCACTCCTCGTATCTTTTTCTCAGAAGTAGCAAAGTTCAAAAGGTGAACGGTAGCAAATGCACCTGTTGAGCTGTGAATGCAAAATTTCAAGGCGTGTCTCAAGTTCCCTGGGCCTTTCTTCTGTGAATGGTGGTGGGTGGCATGAGTTGTGGACAGAAGGTGATCGCCAGGCATGACTGGAAAACTGCTGTGATTGTCTGTCTGACCAGTATTGATACATCCCTGGCACATTCAGAGATGAGGCTGAGGAAAATATCAAGACAGTGCTTCAAAGTGACACGTTTAAAACAACCAAAACCTTTCAAACAGGGTAACAATCAAGACTGCAATTAAATTTATATCTTGCAATTGCATGACAAAATCAAGACTGCCATCTACCTTGGGGACCCCGGTCAAACACTGCATCCTTCCCCACTGAGGTGCCACTTTGGGGGTGCAGTTGTAGTGCAGATGAAGAGTAATCCTGCCTGACAGCTTCTGCAGAGTAATGCTCTGTTTTGGCACCATGGGCAAGAGGTTTTTCAAAGTCCTCACTTGCCTGCGAACATGGTGATCCACAGCTACAACAGTCCTCCCAGCAGGCATGAGAAAATGACTGATGGCAGGCCTGAAGGGGATACGAGTCTTCGTGATCAATTCCATCTGTTCAAAGAAAAGCATTTCAGTCCTTCAGTTACAGTTTTCCCATGCATGACACCCACAGTTTGGGGTGTCAGGCAGCCAGAGATGGCTCAATTACAAGTCAAGTTGAAACACAGGTGGTGGGGATGGGCGTGTAACACTTTTCAAATCTCTAAGGCCTGTTTTACAGGCGTGTCTAAAGCATCTTTGGATTGCATGGACAATCTCAGTATGATTCCATGTCCATCCATTTAAGTCAGGATTTGCAATGGTGTGGCAGGAATAAGGCACGGCGGGTCCAGGGATCAGCGTGTTCAGACATTTTATTCACAACACCACACACCACACACCACACACACCTGAGTCCCCGTGTTTTAACGTGGCGGGCGTGATTGCGGATGCCGTGCAGGTGCGTCCGCCCTCCCTGCATGCCACCGCAGACCACGCCCCACCACACACCCCCATCACCCGATTGAGGCCGGGGAGCCATCCGGCTGAACCTACTCCCCACCGGTTCCCGACCTTGGAACAGAGCAAAGTCCGTTGCGGAGGCCTCCCACACCTCCAATGGCAGCGAGCCTTGTCCGGGGGTCGGCCACGCCTCCAGCAGCAGCGGCGAAACCGGTCCGGAGGCCGGCTACCCGGCAAGCCGGCACGACCCCGCCGGCCCCGGGAGGGGCTCACTACCCGGCGCATCTGACGCTCCGGGGCAGCTCGATCCTCGACCTCGGGCACAGGTCGAGCAGGCTCCCCTGGCACGGGGACCGCCATCTCCCCTCCCGGTTTCTCCACCTCTTCCGGCTGGAGCGGCTCTTCCGGCTGGAGCGGCTCGTCCGCCGCTGGCTGGGGCGCTGGCGGGAGCGGCTCGTCCGCCGCTGGCTGGGGCGCTGGCGGGAGCGGCTCGACCGCCGCTGGCTGGGGCGCTGGCGGGAGCGGCTCGTCCGCCGCTGGCTGGGGCGCTGGCGGGAGCGGCTCGTCCGCCGCTGGCTGGGGCGCTGGCGGAAGCGGCTCCGGCAGCCCCTCCCGCGACTCCTCTTCCTCCAGCCGGTGCAGACCCTCGCGCGCCTCGTCTGCCGCCTCCGGTCGGAGCGGCTCGTCCACCGCTCCCGGCAGGAGCAGCCCTTCACCCGGCTGTTCCCCCTCCTCCGGCAGGCGCAGATCCCCGCGCGCCTCGTCTGCCACCTCCGGCTGCTCAGGTGCCCCACGCGGCTCCTCCACCGCTTCGCTGTCCTCGGTACACACCTGTGGGGGTGGCGCCCAGGCCCAGAGCAGCGCCGCCAGCTCCCCAATCCGTTGCAGGTGGCGCTCGGACTGGTCCTGTAGCTCTGCCTGCTGGCGACGCACCTCCGCCGCCTGCTCCCGCTGGGCGGCCGCCATTTCGGCCACCCTCTGGGCCAGCTCCCCCACTCCCTGGCTCCGATAAGTACCCGCCGTGCCGCCTCCTGGGTTTCGGCACCACTGTGGCAGGAATAAGGCACGGCGGGTCCAGGGATCAGCGTGTTCAGACATTTTATTCACAACACCACACACCACACACACCTGAGTCCCCGTGTTTTAACGTGGCGGGCGTGATTGCGGATGCCGTGCAGGTGCGTCCGCCCTCCCTGCACGCCACCGCAGACCACGCCCCACCACAAATGGCTTTTCACATTGTTTACTTTGTTTGCACGACTTTCTATGTATTTTATATCTCACCTGGCCTATTTCTGCAGTCCAGTGAGTGTATTTTGCATCTTGGTTTGTGGTGGTATTCACAGTCATCACCAGAATCATCAGCTATTATTACTGGTGGCTCTTGATCAGCCTAAAGACGACAGAAAAAAAATGTATTATCTCACCAAAGTGACAGTATAAAATATGTTTTTAGCATTAAGTGAAGTGTGTTACAATAAACTGTCAATGTACATCTCTCAGGTCAAAGGTTATCTCCAGGTTCCTCCAGAAGTTGTCTGCAAAGCTTGGGTACATATCCAGGACCTCAAGAAGGTCATCCCTAAGGATGCGGTGCAGTTCACAGTAGGTGATGGTGTGTAGGTCTGAACTTGATTTCCCTGGCTCATCATAAAGGTGGATATGCTCACCAAAGATGTCATTCTTCTCTGTAAGAGGACAAAGATTTATTTGATTTGAGAAGGTCATTTTTGAGAGGAGTAAAATAATGTATGGTTACATAGCTTTACCTAATATGGCCACCACTACATCATCTCTGGTGACCTGGATGGAACCATGTGAGATGAAAAAGAGAGAGTCGAGGATGTCTCCATAGTGAATCAGAGTATCTCCGGGAGGTGCATGGACTGTCTTGAATCTCACAGATAAGACACGGAGACATGCTTGGCTGCCTCCTCGGAAAGCCTTGCAGTTCTGTAGCAGAGAGCGGTGCAAGTGCAAACAGATGTCTGCCTGCAGAGACTCTGGAAATCCCTTTAACACCTGAACAAAGAAATACGGTCAGAAGATACGTAACAATAAGAGAGATAAAGAACATCAAAGGAGCATTACCATTTTGTTTACTTACAGCAATCATGTCTATTCCATTTGTGTATGTCCATGCATGCTGGAAATACTCCTCTAGTCGTTGGCGCAGACTACCTGGAATCTGATGGAAGCGGATAAACTCTTTGACTCTCAGCATCTGGGTGTGGTACCGGGTTGTACCAGTGTACAGCCGCTGGATTATGGCAGATACATTGCCAAATATGCTGGCGTACATGAGAGCTGATACAGAAGAGAAAGAGGACAAGAAGACAAACAGGATTGGGTCATTTCAGATGTAATAATAGTAAAGTTGTACCAGTACCCAACTAAAGACTTACATACAATGACCATGGGTTATTCAACTTACATCCAATGACCATGACACAGATGGAGAAGATCTTCTCTGAGTTCGTGTTTGGAGACACATTACCGAACCCCACACTCGTCAAACTGCTCAGGGTGAAGTACAGAGCTGTGACGTACTTGTCTTTGACTGAGGGACCAGAGCTGGAGTCGGTTTCATTGTACGCCTTTCCAAGTTGCTCAGCCAGGTTGTCCAGCCAACCAGTCTCAGTGTACGGCCTCTCCACAAAGCCAATGGCATACCATATGCACGCTAGCCAGTGGGCGATGAGTACAAAGGTGCACATGAGCAAGAAGAGGACAGCAGCACCATATTCAGAATATCGGTCAAGCTTTCTTGCCACACGGACCAATCGCAATAGCCGAGCTGTTTTCAGGAGGCTTGTTAAGGTTGCCATCTTTGGTATCCATGAACAAGAGGGAACATGTAAGACAGGGATGGGCAGATAAAAGGTCAAACAGCTTCAATAACTTTTGAAACTCAATAGGGAACAACTTTTAAAGTTTAGACACTTAAGGATAAAAACCTTTGAAGCTTTACAAAGAATCAGAATTCTTACCTCGTCCGAGCTTGATCTGAAAATGAGAAGGTCAAACGGGATTGCTGCAAACAAATCAATAGGGAACCAGCCTTTGATGTAATGCTTTGCTATCTGGCTCGGCTGTGTGACTACCTCGTCATTTTGGTCCACATAGGTCGTCCGAAGGTTTATGATTATATCCACAATAAACAGCACGTCTACCATAAGATCTGCCACATTTAGAGGGTTACATGTGAAGCCACAACTCCTTTGGCGTAAATCCCCATGTTCATCCAACAGGAAGGCAGCTGAGTAAGGAGTAATAACAGCTGTGTAGAGGACCAGAAGGAGAATAATCCAGTCCCAAAATGCCTTAAAGGGGCTGTAGTGAAGCACGATCCAACATGTTGTTTCTGGTACCTGGAGTTTGTATTCAGGCAGCACATCAGACTCCAAAGAGAGAACCTAAGCATATAAAGAATTCATCAGTATGCTTCTTTACCTATTTCACAAGGAAATCAAAATATTTAACGAGTGCTGTTTTAATTGATTTTGAGGAATATACTTCTTCTCCCAGAAGGTGAATCCATCATGTACCCAAATCCGTTCTTTCTTTGATGAAAAGAACACCTAATCTTTTGCATGCAAAGGAAAACAGTAAACCTAGATTTCTACAAAACAAATATTAGTGTTTCTATTAAATCTCTCTCATAAACTAACCAACAGACCTTGTTAGAGCATGTACTGTTTTGACCAGGTTCTCCTTGGAGGCTGCGTGCTTTAGTTTTGCAACCTTGTAGGTCCAACAAATCCTTGACCATCCTGTCATTAGTGTCTTTCAGCAGACACAAGACTTGCAGAAAAGTTTATCAACAGTCTAAGAACTGACTGAACGCAGGATGTTGGTTTGCTGGAAGGCAATGACGATGAGTTGGTCATGTGCTTTCACTGTCATTGAGTTCTGCCTATACCCTCAATATCATATTATTTAATCTCACCAACTTTGCAAATAACTCTATGAAAAAGACAGATAAATTAGATTATTGACAGTCAGAGAGACAGGGATCACCGGGTACCCCCATGCAAGTTCACATGCCGCTTCCATTTGTTTTGAATCCATCTCACATGATCCCACAGAGCAGTGATGCAGGTCACTGAGCTTTAGGGGTCCAGCAGTGTTAACAGTAGGTGTTAATTTAACTGTGGCTCAGTTTTAGGTTCTACTTCACACCCAATGATGAATACAACCAGTCACCTGATCACCAACTGATTTTTCCACTAAAAGGTTAATTAACAGAAGTCTTCCAGCGTGGAAACTTTCTAGAGCCCATCTTGTTCTCAGTATTTAAAAACATGATTACTTTCACATCCAGTGATGGACTGAACCAGGTCAGCAGTGAATGTGATCATTAATGGCAATACATTTCAGTCATTTGGATCTCATAAATGGGACCTGCAGATCCCATGTGAGGTTCTCAGCTGCCATACCTGTGTGACCTTCTCTGTGACATTGGGCGAGCGCTCCCCCACCTTGAAGGAGCCGCGGAACTCCATTCGAGGAGTCGGAGACGAACGGCATTCGGGGCTCCTGATGGCCGGTCCCCCACCCTTCATGAGGTCTGAGTCAGACATTGAGCTTTGCTGTCCTGTATATGATTAGAGAAACACTTCTTTATATTTAGAATAAAGAGATCACATCCAAGCTGGTTTCAAAAATATTTTTTGATCATTTTCTATAAAGAATTTTGACTTTTTCATAATATTACAATAGTTAGTGTATTAAGATTACTATTATTGTAAGCCTGATGTAATTTACTTTATTGTGCTTTTGTTTATATAAAGACACTTATTGAAAACTTCTTGATACACCTCTGTTTCCTAATACAAACTCCTCAGTACTCTGATTTCCCAGAATGCAAGTCTAGCTGTGCCCCTCCCAAAATACTATGCCCCCACATAGTGCAAGGAGTCAATACTTTAATCCCTGCATGGCAAAGGCAGGATTTACATAGCTGAACAATCTTTCAATAGTCGATCAAATCTTCAGTCAAACATCACTAAAAGTGAACAGGACATACCTGATTTGAAACTTCAAAGTAAGATGTTCCTTTACCATATATATGCATCCAAAATATCCATAATTTCAAACACTTTTTGGACAAGTGTCTTCAAAAACATTCAGTCTCCTCTTTCATATTTGAGTAAAACAAAAGTACTCGGTGTTTCTGTTGTGGCTGCAGATGTCAGTATTGAAGCCTCTCTCTGGCACGCAGCGGAGGACTGTCCTGCTGCTCGCATGCGACTGTGCAACTTTCCCCGACACTGGAAACCGATCAATGCCACGCTATAGCTGAGAAGAACCGACCGGAAAATCGATGACGAGCATTGATAACAGAACAAATGGGCTCAGAGCCATTACACTAGATCTCCCTGTTGACATCAAATTATCATTTCAGCTTTCTAATTTGGTTTAAATTAAAATTAGATTAGATTTTGAGTATAGTTCAGGCTGCACAATGTCAAGTTGAAAAATTCAAAACAAAGTTGGGAATGGTGTCCACTCCATATGTTCCATGCAAACTGCTGAAGTGCAAGTTTATTGATTAAAATGTTGACACTACAGTTAATACAAGGGAGTAATGACCCATTATGACATTGTCCTTCAGCTGTAACCTTTAACATCTGTATTTCTTTTATTTGGTTCTTAAAAACGTTATATCATATTTTCCTCTTTTAAAACATTTTTGATGACGACAAAGGAAAATATTTAACAGTAGACAAGCGACGTATCACGACTATACTTTACATGCCCTAACTGAAAAACTGCCAAATGTTTTCAGAGGTCAACCTAATCGATGACCCGATGGCCCAGGGCCAAGAAAAAAGTACATTAGGAAAGTTCATTGGTCAGATGAGGGTCTGTTTTGGCCAGTGATGGGGTTTCTGTCCTTTGAGGTCCCTTATGATGCAAACAGATGAATTGAACCTCATTAATGAGGTTTTTACTCAGCATATTCAAAATGTGAAAATGAAAGTACACCTTCTTTCACAACAAAATTAAAAACATGTCATCTGGTCCTGACCAGACATCCCCAGATACAATAGCTTGCAGAACCAACTTTAGCAGAAATTCTAGCTATTCATTTTCTTTTTTTGACTTTATCAGTCTCTCACATCATTCTTGAGAATTTTTTCTCCAGCTCTTCTTTACAACATTGCTTCAGTTCATTGAGTTTTGCAAGTATTTGTTTTGCACAGCTCTCTTAAAGTTCCTCCACAACATTTCACTCAGACTGAGGTCTGGGCTTTGACCATTGCAGCACCTTCATTCTTTTATTTTTCAGCCATTCTGTTGTTGATTTGCTGATGTGCTTTGGATCATTGACCTGCTTTAGCTGTCAAGTAGATAGCCTTACATTTGACTGTAGAATTCTTTGGTATACAGAGGTGTTCATGGTCAACTCAGTGACTTGTAGCCACAAAACAAGCCCAAATCACCACCTCTCCACCACCGTGTTTAACAGTTGGCATGAGGTGTTTGTGCTGTGTTTGGTTTTCCCCACATGTTCCACTTTGGTCTTGTACAAAAGCAACAAAAAACTAACAAATGATGTAATATCAATATTTGTTGTTCATCTGAGGTTATTTTAGTACCTGCTAAGGAAATAATGCGTTTTTACATCCTCATACGTTAACTCTTAAAAAAAAATAAACATACTCTTTCAATTCTGTATCATACGGCTGAACGCTCTTTATCTAACTGCCTGTTTTGAACACTTTAAAGGAAAGAGACGCTACCATCACCAGCCCTGCTGGTTCGTTTAACACAGCCTTTGTTTTTCGCAGTGATACCTAGAGCTGAGCTGAGTCTAAATATATTTTAAGTCTTTAGTTACTAGTTATTTTGCAGATTTGGTTGTGATCTGTCCTAAATGCAGCTGCGTGCCTTTTAATATTTCCAGAAAGAGATCTCATATCCCCTAACTTTAATATATCTTCACTGACTCCCTGTTGACTCTCGAGTCAGTTTTAAAATTTAAATGGCAATGCACCCCGACACATGTTAAAACTTTTACTGACCCACTCTTTCAACCCTTAGGACTTTGGAACAGACTGCTGGTGGTGTCTCATTTTAAAATGAGTGGAAACCAGGCCTTTGGGGTGGGGTGGCGTGAGTTGCACTTATCTCTTTGTTTTACTGATTCATAAGAGGCTTTTAAAAAAGGCTAGACATTCCTACTCAGACAGGCATTTGAGTAATTATATGTAAGACTTTGTGTTGTTCATGTATCTGATATACTGTATTTAATTTTTTTCATTTGTTGCCAGGCACTTTCTGACTTTGTCCTTGAAAGGTGCTTTACAAACACATTTTTCTTAATGACGAGGTATTATGGATGAAGCAGGGACTATAGGAAGCCAATCAATTAGATTTTTTTTGTGGGCCAGTTAAAGTGTGACCTTCTGACCTGGAGGCCCAGAGGATAAAAACATGTTATGTCCTGTTGTTTGCATTTTTTCACTTTTTTCAGCATGTCTATGGTGCATGTTTCTACTGTGACTATTATAGAAAACAGATTTTAGACAAAAGCATTACTCAAAGCTGTCTCACATGTCTGGATGAGGGCTGAAGTAGGGCTGGGCTATATCATACCGTTTACGGTAATACCGGTGTAATGTTGGGCAATGATAGGAAAATGACATATCGCGATAGAATATGGGTAAAACGCGCATGCGCAGTGCCTTTGTTTACATACGCACATGGCGGGGACGCAGAATGAGAAGAGCGAAAGTGGATCGTTAAATGAAACGGATGAACCAGAATTGGTTTGTAAAAATGCTGCAACTTCAGTGGTGTGGAACTGGTTTGGCTTTCTTCCGTCAGATACACAACAAAGCACTTTTTTTGGTAGAGCATGCTAGCGGGCCATCGTTATTACTGTTTTTTGGAAAATACGGCACACTTAAAATCAATCCTTTGATTTTCCTGAAAATCGACAGTGCCCCTTATAATCCCGTGTGCCTTATGTATGAATTCTGTTTGTGTTTACTGACCTCGAAACGATTTTATGTGGTACACGGCACCACAAACACTTGTTCCTTCTATGAGTTCAAAGGTTAACTTTGAGGTCATGTTCAATCAAAAAGGACTCATTAAAACACCTCTTTTAATAATTTTTACAAACCTACATGATGAATTCTTTCGTCAGTATGGAGATGCAGTTCACTTCCTACAGCACAGTGTATTTCAGGATGGCTTCCCCCCATACAGACCACATCCATAAGGCTAATACAGTCACACTTTCAGACTCTCAATTTTAATTTCAAGACTCTGTTCTTACTGATAACATGCAGTATCGGCACCCATGAGGTGTCAGCTGGCAAATCCTTTGTCTCCAATATTCCACAGTTGGTGTCCACCTAGTGTCCAGAGACTGTCCTCAGCTGTGAGCCTGGATGTTGTCCCACACTCTGACTACATCTGGACAGTCATTGAGGCCTTCTATTAGAATTGAAGCAGCATCGAGGTGATCCTCATCCAGGGGTGCGTGTGTGCGGGGAACAAACTCCAGCCCAGCGGATAAAACCTCCATTCCTAGCTCCTTTAACGAGGCCCTCACCTTATTCAGGTCAGCCACATCACAGAGAAACTAAAGACAAAGAGGTAGATCAAGCTGTTAAATTAAATTAATTAAATTAAATTAAATTGTACCTATTATTTTAATATTGTAATTATTAGTTTTTTTTAGATTTCTAGATTTCAGAAACCTTGAGTATTTATTTTTTCATTTTGTATTGAATGCACAAACTGAACTGTATTTAACCTGAGGACAGAGCTGAAGGTTGTGTGTTCTACTGTACTGTATGGAAAACTGAAAAAACATCTGTTTGTCGGTATCTCGAAGAATTAAATCATTCCAATCAGTTATTTAAAGGCGCATATCAAAACTTAAATTATTTTCCTGGAGGTTGATGTCCGACCTGCAGCAGGGGCTTCTCCTCCTCATCCTCTGTCTCTTGGATGTCTTCGGCTCCAGCCTCGATGGCCAGCTCCAGTGCTCTCTCCGTGGTGATGTTCTGACCTGGCACGACCACCACTCCCCTCCTCTGGAAGTTATGCCGGGCTCCGTCTGACAGCATCCCCCTGAGGATGGAAGCAGAATTACAATTTTTCACTTCTAAGGTTATTATTTTTATTCCGAAGGCTTACAAATAGATACGTTTACTTCTTCAATAAAATAATAAAAACAATAAGAACATGTTAGTAGTAAACAAGCAAGCTTAAATACATCTCCCTGCTGTTTTTCATCACTTATACCAGCAATACAATCTTTAATAAAGACATACATTACAACATACTATTAAGCTTTCATTACTGCTGTTTCTTGCAACTAGAGGGACATCTACTGGCTACTTTACAACAAGTCTTTTGTATAGTGTGTGTAGAAACCTGAAATTTGCTATAACAATCTGATATTCTCTGTCCATGTTCTTTGTTTTTTTTTTTTTCTAATCTTTAAAAATTAAAACACTGCTCCTCTGGCATGTTTTGAATATTTTATCAAGGTATTCTCAGGTAATCTCTTAAGATTTGTTAACACTGATTTTGCATACAGCTGGGATTTGTTTTGTGTGGGAGAAAATTGATGCATCTGTTAACCTTAAGTACATGTCGAGCAGGTTAACACTAAAACCATCGGCGATGGTGTGAAAACACTCGTAAACCTGACACAGTTACAGAAAGATGAGACTACAGGAAGCCGGGCCTGACCCATTCTTGTTAAGCAGGCGTTTGATTTCCTGGTGGGTGCGTGAGTTGTTGTCGGTTAGGACTTCGACAAGCAGCAGACACCCGCCGGGTCCCCGAGCCTCAAACATGTGCTGAGATGCTGGTTTGGCCTTTTCCTGCAGAGACAGGACACAAGACGAGAAGATGACTGCAGCACAGTATCACAAAAAATAACACATACATTTATGTTCTTAAGTATTTGGACAATTTTTTGATATTTTTGACTTTGTACACCACCACATTAGATTTTCACTGACTCTTGTATTTACAGCAGGCTTTAAGATTTCTGTGCTGGGCAAACTGCGAATTAATAGTACAACACATTTAAAACAACTGTTACTGGAATCAAACTAAAAACCAGGGAAAACAGGTGAGTTCTGAGTAAGAACTCAAAGGTCTCTAATGATATTCTGGGGTAGGTGGTTCCACAGGACAGAGCCTAAAACTGAAAATGCCAGATGCCCTTTATTTTTTAGCCCTGTGATAGGAGCATCCAGAATCATCTGATTAGAAGACCTTAGTGCTGTAATGGAGTGTGGATGGTTAAAAGCTTAGATAAATAAGGGGGCAGGACAATTCAAACAATTAAAAACAAGCAATAGATGCTTAAAAATTAAATCTAAAGTGGATAAAACGGGGACCGTGTGCTCTCCATTGACTTGTTTTTAACTGTGTCACATTTTACTGATATATTTATAGATTTTTAATGACCCTCACCTAAGACTGCTACCCAGCTAAACAATGCATAAAAACTATTGGATGCAGGTAACCTGCAAACATGCTCTGTGCTCACACTGGGGAGGATCTGTTTGAAGTGGCACCACAGATGTTTTCTGTATCTCTGTGCCAGTAAGGTTATCAACCTACCGCACTCTTGATTGCAGCATCTATGGATGCTTTGGGCATGTTCTTGCTCCTGCACTGCTCCAGTATGTGGGCCAAATTTAGATTCAGCTCTGGGTTAGATCCACCTTCTGAGGATGATAACCAGAAGTGAAATTTTATCCAATCAGAAACCGTAAAGCAGTGAAGCTCCAATTAAACAAAACAAAAACCCTTCTCACGTACCTTTGACAGCTATTCTTATCATCATACCAAACTTCATAAACATTCTCCCCCTCGCCTCATCTTTTGGTCCCTTGACGTGCTTCACCTTTGACCACTTGTTATGTCCGGCACACAAAGCGGGGCACAGCTGCAGTGTCCGGGCAGGAGGAGTCCTCCACCCTGAGGACACCACACATGAAGACGGCGGGAGAACTGGCTCCAGAGACGGGAACCTGCTGGAAGCCGCGGACACAGGGGGGCGGAGAGCCCTCAACAGCAGCAGCACCGGAGCCGCCATGCCCTTCACACACACACAGACACACAACTACGATGAATGCTCCTGCTGCACATGTGGAGCAAAGACTACGTTTAATGAGTGAACTGAAAGTCTCCGTCTGAGGGAGAGAGCTTCAAACTGTGCTGTAACCACAGTAAATAATAAAAACTGTCTGAAGTTTTCCAACTTACGAGCTGACAAGTCAGGAGAGCGCGCAGCTGCTTCTGCCCTTGTTGTCAGACCGGTACTTCCGGGTTGAGATGACGTCGGAATCGGACCTGTCAAAATAAAGGCTGTATAAAATGTATTTTAAATCATGACATTTGTGATACAGTAAATTCGTAATAGTGTGCATTACTATACATATATTTTTAAATAACTGACCACAGAAGTTACGGAAATGTGAATAGACCATTTAATGAATTAATAACTACATTCCCACTTACCAATTTTGTCTTTAGTAGTTGAAAATGAATTGAATTGAAAATGAATTAAAAAAAAGATTTTTATTTATTAAGCGCCAAATGACAACAACAGTCGTCTCAAGGCGCTTTATGTTTTAAGGTAAAGGTCCTACAATAATACAAAGAAAACCTGAACAATCAACAATAGTCAGGAAAACAAAAAGAAAGGATTACAAAACACACACAACAAACACAGGAAATATTCATTTCCATTCAGTTTTATTTATATAATCCCAATCACAAATGTTGTCTCAAAGTACTTTATATTGTGGAGTTAAGATCCTAGAATAACATGACGCACTTTAAGCAAGAAGTTGGCAACAGGAAGAAACCTCTGGTAGAACTAGGCTCAGGGAGGAGCAGGCACCTGCAGCGACTGGTTTGGGATGAGAATAAATAAGAAATAAAAATAAGAAATAAACTGAACAAACTTCATCATTCACTAGTTCAGACAACTGGAAAATGTGGGCGAGCTTCTCATCACATAAACAACTCAAGTGCAGCACATATGATAAAGTCTGACATCACAAAGTGAACATCTGACATCATCATCCTATTTATTTATTTATCTGTTGCTTTATTGCTTTTTAAATGCATGGGACCAGGACAACATACAATAGAGTAAAACCATGGCAATCTCTGTCTCTGGTTTTTCTGATTGTGGCTGAGGACCACTGAGTACAGCAGGCTATCACCATGCATGCAAATATAAGTTCTTCAAAAATGCCTGTCAAAACAATGTTTGTCATATAATTTGTGCATTTGTCATTCATGCATATCAGAATATATATTATGTAATATATATTA
Organism: Neolamprologus brichardi; assembly: GCF_056152115.1. NCBI lineage: Eukaryota > Metazoa > Chordata > Actinopteri > Cichliformes > Cichlidae > Neolamprologus > Neolamprologus brichardi. The sequence continues at coordinate 12,827,564 of NC_142111.1, forward strand.
CTTTAACTGGTGTGGTAAGTAGTTCTATGAGTCTGGTTTGTATCACTGCTCTCTAAAGTCTCCCAGTGCGGGATACTCATGCTGTAAACCAAGTATTAAATTATGTTACTAGTAAAAACTAAGAGTCCTATTAGTGGGAATAGAAAAGGTTAAGGCAGACAAACAAGCCAAATGTGAAGCACAGAGAGATAATGACAGCAGAGGAGAGCAAAGAGTTAAGTGAATGGAAGCCACAGCATATCAAGGCCAACCCATCTCATCCCAACAGTCCTAAGAGCCGTGAAGGAGGAGGTTTCCTCCTCAGTGCTCCTCTCTTCCCCAAAGAGAGATCATCCAACCACAGACAGCCCCTCAAAACTCATTAGTAATGTCAGCTGAGCTTCATGCAGAAAACTCTGGACCTCAAGAGACTCCAAAACACAGTTTCTGTTGACTAATAAAGGAGCACAGATGGGACACAAGAGAAGAACATTAACTTTAGGACAAGTTCCTTCAGCACAACCTGAAGAGGATAAAATGATCTGAGAGTGAAAGGTGTGCTGTTCTGTTTCAGCTGGAGAGACGTCATGTTGTCTGCACAAGGAATTATTGTTTTTTACTTTTTCCACGGTGTAATAACAGCCTCAGCGCTGGTAAGTTGACTACATTCATAATATTTAAATTATTTAATTATTGAACAGTTATTCACTGATGGGGTTTGTTAGGGGAAAATATTTTACTCCTGGTTTGCTGCTATTTCTCTGCTGCTTTACTGTTAACATAAATGAGGTCAAATAAGTGCAATTTAAACCCGGATATTGAATTTTCTTGATGATTTCTACTAATGTAAGCTTTTTCAAAGCAGACTTTACTTAAAAGGGCTAATAATGATCTTAAACGGATTGTAGCAGTAGATAAATTCTTAGTCTCACTTGTGTCTTGTGTCCTAAATTTAAACTTTTCACACAGCAGCAGCATATCTTACACTTTATTATGACCCTGAGTCAGACATGACACATCCACACTGCTGCAGTTTGGGCCAAAGATAGAAAATTTCATGTATCTGTGACCCGCTTTGATGCTTTGAATTAGATTTATCTAATGCTTCAGGAAACATGCCAGACATTCAGCAGCAAGACTGAGATGGCAGTGTCTTCTTAGTTAACTGATGAGGTGATAAGGAATAAGTTTTCCAGCAGTCCTGCTGAGGAAAATAAAAAGTATCCTAACCCACCTCCATTCCTCTATTTTGAGTGAATCTCGCATCAAACCATGAGACAACTGAGACAAATTATAGAAAAGCTCATAAGAAATTTCATTGAGTAGAAAAATGCTTCTTTTCATATAAAAAGTGGATATATTAATATAGTTCTTCTCGAGGCTGAGAAAAAAAACTTTACATCACAGCAGCACAAGAACCACCCCTCTCCTTTATCAGAAGTCACCTGTGGTCTGCTTTACCTCACAAACCATAATCAGCTTTGACCCTTTTAACCTTTCGCTGACTGAAGCATGCTAACAGTGACCGTAAGTGCCCTTCTTCATCTCTGGATCCCCCCCGTGTCTATCCTGAGTGTTGATCTCGGACAGGATAACAGGATCATGGAGGTGGGAGGCTAAGGCTGAAAAACTGTTTGTGTCGGGAGAAAAACAAAAAAACTCCCCTTCTGTATTAAGAGGCCCAGATAACTTCTCTGTGAGATCCAATCCACTCAACAGTGAAGGGTTTGAACTACACAGGATGCCTGGATATGCTAAACCAGGGGTCTCAAACCTACAGCTCCCAGAGCCACACGTGGCTCTTTTATCAGTCTCCAGTGGCTCCCTGTGAATATGAATATTTAAACATATAATGTGTATTTTAAACATTTTAATTATTTATTTATCAAGTTTCTTCCCATTCCCAGTTTTAAAAATGTGTTGCTTATAAGATTAACACATTTTAAAAGCCCCCTATAGTCTGTGTTGCCACCTGGTGCCTTAGCTTCTTAATGTTGCTGTTTCTTAATTTCATTTATGTGGTTCAGAACCAAGCACTGATGAAGACACATAAGCAGCTAGTCTTGAGTTCTCCAATGCAAAAAATGAAACATAATCTTGAAAATAGAGCGATTCACAGCGTGTCAGTGCTACCGGCTCACCTGTGCACTCGATCAGGAGCAAAAAGGCAAGAAATGAAAGTGCAGTGAAATTGTGGAAAGATATTTCTAGAAGAAGCCGGATGTTGTTGCGTTTACAGGTCTGAGGGTTGATTGACTTGTGTAGCTGAACCTTTGAAATTCATTTGCACAACTACAGCTATTACCAACAATGGTATTCATAACTTTATAGTCGGTGTTTCAAAGTTGGTCCTTACATGATATGATAGACCATTTTTCCTCCACTTTACATTGTTCTGCTTAGTCATTATGTAGCAAAAGTAACATCTAATAAAGTTTTATAAATCTATTTTTCTTTTTTTCAGATCTATCATTTCCTAAAATCACTGAAATAAAATAAAAAAACAAGTTAAAGTACCAAATCCTCAGAGTGACACGTTGTTAAAGATTTTAATTATTTACCATTAGTATTACTTCTGTTTACCAATTATTATCTATTAGCAATGTTGATAACAGGATTTCTCACCTTTATTATAAAGCAGACATATGTTTTGCATCTTTATACACTCAAAAAATATTTATGCCCAAAATGGTAACTTTAAGTAATTAATCTTGTTACATAAGCACAATGTTTAAATGATTATTTATCTGAATAAATAAACCTCTGATTTTCTATATTTACTCAAAGGGTTGCTTGACAGTAAACATTAATCAAACCTCTACAGCGAATGATCGCTGCTCAGCGTCCAGCGTTACTAGAAACAAACATTTAGCCAGCTGCAGTTTATTTCACTGTAATGTTGTATTCATTTACCTACATGGTAATTTATAAATCAACTAAATCATTTTCTTTAGCATGTGAGAATCAGTACTCACCTCTTTTATTCAAGCCAAAGTCCACTGAATGACAGTAGAAATTACTTGTATGGTGTTTTTGTTTTTTGTTTTTTAATTTCTATACTAGATTTCTTTTCTTATTTCTTTTGTTTTTCAATGTTTTATTTTATTATTTTGTACTTCTTGCTGACCCCTGTGCTGCTGTAACTATGGGATTAATACAGTCTGTCCGTCTATATGACTTCCAGGCCATTTGATTCACTACAAGGCCCTTAAAGCATCAATTTAAAAAACTGAATTTTAAGGGAGAAAAAAGGACTTTTCGTAAATTTGAAGAGGTGGCAGTTTGCTTTGTTTGTTTCTCTTCCTTTGCAAATCTTCCGTCTGCTCCCCTCTGCCAAACCGTTCTCATGCTCTGCTAGTTTTGATGCTCAGTCGTGAAATGCACCCGGGAACACAAAGCTGCTTGTGCTGACCGGCTCACACCAGCATGGCCCCCGAGGATGAGATCCCTGTGTGGCCAGCGGCAGCCCAGCTGCTGTGATTAAAGGGCCTGGCGGGCCATCATCACATACCGCACTCTCACACAACTATTTCACAACACCTGGAGGCAGCACATCAGATCTTTGGGAGAGGTTGTGGTTGATGAATCACTTCAGAGGGAGTTTCATGAGGATCATCTCAAAACGATGCATAGATGGCTTATATGGCCCTTCAGTATAAATAAATGACATGATTTATGCTGATCATTATGTATTAATCTTGTTTTCTATTGTTTACCATTGAAATGACGTATATGCAATAATGTATCTATACGTAGTATTACTGACAACTTGGTGGGCGTGTCTTCATAATTCATCTGATGCTTTTTTGTTCCTTTTTTTTACAGATTGACTCTGATGATGTCATCACACGGGATGAGCAGATCTACCTTCTGATTGGTGCTCATGCCAGATGTGAAAGGAGCATCAAGGCACAAATGCCCCTCATTAAAGGTTTGGGGACTTCTTTTTAAACACTATACAGAGTGCCTCTTTATGGAACTGCTTTCCCCCCGGTTTTGAATACTTTCTATGACTTTGTGAGCCTACAGTTAGATATAAAAAGCAGTCAACACTGGAAGTATAATAAGAGCCTTTTGTTAACAGGCGGTCAGTGAGTGCACGTCCAAACACACAATTAGATCAACTATTTATTGCATCACTTGTTTATTTAGGATCAGATGCAACACCCAGTCCAATATCCTGCTTTCCAATATCTCTTTTATTACACAGCGAGGCATTTTTAATTTGGAAATGCGATGGAGAAGCTGATGTTTGATAAGCTGATTCAATGCGGTATTATTAAATATTACAAATCGTGTTACATTTTGTATTGATTTACCAATCTTGAGGAAGCATTGGAAGCAAGTATGTTTATGCATCAGCTCATTTACAATTTTACCTCCAATATTGAAGGAAATCTATATATGGAGTGCTAAAATTGCCATAAAAAGACAATAATGGTCTTATATGATGTATTATTGCAGGTAAAACCAGCCAAATGTGATTTAAAGAAGTTTAAATTAGCTAAACTTTGTCTGGTAGCAGCATTAAAATCCTATTTAGTATTTCGGTAACTTAATGATGTAACATTATGGTCATGTAAAAAAGATTAATAGGCATATGGGTATACTTTTATGTTTATATGTATTTTTTCTGTTTATGTTTATTTCAAATGCACCAGTTATACTCCCCTTAACTGTGTATCACATATATACCCTTACAGTGGTATTAAATAGGGGTGAGGTGAAAAACCGGCACAGCATAGTATTGTAATCTGTTGTGTGGCAATACTGCAGAACTGTATTGAATTGTTTCACATAAAAGGGAGCTTTCCTTCCCACTGTCGCCAAGTGCTTGCTTGTAGAAGTCATGTGATTGTTGGGGTTTTCTCTGTTTGTTTGGGGGGGCTTTACCTTACAATATAAAACACCTTGAGGTGACTAACTTTGAGGAAATAATTCACAATTTAAAAAAAAAAGGTGATGAATTGGAATATAATATATTGCAGTATATTGCAAAAAGATACAAATTGCAATACACTCATGTTGTGGGTTGTTCTGTGATTTTCACCTCTGATATTAAAGGAGAGGTTTTAGATAATGAGGGCAGCTTATGTGTACGTTATCCTTGTGAGTCAAGGGGGGGCCTGTTTCAGATAAAACATGAACTGAAGTTTAGATCACTGAGGATTATTTTAAGTTTTGAATCATGCAAAGCTACTCAAGAGCAGTCTACGAATAAAAGTACAGCGTTAGGTGGCACAATGCCTGAACTATACACAGATCTATCAGCTTGCTAACACTTTTTTCACACCATTGTTGAAGATGGCGACTGCACCCCAGAGTGGGATGGGATCATCTGCTGGCCACAGAGCACAGCAGGTCAGCTGGTCGCAGTTCAGTGCCCGGAGTACATCTATGACTTCAACCACAGAGGTAGCAGAGCTCCAGAGATCCCAGCATCTGATCATCTACACAATATAAAAAGCATCCTTCAACCTCAATAACCAGGAAGCAGTAGTTTTGAGAAAAATGCAACTGAAAAGTATAAAATCAAAGATTTCCTTATTCAAAAAATGAATCATTATGTCCTGCCCTCCCATGGACAGGGCGAGCCTACCGTCAGTGTGATGTGTCAGGCAACTGGGAGCAGGTGGCAAGCATCAACCGCACTTGGGCAAACTACAGCGAGTGCACCAGATACCTGACCTTCAATCACAGAAGCCACGAGGAGGTGTGTGCATTTGATCCAGTGCTGGGTTGAATTAATCTGTTTGTGCGTGTTTATCTAACAGCAGAAAAGAGACAGAACTTCTTTAGAAGACAGTACAACAACGGCCATATTCTTTTCTCTTTTTTTTTTCTTTTTTTTTAGCTCTTTCAGTATTGCAACTTTATTACGCCCTGGTTACAAATGATCCTTTACAAGGTTTTATGTTACAATACATCGTATCTTTTTTACATCAACTTTTTGCTAGTATTTTTAGATTTGAAATTTTCTCTATAAGAGATAGCTACACTCCCCCTATGCTAGTCTTTGTGTCAAATCTCTATGTTTATAGCTTTGATGGTTCACTAAAGATTCTTGTGGTAATGTGTAAGTGTGCATTTGCATCTTTACATGACAGAATATGTGTAAGCCGGCCATATTCTTACAAAATACTCTAGGCCTGTCTTCAAAAGACCTTTTTCCTTCCAGTGTGCTAATTGTGCTGAAGATATAAAATTACCAATGTGTTCAAATCTGTTCAGTCACTTCTGTTTCCAGATATGAAAAGATGCTTTGCTGTGTTTCAGAAGGTGTTTGAGCGACTCCATCTCATGTACACCATCGGCTACTCCATTTCTCTCGCATCCCTGCTGGTGGCAGTCTTCATTCTCTGCTACTTCAAGTAAGAAGAAAACAGCTTAAGAGCTTTGATCCATAAACCTGTAACCGAACAGCATCTCCGGACTTCAGTCTGTTGCATCCAAAGACGCCTTCCTCTCTTTCAGGCGTCTCCACTGCACACGCAATTACATCCACGTTCACCTCTTCGCCTCCTTCATCTGTCGAGCGGTCAGCATCTTTGTGAAGGACGCTGTGCTTTACTCCATATCTGATGGCAGTGAAGCTGAGCCCAACTTTACAGGACAGAAGCCCCATATGGTAAATTGTAACGTCGCATTATTTCTTATCACCAGTTATTCCATTTTGTTCGTTTTTTAAATACTTCATTGTGATCAAGACTATCGGCTGTATGGCAGTCAGCACAGTAGCGGTAGTTCATAATGGCATGGCCTGTTTGCAAAGCTAAGCAAACCATATTTGCACATAAGCACTCAAAACACCTCATTCATATAAGAACTTTTTTTCTACACTTAAGTGCTTTCTATCTAACATTCATACTCCGATGGATGCATCAGAGAGCACCGTGGGCTTAGTATCTTGCCTAAGGATGCTGGGTCTCTGACAGAGTGTTTTGAGTTTGTTTTGGTCTTGGGATTCTTTCTTTTGGAACGAAGAGATTTTCATTAGTTTTCTGCATTAGTTACTTTTGAGTTCAGTTTTCCTAGTGCCTCTGAGTTTTTAGTATTTATACTTCCAGTTTCTTGTTTTTATCATGTGAATGCCTCTTTCGTGTTCAGTCTGTCCTAGTCTCATCTCTATGTTTTCTTACTCTTACTCTTTCTTTCCGGTTATGTCACCGTGTTCGTCTAGTCTCTCTGTGTTTTGTCTTCATGGCTGTCTACAGTTTTTGTCTTGTCTATTTAATATCTTTGTATTCCTGTCCCTGTGTGTTCTCCATTTGTCTCCCCAGCCTGTCATGTCTCCTTTTGAGTTTATCCCGAGTCCCAGTGTCAAGTTCGCATACCTTAGTCTGAGTCTCAGTGTGTGTGTGTGTGTGTGTGTGTGTGCGTGTTACTTCCTGTTTTATTTTGATAGTCCTCTGTCTCATATGTGTTATGTTGAGTTATGACTTCCTTGTCTTGTTAGTTATGATTCTGTTCCCATGCGTCTCCACATCCCTTAATCACACTCCTGTGTATTTTTTGTCTGCATCTTCTTCTGTTCTTCATCACGTTCTCCTTCACTTTATGTGTGATCTCAATCAGTCACTTTTATCAGTTTCTACTCTGCCTAGTCATTGTTTATCTTTTGTTTCCTCCACCTTAATAAAGTTGACATTTTGAGTTTAAATCCATCTGATCAGTCCTGCATCTGGGTCCACTCCCTGTTCGCCACACACTCATTACATGACAGTTACAGCACATTTCTCATTTCTTCATCCACAACAGGAATCTACCGCCCACACCTGCTGTAATGGACTGAGATCTGGTGATTTGTGCCAAATTCTGACCTTACCATCACCTGCCCTACTTTTGTAGCAGCAGAAACCGAGACTAATCAGACCACACAACGTTTCAGCCTCAGTTTCATGTTCTTAGCTGACAGAAGTGCGGTGATCTTTTCTGGTGCCGTAGCCCAAGGTTCAACACGTGCCTTAAGAGATGCTCTTCTGCATACTTTAGTTCCCAGAGAACTGACCCTCAGTAGAAATTCAGAGATGGTAGTGTGGGAAATTCCCAGTAGATCAGCAGTTTCTGAAAAACTCAAACAACCCTGTCCGGGACCAACGACCATGCCACATTCAGCTGCTCAATTTGAACTTCAGCAGGTCGCCTTGACCATGTCTACATAGTGCACTGAGTTCTCTCGTGAGATTGTCTGATTAGATTTTTGCATTAACAAGCAGGTGAACAGGTATTCCTAACAAAGTGATCAGTGAATGTATTATCACAAGTTTTACTCATATTTTCTGTTTTTGTCGTTAGGCTGGCTGTAAAGCAGCTGTTACTCTCTTCCTGTACTTCCTGGCAACAAATCATTACTGGATCCTGGTGGAGGGGTTGTACCTCCATAGTCTCATCTTCATGGCCTTCCTGTCTGACAAGAACTACCTGTGGGCCCTCACCATCACTGGCTGGGGTAAGTGACACTGGGGCAGGTGACACTTTGGACTAATGCCAGTTTTTCTAATAGTCCCATGTGCTCGTCATAGGTGTTCCAGCTGTGTTTGTGTCCATTTGGGTCAGCGCACGAGCTTCACTGGCAGACACTCAGTGAGTCATGTGATCCATTTATCTTATGTTTACGTTACACTCCAACAACAAATGCTCCCTGTAATAGATTCATTGCTTTTTCCAGATGCTGGGATCTCAGTGCTGGAAACTTGAAATGGATCTATCAAGTCCCCATTCTGGCTGCGATTGTTGTAAGAAAAGGGGATTTAAATCAGAAGAGCATTAAAGACTGATATTCTGAGTATATTATTTTAAATCTGGATTTCGGTTTCTTTCCCTGCAGGTGAATTTTCTCTTGTTCATTAACATCATTCGTGTACTGGCCTCTAAACTGTGGGAAACCAACACAGGCAAACTGGACCCCCGACAGCAGTACAGGTAAGCCTCCAAGGAAAATAGTGGATGTTTTTAATCTCTGGACTTTAAGCTGCCATCTGTTTGACAAGAAACATCAGTGAAATAAACTCTTTGTTCTGCAGGAAGCTTCTCAAGTCCACATTAGTCCTCATGCCTTTGTTTGGAGTTCACTACATGGTGTTCATGGCTCTTCCCTACACTGAGGTCACTGGGCTGCTGTGGCAGGTGCAGATGCATTACGAGATGTTCTTCAACTCTTCCCAGGTCAGGACACATTTATAAAAACAAGCACTGCATGCAATTATATGCTGTAAGCTCAACTGCAATGATAATGAAAGCTGATTCTTTTGAATAAAATCTCATATCTTTGCAGGGTTTTTTTGTGGCATTTATCTACTGTTTCTGCAATGGTGAGGTAATAAAGCTACAATACAGAATCGACTCATATTTATATATTTTTTTATCTGGTAAACAAAATAAAGGAACTAAAATTAAATAAATCTTGTTCCCAGGTGCAAGCTGAGGTAAAGAAGGCTTGGTTAAGACGTAGCCTGGTGCTAGACCTCAAGCAGAAAGCGAGGATCACCAGCAGCGGCGGAGGCAGCTGTTACTACGGCGGCATGATGTCACATACCACCACACACAGCGTGTGCCTGTCTGCTGCCAATCCCAGAGCTCTGTCCTTTGCTGGAGGTGTGGTTGGCTCAGGTGGAGCCTCTGGTTCTGGGGTCAGACCCCCACTGCCACGTCAAGTTTCCACGACTCCCCCCCACCATCATACCAACCTACGTATTTACACTTCGACTGACAGCGAGGCCTCAGGCCCCCAGCAGGAGCTGGGTGTGTGGAAACCAGAAGGTGCTGAGTCAGGAGGTTTTGCCAGAGAAGCCAAAGATCTAATCAGCTCCTTATCTCCCAAAGAGCTGGAGACCATCTTGTGATTGAGGCTACTTTGAAATATCACGGCAAGCTACATGTTTTCTCATTAAGAGTACTGCTTTATGTTTTGTTATGTGTGTTTAGATGAGGATTTTGAGAAATAGGGGATGCTCTTAATTTGGTGAAAGGGTGCTGAAAGACTTGAGTTACTATAGAAAAACAAATCTGGGGACTAAGGCTGGGAGGTTTTTAATGGCTCAGAGCCACATAGAAAAGAAATGCATGCATCCAATCCAATTCTGGCTTGTAATATGGCTAATCAGAGTTTGCTTGTTATATTTATAGTGGTAAGTGTCATGGTTGTGTGATAAAAATAATGATAATGATACAATACTGGTCTCGATTTCAGGGTTGCAACATCATAGTATGACATAAGCTGTCATGGTACAGTCGAGCATCCTTTCATAGGCTACCATTAGTAACTGGACCACAATTTAAGAACTCTAAATCTAAATTCTCATGTCATAAAGACAGATGTTTTTGTATGTGGATGTGTTGTGGAGTTTTCAAGCTGATGTGAACGGAGAAATCCTAAGCTAAAGAATTCAGTGAAGTCAAAGGACAGACCTGGATGTATAAATAGGGAGAATTTTTTCTCCCTCTTCTCGTCTTTCCTGTGTTGCATTTTTCACACTGACCTCCTTGTTCAAACTGCACTTCCTACAGCCCTTCCCCGCCTAAATGTACACCTTCACATATCAGCCACACATTAATGAGGGTGTGAACGCTTTTTACAATCCAAATGTCACAATGAGATTAGATTTAAAGGCACCTAGACAGCGTGTCTGGACTTATTTTCATGTTTGTTGCTGTCCAGGTTTGCAGACCTATTTATCAGTCTGACAGGACCCTGAAGGCTGATGCGTGAACCTCTCGCCCCATGCAGGCAAAACTCCAACTCCTTCTTTCGTGTAACCTCTGCCCTGATCGCCTTCACAACACTGTCCAGAATTTCACACACTCCCCTCAAGCTTTGACTCAGAGACAGAGGCACCTGAGCCGTTTGGAGACCTGGAGCAGGAGTGACAAACCTCTAGGCCACAATCCACTGGCATTCGCAGAGAAACAGACAGAAAAACATACCTGTACATATTTTAGATGCCCATTAAAAGAGAATCGTGTTCTGTGTTTATGATGTGTGAATTTAACACTTTTATTTTAAGAAATGTTTTGGGGAGTATTTTAAATAAACTGTACAGCAGTAATGGAAGTGACTTGTGCATTTTAATTATCTGGCAGTGGCAGTGAAACACAACTGGAAGCTAAGGAATACCTGCATAAAGAAAAAAATGACTAAACACAGAGAAAAACAAGAAATATTTAATTGAATTCAAGAAATAAATAATTGAAACATGGTCTAGTTCGTTGACATAATGCCAAATCACAAATGTTGCCTCAAGATGCTTTACATTGTAGGGTTAAGACCCCCTACAATGAGATAACTCCGTTTCACCAAGCATTTGGCAACAGAGGGAAGGAAAAGCTCCCTTTTAACAGGAAGAAACTTCCAGCACAAAAATGCTGAGGGAGAGGAAGCTATCTGCCATGAGCAATTGGGGGTGAGGGGAGGGAGAGAAGACAAAAGACAAGCTGTGGTTGAAATATCTGATATGATAATAAAGCGATTATGGAGGATACTAGAATAAAGTCTCTGCTGAAAAGCTGATTTTGGGACACTGAGGTGTTATCTTACAAGGATTTGTGTGTGTTCATTGTTTACTTTAATACCATCCAAACTCTATAACCACAAAGGTCGGGGGAGTGGATAGCATGAAAAGAACATCCGACTTATTTAAGACATAAGAAATGTGCTTATTGTTTACAGTGAAACATAGTCTGCCATAGCCTTCAAGTACATTATTTCCAATATTATAAAGCTCTATTGTGTCATAAATATATATAATCCCAATCCAAGTCAGTGGCATGTCCAAGATTTTTTATTCCTCAGCCATACAATTTTATAGATTTAGACTTTTTACTTCAGTAAATGTTATAAAGCCACATAGATTTATTCTGCACAAGTTGTATAATCAAAAATATATTCAGAGTAAGAGAAAATTTTCTCATGATGTAGAACGACATTTTTAGAATCATTATATACATGCTGGGTCATTCATTTAGGCTATGCTTATGATTTTATTCATAACTAATGAATTTTAAATGAACTTTACACACATTTTGTGTTGTCAGACATGTGGAGCAGACACAGATCTGTGTCTTAGTCCAGGACCAAAACCTCCCAACCCCCACCCACCAACCAACCTGTGGTTGCTACCAGCTGTCGTTTCATTCGAGCAGAAAAGGTTTGGGGCCAACGTGTCTGCACCACTGCTGTGCTGACACTAAATCAGCTGAAAACACGAGCCCTTTCCTCTAATAGCAAGAGCAGGGAAATGACGGGAGGATGTTGATTGGAAATTACGAGAGGAGGAAGTGAGCCAGCACGGTGACCGCAGTGGTGGTGATGATATCAGGTTTATTGTGCTACAAAGCTTTTACCAGGAACGAGAACGAGAAAAGAAAGAAATTTCAGTCTCAAATACATCCAAAACAATCTTTAAATAATGCAATATATAAAAGGTCCCAGCACATCTCTTATTCTATATCTATTTATAATAATATAGAAAATTATCATTTATTATTGATGCATAAGTTAAACATACAGAAAAAACGAAATAAACCTTCAACGTGTATAAAATGCATTATATGTTCATAATACAAATTGATAAATTTAATGATTGTATTACTTTCCATACACAGTCTTAACAAATAATTATAATAATATTAATAACAATAAAATGTGCATTTCAATCACTATAGCAAATGAAATTTCCAAAATTGAGATAGAGCATTTGCTATCTTAAAGAGATAAAATGATGAGGATTTTGAACAATACATATATTGCAAATATAAATATTAAGTATCTATTTTAGGGTTTTTTTGTAAAATATAAATTTGTAAGCACAAAACCAAACAAGCAAACAAATAAATAATCCCTGGTTTTTGTATATTATATTAAGCTCTCAAAGAAACTCTGCGTGTCACTGGAGCCGGTGACGTAATTCGGTCCGCACGACACGAAACGATCCGATGACGGCATGATGAAGTCAGAAAAGTGGGCGGAGACAGAAAGAGGGGGCTCGAGCAGACACAATTCAGTCCCGTGAGCAGGTCACAGAAGTAAACATAAAAACAAAGCCCACGCTCCGCGCGCTCTGGTGTGTCTAATGTGTCGAGCAGTTTCCTCCGTCGTCTCGCAAAGTGCCGCCGCTGTCTGTCAGTGGCTTTAACGCGGGCCGCCAGCATCTTCTCCGGCATCCACAAGTGAATGAGGAGGGCCGGTGGCCCACAGGGAGGGGTCGTTTGCTTCCAGGGCTGCCTCCTCCTGGATGGAGCAGGCAGCGATGGCCATGGGAGATGTCTCGAAAAAAGCATCGACTCGGAACCTCGCGGTAGAGAGGAAAAACCTCCTCACGGTCTGCAGGTGAGTGCATTATCCAACACGCCTTATGTTGTATATGGTAATGGACATTTTTAATGCCCTCAATGCTGCATTAAGTGCATCTAAGTGGTCATGTGGTTTGTAGCTGGTCTGTTTTACGGCAGCAAATTGGTGGAGATATTTCCATCCTTGCCATAGATAATAAATGTCCTTATTTTCACGTGCACATTTAGGTTAGCTTCTCCAGCCTGTGTACTGATCGTGTGCTTCCGTGACCTGCGACCTTGTATCACACATATATATTTAAATACAATCAGAGATCACACAGACAGTGGCCTCTCTGTGTGACTTTTATCTTTGTCAGTGCAATTTTTATCCCAGTGCTGATGGTGTGGTCGCTATGACGACACCCTTCCTGGAGCAAGGACTAGCTGGCACCCTAGGGACTTAAGGCAGGATGGCAGTATAAGATCTTTACATAAAGTCCTGCTTGGATTTTGTGATTTTGGATAGAGATTTGTTCTTCAGTAGGCTTAAACACACAATCACTGACCTGACGGTGCAGGCACATAATGATCTCTAACGATTATGGTTATGTAAAGGGACAGAGCATTTAGCCTGTAAGTCAGCAGGCATGCTTCCACTTCATCCAGCAGTAGTTGTGCTATCATTCAGCTCAGTCATGCATCAGCTTCAACGTACATAGACATCCACAACCCACAGCACATTTAATTTGTGACTTTAATTTGGATTTTCCCAATACATAAAATATTTTATATAATCTAAAAGGGGTCAGTTGCCAAGGTGGACATAGGAGTGTTAGCTCACTTCAGCTCCACTGCATATTGTAGCTTCTTATATGTAAATTGAGAGCATTAAAGTCAATAAAAAAAGGCTAAAAAAAAGTAAGCAGCACCTCTGTGAGCCAATGACAGGTGGATCTAGGTCAGGTCCCCGCCCTGCTGTTTGTAATACACAGGAAATGCAGGGATTGTGCTCGTTTTGAGGATAGTCAGCCATTTATTATCCAGTTGATGCAGCTGAATGAGGCATTGTTGCCTTTGGAACAATGGGGAGTGAAATCACTTGCCTCAGTGGCTTGTGATAAGATAAGCATTGTTTATAGATGTGAACGTGGCCAGTAAAACATAAAGATGGTGACTCTGCAAAACATGACCAGTATGTAGCCATAATATTTTCTCTCTGTTTACAGGAGATGGTTAATTTCCTTCTCACGGCTCACTGCATATCTTACCGTCACTGGACAAATAGCATTTGACAGGTGTTCTTGTAGAAAATATTCCTGCTGAATTATTTAGTGTCCAGGAAAACATTTAGTGGTCACTGCTGAAGAAATAATGGTGCTTAAAATAAACTGAAAATTCTTTGCCTGTGAGCTTTTATATCATTTGTGGGTGTATATTGCTGAAAATATACACCCACAAATGCACAGTGCTGGGAAAAATATTTCACTACTTCCTGATTTCTTTTTTTGCACATTTGCCACAGTTAGATGTTTCAGATCATTGAACAAATTTTAATATTAGACAAAGATAACTTAAAAAAATACAAAGTGAAATTCTGAATGATGATTTCCTTTTATTAAGGGAAAAAAATGCTGTCAATTTTCAGGACATAGCTTAGCCCTATGTGAAAGTGTAATTGTGAACCTGGTTAAATCATGCATTTACTGTGATTATCCACATTTTTTGGAAAGCTGAGTTCAGTTTCGCTCACCATTGCAAGGTCTGATTACTGCATGACATGGTGAATCAAGAAATAACCTAAATATAAACATAAACCTATCTGACAAATGGAAGCAGGCCAAAAGACCTCAAAAAGCAAAACATCTTGCCACAATCTAAAGAAACTCATGAACAGATCAGAAACAAAGTCAATGTCAGGTCACAAAAGAACCCAGAACAACAGCTAAAGAACTTCAGGGCTCACTTGCTCCAGTTTAGGTCAGAGTTTATGATTCAACAATAAAAGAGCGACAGAGCAAACATGGCATCCATGGGAGAGTTCAAGGAGAAAACCTTTCTGACCAAAACTAAGGCTCGTCTCACAAAACATCTTGTTGATCCCCAAGACTTTTGTGGAAACATTCTGTGAGATAAAAGTTTAACTTTTTGGAAGGTTTGGGTTCTGTTACATCTGCTGTGAAACTAACATAGCCTTTCATGAAAAGGGTAACAAGAGCCAAGCATGGTGGTGGTAGCGTGATGGTCTGGTATGAGGTGCCGTAAGGGACATTATTACTGAAACGCTCTCACACACACTACTGAAACGCTCTCACACACACTACTGAAACGCTCTCACACACACTACTGAAACGCTCTCACACACACAACTGAAATTTTAGCTCTCACACACACTACTGAAACGCTCTCACACACACTACTGAAACGCTCTCACACACACTACTGAAACGCTCTCACACACACAACTGAAATTTTAGCTCTCACACACACTACTGAAACGCTCTCACACACACTACTGAAATGCTCTCACACACACTACTGAAACGCTCTCACACACACAACTGAAATTTTAGCTCTCACACACACTACTGAAACGCTCTCACACACACTACTGAAACGCTCTCACACACACTACTGAAACGCTCTCACACACACTACTGAAATTTTAGCTCTCACACACACTACTGAAACGCTCTCACACACACTACTGAAATGCTCTCACACACACTACTGAAACGCTCTCACACACACTACTGAAATTTTAGCTCTCACACACACTACTGAAATTTTAGCTCTCACACACACTACTGAAATTTTAGCTCTCACACACACTACTGAAATTTTAGCTCTCACACACACTACTGAAACGCTCTCACACACACTACTGAAACGCTCTCACACACACAACTGAAATGCTCTCACACACACTACTGAAATTTTAGCTCTCACACACACTACTGAAACGCTCTCACACACACTACTGAAACGCTCTCACACACACTACTGAAATGCTCTCACACACACTACTGAAACGCTCTCACACACACTACTGAAATTTTAGCTCTCACACACACTACTGAAACGCTCTCACACACACTACTGAAACGCTCTCACACACACAACTGAAACGCTCTCACACACACTACTGAAACGCTCTCACACACACTACTGAAATTTTAGCTCTCACACACACTACTGAAATTTTAGCTCTCACACACACTACTGAAACGCTCTCACACACACTACTGAAATTTTAGCTCTCACACACACTACTGAAACGCTCTCACACACACTACTGAAATGCACTCACGCACTCCACTGAAACCAGAGGCATTTCCGCTGAACAGGAAGTTGTTTCCTGACAAGGAAACTGATGGAAAAAGTGGTATATTTCAAAACACTACAAGGATGTCTACTCAGCAACCTGCTAGTACAGCAGTTCACAACCTTTTTTGTGCAACAATATAAAAATAAAAAAAAATGATAAATACCATGAAAACCATGAATTTCAAACTCAAGCCTCAACTCTTGCGACCCGGTACCAAACGACTCACAGACCGGTACTGGTCCAGGACCTTGGGGTTGGGGACGGCTGTGCTTGTAGCCTAAGTGAAGCAGCCGCATTACTTAACAATATTTTAGCTTCCTTGAATCAAGGAATGGATTCAAGGTGCAACAGGGAATTTGGCAATTATGTCCTGTTTCCCCTAAGCTTTTTATATTGGCAACTCAGTTGTTAACACTATTAATCAAAAATTCTAACGACATACAAGGAATATCAATTTTTAATAAAGACTTCAAAATAAGTCAATTCACAGATGATACATCTATGTTTTTGAAAGATAAATACATGGTAGAGAAAACTAAAGCTTCTCGTTTATCTCTCAGTATCAAAAAATGTGAACTTCTCCCAATTCATACAAGCTCTGACTCCTCAATAGCTTTGGTTAGAGTTGAATCTAAAGTTAAATATATAGGGCTGATAATATCTAAAAAAACCCAATTAGCAGAAAAGACACCAATATTTCTAACTGTATCATCGAGATGAAGAAATCACTTAGCCACTGGTTAAGCAGAGACCTCGCTTTTTTTGGCAGAAACATCCTATCTAAAGCTGAAGGCATCTCCAAATTGATTTATCCTTGTCACTCTCTATATATCTCCTCTAAAAGCATTAATAAGGCTAACACAGTTATTTTCGAATTTTTGTGGACGAATAAAACCCATTACATATAAAGATATCAGCTTGTGAAGGAATACAATAAAGGTGGTATCAAAACTCCAGAATTAGAATTTATGGATAGCACCCTTAGGATTAAATGGTTAAAATCTTGTCTGTCACAGCCAGACTCTACTTAGCTCCACATCCTATGATCCTTGTTTAATAAAATAGTATACAGGATTAGACTTTATTTTGAAATGTGATTTTGCGGTAAATAAAATCCCCATAAAGATATCAAACTTTCCAAAACAGACTGTGCATTTTTGGGAAAATGAGATTTACCCACAACTTCTCCCCATAATTCAACCTTATGGAATAATAGGGTAATAACACTTAATCAAAAATCAATTTTCAAGAGTGACTGATTTGAACAAAAAGATTATATTCATAACAGATTTGTTGGATGATAACGGTGTAATTCTAAGTTACCCAGACTTTTCAGAAAAATATTGTCTAAACTGTTCTCAAAGAGAATATAACAAATTTTGTGAACTGGTCCCACTGCCTCTGCTTCATTTGATTAAAATTTTTATGATATACAATAATTTCTCATCAGTGCTCCCAAATGTATTGCTAGGGCAATGTCAGCTGTTTGATAAAAATGCAATAAGAAATTTGTTAGTAGTTTCTTCAAAGACAAAAATATTTCATAGTTACAACAGAATGGTTACATTGCATGGTTCTACTTTAGTTATTTCATATACACTGGATAAAGCATACTAAAAATTTATGAAATAGCCTATTCTACCTAAAGTTAAAGAAACACACTTTAAAAAAAATTAATCCTGTGGCAGAATTTCTAAAAAAAGAGATTTGGCTTTGAGGTGGATCAGTGTTCTTTTTGTACTGATGAAAATGAAACCCTAGAACATCTTTTTTTTTTCTATGCCCTATCACACAATGTATTTGGTGCAACTTAAAAAATTGGATTTCCCTAAATATTAATGATGTGCCACTATTTGAATTACATCATAATTTTTTTTATATGGATCATCTAGCATTGGGTGTCTCAGACATTATTAACATCATCATACGTTTGAGTAAATATCATATCCATTGTGTTAAATGGAGGAACGCTAAGCCTTCTCTCCCTGGTTTTATTGATGATTTTAAGATATTTTTTTCTTTGCTAAAAAAGACAAAAAGCACATATGCCAAAAAAAAAAAAATAACCAGGATAATGCCCGTCTCCTGCTATTCTAAATTTTGACTTATGCTGAGGCTAATATATTTTTAAGTAATACAGCTGTCTCACTAAGACTAAGCTGTCTAACTTATCGTTCCATGATTCGATTCAATTCGATTCGATTCAATTCAATTCAATTTGATTCTGGGAAATTTTGACAGTCAGCAATATTATAATTCAGATCAGTACATTTACATATTTTTGTATCTAAAAAAAGGAAGCTGACACACGCAAGACTTTATCAAAGGTGTAAGCGTCACAGCAGATACCTTTGTGTAAAAGTAGCTGAAGATAAAACACAGAAAAACATGAAGGTGATTTTTCCTGGCCTGGGATTTTATAAAAAATATTCTGCAGTACATCAAAAACGAAAGAAAACCATTAATCAACATATGAACGTTACCTCTCACGTTCCAGCGGTTTTATTAGAGACACGGCTAAGCGTTTTGCATTTTGCATAATTTTTAAATGTTTAAATTTGTTCAGTATTGAACGGCAGAAATAAGATTTTCTTTTAGGAAGTATGTAAAACGAAAAAAAAAACAGCGGCCGACAGCGCTGTAAACAACAGTAGACTTGTGCGTAACAAGCAAGCGAATAATGCAGAAAACAGATTTTTAGACGGGAAACTGTTCTTGAAGTACAGAGAGAGAGAGAAAGAGAGAGAGAGAGCTGTGCATGACGTGTGATTTTATCGTGGTGGAAGCAAAACATTAAACGTCAGAGGGAATTCATGACGATGTTTATGTGAAGCGCAGTTTGGATCTTCTTTTGCTGCTGGTTCAGTCAATATTGTTTGGAGAGAGATCAAACTAACAGCTTTAGAATCAGGCAAAAACGGCGTGAAAACAAAGCGCGGACCGCCGACAGATCAGAATCAGCCAGCTGTTGGCTTTCAGCCCTGACGGTGTCCTTGCCATCGGGTGAGAAAGGCGACATCCCATTGATTCTGATCCGCGGGTCCGCGCTGTGTGTTTACGTCTTTGTGCAGAATCCTTGTTCCTGCTCTCATTTACTGTTTTAGCTGTTTGGTGGTTGTTGAAATTTTGTGAGGTTTCACCAGAGATTCTGGCATTTCGGGCAAAATTAATTTATATTAAAAAATCGATTCAGGATTTTAATGAATCGATTTCACGTTATCCAAGCCAGAATCGATTTTAATTGATAAATCGATTATAAAAACCCACCCCTAACTAGCAGGTTGCTGAGTAGACATCTGTGTAGTGGTTTGTTTGAAATCTACCACTTTTTCCTTCAGTTTCTTTGTCAAGAATTAACTTCCTGTTCAACTGAAATGCCTTCCTGTTCAACTGAAATGCCTTCCTGTTTAACTGAAATGCCTTCCTGTTTAACTGAAATGCCTTCCTGTTCAACTGAAACGCCTTCCTGTTTAACTGAAATGCCTTCCTGTTCAACTGAAACGCCTTCCTGTTTAACTGAAATGCCTTCCTGTTCAACTGAAACGCCTTCCTGTTTAACTGAAATGCCTTCCTGTTCAACTGAAACGCCTTCCTGTTCAACTGAAATGCCTTCCTGTTCAACTGAAATGCCTTGGTTTTTCAGTTGTGTGTGTGAGAGCGTTTCAGTAGTGTGTGTGAGAGCGTTTCAGTAGTGTGTGTGAGAGCGTTTCAGTTGTGTGTGTGAGAGCTAAAATTTCAGTAGTGTGTGTGAGAGCGTTTCAGTTGTGTGTGTGAGAGCGTTTCAGTAGTGTGTGTGAGAGCGTTTCAGTAGTGTGTGTGAGAGCTAAAATTTCAGTAGTGTGTGTGAGAGCGTTTCAGTAGTGTGTGTGAGAGCGTTTCAGTTGTGTGTGTGAGAGCGTTTCAGCAGTGTGTGTGAGAGCGTTTCAGTAGTGTGTGTGAGAGCTAAAATTTCAGTAGTGTGTGTGAGAGCGTTTCAGTAGTGTGTGTGAGAGCGTTTCAGTAGTGTGTGTGAGAGCGTTTCAGTTGTGTGTGTGAGAGCTAAAATTTCAGTAGTGTGTGTGAGAGCGTTTCAGTAGTGTGTGAGAGAGCGTTTCAGTAGTGTGTGTGAGAGCGTTTCAGTAGTGTGTGTGAGAGCGTTTCAGTAGTGTGTGTGAGAGCGTTTCAGTAGTGTGTGTGAGAGCTAAAATTTCAGTAGTGTGTGTGAGAGCGTTTCAGTAGTGTGTGTGAGAGCGTTTCAGTAGTGTGTGTGAGAGCGTTTCAGTAGTGTGTGTGAGAGCGTTTCAGTAGTGTGTGTGAGAGCGTTTCAGTAATAATGTCCCTTACGGCACCTCATAGTCTGGGGCTGCTCTGACGTTTTCACAGATGTCTGTTACCCACTAGAGCCGTCGAGAACACCGAACTCCCGCCACATTTTCAGACCCCGCGTGGTCTTTCGCTACTCAGGTTAAACTTATAAGTCACTTAGATAATGTAAAAATACTATTGTTTGGCTTTTTTCAGTGTTTTATTTGTTCCTTAGTAAATGGGTTTGGCTGAGATTAAAGTTATACTTTTCATGCAGCTGAATAAACGTCAAACAGAAAACTGATTAAACAGAAACGTGAGATGGTCGAGAATTTACTCCAATGTCCTGTTATATTTGAGGGAGCAAGGAGCAGACAGCTGAGTTTATTCAACTCCACCGAGACAGCTGGTGACGCAAATCTGAAGGCCAGACCGTCCCATTTCACAGCCTCGCACTTCCAGCCTTCTCAGACTTTAAAGGACCCGGCCCACGTAGACCATGATGGCCGGGTTCTTCAAAGCCTGTGGCCTAGGAGTTGGGACACAGCTACTGTTATGCTAATGCTAGTTGATGTTAATATTGTTAATGCTAATTAGCATTAGCAACAAAAAGCAGCTAGCTAATATCTGTAATATCTTGTTCCCTTGAGTTTTAATAACCCTCTATTTTCTCCAAAGTCTTTGTTTTTACAGTGTAATGAAATAAGAAACAAGCTCAATGTACAAGAATCAAAATTAAAACAGGATAATAGGGTAAAGTGGATTAAAGTAGTTGCATGCCATGGAGACTAGATGATGCGGATAAGTGACCAGTGACTCAGCTAAAAGTTTTCCCTATACATCACCACAGTTATCAAGATTTACAGCCAAAATTTAAAAGTAGGATATTTATGAAATTATGGATAAAATCTTGCCAATTGAGTCATGATTATTATCATTATTGAGTTATGTCTCTCTGAACTAATTTTATTTGTTCAAATCTTCAACACACACAAAAGTTAAAGGGTTTTCACAGGAAGATCCTGGAAGTCAGGAATGTATTACGGGAGACTTATGTCATCAGCTGAAATTATCTAGTACAAAGGAAGTTGTTGGAGTTTCCTGAAAGTGCTCGATGAACATATTCCTCACAGTAAAAGGATGACATCAGACTGAAGTGTAGAAACGAGACTCTGCAGGAAATGGAAGATACATTGTCAGAGATCACATAATTACATCCACACTCAAATGGGATAGAGATACGCTTGTACAATTTCAAATAGTTGAACTCTGTGCTCTAACCCTGATTATAATTACGGGAAATCAGATTAGTAATGGTTGATTGATTGATGACGCAGTCCTGATACTATAACCTAAGGAATATTGCAGGAATTCGATCAATATGTTTTAGTGACACTCTGACTATTTTGCTTTTTATGCTTTTATTTCCTCTTTGTTAGACTGCTGTAATGGTCTTTTAACAGATGTCAATCAGAAAGCATGAAATAGACTTCAGACTGTGCAGAATCAGCTGCCAGATTGTTACCAGAACCTTGAAAACTGAACACATCTTACCCCAGTGTTGATGACTCTACACTGGCTGTGCATTTCTCTAGGAATTGATTTTAAGATTTTACTTATTACATTTAAAGTCCTTCATTGCCCAGCATCAAAATATACACTCAAACTGCAGTTCTTCTACCAACCAGTGCTCAGCTGAGATCCTTGGTCTGAAACCCATTAACAGTTCCCACCTCAGACACAAGTCGATTGAGCGTTTGAATGTTTGCTGTTGGGGCTCCTCGATTGTGGAATGACCTGCCTGAGAAAATTCAGCTCACCTCATCAGTGTCTTCTTTTAAGATTCACCTTATTTTATTTTGATGTTACATTTAAGTCTTGTGTTTTAATTGATATGTAAATTCCATCCATCGATCTATCCATTTTCTTCCACTTATCCGGGGCCGGGTCGCAGGGGCAGCAAACTAAGCAGAGAAGCCTGGACCTCCCTCTTCCCGGCCACCTCCTCTAGCTTGTCTAGGAGAACACCAAGGCGTTCCCAGGCCAGCCAAGAGATGTAATCTCTCTAGCATATCCTGGGTCTACCCCAGGGTCTCCTCCTGGTGGGACATGCCCAAAACACCTCACCTTGGAGGCACCCAGGAAGCATCCTTGTCAGATGCCTACACCTACACTGGCTCCTTTTGACGTGGAGGAGTAGCAGCTTTACCCGTCCCAGATGGCTAAACTTCTCACCCTATCTCTAAGGAAGAGGGCAACCACCCTTTGGTGAAAGCTCATTTCCACAACTTTTATCTGTGATCTCATTCTTTCGGTCACTACCCAGAGGTCATGACCAGGTGAGGGTGGGGACATAGGTCGACCAGTGAATCGAGAGCTTCTTTTTTACGCTCAGCTTCTCTTTTCACCACTACGGACCAGTACAGTGTCTGCTGATATGTTCATTGTTTTGTATAATCTCCTCCTGGTTTGTTCTGTTATTCTGTGTTTCTGGGAAGTACTCTGTAACTCTAGTTTTGATAAGTGCTGTAAAAATAAACTATTATTAAACTGTATCATACATAATTACTTTATGCCCTGCCCTAACAAGCTAACACCACCCAGATATTTTTAGGTTGCTTTTATGAGTTTCATTGACCTTTGTTAATCGTACAGTACAGATTACAGCATGAGTTTTGAACAAGGAAACCTAGGATATTTATGGAGACAAGTTATCTCTCTTATCTGCCATGGTCACAGAATACATTTAGAGCCTTGTGTACAAAACCTAACTTGTACATTAACTTGTGGTATATCTGAAAGATTACGTGTAGACAGAATAGGACAACGTGGAGTATTTTGTTCAGTAAGGTCAGTCTGACACCGAGATCAGAGTCTTAAAATGTTCCCATTGTTCCCATTTTACCATTCACTGATCACACAAGTACATCACATTTATGACACCGGACCCAAAAATTCACATAACAACATATATATTTAACCCTTTTTCTTCAAATATAGAAAGTAACTTTCTTACATATTAAGTTGTTATCATACAGAGACAAGAGTTCAGCTTCCTATAAAAACGGCACAGAGCTCTGTAGTCTGGGGAGAATTGTGTGATTTTTCAGTGCTTACTATTTACTCTATATTCTGCCAAATTAAGCAAGCAATTTGGCAGAAGATAGAGTGATTCCACAGTCTTATCATCTCCTGTTTTCTCTACACTGATCCAAGGATCCATCCCGTGTCATCTGGAACAGCCATCACAAATTTTTGAACACAGAAAAATAAACGTAGAGTGCAATACTATACATAATCTGCTCATGTACATTCTTTAAATCTGTGCATATCCCTGTAATTTGTGTTTTTATGATATTAGAAATCATGTAAGAAAATGAATAGTCATTCTAATTGTACTCATTAAAAATGTTCAGTCTGTTTTTTAGGGTTAAACCTAAGAGCTAACTAAATGTATAACAGTGGCAGAACATTGTGTTCTTTCGTGACTGCATCCTTAAACAGACTTGTGTGGTTTATCAAGTGTGATTCACAAATTTTTAGCAATAGTTTGATGTACGACATGTTCTGCGTACTGTAAACTAAAACAAAGACAGCGGTAACCCATCAGCGTTTTTCCTGACTAATCTTATACCCTCTATGCTCGAATAAGTGCTCGAATAAGTGCTCGAATAAGTGCTCGAATAAGTGCTCTCCTCGCTCCTCTCCACCACACACAGGTTTTCAGTTAAGACCCTGCTGGAGAAATACACGGCCGAGCCCATCGATGATTCATCAGAAGAGTTTGTCAATTTCGCCGCCATCCTTGAACACATCCTCTGCCACCGTTTCAAAGGTACTAAACTGAGGAGATAACATACTGGGGCTTAACATCCTGTTGAATCAAGGCTCTTACAGTGTTTACTGAAACTTTTCTGTCCTGTTTAGCAGCTTCGGCAAGCAGAACCATGTTGTTTTATTATTCGCAGTAATATATGTGTAGTGTAACAACGTGTTTTTCAGTGCTTACTAAAACTAACACACTTCACATGCTTGTTGTGTCAGGCTCTAGTAGCTGGTTCGATGGTCAGAGGAGTTACTGGGACTACATCCGCCTGGCGTGTGCTAAAGTCCCCAACAGCTGCATTAGCAGCATTGAGAGCATGGAAAACATCAGCACCTCACGAGCCAAGGCAAGACCAGCATACGATGACAAAAGAATTACAAATAAATAAGAATATGTAGTTTTATTAGGACTAATTTAGAAGTCATTTTTGTGACTCTCCAAACTAATTTCTTTAGCTTTGGCGTTCCTTTCAGGGCCGAGCCTGGATGAGAGTAGCTCTGATGGAGAAGAGGCTATCTGAATACATCGCCACTGCTCTGAGGGACAGCAGGACAACCAAGTTAGCACCTCTCTATATAATAAAAATCACATGATCCTCGCACAAACATGTTCCCACCTAACTGCACTTGTCTTTGTGCTTTAGGAGGTTCTATGCAGAGGGAGCCATCATGTTAAGAGAAGAAGCTACAGTGCTAACAGGGATGCTAATAGGTCTTGGAGCTATAGACTTTAGGTGGGGCGTCCTGACTTTTAGGTATCAGACTGATACTTTTAAAATCCTTATGCATGTATAAAGTTTCTAATTTCTGATTGGTTTGTCTCCCTCAGCTTCTGTTTAAAAGGGGAGGCCCTGGATGGGAAATCTCCTGCAGTGATTGACTATACTCCATACTTGAAATTTACACAAAGGTACACCAACCTTCACATATTTCAGAGACGCTTTGAAAGTTACAGAAACCCCACTGCACAGCCCATTCAAAGTCAATAAGATACTGATACTGGCTGCTTGTGTCACAGCTATGATTACCTGAGCGATGACGATGATCGGCAGAGTGTTGACAGCAGTGCGAGTGACGACAGCGTCCCTGAACATCCTTACATGCCCCTGGTCACCGACGAGGAGAGCTGGAGCACAAAGTGTCGCAAGATGGAGCAGAGGTTCAAGATTGTCAATGCACAAAAGGTGGGCGGACAAACATGATGTGTGTCTATCGCTGTTGTTTGATCTAAATCTAAGGTTAATAAATGCAGATAAACGCGTTCATCGTTTCATGACTCTATTAATCTGTCAGTTAATAACAAAGATTATACTGCGGAATCATTTCTACATTACTATGACCGTTCACAGATGGTTGATGTCTATTATGAGTATCCGAGGGTGAATGTGTTTTTTAAATTTTCGCTCAGTCTGAATGTGTGTTGTCAGGGTTACCTGGAGGAGCTTGTGCGTCTGCGTGAGTCGCAGCTGAAGAACACAGAGATGGAGAACAAGAGGCTAAAGGCCCGGCTGGAGGAGCTGCAGACCCAGAGCCAACAGGAGAAAAGGGAACTGGAGGCCATTGTCTTGGAGCTTCAGGAGCAACTGTGAGTGAAACACACAGATGGCTAGCATGTTTAAGCAAATAGCTTTAACACAATGCCAGCTTAACTGATGAGCACTCTTCACTGCAGAGTACCGTGGACTGTGTTTGCTTTTCAGTGGTTCTGTTGTTGGGACTTATGTTTTACCCTCACATGTCTCAGGACAAGCTTGATTCCTTGTGACTCCAACCACTTGGCGAAAAACCTCTCAATCCCACTCGTCAACCAGTGGCCAACGCTAGAGCCGTTCGACAGCCAAGAGGACATGAAGCTGTTTCGCAGGTTTGCTACAGGCAGCATGGTTATTTTGTCTCGTTGTTGCAATTTGACAATATGCACAAACTCTGTAATAACAATAATATACACCAGCCAGTCGCATTTTTAAGTTAGTACTGCTAGTACTGGCTGGGAGTCCCTTTTGTCTTCAGAACTGCTTCAGTTCTTCACAGCATGGAATCGAAAAGTCCATCTGCTTCAAGGTTAGACACGTTGTTCTCTTTTTCAGACCATTCTCCTTAAACTCTACAGATGAGAACAACATTCCTTTATGCGCTTAACGGTGCACTTCCTCCGAGACTGGACACTCTGCAGTAGATGTTTGCAGACAGGCTGGTTTCCATACAGGAACAGGAGTGATACCCGGTGGCCTCAGGGAAGCTCTTGCGTGACTGTGAGGTCATCTAGTTAGTATCGCTATTGGATAA
The DNA here is from genome assembly GCF_056152115.1 of Neolamprologus brichardi. Classification (NCBI taxonomy): domain Eukaryota; kingdom Metazoa; phylum Chordata; class Actinopteri; order Cichliformes; family Cichlidae; genus Neolamprologus; species Neolamprologus brichardi. The sequence goes on from NC_142111.1 coordinate 12,854,532, forward strand.
CACTGCGTACAGCCCATATTTATTTCATTTTTAATTATTTGATTTAAATGTGAAAAATAAATAGTACTTTTGATGGACAGATTATATAAACTATTCACTAAATTTACAGAAAATGCACTATATTGTGGTATATATCATCAGTTGTGTGGGAAAAACCCAGCAGATCAGCAGTTTATGAAATACTCTGGCATCAGGTGTGCCACGTTCAAAGTTTGACCTCCCAGCCCATTGTTCCCTTAGTGAGCTGGTTTCAGTCATTATGCAAATGTACTGTTTATAAGATTGGGGAAACCTGCAGTCAGCTGAGACTGAAGAAGTCACTTGGATGAGTGACGAAACTGAAAACGCTACCTCCAGATGAACAGAATCAACCTTTGGAGACGTTCAAAGTAATTTAAATCACCTTTCTTCCTCATTCTCGTTCTCAGTTTGAACTTCAGCACATTGTTTTGATCATATGTACATGCTTAATTGCACTCACTTGCTGCCATTTGGTGGCACACTGGTTTATAAAATAATTGTGTTGATTAGCAGTGCACCTAATGAAGTGGCTGGTGGGTGTATAATATTGTTCCATCAAAGATCAGACAGCACTTAGCAGTTTGTGTAAATCACAAGCAAAAATCAGATGGCGTAGTTATGTCCATGTAAACCTGTATAGAAAACATTTAAATTTTTTAATTCAAAATTTGAATCTACATTTGAGCCATATATAAACATTTGCCTTGTTCTCTCTTTCAGGAGGAGTTTTCCAAGCACAGAGCTGCTGTCAGTGGAGGTCAGCCTGGATTCTGACTCTCAGAGGACTCATGAGAAACAGAATGGGAGGGCCTGGTGCACAGGTGACAGCTCAGACACACAAGCGATTAAACATGTGTGTACAGTTAAACTGACCCTCCCGTTCTATGTTTGTCCCACCCTCCCAGAAAAGGACTACACCCCCTCCATGATGGGCCTGTGTGGGTCCTTGGCGTCCTTCCCAAGCTGCAAATCTCTGACTAGCCTGAAGTCCAGCGAGTGCCTGGTTAACATCAGCACAGAGAACAGTCCTGCCCTCTCTCCCAGCTAGGGGGCACCAAAGAAACACTGCCAAGAAACATTAAGACGCTCCGGCGTGAAAATAAAACGACTGTTCTCGGTGGGCGGACAGATGCTTGACAGACTTGAGTCCCTTTACTTTTAAAACCCAGCACTCTCTCAGCTTACACCTGTTGTGGAAGAGCAGCCTGCACGCTCTCTGGGCCTGTGCAGCAAAGATACAGGAGCAAGCTGCCGCACTGCCTCATGGCCTCCTACAGCGTCATTGCCTTTCATTGTCGTGACATCATTAAGCCTCCTGCACTGTAAAGCAGCTGGTTTAGGTCTGACCCTCCTTCACCTACAGTCACCCATCTGAACCGGTCACCTTCATCGAAGCTCGCTGTAGGGTCGTTCTGTGTGTCGCTGTCCTTTTGTCTGTGTCTTATCGATCTGTCAACCTATCTTACTCTGCCTGTTGAATAACACTCACAAGATGGGTGAGCTGCTATAACCTTATGGAGAAACAGCCCTATTATATACTGTTACAGGAGCATGAAAAGATTTTAGAACAGACGCTTTTAATGTGGCGAGTCAGATGGTTTGTGATGAAGATTATTTAAAAAAATAAATAACAGAAGCTACTTTATGATATTAAAATCAATGACAGTTTAGACCTTATTCAATCATACGCTAGGTTAGACACACAGGCTACAGAGGATTGTGGAGATGCCACAGTGTGAACATTTAAAAAAATAAAACAGAAATCTGTTGCATACAAACGCAGAGTTTATTGTGACTATGCAGAATGATTGTTGTCCTCGTCTTTTTCTACAAACCTAGCTTGATAGAATAGTTTGAGCAGGAGAGAAATAGTGAATGTGCAACATGCATATGCCATTTTTTTTCTTTCTGTGAGCTTTCCTTTTCTGTTACAGTTACGTCCATGACATACTCACCTGTGTCAGTCACACACACAATGTGTAAATTGCTTTTTAATGCGGCGTTTTTGAGAGTTGGGAAACGTTTAAAACTGCAATAAAACTGCCTTTTTTTGAAGCATTAAATGTGCTTATGTATTTAATGGATATACCATCAGCATATCTACCGCTTCGATCCAGGCTGAAATCACTCAGTTCCTATCCTATGACAATAGTTCCTCTAAGGACTACAGCTAATCCTCAGGGATCCTTTCTGTTGCGCCACCAGCAGGTCAGATTTTTAAATGTCGAGTGAAGAATCCTACAATCTATTAGATGGACTGTCATAGCATTTTGTACAGACATTAATCAAGGTGCTGGGATTATCTACCACACTGTTGTACATTAGCCCCTGATTTTTATAATTACTAAGTACTTTTGTTCTTTTAGCTTCTGAGTTCTCCCAAATATTTTGTAGCACCATAAAGTCGACAAATCGGATCTCTGATAAAATTTGGACATCATGATATCGTGTTACCTAGACTTTCCTGCACATATTGTCCATGATCTGACTGCACTTAGACTACACCTATCCAGTGACATGTTGATTTTGGCATAATGGGTTGTTTTAATACTCAGACACAAATGGGGGAAAAGAACATACATATCAGGTCATAAAAAGAATCTGCTCCTTAGCAGGTCTTAAAATTGGGTATATACAACCTCATGTTAAACCCACAGCAGGTTACTAGCAATAACAAAAAACTTTTTTCAATGAAAATGAAGGAAAACAAATCTTTATTTCACAGTCAGTCACTCCCCCATCTCAACAACAGACCAATAACCATTTCACTGCAACCAATCAAAAGCACACTAAGTGATCAGACACCATTAATGAGTTCCACACCTAATTCGTTTTACTGTAGCCCATGAAAAACAGAGACCAGACTGAATAAAATCAATAGGATATGTAACGAAGAAGCAAGTATATATTCAAGAAATGGACAGACAAACAAAAAAGAAAAAAAAGAACAAAAAAAAAATGCCCAGTCCATCCCAAAGAAAGCAACCATTGTCCATACAGGCTCACTTGCCAGGATGGACCACACAAAAAAACCCAACAAATCAAAACAATACCCCATGGCTGGAACAGCTAGTGGATCACTGCTGCTCTGGTAAATCAATCTACGCCCTTGGCACCTTCACTTCCAAAGGTGCACAGGTTAGTGTTCCTCCACCTGCACAACTGACCCCGACTCACAAAACACATCTGTAACCCCCTGTAGTTGCTTGTATATATGCACAAAACTTCTAATTAAGGCACCTCCTCTGTTTTCTTTCAATACCAGCTGTCACACACAGGTAAACAACTGAAATGCAAAAGCAATGTGAAAAATTGAATACACCCTCATGAGTTACCTGCTTTCCACAGGAATTAAGAGGGCAGGTGGCTGCTAATTAATTGCACTTCACTAACTCATCAGCAGCAAGTGTGAGCACCTCTACTGCAGTCATGAGCATTCTGTCAGGGTTCCTGGGTCGGTGACCCAGTGCTTTCCGTTTTGTTCACGTTCAGTTTATTTCGTCACTTCCTGTTTGTTCCTGTCACCTCGTCTCGTGCCATTAGCCAGATTATGTTCAGCTGTGTACTCACCGGTCTCTCATTATCATCCTCATCAGTCTGTGTATTTAGGTCTTCTGTTTCCATTCGTTCTTTGTCGTGTCATTGATGATGTTCGTGTGATGTTGTCCTCCCCGTGTTCTCTCAGTCAGTCAGCCATTCAGTGTTCCAGCCAGTCAGTGTCCGTTCACCCTCTGTTCCTCCACTCCTTATAATAAACATCCACCAGTCTTCACCTACCTGTGAGTCCTGCGTTTGGGTTCCTTCTTCCTCGCCTCCACACAACGCCTGACACATTCAGGCTGTGGACGTGCCGACAAATTCACCTCTTGGTCAGAGAAACTGCAAAAAACCACAGCGCTACATGCACTCTACTGTCCTCAGTTTGCATGATAAATGCTAAAGTTCATGACAGTTAAATTAGAAAAAGACTGAACAAATATGGCTTGTTTGGAAGGATTTCCGGGAGAAAGCTTCTTTTTTCTATAAAGGACAGAGAATAGTCATTTTCTCCTGGTTTGCAGAGTTGAACAAACCGCAAGTCTTCTAGAACAATTTCCTTTTAACAGATGAGACCAAAGTGGAGATGTTTGCCATAATGCACACTGGCACGTTTAGTGAAAACCAAACACAGCATATCAGTACAAACACCTTATGCCAACTGTTAAACACAGTGGTGGAGGGGTGATGATCTGGGCTTGTTTTGATTTAAAATTGGAAAAATTGGTGTACTTTCTTTTTCACACTCCCTCCACATAATCTGATATCACAGCTTATTATTTTACTATAGGTCCAAGAAGCCTCCCTGTCATCACCCTCGTCCCCCTTTGGCCTGGGTCACGCTTTGTTCTCATGTCTTCCCCTTGAGACCTGACTTTGTGAAGCATGACATCGCCTCTCTTTAAATTAGTTTGAGATAGCTCACATGGGGTCAGAGGTTAGGCTCATTTATTCATTAACACAGACAAATACACAGAGCTGAGCAAACAGGAGCTGGAAGTCCTTTGGTAAATGTTAGAAAAGCATTACGTTGAAGATGCATTCCAGGTCGACATACTGTCCAATTAACTCCCAGGCTGTAAATGAATGGATGCCTGTGGGGTGGTGCTATGCTGTGTTTAGTTATTTGTCTTTGTCTTTGGTGGTTTTGTGAGAGTGACATTAATTGCTGGCTGCAATTTATACTAGATAGATGAGCATGCTGTAAACACATGGTTTAACGCTTCATCTTTCTGTGATAAAGCCCTCTTAGTCCCATTCTGGTGTCCCGGCAAGCAAATGTGTTATCTAAGCACGGGGACAGGGTCCCGTGTAAGACACGCATGTTTCAGGACAGTTAGCTTTTGCAGAGGGCGCCGGATGGCGAGTCTTACACTGCTCTGGCTTCTAAAAGTGGCATTTTGTTATCTCAGCCCTCTTCTTCTGTCCCACCATCGGCACTCCCTTTTTACATAGTCAGGATATTTATCTTCCACAATGCACACTGTCTCATATACGCACACACATACGCACCCACACCACCCATAACCACTTCACAGTCCACCCAGATGGTGCACACACACCCAGCTGGGCCTCAGGATTGCATGAAGGGGAAATTAGTCTACAAATAAACAAATGTATGAAGCTGATGATGAAATATTTAGCTGACCGCTCCGGGGGGAGTTTGCATGTTCTAGCTCATTTAGTGCAGATAACATGGACTTTATACCAGAGTTCTGCAAACCATGTCACACTGTTGGAATTTGTTTATATTTCTCCTACGTTTATTCATCCATTGGTGTTGGTGCATTTCTTTTTTTTACATTGTGTGTATTTAAAAACAATCTCTTGAAAGTTTTCTTTAATTAGCCAAGTCTTGCTTTTTTGGTCAAATAACATTATTGGTAAAGGCTAATGCAGCGTAGACCCCACAGAAGTGCTGCTGTAAGAAAGAAACTAGCAAATTCGCATGAGGTTTATGATGTTTACGAATGATAAATTAAGGAAATCAAGGATGTTACAGCAATATTATTTTATTGTTGTACTGCAATGAAGCAAACCAGTGGAGGAGAACACAAATATATCAAAATAACATGAAAATCAGAGCTGCAGGGAACAGAAACAATGACTCTAATGTATGTGCATAATGATCGATCAAATAACAGCATGATCTTAGATAGCCGTGGCTCTCCTGACCTACAGTTTCTCTCAGCTAAATACCGGCCATTTTTTCTTCCAGTAGAGCGAACGGTGGTGATTGTCACTGCTGTCTGCATTCCACCTGATCCCAGGGTTTAGCAGGAATTCCTGCGAAACAGACTGCAGCTTCACCTTGATGGCATCAGACAACCCTCAGCTCAGTACTTCTTGGATTCATTTACATGTGTACTGCCTGATTAGGGCAGAAAATACATTTGATCATGATTATTCAAATATCAAGCATTCCTATAAAGCCATACCCCTCCCCCAGTAAGACCAGTCAGACCACGTCTCTCTTCTCTTCACTCCTGCTTGCACCCCTCTCAGGAGACAAACCCCCTCCCCAAAAAACAAAAACAAAGCCACAACTGAAGACTATTGAAGACTATCAAGCCTGACTTCAGAAAGCCCTCTCATAATTACCGGACTGTTTTGAACACATTGTTTGGGACATATTTGAACATCAGCTGAACACACGGAGTCGGTTCTGTTCTGCATCAAGTACTGTGCTAATAATACCACTGCCAGAAAACCTGGACGACAGGGAAGCTCAGGACTGTCTTCAGAGACCGCGGCTCTGACTGTTAGATCAGGTTGCAGAGCTCTGTACAATCCTGCTAGAGCTGAGCTGGAGAGCGGGATAAAAGAGGAAGGTGGAAGATCACCTCATCCACTAGCTACAGGGGCTTTGAGGCCTCACACAGCACTCAGTGTCAGCCTCTCAGTCTCCCCAGACTCCAGAGCCCAGGCAGTCACCTTACAGCAACATCAAGTGAGGCTGGTGCACAGGTCAGTGAACACAAGGAAGGCCTCTGATCCTGACTGGATTCCTGGGAAGGTGCAAACAAGCATGTGCAGATCAGCCATCACAAGCCCTCATCCCAACCTGTGTGAAGTCTGCAACAGTCTTTCCTGTACCCAAACAAATCAGCCACTGACTGTCTCAGTGCTTACCACCCAATAGCACTTACAGCTTTGTCTTTAGTAGTTTTAATATATATTACTTTTTTATATTTACAGTGTAAATGACTACATGTTTGCGCTTCATTTGCATCTGAAGGTGGAGCTGCTCTGCAGTGACATTATTCAAGGTATAATGAAAACTACAATAACATTTACATAATTTGGGGGAGTGAGAAGCAACTATGTACATTACGGTGGCCCTCCCATAGGCATACTTTACATGATTATTTCCATTTTGTGTTATTTTATACTTCTACTTCACTTGGAGCCAATTATTTTCTTTCATTAATGAGCTACTTTTATTTTTTTGGAGCTGTAGATATATTAGTGCTGCAATGACTCTAAGTAGTTCAACGCATTTTCTTTTCAGCTTTTATGCCGGCCATTTTAATCAATGGCCTTATTTTTACAACAGCAGGTGTAATAACAAACGAATGTTGCTCTTAATTAAGAGAGTGCTCTGTAGATACACAAGTAATGTTTACTTGCTATGCCAGAAAAGCCACTAGCATGGCCCTTTAATACATGTAAACTACTGCAGCAGCTTTAAAGTATGCTGATTCATGTGTCAAGGTATAGCTACAATAGTCGGTTTTCTCCTTTAAAAAGGTTTAAATTAGTTTTTAAAACACGAATTTAACATTCAAAAATAAGCTAACCTCAGATATGAATTTGGGGGCGGGGACACCAAACTTCATGTGCCTAAATATGAGGGATTGATGGCGCACTGACAAATAGGATTGAAATCTGAGGCTTCCCGACCAATCAAAAAGTGAGATCTGGGAGCAGGGTCCGCCCACACACGTAATTAAATCCACACCAGCGTGGTGCTGGAACTGTTTGGAGTTTGCGTTGAAACGAGAACGCAGAGGGCTAGGGAGCTGTGCTCAGCCTCACGTCCTTCACGGCCACCTTTAAAAAAGAGAGAGAAAACAAACACGCTCCGGCCCGATAAGTTGTAATGAAACACACTTTAAAGTTTGCTCGGAAGCCGTGGGAGTTGACGTAAAAGTGACTTTTTGAAACTGGAGCTGCTTCCTCCTTCGACAACGGGGTGAAATATCTCAACATCCTCACAAAGAAACTTTGCTTGCTAGGCTGCTAACTCGCCACACAAGCCAGCAGCAAGGAGACCAAAAAAAGTATGCGCAGCTGCGAAGACGAGAACACAAGCTCGTATTGACGTTTTACTTGTCGAGTTATAGTGTTATGTACTCGGACATGGTCTCTGAATGACTCGCCTTGAGTTTTGTAACGGTTTTTCTTCGAGTAGTCATCACCAGCACCAGAGGAGAAAGAGCCGCAGCTGGTTAACTTTAGCCAGCCACCACCATCACCAGAGCGCCCCCACATCTCTACCAGGCAGGACAGCCACAGCTAATAACAGTCATTTAGAGTTAAGTGGACCCAGATTTGACACTGTAAAGATGTCCGGTCGAAGTGGAGCTGGACACACGAGGGGTGCTGCTTTGGGTCCACAGCCGCTGAAGGCAACTGTCCCTTATCAGCTGGCCAGCAAACCGAGACCCAGCAGGATAGATGGGAAGCCAGGTATGAGTTCAACACCTTTTTCCACCTTATCCATCCAAGTTTAAGACCTCACGTACTGTCACGATAGGTGTAGAAAGCTGGGTACGAGTTTCTGCAGTCCTGCGCAGTTGCAGAGCAGCTTTATCTGCTAGTTTCCCAGTAGGGCATTTGCAGACTTTAGATAAGAAGTTCAAACTTTAGATAGCAAATTCTCAGTAAAAGAGGGCAAGTTGGTAGCCTGATCCAAGCATAAAATAAACTGTACCGTCTTAATCAGTAACACGAGCTATAAAATATGTTTTTATTGTTAGTGTGTGTGTGTGTGTGAGAGAGTGTTTTGTTTGTTTGTTTGTTTTAAGGGAAACGTTGCTACTTCTATATTAAAGTATTCAAAATCTGTAGTTATAATTCCGAAATTAAAAAAATGATTAAATATATTTTATAATTTCTCCTTGTCAATCAGACTACTTGGTGTTGATAGGATAATAGCCAGAGATTGGTAGCCCCAAATATAAAACTATTTAAGTATTTTTAGCGTCTTAAAGAGCATTTTTGTCCATTTTAAGAGACACTAGTGTCTTTTTTGTATCATGTGTAGATGGCTGTGACATGAAGTCTCTTGATGCTTACTGTCAGTACGTTAAAACCTTTAAAATAGATTTAAAGGCCAGTGTGTGTGAAAAGTAGCATTACATGTGTGGCTTTCTGATGTGAAGGTGAAAATGATGCAATGCGTTTAAAATAAGTGTCTGCCACTACAATGCTGCAAGTTTCCTGAGGAAAAACCGATTAGTGTGGATTATTTTTAAGCTTTTTATAAATAATAAGAACATATCTCTGCAAAACTGACAGCTAGAAAGGCCAGATCCCACCAGCTGAGCCCGGGCATGAGGCGGACGATGTCTCTGGACGCCATCATCGGGCCGTACCTGCAAGGACACTGGCCCAAAGAACCAGAAGGCCCGAGCTGTGTGCCCCGCCAGGACAAATCCACCCAGGTCAGCGCCACAGGGAATAATGCTTTCAAGTGTGGGAATTATGAGTGTCAGAAAAATGAATAGAATGCATTTATCAATGATGCTTCCTCAATTTAGAGCTTTCCTTCTTTCTTTTTTTTTCTTTCTTTTTTTTTTTTTTATGTTTCTTAGTTTTGTTTTTGGTTTTTTTTGGGGGGATAGAGGTTAGGTCACATCACAAGATTAGCTTGCACTTTTTGCAGCGAAATAAGTTGCTCTGAGGTTGAGGGAGGGTGGGGGTAGGGGGGTGTCCGGTGCTTGCACAGCGATTACAGAGTGAGAACTACAGCCGTGACAACAGTCCCCGAAGTCAGCTGACGAGGCCTTTTTGGCTGCACCCATCCTCTCTGCTCCGTGCAGGCACTCGCCACTGCACTTTGGTTGCCCACATCCTCCCTCCCTCCCTCCGTCTTTGTTTTTCAGTTTCTCCTGCTCTTTAGCTTGTCTGCAAGTTTGACAAGTCTGTGGGTGTGGATGGTGCGATGTGGCTGCACGCTGATGTGTACTAAGTGTGAAACCAATCATTAAAATATGTGAAGTGTTGCTGTAATATTTCATGTTGAACGTGACCTGTTTAACGTGAAATATTACAGCATGATTTATGCAATTGCTGTTGGCTTGTGTGGTGCTTTGGCTCTACTGAGGAGATGTGAGAAGAAAAATCATGAAAGAGAGCCCCACTTTACTAGCCACATGTTTTTGATGGTGCCTTCAGGTGACAGCAGACCATATGTAGACTTGGGATGGCAAAGCTGCGCACCTCCATTGTGCAACCATGGCTGCTGCTTAAAGCAGAATCTGCTGCGTTTTAGGTCATTTGCTACACACAGAAGGATTATGGGTATGCACTTGATGCAGATGTGCTCTTGCAGTGCTACAAAAAAGCAATCTCCTGTAGACTGTCAGGAAAGGTGCTGTAAATTGCCAAAGAAGTGAGCTTAGACAGAAAGGGACAGACGGTGAAGTTTATCAGATGGGAAGGAGTCAAGAAAAAAAAAAACTAACCAGTGACCAAAAAAGCCAACTGTGGCTGCAGTGGACAGTTTTCACTTCAATACAAAACATTTCTTCCTGTGTTACGTGTTCGATCTACTCCGTGGCAGGGGCAAAGCTAAGCAACAGCAGAACCCAGAAGAGTACCCCCCCCCCCAAACAAGTTATTCCGTATAATTCTGACACTGCCCCCTGGTGTCAGTACACAGTTACAACATGAAAGCAGGTCTGCAGCTTGAGGTGCAACTTATCATCCAGCTAAGTACACAGTATCACAGGTCGTAGTTGGTCCGCCCTCTAGCACTATGCCATTTAAATGCAGGTAATGATTTGTGCAATGATGGAAAAATAACAGCGAATTACCACTGAAGAAGCAGAAGCTGTGTGATGTCTGCGCTGCCTGCTTTTACAGTTCTGGGTTGCTGGAATTTATTATCTTGTGCTGTGAATACTGTGTGAAATACTTTTTCATGAGATGTTTTATCACACGTGTGACGTGCATCTGGAAACAAATGGCATATGTAATGGTCTCTAATTGTGTCTGGCTTGCACTGAAGGCAAAGAAACCACGAAGTATTATAACAAATGCGAATTTTGAAAATGGCCTCAATCTGTAATTAAAGATTGAGTCATCATTGCTTTAAGTACATAAAGAAACTGTACACAAGGCTCTATAGCTTTCCCTTCATTTTGCATATATGATCATATGACAGCTTTAGACTGAACCCTAAAAATACTTAATAAAATGCATATTAAAGACATGTGATTGCATATGAAGAACATCAGTTCTCATGGCTGCTTTCTTCCCACCGCAGACCCCAGACTCATGGTCCGATAGATCCCACAGCCGGCGAGGAAGCAGCAGCCACAAGCGATCAGCATCATGGGGCAGCGCTGAGCATCTGCGAGAGGTCAGTTCAACTTTTGATTGCTCAACATGCATTTGTAATGCCCGGATTTGCTAAATTTGACGCTTTTTTTTTTTTTTTTTTTTTTTTAAATAAATTAAAAAGGGCAAGTTCTTGAAAAAGTCTTGACTTTGACATTGTTGAGCAACAGGAGACTGAGGTCATCTGCAACGTTCCCCTTTTTATACTTTTTAACAAAGCCTCACTTCTCATGATCTCACTGAATCTCACATTGAGCCAACATAAAAAAACATAATAATAAAATCCTTGTTTGTTGATACTAAGCGTTCGACATGTGGGATTAAAGGACTTTCTTTGTGTGTTTGCACGTAGAGGCTGATTAACATGTGTTTGTTTCAGATCGCTAAACTAAAACAACAACTGCAGCAGTGCAGCAAACCTGCAGTCTCGGGGGCACATGACAAAGACCGTCAGCGGGGCTATCCTCAGGGGGGCCGTAGCCTTGGAGCTGCTCAGGTACCTTAGCATCAGCAGACACAAGCACACTGAATGAGTTACTTGAGGTTTTAGTGCAGATGTCTCTAGAAGTAAATTTAGGTGTTTTTGTTTTTTCTTCTGTACCGTGTATGGACACCTGTCACTGATTTACATTCACAAGAGCACATTACTAAGCTATGCAGGTCTCTGCAGGAAGTGAATGAAATAAAACACTGAGGAAACAGGAAGATCACTACATCATGCTAGCTTCTGCTTTTCAGATTGTAATGCACGGTTCTGCTTTTCAGCACAGCTGGTGTGTGGTCCCACACTCCACTGGGCTGTGGTGATTTTTTTTTTTCTCAAATAAACCAAAGTGGTGATGAGACAGTCCCATGCAGTTTATGAGAACACTTGATTATCAGCATTGAGCTTGCTGGATTTTTGAGATGTATGAAGCAAATGACTTTTTGAATGCCTGTGTGCTCTCGAAAAGTAAGAAAGTTTCAGTTTTCTTTGTTGCTTTTTTGTTGTTGTATTTTTAATGGTAACAATTTTTTAAAAAAAGTACATTTAGCTTGATGTTTTTGGAAAATATGGAAATAAAAGGAGCTGAAGGGAACTCAAAAAACGTCCTGGTGTTTGGCTCTTAGGAGTAGTGCAGTAAAATTGTGTTCACTTGTTTATGTGCTCAGACTCAGCCTATTCCCATCCCCCCTGCTCCCCTGGCTACACTGGTCCCTCCCCTGCGCTGCAGCGTGGAGGGCCTCAACCAGGAGCTGGAAGGCATGTTCATCAGCCAGTCACTACATCCATTACAGAGGGTAATTATCACCTACAGAGCCCACACATGCTTGTTTACACAACATGGACATGTGAAGATGTTTAGGCATTGTTTTATTTGCAAAGAAAGGCGGGTTTCAGAGGTGGCACATGTAGTTTTCTGCTGAAGTAAAACTTCTGCGTTGGCCGATTTTCGTTTAATTAAACGTTCTAAAAAGTGCAGTTTCCTGTCTCGACAGCTGCTCGAGGTTCCAGATGGCCATCGGGCTCCGGTGCCTCTGCAGAGCTGCAGCAGTGGATCTCAGAGCGACCCCCCCACCACGCCCCCGCCATCGTCATCCTCCACCTCCTCCTCACCCTGCTCCTCTCCCAACTACATCTGCACCTCTCAGCCCAACTCAGATGCTCCTCCAGACCTGCACCAAGGTTAATTTGTCAGACATTTTAGATAAGAATTTAAATTTTTATAATGGTGAGAACAAACGTGAAAGTCTTGATTTGCTGACCACTTTATTAGGTACACCTTGCTAGTCCTGGGATGGGCCCCTTTTACCTTCAGAAGTACCTTAATTGTTCATGGCATAAATTCAGTGAGGTGCTGGAAACATTCCTCACATTTCGGTCCACATTGACGTGACGTGTTAAACACATCAGGGGATGGTACACTGGTATTTAAGAGCTGAAAATGGTCATGAGCAGTACTTGGGTAGTCTGTGGTATTTAAATAATGCTCAGTTGATACCAAGGGGTCCAAAGTGTGCCACAGAAATATTCCCACTACACCAACCGGCATGTTGTTACATCATACATGCAATGGATCCACACCCTGCCATCTGAATCGAGACTTTGTTGGGTTTTTTAAAAAAAAATCATTTATTGTCCATTTCTGGTGAGGCTGTGTGAGGTGTAGCTTCAGTTTTACTGTTCTTAGCTGCCAGGAGTGGTACCCGGTGTTGTCTTCTGCTGTTGTAGCTCCACTCTAACATGTTGTGCATTCAGAAATGTTCTTCTGCATACCTTGGTTGCTTGAGTTACTTTTGCCTTGCAATGTCCTCAAACCAGTCTTGACCGTTCTCCTGATATTGAGGTGTTTTACCCCAGAGAACTTCTAATCACTGGTTTTCTCATTTTCAGACCATTCTTTGTAAACTCTACAGATGGTTCTGTAGGAAATTTCAATAAATCAGCAGTTTTCAAATTACTCAGACCAACCCGTCCAGCTAGAACAACCCTGCCACATTAAAGTCACTTAAACTCAACTTTGTTTCTCATTCTGATGTTTGAACGTCAGCAGGTCATCTTGCCTAAATGCACTGAGCTGCTGCCTTGAGATTTGCTGATTAGATAGCTGCATTGATGAGCAGTTAAACTGTGTGTTTTTAAAAAGTGTCTGGTAAGTGTATTTCTAGCAGACGCATGTAGACATAAAATTGCAGCACTGATGTATAACTTTGTGGTGGTTTCAGTAACGCAATTCAGCTCTGCCAAAAATATGATGTCTGCAAAATGCAAATATGGCATGACATGTGTTCTTTATATTCACCATGGAAGTTCTTGTTTTTTTTTTGGGGGGGGGGTTTGGTGTTGGCTTGATGGACTAAAGAGTTGTAGTAATCTTAGTTTATAGTAACAGTTTCCCTCTCACTTATAATTTCTTTATAGGTTCTTTCTGACATTAATCATGGACTTGGCAAGGAACGTATGAATGAGGTGGCATCTCTAGCTGAGACCTTGAAATTTGACTTCCTTTAGTTGTGCATCAGGAAAATTATAAATTGATTTCTAAATGTCAAAAGAATGCAAACTGCTATTAAGGTTTTAATTTATTTTCAGTCCTTTGAAATTCAATTTGAAGAATAAACAATTTGGGGAACATGGGTGAAGTGAAACCCTATGAATAATAATAATAAGTGATTGTTAGGGAGTCCGTCCCATCCCCCCCCCCAATCCTGTGTTTGTAATGTACTGCGTGCCAGCAAATTATTACTTGGTGATCATCACCACATTGTCTGCACGAGCCTTTGAGTCCAGAAATGACTTCAGACATAACACAGTGTATCTAGGCTTAGAAAGGATGGGCTCTAGCTGAAAACTTTATAATGTCGATCAGTCATAGCCAGAAACCAAGCTGTCAGAAAATGAAGACAGTTTGAGAGAAAATGACAAGACGATGTTAAGGGGGTGAGGTTGATAAGAAGTGAGTAAACAGTTTCTGCCCCTCAGAACATTCAAATCATATATATCTAGATTGATAGGCGTATCTAGATCGATAAGTAGATCGATCTCACAAATGTTTTCTCTCCTCTTTTCAGGCTCAACAGACATTGGGCTTCTGTCTCCGTTCTCCTCCCAGAATGAGGCTGACCTTTCTTCTCTCCTGAACGCCTCATCTCCCGGGCCCAACAAAAGCTGCTGCTTCCAGAGAAAACCTCCAGAGGGCTGTGAAAGGGTGAGAGTGTGGGAGGAGATCAGGTAGGTTTTTATTCATTTTGTTTTGTGTTTGCATGCTAGAGGGAGACAGATGAATCACCTCTGGATAATGAAATATAATTAGACAAATACTGTATACTCTCTGTCATTTAATACTGTCAGCATGTAGATGCCCTCTGGTGGTCACATTTAAAAAATAAACACTAGAAACCAAACTTTACCCAAAGTTGAATGTGATTTCCTGTATGATGTCATAGTTTTTAGTTGAGTCAGAGTTTACCTTGTACTCTGTTAGAGTGAGTTAGTGGCATTAACTGTAGATGTACGAACAGTCCCCCCTCAAAGCAGTTTGTTTGTTCAGCTTGGGAGTTTTGTTCTGCCAAACCGACAAGTTGATGATGTTGCAACACTTCATGTTGTCAGCACTAAAGCATTCGAAGTCCTCCTTGTTTTTAACTTGGTCTGAATCTTACAGTGTGAAATTACTAGTCGTTACTCATTAAAAGGAAGCAACAATTACAAAACTCTGTTGCCTGGTATTTTAGTTTTTCTTTAGGGAAAAATTTTGGCTTGAGTAAAGCCTCGTGCATGTTGACATGTAAGCACAAGCAGCGACTACATAGATCAGGGATGTCAAACTCATTTTACATTGTGAGCTGCATACAAGTCACTCTGATCTTAAGTTTGCTGGACCAGTGAAACTTCCCTTTCTGTCAGTGAAAAGAAGTTTAACCACATTTAATCCCAGAGATATCTTAACATTAAAAAAAAGAAGTGCAGAGTCAACATTATGTCTCAATTTTTCCACATGATAAAGAAATGCTGCTGAACTAAATGAAAGAAATCTGACTGTGTGCACTGAATGCAACCAAACTTTTTGCATCACTTTTATGGAAATAAGTTTTTCTTCTCCTTTTCTTCTTTAGCTCTCCACAGAAACCCACGATGGCCCTCATCTCCTCCTGCCCTGACCCCAACAAGGTAAACTTCACCCCCTATGGGGGTTCAGCCTTTTGCCCAGTCAGCCTCCCTAAGCCCCTGCTCCCCTCCATGGACATGTTTTTCAGAAGCTTTGGCTCTCCAGCAAGCAACTGCTTGAACCAGGGAACCAGCTCCTGTCAGATGGTCTCCTCTAACACCTGGGCTGTTCGTCCAGATCCTCCTGCAGCCACCACTGTGATGGGAGATAGTTCTGGAGAGGGGCTAGCTTTATAAAAACGGCTCCAGGTAGTTTATTTGGAAATGAACAGAGTGGTCTGGGACAGATGTCTAGATTTCTTTTTCTTTTCTTTTCTTTTCTTTTTTTTTTTTTAATCTTAGCTCATTCTTTTGCCACACAGGTACAAACAAATAACATTGTTGCCCTTTTCAGCCATGCGATGGCATCACTAATGTTCATTAGAGCTTCATCTAGACTTGTGCACCCCTGCAAAAGACTTGAATTTATATTTCCAGCATCGACTCTAGTTGAGAGCAATCATAGTTTTAAAGGCTTAAATCTTGCACAACCACAAATGGGTCATCTGTTTGTGCTGCTGGAGCTTCCCCTACAACACAACACTGCTACAGAGAGCTGCTTTTGAATTAGGCATAGCAAAAAATGCTTATGGGAAGAATAATTTAGTGTTTATACAAACTAGTAACAGATAAAGTGCTGTTTATGTGCTGCTTGTTGTTATCTAGGATGCTCTGTAGTGAGCTGATCAGCAAAAAAAAAATATGCATGCGAGCCATTGTAATCAGGTATTCACTCGTCATGTTGAAAGTGATGGATAAATGTTAGCAAATCTGAGACTTTGAGATGCAGCGAGATTAAAGGAAACCACTGGATGTCTGAAAAGGGCTTGATGTTGAAGGTTATTGAGAAAATGAGTCACAATGCAAAGGAGAGTGCTCTCTGAGTTTCCTTAATTGCAACACTTCTAAACTAAACAAATTTAGTTCTGTTATTACCCAAAGATATTTACATTTGTCTTAGCCAAAAATAATTGAGACACTGTGCTGTCTTACAGCAGCACTGCTCACTTATTTTTCTCTAAACTTTCACTTGATTTGTTTGACTGACTGCTCACTTCCTGCACAGTTATTTCCTCAAAGACGCCACAACAGTAACTTTGTTGATACTGTTCCTTATTTTTAAACTGCATCTGTTTAATTATTTTTTTCATCTTATCAAAGATATTTATCTGCTGTTCACTTATTTCCTTGCACCAGTCACTAGTGTACGAAGCGTGACAAATCAGTGGGTACTTTGTTTTTACCTGATTTAAAGGACAACATGAAATGACATTTTGATTGTTGTAAAGGGAATTTTGTAGATGTAGAAGTTCAGGTAGCATCAGCACCTAATGGCTTCAGCACATGCATTCTTGCTTTACGAGTAGTACTTTCTTTCTTTTTTTAAATGTCTTGTTTACTTGCAAAAAAGGGTTGCATGTTGTTTATTGACGTTCTAGATCTGTGCCCGATGGTACGTTTTAGTTTTGAGGTTTCACAGCCTAGTTGACTACCTAACCAGTTTTAGTGGTATAGACTTGTCGTCCTCAGTTTCTCTGATCATTTTGTTCTGCCAAGCTGACAAGTTAACGATCATATAGTTTTATTTTCTCGCAGACATGTTTGCACAAGTTGAACTACTACTTTTGAGTCGCAATTCTTATTTTTATACTCACTTTTGTACTTTGTTGTATATGTATGTGTAGTGATGTCTGTTTTTTACCCTTTTTTCCCAAATACCTGCTACATAAGCTAAAAAGGAAAAAAAAGACCCTTGTCATTTTTAGTTTTGTTCTGTCAGGCAAATGTCACATGTATCGGGTGGATTTTTATGCACTTCCAGCAGAGGGTGTTACAGAGGAGGTTTCCTCCATAATTTAGCCTCTGATAGTTCTGTTTGCATGTGAACTGAAAGTTGACTATTTTGATCTTTTGACTAACATCTCCTAGTTTAAGCATCTTGATGAAATGCTGATGGACTGAAATCTTCTTATTCCAAATAATCAAAGATTTTCTTTTTCTTTCCCCGGTTGTGGATACTGGGAATGTGTTATCTCAGGTTCTGTGTTTTGTCTACATAAATACATGATGCTAGCATGTCTTCTGTGTTTATTACATTCATTTTAGCATTTTAGCTCTTAGTGCTTCACTTTGAATTCACCACACAATCTATGTA